>NC_062285.1:22167500-23417500 GCF_902655055.1 Lutra lutra | reverse complement strand
CCAGACAAAAATCCTTGCATATATAGTCAGCTAATCTATGACAAAAGACACCAGAGTATACAATGGGGGAAAGAACAGTTTCTTTAGTGGGTGGTATTGGGATGACTAGACAGCAATATTCAGAGGAGGGAGGCTGGACTACTCTTACACCTTATAAAAGGTGGATTCAGGGTAGAATGAAGACTTGATTAGAGAACGGAACTGTGAGATTTCTGGA
Source organism: Lutra lutra (assembly GCF_902655055.1). Lineage (NCBI taxonomy): Eukaryota > Metazoa > Chordata > Mammalia > Carnivora > Mustelidae > Lutra > Lutra lutra. The sequence continues at coordinate 23,417,283 of NC_062285.1, read as the reverse complement.
GAAAGTTATGGGTGACTTTCTGGAGAAAGTCATGAGTTCTTTGACATCAGTCTGGGCAATATATTTTTGGACTGCTCTTCTCAAGTAAGGTAAACAGGAGCTAGGATGGGAAGTGGGATCGCATCAAACTGGAAAACTCTGGCACAGTGAAGGATACAAAAAGTAAAAATAAACAAGAAGGCCACCTATTGAATGGGAGAAGACATTTGCTGATCATGCATCTCATGAGAGGTTAATGTCCAAAATGTGTGAAGAACTTACACAACTTACTATCAAAGAAACAAAAATCCCAGTTTTAAAATGGGCAGTGGATTGAATGGACACTTTTCCAGTGAGGAAATGCAGATCAAAGCCACAGTAACACATCATCTCACACCTGCCAGACTGGTTATTATTAGGGAGACAAAAGATAACCATAGTTGGCGAGGATGTAGAGAAAAAGGAACCCTTGAGTAATGTTGGTGGGAATATGAATTGCTACAGCCACTGTTGAAGGTAATGTGGAGTTTCCTGAAAAAATTGGAAATTGACCTACCATATGATCCAGCATTTCCTCCTCAGGGTATTCATTCATAGAAGATGAAAACACCAATTTGAAGAGGTATATGCACCTCTATGTTCACTGCAGCATTGTTTATGATGACTTGGATATGGAAACAACCTAAGTGTCCATTGATAGATGGATGGATAAAGAAGATAGGGGTATATAGATACAGTGGAATGTTACTGAGCTATGGCAGAGAATCAAAATCTTGCCATTTGAAAAAACATGGATGGACATGGGTGAAATGGGCCAAAGACAAATACCATGTGATTTCACTTATATATGAAATTTAAAATAACAAAACAAATGAACAAATAAAACAGAAGCAGTCTCCTAGACATGGGAAACAATCTATTGGTTGCCAGAGCAGAGAGAGAGGAGGATAGGCAAAGTGGACAAAGAGGATTAGGAGGTACAAACTTCTGGTTATAAAAGGGATAAGTCATAGGGATGTAATGTACAGCATGGGGGTATATAGTCAATAATATTATAATAACTTTGTAAAATGACAGATAGTAACCAGATTTACCATGGTTGTCATTTCACAATGTATAACAATATTGAATCTCTATGATGTACACCTGTAAACAGGAGATAGCATGTCAATTATACTTCATTTAAAAAATTAGGGTGCCTAGGGGGCTCAGTGGGTTAAGCCTCTGCCTTCAGCTCAGGTCATGATCTCAGGGTCCTGGGATAGAGCCTTGCATAGAGCTCTCTGCTCAGCAGGGAGCCTGCTTCCCCCTATCTCTCTGCCTGCCTCTCTGCCTACTTGTGATCTCTCTCTCTCTGTCAAATAAATAAATAAAATCTTTTAAAAAATTTAAAAACTGGGGGCGCCTGGGTGGCTCAGTGGGTTAAGCCGCTGCCTTCGGCTCAGGTCATGATCTCAGAGTCCTGGGATCGAGCCCCGCATCGGGCTCTCTGCTCGGCAGGGAGCATGCTTCCTCCTCTCTCTCTGCCTGCCTCTCTGCCTACTTGTGATCTCTCTGTCAAATAAATAAATAAAAATCTTAAAAAAAAATCATCTTTAAAAAAAAAAATTTAAAAACTGAAATGAGATACCACTGCACATCTATTACAATGGCTAGAATCAAAAAGTCAGATAATCACACGTATGGACAAGGATGTGGAAAAACCAGAATTCTCATCCACTGTTGGTGAGGTTGTAAAGTGGTGTAGCCTCTTTGGAAGACATTCTGCAGTTCCTCTAATAGTTAAATACAGATTTACCATACGGCTCAACAATTCCATTCCTAAATCTAAACTCAAGAGAAATAAAAACATATGTCTACACAAAAACTTGTGCACAAATGTTTATAGCAGAATTATTCACAATAGCCTAAAAGTGGAAATGACCCAAATATCCATCAACTGATGAACAAATAAAATGTGGTCCATCCTCGCAATGGAGTATTATTCAACAATAAAAAGGAATGAGGTATTAATATATGCTGCACCATGGATGGAACTTGAAAACATTACTCTAAGTGGAAGAAGCCAGTCACAAAGGACCACATATTATGGAATGTCCATAATAGGCAAATCCACAGAGACAGAAAGTAAGTTGGTGGTTGCCTAGGGTTGGCAGTTTGGGGATAAATGGGGGTGACTGTTAAAGGGCATGTTCTAAAATTGTTTTAGAACAATGTTCTAAACAGAAACTGTTCTAAAACTGATTGTAGTGATGTTTGCAAAACTCTTTGAAAATGCCAAAAAAAAAAAAAAACACTGAATTTTACACTTTAAAAGAGTGAATTGTATGGTATGTGAAATTATCTCTAAATAAAACTTTTAATTAATAAAAGAATCAGAGAATCATCAAGAAAGTTAAAGTTTGCTAAGAAGACCAGTTGTTAAACACTATAAATCGCCTTTTGAATCTTGGGCACAGGCATCAATGATGACCTTACTGAGAGCTATTTTGATCGCTAAATTGGTGAGGGTGTGGGATCCAGATTGGAGTGAGTGGGATTACTGAGTGGAAGGTGAAAAATTGAATGCAACAACTACAAAAAGTGTTCATTCACGAAATTTGGCTGTTAAAAAGAAACAGAGGGTGTTAGATGAAATAAGAGGTCTATAAGAGCAATGGAAGAGATGTGGGCATGTTTGTTGTTGATGGGAATGACCCTGACAAGAGAGAACAGTTGATTAAGCGAGGTATAGAAAGGATAGTTGTATTGTCACTTTTCTAAAAGGCAGCATAGTGGTGTTGTTATTAGGCTGCCAGGAATTAAAACCAGCCTCTACGAGTTACTACCTGGATTACCTTGGACAAGTTATACAATCACTCTGTGCCTTAGTTTCCTCATCCAAAGTGTGGGAGCAATTATGGGATCAATTCCTAGGACTGTGGAGAGTATTATGAGTAAAGTACTTTTAGCAAGAGCAGGCATATGGGGAGCACATAGCATTCACATAATCGTGATTAGAAGCCAAAAGAGAGGTGGACAAACACATCTTGGAAAGGAGGAGGGACAGTCCTTCTAAAGCAACTGGAGCAAAGAATTAAAAAAAAAAAAAAAAAACAAGAAGAGGGCATATGTCAATGGTGTGCCTGATTATCTGTAGAAAATTAGATGATGTTTTAAAATGATGATTTCAATTCTTCCTGAGGAAGAGATGAAGCCAACTGATAAAAATGAGAGGCAGCTGTGTTTATGAGGTGGATAGTGGGACATCCAAAGAGTGAGGCTGAGGTTGAGAATAGGTTTGAGAAGGTTTAAAATGAGTGTCGTGGATCCAGGGAGCAAGTTGACTAAATAAATGTAACAGGAATATTAAGCAGCATGTGAGACATGCTTTAAAAATCATGAATATTAATTGTACTTACCTGCCATTTGTTGCAACCTTCTTCAGCAAGGCTCAGCTGGTCATGGACAGATAAAGGAAAAGTAGTGAGACTTTTCTAAGATAAGTAGTATAAAAAGGAAATCAAGAGGCTTATTCACAAGATTGTTGTCAAAAGCCAAATCTAGGAATCTCTTTGGTAAGGAAGGAAGGAAAGAAAATAATAATACGAGACTGGCAAGAACAATCATAGTAGAAGTAGCAACAAGTAGGCTGGAAGAAGGGGGGACTGATGTCCCAAAGTAAAATATTTGAATTGGTAACTATAGAGGTGGATTGGTTTCCAAGGACAGAGGACATAGTGTGACTATAGGAATAAGCAGCCACATAAAAATGAGGGCCCTTGGAAATGACAATGACATGGCACTGACAGACCAGGGTGTTGGAAGGATTGTCCACATTTTGGAGTCCTGCAGGGTGGTGGTGGATCTTGGATGAAGAAGATTAAACCAACTGCCAGTCTTAGATGAAGGAGGGTCCATGGAGGCTGGTGAATGACAATAAGCCCAAAGTGGCAAGATTATTTTCTCTTCCTCTTTTGCCCTCCTTTCCTCCATCCCTTTTTTCCCCTTTCCTTTCCTTTCTTTTACTTTTTTAAAGAAAGATCAGAGAAAAGGAAACAGAAAGAAATTTAATCCACTTCAAGAATTTAGGATCCCAGTCAACCTTAAAGACATTGGAAACAACCCTGTGTAGATTGAGGTAAACATCCCCTCACCTCCACCTTAAGACATAATTAATACGTTTGGTGAATTTGGCTCCAATACGTACCTGTAATTTCCATATTGCCTCTTGCATATGCAGATTTTCATCTTTTCTTGTCCTCCTTTCATTTTTGCATCAATTCCAATAGTAATTACAATGGTTTTCTTGTATGTGCTGTACTGATATTACATCTAGGAACAGATCTTGCGTAATGGTCTACTAGATCCAGAAATCAAAGTCTGGACTCAGCTAAAAATAACTTGCATTTATATGGTAATTCTCAACAAAAGAAAGAATTATCAGAATATAAATCACTGGTTTAATGTTTTATATGCAAATAAATCATTATTGTTGTTATGTCTGATGTTTATTATTTGGCTCCTATATATTTCTACTATTTCTAGTAGAAAATAAACTTTACAAAGGCAGGAGTCTTTGTTCACTTTCTTCATAGATATGTTACAAGCAGTAATAAGAATGTCTAACACATAGTAGTCACCTAATAAATACTTGTTGAATGAAAAAATAAGTTCACCTAAGTGGCAATGAATTATTGAGTCCCTGCCTTTAGCATTGCACTGAAATTGTCATGGATAAACTTATGATCTAATGGGAGAGAAAGAACTTGCACACATAGAAGAGTATTAGAAAATTCACAAAACAGCAAGACAATCTACTTGAGCTTTGACGACCTACCAGAGAAAGGAAGAAAAAGGAAGGGGTGGAATTTAGTCCAGTAATCTTCAGCCCAGAAGAGCAAAAATAAAGACCAGAGAAATATTGGAGCAGGTGCATACGGGTATAACATATGGTATAGTATAGTGGTTCCCACAGTGCCATATTCCCATATTAAATCTTATGAGAACCATGGCCAGTCAAGTGAATCCATGAAATGACATTAATGGGATTTCCGGTTTCTTGCAGGAAAGCCTAGCTGTAAGAAGTTGTAAGAAAATGGGAGTTAAAAAAAAAGAAAACATGATACATAGGATCCTTGGGGACTTTTAGAGACCCACAGAATGATAACCTTCCCTCTCTGTCCCACCATGCATGCATTTTACCTTAGCACAAATTTCCCTTCATTCATGATTTTCCTCTCACTTCCCTATGGTTAGGAATGAACCATCTAGTAAGGGTGATACGACCTACATATGGATAACCATACAACACCCTCTGTATCAGTCTCAAATCTGATTAATATATAGACCTCAAATTACAAGGGGGAAGAGTTTACCTACGTTCCATGAGAAAACAGCACACCCTTGTAGATCCAGTTAGATACATGTTAATTTAGAAAACTAAGTTCTTAGGAGTGGCAACATCAAGATGGTGCAATAGGGATTTTCAGCTGTCATTCCCCACAGAATCGTCAATTTTGACAACAGCCCCCACAGATCAAAGTACCTTTGTGGGATCCTGGGAGTCCAGTGGAAAAGCCCCAGAACCTGTTAGAGCAAAAAGTCTGAGAATAGACACATTGAAGAGAGTAAGAGTTACGGTTTAACTTTATCTGCCTCACCATCTGCCCAAGGCAGCACAGCTCAGGGCCAAGAGAGACCTCTTTAGACTAATTTCTCCCATGTGGGGAAGTGAGATGGGAACGAGTACCTGATCTTTCCCCAGTGCTATAGAACCCTGCACAAGAGAAAGAAGGAAGGATGGAAGAAAGGAAAGAAGGAAGGGAGGGACGGAAGGAAGGAGTGAGGGAGAGAGGGAGGGAAGGAGGGAGGGAGGAAGACAGGCAAGCAAAATAAAAGTCATCCAAATCAGAAAGTAAGTAAAATTTTCTCTGGAAATAACCAGTTTTACACGTAGGAAATCCAAAACACTCCACCAAAAAACTGTGAGAGTTAATAAATGATTTGGGGAAAGTTGAGAATATGAAATTAACATACAGGCATATATGATTTTATTGAGCTTCACGTTATTGCTCCTCACAGATTTACGTTTTTCACAAACTGAAGTTTTGTGGCAACCCTGTATCAATCAAGTCTATTGGCCCCATTTTTTTCAACAGCATTTGTTCACTTTGTGTCTCTGTCACATTTTGGTAATTCCTGCAATATTTCAGACTTTTTCATTATTATGTTTGAATTGCTGCAATCTCATGATGAAACTTTAACAGATGATGAGTTACTTTTTTTTTTAATTTTTTTATTTTTTCAGCATAACAGTATTCATTATTTTTGCACCATACCCAGTGCTCCATGCAATCCATGCCCTCTACAATACCCACCACCTGGTGCCCCCAACCTCCCACCCCCCACCCCTTCAAAATTCTCAGATCGTTTTTCAGAGTCCATAGTCTCTCATGGTTCACCTCCCCTTCCAATTGCCCTCAACTCCCTTCTCCTCTCCATCTCCCCTTGTCCTCCATGCTATTTGTTATGCTCCACAAATAAGTGAAACCATACGATAATTGACTCTCTCTGCTTGACTTATTTCACTGATGAGTTACTTCTAATGAATGAGCAAAGAAAGTGATGGGGTGAAATCTTGAGATGGAATCTACTGTTGAAAATGCTGTGAAGACTGTTGAAATGTCAACAAGTGACTTAGAATATTACATTAACTTAGTTGAAAGAAGTTCTACCATGGGTAAAATGCTGTCAAACAGCATAATATGTTACAGAGAAATTATCGGTGAAAGGAAGTCAGTTGATGTAGCAAACTTCAGTGTTGTCTTATTTTAAGAAATTGCCACAGTCATCTCAATATTTAGCAATCACTACCCCGATAAGTCAGTATCCATCAACATCAAGGCAACATCCTCCACTTAAAAAACATTATGACTCACTGAAAGCTTGATGATGGTTAGCATTTTTTAGCAATATTGTTTAATTAAGGTACATAGATTTTTCTAGACCTATGCTTTTGTTTACAAAGCATAAATAATACATTATGATATAGTATAAACCTAACTTTTATATATACTGTGAAACAAAAATTTATTTGACTTCTTTTTCTTGAGATTTGCTTTATTACAGTGATGCGAAAACAAACTCACAATACTTTCAAGGTATGCCTGTACGAAAATCAGTTCTACAGTTTTCCTAACATCATTTATTGAAGAGACTATATATTCTTGTCTCCTTTGTCATAGGTTAACTGACCATGTAAGTGGATTTGTTTCTGGGGTCTTAATTCTGTTCTGTTCTTCTATGTGTCTATTTTTTTTTCTTTGCCAGTATCATACTTTCTTGATTATTATAGCTTTGTAATATAGTTTGAAATCTGGGATTGTGATACCTCTAGTTTTGTTCTGTTTTCTTCAAGAATGATTTGACTATTCAGAGTCTTTTGTGGTTCCATACAAATTTTAGGACTTTTTGTTGTAGTTCTGTGAAAAACATTTTTGGTATTTTTATAGGGATTTAACTGAATCTTTAGAATACTTTGGATAGTAAGGACATTTTAACATTAATTCTTCCAACACAGGAACACAAATATACTTCCATTTGTGTTACCTTCAATTTCTTTCATCCATGTCTTATGGTTTTCAGAGTACTGGTCTTTCATCTCCTTGGTTAAATTTATTCTTAGGTATTTTATTCCTTTTGATGTAATTGTAAATGGGATTGTTTTCTTATTTTCACTTTCTGCTATTTTATTATTAGTGTACAGAAATTCAACAGATTTCTGTATATTGATTTTGTATCCTGCAACTTCACTGAATTCATTGGTCAGTTCCCATAGTTTTTTGGTGGAGTCTTTAGAGTTTTCTATATATAATATCATGTCATCTGTAGTATTTCCAGTATATGTTGAATAAAAGTAGTGAGAAAGGACATCCTTGTCTTGTTTTGACCTTAGAAGGAAAGATTTTACTTCTTCCCCATTAAGTATGATGTTAGCTGTGAGTTTGTCGTATATGGCTTTATTAACTTGAGATATATTTCTTTTATTGTTGAGAGTTTTTATCATGAATAAATCTTGAATTCCATGAATGGCTTTTTCTGCATTTATTGAGATAATCATATTCCTCATTAAGTTAATGTGGTGTATCTTACTGATTTAGCTGTGTATATTGAACCACGCTTGCACACCTGGAATAAATCTCACTTGAGTGTGGATAGCTGCATGCAGAAGAACGAAACTGATTACTTTATTCACAAAATTGATTAAAGACCTAATGTAAAGCATGAAACGATAAATCTCTTAAAGAAAACTTGGGCAGTAGGATGCCTCCATGACTGTCTGTTAAGCGTCCAACTCTTGATTTCAGCTCAGGTCATAATGTCAGGATTGTGAGACTGAGCCCCACATTGCGCTCCACACTGGGTGGGAAGCCTGCTTAAGATTCTCTCTCCCTTTCCCTCTGCCCTACCCCAATCAACTTGTGCACATGTGCTTGCACATGCACATTCTATCTCTCAAAAAAGAAAAGAAGAAAAGAAAGATAAAGAAAGGAGAGAAAGAAAAAAAGAAAGAAAGAAGAGGGAGGGAAGGAAGGAAGGAAGGAAGAAGGAGGGAGGGAAGGAAGAAAAAGAAAGAAAGGGAAAACATAGGCAGTAAAATCTTGGATGTCAGCCTTAACAATATTTTTCTGGATATGTCTCCTTAGGCAAAGGAAACAAAAGGAAAAACAATCAGGAGTATATCAAACTAAAAAGCTTTTGTACAATGAAGAAAACCACCAGTAAAACAAAAAGGTAATCTAGTGAACAGGAAAAGATATTTGCAAATGATGTATCTGATAAGGAGTTAATACTCAAAATATATAAAGAAACCATGACTCAATAGCAATAACAACAATAATAATGATCTGATTTTTTAAAAATGCACAGAGGACCTGAATAGACATTTTTCCAAAGACATATAGATGGCTAATTGACACATGAAAAGATGCTCAATATCACTAATGATCAAGGAAATGCAAATCTAAACCATCGTACAGTATCACCTCAGAATGGCTAGTATCAAAAGGTAAGAAATAACAAGTATTGGTGGTGATGTGGAGAAAAGGGAACACTTGTGCACTGTTGGTAGAAATGTAAATTGGAACAGACGCTGTGGGAAACAGCATGGAGGTTCCTTAAGAAACTAAAAGTAGAAATACTGTATAATCTAGCAATTATACTTTTGGGTATTTACCCAAAGAAAATGAAAATACTAATTTGAAAAGTTATCTGCACCCCAGTGTTCATTGCAGGATTATTTCCCATATCCAAGGTATGCAACCAACCTAAGTGTCCATCTATAGATCAGTGGATAAAGAAGTTGTGGTACAGGGGCGCCTGGGTGGCTCAGTGGGTTAAAGCCTCTGCCGTCGGCTCAGGTCATGATCCCAGGGTCCTGGGATCGAGCCCCGCATCGGGCTCTCTGCTCAGCAGGGAGCCTGCTTCTCCCTCTCTCTGCCTGCCTCTCTGCCTACTTGTGATCTCTGTCTGTCAAATAAATAAAATCTTAAAAAAAAAAAAAAAGAAGAAGAAGTTGTGGTACATTTACACAATGATGTATTACTTAGTCATAAAAAAGAATGAAATCTTGCCCTTCTCAACACCATGGATGGACCTAGAGGGATTATGTTAAGTGAAAGAAGTCAAACAGAGAAAGACGAATACCATATGATATCATTTATATCTGGAATCTAAAAATCACACAAACAAACAGCAACAACCAATAGAAACAGACTCATAAGTATAAAGAACTGATGGTTGCCAGAGGGGAAAAGGATGGAGGGATGGGCAAAACAGGTAAAGGGGATTAAGAGGTACAAACTTCCACTTACAAAATAAGTCATAGGCATGTAATGTACAGCATAGGGAAGATAGGTAATAATATTGTAGTAATTTGGTGCAGTGACAGATGGCAACTACACTTATCATGGCGAGCACTTCGTAATGTGTATAATTATTTACCACTATACTGTACACCTGAAACTAATATTTTGTGTCCACTATACCTCAATTTAAAAAGGTCAGATGTGTTTCTATATACTAACAACAGCCCATCAACAGAAAAAAAAAAAAAACAAAAAAAAACACCTAGGAATAAATTTGACCAATGAGCTCAGCCATCTGGATTACAGTCATCTGGGTGACTCTTCTGCTTGTGTCACTTGAAGTCACTCACAGGGGTGCAGTCGCTTGGAAGCATACAACTAGATAAAGCTCCTTGGTCTAAGAACTCCTTTATGTGTCTGATGGTTGGTTCTGGCTGTTGGCTGGAAGCCTCCACTGTCTTCCATGTGGCTCTTCCTTCTGCTTTCAGTAGGTCAGCCCAGACTTCCTGACATTGTAACACTCAGGCAACATCCCACAAGAGTAAGAAGAGGAACTGCACCACCTCTCCAAGCCTAGGCTCTGGGGCTTACATGATGTCACTCCTGCCACATTCTCTTTGCTGAAGCAACTTAAAAGGCTAGCCCAGATTTAAGGAGAGGGGAAATAGACTGCCCCCTTTGTAGGAAGAGCAGCAAAGTCACAGAGTAAAGAGCGCTGTGTACGGACATGGAAGATTATTGCATCCATCAATCCATCCATCCATCCATCCATCCATCGATTGCTTGGCAAGCAATCTGTCAGAGATGTGTTAACGTCACCATCAGACTGCTGGGTCTGATGTGCTGTTACTACCCTGTGAGACCTAGGGCTGGTCAGAGTCATGTTTGCTCCCTGTCTTACTCACAGAGGCCTGTTTCTTTTTCTCTAAGTTCTTTCTCAGCTGGAAGCTATAGATTGGCAAGTGTGATTACTAGAGGAGTATCTCTCCACCCTGGGACCAGAGACTAGTTGTTTGTTTTTACTCACTCTTTTATCACCAGCACTTATACTGTTCATATAACATAATGGCCACTGAATAAATTCTGCTGAATTACTGAATAAATAAATGAATGAATGTTAAAGTTATGACAGTGGTAATATTTAAGTTCTATTTTGAAGGATTGCTTTGATTGCATTAGCCAGAGAAGAGTCAGATAAATATACTAATTCATATGAAAGAAACAACGTGCAGAACACTAAATGGTTAGGATTTCAACATTAATTCCATTTAAAATCTTTTAAAAGTGATAATTGGGTACAATTATTTTAATACTGTAACATAAAGTACTAGAACAGAAAATTATAATAGACAAAATTAAATAACCTCTTAAAATAGAAAATTATGAAGCATTAATGATAACTGTATACATAAGATATTAATAATATACTATAATGCAATACATAACATACAAAATGAACAAGCTGAAATATACATTTTTAAACTATGAGCATATATCAAAAGGGGAATCTACCATATAAATGAAAAGGAATAAAATTATTCTATTAAAATATGTATTATGAAAAATATCTTTAGGAAATACATAAAGATCATCACAAATTATACCATTATAGATCAACGTATTTGTAACAGCTATGTAAAAGTCATAAATGCCAACAACTAGGCAGAGAAGAACTTTGCTTTGTAAGTAGTCCACATATAATATGCAATACTGGGAAAATATTCCAGGATATATGGAAAAAACAAAAACAAATGCACATATGTCTCTTCTAAAGAAACTCTTATGAAGATTCTACTCAAAGAAATTCCCACAGAAAATCCCCAAAACATTAAGGATATCTTTAGCTCCAAAATACATTGTTACGCTGGAATCTAAGAATAGAGCTATGATTATACGTTTGGAGATTTTTTTTATCCTCAGGGGGAAATATGCTACACAAAGAAAAAGAGATGTGGCAATTTTATTGAAATCTGGAATCCTGTTTATTTAGAACCTAATGGAAAATAAAAGTGTAGATTAATGACACAAAGAAATAATACTCTCATGGATAGGTAAAAAATTATTCTGAATTGCTTTTGACTAGAATAAATAAGATCAGAGAAGTACTATAAGCAGCATCTTTAAAATCACTACATACACACCTGTATGTGCTCTAAGTTAGTAAGAAGAGAAGAACTAGAAGGAGAACCATCTTTAACATTGGTGGGACTCAGGACAAACTGAAAAATGGAGGCCCATATAACATGTGGAAATACTTGAAAATTATAAACCATGGGAACAAACCATTAAAAAAGTTATTTCTATCTATTTGCCTTGACAAAGTTTCCATTTTGTTCTGGGATTCCTCTGCTTTGCACATCAGAATAGGACCTACCTCTAATCTGCACCCTTGAATTCCCACTGCCAGTTCTATGGGACAGCAAAGGCACCTCACATACAGGCAGGTCAGTGCTCCCACTCAGTTGTCACATTCATTCCATTCACATCCTCTCCTACTATTTCTTGGCCACCTTCTGAGCCTAAGGGCATGCATTCCAACAAAAGATCAGACCTGGGAAAGACACCTGCAGAGTTCCTGGAATCAAACATGGGGCGGACCAAGCAGATAACATGGACCGGAAGGGGGCTCTGTAGGCTGAGAGTGAGCATCTGCCCCCAACCCCCACATGGGCTCCATGGACTCCTCACCTCACTGAAAGGACATCACCACAGTAAAGCCAGAGCAGGGCATTGTCTTACCTAGTTTAAAGGTGGAAGAAAGCAAAAGGAAGCCACCAATAAACACTATGCAATCACGCAAAGAATGTTCTTGATTCTCACTACATCCATTTTTCACTTGTGTTTGACACTATTTAAACTTAATTTTAAGTCTTAGAATTTCTGAGGTTTAAATTTTTAATACGGAAAATATCTGATAATCCAATCCAATTCAAAAATATTGATGATAGAGATTATACTAGTTGCCAAGGCTATAGAAGTGAATACGTTACTCCTGATTTAAGGATAAGTAATTGAGCACACAGGCTGTTATATACCTTCAACTCACCATAATAAAATGTTGTAACAACAACAGAATTCATGTGAAATAGTGAAACTACATGATGTCCCATCATTTGAATGTGACCTCTACTATGCCAGAGACTGTCCCATTTGTTCGCTGCTTTATATATATAAGCAGCTCAACTAATACCTGTCCAAAGTACGTGGTCCATAAACATTTGTTGACTGAGTGAAGGAAGTGGAAAGAGTGACACTGGGTGTCTGCTATGTTCCAGGAACCTACAAAAATCACAATGGCTATCATCCCTATTTTGCCCATGAGGAACAGGTGACATAAAGTAACACCCCTGAATTCCAAAAACTAGTAAATGGCAGAGACCATTCTAGAACCCAGATATGACCTCAAAGCTCCTGTTCTTTCTACCTCATCCATATCAGATGCAAGGCTCTCTTTCTATAACAATTACTTGTAATATTTCCTTTATTGTTCTGGAAATTCACAGACAATATGTATTTGTCTATACAAGTCCAGAAAAGTCAGTGCAATCTCCTGGTTGCAAAATAAAGAAAGAAAAAAGGAATGTAAGTTATGGTAAAATAAAGCATGCATAATAAAACAGACATCATAACATAGACATGATAAAACAGATATTTGTCCCTCTACATAGGTCCTCCTTGACTGCAAAAATTACAAGTGCAGAATGAGAGAGGTGACAGGTATTGATGGCTCAAATATCACAATTAGAGCTGCCACTGACTTGGTAACATTTCAAATAAAACAATGTGCAATCTTCTCTCAATTTACATGGCAGCTGAACTCTTGGAAAATTCACTGTATGATAAAATTATGCAGAAATGTTGGACACAGAATAGTCTTTCTTGTATGAAACCAGCTCCCACCCACTAAATGCCAACAGTGCCTGCTATCATCCAACAAAAACTCCTCAGAGATTTCCAAAATGCCCTACCTCCCAGAGCAGCACTACCTCCCAAGGAACCACTGCCTTGAGGGTCCTCTGTAAAGAGCTACGAGAATCCAAAGAAAGAGACTTTGACTCGGCCTTGCCCAGTCTGGGCTGTGGAGGTCAGAAAACGTTTCACAGTGAAGGCAAAATATAATGTAGGGTTTATCAGCTGAGGACTTCTCCAGGCTAAGACCCTGAGAGCATTTCCCAGAAGCAAACCTGCAGGAAAGACTGAGGCAGACCTCCCACACCCCCAATCTTGTTGATCAGAAATAGAATACAATACAAAGCTCTGGGCTATTGTCAAGTTTGTGTAGGGAGAATGTAATTGTTAGCTTGAATACATTTTAATGACCTCAGCGGGAACTAGGGAAGTCTTGTTCTTCCCCTAGAGCAGTACAGGACATTAGCAAGTATATTCCATATAAACTGGGGGTGGGGGGGCGGATAATGTTCTTTAAATCTCCTTATAAAGCTCCTCAGTGATATAGTTCCTCAGTAACATTATGAGCACCAAGTTTACTAAGCTACAGATTTAGAAAGGGAAGCATGACTGGCTACCCATGAGGACTGCGTTTTTTCTCTATGTGCGGGGTACTGTGTTCTCATATTTCTGGAACCCCGTCTCAGTTCTTTGACACCTTGGGCATATCTTAATCATGATGCTAGGCTTAATAAATGTCTCTGTTTGATTTGACGTCTCATCTATGTATTGAATCAACATAGCCCTGCATTTGTGCCTGCATGTGTTGGAGATGCTGTTCAAGCATCTGTCCAAATTAGCACACTTAGCTTCATTTCCTTCTTTGGGGGAATCCTGTAATTTTTCCTACTCTCTAGTTTTTTAAGAGGACTTAATTGTTTATATTTCTTGTCGTGAATGAGTCCCTTGGAGCTGCTAACAAATGACTCATAATAAGTTGACTAGATGATCTCTAAAATTCCCTCCTGGTTCCAACGTTCTATGATTTTATAAGTGGTCCATTAATTTCCCTAATTTCTCAAGAACTCAAATATCACAGGCAGATATTTGGAAGAGAAAGTGATTCTTGGTGAACCGTCACATACGCACACAATTTGAATCCAAGTTACACAGGGAAGGGTGTTGAGGGACAAAGGAACTGCTCTAGGTTATTAGATTGGGGTAGCGTTTGCAAAGATTTAGCAGTAGGATTATCTATTAAATGTTCAGAGCAGGGAAGACCATCATGTATTGGCAAAGAGGCTTAAGGAGGTTCTACTAGAAAAGCAGAAAGACCTAAAAGGGAAAAAGCACAAAACAGAGACATTGGAGAGGTGAAGTTATAGATTTATGAGCAGACATGGGCAACTGAACTCCAAAAGTAACTTTGTTTAGGACCCAGTAATTTACACGTAAACAAACAAAGAAGTCAAACAAATGAAACCCACCTGGGATTGTTGGATTGTTTTCAACTCCCCCAATGCGGACTAGCTGCTAATAAATGCATTGAAGACCCTGCCACTGTCCTCTTCGGAGGATTTCCCTGCTCTATAGAAGATGCCCATGTCTGGGAAGAGGCCCCATTTTTCACAATTTTGCCATTTTCTATTTTCATGAAATATATAAAGTGATCTAAGTTACTTTGATTTTTATCCTTGTTATTGGAAAATAGAACTATTTCCACCTATTTTTGTGGCATACACACACACACACACACACACACACACACATACTAGTTATATTTATATTTCCTGGTTTCACAGAACTATTCTGTCCTCATTTCTGAGACCTTCACTTTTACCAGATCTTTCATTCCAAAGCAAATAAATAATGAAAATTTCCATCTATTTTTTTGATGAGGACATTATTCTCCAGTCCGTTGACCGATCTTCATTGGATTTCTGTATTTCGTCCTTTTAGCTACATTTCCAATTTTCATTTTGTTATGTTAATCTTTTGTCCTGTGTATTCCGAGATTCCCTTAAATGAACATTGGCTCATTTTGTTACATACTTTGTCATTCACCTATAACAATCTTCTTTTCCATGCCTTCATTATGTTTTTAAGCATTCCATTTGGGGAGTTGCGTCTTATTGGCTCTCCCATTGGCATTTTATTTCAGGTCAGCCACATCTCTTCTCTGTCCTTTTGTGCCACTAGTTTACTCAAGGAGTTTTGTTTTTATTTTTTAAAAAGATTTTATTTATTTAAAAGAGAGTATGTGAGAGAGAGAGAGAGCGTGAGCGAGCATGAGTGGAGGAGGGGGAGGAGCAGAGGGAGAGGGAGTAGCAGGCTCCCCACTGAGCAGGTAGCCCACTGGGCCTCATTCTCAGGACCCTGGGATGACCTGAGCTGAAAGCAGAAGATTAACCAATTGAGATACCCAGGTGCCCTTACTCAAGGAGTTTTTCATCTCATTTGGGTTTATGATGTTGTTTCTTTTTCAATAACCCCTTACTGACATCCTCCCACCCACACTAATTCTCTCTCTCTCTCTCTACACACACACACACACACACACACACACACACAGCACTGCTGCCACCACCTGCATGCTCATCTCTGCCAATCTCTTTGTGACTCAGGTCCATTTGCTACCACAACATCCAATATGTAAATTCTTCCTTCTTACTCTAGTTCCCCAAGTGAACTCTCATCTCCTCCTCTCCTATAATCCAACTCCAGATTTGCAGCTCTTCCTCCTGTCAAGAGATCATCTCAGTAATGTTTATGAGAGCAGACATTTTATTGATCTCTTGGGTAAAAACAAACCCCCCTGAATCACAATTCAAAAATTAAGACACAAAATTGAGTAGAATGTACTTCTTCATTTAACAAGGATGTGCTGAGTATACCACTGACCTCACTCTGGCTTTGGGACAGAGAATTATCAAACTTGACACCTACCCTCAAGGAACTCTCTGCTTCCTTATAAGTCATAAAAGCACAAACTAAACATGATTGTTCTAAAATGTTTGAAATTGGGGAGCTTGAGATGTGAGCTCTCTGTCTAACTTATGAATGTTAAAGTGTTTGAGTCACAGGAAACGTCCCTTGGCAAGTGAGAGTTTTCATTAAAGATACAAATTGGTCATGGAACCAGAAAAGACCTCCAATAGCCAAAGGAATATTGAAAAAGAAAGCCAAAGTCGGTGGCATCACAATTCCGGACTTCAAGCTCTATTACAAAGCTGTCATCATCAAGACAGCATGGTACTGGCACAAAAACAGACACATAGATCAATGGAACAGAATAGAGAGCCCAGAAATAGATCCTCAACTCTATGGTTAACTCATCTTTGACAAAGCAGGAAAGAATGTCCAATGGAAAAAAGACAGCCTCTTCAATAAATGGTGTTGGGAAAATTGGACAGCCACATGCAGAAAAATGAAATTGGATCATCTCCTTATACCACACACGAAAATAGACTCAAAATGGATGAAGGATCTCAATGTGAGAAAGGAATCCATCAAAATCCTTGAGGAGAACACAGGCAGCAACCTCTTCGACCTCAGCCGCAGCAACATCTTCCTAGGAACATCACCAAAGGCAAGGGAAGCAAGGGCAAAAATGAACTATTGGGATTTTATCAAGATCAAAAGCTTTTGCACAGCAAAGGAAACAGTGAAAAAAACCAAAAGACAACTGACAGAATGACATAACAAAACCAAATGACAAATGACATATCAGATAAAGGGCTAGTGTCCAAAATCTATAAAGAACTTAGCAAACTCAACACCCAAAGAACAAATAATCCAATCAAGAAATGGGCAGAGGACATGAACAGACATTTCTGCAAAGAAGACATCCAGATGGCCAACAGACACATGAAAACGTGCTCCATATCACTCGGCATCAGGGAAATACAAATCAAAACCACCATGAGATATCACCTCACACCAGTCAGAATGGCTAAAATTAACAAGTCAGGAAATGACAGATGCTGGCGAGGATGCGGAGAAAGGGGAACCCTCCTACACTGTTGGTGGGAATGCAAGCTGGTGCAACCACTCTGGAAAACAGCATGGAGGTTCCTCAAAATGTTGAAAATAGAACTACCCTATGACCCAGCAATTGCACTGCTGGGTATTTACCCTAAAGATACAAACGTAGTGATCCAAAGGGGCACGTGCACCTGAATGTTTATAGCAGCAATGTCTACGATAGCCAAACTATGGAAAGAACCTAGATGTCCATCAACAGACGAATGGATAAAGAAGATGTGGTATATATACACAATGGAATACTATGCAGCCATCAAAAGAAATGAAATCTTGTCATTTGCGACGACGTGGATAGAACTAGAGGGTATCATGCTTAGCGAAATAAGTCAATCGGAGAAAGACAACGATCATATGATCTCCCTGATATGAGGGAGAGGAGATGCAACATGGGAGGTTAAGGGGGTAGGAGAAGAGTAAATGAAACAAGATGGATAGGGAGGGAGACAAACCATAAGTGACTCTTAATCTCACAAAACAAACTGAGGGTTGATGCGGGGAGGGGGTTTGGGAGAGGGGGGTGGGGTTATGGACACTGGGGAGGGTATGTGCTATGGTGAGTGCTATGAAGTGTATAAACCGGGCGATTCACAGACCTATACCCCTGGGGATAAAAATATATTATATGTTTATAAAAAATAAAATTTAAAAAAAAGATACAAATTGGTCTTAGGAATCTCTGGATGAAGTCATTGCAGACTGAAAATGAAGTGAAATATATCCAAGTAGGCTGGTATGGAGAAATAATGTAGCTTTTAGGAAAAAACTAAAATGCAAACCAAAATGGAGTAATTTTGAAGATAAAGCGACATACCCAGAATGTACTGATTTAAAACAAAAGGGGAGGTTCAGTAATGATAGATGAAGAGGATTTGAGAACCCTACTTGCTGAAATCAGAGCAGCCAGCCGTTATTCTCCCAGGCTACTCCTCCCGTCTTCAGAGGATCTGCCAAGGAGAAAATGTGTTCACTTGATTAGCCTCTAGGGGGCCAGTGTGACCTATCAGAACTGCCAGTAACTTACCATTACACCTGCCCTTCTTCCTACATGATTTCAGCCCACACACAAACTCTTGTTATTAGTGAACTAGTTTCTGGAGAAAGAGATAACATCATTGTGCAAATTAATAACTGCAAGGTTGTTACTTGAGGGAGTCTATACGTGATTTCCAAAGTCTGTGGACGTAGAACCCCATGAGCTCCCAGACCAGAGCTCTGACCTGATCACAGATTAATAGGGTATCTTGGAAGATAAAACACTTCCTGTCAATGGGACGGTTTCAAGCACATGGGAAATGACTGCTTGGTAGGGACACTATGAAAGGCATTCAGGCTTTGCCTAAAAGGTTAAGTTAAATGACTTCTAGGGGAATTTGTAGAATTTTATTCTTTTCATTGAAAGCTGTTTTTCTGACTTTATAGAATTAATCTAGGTAGGTTTAGTGGAGACTTATTCTCTTATCTTCTTGAAAACTCATTTTGCTTTCTGCGAAATGGGAATAGAATACTTGTTTTATAGGTTGCTACGTGGATTAATGAGAAAGTACTTGCCCCTGATGTTTGCATAGTGATAATTTTAATGTATATGAAGTAAAAGATTATTCATGGAATAAAACTCTGTGCTTCAAAAGGGTTTTCAATAGGATTCACTTGGTAGAACACAGTTACATTTTATACCTGCCACAAAAAAACAGGCAAAACTGAAAATTGGCTATAAAAAGGGGATTTCTAGTAAAACACAGATCAAACCTTACAGAAACTAAGTTTTCTTTCCCAGAGTTCCCACGGCTCTGGGTCTCTTCCTGTTTTTTTGTTGCTATTACTGAAAATCTGTTTCAATAAACCATCAATCATAAGATCTTACAGGAAGATTCTCACAGTAAAAAGAAATCTGTGAGTAGAAGTACTGTATATACTCTGTTAACATTCTTTCACTCCAAGTAAGAAAATAGAAAAATGTAGAATCCATGGAAAGAGTCTGCAATATCAAAAAATTGGAACACTGCACTGAGATAAAAAGAAAAAAGTACATTTGATAGAATTACAACAGGAAATAGAATCAAACGGCATGTGATGTGTTTCTTCAAGAAAAAACAAAGCTATGACTATTAAATAAGAGATGAAATATGCATTGATGAGATAATTAGTAACAGGGACAGGGAAGAGATGGTTATGAAGCAGGTAGGAATAAAAAGGAAGCAGAATGAGACAAGGAAAAAATGTGATATGACAGACAAGCCTGAATCACTTGCTAGAATGCAGCAAAAAAGAACATTGAATTCTCTCTGAATCAATGTCACACTTTTAATTACTACAACTTTAGAACAAGCTTTAATATCTGGCTCAGTTAGTCATCTTTCCATCTTCTTTTACAACACTTAGAAATATGTTCATATGTTCTTCCCTTTGATGGGTTTTTCAAGATCTAACAAATAAAATCACCACTATAATTTTTTGCAAGCAAAACGCATATTAATTTGAAGAGAACTTGCATAGAGCCAAATTGGTAGGTGTCTCCATTTACTTAAATCTTATTTTTCACCCATTGACTAAATGGTATACCTTTTTCTCATGTAACTACAACCTATCTTTATCAAATTTATGCCTATGTATTATAATTATTTACATAAATAAGGACCCTAAAACAACTCACTTGTAAAATTGAAACATTGGGATTATCCATGCTAATGTCAGAATGGCTCCCTCAGCTTTATAGTAAACACCATTTTATGTTTTTTTTTTTAATGTGTTATGTTAGTCGCCATACAGTATACCCTTAGTTTTGGATGTAGTGTTCCATGATTCATTGTTTGCATATAACACCCAGTGCTCCATGCAGTACGTTGCCTTCCTTAATACCCATCACTGGGCTAACTCATCCCTCCCCCACCACCCTCTAAAATCCTCAGTTTGTTTATCAGAGTCCATAGTCTCTCATGGTCCATCTCCTCCTCCAATTCCTACCCCCCTTCATTTTTCCCTTCCTTCTCCTAATGTCCTCCATGTTATTCTTATGTTCCACAAATAAGTGAAACCATATAATTGTCTTTCTCTGTTTGACTTATTTCACTTAGCACAATCTCCTCCAGTTCCATCCATGTTAATGCAAAAGTTGAGTATTCATCCTTTCTGATGGCTGAGTAATATTCCATTGTATATATGGACTTCTTTATCCATTTGTTTGTTGAAGGGCATCTTATGTACACACCATCTTAGGAATTTTATCCAATAAACTAAGACTTCTAAGAAATAGTGCAAGAATAAAAAGTAGTGCAAGCATAAATATTTAGAATAACAAAAAAAATTTAATGAGCAGGTTAATGGAAATATACTTTCAGGAAAGTCAACTCAAACTTACTATAACTAATGTAAGAGGTTTTTTTAAGACAGGAAATTGCAATAAGATTAAATGAAATTATAGATATAAATTACTTAGAATAAATAGTAAGGTTCAGTCATTGTTAGTTTTTAATGATATTTCCTTTTGCTAGTAAAATGTATGTTTATCTGCTACAAAAGTACATATTTGGAAGAATGCCTTGATATGGCTAAAATAAGAATTCACAGGCCATAGACGGTGCATGTTTTCAACCTGACTGCCTATTGACCAATGGCTTACTGGTTTACACTCCCACCAGTAGTTCTTCATGTATTTTAAATAAATCAAGTTACACACTAATTTTTAAGATCTCATTACTCCAAAAACAGAGACACACCATTCTACCCAGCAGTTGAGTACTTTAATAGAATTCTCTATTATTTATTATTTTAAAAGATTTTATTTATTTATTTGAAAGAGAGAGAGAGAGAGATCACAATCAAGGGTGGGCAGTTACAGAGAGAAGCAGACTCCCTGTTGAGCAGGCATTCCCAATGTGGGGCTCCATCCCAGGATCCCAGAATCATGACCTGAGCTGAAGGCAGATGCTTAACCAACTGAGCCACCCAGGTAACCTAGAATACTATATTTAAACATAACTTTTTGACAAAGAAAGGTATACTAATTCTTCTATCAAAGATGAAAATTTATCAGTGTCCAGCCTCACTCAATTGAAGAATAACTGAAAAATGCTAAAACTCATACATTTCCTGGTTGAGTCTATTCCAACTCATTAATACTAGAACATATTGAGTTCTATATGTTATATATATAGTTCCATAAATAAGACTATATATGGTCTTTTCTCATTTTTATGTACTTTGCTTGTTTATAAGCTCAGTATAAATTCAAAGATTAAAGTTCAGAATTGCCATAACAATTGCATGGGGAGAGAAAATATAGGAACAGATAGGAGGGAATAACTTATGAGGTTATCAGAAGGGAGAATACCATTCCCATCAATATTTTAGTGAAGAAATCATATATACTATGGAGACAATATAGAAATATGGAAAATCCTAACCTAGAAGTTGATTAAAATGTTGACTAAGAAGCCCAAAACTTTATACACGACTTAAGTAAAATAATAGTCCACTTATCAAGACCACAACAAATGGAAATTCAGCCTCTTTTCTGACAATGGAAAAAAATGTATCTTAGTGTTTTCTGTAAGACCTTTGGGCTTTACTATATAGCATCTCAAGATCGAAACGGATTAATGTGAAACTATACCTGCGACCTGCAGCAATTATGTAGTTTCTAGGTTGGAAATTGTCCATGCTTTAGTACAGAAGTGGAGCAAGCATGTGGTAGTCCAGTGGGAGGCATGGGTGCCTGATAAGGAAGAGCAGAGCCTGGAAGAAGGGGTTCAGGAACCTATGGTTAGGGTGAGTAAACCATGTTTGGAAGAAAGTGTAAAGATAAATGTGGACACAGCAGAACTTCTCAGTCAATTAGAAGCACAGCCCAGGTCAGAACTTCTGTCCCCGATTGCCACTGCAATGCCTTTTTAGCTCCATGCTTGAAGTGAGGCTTAGTGAATGATTGGATATGGAGTCTGGGAAGAAATAAGAATCAAAGATAACTCTGAGATTTGAGATTGGAAGAATCATGGTCCTGCTCTCATATAATTATGAATATCAGGAGGTAGGCCTTCCTAGGGTTTCTTGGTGAGAAGTTTTAGCTTTCACTGGGGAGGGAGCAGGCTCAGATCTTAGAGAAGGGATTTGTCTCTGCCTGGGGCAAGCTGGCTTTAAAGTTTACAAATCAGAGTGTAGGGATTGCTGGAATGTTCATGAGCAAGCTTGCGCAGGTATTGGTAAGCCCACATAGAGGAAATACACACAATGATTAGACTGTTCTGTAAGAAGCAAATTCTGTGGAAAAAAAAAATCAGAGTGAAAAGTGTTGTTGGGAACATTATGGTGAATGTATAATATTTAATAAGAATGGTTATATATAATTTCTGGGACATAAAGCAATAATTTAGAATTCTTTTTTGTCCCAGCAAATAAGTGTACTGCTATTAAAATGTACTGCTGGATCATTAGCAGAAATCAGTTATTACCTTGGCATAAGTAGCAGGGTGATAACAAGTTAAAATTAACAGGCAGAATGTGATCCTATAAGAGCAAGCAGATAAGAACTGAAGTGGTTTAAACACATATGACACCCTTTCCTATCATTATTGTAAAGTAGTTGCCAAATTACTTAAAGGAAGAATGGTTCATCCAGGAAGAATGGTTCAAAGTATAATTGACAAGAAAAGTGAAGGTGAAGGAGGGAGAGGAACAAAGTAACTAGGAAGGAATAGTTGGAAGGAAGTTTGGGTGATGGTAATTATTTGAGGTACATTCCAGGTATCTAAATCGGATGAATGATTAAAACCCAGAAAGTGGGGGCACCTGTGTGGCTCAGTGGGTTAAAGCCTCTGCATTCAGCTCGGGTCATGATCCCAGGGTCCTGGAATCGAGCCCTGCGTCGGGCTCTCTGCTCAGCGGGGAGTCTGCTTCCTCCTCTCCCTGCCTGCCTCTCTGCCTACTTGTGATCTCTGTCAAATAAATGAATAAAATCTTTAAAAAAAAAAAAAACAGAGTCCTTCAGATAGCTCTATGTAATGCAAGGACTCAGAAAACAGAAAATTCCCCTAGACTGTAGAAATCCAGTGAGGCTGGATACAGCAGTAAGTACAAATGTCAGGTATATATGGTCAGATCATACTGGTTGTCTCAGGCTCAAACACAATGCTTCTGTTGCTTTCTCTGATCAGTGTCTAGCCCTATCTATGAAGTTACACTGAATTCTTCTGTAAAGAGAAACCCAGCAGCAATGAACAGAACTGCACACTCAGGAACATGACCAGGAGTACACATGGAAATTAGTTACAAAGACTTCTGGAATCTTTCAAAATTTAGGAGGACTGAAAAGGGTCAGCTTTGTAAGTCATTAAAAGTACCTGTGAATCTAGTTATTCATGAAAAATCCAAAGGCAAAATTAAATAATGATGCTTAATAGATTGAAAACTAAATTAGACTCCAGAAAAGTGGGAAAAAAATGAAATGTTTGGTCTCTTGAGATTAAATAAAGGTAATAAAAATGGATTTTTCCTAGAATTAATGTCTATCTCATAAATGTGTTAGAAAAATATCACTCATTTCAAGAGAAAATAATAAACTCAAGAAGGCAGGAATAAAAACAAATGGAACCTTATTAAATATTTCAATGGATTTTAAAATACTATTAACTTTTCAATTCACAAAAACTATTTTAACAGATCAGAAATCAGATTAAAGGACCCTAACTTGTGTCTGCATAGGGGAAGAACTCACAAAATCGAACCACATATATTTGCTTACAGAAGAGCATTCTAGAAAACTTCATCCTCAAAATACTGGAGCTCTTAACCAGATAGCAAAAATGTCAACAATTATTCTATGTTATATTGCTTTGAATCTTCTTTAAATTAATATCACTCACACATATATCAGAGAATAGTAAATCTTCACACCCAAAAAGGTTGATAAGGATTTTAGAAATCTCTGTATGCTTTCCTTTTTCAGTCTTCAAAAAAGTATCTGATTCCAGTGATTGGAATCCGTGACCAAAAAATAAATAAAATAATAACAGAAGGCAACAAACAAAAATTTCATAAAAAGTTTCTTTTTCTTTGAACTTAGCCATTCCCCAGCTTGCAGAGTGTGAATCATGGGTCCTATAGAGAGGGTGTTTGAGACATTACTTTGTAGGAGGCTTTTTAAAGATAGAAACCTGCATACGCATTTCTTCTTAAAGGTAGAAGAAAAAGCATGATTTCAACAGTGACAGAAACTTTCTAAACTATTCTAAACATAATCACTCACCAACTTATACCACAGGGTTTTTCCTCAAGAGGTTAAAACACTGATCATTTCTATGCCTTTGATAATCAGAATACTATATAGAAGAATTTAGCTGATTGGGTCTTTTGAAAGTTATGGTAAAAAATTGAATATGGTTCAAATGAAACAGTTTGGTGGACAAGGGCTATGTAGAAATAGCCATTAGGGTACTGAAAATGAGATTCAAAATCAAATCAGTTCAACTCAGCAAATGTTTGTTAGCCTTATATGTAAGGCTAGAGAGATGTTCTAAATTAGAAAGATACAGAGATGAATAAGACAAGTTTTTCTCCTTTCTAAGTCTTCACAGCTTAGAGTTGAAGCCAGATATGCAAACTCTGTAACAAAGGCATAAAACACAGTGCTATCACAGACATATAATCCTCAGAAGAAATTTCCTATTGACTAGGAGACCTTTCAGGAGAAGGAGAAGACCTCCAGAGGCAGTAAAATTTGAAGAAGCCCTTCACTGAAAAGACATGAGAAATAAAAAGAAAAGAAAAGTGCCGGTGTGTTCTGGGAATGGTAGGTATTCAAATGGGATGGACACAGAGGGGTGGCAGGGGATATAAGTCTGACCAGAATGTTTGGGGATAATTGTGTAGGGCTATTAAGCTCTAAGCCAAGGTCTGGCACTTTGTTCTGTAGGCAACAAGGAGACAGCACAGTCTTTTGAGTAGAACAATGTGATTAGATCTATATTTCAGGCCAAGCATTCACACAGTCATATGTGGACTGGATGGCAGCCAGACATGACTGTCTCAGGAGTCCAGTTCCAGAGACTGTTGCAAGATTCTAGGTAAGAGGATATGAAAGCAAGTAGGAACAGTAAGTGGGGTATGACCAGAGGGAAATGAAATGAGGCAACGGTTACAAAGTTAAATGACAAACTGAAACAATTGGACTTGTGATCCTATTAGTTTGTAGGGATTAGAAGAAGGGGTAGAAGTGAAGATGCCTGAAGTTACTGCCTTTACTTCTTATCTGGAAGTGATTTCATGCTTATAAAAAGTTATAAAAGTTAATTTAAAGAATTTTTATGGCTTCTTACCCAGATTGCCCAAATGTTACATGTTATGATTTTTCCCTTTTTTCTCCCTTTCTCTTCCTCACACACATCACTATATTATTTTTCTGAAAAAAAAAATAAGGTCTTGACTTATGTGCTTTGAGGTATTGGAACATTTGTAACAAAGGTAATCTAGAGTGTGAATATGGACAGTCAGGATGGCCTATGGACCATACAGTGCAAAGAGACTAGGAAAGAGCACAAGAAATGCCCTGCAAACCCTCTCTTCCCATGTTTATCTCACCAGTAGCTGTTCTTATCTCTGACTAGAAAGTTTATCCTTTTTTATCAAGTGTACAACTCTGAAAGGATCGCAGTTTAGAGCAGTAACTGAGAAGGAGGGGCACTCACCTGTGCAGTTAGGTTAACCAAATGCAATCTGGTGATCAGATATCATAGCAGATCAAACCAGACATTATACTAGATGTCATTCTTCCCCCAACTCTGAGTCTTTCATGTATTCAGTCACTCAACAAATAGTTATTAAGGGCTTAATATGTCAGGCACTTTTCTACACACTGGAAATTCAGCAGAGAACAAAACAAAAATCTCTTGCTATAATGAAACTTATAAGCCTAGTGGGAAGAAAGAGACAATAAAGAAATAGATAGGCAGGGGCGCCTGGATGGCTCAGAGGGTTAAGCACGTGCCTTCAGCTCAGGTCATGATCTCTGGTGCCAGGATTGAGCCCCACATTGGGCTCCCAGCTCAGTGGGGAGCCTGCCTCTTCTTCTCCCCCTGCCTCTCCCCCTGCTTGTGCGCTCTCTCTCTCTCTCAAATTAATAAATAAAATCTTAAAAGAAAAAAAAAGAAATAGATATGCATCATGAGATAATAAGGACTATGCAGAACAATTTAGCTAAATTAAAAAATAATAACAAACCAAGTTTAGGCAACCACCTTAATTAGGAGATCATGGAAGGCTTCTCTGATAAAGTGGTGTTAGGGGAGAGACTAAATGAAATCAGAGAGTGAACCATGTAGTTATCTGTATGAGGAGAGCAGAGGAACAGAGAGAAAAATGGCACTGGACTGGGAACATGTTTATTAGGTCTTGGTAATATCAAGAAGATTGTTATTAAATTGGATATATGCTTAAAGCAACCACCAAAACAACAAAATGAAGAATTACAATTAATAAGCCAACAGAAGGGATCCTCAATCCCAAAGAAAGCAGAATCAGAGGAAAATGGAAACAATGAACAAATGTCATAAATACAAAACAAATAGTAAGATAATAAACATAATCACACCAATAATTAAATTAAACATAAAGGGTCTAAACACCCAAGTAAAGGGCAGAGATTATTGAGAGGCAGGACCAAGATAGTGCAGTAGCAAGTTCCCAAGCTCACTCCCTCCCACAGATACACCAAAACTACAACCACATATAGAATAACTACCTATGAGGACAAATCGAAGACTAGCATAACAGACTTTACACAACTAAGGATATACATGTAAACCTCAGAGATATTGCATTTCTGATCCAGACCACTGGAATAAAGCAAATATTACAATGAATTGAGTCAAATGAAGTTTTTGGTTTTCCAGTGCATATAAAAGAGTTATGTTTATACTATATTGTAGTCTATTGAGAGTACGATAGTGTGATGTCTTTATAAAACAATGCAAATACCTTAATTAAAAAACACTTTATTGTTAAAAATATCTAAGCTTTCAACAAATTGTAATCAGTGATCATAGATCATCATAACAAATATGATGATAATGAAAAATATTGAAGTACTGATAGAATTACCCAAATGTGACATAGAAACACAAAGTGATAAAATGTTGGGAAAAAATGACAATTACACCAACAGATTTGTTTGATTCAGGGTTGCCACAAAACTTCAGTTTACAAAAACAGTATCTGCAAGGGTATCTGGGTGGCTTAATCTCTTACATATCTGCCTTTGGCTCAGGTCATGACCCCAGGGTCCTGGGATCAAGCCCTGCTTTGGGCTCCCTGCTCAGCAGGGGGCCTGTTTCTCCCTCTCTCCTTCCTTCTCCTTCATGTGCACTCGCTCTCTCTCTCTCTCTCTGTCAAAAAAATAAATAAAATATTTTTAAAAACCCAGTATGGGCAAAGTACAATAAAGTGCAGTAAAGTGAGGTATGCCTATAAAGAAAAAGCTACATCGAGTTAGATAAGAGGGGTGGAGACATGGTTTGGTTAGAACCCACAATTCCAGCATGAAGTAATAAATAAACAGGAAGACTATCACAACCACAGAGATACTCTCATGGGAACAAAGTGTCTGAATGCCACACTGGGCTTCCCAGCCCAGGAACACAAACACCCATAATGCCTGGCTTTGGAAGGCAAAAGGACTTATGTCAGGAAGAGCCAGAGGGCAGTAGGAAACTTTAAGACTTTGTTCTTAAAGGGTGCATACAAATCTTACTCACTATGAGTCCCATTGTAAAGGCAGCAGTTTGAAAAGTGCCTGGGTTATATGTGAAAGAGATTCATTAACTATTTTTAGGACATGTGACTGAGGAACCAAGATCTGTTGGAATGTTTTCTAGAGACAGAAGTGCTGAAAGACTCCATTGTTTTTTTTATACTCCTCTCTACTGAGCTGGCCCAATTGCTGGAGAAAGCCATTTCTGACCTTCTCTATCTAATGTGCTAGCACTTTCTCAGCATTCCCTTGCAGATTCCCCAAACCAACCTTCCCATCTTGGCCAGGGACCCCTTCCAAGCAACCTGCTCACCCCACCACACTCAGTGAGTGGCCTCAGCTCACACCGAAGCAACCCAGCAGTGGCTCTCTGCACAGTAGCATGCTTGCAACACTTGAAGCCGAGCCTCTCAGACAGAGGGGTCAATGCTTCTCATCAGTGCACCCATAGCAGGCATGGCCAGACTCATAGACAACCACACCAGGGCGATCTTGCACACCAGTGAGTCCATATCAGCCCATGCACAATAGTGGGTACATGCAGCTCACACAGGGGACACCTCTGGGGAATCTGTCTTGGCTGACCAGTTGGTGGGGGAGGTTGTTTTATGGTATCCCACAGGACACCTTTTACATAAACCACTACTTCAAAACCAGGAGATGTAATGAATCTACCCAACACATAGAAACAAACACAAAGAGTCAGACAAAACACAGAAAAAGAGGAATATGTTCCGAGTGAAGGGACAAACCTCAGAAAAAGAGCTAGAAGAAAGAGAGATAAGCAATCTACCACATAAAGAGTTCAAAGTCATTGTTATAATGGTGCTCATCAGACTTGAGAGAAGAGTAGAAGAACTCAGTGAGAACTTTGATAAAGATATACAAAATATCTAAAAGGTATCAGTTGAAGGTGAAGAATACAGTAACTGTAATGAAAACTCCACTGGAGGAATCAACAGCAGATTAGTTGACACAGAAGACTGGATCAGCAGTCTGGAAGACAGGGTAGTGGAAATAACTTAGGTGGAACAGAAAGAGAAAAAAGAATTTAAATAAATGAGAATAGTTTAGGGCCACTGAGACAATATCAAGGATAACTAACATCTGCATTATAGGGGTCCTAAAGTGAGAAGAACTAGAGAAGGGGACATAAAATCTATTTGAAGAAATTTGAAGAAAACTTTCTTTAACCTGACAAAGGAAACAGATATCCAAGTCCAGGAACAACGGAGTCCCAAATAAGGAGAAATCAAGGAGAGCTGAACCAAGATACATTAAAATCAAAGTTTCAATATTAAAGACAAAGAGAATCTCAAAACCGGCAAGAGAAAAACAGCTAGTTATGTACAAGGGACCTCCATAAAGTTATTGGACCTCCATAAGGTTATTGGCTGATTTTTCAGTAGAAACTTTGCAGGCCAGAAGGGAGTAGTCGTTATATTCAAAGTACTAAAAGGAAAAGACTTACAACCAAGAATATTCTACCCAGCAAGGTATATCCAAATCAAGATAGAGATTAGCTCATCATCACCAAATTAGTCTCACAAGAAATATTAAAGGGAATTCTTTAAATAAATTAAAAAAAGACCGTAACTAAAAGTAAGAAAATTATGAAAGGAAAAATCTCATTGGTAAAGGTAAACATATAGCAAAGGTAGTGGATCAATCACCTACATAGCCAATATGAAGGTAAAAAGACAAATGTAGTAAAATAATATAGACCTACAATTATTAGTCAGTAGATACACAAAATAATACGTACAGTATGATACCAGAAACACTAGAAGTGGAAAGGAAGTAAAAATGAACTGCTTTTAGAAAATGTTTGAATGTAAATAACCAACTTAAAACAGACTGCTATATCATTGCATGTTATATAGACCTCATGGTGAACACAAACATAGATATCAAGAAAAAGCAAAATAAAGAGAAAAGAACATAAACATAATATTAAGGAGAGTCACCAAATCACAAGGAAAGAAAGCAAGAGAAGAAAGGCACAGAAAAGAATACAAAAACAAAAAAAAATCAACAAAATGTCATATCTATATGCCATATATACATAAGTGTATACCTATTAATAATTACTTTAAATTTAAATGGACTAAATTCTCCAATCAAAACACACAGAGTGACTGAATGGATGAAAATACAAGACCCATCTATATGCTGCCTAGAAGAGACTCACTTCTGTTCTAATGACACATAAAGACTGAAAGTGAAAGTATAGAAAATGATGCTCCATGCAAGTCTAAATGAAAAGAAAGCTGAGGTAGAAATATTTATATCAGTCAAAACAGACTTTAAACAAAGACTGTAATGAAAAAGAAGAGCATTATATGATTAATGATAAAAGAATCACTCCAACAAGAGGATGTAACACTTATTAATATCTAGGCACCCAACACAGGAACCTAAATTCATACAGCTAATATTAACAGATATAAAGGGAGAAAAGGACAGTAATAAAGTCATGCTAGGGGACTTTAACACCTCTAAATCATAGGATAGATCACCCAGATGGAAAACCACTAAGAATACATGGCTTTAAATGACACATTGGTACAGATGGACTTAATTGAAATATACTGAGCATTCCATCCCCAAACAGCAGAATACAAATTCTTTTCAAGTGCCCATGGAACATTCTCCAGGATAGATTATAACAAAATCAAAATCAATTCTCAATAAATTTAAGAAGACTGAAATCATATCAAGCATCTTTTCTGATCACAATAGTATGAAACCAGAAATCAAACATAAGAAGGAAACTAGGGAAAAAAAAAACAAAACCTGTGGAGGCTAAACAACATGGTACCAAATAACCAAAGGACCAATGAAGAAATCCGAAAGCAATTTAAAAATATCTTGGAGACAAATCAAAATGGAAACAGAGCATTTCAAAATCTAGCATCACAGCAAAAGCAATTCTATGAGGGAAGTTTATAGCAATACAGGCTTACTTCAGAAAACTAGAAAAATCTCAAATAAGTTAACTAATTTCATATCTAATGGATCTAGAAAAGAACCAAGCCCTAAGTTAGGAGAAGAAAGAAAATAATGAAGATCAAAGAAGAAATAAATGAAACAGAGATTTTTAAAAACACAATAGAAAAGATCAGTGAAACTGAAAGTTTTTCTTTGAAAAAAATAAACAAAATTGATAAGCCTTTATTCAGACTTAAGAAAAAAAAAGGCAGCTCAGTTGAATAGTCAGAAATGAAAGAAATCACAACCAATACAACAGAAATACAAAAGATTATGAGACTACTATGAGCAATGATATGCCAACAAATGGTTCAACCTAGAAGAAATGGATAAATTCCTACAAACACAAAATCCTCTAAGAATGAGTAAAGAATTAGAAAGTCTGAACACACTGATTGTTAATAATGAACTTGAATTAGCAATCAAAAAACTGCCAACAGACAAAAGTCTAGGACCAGATGATCTCACAGGTAAATTCACCAAACATTTAAAGAAAAGCTAGCACCTATCCTTCTCAAAATATTCCAAAAAACTGAAGAGAAATAATGCTTCCAAACTTATTCTATGAGACCAGCATTACACCCATACCAAACCAGACAAAAACAACACACACCCACACACACACTTACAGGCCAATATCCCCGATGAACAGAGATTCTCGACAAAATACTAGCCAACCAAAGCAAAAAATACACAAGAGGATCATACACTATTATCAAGTGGGATTCATTCTACATCCATAAATCATTCAGTGTGATATACCACATGAACACAAAGAAGGGTAAAAATCATACAATCCTCTCAATAGATGTAGAAAAATCATTTGATAAAATTCAACATCTATATATGATAAAAACTCACAATAAAGTGGGTATAGAGGGAATATACCTCAATATATTAAGGACCATATATGACAAGCCCAGAGATAAGATCGTACTTAATGATGAAAAGCAAAAAGCTTCTTCTGTAAGATCAGGAGCAAAAAGGATGCCAACTCTCCCCACTTTTCTTCAGCACAGTATTGGAAGTTCTAGCCACAGCAATCAGACAAGAAAGGAAATAAAAGTCATCCAAATGGGAATGTAAGAAGTAAAACTTTCACTATTATCAGTTGACATGATACTAGATATAGAAAATCCTGAAAACTCCACCTAAAA
This sequence comes from Lutra lutra, assembly GCF_902655055.1. NCBI lineage: Eukaryota > Metazoa > Chordata > Mammalia > Carnivora > Mustelidae > Lutra > Lutra lutra. Next base: position 23,384,641 of record NC_062285.1, on the reverse strand, counting down.
ATATTAGAGCTAATAAATAAATTCAGCAAAATTTCAGGATACAAAATTAATTATATATAAATCTGTTGTATTTTGACACACTAATAATGAACTATCAGAAAGAGAAGAATAGAAAATAGTCTTCTATAATGCATTAAAAAGACTATCTAAACAAAGTTCAAATTTAAATGTAAACAAATAGGTGAAACACCTGTACTTTGAAAACCATAAGGCACTGATGAAAGATATTGAAGATGAAGCAAATAAATGGAGATATATTCTACACTCATGGATTGGGAAAATATTGTTAAAATGTCCATACCACCCAAAGCAAACTACAGATTCACTTCCTTTCAAAATACCAATGGCATTTTTCACAGAACTAGAACAAAGAATTCTAACATTTATATAGAACCACAAAAGACCCCAAACAGCCAAAGAAATCTTGAAAAAGAACAAAGCTAGATGTATCATACTCCCTGATTTCAAACCATATACAAAGCTATAATAATCAAACCAGTATGGCACTGGCACAGAAACAGACACATAGATCAATGGCACTGACTACAGAGTCCAGAATTAAATCCACCCTTACATGGTCAATTAATCTTCTACAAAGAAGACAAGCATATACAATGGGGAAAAGACAATCTCTTTAATAAGTGATGCTGGGAAACAGGACAGCTACATGCAAAAGAATGAAACTGGACATTTTCATACACCATTTATAAAAATAAACTGAAAATGGATTAAAGACTTAAATATAAGGTCAGCAACCATAAAATTCATAGAAGAAAACAGGCAGTAATTTCTTTCACATGGAGCATAGTAACATTTTTTGGACTTCTGTACTCAGACAAGGGCAATTATAGCAAAAATAAACAAAGGAAACTGAATCAAATTAAAAAGGTTTTTTTGAAGGAAACCATCAACAAAATGAAGAGGCAACCTACTGAATGGAAAAGATATTTGGCAAATGATATAACCAAAAAGAGGTTGTTATCTAAAATATATAAACCTATGTGATTCAATATCAAAACAAAACAAAACAACTCCCAAACAATCCAATTTTTAAAAATGGGCAGAGGATCTGAGTAGACATTCCTTCAAAGAAGACATCCAGATGGCCAACAGACATATAAAAAATTGCTTAACATCATCAGGAAAGTACAAATCGAAACCACATTAAGATATTATATCACAACTTCCAGTATGACTATGATCAAAAAGATAAGAAATAACAAATGTTGGCAAGGATGTGGAGAAAAGTCAACCCTCATGTACTGTTCTCAGGAATGCAAAATGGTACAGCTACTGTGGAAAAGAGTATGTAGTTACATTAAAAAATTGAAATAGAGGGGCATCTGGGTGACTCATCTCTCCCTCCCCCTCTGCCATTCCCCCTGCTTATACTCTCTCACTCTTGCTCTCTCTTAAATAATAAATAAACAAAACCTTTAAAAAAATTAAAATACAAATAAAATCCAGCAATTCTACTTCTGAGTATTTATCCAAAGAAAATGAAGCCACTAATTTGAAAAGATATATGCACCCCTATATTTATGGCAGCATTTTTATAATAGTAAATTATTGAAGAAACCTAAGGCTACATCAAAAATTAAGTGGATAAAGATGTGATATATAAATACATCACACATATATATAATACATATACACATACATAAGAAAAAGAAAGCTGGAATGGCTACATTAATATCAAAGTAGATTCCAGAATACAGTTTATTTTATGGGACAAAGAGGATCATTTCATAAAGTATAAAGGGTAAGGGATCCTTTCATTGAAAAAACATAGTAATCCTAAAAGTTTAGTCCTCTAACAGCTTCACAGCCCATGAAACTAAAACTGATAGAACTGCAGGATAGGGATGTCCACTCTCATCATTACTCTTTAACATAGTACTTAAAGTCTTAGCCTGAGCAACCAGACAACAAAAAGAAATTTTAAAAAAGAATACAGGGGCCACGGTGTGGCTCAGTTTGTTAAGCATCTACCTTTAGCTCAGGTCATGACTGACTCCTAGGATGGAGCCCCACATCCAGCTCTCTGCTTGGCGGGGAGCCTGCTTCTCCCTCTCCTTCTACTATCGCACCTGCTTGTGCTGTCTCACTCTCTCTGTCAAATAAATAAATAAAAATATTTTAAAAAGAAGAATCCCAATCAACAAGGAATCAATCCCATTTACAATTGCACCAAAAACCACAAGATAGGAATAAGCCTAGCCAAAGAGGTAAAAGATCTGTACTCTGAAAACTATAGAACACTTATGAACGAAATTGAAGAAGACACAAAGAAATGGAAAACATTCCATGTTCATGGATTGATTACATGATTTCTTTTTCTACTGCTTTGTTATTTGTATATGGAAATGCAACAGATTTCTGTACATTGATTTTATGCCCTGTGACTTTGCTGAATTTTTGTATAATTCCAGCATTTTTTTTGGTGGAGTTTTTTGGTGTGCTCTGTATAGAGTATCATGTCATCTGCAAATAGTGCAAGTGTGACTTCTTCCTTGTTGAGAGTGGACATCCCTGTCTTTTTCCTGTCTATAGAGGAAAAGCGCTCAGTTTTTCCCCATTGATGATGATGTTAGCTGTGGGTCTTTCATATACAGTCTTTATGATGTTGAGTTATGCTCCCTTGGTTCCTACTTTGTTGAGAGTTTTTATCAAGAATCGTTCCTATATTTTGTCAAATGCCTTCTCTGTATCTTTTAAGAGGATCATATGGTTCCTATCTTTTCTTTTATTAATGTGGTATATATATCATATTGATTGATTTGCAAATATTGGACCACACCTGCAGCCCAGGAATAAATCTCACTTGATCATGGTGAATTATTCTTTTAATGTACTGTTTAATTCAACTTGCTAGTATCTTGTTGAGACCTACTAACTTGAGTTAATTGACATTTAAGAGTACTCTATGCAAACATAGCATAATACATATTCTTCTTGAGTGACACAGACCATTTACCAAAATTGGATACATACCTCATTTTTATCACTCCAAGCAAGGGCATTCAATGATCTATATGGTACCCTCCCCACTCTGGGTCATGGGGAACCACATAATTTCTTATGCGTTCTTTTATTTTTTTTTAATTTCACAGATAAAAACAAATATAACCACAAATTTCTTTAAACAATTACAATCATAAAGTCCCCATTCTGTTAAAAAAAAAGAAAAAAAAGTCTGTAGTCCAGAGCAAACCTATAATCAGGCCACACATTTTATTATCCTCGTCTGTTTTGTTTGGTTGGCCAACAAAACTGAGCTCACTCTGCTTCTTCACTCTGAGGTGTGAATCATCAATTTCCTCTAAGTTAAACTCTTGAGTTTGCCCTTTACTGTGTGCTTGAGGAATTTTCAGTATTCACTATTACAGAGTTCCAGTAGTCACCATCCATTTGAAATAATCACATTTAACACCATCAAATTAGTGAAAATACCATCTAGATGTAGTGTTGCCAGATTTAGGAAATAAGAATACAGAACAGACGCTCAGTTACATGTGAATTTCAGATACAGTAAGTAATTTTTTTAGTGTACGTATGTCCCAAATATTTCATGGGCCTATTATTTTAGATGATCTCTTGGAAACAGCAGTTGAGGACCACACGGTTCTTAGGATGGAGGATTAGAAGGCCATAGTGCCTACATATAGTAGGGAAGTGAGTAACTAAAGGATCTGAAACAAAACCAACCAACAGGACAGAGGGATGTTCAGAAACACAGAATTAGAGCCACCAATATATGACACAGGAATAACCTCTGCGACTTTCCCCAAGAGGTGGCCATTTGGCCCCAGCATGAACACTGGTACAATTAGCCAGAGTGCAGCTCTTAAAGCCTACAGTCTACAGTTTTGTATTTGTCTTGAATCTTTCTTATGCTTTTACATGCAGTAATTAAAATAATGCTGCTACTGCTATTTTTATGGATGTATATTGCTCTGACTTTCAAAATGAAAGCTTTAATCTATAATCACACACCAAGGCTCTTGAGCAAAGGATGCAGTCTTTATTCATAAAACCATTTCCTCAAGTAACCACTCTGTATGGGTTAGATTAAGGGAGAGAGGAAAAAGGAGGGGGACCAAAGAGGAGGAAGCAAGTAAGAAAATATGAATAAAATTGCTTTTGCTAATAATGAACTCGTAGTTCTAGGAGGCAAGGAAAATGGATATGCTTTAAGAATTCCTCAGGGCTAAAGCAATCATTATTTTTACATTTTCAACCTCTAATTTGAGATCTTTCTTATAAAAAGAATAAAGCCATGCAGTCTTAGAATAGTAGTAGGCTTATATAGCATTGAGCACACTACATTGACTGCAACAACCGAACCTTTTGAAAACAGAGACATCAACACACCATTTGGTCCTCTATCTTCAGACAGGACTGTTCTGATATCTCTCAGGTCAAAGAGAACTGATTCTAATTTGAGGGGAGGGATAGGAAAAACTCTGAGGGGAACAAGATCGTACATCTTCTTCACTTAATTATTTTAGTCTTTCCTGACAAAATAGTCAAGAAGTTTTTTCTCATATAACTCACCCTAGTAACTCCTATTGTAGTTCAGGTTGACATCCTTTGAGATCTATTAATATATTCATTCCCTGGAGAAAAAGAACAGCTAGTTACTATCTTCTGGACAGCCCTCATTCAGGCACTGAAAAATCCTGACTAAATAATTCCATTGGCCTTCTCCCAGATTTAATTATTTCTGGTCTTGTAACCTTTGTTAATAAGTCCTATTTTTCAAGCCTTTGTTCATTTTTAATCATTAGTTACACCGTTGCATAAAGATCAGTGCATAAACCCTTTGAAAAAGTGAAAAACTCAAATAATTCATTCCAACAAATGAAATGCTAATGCTGTTGCTATGTAGCAACGCTAGGTTCATTAGATGCCTTTGCTCGGCATACCATCTGCAGATCTCCTTCTTTTATCCCACCAGCCTTGGAACATTTTAAAGGGTGGAATGTGTCATAACCCATTTATTTTGACTAAATACTAAATAACATCTCTGTTTTCTAGAAGACAAAATGAAGCTTGTCACACTTGGACTAATAGTTCTTAATGGGGATTATGTTCTTTATCATTATTTTTTTTTAACATTCTCTTAAGAGAGACATTTTCAATTTGAGTAAGTGTTTAATTAAAGACTATAAAGCAATTTGATGAAACACAAATAGCATGCGGCACAAATTGTAAATAACTATGATTGCAATTTTGAGCCAAATGGGCTGAATTCTCATTGCATGAAGAATGTCAATAAAATAATTTCTTGTAATCCTCAACAAGACTCTGGGCAAACTTATGAAATAAAGCAAGCAAGTGAATGTGTCCTATTAAACTTGTATTATTTGCCTGTGTCTTCTCTCCTCACCTTCTGAACTGTACCCTCCAACCCATTACAGGCACTCAAAAGCTCTTCTGCCCCTTCTGGGTGACAGGACTGCTCCAACCCACACTCTATCACTACCCTATCATTACCCCATGCCTGAGATGGTCCACTCTGGATTAGTGACCCAGATATTTGCCAAATCTACCCCTCCTCTAGTTTATTTGCCAAAGACTCTTCTCTTTTTGAATTTTGTATAATTAGTCTAATAAATTAACCTGCTCTAGTGACAAAAAAAAAAATCTCTAAAAGAAAAAACTACAGACCCAGAGGATAATATCAATGATGGGGGGAGCATCCCTTGACCATTAATAGAAACACTTGGGACCATGCATTTCTAATTCACCTCATGAATCCACACATTTATCTGTTTTTCCATCTTTTCCATTGTCTCATCATACACTCCAGAGTAGACTTACATACAGATAGACAAATTACTTCCTTGTGCTGGAGATACTGTATTGTTGATTTATCAACTCTGAACTCACAGCCAACACACTAACTCATCCCCAAATAAAGTATATCTAACATGCATGTTTCTTTGTAAGGTATATCACAACCTTCTTCACTTAGGAGCACTAGATAGCACTGTAACATTATACTCAGTGGCCATTTTAAATAGCGAAATCCCCCCAAAACACACAATTTTGTGTTCTTGAGAACACACAAGCACAAAAATATGGAAATATTTGCCAGTCAACAGACCATGAAAAGAACACTTGTTTATAGTATGAGTGCTGAAACAGGAAGGTAGAATGTTAACTAGCTCAGCCTCAGTTGGAGGGAAATGGGTGCATTAGGCAAACCACATTATTTGTTAAAATCTCAAAAGCACTAGTTTTGGGGTAATATGCATCAAAAAGAATAAAATATTTAGGCATAATTTAACCAAGAAGGTGATGGATCTACATACCAAAACCTATCAAACACTGATGAGAGAAATTAAAGTAGACACAAATATATGGGAAGATATCCAGTACTGGAGGAGTAAAAGATTTAATATTGTTGAGGAACCTGGGTGGCTCAGTCAGTTGGAGCACCCAACTCTTGATTTCGGCTCAGGTCATGATCTCAGAATCCTGAGATGGAGCCCCAGGTCAGGCTCCCCACTCAGTGGGAAGTCTACTTGAGGACTCTCTCTCCCTCTCCATCTGCCCCTCCTGCTGCTCACACTCTCTATCTCTCTCTCTCTCAAATAGATAAATAAATCTTTTTTAAAAAGACAATACTGTTAAACTGTCCATACTACCCAAAAAATTCTACAGATGCAACACAATCTCTATCCAAATCCCAATGGCATTTTTCACAGAAATAGAAAAAACAATCTTAAAGCAATCTTGAGCAGGAAGAAGAAAACTCTATTCCAAATTATATCACAAAACTAAAGCAATCAAAACAATGTGGTACTAGTATATAGACAGATAGACAGATGAAACAGAATAGAAAGCCTAGAAGTAAACATATGCAAAGATGGTCAACTAATTTTTGACAAGGTGCCACGAATGCACAATAGAGAAAAGATAGTCTTCTCAACAAATGATGCTAGGGAAACTGGATTCCATGTGCAAAAGAATGAAATTGGACTTTCACCTCATACCATAACCACCCCCCACAAAAAAATCAAAATGGATCAAAGACTTGAATCCAAGACCTGAAACCATAAAACTCCTAGATGAGAACATAGGGGAATCTCCATGACATTGGTGTTAACAATAATTTTTTGGATGTGGCACCAAGCACAGAAAACAAAAGCAAAAATAAACAAGTAGGACTACACCAGACTAAAAAGCCTCTGCACATGAAAAGAAATAATCAACCAAATGAAATGGCAATATGCAAAATGGAAGAAAATATTTGCAAACCACATATCTGATAAGAGGTTGATATTCAAAATATACAAGGAACTCATACAACTCTTTAGCAAGAAAACCCAAATAATCTGATTTAAAATGGGCAAAGGATCTGAACAGATATTTCTCAAAAGACATACAAAAGCCAACAAGTTCATGAAAAGATACTCAACACCAGTAATCATCAGATAACTATAAATCAAAAATCAAAATGAGATATTACCTCACACCAATTAAGGTGGCCATTGTTGAAAGAAAGAGAGATTAGCAAGGATGTAGGGAAAAGGAAACTATTAGACATTGTTGGTAGGAATGTAAATTGGTACAACCATTATAGAAAACACTATGGAGTTTCCTCAAAAAGTTGAAAATACAACAACAATATGAACCAACAACCCCACTCCTGGATATATATCCAAAGGAACTGAAATTAGGGTCTCTAAGAGATATCTGTAGTGCTATGTTTATGGCAGCATTATTTATAATAGCCAAGATCAAGAAACAGCCTAAGTGTCCACCAATGGATGAATGGATAAAGAAATTGTGGTATATACATACCACAGATTATTACTGAGCCTTAAAAAAGAAGGAAATCCTGCCATCTGCAACAACAGGAATGGAGGCAGAGGGCATTATATTCTGTGAAATAAGACAGACAGAAAGACAAATTCTGTAGGATCGCACTTTTATACAGAATCTAAAATTGACACTCGTAGAAGAAGAGAGCAGAATGATGGTTGCCAGAGGCTGGGGGAATGAGGAGGTTATGGATAAAAAGCAGAAGGTTTCAGTGCTACAAGATAAGTAAATTCTGGAGATTTATTATACACTATAATGCTAATAGCTAACAATGCTGTATTGTATACTTAAAACCGCTAAGAAGGCATATCCTATCTTGCATTAACATAACAATGCAATAATAACAATAATGAGGATAGGAAGAAACTTTGGAAAGTGATGGGTATGTTTCTGTCCCAGATGGTGGTGGAAGACCACCTCTAAAACTTTCTGGATCCAAATCCTATTAGTATTATGCCACAATGCCTTCCATATGGGTTTCATTGTGGTTACACTGTCCTATTGCATGACATCCTTTGTTTGGTCTTGGTGAAAGGTAAAAACAAAGCATCAGATCCCCAAGCTTCATATATCACAGAACACTAATATTGTCACATAGAAATATATTCTAGCCTGTTTCTTCTCTGTGACAGAGGAAACCTGTCTTCTGATGAATCTACATTCCTGAGTAACTTCAGAGCTGCTTTTGCAATGAACTAAGGGTTTCGGAGTCACGCATTTCATTTTTATCTGGACTCTTCTCTACACTGGTTGTGTGGCCCTAAAGATCCCATGTATCCTCAGAACCGGACTTGTAATGCTGATTTCATAGGATTATCCTGAAGATTAAATCAGATAGCTAGTGTAAGGAATCTAGCTCATAGTAAATGCTTGAAAATTAGCATGTATCACTCTTCAGTATTTGTTCTTCCGGGGCCTCCCAGAACCTATTCAACAAAGGGACTTTGCATCACTTTGTTTCTGCATACAGACTTTTGAAAATCAAAAGTAGAAACAATGTGGCTTCTACTATGACTGTGATAATAGCAGCCACATTGCTCTGCAAAACTCTACAGCTCAGCTCTAGCGATGCACCCCTCTTTGTCAAGGGCAATATAGATATGCGGTATGTATGTAGTAGCTCAAGGGTAGAGATTCCAATATTCCATCATCAAACATGGCTTGAAAACAAACCCTAACCCCCTTAGAATTAAAGCTAAGTCTGCCATGAACAGTTGTTTCTAAACTTCCACCTCTTTAAAAAGCACTGTGTTTTGATTTTCAATTCTAGTTCAGAAATCACTCCATCTGGCCTGGCCAATCAGGATGCACAAGAAGCACCGAATTTAGTTTATCTTATTTATATATATAATACCAGAGGATGTGTTAATGTAAAAATGAAACCAGGTTTGCAATAACGCCGGGGAAAAGATGGAAAGATTTCATGAACATTTCTCTAAACCCAGAGGGTTTGGTTAAGATGGGAGACTTGGATGATTTCAAAAGAAAGATCACAAGAGCTTCTTAAGGTGATGTCTAAAAAAATTTAATTCATGACAGGCAAGGTTAAAAATAAAGAATGACAACACTGTTTTGAAGTATGAACCAACCACATAGGGAGAGGTACCTATGTCATCGGCTTGATCCATATACTCTGTGTGATGGAAAGATCATTTCGGATTTGAATGGCCACTCTTTTACCTAGTTTGTGACCTGTGCAAATTACTTGAGCTCACTGAGCCAACAGCTTTGTTAATAAAAATGGTGGCAACAATATCAGTCCCACACCATTGTTGCCAAAATTGAAGTTAGAAGAATATATGTGAAATTTCCTACAACAGACGTCTTAATCAACCTCAGTTTTGTTCTTCAAAAATGAAGAAACTCTTGACTGACAATAAAGATTTGAGAGAAAATTTTTTCATCAAAATATTTCAATAATTTATTCAAGTTTTCCTAGCATCTTCTGTGTGCCAGACAACGTACTAAATCCTGCAAATCAGAAATTGTTGCAATGTGTGTGTGTGTGTGTGTGTGTGTGTGTGTGTGTGTGTGTGTGCAAGAGGGGAGTAGTGTTGGTAGAAAAGGAACATGATACTATCCATGCATGTCTCTTCAGAGATGTGTCAATCCTATCCTTTTATGAACCATGAAATTGACATATTAGTAAGGATTCTACTCATACAATAATCCCTAAAGGGAATTAAATGTTACTTCTCCCATTACTTTTTCCCTTAACCTTCCAAGCAGAAGCAACCACTTTATACTCTAAGTTTGTATCATACCTCACTTTTTCATTTAACAAGAATTAATGTACTCAGTGTTTCATTTGACAGATACTTACTGGACTCATCCTCTAGGTGAAATATGAAACGGACACCGTGAAGAAACAGTATACCTCATGTTACTTCCTGTCCTCATTCAGTAGGGTCATTAACTGTCACCATTCACTAGGGTAATTAAGGTATACACACAAATATTTTAATTCTACAAAAGCAGTAAGTAGTGCCATGAAGCTATAAAAGGGGAGAAGATCTCTTTTCAGCAGGGTCAAAGGACACTTCTTGGAGGATGGGCTTTAAAGGCTGGATGGTATTTTGACAAAGAGCACAAAATAAAAAAGGAAAGCAGAAATTCTTTTGGTTTCACCAGAGACTAGTTAAGTATGGCCTTGTGCCATTCATTACCTATTCATTTTCATATCTTATCTCCTTATCCACAACAGCCACAGAGACTGACTTTAACCTTGGGGTATTCCCCTGTTACATGACACCCAAGGTCATATGTACGTGTATCGAGTGGTTAAATTTGAGGTCCAGACCATACTAGCTTACTACAAAAAATACTGCAGGTAAGAATCCATTCTGCTTTCCAATAATCAGGGAAGGGAACCCTATAATGCCTTAAAAGTCAAAGTATTTCTGTTAGGGTCCTATAGTTACCACCAAATCCCAAATGATTGAGTGACCAGTCATGACATGTCTACATGCCAATACCAGAATATGCTCAGGTCAAACATGTGATGTGTGCCTCTTCTCATATTCTATATTCTTTGTGGTCTCCCCTTTCTCAAGTTTGACAAGATGCTTCAAAGGGATGTTGTTCATCCCTAGCCAGGAGAAGGAGTCCTGGGCATTGATACAGGCCGCACCAGCTACCTTCCTTGTTAGAATTTGCTTAGGGGGTCCAATTCAAACCCTGTTTCAGGGCTCACTTCATTTCTAAGGCAGTATCAAGTCATGAAGTTACTACAGCACTGAATTAGCATATGATATTGCAATTTTTTTGGCATGAACACAGTTTTTATGCAGTTAGAAAAGGTTATTACTATGGTTTTTGGAAGGGAAAATTAAATGGTTGGGGAAATAGATATGATATCTTTTTTTTTTTTTCTCAAAAAATAGACATGCTCCAAATTCTCAGCACCTATCTCAGCACAGAGAATATGGCCCTGAAAATTTTAATTCATTTTGGACAAGGGCCCCAGCTCTCTGTGTATCAGCAATCTTAACATCATATCATCTATGAATTAAATGATGTGTTAAGGGAATTGGAAAATACTTTTCACTTCTGGAGATACTCTAGGATTGTTTTTGTTTTATTATTTTCACACTATCACATTGCTTTTTTGGTTCCTACTGGGGAGCCTGGAGATGAAAACTGATTCCTAAGCCTTGAATATCTTTTATTATGGAGTAAAAACCAATTATTATTTCAATGGCATCTTCTGGTTTTAAGCAAAGGTATAATGATCTCACTGAATAAATGCAGACCAAGTCTCTAGCAAAGTCAGTGTAAGTCAATAGGTAGGATGTCTAGAAAAACCTCATAGGTCAGAGTCAATGTAACCACTACTTTTGGTCCCATAAATATATCACCACAACCCTTCACTGTAATGTGTTACAGGTAGTACTGGAAAGATATTGGTACACTGTGGTCCTAAGTTTTGAAACTTTTCCACTGAAATCATAAATAAATAATAGAAATTCTGGTCCTCTTTCAGAGTACTAGAATTTTTAAATTCTTCCTTTACCCATGAAAATAATTACTGTCTGTCTGAGTTAGACAAAAATTCAGTTTGGTTTGAACAATTCTTGCTTTCTCAAAGTCTCATGACTGGTTAGTGATGAAGTAACTCTCAGAATTCACACTTTCAATTTAAACTCCCTGAATTCCTTGGTAATATTCTTTACCCTGCCTCTGTGTTTGTGTAGTGACAGAAGGGTAATATTTGCTTATACAGAGCTGCAGCCTCTCTATAATGTCAAGCTTTATCTATAGGAAGAATAATGGCTCCAAAGGAGTCAAATTCTTGTCCCCAGAAACTGCAAATACATTATGTTAAATGTCAAGGGCAGATTAAGGTTGCAGATGGAATTAAGGTTGGCAATCAGCTAGCCTGAGGTTTGGTAGAGTATTTTAGATTATCCAGGTGAGACAATGTAACCACAAGTGTCCTTAAAAATAAAAGAAGCAGAGTGATGCTATGTGAGAAACCTAATGAACCTATGTTGGCTTTAAAGATAGAAGGGGGCCATGAACCAAAGGATGTGGCACCTTTTAGAGGCTAGAAAATACAGGAAGATAGTTTTTCTCCTAGAATTCTCAAAGGAACACAACCATGCTGACATGTTAATTTTAGCCCACTGAGACCCATTTTGTGTTTTTTACTTCCAAAACTCTGAGATAATAAATTTGTGTTGTTTTAAGTCACTTAAGTTTGTGGTAGTCTTTTATAACAGCAATGGGAAACTAGTACACTGTTCAAGGCTATATTCAGTTCAATTTCCTTTTTAGCATATAGGAAGGCACTACATTTTCTTCCTACTGCTAGGCACAGAGGAGAAAAACTCCCATCAATTATTTCCCCAGCAAATACTCTGTGGAGCTCAGCAAAATTGGTACTTAGGGTATAAGACCCATCTGACTCCATCAGTGGCTCAGTGTCTGGGCACCCACCTTAAGCAGCATAGCACCCAAATAAAAGGTACAAACCCTCTGTATCAGCCACCGGTAAAACAGGAAACAGATGGCTCCTTCAAAAAGAGTAGTTGAAGAGAGCTTATTAAAATGGTTATTTGCAAAAGGGTAGGCAGAGTTAAAAGTAGTAGTAAAGAGGGGATGATAAAGCATGCTGGGAGGAGCAACAGAGAAAAACCAAGCCTCAGACTAAGAGGGCAAGGTATGGGAAGCTATTCCCAAAATAGGACCTACTGCTGTAGAGAGGATGGTCCAGCAGGAGCTGTAGGCTCTGATAGACAAATGGAGCTCTTGCCAACCTCAGACCATGGAGAGAGGATGTCAGAGGAATAAATACCTTGACTTTTCTTTCTTCCTACACCCTGGTTTCCCACTAGTTCTTCCCATTGGCTGAAACCTAATGGAAGTCAGAAAGCAAGCAAGAGTAGTTGATGTCAACAGTGGTCCACCCTCCAGGGCACAGACCGGAGAAAGAAGGGAGAGGCATGAGTCTAGAAGACCAGAGAAATACAGGTCTTCCCACTGTTATCAATACATAGTACGATTTCAGAAAAAGTAAATAGTAACACAACTTCCTTAAGCTAAAAATATTTTGGCACATTTGAGATTGGCTTAATAAAAGGGCACTGCACAGTCTCTCCTCAAAAACTGTTGGTCAGAATCACCAATGCCAAAGATAAGATGGTGGTTGGATGCACCATTAGTATGACCCAGCACACCATTTCTTACATTGCTACAATTTATGGTATTATAATTTTTTGGCCAAGGAACAATAAAATATCTACTAAAATTTGTTTACTTGGCCTTCTGATGCTGTAGTAAGATTTCCATGGACTTTTCTGTTATATTTCCAGAAAATAAAAGACAATCAGATCACTTAAGGACCAAGAATAAATCCAGGAAAGTAAACTTAATGAACTTACTAGCACTCTTAAACTAACTAGAAGACATTTACCCTTCCTTAATAATAATAATAATAATATAGTCATCTCTACTGTCAAAAGTACCACTGATCTAAAGAGACTGTACAACTTCTGACCACCACTTCTGGATTCACATCTACTGTTAGTATATGCCAGGCCACAGTAGAGAGAGTCACTAAACTTGGAATCATCTTAGACTTGTAACCCCATTGAATATGCTGGATCTCTTCAGCTTTAATGACCTATACAAAGAGAAGCTCCAGGGGTGGGAATGTGAAATCAGTCTACACAATACTATCATGCTGAGACATGAACCCTGGATTATAGTCCTTTCCACTTCAGCTACTGGATGAAAGCAGGAAGCTCTGCTGCTTTCAATCCCGTCATTCATCCCCTCCTAAGTGGAGAGAGAAGACAACACAAGAGGGAAGCAACATTAAGATCAGCAAGAGACCTGAAATCCTGGAGGTCTTTCGTCATCCAGTGGCCATGGTGATGAGTGAAGCCATGTCTTATAATGTGCAAAACCCTGTGGGCTGCAGCCAGTGAAAATAGGTCATGGGCTGTGGGCCCTTGCAAGTTACCCTCAAGTTTTCTAGTAGCTATTCAAGTCCTTAGTGTTAGAGGTTGAACATAGCCTGAGGTATATTTACACATAGTAGCAAAGGACCTAGTTCTGATGTTGAATATTGCATAGGGGGTCAGTGAGGACAGAAGCTGGCTTTGTATCAAACATACACAAAGAGCCAAGTTTACCCATATCCAGTTTCCTAATTATCATTTGTTTCCAAATTGGCTATATTATTTTCATTCTGCCTTTCCAAGTAGAAGAATCAACATTTATTATCATATAAATGCTATTTCTAACATCAATAAAATTTCTTCAAACTTTGATTTGACAATTCCATAAGTTTTTAAATAATATCCAATACTTTGTAGAATGCCTGCATTTCCCATTGCCAAAATATTTGGAGATGATAATCCTATCCGAATATACTGCAGAGTAAACAAGGTAGAAAAGAATGTTTTTGTATTTAATACATAAGGTGATATTAACATTAATATGTTCTGAAGGCGTTTGGACCTTCACTTTCTCCCACACACATTGGCATAATTTCAGATAGAAAAACTTTTGACATTTAATCTACTTAACAAAAATCTTAATTTCCTACTAAAGTCTTGGTAGTCATTAGTGCTATTCACATATATTTATAGTTCTCTTCATCCCAGATACATGGTAGGCTACACATCCCCCTTGATGTCAGATAAAACCCTCTGACTTCCTTTAGCTACCGAAGAGTAAGTAGAACTAATGTGTATCAGTTCTGGGCTGAAGCCTATAAAGTAGAGGCATGATCTGCTTTGCTCCCACCTCGCTGCGGTAGGTACCATTGATATTCTAGAGGTTGAATCTTCCTCAGTCTGGGGCCTCAGAATGAGGACAATATGAAGCAGGGCTCCTGCTAATCTGAGATGAGCATACAGAATGAGTAAGAACCATAGTACTTGCATTCAGCCTACTCTCTCTGGAAATGACTAACCCTTTCACAGAATCACACACATATATACAAATACCCACATGGCCCTAAGGTCTAAACACTCTTTCCCAGCTGTGCTATACTTCACAGCCCCCACTGGTATTTAACATACTTGCGATTATTGGGGTTATTACCAAACACAGCCATGCCTCTCCTGATAGATAAAAGATAACTTTAAACTTGCCACAATTTACGTCTCTCATGACAAAGGGTCAATTGAAAGTACAGTGTATTTGGGTGAAAGAAGCATGAGTTTTGTAGTCAACTTGTTCTGGTTAGATAGAGGGTTCAGCACTTACTGCTTCTATAATCTTACAAAGCCACTTAGTTTGAACAATTTACTTTTCTCATCCGTGGAATGAGATAATACTATGTCTTTTGCAAAACGCTCTTGAAGGATAAATGAGATAACTAATCTCAAGTAACTAGCGCAGGATAAGTAGTAAGAATCAGTGTCTATTTTTTCTTCCCTTCTGATAATGAAGCATCAGAAGAACTGACAAGACCAGGGGTGGACAAATCACAGCCAACAGACCAAATTTGGCCTGCTGCCTGTTTTTGTAAATAAGATTTTTATGGGATCACTACCGCATTCATTCATTTATGAATTGTCTCGTGGTTTCTTTGGCACTACAAATGCAGAGCTGAGTAGCTGTAACAGAGTCTGTATGGACCACAAACCCTAAAGTATTTACTATTCAGATTTTTGTTTTTTTTCCAGAAAAAGCTTGCTGACCCCTGGACTAGATTCATTTATAACCTGGACAACTCAACCTCTCATACAAATCTAGTCCTGGACTTATTTTCCCAGGACAGGTCAATTTTATGTTGTGTTCTAGTTGTAGGTTATGGAAGCTTGAGGTCAACTGATCACTGCCCGCTGTGTGACATTACCCAAGATTTTACAGTGACTCATGAAGGATATTAAAGGGCAACCAAAAAGGGGGCTCTAAGTCTATTGCTTGAGTGTCCTAAATAAGCACTTGTGCTTTCACTTAATTCATTTCACAAGTATGTGTCTAAATGCCAGCTATATGCTAATGAATTATGCTAAGCACTGATGATATGACGATAATTAAGGTACAGTCTTGAGATCCAGAAGCTCCTTGTCTAGCAGAGTGGGAAATACATACATACATACATACATACATACATACATACATACACACACAATTACAATTCAATGAGATAACATCTAATAAATATATAAGCATACACACATAAGCAAACTGGAGCAGGGAGATGAAAGAAGGTGGTATCAGAGCAGAATATACTGGATTCCTTGACATAAAACATCCCAGGGTGAGAACCTCTGCCTATGGGCATGAGGAAGCAAAAACTAGCTGGAGCATTAGGGCACTAAGCAGACCCCAGGGTAGGTGGTGTATGCACATTCCATACTCTTGTTAGAGATTTCAGATAGTGCTTTGATCTGGGTCTTATTTCGTTCCCCAGTTTTCATTTCTGGGGTTGTTTTATGACATTTCTCTTGATCTCAGCATTGGCACCTCAATACCACCACAACAATTTATTTTTTGTTAGACCTGACTTGGTTCTTGTCTCCTAGATCTGGACTTGCCCGCAGCCATAATGACTTTTCTGTTTGGCTCAGAAACCTCATCCCAAGCTTTAGATCTTATCTTACTGGCCCTAATATGCTCACCCCCTTACTCACTTTTGACCTAGATATGCTAATGAACTTTGCCCTTCTCCTATTACAATCCCAATTGGATTCTGTTGAGTGGAGTGTTACTGAGAAGAAAGATTTTTCCAAGGAGCAAATACAGACAGTTCTTACAGTTGCATGGGGCATAAGATTTAAAGTTGCAGAGGTGTGAAAAAGTAAGGTGTGTTTAGTTACCCAAATAAATCTGGTATGGATAGTGTATACTACAGAGCAAAAAGTGACAGAAGATTAAACTAAAAAATAGTCAAGAGCCAGATTGCGGAGTACCTTGGAAATCATATAAAGAAACACGTCCTTCATTCTATGCCTAGTCAAGAATCACTATCGGGGTGCCTGGGTGGCTCAGTGGGTTAAGCCTCTGCCTTCGGCTCAGGTCATGTTCCCAGGGTCCTGGGATCGAGCCCCGCATCGGACTCTCTGCTCAGCGGGGAGCCTGCTTCCCCTTCTCTCTGTCTGCCTCTCTGCCTACTTGTGATCTCTGTCTATCAAATAAATAAATAAAATCTTTAAAAAAAATAAAAATAAAAAAAAAGAATCACTGTCAGATTTTAAACAGAGAGGTATATGATCATATTTATGACTTAAAATATTGCTCTGGAGGCAATATGGCATCTGATTGCAAGAAGAGCATGGAAGCTTTAAGAATGCAGTTATCTAGCAATCATCATATGCCAGGTTAGAAATGAGAGCCTAACTAAAAGAAGAGAAGAGAATGAATTTGAGATATATTTGAGAAGGAACTGTAGAATTCATTCATGCTTGGGTAGATGGTGAGGAGAAAAAAAAGCAATCTAGAACAGTGCTTCTCAAACTACCTCAGTCAAGTTCAGTTTCTAGAATTCATAACCACTGAGCAGCAATACTTTTGTAAAATAAAAGAAAATGATCACGTGTTTGGATGTTGCAGACATGTCAAATGCTATAAATATTTTAATGCTGACTTTTAATTTGTGTATTTATCATGCCACGGTGTAATCTGTGGTGCAACACTCATCTACACACCACACTTGGAGGAGCACTGTGCCAGAAGGTCTCCAGGGTTTCTGGTTTGGTTGGGTTTGGATGACTAGATGGATGGAGTGGATGTTAGCCAAGTTAAGGAACAGAGAGAAAGTGGATTTAGAGGTTGAGGATGAGTTTCATTTTAGATATGTTATTCTTGATGTCCCAGTGGAACACAGATGGAGAAATCCATGAGGTTGCTGGCAATTCAGCTTGTATGCGTTTCATTTGTAGAGAATGTCTCACATATGGTAGGTATTCAGTAAGGTTTTTTCAAATGCATAAATGGAAGCAAACTTCCCATTTAATGGTCTGCAAGGTAAGTACACTGTGCCTATTAGAACAAGCAAGGCAAGATATTGGGGGAAAAAAATCATCTAATGATAGAATTCTAATATCAGACCTCTGTGATTACACCACAAGCTGAAAATCTGAAAAAGAAGACTGTTAAAACAGTTCATGACATGAAAAGTTGACTTTCTGCACTAAGGAAAAATGGTAAAAGGCAATCACTTTTTTCTTTCTACTTCATGTGTCTGCTACACGATAGTTGACTAGACCCAAGTTTACTGAGGAATCACAGAATTTGGCCAAGTTGTTTTGGTAGAAGGTACAAATCTCAGTCCACACAATTTAAGTGCACAGGCATGTGATATTTTCTGTATGTGATATAACTTTCATTTATAACCTATATTCTGCCAGGAGAAGAAGAATTAATCTGCCTTTTACTCAACATTGCATTTACATTACTGGGGTGCTTAGTGTTGGCATGGTATGGGCTCTCTGTTTGCTGGTGGCCAACACTTTCTGATGTCTTCCTGCCCTACACTCAGTTATGTCAATGACTCTCATTCCTTGGGTCCCCATCAATGATCCACAGCATTTGCTGCCATGATACCACTTGCTCTGACTTCATAATCTCTCAGCCATTTCTTCTCCCTCCTCCATGCCTCCCTGGCCAGGGAACTTCATGAGACTAAAACTTTCCACTACAGTTGTGATTTTACATGCTTGAGAAATCATTCTACTGCTTCCTACACTCTACTTTGAAGGAATTCATTCAACAGTCTCTACCAGCAAGTATCTTCTGAGCACCTCTTTTGTTTCGGGCCGCTTTCTAGACTCTTGAGAAACTTCAGTAAGCAAAACTGACTAGAACCTATGGCTTCATGAAGCATGCATTCTAGGATGAGGAAATAAATTATAAATAATAAGCTTGATAAGTCTAATAATACAGTATGTCTGAAGTTGATTAAGTGATATGGAATAAAGCAGAGCAGGGTAAAGAAGATTTAGAAGGGCAGGCTAGGGGTTGTGGTTTGACATTTTAAATAGGCTTGTCAGAATGGAGCTCATTGAAAAGGTAACATGTGAGCAGAGGAGAGAAGTGAAGAAGTTTGTCAAGGGATAGTTAGGGAAAGGTCATTCCAGGCAGAGGGAACAGCAGGGGCAAAGCCCTGGGTATAGGAATAAGCCTGCCCAGGGAATAACAGGGAGGTCACTGTGGCATAGTGAACAAGGGTGAGAAAAGCAAGAGACACGTTCAGAAAGGGAATTGAATGGGCTTTTACTCTGAATGAAATGGGGAATTCATGGAGAGTTTTGAGCAGAAGAGTGACATAATCTGACTTAGATCATAAAAAGAGTGCTTTGGCTGTTATGTTGAGAACACCCCCACAGTAGGAAAGTTCAAGCAAGGGGACCCATCTCAGTAACAACGGAGGTGGGGAGAGGTTTTTCGACTCTGGATGTATTTTGAAGGTAGATCCAATAGAATCTCTTACTGGATTGGATATGGGGTGTGAGAAGAAGAGTCAAAGATGATGACCAGATTTTATCCTGAACACTGAAGGAATGAATTACCACCAGCCTGGCAGGGAAAACTGTGGACAAAGAGTTTTGTTAAACAGTATCGAGCCCTACACTTTTGCTCTTAGGCCATGTTTCTACATGTTGGTATTCCCATTGCTAAATACAGTGCCTACCACTGGGTAAGCAGAAAAATACATGCTGAGTGGGCTAATGAGTGAATGGATAATTAAATACACTCCCCACAGGGCAGGCAACCTGAGGTCTTGCTGCTTTCTTGGGTAGTACCCAGGAAGCACAGGGGGAAATTACACTCTGCTTATAGATTCCTAAAAACTATCTGAAGATCTTTCACCCTGTTTCATTCCCACTCAGGAAATGTCAGTCTGGTAGAGCAGCGAGAGTGCCAGGTCCGTTCTCTGAGACATAAATCTCAGCTCCCTTGCTTCCATTTGAGCTATCCTTCTCCAACTACCAGTCCAGACAACTTTTATCTATTTCCAGGGAAAAAAAAACAATTATATATACCTTCCAAAGCCAAAGATTCTACCTTTAGGTTTCAGCTTTGAAAACACTAGAGTTAAGAATCATAATCTCAGAACACCTGGATGGCTCATTCGGTAGAACATATGATCCTTGATCTTCGGGTTGTAAGTTTGAGCCCCACGTTGGGTGAAGTGATTACTTAAAAATAAAATCCTTTAAAAACAAAAAGGAATTGTACTCTTATTCTCTGAGTTTAAATTAATTGATCCAATTGTGGCAGGATAAATATTTTAATGTATTAACCAGTGGCATGCCACTGATTGAAATGGGCAAAGGCAAGAGGTTCAAGGGAATGCCAGGAATGAAATACACTAGTTAGTACATCAAATATTATGCTGTTATTTTTTTTGATCATCTAGATGAAACAGATTTGCCCCTAGAATATACTCTGTCTGCACCATCATCTTGTAATTGCTATCAGCTTGCCCATTGATCCAGAGTAAATTAGTCTGATGGTATTTAAGTAAAACAGATTCTGTCCACAAAATTATGCAAAACGTAACAATGTTGACACTGGTCATACTGTGCAAGCTAATAATTAGACACTGTGTATGTCATTTTCTGAACTTTCAGAGAGAACATTAAACAGCAAGGCATTTGTTAATGGTAGAACATTTCCAGGGGAAAATGGCTGGCAGGAGAATTGAGGGGCAGGGATCAACAATGCGCAGTGAGGAGAGGAAAATGTGAAGGGGGCTGAGGAAAGAGCACAGAAATAGATACTTTACAATAGGCCAGGGCATCCCTTACTTCACATTCTGCCAGTGCTACCATCCTATCCAATTAATTCTTTTTTATAGGTTAATCTCTACCTCTTGTTTATGAAGACGCCAACTTCTTGTGCACTCATTAAATAACAACAGATTCTTTAACTCAGGAGGGAGAGTTTATGAAACCTTTGAAAATCACAAATTCATTAAGATATCCATAATATATCATTTTCTCCATACAATGTAGTTTCATCTAACTGCAAAAGTATATGTACATGCTCCAACTCTCACTTGATGATCAGCTTCTGTCCTGGCTACAAACACTTACTGAATCCATTTCATAAATCTCGCTTTTTATAATTTTCCTAAAGAATATATGGCTGGCTTGTTTCTATCATAGCTTCTAGTCAACAAGGAATTTAACAGTCCATTCTTAATCCAAAAGACTTATTTTCTGGTGAAAAACTAATAATACTTTTTTAGTCTCCTTCACCTACCTTATCATTCTAAAAGTTGTTTTTATTTGGGGCAACATTTATAATATTCTCTTGCAGAAGAAAAATATTTTTTTTTCCAAGTTCATGGAGACTTTTTTTTTAACTTTTAAATTTTTTTTATTTTTTTATAAACATATATTTTTATCCCCAGGGGTACAGGTCTGCGAATCGCCAGGTTTACACACTTCACAGCACTCACCATAGCACATACCCTCCCCAATATCCATAACCCCCACCCCCCCCCCCCACCCCCCCCCCCCCATCAACCCTCAGTTTGTTTTGTGAGATTAAGAGTCACTTATGGTTTGTCTCCCTCCCAATCCCATCTTGTTTCATTTATTCTTCTCCTACCCCCCCCATGTTGCATCTCCTCTCCCTCATATCAGGGAGATCATATGATAGTTGTCTTTCTCCGATTGACTTATTTCGCTAAGCATGATACCCTCTAGTTCCATCCACATCGTCGCAAATGGCAAGATTTCATTTCTTTTGATGGCTGCATAGTATTCCATTGTGTATAAATACCACATCTTCTTTATCCATTCGTCTGTTGATGGACATCTAGGTTCTTTCCATAGTTTGGCTATTGTAGACATTGCTGCTATAAACATTCGGGTGCACGTGCCCCTTCGGATCACTACGTTTGTATCTTTAGGGTAAATACCCAGCAGTGCAATTGCTGGGTCATAGGGTAGTTCTATTTTCAACATTTTGAGGAACCTCCATGCTGTTTTCCAGAGTGGTTGCACCAGCTTGCATTCCCACCAACAGTGTAGGAGGGTTCCCCTTTCTCCGCATCCTCGCCAGCATCTGTCATTTCCTGACTTGTTCATTTTAGCCATTCTGACTGGTGTGAGGTGATATCTCATGGTGGTTTTGATTTGTATTTCCCTGATGCCGAGTGATATGGAGCACTTTTTCATGTGTCTGTTGGCCATCTGGATGTCTTCTTTGCAGAAATGTCTGTTCATGTCCTCTGCCCATTTCTTGATTGGATTATTTGTTCTTTGGGTGTTGAGTTTGCTAAGTTCTTTATAGATTTTGGACACTAGCCCTTTATCTGATATGTCATTTGCAAATATCTTCTCCCATTCTGTCAGTTGTCTTTTGGTTTTGTTCACTGTTTCCTTTGCTGTGCAAAAGCTTTTGATCTTGATAAAATCCCAATAGTTCATTTTTGCCCTTGCTTCCCTTGCCTTTGGTGATGTTCCTAGGAAGATGTTGCTGCGGCTGAGGTCGAAGAGGTTGCTGCCTGTGTTCTCCTCGAGGATTTTGATGGATTCCTTTCTCACATTGAGGTCCTTCATCCATTTTGAGTCTATTTTCGTGTGTGGTGTAAGGAAATGATCCAATTTCATTTTTCTGCATGTGGCTGTCCAATTTTCCCAACACCATTTATTGAAGAGGCTGTCTTTTTTCCATTGGACATTCTTTCCTGCTTTGTCGAAGATGAGTTGACCATAGAGTCGAGGGTCTATTTCTGGGCTCTCTATTCTTTTCCATTGATCTATGTGTCTGTTTTTGTGCCAGTACCATGCTGTCTTGATGATGACAGCTTTGTAATAGAGCTTGAAGTCCGGAATTGTGATGCCACCAACTTTGGCTTTCTTTTTCAATATTCCTTTGGCTATTCGAGGTCTTTTCTGGTTCCATATAAATTTTAGGATTATTTGTTCCATTTCTTTGAAAAAATTGGATGGTACTTTGATAGGAATTGCATTAAATGTGTAGATTGCTTTAGGGAGCATAGACATTTTCACAATATTTATTCTTCCAATCCAGGAGCATGGAACATTTTTCCATTTCTTTGTGTCTTCCTCAATTTCTTTCATGAGTACTTTATAGTTTTCTGAGTATAGATTCTTAGTCTCTTTGGTTAGGTTTATTCCTAGGTATCTTATAGTTTTGGGTGCAATTGTAAATGGGATGGACTCCTTAATTTCTCTTTCTTCTGTCTTGTTGTTGGTGTAGAGAAATGCAACTGATTTCTGTGCCTTGATTTTATATCCTGACACTTTACTGAATTCCTGTACAAGTTCTAGCAGTTTTGGAGTGGAGTCTTTTGGGTTTTCCACATAGAGTATCATATCATCTGCAAAGAGTGATAGTTTGACTTCTTCTTTGCCGATTTGGATGCCTTTAATTTCCTTTTGTTGTCTGATTGCTGAGGCTAGGACTTCTAGTACTATGTTGAATAGCAGTGGTGATAACGGACATCCCTGCCATGTTCCTGACCTTAGCGGAAAAGCTTTCAGTTTTTCTCCATTGAGAATATTTGCCGTGGGTTTTTCATAGATGGCTTTGATAATATTGAGGTATGTGCCCTCTCTCCCTACACTTTGAAGAGTTTTGATCAGGAAGGGATGCTGTACTTTGTCAAATGCTTTTTCAGCATCTATGGAGAGTATCATATGATTCTTGTTCTTTCTTTTATTAATGTGTTGTATCACATTGATTGATTTGCGGATGTTGAACCAAACTTGCAGCCCTGGAATAAATCCCACTTGGTCGTGGTGAATAATCCTTTTAATGTACTGTTGAATCCTATTGGCTAGTATTTTGGCGAGAATTTTTGCATCTGTGTTCATCAAGGATATTGGTCTGTAGTTCTCTTTTTTGATGGGATCTTTGTCTGGATCAAGGTGATGCTGGCCTCATAAAATGAGTTTGGAAGTTTTCCTTCTATTTCTATTTTTTGGAACAGTTTCAGGAGAATAGGAATTAGTTCTTCTTTAAATGTTTGGTAGAATTCCCCCAGGAAGCCGTCTGGCCCTGGGCTTTTGTTTGTTTGGAGATTTTTGATGACTGTTTCAATCTCCTTACTGGTTATGGGTCTGTTCAGGCTTTCCATTTCTTCCTGGTTCAGTTGTGGTAGTTTATATGTCTCTAGGAATGCATCCATTTCTTCCAGATTGTCAAATTTGTTGGCGTAGAGTTGCTCATAGTATGTTCTTATAATTGTCTGTATTTCTTTGGTGTTCGTTGTGATCTCTCCTCTTTCATTCATGATTTTATTTATTTGGGTCCTCTCTCTTTTCTTTTTGATAAGTCTGGCCAGGGGTTTATCAATCTTATTAATTCTTTCAAAGAACCAGCTCCTAGTTTCGTTGATTTGTTCTATTGTTTTTTTGGTTTCTATTTCATTGATTTCTGCTCTGATCTTTTTTATTTCTCTTCTCCTGCTGGGTTTAGGGTTTCTTTCTTGTTCTTTCTCGAGCTCCTTTAGGTGTAGGGTTAGGTTGTGTACCTGAGACCTTTCTTGTTTCTTGAGAAAGGCTTGTACCGCTATATATTTTCCTCTCAGGACTGCCTTTATTGTGTCCCACAGATTCTGAACCGTCAGAAGAAAAATATTTTTATACATATATAAGATCATAAGTTGAGCCCCACCCCATCCCCAAATGCACACATCCTGGACTGCACCCTGACTCCTGGCCGCATTAGTCTCTAAGAGAGTGAGACCTGTTCACCAACTTCTAGATTCAAATCTCTCAGAAAAATTGCAAATTATTTCATGTCATGAACTTATGCATTACCTCCAAAGAGACAACCACAAATGCTAAATTCATGAAGACAAAGGTTTTACTCTTGTTTCCTTTGACAATAGAACAATTTATTTGAAGTGAGCTTATACAAAATCATAGTAGCACAGGCTCAATTTGAAGAGCTCTTCATTCATAGAATAAAAATCCAACATAATCTCTTGGGTAGTATGAATTATGCAGAGATGATTCTCTTTTGGCCCCTGCCCCCAAAGAGCATATAGTCTGTCTTGAAATTTAACCACTCATTCAACAAATGTTTGTTGAGCAGCCGCTATTTCCCAACCACTCTCACAGGTACTAGACACAGAGCAGTGAACAAGATAAGCAATACTCCAGCTCTACAGAAGGAAGATAAACAATTAATAAACAAACAAACAAACGGAAGAGTAGGTAGTGATAAGTGCTGTAGTAAAAATATAGCAGGACATTGTAATCAAGAATGACCAGAGAAGCTTCTTTAAATTAAATCAGAGATCAGGCAAACTATGGTCTGTGGGAAATCCTGCCTGCCATCTTATCTCTGTATGGCCCATAAGCTAAAAACATTTTTCACATCTAAGCCTAAAAACAAAAACAACAACAACAACAACAAAAAACCACATTAGTTTTTCCATGAGAACAATTGCTCAAAACACTGAAGGCATTGTCTCTTGGCCCACAGAGCCTACCTGCTTCACTATCTGGCCGTTTGCCAGAAAATGTTTGCAGACCCTAGATTTGGTGGCCAGGAGAGGACTTTCTGTGGAGGAGATGTTCAAACTGAGAACTGAATGGCAAGGAGGAGTCAGCCATGGAGAGATGTGGGAAGAAAAAATGCCAGCACAAAGATCTCAAGGTGGAAATGGGATTGACATATTCCAAGAAGAAAAAGAAAGCTAATGTAGCTGAGGGTAGGCAATGGAAGAGTTTAGAAATAAACTGGAGGGTGTGGTGGGGAGCTACACAGTTTAAACCAGCTTGCGTGAATAGAGGTAATTCAATTTAAAATACTCAAGGATTAGAAATTGCAATCTTTGATGGCTATGTAGTACTTCATCATGCTGATGTTTCCTGATTTATTTTAATTCTTTTCAATGGTTATGTTATTTCAGCTATTTCCAGATTTTCCAACTTATTGATAGTTTCTGTAATAGCCCCATTTAAGTATCTTGACAAACTTTTGGAAGTAAATCAGTAAGGTAAATTCTGGATAGTGGGTCAAATACCATAGACATTTGAAAATCTGATAGCAAATGTGAGACAAGAATCCAACAGAATCCTAGAGGAGAATATAGGCAGTAACCTCTTCAACATCTGCCACAGCAACTTCTTTCAAGACGTGTCTCCAAAGGCAAGGAAAACAAAAGTGAAAATGAACTTCTAGGACTTCATCAAGATAAAAGTTTCTGCACAGCAAAATAAACAGTCAACAAACAAAGAGGCAACACACAGAATGGGAGAAGATATTTGCAAATGACGCTACAGTCAAAGGGCTGATATCCAAGATCTATAAAGAATTTCTCAAACACAACACCCAAAAAACATATAATCAAATTGAAAAATGGGCAGGAGACATAAACAGACACCTCTCTAAAGAAGACATACAAATGGCTAACAGACACATGAAAAAGTGTTCATCATCGTTAGCCATCAGGGAAATTCAAATCAAAACCACACCGAAATACCACCTTACACCAGTTAGAATGGCAAAAATTGACAAGGCAATAGACAACAAATGTTGGAGAGTAGGAGAAAGGGGAACCCTCTTACATTGTTGATGGGAATGCAAATTGGTGTAGCCACTTTGAAACCAGTGTGGCGTTTCCTCAAAAAATTAAAAATAGAGCTATACCCTATGACCCTGCAATTGCACTACTGGGTATTTGCCCCAAAGATACAGATGTAGTGAAAAGAAAGTTCATATGCTACCCCAGTGTTCATAGCAGCAATGTCCATAATAGCCAAAATGTGGAAAGAGCCAAGATGCCTTTCAATAGACGAATGGATAAAGATGTGGTTTATCTGCACAATGGAATATTACTCAGCCATCAGAAAGGATGAATACCCAACTTTTACATCAACTTAGATGGGACTGGAGGAAATTATGCTGAGTGAAATAAGTCAAACAGAGAAAGTCAAATATCATATGGTTTCACTTGTTTGTGGAACATAAGGAATAGCATGAAGGACTTTAGGAGAAGGGAAAAATGAAGGGGGAGCAACTGGAGTGGAGAAGAACCATGAGAGACTATGGGCTCTGGGAAACAAATGGAGAGTTTTGAAGGGTTGGGGGGTGAGGGGACAGGTGAGCCCAGTGATGGGTAATAAGGAAGGCCTGGATTGCATGGAACACTGGGTATCTTACATAAACAATGAATCACGGAACACTACATCAAAAACTAATGATGTACTATATGGTGACTAACATACACAATAAAAAAAAAAAGAAAACTTGATAGCAAAGTGGGTATCATGAATAAGATTAGGTGAAGGGAAAGAGGAGGGCATTTGTAGTAAAAAATGATGCAAGCAAAGTTTGGGAGTAGGAACTTCACTAACATGCATGAGTTGGAGTGCCAACGCTCAGTGGGTTGGAACAAAGAAAGTGTAATTTAATTGGGAAAAGGGTAACATAGATTTTTAGGACATAGGGAAGATCCTGAGATCCATGGATCCAGATAGAGTAGGATGGAGAATCATAATGCTTACATGTTCCCTGCTTCTGTGACTGAACTGAGATTAAGAGCGAAGAAAACATTGTTGTTCTCTTGGGTTTCTTGATGCCGCTCTTAAGAGTTGTCTTATGTTCAGAAGATGTAGACTGTACATCTTTCCCCCGCTGTAGTGGGAGAAAATGGAAACTGCTCTGAGTAAAAGACCAAGTGGAAAGTGCTTAGATTGGTTATGTAAACTTAAATGATGACCTTCCTTGATTCTTGTCTCCCTCAACTTCCACAGTTTAGCTCACATGTGTTGAACTTCTGTTGTGATGTGAAACTGAAGAGTTCCAAAGAAAGGAGGGAAAATAAATGGAGCTACTACCTTCAGTGAGCTTCTAACCTAGTTGATTTCCCTAGGAAGAGTTAGAGGCTTCCTTCTTGGTGGGGTTTCAGCCCATCTGTACCCCTCTGTCACAGCACTTCTCACACCTCACACCCATTTTATAACGAATTGTTCAGAAGATCACCCCCACTGTGAGCCTCCCCGGAGTAGTAATTCCATCTTTCATGTATCCTCAGTACCACATCTAGTTGTTGCTGCCTACTAGGTGGAGGTTACCTATTGATTGAATAAATGGACAAGCCAGTGATACAATATGATCCCATTCTACAGAGGCCATAGGGAACACACACACACACACACACACACACGCACACCAACACTTGGTTCCTATCAACCTCTGGCTTTCAGGTGACAATAAAACCATCCATCAACTCAGTCAATCCTGTACAGGCCAGGGATGAGGGGTGGAGATCAGTTCATTAAACTTGTCAAAGTGGACCAAACTCTCCATTTAAACTGCGATTCTAGTTTCATCAGAAGATAAATCTCTCTGGGATCCAGATTCTCATCCTGAAAAGCCCCACAAGCAGTGGGGAGCCAGCCAGCCAGCACTCTGAATGTCAGCCTCACCATGACCTTAGGAAGCCTTCTCTGTGCCTCAGTTCTTAAGTAAGATGAGAATAAAGACATCAGCCTCACAGAACTGTCCAGAAAAAAAGAGCCTATGATTAACTCAGAACCTAGAACATAGGAGATGTTGAGTATATACTTAGGGTGGGTCATTTTCATACTCAGTATGTATGCCCTTCTCCATTTCTTACCTAGATTGGAAGCTCCTTGAAGGCAGAGCCCATGTATTACAATTCTGTATCCTGCCTTGTTTCATAGCACAGGGAAGATGGTAGCTACTCAGTAAATATTTGCTGAATGATTTGAGGAAAGGATTTCAATATGCTAAAAAGCTATTTGTATATTTCTTTAGAAAATGGAATTTACCAATTAATAAAACTAATGTGTGATCATTGTAGATAATTTTTAAAATGCAGAGAAGTACACAGAACTAAACCACTCATTATCCTAAATCAAGAAACAGAAATAATATCTGAAAATGTTTTAGTCTATTCATTTCCAGACTTATTTTTTTCCTTTACACTTTATGTATGCACAATTTTTTCTAAAAAAAAAATAGACTGATATTGTCCCTATTGACTTGTAACCTCTTTCTATTTCTCTGCTTTGCAGTGGGTTATAAGTATCTTCAAATGGCTCTGTTTTTTGAAAAACATGATTTTTAATGGGGATAATACTTTCTTGTACCATAAATCATTTACCATTTTCAACAGTTAGACATTTATGCCATTTCTAATTTTTCACTATTGGAGATAATGCTAAGATGACTAACCCTGTATATAAATATTTAACCACATCTCTGATTATTCTGTGACATTTATGCATTCTTGGGAGGCCATCTAGTATAGCAGTAAAAAAAAAAAAATCAAGATTCTGAAGACACCCCATCCTAAGTTAAAACTCGAGCTTTACTATTAACTACAGCTATGTGGCCCAAGGCAGTTACTTAACCTTTCTGAGCCTCAAGATGTGTAAAAGGTGGAAACATTTCTATATATGATTATTTGTGAGTACAAGTTTACAATTGTGTGATCTAATTAAATAGAGTGGATAGATCACGTCTACACAGATTGTGTCTATATACGCACTCTCTACCAGCAGACCTATTCTTAGTGCATTTGGAACATAAGTTAGGTACACATTCTAGGGTTTTAGACATTTTCTTCAATGTGACTACTGTTAATGTGTTCAAATAGATGAGTAAAGGTGAGAAACAAGTGGTATATTTCACTGAGTGCTGTTAATTGAGTGATTTTGCTAATTAATATACTACATCCTAACTGTGAATAGATCGAGATGTTAATTGTCTTCTTTATTACAAAGATGGAGTTAATGCCAAGGATTTGAGACAAATAGCACTTAAACCACTGAACTCGGGATGAAGAGGGAGATAGATGTTTGCTTTTGATCATTCCAGCCTTTTCGTGATCTGAATCAATAAGGACTCCTTATAGCTTTGAATCATGGTTCTAATTAGTAGTTCTCCTGATCCTGGTTTACAAAGTAAAATATAAATCAAAAGATTATTTGTAAATTCCAACAAGCTTTCTGGGCTCACGCCATCTTCATGAAATAGTTTAAATGCCACCCGCTTGTGAAAAATGCTTTCCCTATGCCAAAATATTTATACTAGTGAATTCAAATTACATTTGGAAGGAATGGGTATTTTAAAGCTATGGATATATTACGTAATGCTATCACGAATAATGGGGTATATGATAAGTAAGTTCAGACCTAAATAGAGAAAATGTATTCATATATGTTAAGAACTTCAAAGCAAAAATTAATAGGAGAGTGTGATGATTATGAAAGGATTGTGTAGGTGGCATGTCTAATCCAGAAAAAAAATATTCAGAGGAATTTTCACCCACAAAAATCCCTTGCTTTGCCAAGGTACAGAAATCAAAACATAGCAAAGTGAACATTGGCCCTGAGTTTTGCCCAAACATCTAAAATTAAAAAAAAAAATTAAAGGGAACATTTTATTCCAAAATTTTGTGAACTCCTTTATATGAAATGGAGGAGTCTACACCATAGGTAGGGTTAGGTAGGAATCCATCGTTTGCCTGTGAAAGGTGGGTGAGATGTTTGAATTGTAGATTAACAATTCAGTTTATGAATTGCCAATTCTCCATTCCAGGTATAACCACAGTGCCTACACAGTGTGCTGCCTGAATGAGTCATTCATAGCTTTAATTGGTTATCTGGTGTGTTGTAGGAATCACCCCAGCTTCCCTAGACCAATAACCTCACGGGAGCATGGACAGGACATTCCCCCTACCTCTGTAGCTTCAGCATGTGGAGCGCAGTGTGTTCTCAGTGCATATATGTTGCATGAATGAATAAATGCATGAATGAGTTGGTGCGTCTTTCTTTCACCCTCCCTCCTATTTAAGTCAGCGAGAAGATAACTTCTATTTCCTGTCTCTTGAAGTTTGCAGATTTAGATTCCTATTCTCTGAAATTGCCTCCTGTGTTTGCCTTAGTACTACCCCATCTTGTAATGGACCTGCAGTTTGCTTCTGAACAGGAGTCATGGAAGGGATCAAAATGATGGCTCAGCAGCCACAAAGTTGTTGTTGTTGTTTTTTAAACAATTTTAGTATAGCACACTGTATTTGCAATACCTGATATGAAAATCACAATATTATATGTCAGGATACACATAATAGTTGAACACGTATAACCTAACAACTCAGTACAAACTATTAGTATCTTACATCTTTCTGGTAGCCAAACTGAAGGCTCCAGGTTTCTACAGGATCTTAAATTCCCACAAATTACTGAGTACTGCCCCTCCCCAAGTGAGAGATTTTCTCAGGACCAGGCAGTACCTATGTACTCTTGCCTGATTTGTGGCTCTGGAGGCCCAGGAGGCATCAATTGCCTATGATTGAAATAGCAAGCTCCATGGCATCCCTGGAGTTGCCCAAAGCCTAGAGGGAAACTCCAGGCTCCTCTTCTTAAAAAAAAAAAAAATCCAAGCCACTATCACTTTAGCAACATATCTGCTTCACATTCCTCATAGACCTTAACCTCTTATACTGAACAAGCAGAATAATTAAGTGAACCCCAGCACAATAAAAACTATCATGCAAGCATAGGCATTTCATTTCTTCCCTTCTCTTGTGTCATATTCACTTATTATTATGATTGTTTTGATATCTTCCCAAATGTACTTTCATTGTCCAAAAGAGTTATTCATAAATATCCACTGGTTTCACTTTTCTTTAATTTTTAAACTTTATCAGTTCGCAAAGAAATTGCAATATCGCGTTAGTTTGAAGTAAGGACCTGATAGGAGTCCTCAGCTTCAGCAGGGAGAACAATGGTTTCTTGGAGTCAGGGAGCATGATTGGTTTTATCCTTATTTCTCATTTTAATGTTCACCATGAAATAGCATATTCCAAAATCATTGCATTCCTTTGTATCTCATTCTCATTACCTCTTAAATGAAAATGAGATTATTCCCCCTTGTGTCACAAGGACAAGAGGGACTCTGGGAAGACTTAAACAGCCTCTAGAAAAGTCTCTCAAAAGACTACTCTGTGCCTCTGAAATGCACACTCTAGCCTTGTGGCCAGTGAAGGTAGGGGACAGAGGAGCACAGCAAATTAAACTCAAGTTTTTGCAACTGTCCCACCTCCTACCCTTCACCCTCTCTCCAGTTTCAGAAATCTCTGGCTCTGTTGGCTCTGTCTGATCCTAACTGTTAAGCTCTCAACTTCAGTTGATTATCTGGGGGCTCAATAGCCTGGGCTTCAGAGTTAGCCAATCCATTTTCAAATCCCTATTCCTCAAAGCTTAGCTTATGGTGTGACTAAACAAATAACCAATCAAAACCTCCGTTTCCTCATCTGTTAAATGAAGCTGCTCATACCGAGAGAAGTGTAGTGATTACTCAATACATGGCAACGATATTAATATCCCTTAGCTAAGGGACCCGGGCATAAATTATCTAAATATTGTTGGGATAATGAAGGGTAAATGGAAGGCATTTTTCTCACTACCTGGGCTCATGTACATACAGGTCTCCTATGTGAGTAGAGACAACTATGGGATACACCAATCCAAGTTAAAGTCAGTAACAATGGAATAATTAAAACTGCAACCTATAACTAAAAGCAAGGGTCCTATTTTTTTTTCTCCTCTACTTTTTAAATAGTCTGGATCACTATCAGCTACATATTGAATATCTATATGCTATCCTGCTACCATGGCAACTGTAATAGAGAAACAGAAAATGGTATAAGGGAGTTTCCCAAAAGGAGCAGATAAGGCTGATACACATAAAATAATTAGGAAAAAATATAGCACCTACAATACAGTAGCTAAGACCTTAGAACAAACTATACTAGTTGGAAAGGACTTTTGGATTTAAACTTGACCACAGATGGGTTCAGAATGAACAAAAAAGAAAAAAAAAGAGTATCTTTAGCAAAAAGAACATCGTAATCAAAGATTTGGAGGGAAACAGCACCATAAAATATTTTGGGACATAGGTTGGGGGGGTGCACTGCGGATTGTATGTTGAATGAAGGTGTGTTTCAAGGTTGAGGGCGCCATGCTTAGATAAGCGAGCTAGGGCAGCATTGTGGAGGGTACTGAATGCGTGCAACTGGTTCACCATTCATTAAGAATAGGAAGCAAGAGAATAAGCAAGCATTATAAGAATTCCTCATATGCACAAAGGGATAGCAGCAGAAAAGTAGAAAGTGTGAAGAGTTAGTTGTGGGGTGCACTTTTCACACTCCATATCATTATTCATATGCAGACAAACTCTATTCCCAAGTTGGTCTGTAATTAATTTGGCCTCCTTACACCTGCGATCAGTGGAGCAAAGATAAACTAAATGCCTAATCTGGTTTAAAACACTGTCCTAAAATAAACAAATAAATTTTTAAAAAATAAAATAAAACACCGTCCTGTCTAATAACCATCTACACAGTCTTTATATTTCTCACTGAGGATCTCTTGGACAATGGCACTCAGTCTCCAAGATCATCTCCATCTCCCTTTCTTTTCTAAGACACTGTTCAGGTATATGAAGGGAGGAGGGTGACCTCTGCGTCCCCAGGACTTGGGGAAGAGGGAAAGACCCTTGTGTGGGTCCTTGGGTGAGCACTGCCCTGCATCCACTGACCTGAGCCCTAAAGTCTTTTCCCTAAGATGCCACTTCCCCCCTAGCCTTGCAGCTACAATCTGCCTTTTCTATGCCTTGTAATGGGCTCTCTCTCGTTGTATGCACAACTTGGGAAGACACCCCAGCTGACCTGGCCTCATTTTTTACTTACTCCAGCCACACACAATTTCACACCCCCTACCAATCTACCTGCCTAGTGATTTGTCTCTAACGTCTGCTGCCAGCCTCTCCCCCTGCCATGCTAAGCCCAGTTGCAGGGTTTGAACCAGACCAAAACTCAGAGTGCTATGAACAGACTATGGAAGGGTATGAGAACACTATAACACAGATCCTCCCTCTGGTTGATATGTTTAATTTGCTGGGGCTGCACTTCATATTGACACACAGCAGCTCTTCCTGCTCTTGTCAGAACCTAAGCCAGAGAAGAAAAAAAATCTGGACTTCAGCTATTTTTTTGATGGGAAAACTTATAAAACTATTGTGTGACATTAAAGACAACAGATAAATGGCACAGTATACTGTATTTTTGGATTGGGAGACAGTACTATAAAGGTATTATTCTAAACTGTTTTGTATGTACAGTGCAATCGAAATCCAAATATAGCAATTATTTTCTGAAACTTAACAAGCTCATTCTAGAATTAAACCATCAATGAGATATTACTGCAATCAAAAAATTAGCTAAAATTAAGATGTCTGACAGTAATAAATATTGGAGAAGGTATGGAGAAATGTCATCTCTCAAATGCCATCACCACTACCACTGTGGTGGCAGTGTTAATTGGCACAACCATTTTGGAAAATATTTTGGCCTTATGTACTAAAAGTAGGTAAATACATGTTGTGGGTTGAATCATGTGCCCTAAAAAGATAAGTTCAAATCCCAGCCCTGAACATTTGAGAATGTGAACTTATTTGGAAATAGTATCTTTACAAATGTAATTAAGTTAAAATGGGGTCATGCAGGATTAGAATGGTCCCTAATGCAAAGGCTGTTACCTATGTAAGAGGAAGGAGAGAGGGTTTAGAGAAGAGGCAGAGACCCAAGCACACAGGGAAGGTTATTTAAAAATGGAAGTTGGTGCAGCCACTTTGGAAAACGGTGTGGAAATTCCTCAAAAAATTAAAAAATAGAGCTACCCTATGACCCAGCAATTGCACTACAGGGTATTTACCGCAAATATACAGACGTAGTGAAATGAAGGGCCATCTGTACCCCAATGCTCAGACCAGCAATGGCCACAATCACCAAACTGTGGAAAAAACCAAGATGCCCTTCAACAGACAAGTGGATAAAGATATGGTCCATATACACAATGGAATATTACGCAGCCATCAGAAAGGATGAATACCCAACTTTTGTATCAACAGGAAAGGAACTGGAGGAGATTATGCTGAGTGAAATAAATCAAGCAGAGAAAGTCAATTACCATGTGGTTTCACTTACTCATGGAACATAAGGAATAACATGGAGGACATTAGGAGAAGGAAAGGAAAAGTGAATTAGGGTAAATCAGAGGGGGAGATGAACCATGACAGACTATGGACTCTGAGAAACAAACAGGGTTTCAGAGGGGAGGAGGATGGGGGGGTTGGGTGAGCCTGGTGATGGGTATTAAGGAGGGCACATATTGCATGGAGCACTGGGTGTGGTGCATAAACAATAAATCTTGGAACACTGAAAAAATAAAATTAAGAAAATAATTATCTCAAAAAATAAGTAAATAAAAATGAAAACAGATTTTTATGCTGCCACAAGCCAAAAGGTTTCTGATGACCAGCAGAAGCTAGAAGAGGCAAAGAGGATTCTTCCCTAGGACCTTCAGGGGGAGCAGAGCCGTGATGACACCTTGATTTTAGACTTCTGATCTCTAGACTGTGAAGAAATAAATTTCAGTTGGCTTAAACTGACCAGTTTGTGGTACTTCATTATAGCAATTGCAGGAAACTAATACAATATGCGCACCTATGACCCAGCAACTCCGCTCTTTGGATATACTGTATAGAATGTATACATATAGATATACCATGTGTTACATATGTTTGTCATGTGTAAAATGATATTTATTGCAATCATTCATAATAGCATTGGACTGGAAATAACCCAAATATTTATCAATACTAAATGGATAAATTTTATTCATTCAGTGCTCTGCGTGGAGTGCTTACTATACACTAAGCACTGTTCTAGTCCTTTGTAGAATTTATAGTCCAATTGGAGAAGACAGATGATAAAAAATATAGAGGTATAGATCAAATTACCTGATAGAAACAGATCAGAGCTGTGGAAATAAAAATGTACAACAAGGTAAGGGAGATTAGAAGTACCAGGTGGGTGCAAATTTCAATATTACATCAGGGGTCAGGTGTTATGAACTTTGTGCCATCCCAAGATTTATACGTTGAAATTCTCATACCTAATAGCTAAGAATGTAACTATATTTGGAGATAGAGCCCTTAGAGAAAAAATTTTAAATGAGGTCCTTAGGGTAGACCCTAATCCAATTTGATCGGGGTCCTTATAAGAAGGGGAGATTGGGATGTGTATATATATATGTTCATGAATGTAATTATGAACATATATATTATGTTATGAACACAATACATATTACATATGTATATATTTTATATGTGCATTTTATATGTGCAACTGGGGATGTGCATGCATAGAGAAAAGACCATGTGAGGACACAGTGAGAAGTGAGCCAAGAAGAAACCAAACCTGCTTGCATCTTGACCTTGGACTTATAGTCTCCAGCACTGTGAGAAAATAGTTCTATTGTTGAAACCAGTTGGTCTGTGCTATTATTTCATTATGGCAGCCCAAGCAAGCCAATGCATCAGGTTAGGCCTCACTAAGACAAAATTGGCACAGATATGTGTAGGAGAATCTGAGGGAAGAATGTTTGAAGCAGAGGAAACAGCCACAACAAAGAATCCTGAATCAGGACCTTGCCTTATATATTTGAGAAGCAGCAAGGAAAGCAGGTGTCTGAAGGAAAGCTAGAGTATGAAGTGGGTATGAAGTGGCATTAGAAAGATTTGAAGAAACAGAATCATGAGAAACAGTGAGTAGTACATAGAACACTATTATGAGGACTTTGGCTTTTGCTCTGAATGGGATAGGAAGCCACTTCAGGAGGCTATGGAGGAATGAAATGTCTCATAAACTGCTAAAGGCAATGCATATTGTACAACCATTTTGGTCAGACTTAGATTTTAAAAGAATCTTTCTTTTCTTCTTCCCGCTCCCCTTCCTAAACAATTTATTCCAAAAGCCATCAGGTAGCACAAAACAAGAGAGGCATCCACACCAGCAGAAGAGAGGGATGGGGCCGTGGTGACCCAGAATGGGTGTCAGAGACCAAGTGAAGTGAAAAGGGCAGCCACACAGGAAGTCGGCCCTGCACAGGGTGTCGCAGACCAAGCAGGGTGAGGATGGCATCTATGTGGAGGACTGGCCTCACAGGGGTCCCAGAGTCCAAGCAGGATGAGGAGAACCACCACAGGTTCTTCCATATTGGGAGACCCAATATGAAGAGTCAGAGCCTGAAGGTCTGTATAAGGCACTTCTACAGTGAGGTGCTTTGGTGTGGGAATCAAAGCATCTGTGTGTGGGAGGCGTGGGGTGTAGCCCAGAAAGTGCTATTACAGCCCAAGTTGGGGGAGGAGGGTGTCTATGTTAGGGAGTGGGTGGTGGTGCAGATGGAATAGTGGTTACAAATAGTGAAATATATTAGAAATAATGGGAGCCAAGTTCTTCATGGTTACGGAAGGGAGTTATAAATATGAAGGGGAGAAAATCAGAGTAAACCCTGTGGTGTTGGAAGATAAATGGTAAAAACAAAACAAAACAAAACAAAAAACAAAAAAAAACCCCTCTTGCTTTTCTATATATATAAATATACATATTTATATATATTGTTTATAATATAAAATGTATAAAATATATACACATATAAAATATATACATATGTAATATGTATTGTGTTCATAATATATATGTTCATAATTACATTCATGAACATATGTATTATGTTCATAATTATGCTCATAATACATATTACATATGTATATATATATACACTTATGGAAATAATCTAGATGTGGATATATGCGTATATACAAACACACACACACACACACACACCCTAACTCTGTCCACTGAGACAACTGGAACAAATGATATCCCAACAACAATTTAGCTACCAGATCACAGCTTCTAAATGCTGTATTTCACCATAAGGGAATTATAGGTCCTTGGAGAAGCAGATGATTCCAAACCGAGTATAATCAATGTATATGATGAGTCAGGGACATCTTGTACCAGAAATCACAAAAGTATAAAAGAATTTGTTAAAAGGATGCAGAAGTTAGCTTGAAGGGGTTGCCACCAGCCAATTATGAAGCAATGTTAGCATGATAATAATACAAACCAATTATAACTCATTAAAAAAATAGGAAATCATAAGCCCATACATTAGTTAGCTGTAAAGTGGGGTGATAAATGGTATATTTACACAGTTTCAAAGTACCTCCTTCCTGTAAAATTCTTGATAATTACAAATAGGAAAAGAGGACACACTACCAGCAGTTGAAATCATGCAACATCCGGGAGGACACAGCACCATTTCTATGATATCCTGGACCAAGATACAGAATCTGAATCTAATCTCAAGGAAACATCAGATACTCTAAATTGAAGAACGTTCTGAGAAATCACCTGCTTATAGTCTTCAAAAGTGTTACATGAGTCAAAGACAAAGGAACTATTTCAGACTAAAGACTAAAAAAGATATGACAATGGAATACAACACACAATTCTGCACTGAGTCCTTTTGCCATAAAGGACTTCATTAGGACAACTGGCAAAGTCTGAGTGAGGTCTGAGGACTAGACGGTTGTAATGTATCAGTTCTAGTGATGACGTTACTTAGGAGAGTATCCCTGTTTGTAGGAAGTATATGCTAAAAGACATAAGAACGGGATGGGATTGGGAGGGAGACAAACCATAAGTGACTCTTAATCTCACAAAACAAACTGAGGGTTGATGGCGGGAGGGGGGGTGGGAGAGGGGGGTGGGGTTATGGATATTGGGGAGTGTATGTGCTACGGTGAGTGCTGTGAAGTGTGTAAACCTGGCGATTCACAGACCTGTACCCCTGGGGATAAAAATATATGTTTATAAAAAATAAAATTAAAAAAAAATAAATAAATAAAATAAAATTTAAAAAAAAGACATAAGAACAGCAACATACTTTCAAATGATTCAGGACAAATGTGTTTTGCACTGTTCTTTTTTTTTTTTTTTAAAGGTTTTATTTATTTGTCAGAGAGAGAGAGAGAGCACAAGCAGGGCGAGCAGTGGGTAGAGTGAAAAGCAGGCTCCCCACTGAGCAGTGAGCCCAACTCAGGACTTGATCCCGGGACTCAGGATCATGACCTGAGCCAAAGGCAGACGCTCAACCCACTGAGCCCCCCAGGTGTCCCTTTTATACTGTTTTTGAACATTTCTATAAGTTTATAGTTGTTTCAAATTTTTTTTGCTCTTTTTCAATTTAAATTCAATTAATTAACATACAGTGTATTATTAGTTTCAGAGGTAGAATTTAGTGACTCATCAGGTGCATATAACACCCAGTGCTCATTATATCATGTGCCCTCCTTGATGTCCATCAACCTATTACCTCATCCCTCAAACCTCCTCCCCTTCAGCAACTCTGTTTGTTTCCTACAGTTAAGAGTCTCCTATGGTTTGTCTACCTCTCTGATTTCATCTTACTTTATTTTTCCCTCCCTTCCCCTATGATCATCTGTTTTGTTTCTTAAATTTCACATGAGTGCAATCATATAATTGCCCTTCTCTGATTGACTTATTTTGCTTAGCATAATACCCTGAAAAATTTAAAACAATTAAAAATAAAAATTAAAAACAGGTACTCAAACAAATACTTGCACACAAACATTCATAGCAGCACTATTCACAATAGCCAAGTGCTGGAAACAAACCAATGCCCATCATTGGATAAACTGATAAATAAAATGTAGTATATACAATGGGATATTATTCAACCATAAAAGGAAATAAAACATGATGCATGCTGTACCTGGATGAAAATTTTAAATAGTGTACGTGAAGAAAGTCACAAAAGGTCACATACTGTAGGATTCCATCTATATTGAAATACCTAGAGTAAGTAAAACCATAGAGACAGAAAGCAATTGGCAGTTGGCTGGAGGTGGAAGAAACCAGGAGAGTGATTGTTTAATGGGTATGGGGTTTTCTTCTGGGGCAACGGAAATGTTTGGAAACTTAAAAAAGATGATAGTTACAGAACACCTTGAATGCACTAAATGGCACTGAATAAATGGGTTTTATGTTAACTTCATCCAAATAAAAAATATTAATCTCACTCTTTAAAAAAAAAAAAAAAGATCATTCCAACTGCTGTATTGAAAAAATTCTGTGTAGTGGGAAAAATATAAACTCCTGTTAGCCCTCTAAGGCAGAAAGCCAGTTCAAGCAGTAGAAATGGAGGTGGTAAGGGTGGGGCAGTTGGGTAACTGTCTGCCTCTTGATTTTGTTTGGCTCAGGTCATGATCTCAGGGTAGTGGGACCATGTCCCATATTGGCTTTGGCTCAGAGCAGAGTCTGCAAAAGTTTCTCTCTTCCTCGGCCCCTCCCTGTGTTCAGTGCATTGCTTTCTCTAAAATAAATAAATAACTCGAAGGAAAAGAAAAGAAAAGAAAGAAAAAAGAAAGAAAGAAAGAAAGAAAGAAAGAAAGAAAGAAAGAAAGAAAGAGGAAGGAAGAAAAGAAAAGAAAAATAAAGAAAAGGAATGGAGGTAGTAAGAAGTAGTTAGACTCTGAGTGTATTTTGAAGGTAGAGCCAACAGAAATTCCTTTGGGATTAGATAGGAGGTGTGAAATATAGAAAGGAATCTCCAATAATTCCAAGGATTTTGGACTTAGCGAGTGAAAGAATACAGTTGCTTTCAATTAATTCGGAAAGACTGCAGCAGAGGCTGAATAATTAGAGTCTAGTTTTGACCAAGTTGAGTTTAAGGCAATTATAAGATAAATGGAGTAGAAATTTGAATAGGCATTTGGATGTACAAGTCTGGAATTTGAGAGAGAATTCAGGCTGTAAGATAATAAGATTTGGTACTTATTACTGTAGTGATATTTAAAACTCTTACAGAGGATGGGAACATCAGTGAAGACCCAAAAAAGAAGAGGAACAGGGACGAAACCCTAAGACATGTCCATATTTAGGAGTATCAGGGAAGAAGTATTCACAAAGATACCAAAGAGTTATTAACCTAAGAAGTATTAACCCATGGAAAACCATGAGAATGTTCTATTTGAAGAAGATATCAGGGAGGAATGTATGATAATTTGTGTCAAATCCAGCTAATATCACTCATAAAACAACAGAGATTTTTAAAGCTACATGTTAGATGCAAACTCATTGGAGATTGTTACTGTTTTTTTTTTAATTTTATTTTTAATAAACATATATATTTTTTTATAATTTTTTTTTATTTTTTCAGCATAACAGTATTCATTATTTTTGCACCACACCCAGTGCTCCATGCAATCCGTGCCCTCTACAATACCCACCACCTGGTGCCCCCAACCTCCCACACCCCACCCCTTCAAAATTCTCAGATCGTTTTTCAGAGTCCATAGTCTCTCATGGTTCACCTCCCCTTCCAATTTCCCTCAACTCCCTTCTCCTCTCCATCTCCCCTTGTCTTCCATGTTATTTGTTATGCTCCACAAATAAGTGAAACCATATGATAATTGACCCTCTCTGCTTGACTTATTTCACTCAGCATAATCTCTTCCAGTCCCGTCCATGTTGCTACAAAACTTGGGTATTCATCCTTTCTTTTTTCTTTTTCTTTTTTTTTTTTACAGCTTTATAAACATATATTTTTATCCCCAGGGGTACAGGTCTGCGAATCGCCAGGTTTACACACTTCACAGCACTCACCATAGCACATACCCTCCCCGATATCCATAACCCCACCCCCCTCTCCCAACCCCCTCCCCCCATCAACCCTCAGTTTGTTTTGTGAGATTAAGAGTCACTTATGGTTTGTCTCCCTCCCAATCCCATCTTGTTTCATTTACTCTTCATCCCCAGGGGTACAGGTCTGCGAATCGCCAGGTTTACACACTTCACAGCACTCACCATAGCACATACCCTCCCCAATATCCATAACCCCACCCCCCTCTCCCAACCCCCTCCCCCCATCAACCCTCAGTTTGTTTTGTGAGATTAAGAGTCACTTATGGTTTGTCTGTTACTGGTTTTTTAATGAAATTGCCCCTTCATATTTTTGAGATGTCCTTCTTTAATTCTGATAAGGCTTGTTATATTAAATTATATTGTCTGATATTAATGTTGTCAGTTTTTATGGTGTTTGACTAGCATAACTTTTTAAATTATTTTATTTTCAACCTATTAATGTCCTTATGTGTAAAGTGTGTCTTTTATAAGCAGTGCATAGTTGAATCTTGTTTTGTTCTTTAGGCAAAACAGAAACTGACAAAAGAGTATTCACTCCTTTTGTATCTAATGCAATTACTGATATAAGTCTACGAGCTAACTAATCTCTAGTTGTCCCTTGTCCTTTGTTCAAACTTCTCTGCTTTCAATTTAAAAAAAATTCATTTTAGTTTTCCTTTTTAACTATATACTTCAGTATTTTGTTCAGTGGTAACTCTTGACATTATTATATGTATATACAACATTTTCAGTTTACTTTGAATTATTCTTTCACTTTACATACAGGAACCTTACAGGTTATAATTTCACTAACCCCTCCTGTCCTTTGTGCTAGTTTTATCATTTTACTTTTACATATGTTATAAAGCACATCAATAGAAAATATTCAAAATATTTTGAATATTTTGAAAAATATTCAAAAGCCTTCCAAATTACTTCTCATTTCTCTAGATCTATTCTTCAATTTGAGAATATTTCTCTTTAAGCCTGACAATTTTTCTGTATTATTTCTTATAGTATTGGATCATCTCAAC
Source organism: Lutra lutra (assembly GCF_902655055.1). NCBI lineage: Eukaryota > Metazoa > Chordata > Mammalia > Carnivora > Mustelidae > Lutra > Lutra lutra. The sequence goes on along the minus strand of NC_062285.1, from coordinate 23,341,783 downwards.
CTATGCTTGTTAGAAAACACCTCTATGTCAGCTTCATTTTTTTCTATTTTTTTATTATGTTCAGTTAGCCACTGTATAGTACATCATTAGTTTTTGATGTAATGTTCAATGATTCATTAGTTATGTATAATACCCAGTGCACATCACAACACATTTTAAAATTTATTTTTGCTGAGTAGAGAATTCTAGGTGAGCATATGTTTTACTCAGTACTCTAAAGAAGTCATGCCATTACACCCTGGCTTCCACTGTTTCTGACTAGAAGTCGATCTCATTTATTTGTTGTTCTTCAGAATATAATGTGTCTTTTACCCTTTGACTGCTTTTAAGATTTTCTCTAATTCTCTGCTGTTCAACAATTTGACTATGAAATCCCAGAGTGTAGCTTTCTTTGAATTTTTCCACATTGTAGCTTGAGATTTATCATCAATTTTAAGAAGTTTTCAGCCATTCTCTCTTGAAATATTTATTCTGCCTCATTTTCTCTTTCTTCTCCTTCAGGGGTTCCGATTGCAACTATTAGACCATTTGTAATTGTCCTTCATGTCACAAATGCTATTTTTTTCTCCATTCTTTTTTCACCTTCTATTTCAGTTTAGATCATTTCTATTCATCTTCACATTTATTGGTCCTTTCTTTTGTTGTGTCCAATTGACCATTAAGCCTACCTGGTGAATTTCTAACTGCATTTTCCAGTCCTATATTGTCAGTTTGGTTCCTCCATTGCATTTCATTGTTCTTTTAAAATTCTCAGTCTTTTCATTGATTTTCCCATCTTTTCATGTATTTCTTTAAAAGAACTATACTGGTTGAAGTCTTGTTCATTCCAATATCTGAGTCATCCACAGGTCAGCTTCTTTTAACTATTTTTCCTCTTGGTTGTTTTCTCATAATTGTTAGCATGTCTCATACTATTTTTACTGTATGTTGGGTATTCTGATAAAAGAACTGTAGAAACTGGAGTAAGTAGTGTTTTCCACTGGAAAGGAAATACACTTTCTTGTGCCTGACAACTAGTGTGAATAACTGAGTACCTTATTCCAAGCAGGAATAGCATTGGGTTGAAGCTGAGTTGTTCCAATAGGTAGTTTTGGTTCACTTCTGATTTCAAATGGTTCAAAGGCACAATCTGCTCCTTGTGTATTGATCCCTCTCTGCTTCCTAGCTCCACTTTTAGCTTCCAACATCTACTTGTGCTCAGCAAAATGCTAGAAAGATATACAATAAGCAGGAATTAGGGAGAACAAGCACTGAATTTGAGATAGGCCCAGGTTCCAGTCTGTCACCAGGTGGTTTAAAGTTTTGCTGGCCTCTCTTTTTTATCCCAGAATGTCCATCTCCGACTCTGCTATATAAATGTCCTACCCATGTTCAGACATGACAATTTGCTCCGGAGATGAAATTGGCTTTACTCATTTAGGAAAAGTTTGCCCTTTTCTGGAATGTATTCCCTTTATATTTCTTTGCATCCATAGCTCTCTGCTAGCTTTAAAATATATAGAAATTTTGTAGTTACTTATTCTATTATGGCAGGAGTAATGATTTGTCATGTACTTTACATCTTAGCTACAAGATAAATCTTTGACCTTTATCTTTTTATTTCACTTTCCTCCCTTTCTCTCCCAATTTCCTTCCCACAATTCAGGAAACAGAGGTGTTTTTATATACCTCCTTCTTTCCAATTCCAAATGGCTGCCTAAGCATTAATCACAAATAATCATATTTTCTATGTATTCTGAGCATATTCTATTACCTGGTTTAGCAATTTGTATGCCAAAACGTAAGAGGATTAGTGCAAAAAGAATTTATTAAATTCCTTTTCAACTAAATAGATAAGCTTACAAGATAATTATCTTGGCTGCAAAGATGTATTTTGAATGTCAAAAGCTGACATTATTTCTATACCTGTAACAAATCCTAATCCCCAATTCCCACAACCAGGAGATGGATGTCCCAAGCCAATAAGGGTCAATTTTGTGGACTTGAGAAAGGAAAAAAAATTGGATTACACATTTAACAATATTAGTTTTTTACATTAGAACCTTATATAGGGCGATAACAATGAGAATAAAAAGAGAGAGAGAGAGAGCAAATATGAAAGACTGCTTTAGTGGCAGATTCTTTAGGGAAGGGCAAACTTACTTAATTCCTCTTTTTAAAAAAAAAAAACATGAATTTTTATTTATAGTTGTACCTAGTTGAACACGTCCCCCCAACATTCATATCTACCAAGAGGCCCAGAATGTGACCTTATTTGAAAAGAGATTCTTTGAAGATGTACCAAGTTGAGAAGAGGTCATACTAGATTAGGTTGCTCCAAATCCAAGGATTGGTATCCTTAGAAGGAGGGAGATTTAAAGGTGCACAGAGACACAGAGGAGAAACACAGAAGGCAGAGATTGGAGTGATAACAGATATAAAGCAAAGGATGCCAAGTATTGTCTGCAACCACCAGAAGTTAGAAGAGAGACATGGAGCCGACTCTCTCAGACCCCCAGAAGGAACCAACCTGGCAACACCCTGATATTGGCTTTCTAGACTCTAGAATGTTAAGAGAATAAATTTCTGTTTTTTAAGCCATCCGGCTATGGCAATTTGTTAAGGTAGCCTTAGGAAACCAATACAGTTGTCAGTGCTTTTAAAACAACACAGTGGGGAAAAGGAAAAAAGACAAATTTCTGTGTTTTTCTTCCTTTTGATTGTCTGTCTGATATTGTTAATAACTTGCAGTATGGTGAAAGGATTATTTGTATATGTGTTTATCACATGTATCTCTAAAGGAGAGTCAAATTTTTCACTACGAAAACAAATAAGTAAAGGGTCAAAGGTAATACCAAGGTGCCTGGCCAAAAGACAAGCAACAATAAGAAAATGTTCCAAAAATATTAGGTAAAGAAGACTGTCTGACAAACTAGCAGGTTGATGACTGCATCAGGCCTGAGAGGGCAACATGAAGTCAAGTGAAGAAATTGCACATGTAGTTAAAAATAACACAAATCCAAATTACTACTAATCACAATGGTACCATTTATTTAGAACTACCCCACACTCTGCTAATTGCTTTACATCATCTTTGGGAAAAAATATCCTATATAGTAGATATTATGATCCCAATACTCAAATGAGAAAAACTAAAGCTACCAAAGTTTAACTTGCATGACACACAGGCAGGTGGCAACCCCAGGTTTTGAATTTCAAATCCATAGGATTGCAAAATCTTGGCTTCGAATCTTAGCTTCTGTGCTCTAGTATCTCATTTCAGGATGGGGGTATGGGGGGAAGAGGAAGAAACTTATTTTTTTCCTAGAGTATTGGTTTAGATGGACATTTTGGATTCTCCTGATTTTCTTTTGGAGAATATTATAAGTGATTTGTATGATCCTTCCCTAAATCTTTCCTGAAGCCATTTTTGACTTGCTATTTGTTTTTCAAACTTCTGATTCTCTTACAGAACCTTTACTTTTTATGGGGCCTATCCAGAGTGTTGGATGGGTCCATTCTTAACAATAATTAGGCTGAGTGAATTTTCTCTGGGTAAGCTCAGTGAGTACTGACAAACTGATATGCTCGAGCATTTATAACTCTATCTTTTCATCAGAGAAAAGTTTTACAAGAAAAAGCTGCAATATTTGAAGGCAAGGAAAGATATTACTTAAAACTCAGTTGCAAAGCAACAATTCCAAATAACCTATTGGTTTGGAAATCAGATACTCTGCTAATCGATTTTCTTATTTGGCCTGAAAAGAAAAACTATGGAGCCAGGAGAAGGGCTGACTTTGGATTCCTTTACATATTCTCATCCCTTTCAGAGCAGAAATAGTCTTTCAAGTTGTACAAATTACAAAATGCAATTAGGTATCTTTTTACCAAGTGTGAGACCTTCTTATGTCTGCTGAGGATTTCCCCCAGATGGCTTTCATGACTGATTGTCAGTCACAAGCCCTGTCTGTACTGATTCACCGCCTCAATTGACCAGACATTGAAATCTGCCACCATCCAGCTCTGACAAAGGGAGATAAATGGCTGAGTGCAGTCAGTGAGTTGATGATTCCAGTGCCAACAACATTTCCTCATTTCTTGAGTGGTATCATAGCACATTTAACAGGAGACATGGCTGGAAACGGATCGCCTGTGCACTCATTGAGATAGAGCCCTCTAGATCAGAAATGCCATTGCCAAATGTTATAGCATCCAATTATCTGGGGGGCTTTCTCCAGAGTTGCTATTGCTGTGATACCTAAGCAATTAAGCAATTCTATTGGCATGAAGTTCTACCATCCTTCTTGTGCTTAAATAGATGACAGAATTGATTGTCTGAGGTCACACGAAAGGTCAGCACTCAACAATCACTACACAAACACTCAATGGTGTTTGTGATGAAGTCAAGGGAGGAGCAAATGCAGAGTACAAATCTCTGTCTTATGCTTTTCTTAGGCTTTGAGACAGACTTCTAATGCAACCCTTCCTCCCGGAAGCACTGCATGAGAAATACCGCTCCAGACAATTAAAATAGTACTCATCAAATCTATGGTTACCTAAAAATTTAAGAAATTAATTTTTAAAAGTTAATATTAAGGCTCCTTTGTGCCAGCTAGATTGCTGCTTTGGTCATTTGAAACCGCTAATCAATAGTTTATTTTACTTTTTTGAATTCTTATCTGTTCATTTGACATTTTATTGCTGTTGATGTTGAAGATGTTTGAATAATAGGACATGGTTGGTCTGCTTTATGGTTACTTATGTTCCTAAGAAATCACTATACTGTAAGAGCAGAGAATGGCCACATAAAATGTTAGGTCAAAATGATATGGCTGGTTATTAACTGACTATTAGTTCCTATTACATGCATTTTAATTTATCCATGAATTAGTTAATGATTATAACTGAAAGATTTAAGATTAAGAAGAACACATTTTTAAAAGGCCACATCTTCCTATTACAATAATGCTACTAATTTTTATTGAGTTTTATTTAGAATAAAATTATTTCCTTACTGGTCATTTAGGACACTTTCAGCTACATTAAACAAAAGGCAACTCAGAATAGCATAAACAATAAGGACATTCACCGCAAAAATTAAAGTCTAGGTGTGGGTCTTTTGAAGAGTTGGCTAACCTGGCAGCTAGTTGATATCAGCAAAGACCTAATCCTCTCTTTTCTAAGCTGATAAACTTGTCCCAGTTTGTCTGAGACAATCCTGGTTTTAGTATTTAAAGCTCAAAGTCCTGGAAACACCCTCAAGTCCTGGACAAATGGGATGGTTGGTCACCCTAATAACCCCCTCCACACACAAACACACATATACCCCATTCTTTTTTCTTTTATTTATTTTTTTATTACCATATAATGTTTTATTAGCCCCAGGGATACAGGTCTGTGAATCACCAGGATTACACACTTCATAGCACATACCTTCCCCAATGTCCATAACCCCATCAATATACCCCATTCTTAAAAGTGTTAGCTTTAGTCCTCAGGCTACACTCTTGTTCCTAAAAATGATGACATCAGCTCTAATTTTCCGAATGCATTCAGAGACAGAAAAGAACAAGTCTCTTTCTTTGCCTCTATGCATAAGAGCAAATGAACTCTTAGAACCTGTCCAACAGACTTCCCCAACATCCCACCAGTCAAAACTGTATGATATTCCCTTTCCTCAACTGGTCAGTGGCAAAGGAAATGGAATTGGCATGACGGGTTTAATCTAATCAAGATTCAGCCCCCTGGGGCTGAGAAGCCATCTTCTCAAAACACATTAATAAGGAAAACAAGGAAGGCACAGGGTGCTGATGGATTTGGGTCGTGTCTGTGAAGCAGGTATTACTGGATACCTGTGGATTTAATTTTTTAATTTATGCTGGCCTCTCCACCCCTGTAGATTCCTTGAGGTAAGGAGATCCCTTCCCCATCCACATTTTAGAATATTGGGGAAGGGAAGGAATGGGACCTTCCTAGGTGATTCCTTCTTTCCTTTGCATTGTAGTTAGAAGCCATAGCAATATTAGCTGGGCCTCCATGACTTCAGACGAGTGGTGCTAGTGTGTTTATTGGTGCCACATGCCAGGAAAATCAGATTCCAGCTTGAAGACCCTTTATAAAGAAAGGATTATTTGTTTCTTTACATTGTACCCCCTTATTTTCATAGTCAGTAGCATCAGTACCCCTATCTATCATCAAAAGGTTGAAAGGTCACCCTTTCTATAATTTCAGGGGCAGAGAAGCCATGTAGAGGGGGTGTAAGACAAGGGTCTTTCACATGATCTAGTATTTCTTTGAGTAGCTACCGTAATGTTTGTATCATAGAAAGCTAGTCAATAAAAGGCTCACTAACAGAACCATCAATTTTATATAAAATATCCCTCAGTTGGAGGGAATGTTCTGCCTTTTCTTCCAGAGTCGGCAACGCTCATTTAGAATTCATTTTCATTTTTTTCCCCCAGATTCTCCATAGCCAAAACATTGGATTTAAGCCTCAATGTTTTTTAGCTGTGGCATTTCAAAAAAGGTAGACTGAAGTAGCGTCTAAGTTGCAGGTTAAAAAAAAAAATCTTAAACCAAAGGTGTCAAACATTAAAGTAAGCCATTTTTCTGCCTAAACTGGTAGGTATCTTTGTGAGATTTAAAAATGACGAAAGTAACACCTCCAATATTTTCAATGAACTGCAATACAATGACCCTGTTAGTTGCCTTTTCAGAATGTCTGTGCTGAGGATTTCTATCTACACTCATTCCCCCTCCACAGAGGACCTTATCTGCCAGGTCTGCCATGTCACATCAACAGTAGCCAACATCCTTTGCAAATGCAAATATTTGTAAAATATTCTCAGAGCAGGTGGAGACAGAGTTTGCTGATAGTTTCAAATAATTAAAGAGGCGCCATGAGCAAATGTCAAAATAGAAAAAATTTAACAGAAAATGAAGCAAAGTGACAATACAAATGGCCAGATCTCCCTATTATCACTTGCTGTACATCTCACAAGACAGCTGATTCCCCACTCGGTATGGGTTCCAGCATCCAGTGATTTATTGGGTAATTCAGCATTTGCCAGTATGTCTTGTGCTAATTAAATGCATCGCACTCTATTCAGAAATGTCACAATTGATTTGTCTTCTGCAAGCACTGACTTTATTTCAATCTTCTGAAAAAGATTTTATGAGCCCCAGATAACTTATCCTGGCACATTCATCTCTCAGGGTAGCTTCAGTGTGTGAGGGCAGTAAGAGAGGAAACCCTCCGTGAACATTCAATACAAATACGTTTGCAGACATCTTATTTATCTGTTATGTGCCATATAGCTGAGAAATAGCATAGGTAGAGTAAAATTACAAACGGCCCCATTAGCCTATAAAAGCATTTAAACATGACAGAAGTTAATGTAAAATGATATTGGCAGATCTTATTGGATGATGTTAGATCAATCCAAAAAGATGCGCTTTGAAAGTGTGTTATTTATTACTAGGTGTTTACTTATTCACAAATTGATTTTGACTGAACTTAGCTATTAACTAACTTACATACAAGAGGAAATCACATAATGTCATTTCAGGGGCAAGGACAGAAAAGGAGAAAATGCAGTGCAGTGGAGTTCTCTAGGAGATGAAAAACATCTCACACTTCCGTAGAGTAGCAAAGGTGGACGACTCACTAGTCGCCCTTATTTCATTTCAGGTGGGTTTCCCTACTGCACTCCAACCTCTGAACCCAGATACTGCCACCATGTGTCTTCATTAAGGATGAACTACTAGAAAAACACCTGGCTAAGTCCAAGGGAAATAAAAATTCAGTCCCAGTCATTGTCTGTGAGTTGGTAATCTGTGCCAAAGAAAAAGAAAGAAGACCATATATGTCTGATTGGAAAAGAACAATCACTGCATCCATGTGACAAGGAAAAGTTTACTCAAAGACAAGACACTATCCCAACTTTAGCAAGAAAGTTTTAGAGGGCATGTTTCTGGAAATGAGTAACTCACTAGCTTGTATTATTCCATTTTTCTCCTTGTTTATATTAACATTTGGGTTTGAGTACAAAAATGCATGACTGAATAGTAAAAAATATCAACTTTCAGAGTTCATTTGCTCTTCTAGTAAAGACAATCTCTTTTTTTAAAACTAAATGCAATGCTAATCCTAAGGACAGAGTTCTTAATGGGGTTCAACGGACTATTGAAAAGTCCATTGTCTTTTAGCTTCTTTGTCAGGGGAAGTTAAGTCTGTGAGAGACTTATTCAAAGGTCCTTAGAATTAATCATTTTACCCTGCTTCTAAAATAGTACAGCCAAATATTTTTAAGATTTTACTTATTTATTTATTTATGAGAGAGAGAGAGAGAAAGAGCGAGCGAGCACACATGAGCAAGGGAGGGCCAGACGGAAAGAGCACTGAGCACAGAGCCAACATGGTGCTAGATGTTGTAACCCTGAGATCATGACCTTAGCCAAACCAAGAGTTGGATGCTTAACTGACTAAGCCTCCTAGGAGCCCCATATATTTTTTTTTTTTTAGGATTTCATTTATTTATTTGACAGAGATCACAAGTAGGCAGAGAGACAAGCAGAGAGAGGGGGAAGCAGGTTCCCTGCTGAACAGAGAGCCCGATGTGGGGCTCGATCCCAGAATCCTGGGACCATGACCTGAGCTGAAGGCAGAGACTTTAACCCACTGAGCCACCCAGGCACCCCAGGAGCCCCATATTTTTAAAGTCACTTCGTGGGAATGGGTTTGTAAAAGTACATCTGCAAATGACTGCGGAACAGTAAGTTCTTCAGCAAAAACACAAAAGGAATGTATAATGTAGCAGTTCACCAACAAATTTCTTATGCTTTTAAACTTGTTAAACTTTAAGATACATAGTTGATCCTTGAAAAATATGGGGGTTAAGGGGATCCTCCACCCCCAATGTCAAAATTCTGTGTAACTTTTAACTCACCTGAAACTTAACTCCTAATAGCCTACTGTTGACTGGAAGCCTTACTGACAATATAAACAGCTGATTGGCAAATATTTTATATGTTATATGTATTATGTATTGTATTCTTACAATAAAATAAGCTAGAGAAAAGAAAATATTAAGAAAATCAAAAGGAAGAGAAAATACATATATAGTACTATACTACACTTATTACCAAAAAAATCTGCATATAAGTAGACCTGCTCAGTTCAAACCCATATTGTTCAAGAGTCAACTGTACAATTCTCATTGACAATAGGAAATTAAGATGCAGTTTCCTTAAGTGACCCTCCTTCCAAGTATACAAAGAGCTGCAAAATGGCAGAACCAGAATCAAAAACAGCCTTCTATATCCAAATTCTACCTCTTTCTATCATAGCACATCATAGTACAGTTGAACCTGTTTTGTAGGGCACTCTATAAGCAAAATGAAAACATTATCAAGGAAGATGGATGGACTGACCCAAGTCTAAATCATTTGGCTTAATACCATATTTTCTTAAACACAGAACCATAGTGGATGTTCTGATGTGCCATCCAGGTCTCCCCTTCACAACTGAGGTCCTCATTCCCCAGATGCTAGAAATATTGGTAACTAGATTCTTAGCTCAGTCCCTCTCCAGGAACTGCCATTAGTCCAAGGTCATGTGCCCTTCCAGAGGGAAGCCCATATCCAATAACAGGCCCAGAGATGACTTGTAAAGTCTACCACTTACCTTGAGATGAGAAGACTCTGAAGACCATTTCAGTCATAGAAATTCCTGTGAAAATCACTGAGGCCTTAGAGATGACATGAACAAGTGAAAAGATATTCCATGCTCATGGAGTAGAAGAATATTGTTAAAATGGTCATAGTACCCAAAGCAATCTACAGGTTCAATGCAATCTCTATCAAAATACCAATAGCATTTTTCACAGACTAGAAAAAAGAATCCTAAAATTTGTATGGAACCACAAAACCCCACAAGAGCCAAAGCAATCTCAAGAAAGAAGAATAAAACTAGCACTATCACAATCCAAGATTTTAAGAAATAATTCAAAGTTATAATAATCAAAACACCATAGTATGTGTAAAAAACAGACACATAAATCAAAAGAACTAAGATAGCCCAAAAATAAGCCCATGTTTGTATTGTCCATATGGACAATATGGCAAATCTATGGCAAAGCAGGCAAGAGTATACAATAGGGAAAAGACAACCTTTTCAATAAATGGTGCTGGGGAAAATGGACAGCTATCTGTAAAAGAATGAAACTGGACCACTTTATTACACCATACACAAAAGTAAACTCAAAATGGATTAAAGACCTAAATGTAAAACATGAAACCATAGAACTCCTAGAAGAAAACAGAGGCAGTAGTCTCTTTGACATCAGCCTTAGCAATATTTTTCTACCTGTGTCTCCTGGGGCAAAGGAAATAAAAGCATAAATAAACTACTAGGAATACACCAAAATAAAAAGCTTTTGCCCTGTGAGAGAAACCACCAATAAAACAAAACAAAACAAAACAACACACTGATTAGGAGAAACTATTTAGAAATGATATATCCAACAAGGTGTTAATATCTAAATATATCAAGAACTTAGACATTTCAACACTGAAAAAACAATCCAATTAAAAAGTAGGCAGAGGACCTGAATAGGCATTTCTCCAAAGAAGGCATGCAGATGGCCAACAGACACATGAAAAGATGCTCAACATCACTCATCATCAGAAAAATGCAAATCAAAACCACAATGAGATATGACCTCACATCTGTCAGAATAGCTATCATCCAAAAGACAAAGGGAGCCTGGTTGGCTCAGCTGGAAGAGCATGTGACTCTTGGTCTTGGGGTCATGAGTTTGAGCCCCACATTGGGTGTAGAGATTACTTAAATAAATAAAACTTAAAAAAAAAAAAGACAAGAAAAGCAGGAGTTGACAAGGATGTGGAGAAAAAAAAACCCTCATGCACTGTTGGCGGGAACATGGCTTGGTGCAGACATTGAGGAAAACAGTATTGATATTCCTCAAAAAGTTAACAGTAGAACTACCATAAGATTCAGTAATTCTACTACTGGGTATATAGCCAAAGAAAACAAAAATACTAATTTGAAAAGATATATGCACCCTATGTTTCTTGCATCATTATTTAAAATAGTCAAGATATGGAAGCAATTTAAACATCCATAGATAGATGTATGAATAAAGATTATATGGTACATACATACAATGGAATGTTAGTCATAAAAAAAGAATTATTTCTTTTATTTGAAATAACATGGATGGACCTAGAGGTTATAATTCTAAGTGAAATAAGTCAGGAAAAGACAAATACTATATGATTTCACTTGTATGTGGAATCCAAAAAGCAAAACAAACAAAGGCAAAAACAGATCCATAAATACGGAAAATAAACTGATGGTTGCCAGAAAGGAGAAAAGGAGAGGGATAAGCAAAAAGAAGTGAAGGGGAATGGGAAATACGAGTTTCCACTTATGAATGAATAAGTCAGGGGGATGAAAGTTACAGTATACAGAATGCAGTCGATGGTATTATAACAAAACTGTTGTATATTAACAGATGGTAGCTACACTTGTGAGCATACCATAATTATACACTTGTCACATCACTGTGTTGTACATCTGAAACTAATGTAACATTGTATGTCAACTATATTTCAATAATAAAAGAAAAGAAAATCACTGAGGTGTCGGTTGTCATTCCATTACACTCAGACTTCTCCATTGATCCAATTTGGATTCCCTCACTCCTTCACAGGTAAGGTTTGTAATAAACCTTTGGCAATTTAATCTCCATTTCAAAGCCTGTTTATGAGGGAATGTGACCTGTAAAAATAACCATCAAGTTTATCCCAAAAGTCAACAATTTTACATTTTGAGTGCACACGAACTAGTGATTCAGATACAGGTTTTTCAAAAGATGATTATTTCCCTATGTCCAGTCACATCTAGCTCACACTTATTTTGTTAGCTTTACTTGTTCTAAAATTGCATACAATCATTATTTGAGTTTCAGTTTCACAGGAAATAACACAACTCATACAAACTGTAACAGATTAAAAATGTAAGTAGTTTTGAGAGTTTAAACCTATGTTTTGGGGTATTTCCCGTTAAACAGCAAGTGGTTTTAATCAGCTTGTAGAAGTTATAAACTGTGAATTGAATAAACATACTTTTTTGTTGTTGCTTTTATTTAGACTATCAAGATAAGGGTTTTCCAGAAGTTTGGGGGAAATAAGCAAATAAATATAAGAAAGTATCAAACTAAACCATCCAAGTGATGGTAAAGTCAGAAATAAAAGGAGGTTATTAAAAAATTAGTGAGTCTAAGTAAGTTCCAAAAGAGCGTTTGTGAAAATGTAGTACTCATTCATGACAACAAAGAAACACTTATAAAGAATAGAAGGGACGTCTCTAACCTGACAAAAATGTCTCCCCAAAATCCTTATTTAACTGTGAAGTAGTTAAGCTTTTCTCAAATTGGGAAAAGGACAAGGATGCCTATTAATAATCCTATTTAAAATCATAGAGTTCTAACCACTGTGATAAGGCAAGAAAAAACAAAGCCTAAGAATTAGAAAGCAAGAAATAAGTGTTCATTATTTGCAGTTTACATGATTTTTGCACATAAAAAATAAAAATATTAGAACTGATCAGTAAATCTAGCAAAGTTGCTGGTCCCAAGGTCAGTATTTTTTTTCAGTTTCTAAAGATCTGCAACAAAAAATGGACTTTCAAAAAGTATACTATTTACAACAGCATGACCAAACACAAAGTAAGCTGGAGTTAAATGTACACAAAGATATGCAAGATTTCTATTCTGGAAACTATCAGACATTACAGGGAGAAATTAAACAAGATTTAAATAAATGGATAAATATGTTACATTTATGAATTATAAGAGTAATATTAAAGAGATATTAGTTAATAAAGCTGAACATATACCTGCCCTATGATCCATCAATTCCATTCAGATATTTACTCAAGAAAAATGAAAACAAATATCCACAAATAAAATCCAATTATGTTTATACCATCTTTATTCATAATAGCCAAAATTAGAAATAACTCAAATTTCCATTAAGAGCAGAATGGATGAACAAATTGTGTTATGCTTATATATTAAAATATTGTTTAACAATAAAATGAGAACAAACCACTGACAATAACATGGATACATCCTGAAAGCCTTATGATGAGTGGGAAAACAGACACAAGATTATGTACTGTGTATTTCCATTTATATAAAAATCTAGAAGGCAAAACTAATCTGTAGTGACAAAAACTACATCAGTTTTTGCCTGGGGTTGAAGTAGATAAGAAATAGACTGGAAAGGGACACAGAACTTTTTGGTGTGATCTAAATGTTCTTCAACTTGATTGTTGGGGTAATTACAGAGGTATACACTTTTATCAAAACTCAAATTGTACATTTAAAATGGGTGTAATATTTTTTTCAAAAGTCAAAATTTTTAAAAAGTCAAAATTTTTAAAAAATCACTAGCTATAGTGGCTCCTGGGTGGCTCAGTGGGTTAAAGCCTCTGCCTTCGGCTCAGGTCATGATCTCAGGGTCCTGGGATCAAGCCCTTCATCAGGCTCTCTGCTCAGCAGGGAGCCTGCTTCCCCCTTTCTCTCTCTGCCTGCCTCTCTGCCTGCTTATTATCTCTGTCTGTCAAATAAGTAAATAAAATCTTTAAAGAAAAAAAATCACTAGCTATAAGCATATACAGAATGAGAACTCATTCTAAATAAACTCAATATGTTCATGAGATATATAGCAATGAGCTATCTCCAGAAACAAAAAGATTCTGCAAATTTTAAATGAATATTTTGAACTCCGTATCAGGATTCCAGCAAAAGACATGATACATTCAGATAATTTGAGGACAATTTAAAAGAGAATTTATTATTAAATAAAATAACTATTTAAAATACAAGGACAGAGGGGCATCTGGGTGGCTCAGTTCGTTAAGTATCTGCCTTCAGCTCAGGTCATGATCCCAGGATCCTGGTATCAAGCCCCACATCAGGCTCCCCGCTCAGCGGGGAGTCTGATTCTCCCTCTCCCTCTGCCCTTCCCCACCCAAACTGCTCTCTCTCTTTCTCTCTCTCTCTCAAATAAATAAATCAAATCTTTTAAAAGTTAAAAAAAAAAAGACATGGGCAGATATAAAGAAACTGTATGAGAAAGTGCAGTAATCCAGAAGATTATCACTCTAAGACCAAAGGAATACAGAAAAGAGTGGTTTCCAGGACATAGAAGAGACCCTTACGGAGAGGTTTGACTTGACTGGACATTCAGGAGGGAGGTCACCAGTTAGAAAAAACCTATAGGGATGGATGTGTTGGGGGGTTGGGGGGAGAATAATTTCCCAGGCTCACCCTTCCTCTTCCTTCCTGTCTCTTTCTAGGACCATCCTTTGCTAAACACACCTGGAAGCCAGAAGGCAATTGTGCTCAGTAATGTTTGTACAGAACATGGATGTGGAGAGGCAAATTGAATACACGTAGTATAATTTCCAATTCCCCGGAGCCTTCTCATTGCCTCCCTACTTTTTATCTGATAGGTTAACAATGGGCCCAGAAATTTGAGTTTGTTAAAGCCCTACAAGTGATCCTGATGACTAAGAAGTATTTGGATCATTGCACAAAACTACCTCTCTGCATTGATTATCAACACATAAAATTTATAATGTGGACAAGACTCAAATTTCATGAGACCACACATGAGACCATATAACTATAATCATTCTTTAATACTTATGTGTAGGTTCCATCCACTTCAGAATGTAAATAGGTACTGAATATTTATAATGCACACTTTCTGGGAGTATGAAGAAACTAATACCACAGACAAAAGACATTTCAGTGACTATCAGAAAATTCAAGTATTGAAGCTGGGACACCTGGAGAGGTAGACTTAGGCTCCTTCTCTGGGAGCTAAGGAGCTTACTACTCAGGCCCTTACCCTTGAAGCTTCCTGGAGGACAGCCCTGAAACATTAAAAAACACAAGAAATATGAAAAAATCAGCAACGTCAAGCTATTCAACTGCTAAAGAGATAAAGTGATATAGTCATCAGATAGTCATGGGGAGGGATGTCTTCCAGAAAGGCAGCAGCTGTTGGGTGTAAGAAGTCAGTTTTGCTCAGTCATCCTTTACTTATTTTTGCCTGGGGAAGTGGGGTATCCAGGAATAACTAAGACAAGTCAACTCATTTTCCTGGGTTGTTCAACTCTACCTTCTTCTCTCTAAGCCTTTCCATAGAATGAGAGAAGCCAAGAGGGAGGAGAGAAGGGCACTTGCTCTTAGGTGTTAGGCAGAAAGATTCAAGACTTTTCCCTAATGGCAAGTCACATGGCCTGCACTTAGGACTCTCCAGATGAATTTCACTGACAAAATAGAGTAAGGTGAGAAAAAGTCAGCAAAATTCAACATCAGCACAGACACTGTCAGATTTTCACAGATGTATTTTTTTGGTAGTACAAAAAATCTCTAAAGTACTTAAAAAGAAAAAAAAAAACAGAACTGAAATTACAATACCAATTCTGTAAAGAATGCACTTGAATTTATTTTTATCTTGAATTCACGTAATAACAGTATGATGCATACCTCATATGAGAAGACAGTTACTAATGCATCTACAATGCTTCCTTTTTCATTTAAATAGCACAGTAAGTAGATGCATAACATTTTTGTATAGACATAGTACATAAATTTGTCATCCCCAAAATGACACAAAGTGTAAGCATGATTTTAGGTAAAATGACACTTTTTAAGTGTTTCTAATTTTTCCCACAGTAAGACATCAATTCTTTTAGAAGATTGGGTATTATTAATTCCATGCTCTAATTTCTTTTGGTTCTCTAAATCTATGTTTGACGTAGTTCTACCAGCAAAGGAACTGTTTCTATAGACAAAGGCTGGGAGATATAGAGGGGTAGCTATAGAAATTTCTGAAATCAAGGGGCTTGAATATGGGACCAAAATTAACTGACACAGAATAATGCATGAGTCAGCCTCTAGGTAAGTGTAGATGCATGAGTCAGCCTCTAGGTAAGTGATTTCAGTGTGTCCATAAAGGTCATTTCTAGAAGTCAACTCTTCTTCCATTTTAGAAGGGAATGAAAGTTATCATTTCCCTATGGAAGCTCCATTCTGCTTAGGTAGAGACCTACTCCTAACATTAGTAAGATGGGGGTCAAGAGGACAAATGGAGACATAAATTTGTTTGAATATTTACACATTAGAAATCAGTTAATAACTAGGAAATCAAATACGTTCTACCACCTTAAGAAATAAACCTTTGTAGTAACAAAATGGAAACATGCATATAAAGCTCTGGCTTTTATAACACTGCAAATCAGAAAAATAGCATATGACTCAATTTATTTCTGCATATATCAGGATATTTTGTCGATACACCAGTGACCTTTAGATAAAGATATTTTACACATAAATTATAAATCATTCCATAAAATGTTTCTAATTGTCCTTTCCACAAATCAATAAATTATGTTGTTATAATGAAGATATTCATATAATTTTGTCAGTAATCACCTTAAGCATTATTTACTGTAGTGATTTTCAATGATAAAAATTTGAATATGTTTGTGGTGCCTGGGCAGCTCAGTCATTAAGCGTCTGCCTTCGGCTCAGGTCATGATCTCAGGGTCCTGGGATCGAGCCCCACATCGGGCTCCCTGCTCGGCGGGAAGCCTGCTTCTCCCTCTCCCACTCCCCTGCTTGTGTCCTCTCTCACTGTGACTCTCTCTGTTAAATAAATATTAAAAAAAAAAAATTTGAATATGTTTTCAAGTAATATGTAAATTAATGTAAATGCAAAATATCCAGAAGCACTTTTTATATACTTTTTAAAATATATTTTAATAACATTAATTAAAATAAAGGGAAAAGAGACTACATTAATGTATATATATACATATATATAATATGTATAATGTATATACATAATGTATATAATTTCAGTTAAATTTGATCAATTTAAAAGAAATACTTAAGCATAATTATTTAAACATTTATTTTTTGAAAATGTAAATCTCATCAAACATACTTATAGAAAATAAAACTATTTTTAATGTCAGGGTTCGCTGTTCATCTAATTACCATTGTAAAGAATTGGTGTACTGTATGGTGACTAACAGAACACAGTAAAAAATAAAAAAAAATAAAAAAAGAATTGATACCATGCTTCAGACCTAGACTTACACATATACAAATTTAAGAGTGGTCTAAACTCATCAATATCACAAAATGTTCCTCTGTCAACACCTGTAACTATTGTGAATATTATAAAATTTTGTGCATAAATCCAAAACCATGGATTTGAAAAGGAAGGAAAGCAGAAAACTGTAGGTTCTACTGGGAAATTACATTTGTGTGAGAATCTATTCGATTCATGCCATCTTAAAAGAAAGATTTGGTAACTTAACTCAGTTGGCTTTCCTCTAAGCATTTCTATTCAAAGCCCACCCCAACCCCTAGCCCATTCTGCAATCCAACACTCCAAAGTCAGTAAATCCACAAAACCTTGAGGGCATTCAAGGGCTCTCACCTTTTGTTTTGAGGTCAAAGAGCAGGAAATATAGATAAACTTTCCCTGGGACCTGAAGGGTGTGAGTCACCACAGCAGATGTTATGGATTAGGGATGAACTGTGCCCATGCTGAGCACCAGCATTTACACCTGATAGGTATTTGGGTATTTTTGATTACATGGAGTCCCCTCAAGTTCATGATTGGAATTTAACTACCACCCCGTTCAACCCTTTACACACACACACACACACACACACACACACACGCAAAAAACTGAAACTGATTGGTTTCACTAAATACACAACTTATTTTTGTATGAGATCAGGGATTGGGGAAATACAGGAAGAAGGTGAAGGGTAACACAGTAGGAAGGGTGAAGTCTATGACAAACTAGAAAGGTCAAGCTTACCTAAAGGCATTTAAATTCAAAAGTATTTGTAAATATTTTAGTGTAAATCTTGTGTTCTCAGCACACATATGGTATCTAAGTGAGGGGATGGAAATGTAATTAACTTGACTGGGGTAAGCATCTCACAATAAATGCATTTACGAAACCATTGCATCATACAGCTTAAAAAAACTTGGTACAACCTCAATATATCCAATTTTTGTCAATCATACCTCCATAAAGTTGTTAAAACAAATTACCTGGCCGAATTGGGCTCTTGGCAACAGGTCTGAAACCACTGTGATCCGTCCTATGAGACTGTTACTGAATTATACAAAAGAATTTTCCTTACAATAACAAATTGGTATGTCACATATTTGATGTAATGCAAGATGTAGTGCTTAGAGGTGCTACTCAGGAAATAACCCCCATTTTTCTGTCTCAACTGAAGAAATACAAGTCAACCAACACATATACTTCCAGAAAAAAAAAATGATGAATGTTTTTAATCACTGAGTAAAGTTGTGTTTTCAAAGATATTACCCAGAGGCCATTACTTCTCATTGTCAGTGCCCCTGAAATTCTGTAACATTACTATCATATGGGCAATAATGCCCAGTTAATGACCTCATATCCCAAACACCTCAACAAAGCTGATATAAGATCTTTTTGCATATCAACTCTCCTATAGGTAAACTTACATAGAAGGCACTATCTAATATGATATATTATTTGGCTAAGATTTAAAAAATTTAAAAATATCCCTTTGGTCTATTATCAAATTCTGTTTCTATTGACCCTCCTTATATTTCCAGATTAGGAAAACATTCTTCTAGTTTCTCTAAAACTTCTTAATTCAAAGCTAATCAGTATTTAGTTGAGACTAAATTTCACTTAGAGTCAATGAAAAATGGTACTTCCTGTAGAGTCAGGACTGAGTTTTATCTATTACTTTTTTCCCCTATGAAGTATTATCACCTTCATTTCACAGGCAAGAAGGACAAAGCAGAGTAGTTGACTTTCTTGTCCAAAGTCACATAGTTCATAAGTGGCTTAACCAAGACTCTAGACTTTGCTAGATTTCAGAGCTCCTTCTCTTCATCTCCCCCCTTTTGGCTTGAAGGACCTACCTGTGTGATTTTCAACTCAAATAGCTTCCCTCCATTAACTCCATTTCTGTTTCAACTGTTTCTCCATGCAAATTATTCTTTTTGTCATTTTTAACTTGAGTACACTGTTCATACCTATTTATCAAAACAATATAGCCTCCTCTGATATAGATTGCTTTAAAAAAAAAAGATGAAATTTTTCTACAACCTAACACTTTAGACATATTCCAGTAGAAATTAACAAGGAATTTAAAGAGAGACAAACATATTTCTCCACAGAGAAGAACTCATAACAATAGTTAATATCTCCTAAGATCAAGGAATGACTTGGAAGATTAATGGAATTAACTTTAAAAAGTGATAAAATTTTCATTAAGTGGAGATTCTCATAAGGTATAAAAGAAACTTAAGTATGATTTAATGAATTATTAGAAGCGAAACTTCAGGGCTATCTGAAACTACCCTTAGCCCAAAGAATCCTTTGACAAAGAACCAGAAAGGTACATTAAAAGACAACATTTATTGAGGAGTGCAAATGTCGAGGACCGCCGTGAAGTAATTTTTACTACATTGCTGGTCTATTTTTTGACCTGTACATTACTTTCTGCAACTTGACTCAACCAGTGGGTTAACCCAGATGAAATGGTTGACCTTTACTTGAAAAGTAAATAATCATTTACAGAAGTTCTTGATTCAGAGATGACTCACTGGTGACTGTTGTCCATGAGCACTGTCCCGTATGGATGGACATCTGCTTCATGATTAACCTCTGCTATGGGCTCAGCTGACTTGAACACTGAGCAAATGATTAATGAGTGAAGAATTTGTTTTTTCCTCTGCTACTTATAGTGTCAGCACCAAGGGAGAATGCTATAGCAACCAGAATATAGAGAAGTAGTGGCTGGATGTTGCTGAGTGATGACAAAAGCATTTTGCAGGAAGTACTAAAGCTATAGGAAAATGAATATCAAATAGAAATTAAGACTTAGGGAGGAAACAATAAAGATAAAATGAAAGGAGAAGAAAACTCAAGAAAGCTGGACCTTCACAGGAGAAAGAATAAAACTTTAAGACTAAATAAAATAAGAGAAATTTCTGGATAACACAGAATAAGTAAAAGCAATGAAATCCACAATTCAAAGAGTTTTGAGGCCATCAACTAAAATTAGGTATTTTTCAATCATATTTGAACAGGTGTGATTTGCTAACAGAATGTCATAAACCATCACCATCATCTTCCAGAATGGTCTAGTAAATGTCAGTTGTGCATGACTGGTGAGATTTTGTGGTTTTTTCCAGGAAAAAAATTTCATAATCTTAGTTTTTACCTAGGATGTCACTTTGGTATACATTAAGAACACAATAATTTTCTAGTTGTTTGTTAGACAAAGATTATCATAGACAGGAATACAGACTGGGAAAAAATAATCAGAAATGTTCCAAAATAGATCACTGAATAGTTATTCAAGTGAATGTCTCTTGGCAACATGAACTAAGGCATATGTAATCAAGATGACATAAAGCAAAGTAGCCATTAAGTTTAACGTGCTCACTGTGAGGGGAAATAGTGAGCTCTATGCTCACCTCTGGGGACCCTGAAGAGAAGAGGGAATTCAAGAGCATTTTAGTGGTTGAGTGAAAGAGGAACAGCACAGTGTCCTGGAGGAGAGGAGAGCTCAAGGCAGCACATCAGCCAGCTGAAGTAGGCATGTGAATGACCAGCCCTCCACATACATACCTGAGAATAGCGACGGCCACAACTGGGGTCTGGGAAGATATTGGGGAAAGTGGAGATAAAACTACATAAACTGCAAAAATCCACACGGGAGGAGGGGCTTTGGCACTGTGGATTAGAATCTTCCAGAATGTGACGCTCCTCTTCTTTGCTGACAATCTTATTTTCTTTTGGCAAATTTTCTCTGGCAAATCCCAGTAGGAGAAGACCATTTGGACTTAGGGGTCAGCAAAGTTGGGACTATTTCAGGCGAGCCCAATCCATACTAAAGTTGGAATATCTGAGCAGAAAAGAACAGCAATCAAGGCACTTGAAATCCTGTGACCCTCAAGGGCATTTGGCTTAAGGGAAAAGACCTTTAATACTAGTATTAAAGCCATTCTCGTATTGGCTGTGGGACCACTCAGGACAAGACCCTTGGGGCCTAAAAATACAGCCTCCAACAGCATGCACGGATCAGCAGAGACACTGACCAAGCTTCAAGCCTGTACCTACACCCAAGCTCTCATTAACAGCATCAATATTCACCCAGAGCGCAGTATTCAACCCACAATGGAGTTTCTGGTAGCAGAGAAGGGTTGATTAGGTAATGTGTGTGAAGACGGGGATGAAGTTCTCAAGGTTCAAAATGGTGCTCAGGAATGGCTAGTTCTCCGTGGCAGAATCTGAGCCAGAACGGAGGAGGGAGGGAATGCAGTCTCCAGCTGGGCTGATGTCTAGTAATTGGTCTCTAAGAAGCAACAATTACTTTTCAGGTGTCCTGTCAAGGAAGAGCTAAATGTATGCTGCACTCTAAAAATTTCGCAACTATTTGTTATCTGCAAATCCATTACTTGAAAATAGCCTATAACTTTAGGCCCTAAAACATGAAGATTCACCTCCTTCCTGCTAAATATCTAAAAAGGGAAGAAAAGGACAATGGAGCCGAATATGACTAACCCATCAGTCAGGTCACTTCTGAGACTATTTGTACAGACCCTTTGTCCCCTCTCAGTCAGTATTAACTATACAGTCCAATTAAACCCAGTGCTGGTTGCCCACAGGGATTCCTTTCATACAAAATGCAATTCTCTCCAAGATTCTCGGCATTACCTAATGGCCTGCATAGAATCAGTGTGATGGTCTCCGGCTGGTTCCCCGGCGACAAATTGATCACCATGACAATAATCAGAGGCTCTCACCCTATAGAGGGGCAAGGTAAAATCCACGGCAGCCTAGGGGAAGCTTATCTGATTATCTCAGAAGGGCTGTCTCTTTAGAAGGCCTGCTACTGCCGATTAGGCTGTTCTAGGCAGGACTGTGGGGCCCATGCCAGAGTGTGGAATGAGGCATATGGCTGGAGATTGAGGAGGGAAAACATGCCAACTTCTGATGCAGCCCAGCTGCCTCTGCTCAGGGGGTCTGGGTCAGCGCTCTGTGAGTAAGACCTACTCAGCTCCAAGAAAGGGTACCGACGGACACTTGCAAAAACACAACGGGACTTAGTCAACCACATTGCTCGCAATATAGGAGGAGGACAATCCAGGGAAAACATGAGCCTACAGAAATGTCAGAGAAAGTAATGAGAGCTTCACTGTGATTATAAACTGTCGGATTTTATTATGCTTTCATCGAGACCCTAACTACTGAGGGAGGAACTAGACCTAAGTATTTTTCCTTCTATCTTGCCCCCGAATAGGTCTGTGACTTGTCTTTGAGACATCCTCTGACAAGAATTAGTAATTACAGAAATATAGATGAGGAGAGGAAATATATAAGAAAATATATATCTGTATTGTGTAATCTCTGTTGCATAATAAATGCCCAGAGTGCCAAACAAGACCAAAAACCTAGTTTGCCACTCCCGTGTGAAGTTGGTGCGTTCGCACTGCACAACAAGCTGGGATAAAATTGTTCCAGGGAGAAGTTAATGTATGCATTGTAAGGCACATACATACTTCTTATTACTCTACACATTCAAAAGGCCTTCAGAGGATGTACTCCCAAGTGTTACTTTTAGCACTGAGAACAATCCAGGGACAGTTCTCTATAGATAATCGGGGGGGGGGGGGGGAATATTTTCTAAGCCCTCATGGAAAGTTCCCACCCTTGGAAGGTCAGAGGCTGACACGGAGCCCCCTACGACAGAAAGACGTGGACTAGCAGTGAGACTGCGCCTCAGGGAGAACTGCGGTCGATCTGTGGTGGCTGGAGACATGGTCCCTTCCAGGACGTTAATGAGCTTACAGGAAATCACACTGAACGCAAACACAAATGATTTCACAATTAGAAAGTGGAATTGTCTATTCTTTTACTTTTCTGTCATATTTTTTGTACTGGGTATTAATAGGTCCTTCACACTTGTTTTAACTAACCCCTTAAATAGACTGCAATTAAAGAATCTCACCATGCTGTACCATATAGGATAAATCATATTTTACCTCTGAAAATAAAATTCATTTTTTTTTCTTTTTCCCAAAACCACTATCTTGTGTTAATTTGTATTAAAATGAGTATGCATTTGACGTGCTGTTTTGTAGAAATTTTATTTATTTTAACTGCTGCCATTTAAAATAAATAACCTCTTCTTTGCTGTGCTAGTAGTATAGATTTAAACTATTTTCTTAATCTCTCAGTCTCAATTCCCTCAATTATTGAAGAAACTGAGATTTGTGTATTTATCCTCTGGGTTCATGGTAAGGATTACATACTCAGCATGGAAAAGTTTCTCAAAAAATATGAGTTACCTCTTGTTCCTATTCATTAGCAATCTTTTCTTCCAGACTTTGTGTTAAATATCCTTAAATAATAGATTTCTATTTCAGTTCTATTTGCTATTTCATGAACATAAAGTGTAAAAAAAAAAGTGGTTTTTAAATCCTCGGACTCATAAATGTAGTGAATCTTTGGGAAATTGATAAAAGGGACTGAGGCAGAACATACCCATTTAGGAATCTCATCAAAGACATAACTTTCTTCTAAATCAACCATTTCTCACTTCAAATTCCTTCCTCTTCTTCATCCTCAATTCAGAGTGTGTGGGGACATCCAAAAAGAAGTTGCCACCAAAACCAATAGCAACTTGCAGCCATGAGCATCTTTCATGTGAAGAGATCCATTGTTACCTGGGGGTTAAAACCTTCAGATTGAGGTGGGTCTGGGTTCAAATCCCAGTTCTACTGTAGTTGGCTGGGTGATCCCTGGCAAGGTGTTCAAACTAGCTGAGTCTCAGTTTCCTCAATTGTGCCATGAGTTATACACATCTATCTCTTGGCATTGTTGGAGACCCTCGATTTGCAGTGGAGCTGAAGAAGCTTCATCTTCAGGGCCACTCTCTTCCATGGGTCTGTTCGAGACTCCATACTCAATACCATATTTGGACTTGTTATTCCTTTCCCTTAAGAGAACTTCTCAACTCCGGGCCCCACAAATCTTGGATCTACCCTTGTATGATGACTAAACATAATAAATAAGTAATAAGTAAAAGGTAACTGGCCCATAGCAATTGTCCAATAAATGGTATTATTCTCACCAGACCCACAGGCCATATACTTGGATCTGGCATTAAGTAAGTGCAGAGAAGTGCAAAGTGGTATTGTTGGCAGGTTCTACAAAGGTTAACCACTTCTTAAAATATGCCACATTGAAGCCTGGTGAGATACACGAACCAAGCAAATGCAACACATTTGGTTTCAACCTTAATATTAAATGTGTAACCATATTTGGTATATTAGAAAGTGAGGCTCTATAAACAAATGCATCACAGGACAGGTCAACTTAAACATCAAAAAAGAAGTGCAAAAGTCAAGAGCAAAGGATGCCATCTGCAAGCTTCCCAAGGGGTGGGCTCCTGAAGAGTATGGGGGAGATAATCAACAAGAGCCAAGATGGACGTGTTCCATGGTCTTCATAGACACTCTTTGTCCAAATACAGCTTGCCATCCAACTACAGTAGATACACCTAAGGAACCCCAGTCCACTGAATCAGGACATCTGGAGGTAGGGCCCAGGATTCTACCCCCCACCCAGGTGATTCTGAATTCCAATTAGTTTAAGAACCCCTATTTATAACTGAACCTGAAACAACTGGTTGGGTATCTCTCGGGATTCCACGTATGTTTCTGCTTGGCTCAGAAGACAATTTTCCTACAATCCTTCCTTTCCACACTTAGAGGTGAGATCTGATATGTACATTTTCTTACTTGATAGGTCTACTACGATTATAGATAAAGAGCATGCTGTTCACACACATATGTCACTTTTATCACGATTTCAGCAAGATCAGGTGTCTCTTTATATATCTGGGGATAAGGTAGTTTAATGCTAGCTGAAATGGGCTAGCATATAAGGTAGTTTAATGCCAGCTGAAATTGAATGCTAGCTGAAATCGACCACACAGAGGGATACAATTCTCCTGAAGAAGGTGGATTAGCAGCCACTGAAAGCTTCAAAGTTCCCAGTGGAAAGACAAAATGCTTGCTCTCTGGCTCTTTCCTGGTCAACCCTGTTATTATTAACTTGGATGGAAATTTAGCAAGCACGCTTACAAATATGCAGATTATGCAAAACACGGAGGAACGAATGCTCAGAACAGGATAATGATCAAGCTACAAAGTAATCCAAACAACAGGTTGGAATGAGGATCAAGAACAAAAAAGATCATAGAGGCTATGGAAGCATGAGTGCAAAGAAAAAATCAGAACTGTTTAAGGAAGTATCATTGATACAAGTTTTATTTGAACCAACAATAAAATACTGTTTAATACTGTTCCTGCTACTCTTACCCGTACATTTTTTTTTTTCCAATTTTTGGAAGAGAATAGTTCTACTCCATTCTGTGCTGGTCAAACTGAATATATTGTTTGGAACAGAGGCATTTCTGAGCATGACATTTTAAGAGAAGATGTTCTCAAATTACCATATATCCAAAAGGGGATGTTAGCATGGTGAATCTACAAACGTTCTCAAATTACCATATATCCAAAAGGGGATTGTTAGCATGGTGAGTCTACAAACTAACATAGATTCCCTGTGATATTTAGGGGAGGTTGGGGGAAAGGATTTGTCTTTCTTCAAATAATGGATTATCTATAGACTTACACTGTTGGTGCTAGGCAAAACCCTAAGTATGTGATAACTGTAAGAAGGTGTATTAAGTTAACTGCAAGACAATGAAACAGTTAAATAGCGCCAAAAATGCCATGGAGAATGGAAGTGAGCTTCCCAATATGAAGGTCATCAAACACTAAGTAATGTCATAGTCAGAATCACTACAAAATAGATTCTCTCTACTGAGATTGTTGGGAAAGGGGAGTGATAAATCAGAAATGCTTTCAACTCTAAAGAAAGGTTTCTGTGACTTGTTCTATTTAGCTAGCCCAGAGTTCTAGCAGCAAGATGAAGCAAAATAACGTGCAGAAATCAACCATGAGCAGAGCGGGAAAACCAAAAGGGAACACAGACCCTCAGTGAATGTGTTTGGAGCGCATATCTGTGCCAAATGCTATTCTAGGCACTGGAGATACAGCAGGGGAGACAAAAACCCAATCCCACTCTCTGCCCTCATAGAGCATATATTCTGCCAGGAGACAAATATGAGAGGAGTTTTGGCAATTTCCACGCTATGAGAACACAGAAAAAAGTGAAAGGGTACATGGGGAGTGAAAAGGAAGCATAACTGTGCCAAGAAGGACGTATTTGAATGAATACTTTTCAGTCTAAATAAGTCCCAAGATTGCTTATCCATGAAATCACTCCATATTAAGATTTCACTGGCTTCTCCGAAGCATTGCAGGCTATCCATGTAGAAAGAACATTTTCTGGCCCCATCCCCCTTTTAAACATCCCCAAGTGACCATCTAAGTCTATCAATATTGACTTCTTCACAGGAGGTCACCACCTACCAGATGTTACATCCATCACTACAAACAACTTCCCCTTGACATATTGATTACTTCATTTTTCTTGTCTTTTGGCCAGAACCTCCTTTCCAATTAATTTATTGTTGGTGCTGTCGGTGTGTACAACTTTGATGTTCCCGAGACCAGACTGCCCACCTGAATCACATATTCAGCTGTTTAACTCACACAGGTGTTGTTTCCCATCTCTGATGAGATGACCTTGAACACCAGCCCTGCTTAATGTGAAGTTTAGGAAAACTTCACCTTGCCAAATCTCAACTCCAGTATTGCATCAGTTTATACTTGTATCTTCTAAGGTAGACCATCCCTTCCCTGCCCACAGGCATCTGGCAGAGAATGCTCAAGTTCTGAATCATACAAAATCAGATCAACATTTTTCCTTTCTCTCTGCTTTTATTTCCGGTTTCCTGCTCATTTCTGTTCACCTCCAGGAATGGAGTTGGGCTCTGGAGGTCAACCGGGAGGGTGTTGGAGTTGATAAGCTTGGCAAACCGCTATGCATTGATCATCAGTCTCCTCGTGCACTCATATTTCTCTCCCCCTAATTAGATGCTCAGCTATCTGCCAGAGCACCTCTTCCCAGACAGTCTCTGATTTGAACTACCTGAGGGCTCCTCACCAAGCTGTTATGGGAGACGAACAACCCACATAGCTCATGCTATGTACTCCACTCTTGGGGAAGGGTGCCGCATGCTTGCCAAGCCATCAGACCAATACCTCAATCATAGAAGATTAATGTCCCTTTGCTTCTATCCTTGAAGCAGAGAAATGGCTAATGCGATTCTCTCCTTCATAAAGGCTTCTATACAGTAAGTGGCTGGGATTAAATTATACAATCATGTCATCTATCTGTTGGAAAGGCTGTCACTCTTATGCTGCATTTGCCAACTTGTCCCTTTAGCAGAGGGGCTCAGTCCTGTGGGAAGTGGAAAAGGGAGCATTATGATGCCGGGTAATATAATTCTAAATACCATCAAGGCCATAAAATGGGAAGTAAGTGATAAATAATTTATATTTATCAGAATGACTGAATCTTATTAAAAGTGCACCAATATGATATCCTCTCATACAGCACAGACACGGATGGGGAAAGAGATCAGAATTTCAATGGTTTGCTAGAATTGGTTTGAATTCCTGTTTAAAGTCCTGTGAACCTGGTGTGAACCTTCATTTTTTTTTTTCACCAGTTCCTAGAAAAGAGAGTTCCATTCTTATAAGAAGGGACTAAGCAGGAGGAAAAAAGAAACCCAATTCAATAAAAACAGTTTGGAAAAGATAAGAAAGTATGACAATAAGCCACAGCCAAAACGCTGTCATCATCATTTCTGTTCTTTTCTCCATTCCAACTCTACCAACACAAAGCACAAAAATCCACCCATTCATTTATTATTTTTTAAGATTTTTAAGTAATCGCCACACCCAGTGCTGGGCTCAAACTCAACCTGAGATCAAGATTCACATGCTCCACCTACTGAGACAGTCAGGTGCTCCACCATTCATTTACCCTTAATTTATTTCTTCATTCATTCATTCATTCACTCACCATCAAACACCTAGAGTGTGTAAGATACTATATTAGGAACTGTGAAAGAACAAAGAAGAATAGATAGGATTCTCACCTTCAAGTCGTTTACACTCAAATACAGCACGCTGGAACTTTGTTAAGCTTTGGGAAGTGTAACTCCGCTTTTTAAAGGAAAACCTAGCATCTGTCCAAGTGAAACACTAATGAATTTTCTTTTTCTTCCCCTTCATATGTTACTATATATGTCTAAATCAAAGCTGTTCCCACTTGAAAATGTTGTCCTGGGACCACATACCTGGTAGGAATTGCTGAAGTTCAAATCCCCTTTCATTTCTTAAATAGTACACTCACAGAAAAGTCATTTCTCAAATGATCAGTTAGACTTCACCTCATTTTTTTTTTATGATGGACACAGAAATAACCAATGATCAGAGAGGTATATCTTTCTGGAAACAAACATACTTCTACACACATGACCAAAATTTTGGGTTACATTTTTACAGCAGAATGCGTCCCACATGCGCACAGTGTAAGATATACAGTTCTATTTAGTAAATACCTAGTGCTCGATTAAAAACATCAGCCCCATTTTTGCCTTTATGGCTTAAGGGTCAGAGATCTGCTTTGAATAAAGTCATAGTGTAGTTCAGCCTGTGAGAGCTCCCCTTGGCTCTCTCTTCTTTTAGAGTAGACTCCAAGAGTTTAGTTTTGGGTCCAAAAGAGTTTAGTCAATAAATCAGCACTAAGATCAGAATACACTTTTTGCAACATTTCTCTCCATCCTTGCTGCTGCAAGCTGCCCTTGAAGGGTGGCCGGATTGGGAAGATGGAGGGTCATAGCACAGCCTCTAGCTACTGAATTTCAGCAACAGTGAGCAGACAGGCTAGGGTGGTCCCCTTCTTTGCAGCCATGACATTGAGCGCTTTGGGGCACATGAGAGAAGGCCGTATCACTTTACCACCACAGCAGCTTAAATGCATCCCCTGCCTCTCCACACACAGCCTACCTCATTCTTTCTCCACAGTCCTGCTTGATCAGAACCTTGTGTTACATTAGCCAGTGAGTTAGCAAATCTCCCCACATTACCCAGACACACCAGCTCTTTGGGCCTCCAATGCTTCTTTTGCAGACTTTCCTTCCCCATCCCTCTCCTGCCTCCAGAACACTAAAGTGATCTTTCAAAAGCTGGTGCAGGAACCACCTCCCCAAGATCCTTTTCTGTGTCTCACCCCACCTGAGAGGAAGGAATTCTTCCCCTGGTAAGCGTCCTGTTGCTGCTGTAACAAATTACGGCATGTTCAGTGACTTACCGCACGCCAAACATCATTTTAACAGTTCTGTGGGTCAGAAGTCCTAAAATCAAGGTGTCAACAGGACTGTGCTTCTTCTAGAGACTTCTTCTGGAGATACTTTGTTTCCTTGCTTTGCCTGTTTTCTGGAAACAGCTGGAAGTTCCTGGTTCATGACCTCTCCCTCAAATCACTCTGACCCCTGTTTCCCTCCCCTTCACAGACCCTCCCACCTCCCTGTTTTCCCTTATTAGGACCTTTCTGATGACATTGGGCCCACCTGGCTAAATCCAGTGTAAGCTCATTTCAAGGTCTTTAAATTAATCACATCTGCAGAGTACCTTTTGCATGTAAAGTAAACTATTCCCAGGTTCTTGGGATCAGGACATAGGCTGCCTTGGTCAAAGGTGCATTATTCTGTCCACCACACCTCCTTTTATTTTTGGGGTGTGTGTGTTTAAGACTATTTATCTATTTTGAGAGTGAACACGCACAGGCAAGTGAGAGTTGGGGGAGGACAGGGGGAGACAGAAAATCCTAAGCAGAGTCCATACCCTGTGGAGAGGATGAGGTAGGGTTCGATCTCACGACCCTGAGATCGTAATCCGAGATGCTTAACAGGCTGAGCCAGTCGGGCGCCCCTACCCCACCTCCTTTCCAAGCCCCATTTCCCTTTGCCAAATGTCCACACCAGCTGCATAACACTCACATGTGTTTTGTTTATTATAGTCACACTCATAGGTTACTGTGTCCCAGAAGAAGATACTTTGTGTCTTTAAGTTATTTCTCTAGTGCCAAGAATTCTGCTTGTCACTCAGCAGTTGTTCAATAAATCGGAATGAATGTTTGCGGGAAAGAAACTCAGGGGAAAAAAAAAAAAAAGAAAGAAAACAGCAAGGACAACTTAACTGTAAGGTTATTATTTGACAATAACGTATAATAAATGATATTTTATCCACCAAAACCAATGGTTGGAAAAACAATCAAATTCAACATTTTGATGTAGCATTTCATAGATAATTGCAGAACAACAAAATCTGACTGGTCTAGATCAGGGGCCGGCCAACTACAGCCCGGGGCCCCCTGTTTTTGTAAATAAAGCTTCGTTGGAACACAGCTGTACCCACGTGGTCACCTGTTGGCTGTGGCTGCTTTTTGTTTCAGTGGCAGAGCTGGGTAGTCACAACAGAGACCATATGTCCCGCAAGCCTAAAATATTTCCTACTTAGCCTTTTACATAGACAGTTTGCCGACTCCTCATCTAGAAAATGAAAAGGGTGAATATCTACCATTTACATCAACGTGGATGGAACCAGAGGGCATTATGATAAATGAAATAAGTCAATCAGGGAAACACAATTATCATATGGTTTCACTCATATACGGAACATAAGGAATAGTACAGAGGACAATAGGGGTAGGAGGCGAAAACTGAATGAGAAGAAATCAGAGAGGGAGACAAACCGTATGAGACTCTTGACTCCAGGAAACAAATTGAGGGTTGTAGAAAGGGAGGTGGGTGGGGGGATGGGGTAACTGGCTGATGGGCATTAAAGAGGGCACGTGATATGATGAGCACTGGGTGTTCTACTCAACTAATGAATCATTGAACATTGTACCAAAAACCAATGATGTACTATTAAAAAAATAAATAATACGGAGGATATTGCCCTAAGACAAAGAAAGAAAGAACGAAAGAAAGAAAGAAAGAAAGAAAAAGATTAAATCAGAATTTTGTCCCGGACAAGCTGGATGAACCATTCTGAAACCTGAATTCACAAATTCAACCATCATGGCAGCTGAACCCCCAACTATTGAGCTGGGCTCCCTCTTACTTATTAGATGAATAGGCTGATATTTTAATCCAGTTATGAAATTTTAAAGCTGGTCAGCTGATTTATTTTGAATGTCTAAATGATAACTGAGATAAGATAGCAGTGTGTCCAATTTTTTAATGCAATGATCAAACTTCAAATCTCCTAATTCCTTCCTTATGAATGTGGACCGAGTCATCTTGTCAGTGCTTAACGTAAGTGACACCCCTAGAAAATTATTTCAGCATTCAAGATGTGTCATTTTCCTTTCCTACCTGCCTCTCTGAATGCATTCACAGATACTAGGGAGAAATAGTCTCTCAACTCTCCTTGTAGAAACTGACATATTTGTAAGAGGAAATAAAATAAGAATGAGAAGAAAAGTCAGGAATTTTTTTAAAAATCTGAAATACTACCTTTTAACAAAGATGGTTTTGTAAGCTTAAAAAAAAAGGAAAAGGAAAAAACAAAAGCCATTACTTTGATATTTCCATGAACTCAGAACATTTAGTATGCCTAGTCTGAGAGAAAATAATTCTTTTTTTTTTAAGATTTTATTTATTTATTTGACAGAGATCACAAACCAGGCAGAGAGGTAGGCAGAGAGAGAGAGAGGAGGAAGCAGGCTCCCCACTGAGCAGAGAGCCCAATGCGGGGCTCTATCCCAGGTCCCTGGGATCATGACCCGAGCCAAAGGCAGAGGTTTTAACCCACTGAGCCACCCAGGCATCCCAAGAAGATAATTCTTGGTCAAATCATTTGGGCCATACTATTTTAAACAATACCCCTTTATTTTTAAAAAATGCGAGATCGACCATCAGAAACCACTATTATAAAACTACTCAAATTTAGCCTATATTCTAATTCCCAATTCCTTAATTGAAATTAAGAGCCTCAATTCTAGTTTTGTCACTGGACTTGCCACATGAGCTACAAGTCATATACATTTCTGTGGCCTCAATTTCCCCATATGTAAAATCATTCTAACAATATCGTCCTCACCTAATTCACAGCGCTGCTATTATGAGGAAATGTGATAACGTGTGTGAATTTGTGCAAGCACTATACCCATGAAAGATACTGTGATTTTTCTGATTGTCGCCTTAAC
Organism: Lutra lutra; assembly: GCF_902655055.1. Lineage (NCBI taxonomy): Eukaryota > Metazoa > Chordata > Mammalia > Carnivora > Mustelidae > Lutra > Lutra lutra. The sequence goes on along the minus strand of NC_062285.1, from coordinate 23,309,400 downwards.
GCCTTCCCAAATTGTCTATGGCATTAAAAATGTTATGCTCATAAACATCTATAATAATGCTCCACCATTAACTATGAAATTCTCCTTTGTGAATTCCATGGTTTAGATTTTATTTTGATGTAATAAATGAGCATAATTAACTTTTATTGCGTGCGTTATTTGTGGGAATGTTTGAACACGTTAAGGAGAGTCATCTATCTCAGCCTTGCACAAGGATTACCAAACTGAGAAGTGCTATCTTTAAAAATGGGATGATTTCATTTGGAGATGTGAGTTTGGTTTTATTGCTGAAATTAATAAAATGTTTCTGTTTCATATGAAACTGTTTTCTTTCCAGCACTTCATATTTTCGCTCGGTTAAAGAAACAGCAATAACATGATTAGATGTCAGTAATTAAATACCTTCGTGGAACAGTATCTTAATAGCGTATATTTAGAACACAGCCATACTAAAAACATTCAATTACATAGATCCAAGTTTAATATTTAACAGCTTGTTTCTTAACTGCCATCCTTCTGGTGAACCGATGTTGACTACATATAAAGGAAGGCAAGCAGCTTAGTGTCAAATTAAGAGAAGTAGAATATATTATAATGGCACTCTTTATGTTTTTCTATTCTCACATTCAGCCATGTATAATGTTTTTATTTAATATGCTTAACTATCAAATCATCTCTCTTATTTTTAGCAACAGGGGCCTTCAATTTTCTCTAAGCAAAATGAAGGTTTAACCAGGGACCAAAGAGGAGGCAAAAAAAAAAAAAAAGTCACTTCGCTTAAGCACCGTGGGAAAACAAACATGTAAGAAGAAATACACAGTAACCCGGCTTCCCCCACCCCCAAATCCCAGAAAGGAAAATGTAGAAATCACTGAAAAACATCTCGGAAAGTGGAAAAGAAAGCGACTTTGTACCTCTCTCTCAGAGACAGGAATAGCAAGAAAAGCCAGGCTCCTGTCAGGAGTCCCCGTGTTCTGCTTTTTCATAATGTTAAGTATGAGTTTGCAAATAATGGAATTATCCCTAATTTCTTCCTGGTGCACTCCATTTTTGAAAAGAACTCAACATTTCCCCCAAATTTTAATTTTGATTCCAGTTTCACAACTCCTTACTGTAAGTCAGGGCTCGGTTCTTTTTTTTTTTTTTTTTTAATTAATTTGACAGAGAGAGAGAGATCACAAGCAGGTAGAGAGGCAGGCGGGGGGGGGGGGGGAAGCAGGCTCCCCGCTGAGCAGAGAGCCTGACGTGGGGCTTGAACCCAGGACCCTGGGATCATGACAGGAGCCAAAGGCAGAGGCTTTAACCCACTGAATCACCCAGGTGCCCCTCGGTTCTTTTCACTAAAAAATGTATCAGCCATTCAATATCATTTAAGAACAGTGACGTCAACAGTCCATGAGGGAAGGAATGTGGCTCAGACTATTTCTAGGTCCCCATGGTGATAAGGGCCAGCATGGTTCTGAGAGCAAAGATGTCCATCAAGGACAGATTCATTTCTGTGGCCGTGGGAGAATAAACAGGCCAGTCTGAAAAGACGCCACTGAGTCGAGTTAAATCACACGTGGTCCAGGCTAGTGCCACCGCTTTCTCCCTGGGTGACCCCAAGCAAGCCGCTAACTATACAAGTTGAAGTCTCTTACCTGTGAGATGAGAGATAATAATAGCACTTCCTTTCTAGAAATGTCAGAATGGTTAAGCCGAGGAGGCAATTAGTGCTCACGAAGTATTAGAAGAAGAAAAGTGAGACCCTGCTACAGAGCGCTCAAGCAAAGGGGCCGCATCGTACGGAGAGGGTGCCTGTTTGGGTTAGAGCAGGTCTTCTGCGGGTACATGGGTAGGAGGGAGATGTCACATGGAAGAGCAACGAGCCAATACCTCGCCGACAGGTCTGGCTCCCTCAGACCCGCTTTGGTTCACGGGGTTACCGGGAAATGAAAAGTTTCTGCCTTCAGTGCCATGAACTTCCTCTTGATCTTGGATCATAGTTTTCACACCTTCCGGTCTTTTGAACTTGGTTATCACAATAACAATGGGTACAGATCTGGAGCAAACCACAACCTTTGCCTGTGCACGGCTGGGCACCCTCCTCACGATTCTGCTCATGATTGAGCGCTTCATAAATATTTACCGAAAAGCTAGCTGCTCTTCCGGACACTCTTGGAGCTATTGCACACCATTATCTGCAGGGCGATCAAGCACTTGCTATAGCGATGGACGAGGCCAGAGGGACGGCTCGTGTCCCTTGTGGCTGATGAGGACAGGAGGCCCCCAGTGACACGCCACCGGGTGACTCTGCTTTGTGAAGGCTGCAGCTTGTCGGAGGTAAAATGAGCAATGCCGCTGAGAACTGCCCCCTCCGTCCTTCTGCTCTATTCTCTACCCAAGATCAAAATCAATATCCTTTAGCACTGAATGGCTAGCAACAGCTGACATGGAAAAAAATAAAATAAAATAAAATAAAACTTGATTTCTGTTCCATCTTTCAAGAACTCCAGAGGCGCGGATTTTGATAAGGAAGAGTGGCAAACATTCTCTGCGCCCGTGGAGCTGGGCAAGGACAAACAATGCTTTCCTTCAATCTGTTAGGATGGGAACTAGAGCCCCACCGAAGAAGCAATATTTCTATGAAATCCTCCCTGATCATTTCCACCAGGGTCTGCCCAGCTTAAAAGCCACACTATTTAAAAAGAAATAAGAGCGGCTATTGCTATGAATAATGTGAGCATGTTAAGGGAAAAAGCAAGGGAGAATAAGTCAGAGAGATAGCATTAAAATGCCTTTTCATATTCGAGACAGAGGAAACCTTATCTTCAAAAAAAAAAAAAAAAGCCCTGATGAATATATGAACTGCTAATACTCCGCTCTAAGATTCCATCTTGGAGGGAAAAGCAATGATTTCATTGTGGTGTTTTGAAAAGAAACCCACAGAGAATGAAGAGGAAGTATCTCCACTTAAAGATTGGGTGGTGTGATATCAGGTTCTGAGAAGTTGTCTCCTGTCACCAGCCAAAATAGCATCCCAGATTTCTATAGCATTCGGCACAAACAGAATACGGGGTGCAGAGAAGCACTTTTTTTTTTTTAACCTCTGCTTTAAAAACAATAGCAAGAGTGAGGATGTTCTCTCCATCACAGACAAAGCTCAGTGCTCTTTTTAAGTTAGTAGTTACTTCAAAGTCATGAGGGTCAAAGAACATCGAGAGAAGATAGATTACAGAAGACTTTCTGTCTGTAGCCTAATAGCAAATCGATTATCAACCCATCAGAAATGAACAAGCTGAAAATTGCTTCATTCATTTTGAAATAATTTAAATCCAACTCATTGAACATAATGAACTGAAAACAGTTGGCCCCACAAAGAGAGATCAGTGTAGTGAAATGGACCCTACTGAAGCAATATTCTCCTACTCGGATACTTTCAAGTCACGCTGGCCTGGGTTTTCTAGCTATTGACATTTGGGACCAGCTCATTTTTTGTTGGGGGGACTGTCCTGTGCCTGATAGGATATTTAGCTGCATCCTTGGCCTCTAACTCTAGATGCTAGGACCACAGCCCCAACTAAAAACGTCTCTAGACATTGCCAATGTTCCTAGGTGGGGGAAAGGGTGAATGCAAAATCAGCCCCAGTGGAGAAGTGCTGCCCCAAACCCTACCTCGCTCTTCACTGATCTGGGTCTGCTGAGCCTTCATATATCCATTAAGACTCATCGGACATCATCACCAACTCCTCAGAGAGCTCAGACTTCCCCTCCAAATGTGTTCATCCATTCTATCTCTGGCTACTCACCCTTTACTTCCCCTTAGGTGGTCCCTGGGTGGACCATTCAGCTTCCCCAGGCACTGGGCTGATAACTCCACCAACGTCCCTATCTAGAGAGTGTGGCCCAGGGAGGAAAGGAGGAGAGCACTTGCTGCAAAGTTTGCTGGCCCAGGTTTCAAATCCTGCCTCTGCAGCTTAGACGCTATGAGAAACTTTAGGCAAGTCATTTTCTTTTCTGAGTCTTGGCTTGATACATTTACATATATATGAGAAAAATTATATCTACTCTATAGCAGTGTTGCTAATTAAATATTATATGTAAAGCCCCGGTCGGCATCTGGAGGAACTTACTTCCTGATAGCTTATAGAATTGGAAATATATTGCTTAGACACCAAAGAAACAATTTGAGGCTAACATCAGGAGGTCCGTGGGAGCTGAAATAATATTCGAACCACTAGGACAAGAATCAAACTCAGCAGTACTGGGAACGAGGAGGTGGTTGGGAAAGATAGGGCAGGGACACAGGCAGATACAGATTCCCCCAGCATTTGCCAGCAGGTTAATGATGACGATGGCCGGGGCCAGGAAATACCAAATTACGGCAAACCAAGATGGGAATAAAAATAGCTGGTGTTGAGAGAAAACACTGACCCGTGCCTAAATTAGACACAACTGCATCAAGGGGCAGATTGGCAATCAATCCTTTTTGTTTGTTTGTTTCCTTTGAACTATTTCAACTGTGCTAATGTTCTTGCTAGTTTTGAAATGGCTATCTGTCTGGAAAAGAACTCCTTCTTTCCTTTAGATTAACTTACACCTGCTCAGTGCTTATCTGCCTGGTTCATCAACTCAAAATCAAAACAAGTTTATTGATGAAATGTGACATTTCTATAGCACCTATTTTTGTAATACATGCAAAAAAAGTGTCTGAAATTATCTCAGTCACACATAGTCATTATAGTCTATATATTTTTTTTCAGTCTATGTATTTTTTTAAGACTTATTTATTTTAGAGAGACAGAGAGCACGGTGGGGAAGGGCAGAGGGAGAGGGAGAGAGAATCTTAAGCAGACTCCACGCTGAGCGTGGAGCCTGAAACGGGGCTCCATCTCACAACCCCAAGGTCATGACCTGAGATCATGACCTGGGATCACGACCAGAGCAGAAACCAAGACTCAGACGTTTAACCTGCTGCGTCACCCAGGCACCCCCATTCCGATCTATATTTTTAAAGGGAAGGTAAGTATTAAATACCCAATAGGAATTAGATTTCAGAAAAATAATACAAAATGCCTTGCATTGTTCAATCCATTTCTAAAATGGATTTCTTTATGTTTAGAATAGTACACAATTAGGTAGGTTTGGAAGATAAAGTGCATTTGCAATCTTCCCTTTAAATCCAATATTAGTATAAAATTTCACTGTTGCTTAATTAGGAGCTGAGATAGTAGGCCAATATATCCTTTTATGTAACAACAGCTATGAGAGAAATTATTGTTTAACATCAAAATAATACAGCACTAGCTGACAATTGCATTTTTCTATCAGAGGCATTCCTAATAGCCCTATACAGTCACTATTAGACCAAACCTCAGTGAAGAGTGTCAGGAAAATTAAAACAGACAGGCACCTCTTTAAGGCACTTGGTACAATTTAGTTTGACTTAATAGGGTCTTTCTTTGGGAGTCTGAAGAGAAATATAAGCAATTCCACCCAAATTTTCAGGTTTTATTTGTGTTAGAAATGTCAGCTGCCTTCGCTTGTGTGAAAGATGGGGCCCTTTAATTGGACTGGTACATAGGCTGGGCTCCTACAAGATATTACCTTGTTTCTCTTTGCATTTAACTACTTCTCTGCTTTCACTTCAGTGCAAACAAGTGGGCGTCCGGTCATAACCCACCGAATTAGAACGTTCCTCATGTGGGGATTCCACGCACCTCTTTTCAGGTATGCATGTCCAGTTGCTACGTGTGTCTTTACATCCATTTTTAGGTTTCATGTATGTTAGCTCTGTTCTATCCACTTTCATCACCCTATTTTTGAATCATTACAAAAAAAGATCTTGCCTCTATAAAAATTATGAATGGAGAAAAACTTATTTTCCATCTCAATAAAAGAGCAAACTTTTAAATTTTACCAGCAAAAGCTACCTCCATTTTAAATGTTTAGAACAGCGATGAATGTCACTTTTATTGCATTGTCTATTTCATTTTTGAAAACCGTTTAGGGTGCATATCCAGACTGTGAAACTTTCCATAGCAACAAGATATAAGAAAGGATATGGCTTCCTTGCGCCTTTTCTAGGATAAACAGCTATGAGCTACTTTGATTTTTGCCTTTTCAATGCATTTCCATAGCATTCACAGATAGAACAAGTCCTCAAACTTACTGGCTGTCTCTCAAAAAGAGCTGAGTAAATTATTTCTGTTTTGTAAATACATCTTTAATTGTGACCCGTGTGAGATGCCGAATTTCAGGAAAGCAAAATCCTTATGCTGCGTACTTACGTGAGATAGGAGATTGTTTTCTTTATATATAATCTGGGAAATGGAGAAGTTAGACAGGCTTAAGGAAGCCCATCTCTCTCCCTCGCCCTCTCCCTCCACCTCTCCCCTCCCCCACCACCCACCCACCCACCCACACACACACACACACACACACACACACACACAGAGCTATGTGATCTCCAGGATCTGAGTCATGACTGGGATGGAGTAAAGGAGGGAGTGAGGTAGAGTGTGTTTGTATGTTGGGGAACATGGTGGTCACAGTTGGTGGCGTTTAGCCTTGGGGGAAAGTTCACCAGATCTAAAATCTTGGACCTTGCTCTGTTCTGTTTTCCCTACCTCAGAAGACATTTTATCTCCTATGAGCTGAGAATCCTGGCCAACTTCAGTAAAGGGGCATGATGACTAATTTAACATTTTCCAAAGCTGCAAAATCACTGATCTACCAGCAGGAGACTCCTGGGTTCAACAGTGTGGCCAAGAAATCCAGACTCAACATTCACACAACCTGGTGTTCTTTTGAAGAATAGTTCTTGCAAACAGTGCTTGGATAATGATATTGAAAAATGAATCATTGCCTTTATGACCAACGGGATGGGGAAGAATAAGCCACAATTTTTAATATTTGTGAAAAAAAGGAACCTGAGCTATTCAAATGGAGGGAGCTAATAATAACTCTAGAGAACAAGACTCTGTAAATCTGGCACCAAATTTCTGTTTGCAGAAATGCATGCCTTACACAATCCGTGTTTATACAGTTCTAGTTTACTTTAGCAAAGGTACCTGTTACATATTTGTTGATGCTCTCTTACCTTGTATTGTTGATGCAGTTTTGTTTCTACATGAAGAACTTCCAAAGTACAGGGTTCTGTTTTACATTTCTCATGAAGGATCTGTTTATTTAAACATGGAAGTCTGTAAAGAAATCGAGCAACAGTGCAGAAACACACACAGTGGAGGAGAAAAATCTAATATATATCAAAATGTGATATGTTCCTGACTTATCTTTAATTGTTTTCATTAGAAACTGATTGGATACAAAAGAATAATTATGTGTATAAGGTATGATTACAGTATGTATGACTTACAGAGTTACTGTAAAATTGACGACCATGAAACCACCGCCCAGGATAAGAGATAAGAGTGTTCTGGGCTCTTCTGGGGGCTCCTATGTGTCACTCCACCATGTCACGTGGCTTCTCCCTAGAGAAAACCACTACCCTGAAGTTTGGGTTGTTGCTCCCTTGCTTTTCTTTATAGTCTAGCACATATGGTGATATGATCAATCAGTTCAGTCAGTTCAGTGTTCAATCAGATCAGTGCGGTTGAGTCTGAAATGTTCCAAGCTGATATAAATGGAATACCTGAATCCTTCTGCAACTTGATTTTTTTCCCCTCAGAGTACTATTTCATGAGCTGCATCCAACTGGATGTGCATTTTATTCTTTTTCACTGCTGTATAGTATTTATACATCTTTTTTTTTTTTTTAATGTAAGAAGGAAAATTGGCCGTGAAGCATACATCTTCAGTATTTGCTGATTAAGGGAACATCTACCTTCATTTCCACGCTCATCTTTTGGTTTGGCTTTAGGCTTCCCCTGGAGAAAAAGAATGATATGTTGTTTATTAGTGCTCAAAGGGAACTAAGAGATTATTTGGCTCAATGGTGTCTGAGGTATCTGAGACTCAGGGAAAGGAAGGGACCCATCCAAAGTTATGAAACAGTCATGTCTTTGGGCACCTAGTTCTTGCCTACATTTCACACCTCCTCAAAAGAAAGAGGGGTTCATGGGACACCTGGGTGGCTCAGTCAGTTGAGCGGCTGCCTTCAGCTCAGGTTATGATCCCAGTGTCCCGGGATCAAGTCCCACATTGGGCTCCTTGCTCAACGGGGAGTCTGCTTCTCTCTCTCCCTCTGCCTACCACTCTGCCTGCTTGTGCTCTCTCTCTCTCTCTCTCTCTCTCTCTCTCTGTGTCAAATAAATAAATGAAATCTTTAAAAAAAGAAAGAAAGAGGGGTTCATCCTCTGCCAATCTCTTGTACCTTCTCTTTTCTTCAGGAATAATTCATCAAGATACTGAAAGAGAGACTATATCTAGACTTACTTCAAAGCAACCACAGGTCCTGATTTTTAGGAAAAAAAAGGGGGGGGAGTTGATTGTATAATGCATGTTGATATTCTTTTTTTTAAAGATTTATATTTATTTATTTGACAGAGAGAGATCACAAGCAGGCAGAGAGGCAGGCAGAGAGAGAGGGGGAAGCAGACTCCCCACTGAGCAGAGAGCCTGATGTGGGGCTCGATCCCAGGACCCTGAGATCATGACCTGAGCCGAAGGCAGAGGCTTAACCCACTGAGCCACCCCAGGTGCCCCTGCATGTTGATATTCTTAAACACCAGCTCCATTTTCTGCCATCTAGAACACAGGCTCTTTGTAGATTGCAAAGTTTTCTTTTACCATTTACAATAAGAGAAACTAGTGAGAAAAGTAAGTTGAAAAAAAATTAAGTAGCTCTCAAACTTTAGTATGTGCAAGAAACTTCTGGAAATTCAGACACTGAGACCATACTCAGAAACACTGATACAGAAGGACTACAGAAGGGTCCAGGAATCTTTGTTTTGAATAAGCACCCAGATGATTGACATGGTCATCCAGTAACCTTGAGAAAATACATAGAGAAAATAAGCTTGTGCACTGTATTGGAAAACAGACTGCCAAGAATATTCTTGGTTCCCATGAATAGAATGAAAAAAAATACAGAGAAGCAAAAATGGAAATAATAGGAGGAATTAGAAGCTTGACTTCAACAAATGTATGGAAGGAAGATGGAGAATAGTGAGAGTGTAAAAAGCTATTCTTTTCTTTTTTTTTTTTATTTGAGGTATAATTGATGTATAACATTATGTTAGCTTCAGGTATAGTATGTAATGATTCAATATTTATATACAGTGTGAAATGATCACCCAGTAGGTCTAGTTAACACTGACAACCACACATAGTTATAAAACTTTTCTCCTGTGATGAGAAATTTTAAGATCTACTCTCTTAGCAACATGCAAATCTGCAATATAGTATTATTAATGGTAGTAAACATGCTGTACATTATATCCCCATGATTTATTTAATAACTGGAAATTTGTACGTTTTGACTTCCTGCACCCATTCTGCCCACCCCCTACGCCACAGCTTCTAGCAACTACCAATCTGTTCTCTGTATTTATGAGCTCATTTGGTTTTATTTTTTAGATTCCACATATAAGTGAGATCATATGGTATTTGTCTGTCTCATTTCACTTAGCATACTGCCCTCAAGTTCCATCCGTGCCGTTGCAAATGGCAAGCTTTTCTTCTTTTTTGCAGCTGAATAACATTTCATTTTATATATACCACATTTTCTTTATCCATTTATCTGTTGGTGGACACTTAGGCTGTTTCCGTATCTTGGTTCTTGGAAAGAAGGCTGCAGTGGCGTGAGGGACTTCTGCAAGTCAGCTGTGTAGGAAGATCCTGAACTCACGTCCTCCCACGGACACACCAAATCCACAGCTGCAGCTCTGAAAAATATCTGAACACTAGATGAATTGCTTCTCCCCAACAACATCCAAAGAGGCAGCAGAAGCAGAAATATGGCCTCACCAAAAATCCAGCCCTGGAGTGGCAACACACAACAGGGTTTGGTGACCCACTTCTGGTACCCCAACTCCTGGGACCTGTGCTGGAGACATGAGCCCCCAAAATATCTGGCTTGGAAAACCAACGGGGCTGATGTCCTGAGGACCCAGAGTACTGTAGAAAATGGAGACTACACTTTTAAAGGGCTCAAGTGAGGCTTCACTTGCCTTGAGACCCAGTGAAAAAACAGCAGTTGGAAAAGCACCTAGACTATACGTAGAAGGCACTGGAAGGATTGGTATGTGAGGATTTGGTTTTGTTTTATCATGTCTTTCTAAATAGAATAGCTTGCTTTCTTAGAAATTTCCCTTAAAAACAATTTGAATGATAATGATAGTAACTTTATCTGCTTAGTATTTTTCTGTTATAAAATACTTTCACATTCTTATAACCTATGAAATTATATGCCCAGTCTATAGTCCCTTTTACAGAGAGGTAAACTACGACTCAGCGGAATTTGTCAAACCCATCGGTGAGTTGAGTACTATACATTTTTAAATTTATATGTAAAATTAAAAATTTTTTAAACTCCATTTTGAAAACTTAAGTACTTTCTCTAATCTGCACTCATGAGTAACGTTTGAAATCTCTGAGCAATATTTTTTAAAAATCATGTTACAACTAGGGAAATGTAGAGTACCCGGTAAAGCATCTGCCTTCGGCTCAGGTTGTGATCTGTCTTGGGACTGAGCCCCTGCTAGGACACTGTGCTCAGCAGGGAACCTGCTTCTCTCTCCCTCTCAGCAGCCCCCCCACCATCTGCTCATGCTCACTCTCTCTCAAGTAAATAAACAAAATCTCACCAAAAATAAATAAAGCTAAGGAAATGTAGACAAGTACACATTTTTCATTGTTTTAGGACAAACATTAAGATTCTAACGTATGTCTTTTTCTCCAACTCCTGTTTGTTTTTGTTTTAGCTGTGGTCTGCTTTTGGAGAACAGTATCTTCCCCTATAAATTCTCAAATGATGGTTTAATGGACAAATCTTCCTTTTTTTTCAGTAAATTCTTAGAGCATTACTTTTTTTTTTTACATAGCCATGCGTACCACTTATTTTTCAACACGAAATTATGTATTCTAAGTAGTTTCCACTGAGAGCATTTATGCTTCCCTTAAAGTTCCTCCTTCCAAAGTCTCTCCAACTTAACTTATAGAGGAATAAAATGATTGAAGACATCTCCAAGAAGGTTTTGATTCACCAGCTGACACAAATCCCCAAGGTGAAGAGCTGGAGACCAGTCCAGAGCTGCTGATGGGATAATATAAAAAGATCCTAAGTGAAGGCCAAGGTTGGGGAGAGACCTTTCCCCTCGAACCCCAAATCATGCAGAGAAACTGCTCCCAGTAAAAGCAAGCCATCTCACAGGCAGGAAGACTTGGCCAGTTCTGTTTAGAAGTGGTAACTGGACTCTTGTCAGAAGCAGCCTCGGCACCCACCCTCTCTCAAGCAAATAAATAAAATCTTACCAAAAATAAATAAAGCTAAGGAAATGTAGACAAACAGCTTCTCCAACAGAGCTGATGCCTGCTCAGTGAAATGTCTGTCTCAGTTTTCTGCACGATGACAACGAGTGATCTCTGGTCCTGTGGGATACGATTTGGTGGGAACAATGCATTTGCAGCGATGACGACCCTCTGCCAGGTTAAGAGAAACGGTTGAAACATGGCAAGAGGAATCAAGATAAGACCTTTGTTTATAGACAGAAAATACATGCTTTCTTTGTAGGGAGCAATCCAAACTCCGAACGGGCTGCTGAAGGGAACTTCACCTACAGCGATGACATCAAGAACAGATGAATGATTCATTTACATAAACTTAAAACTGGAATTGATCACACATTACAGTGAACTGGGTAAGAGAGTGAAATACTCATGGATGGAGGAGACGCCTATCACCCAGTGTGACTTCAGAAGAACTGAAAGACAATCTAATTCCAAACTGCTCACTCAAGGTGCCACCAAGGTATCTGAAATTTCACACCGTGGGACAAATCCCTACTCTGGAATAATGAAGTATATCTCTAAGTGTGTTCTCCAGGCAGCATTAATAGTTGTTATACTAAGAAAAAAAAAAAAACATACAGACAGATAGACACGTTCGTTAGTGCTCATAAATTTGGGAAAATCTCAGGTTTAAACAAATAGCTCTGTCTACTGTAGAACTTACCTGTGCTTGGAAAAACTACAAAGTGTTATGAATCTCCAATAACAGACCATACATATGGGGTTCATATGGGGTTTTCCCAAACTTGATTGGTCATAAGACGACTTTTTTTTTTTTAACAATATAGCTTACCAAATTTTTAGGTTTTTCTAAGATTAGAAAATGCATCTTTCCCAGATGATTCCTAATCGTATGTAAATGTCCTAATGAGATGGACAAGACATGAACTCATTGTCATTCATGAATAGTTGAGCATGGCTTTTTTTTTCCCCATCAAAATAAGTAGCTTCAGAGTAGCTTGCAGCCACAAGGGATGTACCTTTGGGTGTGAAAGAGAATAAGACTCTTAACTATAGAGAAGAAACATGGTTACCAGTGGGGGGGGGGGGGGAGGTGTTGATAGGGGAAACAGGTGATGGGGATGAGGAGGGCACCTGATGTGATGAGCACAGGGTGATGTATGGAAGTATCACTATATTGTAGTGAATCACTATATTGTACACCTGAAACTAATACAACACTGTGTATTAACGTCACCAGAATTAAAATTGTTTTAAAAAGGTATAGAAGGGCACCTGGGTAACTCAGTGGGTTAAGCCTCTGCCTTCGGCTCAGGTCATGGTCTCAGGGTCCTAGGATCAAGCCCCACATTGGGCTCTCTGCTCAGCGGGGAGCCTGCTTCCCCCTCTCTTTCTCTGCCTGCCTCTCTGCCTACTTGTGATCTCTCTCTGTCAAACAAATAAATAAAATCTTTAAAAAAAAGTATAGAAAAAACAAAGGCATGAGTTAAAAGTTAAAAGTGTATATATGGAATAGATAAAAAAAACATAGTTTTTAATTCTGTATTTCACATGTATTCCTGTGATGAGAGTTTTAGACTCTACTCCTATGGATATTAATTTTACTGCATGAGATATTAATTTCTCCTGCATGAGATATTAATATCTCCTGCAAAGTGAAGTTTTGGTCAAGGCTTTGGAATTAATGCGTAAACACCCTTCTTACTTTAAAATTAAAGTTCCCAGATATTTCAAAGGATTAGGGCTTCACTTGAACCTAGAAGTGACTTTTGTGCATTGCCTCTCATTATAGCTGACTATGGTTCAAGAATGGTGACAGGGGTTCTATTTTGGGAGATGAGCATGTCAGCCCCGTAATTCCGTGAAGACGTGATGCACATGTGGACTGTTACTTTGAACTGCATCCTTTCCCAACGGAAGGAAAAATGTGTCTTGCCACAGCAAGAGGATTTTTTTCCCCTTCTTCCCACTTCAAGTCATGTTTTCTACCTTAACACTCATATTCGATGAAATATTTTCATGTGAGGTTTCTACCGCCTGTCAAAGGGGCCAATCTGCCTGTTATGTGATGTGCTAAGATATCTGTACTTTATCAACTGTTAATTAGAATGACAGCCTATAAGATTTCTCTTTTTTAAAATTTAGCGCAGCTCTTGGCATCTAGGCTTAGGTTAAAAGTGCAGGCTGACATAACTACTCTCCATTTCCACTTACCCCACATTCTCTGAATGCTGACAGAAATATTTTTTTATGCTAATAAGTCAGGCTGTCTTGTTATCTGAAAGAGAAAAGAAGGCAAGCAAAAAAATTAGGGAAATAAACATTTCCACGATGTCACCCAAGCCAGAAGGAAAGTAATAATCCCACCTCTGAGAGGTCTAAGTGATATCTTATTCCTACATGATTTATTTTAAAATATTGAATCTGTCTGATGTTTTTTAAAAAAAATAGTATGGGGGTCCTGGGTGGCTCAGTCAGTTAAGCATCTGCCTTCAGCTCAGGTCATGATCCCAGGGTCTGCTGAGCAGGGAGCCTTCTTCTCTCTCTCCCTCTGCCTGCCACTTACCCTGCTTGTGCTCTCTCTCTCTCTTCCTCATTCTCAATCTCTCTCTCTCTCACTGTGTGTCAAATAAATAAATAAATCTTAAGAAAACAAATAGTACATTGTTTTCTATGACCATAATCAATGGTGTGAGTTAAGAATAGCTTGTCCTTTTAGTTAAGTTCCTGATTAATCTCAAATCCCGTATCTTCCACCTTTTTTCCTCTTTACCTTTCTGCCTATCCCCCCGACCTATTACAAAGTCATCTTAAAAAGGCTGGTTGAGGATCAGGAATCTGAGCCACAGGAAGGACTCCAGACAGGAACATCTGCGAAGTCAGGCATGAGGGGCGAAGAGTCAGACTAGGTCTCCATGCAATTCACAGGCAAGAAACAACTCCCAGACGAGGCAAAGGGACTTCTCTCCACTCTGCTGATCAGGTAGAGGAATTTTATGGCACGGACTCAAGAGCACATTGCTGCTTCTAAACAAAGGCCAGCATAAACAGCTTGGAACAGGCACACATCAACCCCTGGCATCTGTGGTCTGAAAGCTTGGCTAGTGCCATCACCGAACATTGTTTCCTGAGCGCACAGCCAAAGGCACCTAGAAATGCACTGAAATGTGTCACAAAGTAAGACACCTCCAACATGACGCGTCAGACCAATGATACCAGACACTGTTCCCATCAAAAGGGCAAAGCAAGTGAGTTAGCATCCTTGCTTCTGTTTGTTTTGCGCAAAAACAAAGCCAGCAGTTCCTTGCATGGTCTTCTCTACTCCACTTGCTGACAAAGTCACGTGCCTTCCTATTTCAAATAATCATTGGCTGCAGGGCTCTGGTTACCAGGTTTCTTTCTTTTTAATGGCCAGATCAGAATGTTTAGTAGGGAGAGGACAAGCAGAATGGAGATGGAGTCCCTATCGTTAGTGGTATTCCTGGGACACCACACCTGGGACACCGTGGAGTTGACCAAGGTCCAGCATGACCGGCCTTGGAGGTGAGTCCTTCCTGGTGCCCTTCCAAGCTCAGGCTCTCCAGATCTGCCCCTGTCCTAATTCTAGCAAGGGAAGCCATTGGGGCCAGCACGAATGCTCCCAGCATCATCTCCTCACCCCACACCATGCAGATAAAAAGGGGTCTTTGTGAGGTGTGTCACACAGTATCTCACCAGGAAATGCTTCCGATCCCTGATTTAAGAAGAAAAGCAAGCCATGGGGCCTTCCTCTTCACCCCAAATCTGCCAAGTACAATACAGCCTTTCTCACAAATATATATTTTGCGACTTTGTTAAGCCTTGGTCTGTACACTCATGCTCTGAACGTTATAGGATTTTGAGTATTCATGTTAAAATATGCACCGGCTGCAGACATTACTCCTCGGGGAACTATAATCCCTTATTATAAGATTGAGACCAAGTCAAGTTTATTCATTTGTTGTGGAAGTAGCATCCTACGTGCTTAATTCTGTTGAGACAAAACTTTTTTTAGAGATTTATTTGCTTATTTATTTGAGAGAGAGAGCACACAGAGCGAGAAGCAGGCTCCCCACTGAGCAGGCAGCCAGACACAGGGCTCCATCCTAGGACCCCAGGATCATGGCCTGAGCCGAATGCAGACGCTTAATCAAGTGAACCCGCCAGGCGCCCTGAGAGAGAACTTTTATAAGTCACTTCTACCTTACTTTTTATGTCTCTGAGAAGTATCATCCTTAGCTAATTTTCAAGACAAGTTAAATTTGGCAAAACTGCGTTAAGAGTATGGCATTTGCTGTCACTGTGCAAGTCTGATTTATAACAGTAATACTTGCCCTACTCTTTGGAATCCTGCATCCAGGATACCGTGTGGTGGCAGTGCCTGAAATATTGAAATACTGGATGTCTTAATTGTAGGAGAGTAGCTGCCTCTGGCAGGGCGGGGTCAGGGGATAAGGGGTAATGAGATAGGAGAGGAGAGTACAAGGGGCATCTATGGTATTTGTAGTGTCGGGTGGTGGGTACACAGATGTTCATTTTACTATCAGGCTTTATAATATCCATAATGTTCAGTGAATATATTCTTCGATATCTGGGGACACCTGGGTGGCTCAGTTGGTTAAGCATCCAACTCTTGATTTTGGCTCAGGTCATGATCTCAGGGTCTTGAGATCAAGCCCCGTGTAGGGCTCCATGCTGGGCATGAAGACTGCTTAAGATTCTCTCTCCCTCTCCCTTTCCCTCTGCCCCTCCCCCACTTCTCTCTCTTTCTCTCTCTCTCTCTTCCTCTTTCCCTCCCTCTCTGAAGAAATTAAAAAAATAAAAAATACCATGTGCCTGATATTCCAGTAGGACTATCTGTTAAAGCTTCCACAAATTCATGAACCCTACATTAAAAGAGATAGTTCTGTATTAAAATGACCACATCAGGGACGCCTGGGTGGCTCAGTTGGTTAAGCGACTGCCTTTGGCTCAGGTCATGATCCCAAGGTTCTGGGATCGAGTTCCCACATCAGGCTTTCTGCTCGGCGGGGAGCCTGCTTCTCCCTCTCCCTCTGCCTGCTCCGCCTGCTCTGCCTGCTGCTCTCCTGCTTGTGCTCACTTGCTCTTTCTCTCTCTGACAAATAAGTAAATTAAAAAATCTTAAAAATAAATAAATAAATGACCACATCATCCTCACCTACTATTACCATGAAAACATCAGAATAATAAAGTGCTCTATTTTAAGGAAATTTAAGAAAAAGAATGCCAAAGTCTAATATAAATGCTTTCGTATTACATCTGTTACTATTAACACAAATTCTGACCTTAATCTCACACATATGCCATGATTATGGAGTGCTTTATGACTCACTCACTGTTTCTCTAAAGTTAAAACCTTTCTCTAGGACCTCAGAATCTTTGAGTTAAAAGCCCTTTTGAGTTCACTTATTTCTCAGCAGTTGGTGATTTTTAAAAATCTCAGCAAATGTCTTTTGCCTCCTTCTGAGAGAAGAGAGTTGGATACTGGATTGTTTTTAAGGTCTTCTTCGGACTCTAAAAATCTGATTCTGGGACAATCCAGGAAAGTGTTAGCCTGCCTCTCCAGCTTCCCTGTTCTCAAACATCTGGTTCCTTCTTTACACAATTAAAAAAAGAGAAGAGAGCATGGAATCGGGAATTATTTTGCTCCCTGACTTCTCATTTCATTTTTTGGTGTGAATCAGGAGCGGACCATCCCCTATGTTGTCCCACCTCTGCTACATGTGCATGCGTGTGTGCGCGCGCGCGCGCACACACACACACACACACACACACACACACACACACACACAGAGTTTATAGGGAGACTGGCCTCACTGAGGCTTGCTCCTGCTGATGTGTGCCAGATACTCATTCTTTTGTCTAGACCGTAACTGCTAATGTTTTTTGTTTTGTTTTGTTTTTTAAGATTTTATTTATTTATTTGTCAGGGAGAGACAGCACAAGCAGAGGGAGTGGCAGGCAGAGGGAGAAGCAGACTTCCCACTGAGCAGGGAGCCCGATGCAGGACTCAATTCCAGGACCCTGAGAGCATGTCCTGAGCCCAAGGCAGACGCTTAACCGACTGAGCCATCCAGGCGTTCCACAGCTAATGTTTTCTGATCCCTTTGCTAAGTCCTGTGCTACACACTTAACTTGGATTACTGGGTCATTATTTCTTAGCATTTTGGTTTTGGAATCAGCCAGTCCTAGATTTACATCTCAGGTCAGCCCTTTATCATCTATGAAACCTTGGGCAAAAGGAATGCGCATCTCTGAGCCTCAGTCTTCACATCTGTAAAATGGGAGATTATGTAAATACAAAATCTCAAAAATGCTGACAAAGGGCTACTAGAATCGAGACTGGCACACAGCCTGCTATAAATGTAAAAAATGTTATTAGTTGTTATTATTATTAGCATTCCTGTAGCCCACCACACTGACCAATATCCCTAAATCCTCTCTCCCAGGCTCCTCCCCCACGGCTCTGATATTTGATTTTCTTGTCCCCAGCCTGGGTATCAGCTTCCTTCTCCTGACCTTCTGGACCCCGGGCTCTCCGCAGGGGTGATTTCTTAGAGTTCGGCACCGGAGGGCCCACCTTCTCTTCTCAGGCTGTTTACTTTATTCTATTGCTCTATCTGACTTCTCTCTTTAAACCTTATGGCGCCTCCTACCTGGCGCAGTCCCCCCACCGCACCGATCTGAAGGATCCAGGTAAGACACACGCGGAGCCCTCACACTTAACCTTCACACAAACCCCAGGAAGGTTTTCTGCCATCCTCAACATACAAAGTCCACCTCTGGTCCCAAGAGAGCCCCTTCCATTCCCATCACCTCCCAGCCGGATGGCACGTGTAGCAAATCTAAGTCACGTGACTCTGCTTAGCCACCAGAGAGGCTGCCAAGTGTGTCTTGAACTGGGCAGCCATGAGTCCTGGTGAATTATGAGTGTGAAAGCAAAGAAAGATTTTCAGGACAGCCCGCAAGCTGCCAGGGACAGGTCACAGTATTTTCATTTCACAGGTCATGATATTTTCATTTCCCATGACTCAGGGAAATCAAGAGGTCCCACAGCCTAGTAGTGAAGGAGCCAGGAACTAAGGTCTCTCAGACTCTGGAGCTATGTCTGAAGGTATGCGTCAGCGCTGCCCGCTTCCCTGTGTTTGCTGAGGATGTAGCTGCCTCTGGCGCTCTCTGTCAGGAGATTTGTTCCTGATCTCTACCCCATGGAAGCTTGAAGTAACCTCTTCTCTTCGATTATTTTAGCTACAGGTTGGTTTTAACATCCCCTCCCATAATTTTACATATCCTAGTATACGGTTAGTCCTCTTAATGTTTACTAAGTGACACAATCTAGCCAACTACTCACACAGAAGAATTCTTGAAGAGCTAAAGTTGCAAAGGCTGTTGTGTTCCTCACATAGTAGAAAATACTTCAAACCATTATTTCAACCAGGTCGCTGAAGAGCAATTTAAACTAATTCCATGGGGGGGGGGGGGTGGATTACACACACACACACACAATCAAAAACATACCTTGAAATGACAAGGAAATTATCCATATTACTTAAAGAGAAAACGGTTCAATTATTTGAATTATTAATTCAAGCCATCACTTAAATGTTTGTTTCAAGTCCAACTGCTTTGTTTTTCAATACAGAGACAACGTCTATTTGGTATTCTTTGCAGACACATATGCCTGGGCCTACAGTTAATGAATAACTTCCCTGCTGATTTTTGGGGGTTTAATTTCATTCTGTTTCACTTAGCTCTCAACACTGTATTTATTAGCGATCAATAATCACATTATTGTGTGCTAACAGATGCCTCTAACACTTAAATAATTCTCTCAAGGATTTGGGAAGCCATTTAATATTAGTTATTAATATTAGCTGGCTAAAGGTTGGTGGTTTTCAAGTAGCATAGGGAAACACCCGGTTCTCTTACCAGGACAAATACCATATTCATCAAGGTCGACCATCTGCCATAATAAATGATCCCCACATCTCAGTGGCTTAAGACAGTAAGAGTAAATTTTTCACTCTCATTTTCTCACAGTTAGGGTTGGTAGTCGGGCGTTCTGCTCCCGGTGGCCCTTCAGACACAGCTGGCTTCTCTCCTAGGGCTCTATTTTCCAGGTTTTAGGCATTCTCTCTGTCCTACCCATGAATGGAAAGAGTGGAGGATGCTGGGGGGCTGGGAGTTTTTCAGATGGGCCCTTCTGGGTGTCACTTCTACCATATCCCATTGGCTGGCACTACACCTGACCGCAAGGGATGCTGGGAAGTAGCAGAGTTACACACCCAGGAGAAGGAGGAAATGGCTTTCGTGAGCACCTAGCCACCAAATAAAATCGAGTCTCTGTCACAAATACTGAAAGAAACTGCTAGGCAAGAAAAAGTAATAGGGAATTCAATTTAAAAGGTTTTTTTTTAAATTAATAATGATATAATTGAAAATTATGACCTTTTGTATACAAGCCAATCTAGTGAGAATAACAGGTGTTCTAAATTCAAGTCAACTTTTTACAAGTTATTTACAAGCAGCTGTCTAAGGGCAAATTTTTTTTATTATGGTAAAAGTGTCATAAAATAAAGTTTAACATGGTAACTCTTTTTAAGTGTAGAGTTCAACCACATTCAGTACGCTCACACTGCTGGCCAACTGTCTCCACAGCCCTCCTCACACATCGAAACTCTGGAACCATTAAACACTTAAATCCTCAATCCCCTCCCTCCCCCCGCCCCCAGCCTCTGGGAACCACCGTTCTACATTGTGTCTTTAAGAATTCAACCATTTGGGGTGCCTGGGTGGCTCAGTGGGTTAAGCCACTGCCTTCGGCTCAGGTCATGATCTCAGGGTCCTGGGATCGAGTCCCGCATCGGGCTCTCTGCTCAGCAGGGAGCCTGCTTCCCTCTCTCTCTCTCTCTCTCTGCCTGCCTCTCTGTCTACTTGTGATCTCTCTCTGTCAAAATAAATAAATAAAATCTTAAAAAAAAAAAAAGAATTCAACCATTTGGGGTGCCTGGGTAGCTCTGTTGGTTAAGCAACTGCCTTCAGCTCAGGTGATGATCCTGGAGTCCCCGGATTGAGTCCCCCATTAGGTTCCCAGCTCCATGGGGAGTCTGCTTCTCCCTCTGACCTTCTCCTCGCTCATGCTCTTTCTCACTGTCTCTCTCTCAAATAAATAAACAAAATATTTTTTAAAAAAAGAATTCAGGGGCGCCTGGGTGGCTCAGTGGGTTAAAGCCTCTGCCTCCAGCTCAGGTCATGATCTCAGGGTCCTGGGATCGAGCCCCACATCAGGCTCTCTGCTCAGCGGGAAGCCTGCTCCCTCCTCTCTCTGCCTGCCTCTCTGCCTACTTGTGACCTCTCTCTGTCAAATAAATAAATAAAATCTTTAAAAAAAAAAAAGAATTCAACCATTTTTAGGCACCTTATATAAGTGAAATCCTACAGCATTTGTCCTTTTGCATCTGGCTTATTTCACTTAAAATAATGCCTTCAAAGTTCTTTGGTGTTGTGGCATTATCAACGCTCCTTTTAAGGCTAAATAACACTCCATTGTATGTGTCTACTACATTTTGTTTACCCATTCATCCATCAGTGGGCCCTTGGATTGTTGCCACCTTTTAACTATTGTGAATAATGCTGTTAGGAACACTGGTGTACAAATATCTCTTCAAGTCCCACTTTCACCTTCTTTGGCTAAATACCCAGAAGGGGAGTTGCTGGATCCTTTGGTAATGCTCTGTTTAAGTTTTTGAGGAACTGCTCTATTTTCCACAGTGGCCATTAGAGTCTTAATAAAGCCGGAGACAAACTTGTAATTGGCTTCAACAAAAAGTTGTAAATGACTCATTTGTAAAGGTACAGTCCCCATTAAAAAGTTTCCTGAATTGGGAGATTATGTGTTTTCAATTTAGCTGGGTAAGAACTAGAAAAGTTTTAATTTCATTTTTCTTTTGCCTCTAGGTGAAGTAATAAAATATACTGAGTAATTAGTTGTATTCTCTGGGAGGTATAAAAAAGAGGAATTTGATCAGAAAACGTGTGTTGAAACCTCCGTGCTGGCCCTCTTGTGACACTGGTCTCTAATAGATCTCCTGGAAATGATGGGACTAGTTTATCATACTACAACTAAAAATTAAACCGAGAATATCTCTGCAGCGCTGTCAGTTTTAACTTCCAATTAACAATTAAAATCTGACAGCCACACAATTTACGAACTGATATTGTCAGCTGTGCTCTGTATGGGAGGCTTGTCTGATAATTATCTGGATTACTTCATATTTTGACCTCCTCGGGTTTTTTTCTCTCCCATAGACTATTTTTGTGTAAATATTTAAAACAACTAACTAGAGTAATGAAGACCTGAGTGCTTTCCAGAAGTTTCATCCAAACAGCGAGGGGTTTTGGATGTTTGGTTTTGATTTCATTCTCTCTGCCAATTTCAGGTTTCTGAGTACAAGTACTGTCAAAATTCAAAGATACTATAAAAATGAAAAGCGGGTACCGCGGAAATGAGAGCACATTTGAACTAAACCCTTCTCTGAGAGATTGATTTGGAAACCTTTGGTTCCTTAATAATGTGATTTCTAACTTGGCTATTTCATCATAGGCGTATGGCAGTACATTGATATTCAAGGTTTCAAAAAATATCTCCAAGTTCGGCTTTTCCAGAACGAAAGACTGAAAAATGAAGTTGGGCGCGAGGTTTGATACCAGATTATCATTTTTGATGGCAGAACATCCTAAGAGACCCCTTTTATCCATTCTTGTCTGCGTATCCCCAGGGCTAGCGGGTATTGGGGGCCAGCAGTGGAGAATGCTTATTTTAATTACTTTTTTCCATAGGAGAGCATTTGGTGCTTAATCAACAATAGTGCTTAAATCACTTATGATGGGAAATGGAATTACACAGTATATACTCCCTGCCACCAATACTATATGCCACCAACATTTTTCACCGTGGCACACTGGATTTGCATGGATTTCTCTCCCTTTGAGCACATGTGTTCACAACAGACACCTACAGTATTAATCTGAAGTTTCTCTGAAGGTGTTTCTTTCAAAGAGAAATAAAATCTAGACTAGTTTCCCTTTAACGCTATGTTTTAAGAAGTAAAGCCAACGAAAGGAAGAGCCTGCCTGTGAAATCTATCACAGATCTTGCACCGATGGATGCAACAGGAGCAGTGGAGACTTTAGTAGCTTCCATAAAGAAAAACTGACATCATTTTTAAACATGGATCTTGCGTATAATTTCACATCTGGCAGTACGGACTAGCAAGATGCATAGCATTATAAATAATGGACTTTTAGGTCTTTCCTCAACAGCCATGGTCAGGTACACATTTATAAGGCTTCATGGTTGCAGCATGAACAAAGTGTTAGCCAGCACTGAAATCACTCTAGAAGCTTCAGTCGATCCACCTATGCATTATATAATCTCAGTATGAGCCCCAGTCATTCATTCCTAGTGATATCCAGCTCTCTCAATACTTATCCCTCCAGAGTTCTTTTTTTTCTTTTAAGATTTTTATTTATTTGACAGAAAGAGATCACAAGTAGGCAGAGATGCAGGCAGAGAGAGAGAGAGAGAGAGAGGAAGCAGGCTCCCTGCTGAGCAGAGAGCCCACGCGGAGCTCGATCCCAGGACCCTGAGATCATGACCTGAGCTGAAGGCAGCGGCTCAACCCACTCAGCCACTCAGGCGGCTCATCCCTCCAGAGTTCTTAAGCTCTCCATTTACTCTTGTGCCTCCCACTCTTGGGCCCTATTTTTATCCCATTCCCTGTTCCTAGGATTTGAGCAGCCGCCACTTTAAGGACCACTGTTCTCCTTCAGTTCTGTCTCCCTGCCTCACCTTCACCAACCAGCTTCTTACAGTTTTACCTTCCTTAAAAAATGAACACACACACACAACTTCATCTCCTTTTGTCTTCTTTTTCTGACTTAAATAAGTCGATTAACTAGCCTCCTATGAAACTGCCCTGCTCTCATCTAAGAAGGTGTGGTATACTGACATTGACCAAAGTAGGTTCTAACCCTGGCCGGGAACAAGGTACTTCTCTCTTGGGATCTGTTTTCCAATCTGTAACTGGAGGAGAAAATGATCCTACCACATGTAGGTCGTTCTAAAAATTAAGCAAGATAACATATACGCATCACCTACAGTAGCAGAATTGGCTTCAGGAAACACTATCCAAGATTCTTATTATTAATTATTATCATTATCATTATTATTATTAGATGTTTACCTTCCTTTCACATGACACTTGGAGATTCTTCCCATTTTAGTCCTCATCCCCCAGAATTCAGGATCAAATGAATTGAATACAGTGTAATACTTAAAGGAATTACTCTGTGTCACGACAACTGTTCCTAGCGCTCTTTTGGGGGGACAAATGCTCTCACTTTGACTAAGCCAGCTGCCATAGAAGGTATTAAGGCCAGTTCACGTGCTACTATTCGGTCAAAACTCTGCAAAGATGAGAAACCTCAGGCCCAGGGACATGAAACAGTGAAGAAATAAACCCAAAGTTGCTTTGTATTCAAACGATGATCCAAATCCTGTTTAAGATAACAAATTGCCAATGCGTCCCTCTGATTAGCAATCTTTGGAGGAAGCCGAAATCTTTGCCAAAGCAGTCTTTTCTATAAGACCTGCGACTCTTAAGGACTTTCAAGGAAAATGTAGCCGCTTTTTTTCCCCTTGGGGGATCTAACTCCTAGTCCTTTTCGTGCTAGGACATTTGGGGGGTACCTACAATAGACTCTTACGCAGAGAAAGTGGGCTCCCAACCCAGCCGCTGAACGGATCCTGCGGCTTTGAGCTCTTTGGCCATTCCAAGGTTAGGGCAGGCCACCCGCCAGACTGATCCGGGACTTGGCCTGGAGGCGGGCTGGGCGGGCCCGGGCACACATCCTAGCCCCCCCCCCCCCCGGCTGGGCGTGGCGTAGGGCCAGATGGGGCGTAGCTGGGGCCGCAGGGCGTGACCGGATCCTGCAAAATTCGGCCCAGCGACCCCGGGGCGGGGAATAGACCACTCCGAGGGTGGAGTGGGAGCCGGAGTCGGGGAGACTTGAAGTCCCCGCAAGCTCGCCCTGCTGAGGGTCCCGGGGGAGAAGGCGGAGCGCAGCGAGCCAAGGGAAGGTGCGCGGGAGCCGGAGCGGGCGCGGCAGCTGTGGGCAGGGTAGGAAGGGTGAGGTCCGCGGGGAGGCGCTGCGGCCGAGCCTTTCGCGTTAATCCCTGCGGGGAGACCCCGCGGAGGTCCCCCTGGGGAAGGGAGGTTCAAAGCAGCCAGATGCGCCGGGGAAGCTGCAAAGACGGGGTTTGCGAGGCTGCGCGAAACCCAGGAGGCTGGCCTGGGCTTAGAAGCAGCTGGTAGCCCCAGAGTCTAAAAGTCCAGCGAAGCCTGGCTTGAAACCTGAGGCCGAGAGTGCGGCGCGGGGCAGGGCCCGAGGGCCCCGCGTGGCGCGAGCTCAGCGTTGCTCGACAGAAAGGCTTCGGAGTTGTCGTCTGGCAGCTGCGCTGGGCCGGGGGCTTCTCTCCCCTATCCGTTCTCCTTTAATGAGCTTTGAAGTCACACCTCTAAGCCTTGGGCCTTGCCCTTGCCCTTTGTTTTACCGTCTCCTGGTTCTTCTATCCTAAAGGTACTCGAAACACACTTAAGTGCGCCTGCCTTTTGGATAAGAGCTTGGTATTTACAGCCGCAGTGTTGTGATATTTGCGAAGACGCCTCAGGTGCAGTGACACCTCCGAGGGGGACACATTTACAGAGAGCTTCTGCCTTGTATAAAAACGTGTCCATTCGTCCTTAAATCACCGCCACGGCGGAGGAAACTGACAAACATTTACTCCTCTCCTAAAGGATCATCGCTTTCATTGTCAAATAGAATGAACGTCAGGGAGAAAAGAGCCCCAAGACTTATGACACCGACTTAGCCGGTTACGTTTTACTTTGCATAGACAGCAGAGGTGCACAGCAGTTATCCTAAAGACCTAATGTGATTCCAGAAATAACTCATCCCTTTTAAAAAGAAATCTCCGGGGGCACCCGGGTGGCTCAGTGGGTTAAAGCCTCTGTCTTCAGCTCCGGTCATGATCCCGGGGTCCTGGGATCGAGCCCCATGTCGGGCTCTCTGCTAAAGCAGGGAGCCTGCTTCCTCCTCTCTCCCTCTCTGCCTACTTGTGATCTCTCTCTGTCAAATAAATAAAATCTTTAAAAAAAAAAAGAAATCTCCGTGCGCACTGCAAAGAGAGATCAGACAACTTGCACTTGATAGCAAGATAGCAACTTAATTTTAAAAAGGATAATTTGAACACAAAATTCACAGCGTGCTGCTTTATGAAATTATGTTTTTCATTTGTGGAGGCTAGATGTTGTCTTATTATAAAAGTTACTAAAATATCTGTAATATAGATTTGGGGCATAAAATAGCAAAATGCATTTTATTTTCATTCCTTGATCTTAGAGTCATGATAGGAATATATATATACACACACATAAAATCAGTTAGTAAACGCAAATCACCAGGGATCTTCTTTTAGCTCTGTGCACCTAACATTGCTCTATGTCAGTGTTCTCCTGTTCCAGCGGAGGAAGGTAAGGCACAGAAGGGTAAGCCACACTGCTGCAAAGTTTAGAAAAAAATCCATGTCTTTCCAATTCCAAAACCTGTGCTCTTACCACTTAGCCACCCTGTACCTGTGTTTTTCACAAGTCTGCCCCTGTCTAACAGGAACTAAAGGTACTCTGGTAGAGGGGGGCAGGAAGCCAGATGGCTGGCTTAAAGAACTCTGAGGACCCATGAGTTGAACCTAATTCTATTTCTGATTCCAACTCTGTGACTTTGTACAAGTTCCTTATCTTTTCTGGCACATAAAAGTAATTGATCTCTAGGTCTCTACTAGATCAAAAAACCTATAGATTTTTGAAAACAAGATTCTGCTTTTACCGTTTAATGATATTTTTGGTCACACTTGGTGTCAAAATTACAGGGTGGCCAGGAAAGGTTGGTTTAATCCATTCAGTAAATGCATGTTGTATAGCTGGACATGCGGTGGGGCTGCTCCGATAAGGAACAGGACACATGAGGTTTCTAGCCTCCAGGAGTCTATATTCTGTTTGGAGGCAGAGAGACTTCAGGAAACAAAGAAAAAAAATCAACAAACAAGTTAATTAACCAATAGACACAAATTATAAACGGAAGGCTGTGATAAAGGAAAATGGAACTGGTGGGGTCGAGGGGGTGGGGAGGGGGACACTTTGCATGTGTTTGTGAAAAGGAGTCCTCACCAAGACCTTCTAATTTAGAAGGATGAGAAGGACTTAGCGATGTTCATTACTTTCAGTGGGACCTGCTCAGGCAAAGGAGCCCTGAAGGATCTTGGCATGTTCTAGAAATTGCAAAATATCTTTGAGACGGAGCTGGGGCGATTGGTTCAAGAAGAAGTTGGAAAGACAGGGTGGTACCAGGTCCTGCAGGGCATTGTGCAGCCTGGTAAGCTCTCTAGATTTTCATCTAACAGCAGTGGGAAACCACTAAAGGGTTGTGGGCAGGGAAGCCCCACGGAGGTGGCTATGATGTAGCCCAAATGAAGGATGGGGGTAGCTCAGGCTGGGGTAGTGGCAGTAAAGCTAGAGAATGTGGAATCTTTAACCATCACTTTACCAGCAGGGCCTTCCTAACAACCATATTTAAAATAATATTCTAGCACCCCTCAAATCCCCTGCATTCCCATCCCTCCCTTCCTTTAGTTTTCCTGCATACAACTTATTCCCATATGACATACTGTTTCTTTTGTTAATGAATTCTTTACTCCTTCCTAGGAGAATGTCAACTATGTGAGGGTGGGGTTGGCATGTCTTATTTACTGCTGTTTCTCCAGCACCTGATGCGGAACCTCATGCAAAGTGGGCTCTTAATCCATTTCATTGTAGGGATGGACTTGATAAATGCTTTGGATTTTGATTCTATAGAACTGACTGATGAATGGCAGGTGGTGGTGAAAGGGAAGGAGAAGCCAAGGGTGATTCTCAAGATGCTGGCTCAGAAGCTGGGCAGAGGTAAATGTTAATTAAGAAGAGGAAGGCTAGGGAAAGAACAAATTGGGAATTGGGGTAGGGGAGATGGAAAGTTACATTTGGGGTGTATTAACTCTGTGATGTGTAGATTAGTTACCTATTACTATATTTTTTAAAATGCCCTAAAATTTAGCTGATTAAAACAACAGCCCTTTGTTATCAGTTTCTGTGGGTCTAAAATTTGTGCATTGGATAGTTGGGTTTGTTCTGGCTCGGAGTCTCTTGTAATGGTAGAGTCAGTCCATCAGCCGGGGCTGTGGTCATCTCAAGGCTTGACTGGAGCCATAAGTTCTGCTTCTTACCTTCTTCACAGGGCTGTTGACAGATTTTGGGTGGCTGTTGGCTGGAGGCTAGTTCCTTACCATATGGACCTCTCCATAGGGCTATTCATGATGTGGCTTCCCCCAGCGCAAATGTTCCAAGAGGGAAGGAGAACCCAAGATAGAAGTCAGTCTTTAAAAAAAAAAAAACAAAAAAACAAAAAACCTGATCTCAGAAGTAGCATGCTGTTACTTCTGTTGTTTGCTGTTGATTACACAGACCAGCCCTGGTGCAGTGTGTGTGTGTGTGTGTGTGTGTGTGTGTTGGGGAGCAACACAGGAGTGTGAATACCAGGAAGGATGATGTTGTTGGGTGCCATTGTACCATCTGCCTTACCACAAGGTCTATGTGATGTCCAAGGGGAAATGTCATATAGGCTGGTGGGTATATTATACTGCAGCTGACGGGAGAGATCTAGGCTACAGATAATTATTGGGGAGTCATTAATCGTGATATATGAAGCTATTGGAAGTGTATAACAGGACCCGGGGAGAGAATATAGGTAGAGAAGGGAGGAGGAACCTGGACCCAGTACCCAGGACCCCAGTACTTAGAGATCAGTGGAGGAGGAGCCAGCAAAGGAGGATGGTGAGTGAGGTAGGAAGAGAACCAGCACAGTGTGTGTTTTGGGGTGACTACACTGAAGGACAGGTTTCACTGGACAACTTTCCCCTTCCCCATGTAGGGGCAGAAGATAGCTTGAATATGGCTGAAGTGAAAAGAATTTCTGAAAAAATGCAATTTAATATAGTTTGCAGTGTGAGTAGTTAAATTTTGACCCAGATAAAAGCAGAGAAAAGGAGAACACATATATAGGTTAGAACATTCAGAGTCTCGAGAAATCTATGTCTGTATCCTCAGTGCCCTCTCGGTGTGGGATTATAGTTGGTAGAGAGCCCCATGTAAGGATTTTAGGGGTTACTTTCAGAATTAAATCTGAAGACAAAATAATGAACTGAATAACATAGGAAGAACTACTGACCTTGGAAAATGCCCATCCTTCCTTCCATATGCTTTACAGCGTTTACCATATGAGGATTCTTTCTCCTCAAATGTCTTAAATAGCCCAGTGAGCCATCCAGTAACAATGGGAAAATTAATTCCTGATTAAGTTCTGCTCAGTAGCCCTATGAACTTCACTGTTAACAGGAGGACCTAAGATGGTTGAATATATTTTTTACACACCAGATGTTCTTTAGGGTGTGTTTTCAGTAGTCCCAAGTTTTTCTAAAAAGACTTTCATTTTTTAAAAAAAGCTTCTCATTCATAGACATCCTCCCTCACTTTAAAAAAAAAAAAAAAAAAAAGGAAGAAGGAGAAAAATAAAATACCTGCTCCCACCTGGCCACCTGGCCTAAACCGGCTCTGAGTGCCTCTTCATGAAACTCAGTGAGAAGTATCTGCCTGAGTCCACATGCTTTGTGTGGGAGTCTCTCTGTCCCCTTCCAGCGGGGTATGGCCATGTGCCTTGCTTTGGCCAATGAGATGTAAGTGGAGTGACATGTCACTTCCAGGTAGATGCTTTAAGAGCCAGTGAGAGGTCTGTCACATTCTCTTTCCCTCTGCCACAGCGACCACCAATTTTCTAGATAGTGGCTGCTTGGTCAGCTTGGACGGGACAGGAGGACACAGAGCAGCGCCCCCTGTCGACCTGTGTTAGACATGTAGGGAGAGCTAGATACAAGCTTTTCTTATGTTTAGGCCCAAGATTTGGGGATTTGTTTGTTACCACAGCAGAAATTAGCCTATCCTGACTAATGGACTCGGGAAAGAGCTGAGCCGCATGCATCCAGGAATTACTGATTTCCAGTCTAACAGACACCTTGGAAGACTGGGAGGGAAGGTGCTGTAGAAGGCTCACTGTTGTGCCTAACGCTGCCCTTACTGTTAGGGAGACAGGCCTACTTGTTTCCACAATAATCAGCTTCATGATTTTAATCACAGGGGCAAAATGGTAGTTAGGTGTTTCATTACACCCTGTAAGGGTAGCCGTTGTTAAAATGTAAAATACAGAAAGGCTCAATGTGGGGACACCTGGGCAGCTCAGTCAGGTAAGCATCTGCCTTTGGCTCAGGTCATGATCCCAGGGTCCTGGGATTGAGCCCCACATTGGCCTCCCTGCTCAGCAGGGAGTCTGCTTCTCCCTCTCCTCCTGCCCCTCCCCCTGCTTATGCGCTCTCCTTTGTCCTCTCTCTCTCAAATAAATAAATAAAATTAAAAAAAAAATAAAAGAGATGATTCTTCCCAAATATGATTATCCACGGATGCATCTCAGAAATGATCTTGTCACCAAAGGACATTTGAAATGCATCATCCATAAGCCTTTTTTTTTAACGCAGCTTCAAGGATTTTAAATATGGTTTCCTGGCTATCTTATTTTTGAGCTAAGGGCATCAGACCTCGGTTTTGCTCTCAGTGTCCTAGAGGCAATGTGTTCACACTTCTACTCTGAGTCAAACAGAAGCGCAGCAGGGAACATTTTGCTTCGGGCAGAGCTATGCTGTATTCCTAGGGATGTTGGCTATAAATCCATTCTCCCTAGAGGTTAACAATCAAAGTTCTCCCCCTCTCTTACTCAGACGAGTGATATGATGATGATAAATTGCTTGGACATGACCGCCCCAAGCACTAGCGTGATGAATTATGTCGCTGAGGGCATGACCACAGATTCTCCATTGTCAGTCTGCAACATTGAATATTGGCAGGATTCATAAATAGCCTTCTGCCAATTTTGGTCACCGCTTTGCATATTAAGTTCTCTGTTTTCACAGGTCGTGGCTCTTAGTTCTTAATCAACTCTGTCTTTCCCTGAATTCACTTAACTAATCAACCTTTTGTGTTTTTTTCTGTTCCCTACTTGCTAAACGGATGGGGTGTTCTCACAGTTGTGTTCGGTAAACATTGAGGCTTTCTTCACAGAAACTGTTAAAATAGTAATTATTAGTCCTTTTCACTAAATCCAGAGTAATAACAGCTTATCTTGCAGTGGCTTAATTGGGTAATTATTTAGTGTTTGAAAAGCACTTAGAAGAGAATATTGGTAAATATTGTTGTCAATTTAATGCTCCTTTGTGTAATTCCAAGTCCACTGCAACCAAAAACTCCTTAGTATTACTGTGTAGTGACAATGATTTCTTGATATTGCTTACTATTTTCAAAATTGTATATATACTGATTTGGGGATTTTTTTTTTTTTTTTTTGAAAGAGGAAAGAGAGCTTGGGGGAGGGGCAGAAAAAAATGGAGAGAGAATCTTTTTTTTTTTAGTGGTTTTTTTTTTAAGATTTTATTTATTTATTTGACAGACAGAGATCACAAGTAGGCAGAGAGGCAGGCAGAGAGAGAGGAGGAAGCAGGCTCCCCGCTGAGCAGAGAGCCCGATGCGGGGCTCAGTCCCAGGACCCTGGGATCATGACCTGAGCCGAAGGCAGAGGCTTAACCCACTGAGCCATCCAGGTGCCCCCAGCCCTTTCAACAAAGTTTCTACCCACTCTGTAGACCCAGATCCTCCACGTGTAATTAAAGGCCACCTCCGTAGCTTGGCTTAGATGACCTCCATCACTGATGGTATTGGTTTGCTAGGACAGCCATAACACAATATCACCAGCAGGGTGACTTAGACAACAGGCATTTATTTTCTAACAGTTCTGGAAGCTGAAAGACCAAGGTCATAGTGTTGGTAGATTTGGTCTCTTATGAGGCCTCTCTTGGCTTGCCAGTGGCTACCTCCTCTGTGTGTCCTTCCATGGTCTTCCCTCTATGTTGTCTGTGTCCTAATCTCTGCTCATAAAATAGTCATACTGAATTAGGACTCACTGCCCAAACCCCATTTTAATGTAATTACCTCTTTAGAGGCCATATGTCCGTATCCAGTTACATGCTGAGGTACTGGAGGTTAAGACTCCAACTTATGAGGTAGGGGGAACACAATTCAGTCCATACTTCTCAACTGTAATAATAATGGTCTGTGGAAACTACCGTTTTTGGAGTTACTTTCATTGATTATCAAATGTGAGCAACCAAGTGATGACTACTTTGGAGGGTCTACTCAGCTTGGGAACTTCTTAGCATTACTTGGAGGAGAGTTTTATGCTTGTGACTTAAAACAGTGAAGTAATTAGATAGAAATTGTAGCAACATGATTACCTGAATCCTATGTACTTTATTAAGTGGTTAACCATAAAATGTACATAGTTAAGTATACCTTGCCATCTGAACTCCCACCATCCAAATATTTCTTATAACTCGCCAATATTTTTTCCTCAGA
Organism: Lutra lutra; assembly: GCF_902655055.1. Taxonomy (NCBI): domain Eukaryota; kingdom Metazoa; phylum Chordata; class Mammalia; order Carnivora; family Mustelidae; genus Lutra; species Lutra lutra. Next base: position 23,277,286 of record NC_062285.1, on the reverse strand, counting down.
ATTTCCTCTTTGAATCCAAACTTGTGAATATTAGTCCACATACTTGTGTCATCAAAAAGGGCAACAGGATGTGGAGGACACTGTGATCCTATAGTTCAGATATCCCCCTTAGAGGTCAACATCTTGTGTTGCCTTCATGTCATCAACTGAAAATGTCTAAGAGAGGTGATGAACATAAGAAGCTAGAAAAGCTCTTACATTTGAAAAAGTATTGCGACTCTGAAAGCCTCCAATACCTCAGTTTGACTGTCCCCTCTCTCCATCTACCATGGGTACTATAGTTGTTTCTGGAAAGCTTTACCGTCTGCCTTCAGAATAGAATAATAATTTTTTTTTTAATTCCAAAAAAGAATGTCTTTTGCAGCTCATTAATTGCCAGAAATCCTTAGAAGATTGTTATTGTATGGGTTTATAAGAGTATTTTAGTAATATTTGGAATAACTGGTTGGTGTTTTTGAATGAGCTGTGAAACATTCATTTTCCCCTTAAAAACTTTTTTTATTGGAATCTATCGTTGAAGCTGGGTGCTAGATACCTACAGGTTCCTTACACTATTCTCCCCACATAGGCAAGCTTTTGAAAATGCCCACATTAAAAAGTTGAAATGAAATAATTTTAAAAAATAAATAAATGTGATATATAACCTCCTGCAATGCAAAATTTGGTACCTATTGTGTTTTCAGGGAGAAATTACATTTGGATAGTGAAGTATGTGTGCATATGTAAGACAATACATGTGTAAGTAGAGTGTGGTTTTCACTACCAGTTGCTCCATAGAAAAGTATTGTTGGCACCCTTATCCAGGGTCCAAGGGTATCTTTGCTAGTTTTGACCCAGATTATTTGACATGTTTTTATTAACCACTCCCTGGTGTATGGCATGTCTGTCACTTCATGAGTCTGCCTTTCTACCAGTCACAGAATAGAATAGCTAACAGAATAGAATAGAATAGAATAGATTAGCTAACAGAACAGAATCGCTGCCCAAGCTGCATTTTCTCCAAGTAGAGTCTTTCACTTCAGACACTTTCCATTTACAGTTGCACAAGTCCATTTCACACGTGAATTCAAAGAAAAGGGCGCTGGCTTCCAATCAATGCACCACGCCTGGCGAATGCCTTCTGTCTAGTACTTTCTATTAAAAAAAAAAAAAAAAAAAAAAAAGTCCTCTGCTACTGCAGGAAGGGTCTTTCCAGGTTGTCACTAGGCAAGAAAACATCTCTGCTGAGTGTGCTTCGAGGTCTGTTTCTCCAAAGCCCTGTCTCCCTCCTGTCACTGCCATTGCCCGTTCAAGTTCCCAAAGCTTCCACAGGTAGGATTAGGGACTGTCCTGGGCCTCTCTGGTGCAAGTCTCACTCACATTGCTGCATAAGTCAAAGACCTGACATTGATTTCCTTTGGCTTCTGGGTTGCTTTGAACTTGCCCCCTCCCCATTCTCATTCAGCGAGGTGCATCTTCAAGGTGTTCCTCTTTGTCCTGTATAAATACTTTGGATCAGCTTAAGGTATAAGAAGTAAAGAATCTGCTGTTTTAGCACTGACATTACTGAGCTTTGACCTTACACCCATATTTGATCTGGTGGGTGTTCCAGGGTAAGGGGTGGGAGGTGTTTTCCTACATCCTGCTCTGCAGGGCCCCCTTTCCCCTTTTTTGACATAATCCATTCCTCCCACGCATTCTTTATTCACTCTTTGTTTATCAGTGTATTTCAGTAGAAAGACCAAAATATCCGAGTTAAGAGACCCAGGTTTAAAATGTGAAGATTCTATATAGTTTATCTATTGTCTATTGAATAAATGTACAATATTTCTATTCATTTAATTGTTAGATTTAAAATAGATAAAAGAACATAGTTTCCAGCATTAGGAACACTTCCTGAACCTTTGCTACTACTTAATCTTGCTATGGTGAAGTCGAAAGGATTAATTTCTAAATTTCTTTGCTTTTTGATAGACAAGATCAGAATTGTAAAAGGATTTTTATATGGAATTTGCACAGTGCATTATGTAGGGATGGTGTAGTTTTTTGTGAACTCGTTTTCACTTACTTACTTTTATCTTTGTGTTAGGAATCCCTCAGTAAAATAAATTCTCATTAACTATTCTTACATAATGTGATGATTTTTATAGCATTAGCAAAAAGGAAAGTTTCTTTATCTATATGTTGTTTCTTTACAAAGAATGATGTATTCAACTTCAGAGTTTTATTCTATGAAAATTGGAAAGTTTACTCAATAACTGTACCATGTCTGACCGTTATGTCTCATCTATATTCTTGATACCACATATCATATTTTTTGAAGATTTTATTTAATTGAGAGAGAGAGCAGCAGGGGGAGAGGGAGAAGCAGGCTCTCCACTGAGCAGGGAGTCCAATGTGGAGCTTGATCCCAGGGCCCCAGGACCATGGCATGAGCTGAAGGGCAGACGCCCAACCGACTGAGCCACCCAGGTGCCCCAACACCGTCTGTCATACTTAATATCTTTAAATCAACATCATTTAAAATGATGTCAACAATTATCAGACCAACAAAAAGTCTGAGAGTTAAAATTGGATGACAGCTTTCTCTGCCTAATTAGAAGTCATGATTATATTTCTAATGAGTTAGGAATATGTTATCCCCAGAATAGGAGATAGCTCTTGAATAGGTCAGAGAAAATAAAGGTGTCACAAGATATTGTAGAGATGCTAAATGCCTTTTAATTTTCACAAACTCAGTGTAATAGTCATCAGAATGAAATAATTCATCACACATTAATATTTCTCAGATTTGTCAAATTTGATTCATTCTCCTATCATTTTTAAAGCATGTTTGCAGGGCGTGTGGGTGGCTCAGCCGGTCCCGGGATGGAGCTCCTCATTAGGCTCCCTGCTCAGTGGGGAGTCTGCTTCTTCCTCTCCCACTGCCCTTCCACACCACTCGTGCTCTCTCTCCTCAAATAAATAAATTAAATCTTAAAAAAATAAAGTAAAGCATGTTTGTTATGACCAAGTACTACCTTCTCTAATTAATATTTTTCTTTAACCCACTTTTTTACTTCAGCTTATTCTAAACAATAATATCCATAAGAGGGGCACCTGGGTGGCTCAGTGGGTTAAGCCGCTGCCTTCAGCTCAGGTCATGATCTCAGGGTCCTGGGATCGAGCCCCGCATCGGGCTCTCTGCTCAGCAGGGAGCCTGCTTCCTCCTCTCTCTCTGACTGCCTCTCTGCCTGCTTGTGATCTCTCTCTATCAAATAAATAAATAAAATCTTTTAAAAAAATAATATCCATAAGATCAGAGGCTTGCAACATTTATTCTAAAACAGATTAAAATAAACAAATATGTGTTTAAGACATTCTAAATGCCCATATATCACCTAAAATTGGTTTGAACCACCCGTGGGATATATATCACACCTACTGAAAACACTGACAAAAAAAACAAGCAGATGACTGACTTTTTTTTCCTTATCTCACTGTCCACTAAGACATCAAATGATTCTTGGCTGTAACGTTGGCACAAAACAATTTCCAGAATAGTTTCTGTACTTGCACTGTGATAATTAGACAGTGTGAATACTGGATATGTGTGTGTATAAAAAAATGTACACATATATGCCCAGATACATAATGGATCATTGTAGCTGTTCTTTGGGAAAGAGCCAAGAGTTTTCAGTTGCTTAGACACTCAGCATCATTTTCTTGAGGGCTAATAAGCTGGGATTATTTTAACCTAGCCTCTATTTTAGTCATAAGCAGCATAGTGATATAAGAAAGTCTTAATCTGCGTTGTGAAGTATTTTTATTTAATTCATCTGTTAGTAATAATCTGAAGTTTATAGTAAATACTCTAAAGTGTAATATGTAAAAATACAGATATATGTAAATGTATATATAACTTATATATAAATATATATAAATATACATGCATATATATATGTAAAATATATAAAATACAATATAGTTTGTTCGAGAATGGCTCAGAAAATGAATTAGATCAGTATCAACAGAGTTCTCATTTCTTGTATAGAAATGTTCTGCCTGATTGTCTATACCTTAATATCCCCACTTATCTAATGTCTAAACAGGGTGAGCTCATGGGGAGCCACTGCAGAAGTCAGTTAGAGGTCCATTACTGCCTTTTTTGCCTAGAATCATGGAATTTGTACCTGGAAGGAAATTTGGAGGTCACCTTGTTTAACTCCTTTGTTTTATCTGGGAGAAAACTGAGGCTCATGTGCTAAATTTGCCCAAAGACCCCCTTTGGTCGTATCAACCTCTTGAAACCTTTATGCTATTGGCAAAGTTTCTCCCTATCGGGGAAATAGTGGTGTGTTCGTAAGATAATTCTATTGTCCCATCTGTGTTCATTCTTCCATTTTTGAAACACAGCAGTTCAGCATTAATGTTTGGTGGCACTCCAGATACTAAATTGCTACTGACTATTGTTTGTATCAAATACAAGCTTAACCCCGTTGAACACTATCAGGACTATTTTCTGTTGCCTTGAAGACATTTGGATGAGAAAGGAAAATGAGGACATTTTTCTAAGCAGTGTCAAGATATATTTTGCCAAATAAATAAAATTGTATTCTTAGGGGGAGTATTTTTGGATTCAAACATCCCATCTTTGATTCTTGACTTTTCGTCTGTATGTCTAATACAAAGCAAATAAACACTGGTAACCGAAGGCAGTAAGAGTCAGTTTTGATAGTACTTCATAGTGGCAGATGTCACTGTGAAGAATGAGCAGGAAGAGTTTAATTATACAGGATGCCTAAACAAGATCTCAAGGAAGAATAGCATAGTAGGTACCACAGACTTTACCTGTGAAATTAAATATAACTTCTAAAGGAAGGACAGCTAATTTTGTGTATGTAATAACTTTATATGGCTCCAGAGCTTGTTGGTAAAAGTAGTTTTAGCACTTAGGAAGCAATCTTTACCCTCATTGTGTTCCAATTAAAAAAGCAGTATTACTTCTTTTTGGAAAGGGAGCCACCGAGCCGTTCTGAGGTCTCCCAGGCCCATACAACTCAAGAAAAGGGAAATTAGCAACCCTGACTCCTCAGAACGCTGTCATCTACCCGAACAAGAAGGCAAGCAGGTCTTTCATAATACAAGAGACACTGCCAGTTGTGAATTCCTCCGCTGTTCATGCTGTTGGAGCACACGTATTCCCAGACGGACCCACGGCAGCTCTGAAACCTGCGCGTTCCTGTTAATTTACTCATCCATCCATCCTGAGCACTTATCGGGCGCCTGCTGTGGGCCGGTCAGGGTGCTGAAGGCTGGCCGTGACGCTGTGCTCGCTCAGACGCTGAGCAGAGAGGATTCCTTGAGTTAGGATCCTCTGTTTGCAATTCTCCTGTGCGGTCCCCAGATAGCACCAGAGGATTAGAGGCCCCTCACAGGAACACAATACCCTGCCAGTCTCTGCAGCGTGTGCCATTTGTCACTGACACAACGGAGTCATTTTACATGTGACTTCGACCCAGGGAGAGTATTAGGGGCCGGCAGTGCTTTTCTGTGCAGGCGTTTCCTTTTTCTGACCCTCGATCTGGTGCTTGGGTAGCCGCTCTCTGCTTACTCTCTTAGCCATGAGCAAAGAGGTCCCGCTTCCACGCTCCCACTTAGATCAGGAGAGATGCGTGCAGGGAAGGCGCTCCTGTCCCTAACCTGCTCTTCCTGCTTGCTCCGAGGGCTGGGGTTGTGGCCGGGACTGTGTCCGTGTCCACCACGGGTGACTAAGGTGGCCTTCCTTCTGAGCAGGCTCAGTGAAGACAAAGTCGTCAGCCAGATTCTTGTGAACCCTGATAAGGCTGTGCTCGGTTTCTGCCACACACTCCTGTTTACTAGGTTTAACCCTTTGTCATTATCAGGCATTTCCTTTCAGGAACCCCTTGTGTGGTTTGCTCTTACATTGGCTTCATGCCAGTTACTTTCAAGTACTTTTTTATCCTGACCTGCACTGACCTATATACGCTGTGTATGTGCAAACCTGATTAAATTGTCAACTCCTTGAGGACAGGACCAGGGCTGTCTCTGTTTCTGGCATAGAGAGGGCCTGACCTAACCGATGAGTGTTAAGAGTCCCAAGCAAACAAACACAAAGAAAAACAGACCAACACAAAAAAAGTCCATGGTGTGGAAGGGCATCTCTTCAAAGAAGGGTTGTGTCACAAACCTTAGTGCAAAATGCAGTGACCTTTGGAAACGTGAAGTGCTTTATTGCTGAGTGTCATCTTTTTTGTTTTTTTTAAGCTTTCATAGCACAATTAATCTTATATGATAATGCAGTGACAATGAGATGATTTCTCCGGAGAATCTATGCTAATACTATTAAAATGCTCTTACAATGTCAAAATGATTGCAGTGGAAGCATGTGGAGACTGTGCTTATGTAATTATGATATTATAGTGATGGGCGATTACCATAGGAAACTACTAATTCAACCCTGTAGGGACTTGCATTATGAAGCCATTATAACATGAGATTATAATGACACAATAACTTGCATACACACTCGTGATGCGAAAACTAAAAGCTAATTTGAATGCGAGTAGTATTTCCATTAAATTGTAATTAAACACTGAAAGCAATGCTTGTTTAAATTTAAGATGGAGACCTACCATCCAGAAATGGAAATCGTGGGCGAAAGATGCATGCCAGGTATGAGCTGAGGATGGCGAGAAACCATTCCCAACTCTGCCCTTTGGTCCTTCCTGGGTATGGGAAGCTCACAACAAAGTGGCCTCCCCAGACTTCCTCTGTGTGTACTGGCTGTCATTACACAAAACCACTATCAGTGCACAAGGACCCTCAGATCCTGCCACTTTTCTAGCAAGACCACCACTTCACGTGGCAAGCAGTCCTGTTTCATTCTTGAAGTGGGCATAATATTCCCTCACTGCCCCCACACAAGAGACTCCAGCAATTTTTTCTTCCCATTAAAAGTAACTTCTTAGGGCGCCTGGGTGGCTCAGTGGGTTAAGCCTCTGCCTTCAGCCCAGGTCATGATCTCAGAGTCCTGGGATCGAGTCCCGCATCGGGCTCTCTGCTCAGCGGGGAGCCTGCTTCCCCCTCTCTCTCTGCCTGCTGCTCTGCCTACTTGTGATCTCTATCAAATAAATAAATAAATAAAATCTTTAAAAAAAAAGTAACTTCTTTAAAAAGACAACAAAATTGATTTATGTTCTAAACAGATAAGCACGAAGGAGAAAAAGAAAAAAAAAGTGTTTTAAAATTCCATCCCCTAGAAATGACCCGTCATTAGTATCTCTGGGTATTTTCTTTCTGATTATTCTCTCTGCAAAGTAGATCCATTTTCTTCTACAAAAATTTGTGTTCTACAACACTTTTCAAGGCTACTTATTCATTTGTTATTTCTCTCCCAGTTGCAAGATCTGTTTTTTAATCCAGGAGAATCTGGGTGATAAGTTTTTGTTTGTCTTCTAAAGGTCAGCTCAGGCTGGATGATTTTACGTGTCACCCAGGAAACTTTATTCTACTGCTAGGGAATAGTATTTGTTAGTTTATGCTCTGCATATATCAGTTACAGGATGATTCTGTAGTCAAACTTTCTGATTCTGTTAGCAACACTATAAATAAGTAGTTCGTTGACACTTTTCTCTGCTAGGAAAGTGGTGCATTTCAGAAGTCAAAGATTTCTCATTTATTCTCAAGTAATAATTACTCTCTGGCTTAGGTCAACATAAAGAGGGATTGTGAAAAACTAGGAGCTACTGAACTTGTTAGATATACCCCTGCATTAACTTGTTCAGATGTTATAAGGACACACCACAGCTAATACATACACCCTCCTAATTATGACTAAAAGTGGTTATTACTCCTTGGTTTAAATATAGTGCAGATGAGTTTTTGCTATTAAGTATTTTGTTTGCACTTAGATATGCTGTATGCTTTAGAGTTATTTTTATTACTACTTATTGCCACAACCAATTTAAGTAGGGAAGTCTAAATTACTGGAGCCCTTATTTTTATAATTAGGAAGAGGAAAGCGCTATGCAATTAAATGGCTTGCTTGATGACATCGAATCAACAGTGGAGTTGGGATAGGATTTTCTGGTCCTAGATAACTGTAGCTTCTTCCTTAGGCCAATGAGTGGTGTTACCTCTGAATACTACTTCCACACTAATGGACACAGGATAATGTAATGTGATGTTTACAGTAAATATCTGCATGGCTAAAGAAAAGAAACGCTTCCCTGACAAGCTGGGAGACTGCTTCTAGTCCCAGCTGTCTGGCATTCAAAAGAACAAGCATTAGTGTTCGCACCTAAAAAGGAAGTCATCGATTTCAATGATCTCCACGGTCTCTTTCTGCTCAAAAATTCTGAGGTCAAATAGCATTTAATATTAACTGAAATTTGTATATACTAATTAAAAATATATTTAATAAGTTGTTGATTTTACTCTAAAGCTATTAATCTAAATTCAAAACTGTACCTTATTTAGGCGCACCTGGATGGCTCAATCTGTTAAGTGTCCGACTGTTGATCTTGGCTCAGGTCTCAGTCTAAGGGTTGTGAGTTCAAGCCCAGTGTTGGGCTCCATGGTGGTGGGCATGAAGTCTATTTCAAAACAAAACAAAACTAAAGTAAACAAAAACAAAAACCCCCATACCTTATTTAGATACACTTCATAATTTGACATTTTTAGCAGATTTGTAATTTGACTTAAAAATGTCTTTTTTTATTTAGGGAATTTTTTGAAATTATTAAAGCTACACATATAAGTCTATCCAAAGAAGAGATTAAAATTATAGTCCTTTGGTACACTGGCAATGTTGTTAAAATAGATCAGAACTGCAGTAAAAGGAAACTTTTGGGGGCACCTGGGTGGCTCAGTGGGTTAAAGCCTCTGCCTTCGGTTCAGGTCATGATCCCAGGGTTCTGGGATCAAGCCCCGCATTGGGCTCTCTGCTCAGCAGGAAGCCTGCTTCCCCTTCTCTCTCTGCCTGCCTCTCTGCCTACTTGTGATCTCTGTCTGTCAAATAAATAAATAAAATCTTTAAAAAAACAAAAAAGGAAACTTTTGCTTGCACAATTGTAAATAAATATGTAGATAAATACTCATGTTGGACAATATTTAAAAGACAAGCTTTCTGTGAATTCTTTTTTTTTTTTATTAACATATAATGTATTATTAGCCCCAGGGGTACAGGTCTGTGAATCACCAGGTTTACACACTTCATAGTGCTTTCTGTGAATTCTTAGTAAGCAGATGAGTGTAATGATTGAGATGCCAAATTAAAATATAGTGCTGGGGTCCCTGGGTAGGTCAGTGGGTTAAGTGTGGGAATCTTGATTTCGGCTCAGGTCATGATCTTAAGGTCATGAGATCCAGCACCTAGTTGGGCTTTTCAGTGGGTGTGGAGCCTGCTTAAGATTCTCTCTCTCGGGCGCCTGGGTGGCTCAGTGGGTGGGAAAGCCTCTGTCTTCAGCTCAGGTCATGATCCCAGGGTCCTGGGATCGAGGCCCGCATCAGGCTCTCTGCTCAGTGGGGAGCCTGCATCCTCCTCTCTCTCTGCTTGCCTCTCTGCCTACTTGTGATCTCTCTCTCTGTCAAATAAATAAATAAAATCTTTAAAAAAAAAAAAGATTCTCTCTCTCCCTCTGTCCCTACTCCGACCACCCTACTCGTACATGTGCGTGTACTCTCTCTCTAAAAATAAAAATAAAATAAAAATCAAATTAAAAATATAGCACTAGACAAACCTTTCTAAATCTTTTAGGGCACCTTATTTTTATAGGGAAACTACATAAGCAATTACATGTCCTTTATATGTAAGTACAGATATGTGACTAGGCATTGGTTAATTAAAAATGTGTTGTTTGACTATAGAGAATTTTCCTAATTTGGTGATGCTTTTTATCTAGAGAATTCCATTAGAGCATTTTCCCCCCTGCCATCTCAAAGATTGGGAAGGAGAGATTATTACTCTATGATCCATGAAGTTATTAGATTTGCCCTTGATCCCACTGTAGTAAATTTGCTTTCCGGGGCAGAAATAAGCCATTTGTTATTTTATTTTTAGTACATCGAATACTAGTCTTTCCTACAAAAGAGGTTGCCGTGTCAGGTGCCACACTTCTTTAGGACTAGGCAAAATTTGTCATCTTGCCTTCTTCCCTAGTTCCATTAAAAAAGGCTATCTTTGGGGCACCTGGGTGGCTCAGTGAGTTTAGCCTCTGCCTACAGCTCAGGTCATGATCTCAGGATCCTGGGATCAAGCCCCGAATAGGGCTCTCGGGAGGGGAGCTCATCGGGCTCTCATCGGCAGAGAACCTGCTTCCCTTCCTTTCTCTCTTCCTGCTTCTCTGCCTACTTGTGATCTCTGTCTGTCAAATAAATAAATAAATAAATCTTTTAAAAAATAATAAAAATTAAAAAGGCTCTTTTAGAGACATTTTCCCCCAACTTCAGGGTCCACAAGTTCTCATCAAAATTTTTGATTTTGCCTTTTCATTTTTATGAGAAACCAAACAATTTGAAGCACAGTCTGGATCCATATAACCATCTTACAACCAAATATTGCCATAGGATTTCATTTTTCATATCTTTGTTTTTAAGAATTCAGTGATAGGAAATTATTGCTTAAAACAACAGCATTTACCTTGCTCATGATTTTTTTTTTTTTTCAAATTGGGATTTCTGTTTTTCGGGGAGCCATGACTGCATTTTCTGGGACATCAGGAGGTGGTTAGATTGAGACAGTGGTGTCATGGTCTGGTAAAGTGGTATGAGCCCTTTCACCTCCTTTATTAGAAGTGGAGTTGATTTGTAAACAAGATCCTATATGATAGCTACATGCACGTTTGTTTTTCACCCTGTGACTTTGGAATCTATACCACTATCCTAAGGTAGAACCAAGAGTCAAGACTTGTTCTGTTTTCTACTCTTTTCAATTTTTTCTAGCCCCGCAATTTGTACTGTGTCTTCAACCCAACCTGCTCTATTCCCAGTATTATCTCCTAAAGACTAGTGTCCACCCTTCTTTCTGGTGTTGCCTGGGGAAGCTTGAGGATACAGAGAAAGAAGCTATGGAAGGAACTTAGCCGAACTTCTGGTCAACCAGTCCATTAAAGCTAAGAGGTTATACGTCATGATAAATTGGGATCCTTGTCTTGTGTTCTTTTGAGAGAAAGAAAGGGGCAATGCATATTCTCTTTGGTGCACGTTTAGGTTGGTTGGCTCTCAAAGGAGAAACCTCAGAGGGCATGGTTCTTGTACTATTTTTAAAGGTCTCCCAGCAAATGCTTATAGAGACTACAGGAGTGTATTTTGCCTTTAGTGAAAATGGAGGATAGCCCATCTTCCTTCTCTGAATAACAACTCCATTTCCTCATTGGTGAAATGGGAACAATAATAATAAAAGTGGGTTTCATCTAAAAGTAGGTCCTCTGGTCCAGTCTTTTAGTCGGATACTTTTCAATGACTCACCTTCGGCTGATCCCTTGCCAACTTTCCAAGGACATTAGGAGATTTAATTAAAGTATGTGCACTGCCTGATGCTCTTTAGAGAAATAAACAGCATTATTATTGTAGATATACTTTTGATATTCCATAATCTCTTGAAGGTAATGATACCAGCAATACAGAAAGCTAGGGCTTCAATACAGTCAGAGTTTTATGAAGACTTCCCTACGATGTTATACTAATCGTGGTCATCACGTGGCTTCCAGAGCACAGAGTTCAATTACTGTCAACTTTCTAATTGCAAATATTTTGATTTAATGTTTGCTCACCAAGAACTAACATATATTGAGAGGTCGAAAAGTAGTCAAGTCGTGCTGGTTATAGTCCACTTTAAAGACTTCACTTTTATTTTTTTTAATTTTTTTTCAACATTTTGTTTTAAAGTGTGATTATGAAGAGTACTTTACACTGCTACCATGATAATACTTTTGTATGTGAGCGCAATGGGGGAAAAGAGAGTGTTGTTCCGGGCTTCCTTGGCCCTGAAATGTAATTCTCTGGCTCTTAAAATCCCCAAGGAACAAAGAAATTTGCTTTAGTTTCCTAACTCCTCCCTGGCTTCCTCTCTCCGGCATTCAGCCTATCCTCACTCTGCCCATTTAATTACCATCCAAACACAGGTCTCTTCCTCTGGGCCCAGTGCGTGTGTCGTGCTTTCACTGTGGACCTGCCATGCATCCTGTCCATGAGCCTCTACAGACTGCTTACACATCCCAAAAGAGTCCCTTTGTCCCCCATGCCGCCAGGATGCCTCCTTGTAAAAATCTCCTTTCTGCAGCTTCACCTAAATGCCACCTCCTCCTAAAAGCCCTCCCGGCCTCTGCAGTACCGCTGAATGTTATCCAGGTGCATCTTCCCGGAACATTGGCTTTGTACCTCTTTTCCAACATTACTGCCTTCACTTTAATAGCAAAGGTGTCCCACTAATACATAAAAAATAATCAGCCCCTCCACTGAATGCTTACCATGAGCCAGGCACTCTGTTTGGGGCCTCTTTCAGCTTCCTGCAATAAGATTATTCCTTTTTCATCTTTGTTTTTCATACTATCCTCCTTTGGACTTACTAGATCCTCAGCAAGTATCTGCCACGTTGAATGGAAATGTCGTCAGGTGAAATTTCCGGGTGCCTGGAAAGCAAACGTCTTTATGTTAACTTCCTGTGCTCTGAGAATTTGAAGTCCAAGCTCTCCCCCTCGAACCTATATAAGTAACTCTTCTTAATGTTTCAAGGAGAGTAACAATAGCTGGTCACAAGCCTGTAAAGAGGCCACGATGCTAATGAAGAGGTCAGAGTGCTTTTGGCTGAACTTGCATTTCATCAGTGTGGACGCGAGGGCGGGTAGGACACAAACCGCTCATTGGCTGAACAGACGCTCACTGAGCATTTACTTCTTGCCAGTTTCTCACGTCGCTCAGGTGGTACCTACTTGCCCATGTGTGTGGGGGTGGGATCAGAGAAGCTAGTTATACCTATGCCTCTCCTTTTCATGGAGCACGGCGTGCACTTCTCACCCAGAGGATCATGTTTTGGAAGTCACTAGAACAAGACAAGGTGGGCCAGCCTCAGGCTCGCGCTCCTTGCAATGGGTCTCAGCCCCTCTCCAGCATATCCTTCTTCACACCCAACAGGGGAGGCCTGACCACGTGACAGCATATACACGACGCTGACTCTTCGTAACTCTGAACCAGCCAGACAGGGTGGCCAAAGTTAAGGCTTTTCTAAGTGGGTCTACTGGGTGGTCTTCAAAATAAAGGACCTGACGTGATTCTGTGGGGAACACCTTGTAGGTATGTATTTATCTGTGCAAATGAAAAGCTCTCTGTAATTCAAGGAAGCGTGTTTTAAAATTAAACTGCCTTGAAAAGAAATTAGCGTGGAGAGTCGATACGTTTGACAAATGAGCCTTACCAGTCAGTCCTCACCCAGGTTTAGTCCTTGTAAAGGAAGAGCTACTGCCGTGAATCACCTGCGCTAATTTTACCAAGTGCTTTTAGTTTTCTGATTTATAATTGGCTTCTACCCGTTGAAATAGGAAATGTCCTTGAAGATAAAGTTGCTTGTTGTTGTATTAATATGCTCAAGAATCTTGCCCTGCGGTGCCGGGCTGGCTCAGTCAGTGGAGCGTGCAACACTTGATCTCTGGGTTGTAAGTTCAAGCCACACACTGGGTGTAGAGATTACTTAAAAAACAAAACAAAGCAAAAACTTAAAAAAAAAAAACATTCTTGCCCTTATTTAGTAAGGGAAAGTTACAAACAACAACAACAAAAAACTTATGTATTCCTATGTAGCCCTGCTAGGTGCAGATGAATTCGCTAAAATGGTATGTTCCCTATCTTCTGAGAGCTTGGAGTGCGAAAATAAAGGGAAAGTTGTAAAAAACAAACGTGGCTTCAAAATCCCAAGTCCAGAAACTTTCAAGAAACCATTTCCCATGCTTTTACATAATAATTTTTAGCTGTTTTGATTTAGGGAAATAAGGCGATGTACCCTAAAAGGGGTGTGCTGTGATCTCTGAATTATCTATAGTCAGAAAAATAAATATCCCAGGACAGATTTGGTTAGCCCTTTGCCAACAACTGTTAACCTGTTCCTCCCTTCTGGTCCTTACTCTGCTTCGATTTCATCATTTCCTTGCTCCTGCTTTAATTTTTTTTTTCTTCACTTTATGTGTCTTTTGTTGCAAGTTCCCTCAAATCCTTTGCAGAAGAAGGCTGGCTCCAAACAAACCAGCATATGAATGGTAATTAGGTACTAACCATGGGCCAGCACGGTGGGTGGCTGAGGACGGGCAGACATAGCCATGGACTCTGCCCTCCAGGAGGTCAGAGTGTGAGGGAGGGACATGAAGCATTAATATAAGAAGGGAGTTTCAAAGTAAAAGTCTGAGGGCTAGAAGAGAACCTAGAATTGGCATGTGACCCAGACTTCTTGAGCAACAAGGAAGAACATCAAGAAAAGCTTCTCATGATGCCAGAAGCTCCCCCTCATTGTCTAGCAGCGGTTAGCCAGGACAGGAAAAGGGTGGACAGGTTGGGTTTGTAAGCTCAGGAAAGAGAGGCAGAGACACATTCAAGGACCTGGAGACAGGTGTGAACATGTTGAGCCCAGAGAAGGGCAGGCGGCTGAACTGGGCCCCAGTAGAGTGGTTTGAAAGGTATCTACTGGGTTCCAGGTGCAGATTTGTCTCTGAAGGTTGGAAGGATGACTCTGGGGGAGGCCTGTTTGAATCTGTGTTTTAGAAAGAACACTCTGGGGGCACCTGGGTGGCTCAGTCGGTTAGGCATCTGCCTCTGGCTTGGGTCATGACCCCAGTGTCCTGGAATTGAGCTCAGGCCTCAGGCTCCCTGCTCAGCAGGGAGTCTGCTTCTCCCTCTGCCCCTTCCCCTGCTCCTGGTGCACTCTCTCTCTCTGTCTCATGCTCTGTGCTCTCTCTCAAATAAATAAAATCTTTCAAAGAAAGAAAGAAGAGAGGGAGGGAGGGAGGGAGGGAAGGAAGGAAGAAAGAAAGCGTGCTCTGTAGGCTTGGTGAAGGCAGAGCAGACTGGCAGGGAGATGGGGTTAGAAGCTCTTACCGGGAGTCACCTGAGAGAGGTTGGTGGTGGTTGCACTCAGGTTATGGCTTTGAGGACAAAGATGGCAGGAGAAATGAAGGAGCTAGTGAAGTAGGGGTGTTTATGGCATTTACAAGTCCCAATGGGTGAGGTGGGAATCTGGGATGACCCCTGGATTTTGGGTTGTTTTTTTTTGTTTGCTTGTTTGTTTTGTTTTTACCTCAACAGTTGGATAGATGTAGTCGGAGAGAATGTAGACAGACCTCTGAATCCTGCCCGAAGACTACGTAGGCTTGGTGTAGTCATCATCCATTTAGGGTTCCTATCATTGTAATCATAGGCTAAACTCAGATTCATTCTAACAGAGCTCTCCAGGAAGTGCCGTTCGTGATCGATATTTGGCATTCTCTAAGCAGACTGGTTCAAATCGCGGCTTTTTGGCTCTGTGACTTTAAGTGTCTTCACTTTTCTTGGCCTCACCTTCCTCCCGTGGTATCAGCCTGGCAGTGTTTTAGCGAGAACCTGAGATAAGAGAGACTAAGTGGTTTGCATGGCATCTGATGCATAGTCAGCTTAGTGAATGAATGAATGAATGAATGAAGCATCACTGTTGCTTCACAGTCTCCAAGTGAGGCTGGGGGTTCCCTCTTACTGAGAGCGCAAGGTCTTATGTTTAATGGATGGCCAATAAATACTTATTGAATCTATAATAATGCTACTTCATCTTTTCTGATTGTCTTTCTCCTAACCTGCCAGAGGTTGTTAACCTTCCTTTACAAAGATTCTTTCTATGCTTTTGTCCTTGTGTGGTTTACTTTTACTTAAACCTTATTTCATTTGATCCCCTTTTACACTTACAAAGACAACCCACATTTCATAATTTCTGACATTTTCCTATAAAATGTCTCCTTGGCAATTCTCCATTTGCACACCTAACCTCACACAAGAGTGTGTTCGATAGTAGGATCTTGGTCCTTGTGTGACTGGACTGTGATAAGAATTACTTGGAGTGCTGAACCTTTTCTGAAATTCTCACTGGGCCCCAGGACTTCGACTAACAAAGATCAGTCCATTAAGAACCTGATGAAACAGCTTGAACCACAGTCACTGCACTGAAAAGACATGTAATTTGATCAGAAATATTTGCACACGAAGCTCTCAATTCTAGGCATGGCTAGAAATTAGCAAATCTGTGATAATAAAGAATTCAAAATAGCTCTTGAGTTCATAAATCTTTGCATGCTGTGTGTTCTAGTTGGAGGATTCAAAATATATATTCTGTTATTTTACATGTAGCATTAGTATAAGCATTGGATAAGTTTATGCTGGTGTTATTGATCTTTTCCCATTTTACTCCCTTTTACTGGTTATAAATGAAAATAGATAAACATTAAAAAAAAAAAAAAAACCAGAAACTTGCCCTGGAAAATACATTAAATTGTAATGAGGAAAAAAATTATCTATTTTGGCTCTTTCTACCACCCAAAAATACACATAACATTTTACTATTTTGAGTTAAGCTCTACCTACATGTAGATGAATGCACTCTCCCTAAATTTATAGTACTTACAATACGGTTTCGTATTTTGCTTTTTTCAGAAGTTATAATAAGAGCATTTTCCTGTGTCATTAAATAGTCTTTGAAAGTAGAACTTGAACGTTTGCATAATGTTCCAGTGTGCATGTAAACATTCCCATACCATGAGATATTTTGGTTGCTAGTCTCAATAAGGCCATAATGAAATCTTTGTGCGTAAATATGTCTTACATGTCTCTAAATATTTCCTTAAGGCAGATCCTCAGCAGCAAAGTACCATTTTGAGACTCCAGATATATACTGCTAAACTGTCTTTCAGGAAAGTTGAGTGAATTTGCACTCTGGCCAGTGTTCTGTCTTGGCCTGTCACCAGATCCCCACTCACTCTGGATCTATCTAATTTTTCACAGACCAGACAATGCACTGGTTGATCGGATTTGTTTTCACTGCCTCCCAAGTGGTGCTTTCTATCCTATCCTTACAATGTGACTTTTGGACACTTTTAGGACTAACTTGCTATTTAAAGGGGAAAGCTTTTTTCCCTGAAGTGTAAAGCTAGATTTCTATTCATGAGAAATTTCAAAGGGTTGTTTGATGTTTACAGTGTTGCAAGTAAAGTTTAGTTCCTTAAATGTGGCATCCATTTTAAATTTTTTTTTTTTTTTTAAGCACTGTTCACACAAAACTAAAATCAAGCATCCCTCTTCCCCACGGTGTTTGGGGGCTTATCTAGCAGCAGTAATTCCAAACAAATATCCCAGTTAGTTGATCTTTGGGCGTTTGGAAAGCTATTTGAAATCTGGGCAGTTTTCCATTATGTTACACCTTCTGAAAATTATTTTTAAAGAATAAACCACGCTTTAGTTTTAGTTTGTAGACAGGAGAATTTTATGTGTGTAGCCACTGCTTTCTTCATTTATCACCAAAAATGAATATTTTAAACTAGATGGTCACATTTGTTTGTATGTAAAAGAAGATGTAATTATTTGTAGGATATTCTAATCCAATGGGATTTGGGTATAGTTCTTCATTTGACATGCCTGTTCCACTTTCAAACTTTGACCAAAAAAAAAAAAAAGAAAGAAAAAAAATTAATCTTATTGGAATTTTAGAGCTAATGTCAAATTTATTCATTTCAGAACGAGATTTTTGACTCCCTCATTCTTAAATAAGGCATAAACGAATTACTTTCTTTCTCTCTACTCAGTTCAGTTCAGGTTCACAGATGAGAACCAAATGCTAGATATTATGCAAGTGCACACACACACACACACACACACACACAGAACATAGTCGAACAGAGACTGATCCCTTACGGACCAATGCAATACAACCTGATGCGTGCTAAACACACTTTCGATCACCTTATGTGATATACTCACTAGGGGAGTCCCTTCCCCCAAGGAACAGGTAACTCAGAAAAACCACACCTGTGCTCTTAGGAACGGACCGTTCGACAACCAATTTCCATTCAAGCGTTCCTATTTCCGCATGCTAATTTTCTGTGCCTGCCTCACATCTCAGCATCTTTTTCTTCATGTCTGCTTGGTGGTTGTAAATATTGATAAATATCAAGAAATAGGATGCAAGTAGATTGCAAAGTAAAACTGAAAACCTTAAAAAAGAAGATGCAGTTGTCGTGAAGTTGATGCAAGTGATACTGGAGCAAAGCAAAAGCTCCCTACAAAGCCCCGTGAGGATGTGACAGAGTCAGACCCTCAACACAAGAGGAGAAACTGACAGAGATAGTACATCAGGATAAGTGCTTCACAGAACAGGTTGCCTAACAGCAGCTTAATAGAGGACCTTGGTAAAAAATGATAAAGCCTTCAGAAATATTTTTGCAAAAATAGCCTTCTTCACCACTGGGGTGCAAATGTCAAGGAACGATGTCATAGCACAAAGTTTTGTTGCCCCCAAATCCAACATTCAGTTACTTCTTTGTTCTAGAATTAGGACATGTTTATAATTATGACTTTTTTTTTTAAATAGTGACTTATGATATTTTATTTCCTAATTTGAAATCTTTTTTTTTAAATATTTTTTATTTATTTGACAGAGAGAGAGAGGTCACAAGTAGGCAGAGAGGCAGGCAGAGAGAGAGAGGGGGAAGCGGGCTCCCTGCCGAGCAGAGAGCCCGATGCGGGGCTCGATCCCAGGACCCTGGGATCATGACCTGAGCCGAAGGCAGAGGCTTTAACCCACTGAGCCACCCAGGCGCCCCCTAATTTGAAATCTTAATCATGTCTTTTAATAGAACTTTTTACTCGATGTTGGTGTCTGTATGTTTTGGTTATCTACTGTTGTGTAACAAGCCAGCCCAAACCACAGGTTTCGAACAACCATTTTATTACGTCCCATAATTCTGCCGGCTGGCCAGATTCTACTGGGTTGGCTGTAGCTGTGCTTGCAGTCATGTGGGATCTTGGCTGGGTCAGAATGTTCGAGATGACTCACCCATTCATCTGGTACCTTCTCAGAGACAGCTGCAAGGCTGAGCTCAGAAGGGATGTGGAGGTGACTGGCTCTTACACTCCCCATGTGATCTGAGGGCCTCTCTTTCTCCACAAGAGAGGTAGCCAGACCTCTTACATCACAGCTCAGGTTTCTCTGAGGCACGAAAGCAGAAGCTACTTCCAAAGACTTGGGTCCCAGACACATGGCATCACTTCCACCCCATACTATTGGTTCGACTGAGTCACGGATGAGCTCGGCTTCACTTAGAAGGGAGGGGCACACAGATGTGAGTGTGGGAAGGCATCTTTCACTGAAGGCCATCTATGGATGCCAGCGAACACATTGTATTAAGTGCATTCATTTAAAAAGACATTTCCAGTACCAGTTACCCATGGAAAATGAGGACCCCCTGTAGCTACAGTTGCTTCGGTAGGTCATTTCCAAAAGCCTAATGAGCTGTGATGTCAATCGCAACAGTCAGTTTGCTTTTAAGAATCACAGGTCTCAAGCGAAGGAATTCGTCTATAAGCAGATTACAGCCTGGGTTTGACTCATAAACTTCAGCCCCTTATTGTTAGGTTTATGAAAGAACAAGTGTTAAGTGTATTTGCCTAGGGATACTCAGCAAATGTTTGGAAAATAATATAATGTTTGGTATATAATAATAATTTTGAACATTTGTATGTGTTTTTTTTTAAGATTTTATTTATTTATTTGACAGAGAGAGAGAGATCACAAGTAGGCAGAGAGGCAGACAGAGAGAGGAGGAAGCAGGCTCCCTGCTGAGCAGAGATCCTGATGGGCTTGATCCCAGGAGCCTGGGATCACAACTCAAGACGAAAGCAGAAGCTTTAACCCACTGAGCCACCCAGGCACCCCTGTATGTGTTTTATAATTTAGGTAGTGCTTTTAGGTGTCACCTTATTTGCTTTTCATTTCAAATCTTACATGCGATATCAGGCAGATATGATTCCAGTTTTCAAGTGAGGAAACTAACTCATGGTAAAATTTAAACTTTTTAAAATGTGTAAATTTTTCAGTTACACAGGTAGGAAACATTGGAGCCAGAATTCCAGGGTTCTTTCAGACCATCTGTCCCTCCTAGAGTTCTTTTGAACTGAGAAGGATCCCAAACTGAAACCCATTCATTCTCTTTCCATGTACATGTGTGTATGTATCCACATGTATTAAACTGTACATTAAAAATTCTTAATATGTACAGCCTTCACTGATAGTTAATGAATGAAATTGATAGGTAATGAATGAAATTCATTCTCATTACATATATATGCATATAATATGTAAATGTACATACATATGTATATATCATATATACAATATATGTATATATATATATATATATATATATATAAGGTATATATAAAATATACATTTTGGGGCGCCTGGGTGGTTCAGTGGGTTAAGCCTCTGCCTTCGGCTCAGGTCATGATCCCAGGGTCTTGGAATCGAGCCCCGCATCGGGCTCTCTGCTCAGTAGGGGGCCTGCTTCCCCTCTCTCTCTCTCTGCCTGCCTCTCTGCCTACTTGTGATCTCTGTCTGTCAAATAAATAAAATCTTTTAAAAAATTAAATAAGATACACATTTTAAAGTACACCTTCATTGATGAATGAATATTCTTCATTGAATGATCTTTAGAAGGTCATTAATATCCATTTCAAGCTAAAGGATATTACAGAACCATGAATGCCATCTGGAAATCATCTGGTCCAACCCTTTCATTTCACAGATGGGAAAAGAGGCTTAGGATGGTCAAGTTACTTGCTCCAAATCACACAGCTATTTAGTGGAACAGCCAAGAGCTCTTGACTCTGAACCTACCATTCTTGCAACTAAATCATATCTGCCTGATATCGCATGTAAGGCCACCTCAAGAATAGTCTTCCAGATGAAATTGTGTGAGGAACATGATGCTTTATATGTTTAAAACATTAACCTGCGATTCACCTGGAATTCAAAGAAACACCAATTGTAAGCTCTTTAAGGGACTAAAGATAGTTAAAGGACCAGCGGTGCAATTTGCTGCAAATACTGGTGTTTCTGCAAGATAGCCTAGTGCTAAGAATCTGTGGAAGAGAAAAGGTGAGAACCAGCTGCAGTGTAGAGAGCTCTTTATGAGGAAAAAGAAGCCAGAATCATTGTATCCAATAACTTGTTCCATGTTCCACTGCGAGGAATATGCTAGTAGCAAAATCAAGGAATTTACATCAAACGTCTCACAGAAGTGACTGTGGAACCTTTTTCTGAGAATGAGGGATTGAGATGAGCTAAATCCATAAAGGTCAGTTCTGTAGACAGCATTTTGACAGCATCGCACTTGTCCCCACTCCAATGTTACTGTGACAAGTAGTGAGTAATGTTGCTTTTTGACCTGAATAGAGATCGAGGGCTTTTTTTCCCCTCTCCCTCCTCCTTTCCTTCCTTCTAATTCCCTTCCCTCCCTTTTTCTATTAAGGAAAGAATGTTTTCAATTTGTGGACTAAACAGATAAATTACAGAAGCCAGTAGTAATATTAATAGCATTTACCGAAGGCCTAGTGTATGTGACTTGAAGAGCTGACCAGCTAGCATGTGTTTGACTAAAGAGTCAATTTAAAAATGGGCAGAGGACTTGAATAGGAATTTTTCCAAAAAAGACATACAGATGGCCAACAGATGCATGAAGAGATGTGCAGAATCACTCATCATCAAGAAAAGGCAATCGGAAAAACGATAATGAGATCCCCTTACACCTGCCTCAATGACTGTGATCAAAAAGACAAGAAATAACAAGTGTTGGCGAGGATGTGGAGCAAAGGGAAGCCTTCCTCACTGTTGGGTGGGAAAGTAAGTCGATGCAGCCACTATGGAAAACAGTCTGGAAGTTCCTCAGACAACTAAAAATAGAAATGCCATATGATCCAGTAATTATACTTGTAGGTGTTTACCAAATTAAATGAAAACACTAATTAAAAAAGACATATGCACCCCTATGTTTACTGCAGCATTACTTACACTAGCCAAGTTAGAGAAGCAATCCAAGTGTCCATCGATAGATCAATGGGTAAAGAAGATGGGGTACAAGGGAATATTACTCAGCCATAAAAAAGAAGGCGATCTTGCCATTTGCAAATAGATGACCTAGATGGCATTATGATAAGTAAATAAAACAGTCAAAGACAAACACCATATGATTTCACTAATTCTGGAGTCTAAAAGACAAAGCAACAAAACCAGAAACAGACTCACAGATACAGAGAACAAACTGGCGGTTGCCAGAAGGGAGGCAGTGGGAGGATGGGCAAAGTAGATGAAGGGGATTAAGAGATACAAACTTCTAGCTATAAATCCCAGGGATGAAAAGTACAGCATAAGGAACATAGTAATACTGTAATGATTATGTGGTGACGGGTGGTAAGTAACTACACTTATGGTGAGCATTTCAAAATGTATATAATTGTTGGATCACTAGATTCAACACCTAAAACTCATATAATATTGTACGTCAACTATACTTTAAAAATAAAAATTTTAAGAAGAAAGTCAATTAAGCTACAAACTCCACCCCAACAGCTGAACAACCCAATGTGATTTCTGACTTTAATAATTACCGGACACCCCTGACCTATCATTTTTTATGAACTCAGGGAAGGCCTGAGCCAACGTAGGGGAAGGGACCTTTCCCAAGTGCACCCATCTGCCAATGCCTTTTTCGAGGAGTGTCACTTCCTGGGTACATCTTCATCACCATCTTCATATTTATTACTCGGAATTTGGAAATATCCTCAGATGTCTATCCAACTTCCTTAGTCAAATGGGGGGGGGGGGGAAGGCAAAAAAAAAAAAAATCTTGGAAATGAAACCCACTTTTTTCTTCTGAATGCAAGAATCTCACTGCTCATTTATATCTCTGAGTGGTTTTGTTTTATTTATGTCACAGTTTAAAGAACTCACTGGGTCCCCTTATTGCTCTGTGTACTGAAGCGGTCGGATTGCGTTCTCTTTATTCAGGCCTGGTTATTGATTTTTTTGACGACGCTTAATATGAAAAGTCATAAACCTCCATGCAGTAGAGCCTTAGAACCATACATATCTGGGCAGGTGGTGGGTGTGAGGACGAAACTCTGGGTCCCATTGTTCAGCCACCAGACTAACACTGAGAGAAGACATGTCACAGGATTGAACCTGCACATGATGGAAGTATTCAAACAAGCTTTAAAAAATATTACGTGGTTTTAAAAATGTTTTGGTCACAGATCAAATGTCAGTGCTAAGGGCAGTGTTTATAGAGTCCTGCTGCTCTGTGGGATACGCCCTCGCCCCCTTCATAGAAGTACCTGCCTATTTGTACCAGAAGACACTTTTTTTTTTTTTTTTTAGGAACCCATTATTTGGGGGATACTTTTATAGAAGCAGCAAGTCCAGTTAGAAACTTCCAGTATCTCGTGCCGCTTCTGCTTTCTCACCATCTCCACGGGCATCTTCTTAGACCAAGCCACCAATTGACTTTTTTCCCAGGTTCTAGCGATGTCCCCACTGGTCTCTCCAGATGCACAGACTCCCCTTCATCCATTCTCCGTGGGGCTGCTAGTTATTCAGTTCATACTTCCTCCTGCATGAAACTCTGAAATGCTTTCCCGTTTTTTTGTTTGTTCGTTTTAAAATCAGGTGGGGGGAGCACCTGGGTGGCTCAGTGGTTAAGCCTCTGCCTTCGGCTCAGGTCATGATCTCAGGGTCCTGGGATCGAGTCCCACATCGGGCTCTCTGCTCTGTGGGGAGCCTGCTTCCTCCTCTCTCTCTCTCTCTCTCTCTCTCTCTCTCTGCTTGCCTCTCTGCCCACTTGTGATCTCTCTCTGTCAAATAAATAAAATCTTTAAAAAATAAATAAATAAATAAAATCAGGTAGGGGTTTGATCAGGGAAAGAAAACAGCTATAGGTGAAATGGAACAAGGATTTATTACAGAGATTCGAACTTAAACGCAGTTCTTGGGGAGGTGAACTGAAAATCAGTTCACCCAACAGCAACCTGCCGGTTTGACCCCTGCATCTAAAATTGCAAAGCAGGTACCTTCAGCCAGGTCCAGGACCAGGTGTGGGAGAGGCAGGGGCAGGAAAAGGGCTTGAGTCTACAAAATCCTGGAGGACAGTCATTTGAATGTAAAATTTTCAGAAGTCCTATCCTCTGAAAGGAGAAGTGTAACCAAAATGGATATTCAACTCAGGGGGACAGAAGAATCTTAAGCATAATGGCCTGAGTGAAATAACTGGCAAAATCTTGGGGAAACAAAGTGAAAATTGCCCTCCAAACTACCCACCCACCACCAAATCTCCAACAGTCTGGCAAATTTATAAAAGTTAATTGATGCGTGTATTTTCAAAAATGACACATCCTACGTATTGTCTCTGGTTTCCAGCTCAACCCTATAGTACTGGTTTTCTTCTCTCTCTCTCTCTTTTTTCTTTGAAGTTTGTGATCTTTTCTGATCCCATATCCATTGGGGTTCGAAGCATTGTTTCCTTTGACCAGGCTTATACTGGTAATTGCAGACTAGCCTCGGTGTCTCTGACTGCTCGGATTTCACATTTGAAGTACAACAGAGCTTTTGGCAACTGCATGTATAGCTCCTCTGTCGCTTTTCCCACTACCTTCCATGGCAGGTGTGTGCAATGCGGAAGCTTCCCGTGGATGTCTGCAAAATGCCAGAAGCCTGCTTTTTTCCGTGCAGGTCGCCCCTGTCTGTACACTGGCCACTCTCGGTGTCCCTTCCTCTCCCCCACACTGTGAACTCTTCACTCCATGGTGGAAGCCAATGGTAGCCCCTTGCCTGCACCTTGGAAAGAGAACAGCTTTCAGGCTGAATGTGGGTGGAAGAGCCCTACAGAAACAGCACGTAACTAGGCAGAAACCAGGAGCGCTGTATACAGACTCTGTCTGAGCAAAGGAAACACTCCATCCTAGAGCAACGTCAGCTACAGTTTTTTCTTTCATCCTTTAAGTATGGGTTACCTTGTTTGTGATCATAGGAAACAGCAACTCCTGCCTCAGGAATTTCCCAGGAGAGATGACATTTCCTAAGTGTTTTTTTTTTTCACAGATTCGCAGGTGGTGAGTTTGAAACTTACTAACTCTGCTCTTTCAAATCTGTATCAATTAACTATGCATTTTGGTGCTTTTCTAATAAAACGGCTATAGTGTTGTTGCTTTTTTTTTTTCCTTTTTTAAAAATTGAAGTCTATGGGGCACCTGGGTGGCTCAGTGGGTTAAGCCTCTGCCTTCGGCTCAGGTCATGATCTCAGGATCCTAGAATACAGCTCTGCATTGGGCTCTCTGCTCAGCAGGGAGCCTGCTTCCTCCTCTCTCTCTCTGCCTGCCTCTGCCTACTTGTGATCTCTGTCTGTCAAATAAGTAAATAATATCTTTAAAAAAAAACACAAATAAATAAAAAATAAAAAAATTGAAGCCTAGTTGACATGCAATGATAGTGATAGCATTTTATCAGTTTATCCAAGTTCCTTGGCCCCATCGACCAAAAGGAAGGAAAGAACAAATGAACCCATATGGAAGATTGAATCGATCATGAATGGAACTGTGATTTTTTTTAAAGATTTTATTTATTTATTTGACAGAGAGATCACAAGCAGATGGAGAGGCAGGCAGAGAGAGAGAGAGAGAGAGGGAAGCAGGCTCCCTGCTGAGCAGAGAGCCCGATGCGGGACTCGATCCCAGGACCCTGAGATCATGACCTGAGCCGAAGGCAGCGGCTTAACCCACTGAGCCACCCAGGCGCCCTGGAACTGTGATTTTTGTCCACAGAAAGAACTAGTGACCTATCCCTTGCTCTCAGTAACAGGGAATAAAGCATCGAACAGTGTGGTCCTAGACATCGTCAAGGAAAATCATTGCCCCGTGCAGTGACTGGCAGGCACACAGTGACTCTAAACAGACACCAGCTTCTGTCACATGTGAATTATTTAAATGATGGAAGCTTGGCTTGCAGAAGAGCACTACCAACCAAAAACTAATGGCCATGCTAGCCACAAGTCCTACAGTTGTCTGTCAAACAGTCGGAACCAATTATTTACACATTCTAGGCCAATATATATCCCACTCCTCAGTTCCAGATAATTGCGGATAAAAGCTGCTCCAGCCTCCGAGCTCCTTTTTCGCCATCCCTGGTCTCTTTTCACCTTGTCTCTTGAATGTACCACTGTGCATCGTCCTCTGCCTGTACTCCCCGAAATGATCTCCTCTCCACCCAAACGCTTCCTCTGAAAAAAAATCATCTAGGGAATACACAGTAGTTCCTCCTGCTAGCAGAACAGAGCTGTCATTTGTTAACCACGGGCTGTGTGCTAGACCTGTGGTAGCTTTGATACTTGGTAGCTCATTTCATTGAATTCCTTTGACCTTAGGAAATGTGCTTTGTTATTTTAATTTACAGAGAAGAAAACAGAGGCTCTGAAGGTCAGGGATTTCAGAATGTCTTTTTAACGAACAGCTTGAAAGCTTTGGAGGCATTTTGTATTACCTGGTTCCCAGTCAATTTGTCACCGCCCTCCGAATGTATGCGGCCGGCACTCCGTGTAGACCACTGTTTCTGGCAGGGGTTCCGCTCTTGGCCACGAAGGTGTTTGTCTTCACACTTTCAGTCGCGCCTTCTTCTTTCCAAGAGAATCCCTTCATTTAGGAAACATACGGACACATGAAAGCTCCGGAACTGGGATTCTTGTTGTCAGTGATGGAAACTTGGTGACTACTTAGTTTGTATTGCAAATGAAAATAAACAGGAAAAATAGAGAGGTTTTTTACTCTTTGGAAGCAGCAATTTTCAGTTTCAATCATAGTCACTTTCATTATAACAAAGGATTTTTGCTTTTTTAAAGATTCATTTATTTGAGAAAGAGCGTGTGTACATAGGTGGGGGAGGGGCAGAGGGAGAGAGAGAATCATCAGGCAGACTCGCCACTAAGCACGGACCCCTTAACCTCCGACACGGGGCTCAATCCCAGGACCCCGAGATCATGACTTGAGCGGAAACTCATAGTCGGACGCTTAACCGACTGCACCACTCAGGAGCCTCGGAATTTTTGCTTTTAATGATTTTCGAAATATTTCTGACTATGTGCACTAGACCAAAGAAAACATCTACAGCAAGGAAAGTCTTTATTCTTGTTTTTTTATTAGTAAACCTAGGCATGCCCCCTCCCAGTTGTTTTTTGGGGGGAATAACCTGTTAAATCATCAAGGTCAGAGATTTTTGTCCTACGTATTTAAATCTACAATTTCTGACACATGATGGACCTTTCAACAGAAGTTTATTCGCTTGGATAGTGAATGAGTAATGGAACGATCAATAGCCTCAGTCTACTTAATTTATTTGAAAAGCAACAAATGAAAAATTTCTGATACAAGGCTGGTTTTGACCTAAGTTATTGATTATGAGTTTGTTTTTTTTTTAATGGAGATTATTGTTGAATTAACCAAGGAAGTACAGCCGTGACTAATGAGATAAAATTAAGCAAAAGGAAACTGTGAACTGAATACCAAGAAATATTTTCAGTAGATGAGGCTGGGATTAAATCAAGTGAAGGAGTCCCAGTGGAAGTGGCCGGGGACATTTAACACCATGCGTGTCACTGAAGGCTGCAGTGAACTTCAACAATTTACTAGAGACTAACTCTGGCTTTGGCAGGATGATAAGTGGGATCATATCTCTAGTTCCATTGATTCTCCTTCTTACACAGGTATCTGTTCGCAGCCTCCCCTCCCCAGTGGACAAAATTTATGTGTGTGTTACATTTTCTGATTATAGTTTTCTTTTTTTTTTTTTTTCCAGAAAACACTCTTTTTAGAGCCTCTTACTGGTATCACCAGAAATGTCTTCCTTAACTGGGAAAATCCAGACGGTGTTGGGCCCCATGGAGCCCAGCAAACTGGGCCGTACCCTGACTCATGAACATCTGACGATGACCTTTGACTGCTGTTACTACCCGCCTCCTCTGTGTCATGAAGCCACATCTCAGGAACCTATTATGATGAAAAACTTATTCTGGATTCAAAAAAACCCTTATTCCCATAAAGAGAATCTTCAGCTGAATCAGGAGATGGAAGCCGTAAGGGAAGAACTGTTGTATTTTAAAGCCAAAGGTGGAGGGGCTGTGGTGGAGAACACGACCGTTGGGATTAGCCGAGACATGAAGGCTCTGAGATGGTTTGCGGAAGAGACAGGCGTCCACATCATAGCTGGAGCTGGGTTTTACGTGGAGGCAACTCACTCCCCGGAGACCAGAGCCATGTCGGTAGAGCAGGTGAGAAGCCCCAAGGACGTGGGCAATACTTGCATGTCAATTCAGAAAGGCCAGAACCTCAGACACTGGATTTTCCCTCTGTCATCCCCACCAAGGAATGTCACTGACTCAGAGGTAGCATGTTACAGAAATGTGCTAGCTAGCAAAGACATCTGCCAGTGGAGACCCAAATTAGGAACATTTCATCTCCTAAAGAAAAAAGCATCAAGGGAAGAGAGCTTAACCCTCTAGTCACTGAAAAACCCCGAGTGTTAACATTCAGGGATATCTGGTATCCCTGCTCTGTAGTGGTACCACAGCCTATTTGTAAACCTCATTTTCCCATTATAAACTTCAGTTACATAACCCCGATTTCCTTTCTGGATTTTATCATAACCAGCAATAAAAATTCACGGTAGGGTGAAATTTGGCAGGCAGAGACTTGGCACATGGGCGAGTATGTTTCCTTCTTTTACAAAACAGGAAGGGTGGAAGAAAATCCATTCCTGGTTTTGTTATCATAGGATCTTAAGCAAGAATGGGCAGAAGGAAAGAAAGCTTCCAGAGAGAAACAGAAAGAATTAGCCACGTAGCTTCTTTGCATATATATGTGCTCCCTTTCTGAACATGCCTGGATGTGTTTATACATGTTTATACCTATTGTCTGTATGTGTATATGTCTTCCCTTGCCTGCTTGCTAGGCAAAGAATGTCAGTTGCAGTCTTCGCAATGATTCAGTTAATCGTTAAAATCTTTGTATCGCAAAACTTTATCTGTATCATTTTCCAGTTGGGTCTTTACCTTTTTATATGCTTATATTGTTTGAAGACTACCCCGAAGTCAGCATTATACCTTCTTCCAACCACTCTTAGTAGTAATATACCTATGAATCAAAAAATGCCTTAGGAGTATTGTGTGCTGTGAATCTTTTGTGCTGCATGGGATTAAGGACCGCATACATTAGGGAGATTTAAAGGATTAGTTGATATAGTTGACATAGTTCAAGGGCAGTCTTTTTATGTTCTAGATGTTTCTCAGCTTAAATTATAGATTTTTTTTTCTCATCTGAATGTCTTTTCAAGAAGTCACATTTTCCCGCATAGCTTCCTAAAGCCACAGATTTCTCATCAAATAATCACAGTAAGATAATATTGAATCTTTGATTTAGAATAACTTGCTGAACTTGAGATTTGGCCTTTCTCATGGACCCATATTAATTTAATGGACAGCAGATACATTTTTAAAAGAATGAATGACCAAATGAATAAATCCATTCACCTACTGTGGTGACTCTGGGTTGATCAATTCCATAGTCTCTAAAATATTTTCTTTCCTGCTCTTCCTTAGCTTACTGATGTCCTCGTTAATGAAATTCTCCATGGAGCTGATGGAACTAGTATCAAGTGTGGCGTCATTGGAGAAATTGGCTGCTCCTGGCCTCTGGCTGAGAGCGAAAGGAAGGTTCTTCAAGCAACAGCTCATGCTCAGGCTCAGCTAGGCTGTCCTGTTATTATTCATCCTGGAAGGAATCCAAGTGCACCATTTCAGATTATCCGAGTATTGCAAGAAGCCGGTGTAGACATCTCCAAAACGGTTATGTCTCACATCGATAGGTAAGCAGACTCTCTCCAAATGAGTCCAAGTCACCAGATGATAATGGGTGGCCAAATAAATAATATCATCAGATTAGTGGAATACTAATCACCTACAGAAAACCACTAACCACCTGGATGAGAGTATCTTACAGTAGACATTAGTAAAAGTCAATGCTGCCAGCTCTGTGTCCTGACTCTGGGCTGTTGGTGTTCTAGGTATTTTGTGTAAATCATTTCTTTTCATTTACTTAATCTTTCATAACCTTCATAGGAACTGTCCCTGTGTACTTTACTTCTTTGCCTCAAGTTTTGATACCACAGTAGCTGCCAAGTCTACTTGCTCAGTATTTGTCAGTAGTTAAAGTGATAAATTTATCTGCAAATATAAAGGGAAGGGAAAGTGAATGGTTTCACCCTGAGAAGAAAACCACAAATGTAAAGATTCAAATGTGCTGTTGTGACTAGTGGTTTGAGTCATCCGAATTTGGGAAAATGCAATTATAAAACATAATACTGGGGCATAAGCCTGGGTGGCTCAGTCAGTTAAGCATCCTACTCTTGATTTTGGCTCAGGTCATGATCTCAGAGTTGTGCGACTGAGCTGTGCATGGGGCTCCAGGCTCCACGGTGAGCCCGAAGTCTGCTTCAGATTCTCTCTCCCTCTCCCTCTGCTCCTCCCCTCCACTCTCTCTCTCTCAAATAAATAAATCTTAGAAACAAAACAAAACAAAACATAATAGTAATGGGTATATTATTTGGTAGTATTCTTGGTTTCCCATGGCAACTATAACAAAATATAAGAAACTGCGTGACTTAAAACAAGAGATTTCTTATTCACAGCTCTGGAGGCCAGAGCTGCACTTCCTCCAAAGGCTTTAGGTTAAAATCCTACCTTCCTTCTTTCATTGTCTGATTGTTCCAAACATTCCTTGGCTTGTGGCTACATAACTTTAATTTCTGCCTCTTTCTTTACATGGTCCCCTCCTGTCGATTTGTGTCTTCTTCTCTTTTGTTTCTTAGAAGGACATATCTTCAGATTTCGTGTCTACCCAGATAAACCAAAATGATCTCCTTTGAGATCCCTAACTTCATCACAACTGCAAAGACTCTTTTCCCAAACAGGATCACTTTCAGAGGTTCAGAGGGTTAAAACATGAACATATCTTTTTGGAGCCCACCACTCAACCCCCCCAACTCATTATATTAGATATGTAGGGGTCCACAAAATAAGTGACTATCTTGTTTGATCAGATGTTGGCTGCAGTTTGTTTCTTGAAGAAACCTAACAGTATTACAAAGGCCAGGCATTAGCCTTTAGATGAAATTGGTTAAGAAATTAACACAGGACAGAGGTGCCTGGGTGGCTCAGTGGGTTAAAGCCTCTGCCTTCAGCTCGGGTCATGATCTCGGGGTCCTGCGATCGAGGCCCGCATCGGGCTCACTGCTCAGCAGGGAGCCTGCCTCTCTCTCTCTCTCTGCCTGCCTCTCTGCCTACTTGTGATCTCTGTCAAATAAATAAATAAAATTAAAAAAAAAAAAGAAATTAACACAGGACAAATGAGACTAATAACACATTACAATTACTAATATCTTGCCTATTGGAGTAAAGCCATATTAACAGACTGGTGGCCCCTCACCGTCACACCTGGCATTCTGCTCTTTGATAAACTAATAGTTCTACAGCGTGCACTGATAATATGCTTCTACTTAATAGAAATGTTATAAAATCCTGTGCTGAA
The DNA here is from genome assembly GCF_902655055.1 of Lutra lutra. Classification (NCBI taxonomy): domain Eukaryota; kingdom Metazoa; phylum Chordata; class Mammalia; order Carnivora; family Mustelidae; genus Lutra; species Lutra lutra. The sequence continues at coordinate 23,245,633 of NC_062285.1, read as the reverse complement.
AAGAAATTAAAAGTTACAATTGTGGCAGAATGGAGGGGGTGATATTAATGGACTGACAGAACATCAAGGTAAAGGCAATTTTCTGGCAACTGGATTGGTATCAAGATCAATACATGGCTGTTTTGAATATCTTCTGGTTGTACTGATAAAGAAGAGGATGGTTCTAGATCCCCATCTTAGAGGTAATGTATCCTAATATGAAGAATAGAATCTTTGGACCCAGAGACTCCTGCCTTTACATCTTGACTCAACCATTTGCTGTAAGATCTAGGGTAAGTTCATATGAATTTAAAATAATGTATTTGATAATGTTACCTTGTATGATTTTTAACATATGTAGCGTCTTTAATCTAGAAGGATGATTTTTTACTATCTTTTAAACAGTGTGAAGTATGGCATGAAAATGAGTAAGATAGTATACATTTTTAAATTTTATAAATATTTCGCGGGTTTTTGAAAACATTGTATTCTGTTGTTATTAGGTACTCCAGAGGTCTGTTAGACTACAGTTAGTAACCATGTTCAAATATTCTGTCTTCCTACTGACTTTGTGACTGCTCAATCTATTGGTTACAAAAAAAAAGAAGTATGTAAAAATCTATTATGGTGGATTTTTAAATTTCTCATTGTACATATATCAGGTTTTTTATATATATATATATATATGTATATATATATATATATATATATATATATATAAATTTGAAGCTATGCCTTCATGTGCATATAAAGTTGTTTCACTTTCCTGGCAAATTGAAACTGATTTCAACATATATTGAACTGCTTTATCTCTAGTAATTTGAGTAATGCTTTTCGTTTTTAAGGCTTCTTTATCTGATATTAATGTGACTATCCTGATCTCTCTTTGTTAGTTTTATAAATTAGATACATTTTACACACACCTAGCATGTGGCTGGGTTTTGAGTTTTATCTAGTCTCTTCTCCTATGTGAACACTTCAGGTTTTTTTTTTACATTGACTACGTTTACTAAAATGTTTGTTCCACTTTTTCTTTTTTTCCTTAAGATTTTATTTATTTATTTATTTGAGAAAGAGAGAGCACGCACACATGAGTGTATGAGTGGGGGAGGGGCAGAAGCAGAGAATCTCAAGCTGACACCTCACTGAGCGTGGAGCTCAAAGCAGAGTTCGCTCTCAGGACCCCAAGATCATGACCTGAGTCAAAACCAAGAGTCGGACACTTAGCCAATTGAGCTATCCAGGTGCCCCCCACTGCCTTTTTCTTTTTGTCATAGTTAATGTCATCCTTTCTTGATTTCTTTTATTGATTTTTTTCACCTTCTGCACTTTAATACTTTGGAAGGTATCTATGCTATTTCTATCCTCTCAATGGTTATAACAGAAAATGTAACATGGATATTTAACGTGTCAAATTTTAAATATAAGAAATATTTTACCAACCTCCCTGGTAATACAGACTTTAGAATCCTTTGACTTCAATCACTTACCATCTAACTTACATACTATTTTTTTTCCAGGATAGGTGTCAATTTTTTTTTAATCCCAGTAATTAGACATTATCTTATTATAATCAAACATTTAAATGGTCAGTGTATATTGAGATTAGGCTTTCTGTTTGCTGTTTTCTTTGCTCGCTATTCCGTCTTCATCTCAGATCTTTATCCTTGAATTTCCTAAAGTACACAACTTGAAGTTCCCTCAGTATGTATCTGTTTTGGTAATAAATAGTATATATGTATCTGAAAATGCCTTCATTCCTTTATTCATAAGAGATAATTAAATGGAATAGGTAATTTATAATAATTAATTAAAATAGACAATTCTACTTTCTGAGATATCCCATTTTCAACTGACATATCCACTGACCCTAATTATGCTTCCTTGGAAGTAACCTGCCATTTCTTTCTGTTTTTGACATTTTTGTCTCTGGGAGTCTCTCTCTGCACTATGATCTATCTCAGTGTGAATTTTTTATCGTGTATGCCTGGGATTCCTGGATATGAAGATGTATTTTTCATTTGTTTCTGGATAACTTGAGTGATTGTCTCTTCAAATAGTGCTTCATCTGTATCTTCATGATTATTTTCATCGTAAACTCCAGTTTGATATACGTAGGATCTGATTACCTGTCCTGCAGGTCTTTTATCATCTCGTTCATGTTTCCATCCCTTTGCATATTGGACCCATTTTCTGAAAGTTCTATCTTCCTATTTACTACTTCTCTCTCCAGCAAAATAATCTGCTGCCTGCTCTATTAATTTGGTTTATAATATTAAGAACATAAAAACTTAAAACTATAGTCCTTCTAAAAAAATTCTATAAATTCTATGTGTTTACTTTTTTAAAAGATTTATTTATTTATTTTGGAGGAGAGCAAGTATGCATGGGGGAAGGGGCAGAGGGAGAGAATCTCAAGCAGACTCCCTCATGAGCACAGAGCCCCTCATGGAGCTTCATTGCTGCACCCAAGAGATCATGACCTGAGCCTAAATCATGAGTCAGATGTTTAACCGACTGAACCATTCAGACACCTCTCTATTGGTTTACTTTTTTTTTTTTTTAAGGTTTTACCATTCTTTATTTTGGATATTTAGATTTAAGGTGTTGAAACCTACTTGGTTTTGTGGGAAGGAGGCATAGACTGGCAATGTGTTATGGAAAATCTAGCTCTAACTGACAAGAGGCTCTGTAGTCATGGGCATATACTTTTGATGAGGGTGGGAGTATCTCTTTTTTTTAGAGAGAGAGAGTGCAAGCAAGAGCTAGCATCAGTGAGAGAGGATGGGGCAGAGAGAGATTCTTTAAGCAGGCCCTGCACGCAGAGCATGGAGCCTGACACAGAGCTCAATCCCACAACCAGAAATCAAGAATCGGACACCTAACCGACTGAGCCACCCAGGAGCACCTATTAGTTTACTTTTTAATTCTCCTTGGTGAATTTTTTTTTAAGATTTTATTTATTTATTTGACAGACAGAGATCACAAGTAGGCAGAGAGGCAGGCAGAGAGAGAGAGGAGGAAGCAGGCTCCCTGCTCAGCAGAGAGCCAGATGCGGGGCTCAATCCCAGAACCCTGGGATCATGACCTGAGCTGAAGGCAGAGGCTTTAACCCACTGAGCCACCCAGGTGCCCCTGACTGGTGAATTTTGATAATTTCTTTTTTCCTTCAGTATGTTTTCAATTCAAGCTTCAAAAAAAAAAATTAAACATATAATATTTACCTTGTGATTGATAAATCTAATTTCTAATGTCTTTTTAAAAAGATTTATTTATTTATTTGACAGACAGAGATCACAAGTAGGCAGAGCAGGAGGCAGAGAGAGAGGGGGAAGCAGGCTCCCTGCTGAGCAGAGAGCCCGATGTGGGGCTCAATCCCAAGACCCTGAGACCATGACCTGAGCCAAAGGCAGAGGCTTAACCCACTGAGGCACCCAGGCGCCCCTAATTTCTAATGTTTTTCTCCCCCTGATTTTATAGTTTGTTGGTTCTTTGGGTTCTCATTCATGTGAAGTTACTTTCTCATACTAAAAAAAATGTTATTGTGATCCTGGAAATGATTATGAGTCCTAGGCTGAAGGATTTTTTTCCCCTGTTCATTTGTTGGCTTGTGTTATTCATTTCTTGTAGGCAGTTAGAGGGCACTACCAATCTGGGACTACTTTAAACTCAATTTCTAAAAATTTAAAAAAAAAATTATTTTTTGTGGTAAAATGGTCATAATATAAAATTTACCATCTTACATCCATTTTGAAGTATAAAATTCAGTAGTGTTAAATACATCCATATTGTTGTGCAACCAAACTCCAGAAATCTTCATCTTGCCAAACTGAAACTCTCTACTCACTAAACAACTCCCCACTCCTCCTCTACACTGGCCAAGGCAACCACCATTCTACGGTTCACCTCTATGAATCTGACGACTCTAACTACCTCATACAGGTGGAATCATACAGTATTTGGATTTTTGTGTGACTCTATTTTTTTTTAAGATTTTTATTTCTTTATTAGAGAGAGAGAGAGAGTGAGCAGGAGGGAGAGGGAGAGAGAATCTGAAGCAGACTCCACGCAGACTATAGAACCCAGTGTGGGGCTTGATCTCACACCCTGAGATAATGACCTGAGCCAAAACCAGAGTCAGACGCTCAACTAACTGAGCCACCCAGGAACCCCTTTTTGTGGCTCTTGAAACTTTTCACTGAGGGGTTTAGAATCACACAAGGTCTATGAATTTTGGCTCCTAAACCCAGTGAATGCAGGCTTGCAGCTGTGGATTCTTACTGGAGATGGTTTTTCCCAGTCTGCTTCCCTTTCACCAGAAAACAAGACCAAGAAAGGCATATAATCTCCAAAGACTCCCTCTGTGGACCAGATTTTTACCTCCTCCTCTGCCCCCATGGGTGTTATGTGGGGTGAGGTCACATCCCTTTATGTGCTGATGGGACTGTGTCTGCAGTTTACCTCCTAATTATCCAGGCTGGGCTCTGTCTCGCTTTGGCCCATTAACTGACCCCACACCAGGCAGATGGGCGCTCTAGGTCTCCCTTACCTCTCACTTTCTCTGTTCCCTTGTTTCTGCACCATGAGCAAGTCCTTTACTTCCCCACCAGCCTAACCAAGCATTTAAAAATATGATTTTTTCCCCTTTCATGTTCTTCAATATTTTACATGCACTATGTAGGAAAGGCTTTTCGTGAATATTTCATCTACCATACTGCTTGAACTGGCTCATGATGATCCTTAAAGAATCTTTCTGATTCTTTTTAGAGTTAGACATGTAGGTAAGTTAGAAAATTATGCTTCTTAGTAGAAAGGAAGCTTTTGTTGGAAATGGTGAAATAAATCTTAACTCTAAGTACAGTAGGACATCCTAGCTCATAAAACCAAACAACATATATATCATACACATACGTGTATTTTCTTTTGAATAACAAAGCTACATTATCTGATTTTCAGGGGTTGCCTTTCCAGTGCCTCCCTCTAGAATGGCTCAGGATGGAACTGAGAGGTTGGCCTGACATCAGACAAATTCAGAGCATGCTGGGAAATCCTGAGACCATTCTGAGAGCAGCCCACCCATTCTATACCTATATTAAGGACAATGCGGGGCTCCAGTGCCTGAAGAAATAAATATGTAGAAGTAGGAACATTTCAGGGAAGAGGCGACTGGGCAAAAATGGCTTCAGGAAAAAAAAAGGTAGTGCATTTGGAAAAACAAATGGAATAAAGTAAAATAATAATAATAATAATACTCAGGAAGGCAGATGCTGGCAACTTTGGCTTTTCAATGTGGGTGTTCACAGCAAGACAGTCGCCAGGCTGAAGTGTGACTAGGTCAGCCTTTCACAGACTCCTGAGGTCTGCCAGGGTGCACACACAATCTGATCTGTATTGAAAGGGCAAGGATTTCAGCTTTTATAATGGGGACAAATCATAAAAGGGCATGTATTTCCTGCAAGGAAATACACAGACAGCACATAAAAAGTAGACCATTTGGAGAACAAGACCTCCAGGAAAAGCCAACCCAACAAAACACAGAGTCATCCTGCCATGCCTTTTCAGGCATCCAGGAGAAGGCTCTGAACCCCGAGTTGTTGTGATTACGAGATGACGGGTCCAGACACTGGCTTTGCCCCACAACTGCTTTTCCAGGGCTTTCACCAGGACCGACGCTCAGATTTGACTACCTATCAGAAGGGTGCTTTTATCCCCTTCAAAGTAGGACTTCTATCATTTGAGAACACAAAATAAAATACTCCAGGATGTCCACAGTCACGTTAAAGCAGTGAAATATTTTGAAGGTAGATAAATCTTCACTAGCATTCATGCATAAGGCATTCTCTCTTTAAATACATGTAGACACATGCACGCACATACACATACACACCCCCAACAGCAGCAACAGCAAAATTGCCACTACTGATCCAAAAGGAGCAGTTGGGAGGCTGAGAAGGAAGAGTTAATGAATGGCGGACACCTCAGGACACCTCTGAACCACACTGTTGTCATGTGACCATGTATGACCTGCTTAAGGTCGTTTACCTAGAGATAGCAACTTTGACAAGATAAATCTGCTTCTGTGTCTAGGCCCTCCCCTCACCATCTGTTCTCTTCAAGAAATACGGGCCTGTGGACGTGCCTGTGGACGGCTGTGAATTTAGCCCTAGGGAACAGGGCAGGGGGCTGCCCTTCACAGTTACAACCACCCAAAGTCAACAGTTATTGCAAAATAACACCAGCCCTTAGGTGTCCCTGTTTGGGTTGTTAATCTACAAAGGCTTTATGCCCTTTTTATTATAATTATACTACCTGTTAAAACTCTACCTACCTTTCCAGTGAGCATAGAATCCCAGCACAGTCTCTGCCCTGGTCTAATACAGGGTGTGTGGGATTCAAGAAGATAGCCCATGGATGGTCTTTTCGCAGTTCACCTCCAAGGATATTTTATCCATCGTGTACAATAGGGTAGCTGTAGGTATTTTTGTGACAATAAGATTTTTTCATTACCAGTGAAAGCTGGGTAAAAGGACAGGGCTGGAAAGCATTGGGGTACTAACTATTTCCTGATTAAGTTTTGAGTCTCTGGGAGGGCAAAAGACAGGTGCTATGTCTCCATCTTTTTTCTACTTGGTTATCTATCTAACGAAGCACAGGGCTTTGATGGAAATCTAGGGCCTAGAGTTTGATGAGAGGCACAATAATAGTTAGGCGCAGGAATATAGCCCACCTCTCTCTTGGAAAATTGCTCCCGGTGGAGGGTAGAAGTAGTTGACCCAAGGGTTTTGAAAGAGAAGTGAGAGCATAAGGAATGGGCTAATAAGCCATTTTATTCTCTGTACCTCTGATTGTTCACGCCAAATTCACCTAACTCTTTAAAGGATACAATTTTGATACATTTTTTTTCATGCTTTCAATTAGATGAAGGAAGAGGGTAGAGTATTACTTCATTGATTCATTTATTTATTCATTCAACAAATATTTATCAAGTGCCTCATGTACCAGACACTGGGATAGAGCAGGGAACATGACACATTCTCTGCCTTCAAACTGATAATTGGATTATAATTGTGGTGACTTTTAACTTTACAGTTGTCTTTGAAAAGCCACAAAAAAATTATTATATGGTATCCTCGGAACTGCATGTTTTTAATTCCTATAAATACTAGTGAATTTACATGGGATCACTCAAAATCAATTCCAGGGAAATATCTGGCAAATGTAAATGGTTCTGAACATCTTTATATCCTTAAGTAGGATGGTAGGATTTTAAAGAACGAACAATTGGTATGTCATGCACGTGAAATGGTTTAGAACATCTCGAATCCTGTGTGTACAGTGCCGTAGTTCTTAACAGTTTATTATTAGCATTATGCATATGCATGCATTATGTGCATAAGGAGAGTATGTCTGAGAGGCATGAGTACACATTGTAGAGTATATACATTGTGCACATTATTTATAGTAAAGACAACCTATTTAGTCATATTGGCTCAGATCCTACCATGGAGTGAAAAACTAAAGAAATCAGTTCAGGCAACAAAGTAGAGAGAGGTCTGGTAAGCAAGTGAGAGTCTTTAAAAGAAAATAGGTAATAAGAACACTCCCCTTTTCAAAATTTACTAATGTCCACTGACATTTCTTCTGCTCTCGCTATGGCAGATGACAGAAAAGAAAAACTAGGGGGTAAAAAAAAAGAGCCTAGATGCTTTTAAACATGTCATTATGGCCGCTTGTCTATAACTTGTCACACTGTGGCCAAATTTTATATAAAGATCTACGTTGGTTTCTGGAGAGTACTCACTGACATAGAAACACAAACTCTGAATACATTTGAGGTTAAAATTGTGTGATGATATTGGCTGTAGCTATTCCTTCATCCGTGCAATGTGCCTTCCTTCTAAGTGTGTTCTACACACACATGGGATGATGTAGAAATGGGGTGCTGGAATCATGTGGCTTAATTTCTGGTAACGACACCAGCACTTTTGTGTGATCTTGAACAAGTCACTTAAGCCTTTCCAGTCCTTTGCTCATCTGTCAAAAGGGTTTAAGAAAAATTACTCCTAACCCCTAAAGTCGTTATGTGGATTCCCCCCATTATTGTTTATCATGGATTTCCTTTCATTGCAGGACCTGTATATTAATAATTCTTTTTAAAAGTCCAGACAAATGTGTGACAGACTAAAAGGCAGCAGAACATCTTAAAATACAGAAATAATCCCAAATAAAATATAATTAAGGTATGCTGGTAATTGATATTTGTGGAGTATCCCAGATTGTACGCTACACTTTAGCAAACATATGGGCAGACCAGCCCATACAGGGGCCCAAAGAAGGCACTGGTCAGTGCATTATACCCACCCAAACCTTCTACCAGCAATTTTTTTTTTCTGAAGAAATTTTTCATGAGTCTGACACCATTCCCATGGAATGTGACATTTTAACAAATAGGATTGCTATGTCTATGAGATTTATCTTCACTCTTCTCAATACCATCATTCCCTGAACTGTGTACCGCCTTATATGAAAAACGCAAGCTCTTTTGTGCTATGTGGCAGCTGGAAAGTTCATATGGTAAAAAGCTCTTCCTAGGGTATATAAACTGTGAAATGTATTTTAAAATAAAGTTTTAATTACGCTTCACAATTCAGAGCCAACTTCTGGTTTTAGTCTAATTTAAACAAGGGTATTTCTCTCTTGCAGCCATCTGTTCCTTTTGCGTAAGCCGACACTTAAGTCATAATATTGAAAGTGTGACATCATTCCTTCTATGATGTCATTAAATAATCTCTGTAAGGTGGGGACTCATGCAGTCAGGGAAGTGAATAAAGTAGGAGGAAGATCCTTGTTCAACTGTAGATAATGGGGAATAAAATTAATACAGAGCAACGTGAATTATATTTCTATTGCTTTTCATTCCCAATGGTTTTCTCATGTTGGAAAGACTGTCCCATAAAAGCAATGTCTTAATACCAAAAGATAAATGAAGCTTTAAAATGCTTACATATACATAAGTCAATCGGAGAAAGACAACTTTCATATGATCTCCCTGATATGAGGAAGTGGAGAGGCAACCTGGGGGGTTTGGGGGGTAGGAAAAGAATAAATGAAACAAGATGGGATCGGGAGGGGGAAAAACCATAAGAGAAACTCTTAATCTTGCAGAACAAACTGAGGGTTGCTGGGGAGATGGGGGTCGGGAGAGGGTGGTGGGGTTATGGACATTGACGGGGGGTGTGCTGTGGTGAGTGCTGTGAAGTGTGTAAACCTGGCGATTCACAGACCTGTACCCTTGGGGCTAAAAATACATTATATGTTTATAAAAAAATTAAAAAATTTTTTTTAAATGCTTACATATATGGAGTTAACGAGCATGTTCACGTGACTGCACCGTTCTAACTGCAGGTCTGACTTTGTGTGAAACTAAAGTTTCTGGGCAATATTTCATTGAAATAACAAGTTATACTTTCTATCCATCGCAATGTTTAGACTGCACATTAAGAACTTACCTTCTTCAGGGCGAGACTGGGAAGATGACAGAGTAAGAGGACTCTAACTCGCCTTGTCCCACAAATACAACGCAGTAACTCATCAGTGTGAATAACCCAGAAGATGTCTGGAAGACTACTGGAACAAACTCCACCACTGAAAGCCGAGAAGAAGCCACATCAAAGAGGGCACAAAGGGTAGAGACACAGTGTGGAGTGAAATGGGATGGCTGTCCTTGGGGGATGGGGCAGCCCTGGGTGAGGAGAGGAGAGAGAAATAGACTAATACTTGGGGGAGCCTGCACAGGGAAGACAAATCTCCAGGACATTTGGCTTTGAAGGCAAGAGATCCAAATTTTGTGAGTTCTTACCAGAACTTAACCAGAGGGACTTGAAACTTGGGGGGCTCAGTTCTGGGAGAGCCGAGAGGGGAATAGGAAGCTGAATGCCTGCCTTTAAAGAGACAGCACAACAAAGAGTCCATGCTGACACAGCCTAGAAGCAGCAGTTTGAAAAGTGCCTGGAGTATATGGGAGGGAAAGCTATTTACTCATCTCAGAGCATGTGTGGAGGGGCAGGGATCATTGGAAGACCCCTTCAGGAACAAAAGAGCTGTCAGATGTCCTCTCCCTCCCTTGCCCCTCAGCATAAACACACAGCTACCTGTGGGAACCAGCAGGGTACCACCATCTACTAACTGACTTGTTTACACCAAGCCCCACTCACCTAGGCTTCAGTGGATCTTCTCAGAGGTCCATGCCAAGACACCTGGTAAAAATGGTAAAAAGTACTGATTAAAAAATATATATATATTAAAAGCAGCAAAAGAGGGCACTTGGATGGCTCAGTCAGTTGAGGTTCCAACTCTTAATTTCAGCTCTGGTCATGATCTCAGGGTCCTGGGATTGAGTCCCATGTCAAGCTCTGGGCTCAGTGGGGAGGAGTCTGCTTGAGATTCTCTCCCTCCCTCTTCCTCTGCTCTTCCCCCCTCCCTGAAATAAATTTATATATATATATATATATATATATATATATATATATATATATATATTTTTTTTTTTTTATAAAAAGCAGCAAAAGAAGACAGTTACATACAAGGGAAACCCCATAAGGCTACGAGCAGATTTTTCAACAGAAACTTTGTAAGCCAGAAAGGAGTGGCATGATCTATTCAAAGTGCTGACAGGAAAAAGTCTGCAGCCAAGAATATTCTATCCAGCAAGGCTATCATTCAGAATAGAAGGAGAAATAAAGAGTTTCTCAGACAAGCAAAAGGTAAGGAGTTCATGACCACTAAACCAGCCTTACAAGAAACATAAAGGACTTTTTGAGTGGAAAAGAAAGACTATAAATAAGAGTAAGAAAAGTAGGGAACATAAAAGCAGTAAAAGTAAGTATATCTGTAAAAATGAGTCAAGGGATTCACAAAATAAAAGGATGTAAAATATGATACCATATAACCAAAATGTGGGGTAGGAGGGAGAGGAGCAAAAAATGGGTTCAAACTTAAGCAACCATCAACTTAATATAGACTGCTATATGCAGAAGATGTTACATACAAACCTAAGAGTAACCACAAGTAAAAAAAAAAAACAAAAAAAACAAACAAACCTATAATAGATATGCAAAGAGAAAGAGAAAGGAATCCAAGTATATCACTAAAGGAAGCCAGCCAACCCTAAGAGAGCAAGAGAAGAAAGGATCAGAGAAAATCTGTAGAAACAGCCACAAAACAAGTAACAAAATGGAAATAAATACACATCTATCAATAATCACTTTGAATATAAATTATCTAAATGCTCCAAAAGACAATGGATGAAAAACCAAGACCCATTTATATGCTGCCTACAAGAGACTTATAGACCTAAAGTCACCTGCAGATTGAAAGTGAGGGGATGGAGAAACATCATAGAAATGGATGTCAAAAGAAAGCTGGCATAGCAATACTTATATTGGACAAAATGGACTTTAAAACAAAGGCTGTAACAAGATACAAAGAAAAGCACTATATAATAATAAAGGGGACAATCCTATAAGAAAATATAACAATTGTAAATACTCATGCATCGAACATGGAAGCAAGCAAATGCATAAAGCTTTTATTAACATAAAGGAAATAATCAATAGTTACACAATAATAGTAAAGGACTTTAGCATCCCACTTTACGTCAATGGGCAGATCATACAAATAGAAAATTGGCAAGGAAACAATGGCTTTGAATGACACACTGGACCAGAGGCATCTAACAGATATAGTCAGAACATTCCATCCCAAAACAGCAGAAGATACATTCTTTTCAAGTGCACATGGAACATTCTCCAGAAGAGATCACAGAGGCCACAAAACAAGTCTCCACAAATTCAAAAATGTGAAGTCATACCATGCATCTTTTGTGACCACAATGTTATGAAACTAGGTCAACCGCAAGAAAATATCTGGAAAGAACACAAATACATGGAGGTTAAATAACGTGTTACTAAACAACACATGTGTCAACTAAGAAATCAAATGAATCAAAAATTACATGGAAATGAAAATGAAAGCACAACAGTCTTTGGGATGCAGCAAAAGTGGTTCTAAGAGGAGAGTATGTGGCAATACATCAACTCAAAGAGCAAGAAAAATCTCAATTAAGCAACCTAAACTTACACCTTAAGAAGCTAGAAAAAGAAGTACAAACAAGACTCAAAACCAGCAGAAGGAAGGAAATAATAAAGATTAGAGCATAAATAAATGACATTGAAAGTAAAAAAGCAATAGAACAGATTAATGAAACCAGGAACTGGTTCTTTGCAAAGATCAACAAAATTGATAAACCTCTAGTGGACCCATCACACAAAAAAAGGGGGGGGAGGATTCATATAAAATCAATAATGACAGAGGCAATATCACAACCAACACTACAGAAATAAAATGAATGTAAGAGAATATTATGAAAAATTATATGTCAATAAATTGGAAAACCTAGAAACATATAACTACCAAAACTCAAACAGGAAAAGATAGAAAACTTTAACAGACAAATTACCAGCAATGAAATTGTATCATTAATCAAAAAATTATCAACAAACAGAAGTCCAGGTCTGGATGGCCTCCCAGATTAATTCTACCAAACACTTCAGCTAATACCTATTTTTCTCAAACTATTCCCCCCAAAAAATAGAAGAGGAAGGAAAACTTCCAAATTCATTCTATGAGGCCAGTGTTACCCATACATGAGATAAAGATACCACAAAAAAGGAGAACCACAGGATAATATCTCTCATGAACATAAATGCAAAAAACCTCAGCAAAAGTAGTAGGAAACTGAACCCAACAATATATTAAAAAAACATTCACCACAATCACATGGAATTTATTCCTGGGATGCAAAGGTGATTCAGTATTCCCAAATCAATTAATTTGATGTATCACATCAATAAGAAAAAGGACAAAAACTACATGAAATGCAGGAAAAGCATTTAACAAAGTACAACATCCATTCATGATAAAAAAACCCTCAACAAAGTAGGGTTAGAGAGAACATACCTCAACAAAATAAAGGCCATGTATGAAAACCCCACAGCTAGCATCATACTCACTGGGGAAAAACTGAATGCTTTTTCCTTAAGGTCAGGAATAAGGCGAGGATGTCTACTCTCACCACTTTTATTCGATATAGCATTGGAAGCCCTAGCCACAGCAATCAGACAACAAAAAGAAATAAAAGGCATCCAAATTGGTAATGAAGAAGTAAAACCATCACTATTTGCAAATGACATGATACTTTATCTGGAAAACACTAAAGACTTCATCAAAGAACTATTAGAGCTGATAAATGAATTCAGTAAGGTTGCAGGATACAAAAATAATATACAGAAATCCATAGCATTTCTATACACTAATAATGAAGCAGCAGAAAGAGATATTAAAAAAATAATCCATTTATAAGTGCACCAAAAAACAATAAAAATACCTAGGAATAAACTTAGCCAAAGAAGTGAAAGACCTGTACTCTGAAAACTATAAAACACTGATGAAAGAAAATGAAGATGACACAAATGGAAAGGTATTCCATGATCATGGATTGGAAGAGCGAATATTGTTAAAATGTTCATATTACCCAAAGCAATCTACAAATTTAATGCAATCCCTATCATAATACCAACAGCTTTTTTCACAGAACCAGAATAAGCAATTCTAAAATTTGTATGGAATCCCCCAAAATCCTAAATAGACAAAGCAATCTTGAAAAAGAAAAACAAAACTGGAGGTGTCAGAATTCCAGATTTCATGTTATATTACAAAGCTGTAGTAATCAAAACAGTATGGTACCTGCACAAAAACAGACACATAGATCAATAGAACAGAATAGAAAGCCCAGAAATGAATCCACAATCATCTGGTTAATTCATCTTTGACAAAGGACAAAAGAATATGTAATGGGGGAAAAAAAAAACAGTCTCTCTAACAAATGATGTTGGGAAAACTGGACAGCTATATGCAAAAGAATGAAACTGGGCCACCTTCTTACACCATACATAAAAATAAACTCAAAATGGGTCAAGGACCTAAATGTGAAACCTGAAACCATAAAAATCCTAGAAAAGAGCACAAGCAGTGATTTCTCTGACATTGGTCATAGCAATATCTTTCTAGATATGTCTCCTGAGACAGAGGAAATAAAGGCAAAAGTAAAACACTGGGACTACATCAAAATAAAAGCTTCTGCACAGCAAAGGAAACAACCAGCAAAACTAAAAGACAACCTACTGAATAGGAAAAGATATTTGCAAATGAGGTATCTGATAAAGTGTTAGTATCCAAAATATAAGAAGAACTTAACACAACTTAAAAACACACACACACACACACACACAAACATACACACAACAATCCAATTAAAAAACAGAAGAAATGAATGGACCTTTCTCTAAAGAAGACAGCCAGTGGCCAACAGACGTATGAGAAGATGTTCAACATCACTCAACCATCGGGGAAATGCAAATCAAAACCACAATGAGGTATCATTTCACACCTGTCAGAATGGCTAAAATCCCAAAAGTCAAGAAACAACAAGTGTTGGTGAGGATATGGAGGAAAAAAAAAAAAAAAAAAAACTCTTGTGTACTCTTGGTGGGAATGCACATTGGTGCAGTCACTGCAGAGACTATGAAGTTCCATCAAAAAGTTAAAAATAGAACTACTGTACATTCCAGGAATCACACTAGTGGGTATTCACCCAAAGAATACAAAAACACTAATTCAAAGGGATATAAGCATCCCTTTGCTTATTGTAGCATTATTTACAATAGCCAAACTATAAAAGGCACCCAGGTGTCCATCAATAGATAAATGGATAAAGAAGAAATGGTACATATACAACGGAATATTATTCAGACATAAAAAAAGACTCCACAAAATCTTGCCATCTGCAACAACATGCATGTATTTAGAGAGTACAATGCCAAGTGGAATAAATGATGAGGAAACCAAGACTCAGAAAAGCTAAGTAATTCAACTTCCCAAATGACAGGTTGAGAATAAAGCCAGTCAGAGAAAGACACATACCATATGACTTCACTCATATGTGGCACTTAAGAAACAAAACAAACTGGAAAAAAAAGAAACCAAAAAAGAGACTCTTAACTAGAGAACGAACAGATGGTCACCAGTGGGGGAGGTAGATGGGGGGATGAGCGAAATAGGTTAACAGGATTAAGGGCATACTTATCTTGTGAGCACTGAGTAATCTACGGAACTGTTGAACCACTACATTGTACATCTGAAACTAACATAACACTGTATGTTACCACATAGGAATTCAAATTAAAAAAAAAAAAACCCAACTTGCCTCTTTCTATTTAGTTTCTATTTTGGCATTAAAAATAAATTAATTGAAATTTGTCAGTTAAGAATTTCTCAGATTTATAAGATGCAACTGCTATTAGCAATATAGGAATATACAAGAATAGTGTTTTAGAATTATATTAATATTGAATTTATTAATTTTCATATTAATTTCTTTGAAATATTCCATGATAAACATTTAAACATTCATAGGTTATTACATGGATAGTTAGTTCTAGGTGAGCTTAATAATTCCCTTAAGCAGTTGTTGAAAAACTCCCATAAAATAATAAAGAATCTTACATAACACTATCTGTACAAATATCCATTGGTTTTAAACTGAAGAATTCACTAGGGAGAGAGACAGTTTTTCTTGGGAGTTACTTGGTGATAAATAATTTTAAAAAGAATCAGTCTTTGAAATTCAACACTGTTTTTAATAAATCAGTTGTTTACAGATCCATTTATTATTGTATTTGTATGCCAACTCTAAAAAAGTCTCTCGGTCAAGTTCATTAAGTTTTAGCAATGAATATGTCCTGTGCTTCTCTCTGCATTAGGCCCTGAGCTAGTCTGATCTCACATTAGCGCTGCTAAATCATGGTGCAAAGTCTCTAGGCCCAGGAATTCACAGATTGTAATGGCAGATGGATTACCGCACAATCACAGTCCGTGTAATGGAAAGGGCACTAGGAGTAGGAATATCTGGTTTCGATCACTTAAGAGATCCAAGCTTTAGTTTCTTCATCTATGCGATAATGATACTATGTGGCATAACTATTTTACCAATGGACTGTGAGTTTCAGAACAGACTTGTCTCATGCACTTGGTATCATTCAATGACACCAACATCTAATCAACTGCCCAAGACAGGCCCTTGATTCTCCTTCTCTGTCGCTGTCACTATGGAAATGGTGACTCATCACTGACTCTTCCTGCTGTTTGCCCTATTCTTGTCAAGGACGGCATTATTCACCCAGATGTTAAATTCCTCCCTTGCCTGCGCTCTCACATGATGAAACCTGTCTACCTCACAAAGATCTCCAAATATGACGCCTCCTAGCCAGTCCTCTGTTGTTAAGTCAGGCCCTCATCTGCCATCTGAACCACTGTTAATAGTCTCCAAACAAGAATTGCTCCCTTAGCTTTGCCCATGTAGACACCATCTTGATCTTTCCAAGTGCAAATTAGATTACATTCCTCAACCCCGACTTGTAGCTCTTAAAGGACCCCTTCAGCTTCAGCACAAAATCCAGACATCCTGATCATATGGTCTACACCCATCCCTCCACCTCATCTCCCATGATCTCTAGCACATGTGCCACATTTGGGTTAATGCCACACAGGCTGTGACGCTCAGTGCCCTGTGCTCATTGTTCTTACATGCTTTTCAATCTGCAGCTCATGAGAGGTTTTCTTTTTACAAAGCTTTTCCTGAATGAGCCAAACAGGATCTGTTATCCCTTTCTCTGAGCCAGCGCAGTTCCTAGCAGTAATTTTATTATTATCCTTGGTAGGTCTGTAAAACAATTATTTGTCTCTTTTTTTCTAATAGACCCTGAACCTATTAAAGGACGGGACAGTGTGTTATTCGTCTTTGTTTATCCAGTGAATGTCTCATACTATAAGTTGATGATCAATAATTTCTTATAGGTGGTTGCATAGATGGATGGTTGCTTCTACCCTCATGCACTTTAGCTCTGAAAATCACAGCACTGTCTTCGGTAACAAGATTCTTTCTTTTTTTTTTCCCCCTCTCAACAGATGTTATCATCCATCCCTCAACACCTGAACTCCCCCAACCTTTCTCTGAACAGTCTTCTATTCAATAAACTCCACTCAAATGAATGTCTCCTTTTATTGTCCTTTCATAACACTTCATATTTAGTTGTACCAAAAAAAAGCTTTCAACACTTTTAATTGTCATTATTAGTTTAAATGCTTATCTCCTTCCCTTGGACTTTACGTTCCTTAAGACAGCAGCTCAAATTTCTTCGTCATGTCTGTATCCCCAGCGGATACAGACATACAGGCTAGCACAAGGTAGGTGATAGTACAAGATAGTAGGTGCTTGCTGAATTAATTCAAGAAGATGTGCCTGAATGTATGAAATGAAACAATGTATTTGAGAGTTCTTTGAAACTGGAAAACCCAAGACAGATGTTAGATACTGTTATCATCTTGATCATATCCACAAATCATATCCTTTCCTCTGCTCCTTCCTTCTTTCTACCTAGACAGCCCACGACCCTCATCTAAATTATCACTTCACGCAGACTTCCTTGCTCCCACTCAAGATACATTTTGACATTAAACCAAACCCCTCAGCACTTGGATAAGATCTAGAATATAAAGAGGTTTGAAAAACAGAATCAACTCTCCTGCGATTTAGTACCAGCCTTAAAATGCTAGTAAATGATAACCATATTCTGAAAATGAAGATTGCCAGATCATTTTAGGTACCATTTTGGGGGAGGGGGGCTGATGGCAGTATGTTTGTCCTAAATTTATGCCTGTTCCTTATTAAAGAGAATTAGTTTAATAGGCAGGAAAGTATAAAACATGTAGTAGAAGAAATAATATATATAAAATATGAATGACAAGAATTCTTGATACAAAAATTTCAGCTTCTTCCCAGGAAATCCCAGGATATTTTACAAATGACATTGCAATCACTTCATCCACCTTGAAGAAGGGACTTTCTCCAGTGTGAAAGGCAGTAGGCTCTTTGTATCTCAAAATCACCCCAGTGCCTGTTAGGCCAAGAGGTGAAAAATACTTACCTTAAAGGCTGGGGAAGACCGGAATAAGAAAGAAGATAATTTTTATGGATATAGAATATGGAATGAACAGAACTGGCTGGAGTTGATACCTCCACTTCTATAAGAAGTGCCAGGAGATCACTGATGACTGGGAGGGGCAGGACCTCTGCTAATCCTCATCTGAAAGGCGTCAAGAAGAGTACATTTTCCCAGGGTACCATTCTGACATTTGGGGTCAAGGCTTCCTCCAAGTGAAAAAAAGTCACTTGCATAAATGCAACTTCAGTAGCACCTTGACAGTCTGTGGAAGTCATCCAAATGAATGCCAGTTTAATGTGGTGAAGTCACCTTGTTAGAAAGGAATGGTGCAGGGCTGCTCCAGGATGTGTGTGTGTGTGGGGGGGGGGTGAGTAGCTGAGTGCTGATGAGTAGCTGAGTGCTGGTGAGAAGTATGTGGGGACACTCCCATCACAGAAGGGGCAGCGTGGCCCAGGAACATGGCTTCTGAGACAAACGGAGTCTGGCTTTATTCTCAACCTGTCATTTGGGAAGTTGAGTTACTTAGCTTTTCTGAGTCTTGGTTTCCTCATCTATGAAACGGGGATGATCCCACCTTCCTCATACAGTTTTTGCAAGGATTAAATGAGATAGGGCTATTTTAAATACTTGATGATTATTATGTGGGGGTTTTTTGTTTGGTTTGGTTTGATTTGGTTTTTTGCTTCACCTCTCTCTCCCATCCTATCCCCCATTAACAACTCATACTAAATTCTGGATTTTTTTCCAGGACTTTCTTTTGAAAATTGTGTATGATCACTGACGATATTTTTTCCCCATGGATTTTGCACATCAGTGAGGAGAATGAAAGTGAATTCATTTCTCAGTTTCCTTCACACTAATGTTCAGTTATCCAGAGGGTGTCATATCACCAAATCTCAGTAAAAATAATAATATACAATGCATAATATATAGTATATAATGTATAATGTATGATTTCATCTATCTATCTCCTGGCTCTTTAATGATAGCAAATTTGTCAGCTTCATTTTTTTAACTGCACTTTCCAAATGTCCAAAATAACAGCTTTTACTCTTCTTCTGAAGAAATCTTCTCCTTTCCATGTGACTATGAAATTTTTAAAAGGACAGCACCCCCCTCCCAATCATACTGCTTTCTATGTGCTGTTCTACAGAATAAGAATTCCCAGGGGTTGCTTTTGAAACTTACATGTGCTGATGAATCTTATTAAACATGTTAGCCTTCCTCTAGAAAAATATCTTCATCTGTGGCGATATTCTCTGATAACATTTATAATATTAGAAGCACTTGTATAAAATTGACATTTGGAGAATTGGATCTTTATTATTCCCCATCCCTCTGTTAGATGAGGCTGTTATAGGACCACATTAAAGGGATCGCACATGGCTTCATGGGTCACTACAAGGCCTTAGGTTTTTCTCTGTAGGAAATGGGAAGTCATTGGTGAGTTCTGAGCACATGAGAGACCTGATCTGACTTAGTTGTAGTGATAGCACTTTCGTCACCATATCTGAATAGACCGCAGTAGAGCAAAGGCAGAAGAGTGAGGAGAGCAGTTGAGAAAGAGATGGTGGTGATTTGGGCCAGAGGGTAGCAGGAGAGATGGTGACATGACCAGATTCTGGTCACATTTTGAAAGTTGAACCAAAAAGCTGTCCCAATAGGCTGGATGTGTAGTGTGAGACGAAGAAAGCAGTCAAGGATGACTGTAAGTCATTTAGCCTGAGCAAATGGATAGATGGAGTTGCCACCAGCAGAGAGAGGCAAGGGTGTCGGAACAGCTGGTTTAGGGTGGTAGATGAGGGCTCTAGTTAGAGACATGTTAAGTTTGAGCTGTTTATTAGACACCTAAGTGGAGAAGGCAAACAGGCAATTAGATATGCAATTCTGGACTTCAGGACAGAGGTCTGATCCGGTGTTAGAAGACCCTTCATATGTGCCCCTGAGAGCCTTAGAGCAATATCACGTTCCTAGTAAGAAAGTAAGCAGTGGTCATCATTAATTCAATTCCTTCTCCTCCTTTTACCATGTCATTCGAATTGTCCAATATAACTGTAATAGTCAACTCCTGCCTACCATATGTATTTGTCCTCTGAGCTAACAATTACAGAAATGTACAAAGTAATCCTTTCTTACTTTTTGGGTTTATCACTGCCTTGTCCCCATGCTACCATTTGATGGGAAATTCCCCATTTTTCAAGTGCATTTTGTGGGGAGGGAAATCAAGTTCAAAATAAAGATTAAAACAACACTTCATGTGCTGTTGCCAGTATAATTCTGGACAAAGTCCTTTGAGCACAAAATGTTTGGCAGTAGGAGAAGTCAAATAGAATGATGGTTAAGATAGCTGATTCTAGCATTGAAATGAACCCATATTCTAACACATCACCTTGAATAAGTTTCCAATCTCTCACTTCAATTTTCCATCTGTAAAATTGAGATCAGTGGAAGTACGGAGAATATTAAATGGGGTAATAGATAATAAAGTGCTTAGCAGAATGCCAGACACAAGTAAGTTCTTATAATTTTCAGCTCTTATGATGCCAAGCAACTTTACTTTTTGTTTTCAGTTGTAACTAAGACTAAAAACTCTCCTATGGCTTTTCATTGAACATAGACTTTTCATTGGATACCTATTTCAAAATATCACTTAAAATTTACAAAACTTAGTCTCAAAGCATTAGGCCAAAGGAAAGAGAAGGACATTAGGAGCTGAAATAGCAGTGAGATCCTATTTGATCCAATGAAGGGGTCATAGGCACCTTTATCCCCTACTTGTCTCCTCACCTACCCCCAGCACCTTGCCTGTATTGGTAATTAACAAACTGAAGGAACTGAGTCAAGAGAAACACACGAAACTTCCCTCTTATGTTATTTTAATTGTGTATATTTTGTTCTTAAGCCTGGTTCTTTGGGGGAAAACACAATGTGTCTACTATAGAAAAACACATATTCTTTTAGGCAAGTAATTTTGGAAGCATAAGACAGTCTCCAGGGTAAGAAGATGGAAAAAGAGTGGTATTAGCAGAAGATAGCACAGAACAAATGCACATTTTATAGTGTAAAAGAAAGATATTTTAGCCTCCCTGCCTAAAACAACACTGTGCACTATCAGTTATGCTGAATTGTTGAATGGAATAAAACGGAACCAGCTACAATATGACTGCTTAGAGTGAAAGTCAATAGTCACCTCCTAGGTAGCATCCCAAGACAGCAGAAACCTCTCGCACTCATGACACACAGAGGCTTAATTGGTCCTCCTATGGTTTGGAAGAAAGGCCCTGAAAATACTTCTGACCTCTTCGAAGCAGATTTATAGACATATAACGGTACTTTAATCCTTGTATCCTGGAATTGCCAAGGTAAGAGAATATCAGTGGATAAAAGCCTAGTAAGACAATGATCATCTAATATTCCAACTCTGTGCCAGGCCAGTTTGGAATTTCAATCACTTCCATTCTCTGCACCCTGACCTCCCTTCACAAATGTCTAAAGGGTGTGTTTTTCATTCACATTATTTCCATATTGTTCCTGATTGATTGGTTGATTTCTCTCCCTCCTTCTTTCCTTCCTTCTTTCTTTTTTCTCTATGTGTTTGAATCTCTACCATGGTTTTTTTTTTTAAGATTTTATTTATTTATTTGACAGAGATCACAAGTAGGCAGAGAGAGAGGGAGGAAGCAGGCTCCCCACTGAGCAGAGAGCCTGACGCGGGGCTCGATCCCAGGACCCTGAGATCATGACCTGAGCCGAAGGCAGAGGCTTAACCCACTGAGCCACCCAGGTGCACCTCTACCAGGGTATTTTGGGGTTAGCTTCATGTACCCCTTTTTACCTGTTAAATTTACTTGTTAAAAATTCTTTAAATTTTTACTTGTTATATTTCTTGAGATCATCTACTCTTGCTCTGAACTCTGCTTCCCTATTTGTAGCTGGAGCTTCTCTTCTACCCCCTCTTCTTCCCTGTTCATTTACATTGTCTTACATCATAAAACAGTGCTATTCTTACTATGATGTCTAAAGAAATGAGAAGACATCCCTAAAAATTATCATGAAATAATAAATTCTATTTAAAAACTAGGCACACCAGAACACAAAGAGCTGTACGAGTATTGCCCTCTTTTTGAAAAGTTGCAGTGATATTCACAAATGACAATAAAGCCCAAAACGACACTGGAATTCATTTTGGAACCGCTTTATGGTCTTCACAAGAAAATCACCCTATTACTTTACCTTAGCTTCATATTTTATCCAGATTAGCAATACTCACGTAATTCACCAGACTGATGCCAAATTCCCTTTGTCAACTTCCAGAGTTCATAGCTATCCCACTTCTATGAAGGATTTTCAAAAGAATATGGAACATATCCTGAAGACAATTCTGAAGGAGAATTAAAAATTGGTATTGAGTAATGGCAGCATCATTAAAATTTCTATAGCTCCTAAGTACTTTAGAAGGGAAAACTCCCTTTTAGATAAGGGTAAATTCCTTTATTTCTGGTAACAAATTGCATTTACTATTTTATAGCTAAACCGTAAGAGCCAACTCAAAAGTTCTGTTACTTCCATTATACTTCAGTACACAGTACACTTAGAACTTTTAATCTGTATATGTGGAAGATGTGCTCTTGACAATAACAGTGTGTCTGTCTTATTGTCTCTAGGACTATACTTGATAAAACGGAACTACTAGAGTTTGCTCAACTTGGCTGTTACTTGGAATATGATCTCTTTGGGACCGAACTCCTTCATTACCAATTCAACCCGGATATCGACATGCCCGACGATAATAAAAGAATTAGAAGGTAAATATGATGAAATCTCTGATAGCATTCTCTTTTCCCAACCCATTTTGACTCATAGCTGGGCGGGTATTAGCAAAGATTCAGAAAACAGTATGCAGGCAGAACCAGAGACTTGCAGAAAAAAAGTATCAATGCTATTGCAGGGAGAAAATCTTTATATATTATTTCAAGAAGGAAATGAGTCATCCTAAGTAGGCAAAAGCTTAGCGGAGCCTTAGAAGTTCAGTGCAGATGGGCAGCTGACAAGAAACAGATAATATTTAACCCCGGCCACGGCAATAAGAGAACAAAGATGTTTTCCTCTTTTTATCCCTAACGAAGTAAGCAGTTTCTTTCCCATGTTGCCGACGCTGAAGTTCTAACCTCCTACAATGAATTTCTGAAACGCTTTATCAAAAATACTCACTATGGAGATGATTGAAACTTAAATGCTGTAAGTAGAATGTCTAAAGACCAACCATCATAAGGAGATCTAACCCCTTCCAAACTGTCTAAGCGAATAATCGTATGAGTCATTCTCTGCAACCAAGTGGAAAATTTTTGGAGTTAAGGGCGGATGGCTACCTGGTTTGTCTTGGTTACATGGTAATGTGAACCTTGAATGCACCAAATTAGGGAATCTGAGAGGAGACACAGATTCGGGATTAACAAGGATGACTGGTTTGGGAGTATCTAAGAGTTGCTCTCCAGTGGAACAAATGGTTAAGGGTGGGAAGCTCAGGGCAGGGATCTGAACTGAGACTAAATGTGGGCGTCTTTGGTCTATATGTCATGGTTGGTGGCGTGGGAACGAATGAGATCACTCAGAGAAGAGAATGAGGACAGAACCCTGGGGAACACTGATATTTAAGGGATGGACTCAGGAACAGTCACTCAAGGACAGATTGAAAAGTTTTAATATCAGGGAAATGTGTTGTGGTGAGAGTCAGGAGAATACTTAGAGCAGAAGGGCTTGGACACTGGACAGGTGGTAGGTATCAAGCGTGGTCAAGGCTGAAAAGTGTCCGTTGGATTTCATAGGCTGGAGACTGTCTTGCAGTTAGTAAGTGCAGTCTCCACAGTCAAGGCTTGAGGAAGGAGGAGGGGTAAGGGAGAGAAGAGAGAATGTGGAGGGTATTCTTTCAAGAAGCTCGGTAGTAAAGGGAAGCAGGGGTGTAGGGCCAAAGCGAGAAGCCACGACAAGATCCTGAGGTTTTGTAGAGTTGAGCATGGTTATGTGCCTGAGAGCAAAAGCAGAGAGACAAAGATGGAGAGCGAGACCAGTCCTGGAAGCAGTACTCATTCTATAGGGCTGCTATGGAATTTATATGAAATAAAGTATGCAGAGTTTTTACGTGAGTGTCTGGTGCAGAATATGAAAATAGTCAATCGATGCTAACTTAAAACAATCTGGAGAGAGGAGCTACAGAGCGAGGCTTCTAAGGAGACAAACAGATGGAATCTGGGAAGCAAACGGAAAGTTGGTTGAAAGGGATAAGGCGAGCAATGGGGTGAATGCAGAGAGATGTCGTGGTGAGAACAGGAAACTGAGGACATATGGTCACACATGTTTGGTAGTGTCCCTGTGAAGTAGACATGGTTATCTTCTGAGAAGGAAGGGAAAGATTCAGGGCAGGACCTCGTGGAAGAGGAGGAAGACTGGGAATGGATGCTCAGGGAATGAGAGAGACACGGATGGGACGTGTTGTGTGTGAGACCCACGTGAGACTCAAGATCTTTACAAAGTTGCAGAGTGGCTCCAATGCACATGATGTGGTGATTATTTCCACCCAAAATGTTGCGTATTTTGGCAGTAAGACCAAGGAAGCTTTGAGGAGAGGCAGAAAATGTGAACAGTTAGAGAGACTGACGGTTGGGATTCTGTCTTCAAAAACATGGCTGAGAGCCCGGGGAGCAAGGGTGGGGTTGAGTGAGGGTCATGGGGTCCAAGACGGAGGAAAGAGAGTGTAGAGAGAACTGGGACGATACAGGAATCATATAGCAGAGGCGAATAACCAGAAGCCTGAGTGAAGTGGGGGAATGTACACAGAAGGAGGTGAGAAGAAACATAGAGGGATGTAACTTGTGGTCAGAGTGGGAAACCCAAGATCGAGATTTCAGAGAGGAAGTAGTCTTCCATGATGACAAGAACCAGAATGTGGTTATGGGTGTAGAAACCGATTTGGAATACAAGTAGAGAGAACTGACTTACAGAAGGGACATCCAGAAACTGAGATTCAAGCAGCAATAGTGGGATATACACACCTGGGGGCTGAGGGAAAGATCTCGAGCCGGTGGCCACAGTTGGGACAGTCCTCAGCTCTTACCCTGGGCAGTCAACCTTTACATCTGCGTACCTTCTTCTGTCCCTATGTGTGGTCACTCCTTCTTGATGACCTCAGTAACAGTAAAAGATGCTTCAAGTTTAATATCGACAGGGAGAGCTGGCTGATCCGTCCCACCCTAGCTATGTCAATATGAAGACATATTGGCCATACGTAAGCAAACTGACCTGACCAGTGAAGCTAGGTCTTTAAATTTTTTTTTAAACCACTGAAATCAGTTCTTTGATACACAGATTTATTGATACACAGATTTGTTGATTATTATTGTTGATACACAGATTTATTTTTGTGTGTTCATCTTGTGTTACGATTTTTACTTGCCCAGAAGCACCATTCAGTAGGCGCAAACGTGTGTCCTTAGGACCCCCAAGCCATACTCAGAGGCGAATATTCCCTGGAATTTAAAGTGGGCAGCATGGTAGGGCTTTTTCATCTTCCATGATCTCAAAACCATGATTTCCTGAGGAGGAAACAATTCATCTTAGAAACAGTAAGTTTGCTTTGAGGACCTGATTCCTTTCCCTAAGCTCCTTTGTGGCAGTGAGCTGCGTCTTTTGTATCTTTAGGAGGAAGCCTACGCTATTCATGAGGCTCTTGGACCTGGAATAAGGGGGCAGGGATCTGTAGAGTGGGTCTACAAAGGAGATATGGGGCGGGGAGGACAACCAACACCTCGTCTCATATCCCTTCTTAGCAGCTTTTGGCTATTAATTCAAGAACAAGAATTTCATTCTGGTCAGCTTTCCTTGAACCAAATATAAACATTCTGGACATATGGAAATACATCAAAATTTATATGTAGTATACGTGTGTTTATGTATATCCACATACATATACTTAATTGTCCTTAAGTGAAAATCACGCATTAGGTGACTTGACTCGAGTACAGCTTATGGTAATTACTGAATGACCTTTTGCGCTCTGGTACCCCTCGCCCCCCCTCCCCACTTTGGGCACCTGATTTTCATCATCCATTGGCAGTCCTTTTCCAAGCCTTAGTCATCTTACAGCTCTGAACTGCAAGAACAGAGAAGCACGCTTCTGCCTACCTCTGGTTTTCAGCACCAGAAATTCTGTGTCTAACACCTGTTTTCAATCTTATGCTCCATTTCTCAAATCTTATTATATCTCTGCCTTTTCACACTTTGTAGTCTCTCTCTAATATTTGTTTGCAAAACACTAACTCATTTGTATTTCTATAATTACTGTCATATTTGTCTTCTCATCTACAGTGGTTCCTTCCTTCTGGCGGCATCGCTGGAACTACTGTTCTTCCATACAATGGCACAGCACGAGAGAGAAGCTTTTATTCTAAGAGTGGCCAAGTTAGGGCTCCTGGGTGGCTCAGTTGGTTTAGCATCTGTCTTCGGGCAAGGTCATGATCACAGAGTCCTGAGACGGAGTCCCACATCAGGCTCTCTGTTCAGCAGGGAGGCTGCTTCTCCGTCTCCCTCTGCCCCTCCCTTCTGCTCCTGCTCTCTCGCTTTCTCTCAAATAAATAAAATCTTTAAGGGGAAAAAAAAAAAAAAAACCAAACTCTTAAAAAAAAAAAAAAGAGTGGCCAAGTTATATCTTGATAGTCAGGAGATAACATATGTTTGAAGTGCCATGGCAATATTCTCATGAGGGAACTGGTCTCCCCATTCTTGACTTAATGAGTTCTATGGGTTCTCACTTTTCAACGAGTATCTTATCCATTATACTCTTTCCTTACTATCTCACAATCTGATAACTTTGGGTGTCAGGGTATGGCACGAGGCCACGTACAGGAATTTGTTTCTCCATACGAAATGCCTCTGTAGTAACGTGACACCATTTTTTTTCTCAGACACGGAAAAGAGACAAAAACTTCAGGAAATGTTCAGAAAATATAAGGGGGGAAGTGTGCCCTAAAATTTCTGGGAACATAACTCATTTTCAGTAGGGGATCAAGGTTTGTTACGCTAAGTTTCAGCAATGCGTATGCATTCTGTTTAATCTTCCTCTTTTCTCATAAATGATCATATAACTCAGAGCATTCCCTTAAAGAGAGCCTGTTCCAAAAGTAACGTCAGACAAGAGCTTTTGGACGCTATACAAATTTTTAAAGAGGTAAATATCCACGGCGGCACAAACAGAAGTCCAAGATCTTGCAGGACACGCCTGGGTACATGTGACACGAATACAGATTTCTAGACAAAAGGCTCGGGTGGCTCTTCTCTGGCACTTGCCTTCCTTTGACCTACAAACACAAGATCTCATCTTCAATTATAATTTTATTTTAAAACATCTGTTCTCGGAGGGCAAGGCTTTGTGCTTGAGGTTTCTGTGTGGTGGTCCACAATTTGCTTATTTTAGTTATTATTAAATATGACTCATGCACCGGAATGGCAAAAATATGTCCTAGAAACAAAAAGGATACCTTTTAAATAATTAGTCTCTGGGAAGAAGGTGCTGTCCAACCGTCTAGATTCGTTTGGGAATCCAGAGACTGACAAGCCCGTGTAGAGAATGCCAGAGAAGAACCACTGTCTCCAAGTTGCACCTCCTGCCATCAGCGACTCGTAGAAGTCACGACAGACAGTGCCCAGAGTCCAGACACACACAGATGGTAGCTGTCAGGAGGTGACTCACACTATAGATTACAGCATTTAACAAAGCAAAGAGGATTAGATGTTTAGACAGAAGTTGGAAAGCCATTCTTGAGGCAACTGGCTATAAATTTAAAGGAACATCTCAATATTTACAACAATCTTATTGAAATAGAAGGAAGACAGAATCAATTGTTGGTTTATTTAATCCAATGCTCTGAGACAAGTACTAAGCCAAAATTTCCATAGTTACTTCGAATGGACCAATGCTCAAACTACAGAGGTACATTTCCTGGCCTTTTAAAAATGATCATCTAGTTGATAATAGGCCCTTCACCTTCAAAACAACAGATTTTACCCTCGGAATGTTTTAGTTGTACGAAGATTCCTTTTGTTTCCCTTTTTTAATCACAAATTGCCATTGATTGTATTTGCTAGAAGAATGGAGAGAGAGAGAGACAGAGAGGCAGAGAGACAGTGAGCCAGAGAGAGAATGGAATCTGGAAAATGGGTCCACTAAGAGAGGGATTTTAGAGCAAAGAGCTGGCTACAAATCCAGAACAAAGTTCCTTTGTGAAATGCCACCTATTTCTTTCTGAATGACTGGTACATTCTATTAGAAACTGTATTTAATGCAGTATTGCTGGCGTTGTCATAAATACCACAGGCTAGAAATTTCTCTGTGCGTGGAATAAGGACAAGGCTCCTACTAGGATGCAGTGCTATCTTTATCATCACCGTGGAGTGTTTAATGAGGGCTTCCCACTACCCGTGCCATAGCGGAAGGCAGTATTTCTACAGCAAGCAGAATATGTCTATGAGTAAAACGTTTCAAGCGCCCTGATAATTTTAAATGTGAGACCAATGCCATTTAATGAGCTAACATTTTTCACAGAGTGCGTCTTCTGGTGGATGAGGGCTATGAAGACCGAATTCTGATGGCGCATGACATACATACGAAGCATCGGCTAATGAAATATGGAGGTCACGGCTATTCTCATATACTCACCAACATTGTTCCTAAAATGTTGCTTAGAGGTATCACTGAGAATGCGATTGATAAGATACTGATAGAAAACCCTAAGCAATGGCTAACTTTCAAATAGGGTGGTTGTTTATGAGTTCACACCTTGAGTATCAGGCTTGCGGAGAACATTTTTCAGTGATTTCGAGCGCATTGTGAGATATTAATCAGAGCCCTGTAGGACCAATAGTGGGCCCTTTCCTTTTCATGAGAATTAGAAGAGTTTTGCCTTCTCAGAAACTGCGGTTACCCCTGTACCTTAAGAAGTTACTAACCTGATTCAGCCCTATTGTTTTGCCTCCACAAAATAAATACAGAAATACCTATTTCCAAACAGTGATTTACAGTCTGTGTCACCTTAGTGGAGTTTTGTTTTGTTTTGTTTTCTTAATCTATCAGCTGCACTCCTTGAGAAAATTTAAAGTGTTTCTAGTTAAATTACCCCCTTCTGGAGCAATCTAATGTTACTTGTAATATTAATGATCCTACTAATTATCCTGCTGTTCTTTAATTAATACTTAATGAATAATACGGCACTTTAAAATAGCTTCAGCAGCAAAGGAAGTTACATTTTGAGGTTTTTTTTTTTTTTCCCCTGGAGGATACTGTAATACAATTACTGATTCACAATGGTAAAAAAAGATTGTGTAAGCTTAATGATATGCTGTCTACCTTATCTATATTTACTGATAATAAATCAGTTTTGTTGCCTGTGGCTTCCTGGTATCCATTTTTGCTGTAAAACTTTGTTGTTTTAAAACAACCTGTATAAGGGAGCATGAACACCTAATAGTGAATTATAAAAATTCAATCATAATAATAAAAATATATTACATAATATAGTTTAATGAATCATTATATCTATAACAAAGGCCACAGTTTAATTAATAATATATAATGCAAAAAAAGAGAAATGTTTGCCTTATATGTATTCCCTTTAATCCCTTTACCTTTTATTTGTTTTTCCTTGGGCCTAAACAGAGAAAATAATGCTTAGTTATCTGAAGGAAAGGTCAGATCTATTAGAAATGACATTCTGATTCTAGAGCCTGCTCTTCAGAAGGTACCGAGCCCTGATGTTTGTGTAAATAAAGCCTTTTTAAAACCCATAGAAGATGTGCACTGCTGCTTACAAATTAATCTTTTGGTTGATTCCTCGTTATACTATTTGTTAACTGCCTCACCCCCCAAAACAAATCTCCAAACCCTTGCTACCAATTTCTCTTTGATAAATACATATTGTTAAACAGACATAAATCCATTGCAACTCCTTCATGACTTATCCAACGTATCAGAAAGGCCCAACAGAATTAGTCACTACTCTTGATGAATGGGCTAAGTGTTTTAATCATAAAAATCATGACAGTTACTCAGACCAAGGCATTTAAACCAAGCCAACAGCACCTTCAGATGGGAACACCACACTAAACTCTTTTGCAAAGTTGAGGTTTTCTAAATACAAGATATTTCTGTGGATCAAAGATGATCGAGTTTTTTCTGTGTATTAGAACAGAAAGTACCCACGAGGAACAAGCCATGAGAACAAACTAATTCCTTTAAATGAAAAAATGCAAATGTCCTTCACCAGTAAAACAAGCAGATTTTTAAATCCCTGTTTTTCAAATCGACTTGCTCAAAGAGTCTTCAAAGGCAGCTGAGAGGGGAGCACATTTTTCATCATAATAGTGGAAGTTGTCTGATAGTTAGGACCTATCAACATGCATTTTTAATCTTTTTCTTAGATTAAAGAGATGGCTTTTGGCAATGTATTTTAGCCAGAGAGAAATGATTTACACTACTCTCAACATCTACTTTACCGTCAGCTTTAATCCACCTGAGAAAAAAGGGAAAAAATGGATAATTCAAATGCATGTGATTCATAAACATTGCAAAAGAGAGCCACTTTGTTTCTGCAGTCCTAATATTAACAGTCTGCCACAGAATCCAGTGGAAATATTGATTGGCACATGGTAATAAAGAAGCCATAGGCATAATTTACAGACATGTGATGTATAGGGCATTTTAACCGACTAAAATTTAATTTTCTGGGTAACTCTTAAGAGAGAAGCCACTTAAATTATTTTGCTCTTCCATATGCCTTTGTAATCCAAAATATATTTTGATCGAAAATAAGTCGAATAATTTATGAGTGTTTGTGTGTATATATACACATACCTTTTTTTAATTAAATTTTTGAGGCTATACAGCCACTGTGCCTCTGGTCTGAAGCCATGTATATATTATATTTGATCTAACATATGTGTGTGTGTGTGTACACACAAATACATGTATATGTAGCAGGTATTTGTATAAAATATATACACCTTGTTGTCTTATTGGTTATATGTGAAATTGCTCATTTCGAAATAACCTCAGGCCGTGACTTGTAGTAACTATTTGAAGGCCTTACTTAGTGTCCCCTTGGTGACCCATGCAGTAGCTCAAATTAAACCACTGTGCATTGGGTGATGAATAATCTTTTGTTCCAAAGAAGGCAAAAGCCTCAGTCTGATTTAACACCAAAGAATAAATTTCTCTGACTTTCTAAGTAAATCTAAACGCATCCTATGGACAAAATGGACACACAGGGGATTTTCTAAATACCATACATAATTACACATTTTCACACTTAGAGGGTAATCCTATGATACAATTTCAATCTCTATTTTTAAAGACTATCACTGGGAAAGAGAGAAAAGAATTCATAAGAAAAAAGAAAATGTGAAAATTATCATAGGCTTGGGAATTCCCTCAAATCCAGAAAATTCCAGGTTAAGGCTTGAAGTTGAATCATTCCCAGGACTAGCTCTAAAGTTAACAAAAGTACAAGGCAAACAATTTCTTTGGGGACAAGCAGCATTGTTTCAATCAGACCTTCTCCTGCAGGGTAATATAATTCTCCCCACACTATGAATGGACTCCAGGTATCATAATAAGCAGGTAAACTCACAAGAACCAAAGCTGACATATGGATAAAAGCAGCAAGATCACAGTACACCAAAGTTCAGATATATTGGAGAAATAATTCAGTGTCTTAGATTTTTCTATAAAAATTTGTGATCTATATAGGACTTCATTCACATGGACACTAACGATAAGGAGGAGTATTTGCTTTGGCGGTAGTGGATAACACATCTGCTTATCTTGCTTTTAATTTTTTTTTTTTTTTTTTTTTTTTTTTACATAATGTTTCTGCGTATACAGATGTGAGTCAGGTAGCATTTGAATTCCCCACATATACACAACTGAGGTGCCCCGCAACCGGCATCCCCTGGGATCCTTGATTCACGGACGTTAGCCATACGAATCCAGCGTTCAAACTCAGAATAATAAGCTTAGTTTCTGCGTGATCAGTCAGCGTAAATAATAAATCCAGAAAATGTGCTGTATTTGTTGTTATTCCCTCCGTGGGCTTTGCCGCCATCTAATTTGATGTAGACTTCGTCTCCTGGCTCCAAATGAAGAACCACACTGTTACTGGCATAGTCGTAATTCTGATCAGCGTCTTGGGCAATGGCGCTGGCTCGCACCTGTGTGAAGCAAAGGAGAATTAGAATCTGGAGGAGAGAGCTGTCGGGTTTTCCTCTTTGCCATTCACTCAGCATCGGAAGCCAACCTGCGCCACAGCACAGAATTCAGCCCGGGAGAGTCCACCAGGGCCTTGGAGCTCTGGGAGGGTATCTTTGTAACAGCTTCAACTGTGTCGCTGGAAGGGAGGAGCAGAAAGATGAAAAGGTGCTATGCAATGGTCATTCCAGCAGGCTTTTTTCCTACTGTGTGCTGTAAACCACATGCACATCACTCTATCCTCTTCGTAAATCAGCGCCTTTTCTCATTTCTTGAATCTCTAGGCCCAGTCACTTCTTGGAATGGAAAGAAGGGTAAATTTTTTTTTGCATTTTAATTTAAGCCAATTAGCAATATTCTAAGCAGCTGTTTACAAGGACAGAGGTTCAATCTGAACTTCAGCGGGTCCCCACGCTTATTAGAAAATGGAGAGCCATAGCAGTGGAGACGTCAGAGAAATAATACGACTCCAACTCTACTATATAGGGAGAAAAAAAAAAAAAAGGAAGGAAGTCTTTTGATTTGGGGCTTTCAAAATCTAATTCAGGTAAAGCATTTTTTTTTTTTTTTTTTTTGGCCAGAAACCTCATTTAAACATCACCCAAGTTTGCAGAGTTCATTTTTCTAGATGTGCCTTTTTATTACTAACCTGTGATGTGTGTGCTTCCATATTTAATTTCAACATATCTAAAAGTTATAGAAAGAACTAAGCTTTGAGGTCTCTCAAATTTCTAAACATTTTTAGTGATCTGATTGAACACCCTTTTTCATTTGGGTGATTCTAAAAATGTGTGGTTTGCTTTGAGAATGGAAGTTGCCTATAATCCACTCGTGTTGAGTCTGTGATCTCATCAGTGGGTTGATAGACATTTGCAAACGGTCAAATTGCCTATCATTTCAAGTAATATGGACATTCTGTCACTTCCTCAACTCAAATTAGGCTTTATATTCATTTAGCTATATTTTGGTTCTGCCTTGGAAAAAAATTTTCAGTAGGCAGACTTGTAATTTGATTTATTTCAGTAAAACATCTTCCACTCTGTGGCTTGTTTCTATTCCACTATAATGGTATTTCCCTGAATAACACAGCAAGTGATTTAGTGGTTTTGTAAACCTGCATTATGTAATAATGCATGACTTGGGGTATAATATGCTGAATTTTATCACTTGGTAAAATGAGAGAACTGAGACATAAGTCAAGAATTTCCATGCATTTCTTTCAAAACTTAAATGATAGGTTTTCAAATTAAATTTTCATGTGGTATGTTCTCACATTAATGCTAAAATGTTAAAAAAGGAGAAGGCTCTTTGACACTGCTGAACTTGTAAAGTAATTTGAGTAGTATTTAAAAAATTTCTTTCTGGATATCATATAGCAAAAGGAGAAAGGGGCTTAAAGGATTTATAATTGCTTAACACTGTGCTGACACTAACTAATACAGTGAAAGCAATATACCATGCAATTAGGCTCTGAAACATTGACTCAAATGTATACACCAATTCAATGAGGTGATCTGTTTGCACTGTTAATTAATAACACAATTTAATGTCATAATATTTCCTAGAAATTAATCATAAGTTTGTAGGAATTGAGTGCTTTGATTCACTAATTTCATCTAGTCATTAACTCCCTGGGAAAAAAATCTACAAGGAGGATAGCGCTGTTATGACCTCATCTTTTTTTTTTTTTAAACACGTGGACTTTTAATGGGTGAGAA
Source organism: Lutra lutra (assembly GCF_902655055.1). Taxonomy (NCBI): domain Eukaryota; kingdom Metazoa; phylum Chordata; class Mammalia; order Carnivora; family Mustelidae; genus Lutra; species Lutra lutra. The sequence continues at coordinate 23,211,527 of NC_062285.1, read as the reverse complement.
AAATTAAAATACAAATTAGAAATTAGCCATGTCAGTAATGTATTAATTAATTAGCCATCCATAAATATACTTTTCAGCTATTATTAATAGGCAGACACATTTTATTTAGTGCTTTAGATGTTTAATATATGCTCTATGGGTATTGTGCTGTAACACTGCTTTCTTTATAAAGGCATCTGGGAACCAGTACTCATTAAAATCCCTTGATTTAGAGGCAATAGTCTTAAATATAAGTATATGTATATATATATATATATATATATATGATGCAGTTTTTATTCTACAGGGTATAAAGAGAAAACCCTGTAAATGTGACCGTTTTTATTCTGTAGGTTTGACCACAAACTCTGCAAATGCATTAGGGTGATTCCACAGACTAGAAGGTTACCCTTACGGTTTTTCACTTCCTTTGTTGTGTGATTGTTTTTTAATGAAAGTGATTCTCTTAAAATTTTACCCTATACTGTACCACAAGACTCTCTCAATTAAATAACTGCCACACTCCGATGTGCTTTGCATGATTTTAGCCTGCCAGCTCACCTGATCCTACTACTCTAAAGGTATCATGGAACTTGAAATTTCAAGCTCTAGTAATCAGCTCGGTGACTTCCAACAATTCTCCCTTTAAGCCATCGAACTACTGAGGAAGGTAATGCATCCGCCTTGGACGCTATTTTCAGGTTCCTAAATGTATACCGAGTTCAGCATTTTCTCTGGGAATATGATGCATCCTTTCCTTAGCCCAATATCCCCCATTTCTGCCTGAATGTACTCTAATATCTTTTCAAATTTTAAGTTAACTATTTAGATCCTGCTTGATCTGTAGTGCGTGTGTCACCGCTTTTAAAAAGACAATATTAATTTGACATTTCATTAATCTCGCTAATGAATGAATGATCAACCCACAAACTATCGTTTCCAACATCTTGTGGTCATTGGTGCTGTAATTAATTAATAGTTTCTTAAAATGAAACCGGGTCTTTAATTATTTTATAGTTCTAATCTTGAGCCAGTTTTAGCTTTTAGTATAGTGGTATCACAGTGACTGTGTTCAAAGAGCAATTTTTGAATTCAGGTTTTCTGCCAAAGGTATACGAACACATTAAAATTATATTTCCTGTCTCTCTGTAAAGCCACCGGAGTCCAACTTTTAGCTTTCATATGCACTGTCATGGGCTCACAACAAATGATATGATTAAATTTGGGCTGATGGTTTCATGGGGAATATGAGAACTGTGATCCTTTTACTGGCCTGTTTGTGAGAACCTGGGAGTTTGCGTGGCTGTAGCATTATCTTATTAGGGAGGGTTTATCATTAGAGACAATATTTATGGTAACATTTGCTAATTTAATTAATTGCTACTGATGCTCTCATAATTTCATTTTCATTGTACTTCTGTGGAATCATAAACAAAAGGTTAAGTGGTGCATCAGGTTAATTTACTGGCCTTTGATGTTTCCATCTGTGATCCTGCATTCAACACAAAGCATAAATAAAATGGTTCTCATATGGTTACGGTCCAGAGGCATTCCTCTATCCTAGAGTGCACTGCATTTTTAGTTTAATTTTTGTGCTTCTCAAATCCATTTAATCCATAGAACATTACACTGACATGGATCTCTGAGTTTCTGTTTTATGAAAACAAATTAGGTCTGCCCAGGGGGGAAACTGCCACTCTAAGAAGTGATCAGACAAGAACATAACTGAAGATCACTGATAAACTATTTATTTAATATTAATAAAATAAACTTTATAAAATATTTCTCATTTGCAACTGTCTACAGGTCAGCCTTTATAAAATCGTTCTACTCTAGGGATAAAATTCCTTAACAGTAATAGTTTAATAACCATTTTCCAAAATAGTCCATGCTTAAGTTGAAAATATATTGTTTGCTGCTATGTATATTTTTCAGAATTACTTGTTGCATACCTTTTGAAGAAGTAACAGCTTAATAATGCCAGGGGAGAGCTTTATACATGATAAGGTCAGCTGGTTGCCTTATTTTTTTTTCCTGATCCTCACAGAATGTGCAAGCTAGGAGGATACAAAGAAGCATTCTGCTCTCCAAACAATGGAATAATTTTAAAAACAAAAAGCACCTGAACAGGTATATAAAATGGTTTTCCTGGAATCAATTCAATATAGTTGGGCTCCGCAGTTGAGACAGGAACCTTTAAACTAATTTAAATGTGTCATTCCCTGATTTTTCATGCAATTGCAATTTCCAGATCTTTAAAGATGTGAGTGTTTTTATTCAGTGGCTGATAAAACTTGAATATTATTCCATCTTAATTAATACCACTAAAAACAATCCTTCAGCCTGACAGTATTTTCTAGACCTAACCTTTGAGTCAGAAGAGAGCTAGTTTGTAAATAAATGGGTGCCTCATTGCTGTCTGCTTAAGGGACTCTTCATAAACCATGTCGTAAAGGTGATCGAATAGCTCTATTTTGATACAGTGAGTCATGCCCTTTTTAACCATACACCTATAACTATCTCACTCCTCTGTAAATATTTATTTATCTTAATATTATTTTTGTGCATAATAACTACAATAAACAACCCTGTCAGTGCCTCCTGGTGGCCATTTTTTCTTTTCTTTTCTTTTCTTTTTTTTTTTTTTTGCTTCTACCTGTCCTGTGGGGTCCTTGAGCTATTTACTTCTAAATTCCTTTAGAAAAGAGGGGTGGGAGGAGAAAGGAGGGACAGGATTTTTTTGTCCTTTCTTTCTTATACATTTATACTATTTGTCTTTCACTTTTCAAAAACAACAACAAAAAACAACACTTCTGATCCTGAATTGGGTCTTTGGAAGAAATCTTGCCTTAATGCTGCTTGATAGAAACCTGGGTTATAACTGAAAAGGTCTGAAATTCAAGACGCGGGTTACCTGAAGCCCAGTAGCCCTTGTTAAATCTAAATTGGCCATTCCCTGTACCACCCAAGAGGCAAAATGAAAGCCAGAGAACTAGCCCAGACTGCAGGCTTCTGGTTGCAAGGCCTGGCCCAGAGCGCTCCTGCTGATTCAGCGCGTGCCTCAGGTCCGAGGACACTTCAGGGTAGTTACAAATCCAGTTTTCCTCTTCTAAGAGATCGGGCACACCTTGGTTTTGGAGCGACCGCGAGTTTCTCAAGCAAACGATAAAGTGGCCCCCACATAAAACAGACCCCGTGGCCCTGATGGCGGAGCCATCCAGCCCGGGAGAGCAAATCCTGGGGCTCAGGGCTAATCTGAGGCTAGGGCACAGTCAAGGCCAAGGCCACTGCCTTGTGAGAAGGCAGAGTTGGAAAGACCCTCACGCAGGCGGCCCGGGGACTCCCTGGCAGTGAGGCCCATCGCCCCAGCGCCGGCTCTGCCTCTCGCCCTCCTTGCCACCTGCCTGTGCGGCCTCCTACTTCAGCCCCTGGAGTCTGGGTTCTGTGTTTGGGCTCGTGTTTGCTGAGTACACCCATGAGTCCCAACTTTTCTCTCTTGTTATCAGGACTCGTTACTTCTCCCCCTTCTTCTCCTTGGGCTGAAATCTAAACCGGAGTCTGTGCCTTGAATTTGACGGTATGCTCATTTCCCCGGTCTGGGACGTCGCAGGGGCCTTGCGACCGCGAGTCCCCCGGTCCCTCTTCGGCCCTCGACGCGTCACATTTGGACTCCCTCTTTCGGATCCCTTCTTTCTCCCGCGGGCCCCTTTCTCCCCCGAGTTTGTCACCCTGGCACGCCCATTTCGGGGCTCCCCAGCCCTCCTCTTCCAGGCAAAGCCTGAGAGCGTCCCTGCCCTGCTGAGGATCCCACAGGTAGCTTCCTGCCCGGGACTGCCAGGTGCACAAGCTGTCCAAGGGACGGAGCTCCCGGCTTCCCTACCCTCGAGGGTCGAGCTCGCACTCGCGCTCTGAGTGCAGATCCCAGCTTGGGAACCGCGCTCTCCAGGCCTCCCGGCGCCCGTGCGGGCTCACGACCCCTGCCTCGCCAGCGAATAGCGGCGACCCCTCCGCTTGGCTCCCAGGAGCCGGGCTGCCGCGCCCTTCCACCGCGGCCTCCCACCCCCATTTCCGGGGTCTCCTCCCTCTTGCCCGTACCTTCCCGCGCTCCCTCCCCGCCCACCCTGCTGCCTGCTGGCACTCACCTGGTTGTTTTTGCAGAGATCAGCCCACATGCTGGTGCCGTCCCCTCCGCGCATCAGGACGTGGTAGGTGAAGAAGTAGATGCCCGGGATCGAGCAGGTGAACTTGCCCGTGGTGGGATCGTAGTGGTTGCCGAGGTTGGTGACCACGTCGTCGAACTTGAGCACCTCGTAGCCTTCGTGCTGCCGCTTGAGGCCGGCGTAGAAGGCGATCTTGGGCACCGTGCTATAGGTGGCGGCACTGATGGCCCCGGCCGCATTCAGGCCGGGCGCCCCGGGCGGGCCCGGCAGGCCTTGGCGGCCGGGCTCGCCCTTCTCGCCCGGAGGGCCCACGGGACCCGGCGGCCCAGGCTCGCCGGGGGGCCCACGCGGTCCCGCCTTCCCCGGCCTGCCGGCCTCGCCTTTGGGGCCCTGGATGAAGGTGGGCAGGGACTGCATGAGGCCGCGGTCGGGCGTGGCGGCAGTGCTGGGCGCCTTCGTGCCCCCATAGGGGTCGCAGACCATGCGGCAGGTGCCCAGCATCTCGTAGTGCGCCGACGTGCCGGCCGAGCTCACCAGCACCGGGATGAGGATGACCAGCAGCAGCACCATCACCACCCCCAGCGCCCCGGCGGCGATCAGGCGCCTCCTGCTGCCCACCAGCCGGCTCAGCGCGGGGCGATCCTCTTGTCTGCTTTTGGACAAAATTTTGAAGGTTGGGCGGGGACCTCCTCAGAGCCGAAAACAACCCCCTGCGAACCCCAACTCCCCTGGGCGGGCGCGCGCCGGCCGCTCCCCGCCTGCTCCCGCTCCCGCTCCCCCCTGCCGAAGCTGCGGCTGGGGAGGGAGCTCAGACGCCAAGTGACTTGAGCTGAAGTCCCGGGCTGCGGGGTGGGGGCTGGGGGAGGGGTGCACAGGGCGCCCTCACGCCTGCCGCGAGCCCCTTCGCACCTGTGGCTGCCGCGGGCGCCGGCGCGGCCACCCGAAGGGCAGAGCCTGCCGCCGCCTCTCGCGCTGGCCCGGGCAGCTCACACTTTTATGCAGCCGCCGCCTGCGATCGACTTTTCCGTTTTTGCCGACTGCGCCAGTTCGCACCAACTTTCCGTCTGAAGTTGCCTTTTTCTGCCTCCTTCTTTTCTTCTTTCGTTTGCTCTGTTCGCCCTTCCACTGCCTTTCTCCCCCTCCTTTGCAACCACCACAACTCTAATAGACGCGCACCCCCAACGCCCGGCGCTGGCGGCGCGAGCTCGGGCCAGCCGCCCCCCGGGTGCGCGGAGCAGCTGCGGCGGGCACGGTCAGCTCGGCGAGGCTCCGGGCTGGAGCGGAGGAGCTAGTGAGCAGCGGCGAGCGCCTCACGGCCGGGAGCGGAGCGAGAGAGAGACTGAACGCAGAATTCTGCCTGGGTACCACCTGCCAGGAGAAGAGGAGGCTGACAAACGCGCGCCGGAGCAATTTATAGGCACCCAAGGCACAGAGGAAGGGGAGCCGCTTTGGCATCTCACTGCAGCATCTGCTCTGCTCATCCCACTCAGAGAGAGTTTGGCATTACTCTGACAATGTGGGATTTTTTTTTTTCCAGCCTCTCTTCCCCCCCCCCCCCTGCACATGGATGAACAGTGAGATCGTGAATACTCCCTTGCCGAGCCCAGGTGATGGCAGCGCTCTCGCTGGACACACCTGGGGGGAGGAAGACAGATGTGCAATAGCCTTGGGCCCTCGAAGGTCACACTTAAGCCCTCTAGTTCCCATGCGGCCAGCGGCGCCAGTTGGAGGGCGGAGGTGAAGGTTGAAAAGAGGGTGGCTCCGTTGACAATATTTCTCTACTGGCTCACCCACAATCAACCTATGCTTCAGGTGTTTTTTGAAATGCCACTTTTAACATAAGAAGGGCCCTTTAGAATTTTCCAGATGGTTTTTTTTTTAACCTTATGGTTTTCCTCTCCAGCCTCCTAAGATGAAGTAAGATGTTACCCAGAGAACATTTAAGGCACATTGAAAAGCCAAAGGATATTTTGAACGATTGTGAGTGAACAGGCCCACCACTTAATGGCGAGGGGGTGGGGGTTTCTTTTAACCAATGCTGTGGATGGTGAGTATATACTTTGTCCTCCACTTACAGGATTACAGTTCTAGCTACCTTTCAGGAGACACTGCCATTGGACCTGAAGTTGCATTTACTTGCACTACATGAATGAAAAATAATCACTTGTTAAAATGTCTTTAAAAGGCTTAAGACAAATCAAGCAGCCTTTGCAAGAGTACTGGGCAACATCTTTTGCTAAGGTATGAAAAGTGTCCTCTAGGCTTCACAGCACATTTCCTGGATGTACACTGAGGCACGGGGCAAAAAGAAAAAAAACGTGAGAAAGAAGAGCCCCATTTGCAATGAGAGAGCGGGAGAAGGGAAAGCCTGGCTTTGTAATAATAATGTAAAACCCCCAGAGAAGATATCAGGCAAGTTATGGCACTAACAAATACATAAGATACACAAGAACAGCTTTAAATAAACAAGTGGAATTGATTTGTAAATCATACTTTTGCATTCAGGAGCAATGGATGTCAATCAAATGCGGATGACATTTGCTTGTCAATACTGGGATGATGGCTGGGAAGACGGTGACTTATTACATCAGGGCTAGAATCTGAAATGAGAAGCAAGAACAAATAGGGCGAAGGCAAGAGATAGTAACGTCCTGGGGTGACAATCCTCGGCCTGGGATCCTGCCTGAGCATTTCCTTGTCTGTTCCTTCTGCCTAACTTCCACCGCATGTCAATTTAGTTCTTTCTTTCCTTCTTCTATGTTTCAAACCGAAATAAGGTCAAATGAGCAGAGAGAAGAAAACCACATTGATTCTTTTAAGAGAAATGTCAACAGCTCCTTTAGGTCTTTCTGGGGAGAATCAAGAGTGAGCCCCCGGCCTTTGGGGCTCAGCTTGGCCCAGGTCTCCATATTTTCTCTCCCTCTGGCTGCAGCTGGATAAGAGTCCTTCCCACTCCTCAAATCTTTACCTTTTAGGGTAGTGGTTTCAGAAATGTGTGTCTGTGTCTTGGGCATAAGACTTTGGTTCACAGGAGTTACTTATTTTCATATGTTTGAGCATCAGACACATAGAAAGTTCCCCCCCGGCCACAATACCTATTTTCCTAACACACCATGTGGGTTGCTTCTAAAAAAGTCACCTTTCTTTTGGGGGACAAGACGGTAAAGTGTGGGAACAGCCATGAAGGTTAATGTATTAATCAAACTCTTTTAGAATGCACCAAGTTATCAAAATTCATAAGACCTCCTCATTGCCAAAGAGACTCCCGTGGGGGATGGACGGGGACTTTCTAAAAGGTAGAGTTAAATAAGTAAATTCTCATTGAAAAGCTCAAGATACACTTCCACTGAAGGCTGCTCATCTTACAGAGGAAGCCAGTGAGGATATCATGAAACGGTAGAGACGGAATGAATGCTAGAAAGCTCGCCTGTACTTGCTCACTTTTGCAGACGGTAAGTGTGAGATACAGGTGTGAGCAGAAGGAAAGGCCTCCCAGTGCGTGTGCAGCTGTACTCTCCTCTATGCCACAATGTCAGACCTCTGGGACCAGGCCTACAATGGAGGCGATTCTCTTTCCACCATCTCTAATGCCAAAGCCCAGCTTGGTTTTGCAAGGGAGGGCACCAACATTTTAAAAGTCTTCTGAGATTTGGAAAAGTGCTCTGTGGGCATTGTGCACAACGCAGGCAACATTTCCCAGGTCACACGGCTGACCCGTTCTTCCAGTGAGGGGACAAACCTGGTGGCGCATGGACAGCTGGCTTTTGAGTGAAGTCAATATACATTACCATTCTCCTCCCTCTTCTCTAGAGGTGTCCCACCATGTGCTTTGGGAGAAACTTTCTTTTTTCTTTTTGGTTCAGGGATGACTGGGTAGTAGATGAACTAACGGCTGGTGGCTACCACTTTCCACTGCTTGAATTTCTCAGAAGGTTCTCTGGAAAGTTACTCACGCTTCAGCCCTTATTCTGACAGTTTGAATAAGCCATCTGATATGGCATATTACTCATCATCTCTATATGTATATAATAATAGAAAATGTGTCAATTAAAAAAAATATTTGATTCTCTTCAGTCCTCATCAGAGAAGCAAGTTTTCTCTCAGAGTTGATATTAATCTTGGAAGCAAGCCCTGCGATCTAATTTCCCCCATCACGTCTCAAGAAAACATAAGGCTCTGTGTTCCCATTTCCTTCAGCACCTGGGCCTCTGGGACCATTCAGATCATAAAGTCCAACACAGAAACCCAAGATCTGGGTTGGGTGATGATCCACTGATTTTCGTCTTCCCGCATCATTTCTGTCTCTTTCGGAGAACCGAGCAGATCCGAAGCCACACGACTCCCACACAGACGTGCACCGCCATCCATTAATCTTTATCGAGCGCCCACTGGCAGCACAGCCCTACACTGGGCTCTTACGAGGCAAACAAATCTTTAGTCATGAGAATGGTTTCCAAATCCAGCAGTACTGAACCAAAAATAGCATTTATAAGAGGAAAATAAAATGAGTTAACAAACCCAAGGACTATCTACAGAAATAGAGATAAAAAGAGTAAAAAAAAAAAAAAAAACCAAAAACCAAAAAAGAAAAAAAACACCCTCAGACTGGGATCAGCTATTTACCTTTGATTCCTCGATCTCCTAATTATGGGCCCAGCACGCTCCCGCTGCGCTACTCTGCTCTCGATCTCCTAATTATATTTCAGAACATACACCCCTATGATGAAGAGTTCTAGGTTTCTAGCCAGAAAGGGTCTGTTTGGAGCAATGTAGGGAAGTAGTATATCCTTACAGCTTTGGAATCAGATGGGTCTTAATTTGGATCCTGGTTTCCTCATTGAGTTGCTATAAAAGTCACTAAATCTCCCCGAGGCTTCATTTCTTTTTCTCTAAAATGGGAAGAACACTAACACCTAACTCATGCAGTTGTTGTGAAGCCCGAGCAAGTTAGTGCATATAATGATAATGCTACCCAACTCACACCCAGAGCCCAATAAATGTCCATTTCCATGTTCATATGTTGTAGGACTTCTGAACAGTGCATGGGCATAGGAGCTGGATGGTAGGACACATGCTCAGTACAGGAAGCTAAAGCGTCAGACTTAAGACAAATGACATCAATGGATACTAAATGTCATAGACTTAGACAAAATTAGAACACCCAAGTTCTCCAGGAGAGCTGCCTGTGTGTACGATTGTATAATATAAAACAAAGTAAGACAAAACTCAACACAAGGATCATTTCACCCTTCTCCAAAGTAAGAAAAAGAAAGTTTTATACCAAGATAATTTGAATTCACTGCAGTTTGACAGACCAAGATTTTGGATTTACAACCTGGGAGGAAGCATTATTTCTCCTGCTCTGAGAAGTTCCCCAAGTCAACAAGTTGCAAGTGTATTTAAAAATCAATGAGATTAAAAAAAAAAAAAATCAATGAGATAGTTACTCAGGAACTATTCCTATGGATGGTGATTCTCAGAAAAAGGGAACATATGAGAGAGGGCTGCTTTGAGTTAGCCAGAAGAGTAATCAATCACTCTGAAGGACACCTGAGTCATAACCCCATGCAATAGGGAATTTTCAACAAAAAATTCTCTATGGAGGATAGTGAGTTGGAAAACTAGCCTGGCAAGTCTATTGGCAGAAAATTACTGAATAGTCAGGAGGAGATGATAATGAGCATATTACACAAAACTTGGTTACAATGTATGGCTTTAAGTTGGTCTCAAATTCTTGCCATATCAATCAATATAAGGAAGAAATCTCTAGGATGGATATAATATTTCATACTTGTTTTCCATGGGTGGAATGTTCGGTCCCTAAAACCCTATTTGATGTAGAACTGAAGGAAAAGTTTCCAAGAATGAAATCTAAGAGGGTCAGCCAGTCCTCCCAAGGGACGGTCATGATACCTCAGCCATACAAGGAAGATGGGTGAATTAGAGAAACTAAACACAGGTGCCATTAGACCTTGAGGAATTTCAAGCAGAAAATGTATCACAGGAACACAGCTGTGCAGCACACAGACCAACCAGGCAGAACTGGGGTAGTCTTACTGTTTTGTTTCTTTTGTTTTGTTTTAAAAATCTAAAGCATCATGAATCCTAAGAGGTCTAACAGAGAACCACCAACAGAGCCAGACCCTGCCAAGAGCAGTTGATCTTCTAGAATATCCTAGAATCTGGCTCTAAGAGAAAGTGGGCTGGAGTGGATATGACTATCAAGGGAAGGTGCATTTGGCCCCACTCCTACCCCAGAGCACGTCACCTTCAAATATGAACAATCCGTCTGTGAATACATACTGCATTCCTTGGGTATTTGTATGTGAACCAATGTATCAGCTTTTCCCTAAATCAGGCAACCTCTTGGGAAAAGACTTAAACTATATAAAAATAGATACAATTTGAAACCATAATCCTAAAAATAAATTGCAGAGGTAGGTAGTTTAGATCTGTAATAAGCTAGAGGGGGAAAAAATGAGGGAGTTGTATGTTGAATATAAGTAGTTGTATATTTCAACATTTCCCACTGAGAGTCGTTGTAACGATTCATAATTTATTTTTATAGATATATTTATGAGAAAGAGAGAGAGAGAAAGTGCATGATCATGTGGGGGTAGGAGCAAAGGGAGAGGGAGAGAATCACAAGCAGATTCCCCCATGAGCGTGGAGCCCTATGCCAGGCTCAGTCTCAGGACCCTAAGATCATGACCTGAGCCAAAATCAAGAGTCCGTTGCTTAACTGACTAAGCCACCCAGTTACCCTATAACAATTCATAATTTTATTAATTACTTTATCTTTTGCTCTGGAAAGTGGAAAAAGTCAGTAAAAGTTGATGCTACTTAGATGAGGGTTTGGTGTTTTTCTTCAGCCCAGAGAGTCCCATATTCAAGGGGTAATCTTTCCACTAGTCAAAATCTGCAAAGGTTCTCTGACTTCACTCGGGCTTCTAAGACTCATAAGCACATGGGAATATTCTAAGTGTGAGCTTCTTCACAGAGGCTAATCATTCTGGGTCTTTTAGCCTTTTCTTGTCTACTGCTCTCTTGTCCGGACCATTCCAGCAGGCTGACAACTTCACAGGGGCAGGAACAGGGGCAAAATGGTTCATTTTATTACCATTGGCTGCTTTTGTAAAAGAAAGTTCAAAACTGTTTGCTAAATCAAGGATCCCCTAGGCAGGTCCATTATCCAGGAGCTGCCATCGTGCACATATACATGTATGTGTGTGTGTTTGCAATCATACATATATATATGATTTCTTTCACTTCCTCTTAAGGATTTGTTTTTGTGGGTGGGCAGAAGGTCTCGTTATTTGGATAATGAGAGCCCGAAGTGGACCACCCATGATGGATTTCTTCGTTAAAGCCCCATAACATGATTCCGGCACCCGAGTACGTATGAACATTTGTTCTAGCATTCCACAGACCTCTTTGCTCATTTCCCCAGGGCTGAGGGTAGCAGGGGCTTTTTTTTTTTTTTTTTAAAGGCCTTGAATAGAAAAAAAGAAAAGAAGGAGCTAATTAAAAGGAAATTTGGACGTGTGGTTCTCAGATATAATAAGGCATTAGGTCTAAACTACATAATTAACTTTTCCTTCAGAAATTCAGAACAAGCTCAGAAGGCCGTAATCTAATGTTTTATCCAGGGTTTGACTGTACTAGTTAGAATGAATTCTCTGGATAAGTCACTTCTATTATCTTCTCATTAATGTGTTCAATGTAATTCAATTGAATGGAGTTAAAACCCACAAGAACTGGACTCTGTAATCCATTTTCTCCTCCTGAAGCCTCTCCCGTCACCAGACAGTCTCCTGCTGGCATTTGCAATGATCTGCCTTCAGCACCTGCTCAGTATGTCACCACTCTGCCCAGAATTGGTATCTTCCTCATTGTCCGCATGGCTGGAAAGTCCAACTACGAAAGCTCAGAATGCCAGGCTCCTCAGAAATTGCCAAAAGGCCTCTTTGCCTTCCCAGCCTTGATTTTCATACTCGGTCCCCTCATTATCCATTCTCTGGTTATTGGTTAAACATGCTGGAAGTGGTCATTAATTTCACCGGAAGTGGCCTTGTCATTTTCCACTTTGTCCTTGTCTCTCCTCTACCCTGGCCACCGACTTCCTCCCTCTCCTCTTTCCTCCTCCTGATATTATTTCTTTTTCAAACCCCCTGCCCTCCAGCTCCAAAGCCACCTCCTCTTTCGTCACTCCTCCTACTGGCTCCTACCATGCACTCCCCCACCCCGCTTACCCCCCACCTCACTGGTGCCTCCAGAGCCTGTGGTGTGTCCTCCTCTTGCTGGGCTTCCCTCCTCCGGCTTTGTTTCCTCACCTGTGACTGAAATGCCAGGACATTTCATCTTTGGGCCCTACCCTACCCACAGGCCCTAAAGACATGTTGACTGGGGGCTAAGTAGGTTGGTTGTTGAATGGAATTGTTAAACTGGGTTTGACAGCATAGCTTTCAAAAGAACTTTGTAAGATTTAAGAAATCTAGATGTAGTGTATAAGAGTGGACTGGAAATTAGGTGCTTCCAAGGACCAGACTTCCCTAAAGGAATGGAAACCCTTTAACTGCCAAAAACATTAGATTAAGAATCAGATTAGTAGAAGATCTTTATTAAAATAATAATAATAAAAAATAAATAAATAAAAGGAAAAATAAGAGCTGAGAAATAACCTGTACAGGAATCAGAGTTAGAAATGGACTAGGGCCAGGGCGCCTGAGTGGCTCAGTCGGATAAGGGTCTGACTCTTGATTTTGGCTCAGATACTGATCTCAGGGTCCTGAGAACAAGCCCAGTATCAAGCTCTGTGCTCAGTGGAGAGTCTGCTTCTCTCTCTCTCTCTATCCCTCTCCCTCTGCCTCCCCCACCCCCCACACTCTCCCACAAATAAATGAATAAATCTTAAAAAAAAAAAATACATGGTGCCTTAGATTTCATACCTAATATGTGTTCATCTCCCAGCAGGGATACTTGCAGACCTGGTTCTAATAGTTGAAATGAGCAATTAGATTTGTTTACTGTATTTTCAAAATACCTCATACCATGCACATAGTGGAGAGCAAAAATTCACCCATGATTACTGAAAGAGGACATGAATTCCTCAGGGATTCTGGCCCAAGAGGATGGCTATAGGAAGCACCCAAAATACAGGCCTCAGTGGATCTCCTATGGGGTGCTTCCCTTTGTTTCTTTAAGATTCATGGGAAGGTATTCTGCCTATGCTCTATCAACTGTCAAAAAGTGGATGCAACGTATTTCTTCTAAAATACAGATTGATCATTTTAATTCTTTTAAACATCACTGAGTTCCAAAGAAATATTTGGTGTTTCTTTTTTTTTTTTTTTTAAGATTTTATTTATTTATTTGACAGAGATCACAAGTAGGCAGAGAGGCAGGCAGAGAGAGAGAGAGGAGGAAGGAGGCTCCCTGCTGAGCCGAGAGCCAGATGCGGGGCTCGGTCCCAGGACACTGAGATCATGACCTGAGCCGAAGGCAGAGGCTTTAATCCACTGAGCCACCCAGGCGCCCCATATTTGATGTTTCTAACAAGAAAACACAAAATAGCTCCTTAAAAATCCAGACAAGAGAACAACAGCGAGGTGACAGAAAGAAAGGCTGGGGACTAGGGAGAAAGAAATGCAGGGAAGTGTTATATCAAGGATGGTAGCTGCTATATAGAAAATAAAATACTTCTGGGTTCCCCAATAGCCAAGGCAAAAAGGGAATGTCACGAGTTATCTTCATTTTATGATTTATTAAAAGAAATGATTCATCATTCAGAAGAACAAGATTTTTTTTAACTGTCAAATTCTAAGCATTTATTAAGTCAGAGGTATGAAACTGTATCATGAATAAGAGTCAAAGACAGCTTCCCAGAAAATGAAGAAATGTTCCCCAGTGAGAAACTGAAGCAGCCCAAATCGAATTCAGCTTACCAACCCTAGTACATCTTAAAATTCATTCAAAGATAGCGGACATGCTGAACATGCAGCAAACAGCACTCCCAGAAAATACACAATTAGCAAGAGCAGAATGAATGGGAAGAAGAGCAGAGGATATGGCTTAAGCCAAAAGGGGTGACGACTCATTTTCAGATAAAAATCAGAAGTGTAGTAAATGTTATCATCAGAGTGACGAAGCTCGACAAAAACAAATGCAAATAAATTCCACGTTTCGGGTTCTTTTTAGTATGTAATTTGAGGAGATCAGTCAAATGTGACTCGCTACAGAAAATAAAAAAGAAAGGAAGTTAAACCACTTGGCAGATTTGTTCCCAAGTCATGCCTACAGTATTTTGACCCATGAATTACTACAGATATAAAAGCGTTACTACTTATATTATAAAAACACAACCATAAGCAGACAGGAAGTTAACTGAATCACACCTCAGTGTTCAATTCTGAGAACAAAATGATTGCCTATACTGTCTGATAACAGTATTCATAAACACCGGAACTATTCAGAGAAAAGACTGCCAACCCCGTGCACCCCTTTGAATTGCAAGCGCTGAGCTACTTACACCAAATACAAAAATCACTTCTCTCCCTTCCCATTGAATTGGTTACTTATAATTAAGAGTATTTATGCCAACCCTAGTAACGCCTTAATGAAGCCTGTACTAAGCCACTGGATATTTACTCACGGTCTCTAAAATACAGATGCGTGTATGCGAGGTAAGAGCGCCCCAGCACTCCAGACATAGCTGATGAATTTTCTGAAGATTTTTGAGCGTGCAGAATAGTAGGAATTTTAATGGTTTTCAGCTCCTCTTAGATCTACACACAAATATAGAAATATGTATTGTGAAATGCAAATGAACTTGAAATGGGTTCAGTGGATGGTAATGCCATCCCCATGATGGGCGCATTCATACCCAGGACCAGAAACCACTCAAAAGGTAACAGTCTCCCACCAGCAAAAGATAAAAGGCAAACTGCTTTTACAGAGCGATAAACAGTACATAATACAAAGGGGGGAAATAAATACTCTTTCGTGACACAAAAAGGAACAGAGCCAGGGAGATAAAAAATGCAGGAATAAATATAGGTGGTTTAAACTAGTAAATGGGAATCTGAATGAGAGAGGAAAACGACTTGCTGATTTTCCTTCTTTGAGGGTGTTACAGACCGGCTTTCTCTGAATAACTCAAGCTTCAAAAATGGCAGCACGTTTTAGTTCAGCATTTACGGTTCCTCACGGTCAGGGTCACGGGCAGATTTTGAAGAAGAGCCTATCTAAAGAACTGGAATCCCTTTGAAATGGCAATTGCACTATTAGCAGTGCAATTGGAAATAAACAACAGGGAGGAAGGAGAGGAACGGTGAAGATTCACCCTACAGGTTGTCCGCCATTTCCTCTGACCAACTCCAAATCCACGGACATCCTTGGGGCTCTGATGGCATGATAAACCGTGCTCCTTCATAGTCATCGGGACTTGATGGATGTGTGCTATGAATGAATTGCCAGGAGTAGAGCAACTCCAAATTAAAATCTTCACTGTTTTGTTGGTCTGGAGATTCATTTTGGCTGTCATCCACTCCATGCACTCCTCCCTTTGTTTTTCGATTATTAATTTTGGAATCATTAGTGATTTAATTTTTTAACCACAACTGCAATTATTTTAATGATTCATTTGCATAGTATTTTTTAATTGAAAGTAGGAGAGAGTTCAATCTCAACTGAGTTCTCTGACACGAAGTGACCTCTTTATGGTAGATAGCATATTTTATAGGGATTTGAAGTCTTTGTGTGGAATTTAACTGCAATCATAGAGCTCAGTGCCACGGGATGATTGGGGCGTATGTACGCTGACTTAAATAAAATGTACAAGATTCAAGACGGAAAACTCTTCTTGGGTAAACTATTCATGAAAGTTAAAAATGACAGGATTTTCCTCCCTAAAGAAGTGTGGGCTTTGGCAAGATATCATTATCGTTGATCTTGGCGATCAGAACTGGCTAAAGTAAACGAGGTGGTTGCTTTGGAAGGGAGGGCCTTAGGTTTGAGAGTTTCTTGTGTTTTTGTATAATTTTTCCTAAGTGGGGAAGCAGCAAAAGAATAAAAATATTATTAAGGTTGGGAAAGGATGGGACAAAGAATCCAGTGAAACTAGCCTCCATTCTGTTTCCAGGTTATTCGGTTTTGTGTAGAACGAGTTTCTATTAGAGGACTAGATATCTTTAACAAAACACACCTTATTCTCTTCCATATCCCCCATAGCATCTGTATCAGCACCTGTGCACCAAGCAAGCCCTCAGTAAATCTTTGTCAAAATAAGTAAAGGAGGGGTGCCTGGGGGGCTCCGTGGTTTAAAGCCTCTGCCTTCGGCTCAGGTCATGATCTCAGGGTCCTGGGACCAAGCCCTGCATCGGGATCTCTGCTCAGCAGGGAGCCTTCTTCCTCCTCTCTCTCTCTCTGCCTGCCTCTCTGCTGACTTGTGATCTCTGTCAAATAAATAAATAAAATCTTAAAAAAAAATAAGTAAAGGAAACCAACATGCTTGCTGTTTGCATCCCACAAAAAGTACAGATCAAAGCATACACAATGCTTACTCTGCAATGGAAGGTTCTGGATCAACCACAAAAGAGAGATCTTCAAGGGGTGCCTGGGTGGCTCAGTGGGTTAAGCCGCTGCCTTCGGCTCAGGTCATGATCTCAGGGTCCTGGGATCGAGCCCTGCATCGGGCTCTCTGCTCAGCAGGGAGCCTGCTTCCTCCTCTCTCTGCCTGCCTCTCTGCCTGCTTGTGATCTCTGTCTGTCAAATAAATAAATAAAATCTTGAAAAAAAAAAAAAGAGATCTTCTTTATTCAGAACAGTGCCCTGATCAAGGTGGCAGCTCCACTCACAGTGACTCCTTGTTCTTTGGTATCATGGAGAAGATACCAGGGTGGATGTCATGTGGCCATTTTGTCTTTTAGTGCCCTGTTCCACCTCTTTCTCAGCTTAATTTGGCCAAGTAGACTCTTGTCTCAGAAGATGCCACTCAGGGGTGCCTGGGTGGCTCAGTTGGTTAAGTGACTGCCTTTGGCTCAGGTCATGACCCTGGAGTCCCAGAATTGAGTCCCACATCGGGGTCCCTGCTTGGCAGGGAGTCTGTTTCTCCCTCTGACCTTCCCCCTTCTCATGTTCTCTCTCTCTCTCAAATAAATAAATAAAATCTTAAAAAAAAAAAAAGATGGCACTCAGCTTTCTTTCCTGATTTTTGAGATATAGCATGGAAAGATATGGAAATTGGTAGCTCCATAGAGGAAAGGCCCACAAAAGCCTACTGTTCAAGCCCTGGAGCTGCCCTTGTTTCTTTCAACCAACCTTCTGATCCTGTGGGATATTTGATATTTCGCAGTAAGACACACCACCACCTTCCTATCCCACTTTTTTAAACCTTAGTCTACCAACAGCAGGTTTATGTTGGTTACACTGGAGAGAACCTTAATAAATACAACAGGCTGGGCTTTAAGGAAGGATTAAGCTTTCTTCTACACCGGCACTGTCTAGTACAATGTTCTGTGATAACAGAGATGTTCTGTCTACGGGGTGTCCAATAAAGTGGTCACTAGTTACATGTGGCTACTGAGCACTTGAAGTGTGGCTAGTGCTGGAGCAACTGAAATTTTAATTGTATTTAATTTTAATTCAGTTTAAGTAGCCACAGGTGACCAGTGGCTAGGTATTCGATGGGGCCGCCTGCTGAGGATGGTGAAAATCCTTTCCTCTGTTTATGGATAGAACAAGAGACACTGGACTTAATTTGAAGGAAGGAGGCTAAGCATTGGCTGTAAGCAAAACATGAGAAAAAAGATCAAGGAAGGTTCCTGGGACTCTCGGGCATGCTCAGAAATGGCCATCAGAAAAAAATGGTGAATTCGTTTGGAGGCTGCTGTAGCAAAGTACCACAGACTGGGGGGCTTAAACAACAGATATTTTTGCCTCACTGTTCTGGGGGCTGGAAGGCCAAGAGGAACATGTCAGCAAGATGGTTTCTCCAAGGCCTCTCTTTTTGGCTTATGGCTGTCTTCTCACTGTGTCCTCACATGGTCTTCCCTCATGCACCTGTCTGCTTCTTAATCTCTTCCTCCTAAGGCCACCAGTCATATTGCATTAGGTCCCACCCCAATGACCTCATTTTACCTTAATTACCTCTTAAAATACCCTGTTTCCAAATACCACCATTCTCTGAGGCACTTGGGAGTTAGGACTTCAAAGTATGAAATTTTGGGAGGACACAGTCCTACCCATAACTAATGGTCTCTGTGTGGACATGGCTGAGAGACAAAGGTCTGATGAAAATTCCAACTGCTCGCCTGGCCAGGAGCTAGCCACCCTTGAGGCTGGAGACCTGTGCCGCATTTCCAATCCAAGTTTGACTGCATTTTCTGCATTTTAATTGCAGCAGCAGTTGACCTATAGATATGGGCATAGCTCTACTCCCAGCAACCATTTCCAGGGAGTTTAATGAGTACGACTTATTCCATGTAACTAACAGATTTGAATGCTGATTTTGACTCGTTGGATTCTTCCTTTAAAATTATTTCTAATTTTGAATTTTTCTTCCTCCAAGGGCTATCTGAGTAAGTCTTTATGACCCCATGCCAGGACCCTCCTAATGGCTTTCTGCATGATCCCCTGGCCTTCAGCCGGTCCCACTTCTCATTCATTCTACTTACTGAGCTTAGATTCTCCTTCCCAAGAGACCATGTTCATTGTTCCTCCTGTTCCCTGGAATCTTCAAAGGACCCTCAGCCTAGTTGTCTCAAGATAAGTCCCAAATTCCTAATTCGAGCTAAGTATAATTTATCACCTTACTACACCCTGCGGATGACTCTGATTTCTACTACTACCGAAAAAAACTCCTCTGAGTCCCCCCAGATTTCCTCACTTCCTGCTGACATATCTCATACACACTCCATGCCCAACCCCTCGCTCTGTTACCCCATCTGGAATGTCTTCAAAGGCCTTACTCTTCATTAAAATAAAACCTGTATTCAAATTTTACTTCTTTGGATAAGTCTTCCCTGTCCAGAATAGTGTTCCCTCCATCAAAACTCTGTAACCCTGCTTTGATTTTCTTGATGGTGCTATTAAGGGCCCAAGTGTGTCTCCTCACCCAACTTTCAGGACCTCAGAACATGACTGCATTTGGAGATAGGATTGTTAGAGCTGTGATTCAGTTGAAATGAGGTCATTGGGGTGGACCCTCACCCAGTATGACTGGTGTCCTCCTAAGAGGAGATAAGACAGAGTGAAAGCCAAGTGAAGAGACAGAGAGAAGTCGATCCTCTTCAAGGCCAGGAGAGAGGCCCGAGATCAATCCTACCCTCATGGCTCTCCAAAGAAAACCTCATCAACACCTTGATTTCATATTTCCAGCCTCTAGAACTGTCAGAAAATTAATTTCTGTTTTTGAAGCAACTCAGTCTGTGGTATTTCATAACGGCAGCACCAGCAGACTCATACAGGTGGATATATTACCACCTTTCACTGTTGTTGTCAATTTCTCCCCACTAGAAAGTCAAGTTTGTAAAGGCAGAAACTTATTTTTGTTCACTGCTGTATATCTGTATCTAGAGCAATGCCTGGTGTGTAGTAGGGGTTTAATACATGGAGTTTGGAATACCAGTCCACATGCTTGGGTCCACCAATCTCTGCCCAATTCTGTGGTTTAGCAAAGGAAGCCCATTTAGCTGCAAAGAAAAACTACCTCCCCCTACCAGCCTCTCTTGCTAAGAAAGGCAGCACTTGGGTTTCTGCTGGCTTTACATTATTTCTCAGTGGGTTTAGAACTTGGACAAGAAGGGGGCAGCTAGTTATTAGCACCCTCACTCCCTAATGACCTGTAGTATCTTGTACATGGCAGGTACTCAATAGATATTTCATCCCAAAATGTCCTATTTGCATGTTGTCCAACAATTTCCCTACGTGCCTATTTTGCTTCCCAGCTTCTTGAGGGCAGGAGTTGTCTTCAGGGCCAGCAATTCTGCCCTTTTGCAGGAGGGGTTCCATAAATCTTTAATGGATGGGTGATGACCCTGTGCACACCACTGGGCTCTGGGAAATATCGGCGCAGCTCCCAGCAACTCCCCTTCGCTGAGATTTCTGTCACGTCCCCACCCTTCATCTCACTTCCACGACGCACAGAACACAGAGGTGAAAGTCAGTGAGTGTGTCCTGGGAGTCTCTCTCTTCTTCCCCTTGGCCAGAGACATGGAGCAGAGATGGACACTGCACCACTGAGATGACGTCTCCCAGGCACATGGATTGAGACTGAGAATCGTGACACTGCTGCTGGCTGCAACCCTTATTTTTTGTATAGTTAGGTGATGGAAGAAGGGGGATTGGTGCTCTTGTGGCACCGAGAAGGAAAGGCAGTTCACACAGAAAGCGAAGGAGTTTAAAAAAAAAAAAAAAAAAGAAAGCGAAGGAGTATGTAGTCAGGCAGAGCAGAGCAGTGACAGGGAGCTTCCTAATGCCGACTTCCATTTCCACCCTTCATTTCCATGGCATCCCTGTGACCCCCATCATCAATTTCCCTTGTTTGCTTAAGTTGGTTTGAGTGTTTCTGTTGTTTGGAAAACAAAACACACAAAGAAAACAAAACAAATTAAAAAAACCCCACCAAAACAAAAAACCAAAACCCAAACCGACTCATTCACCCCTGTGACAATTTCTGGAAAAAAAGAGAGGTGTTTCCCTTCAGGAAAACAGGCATAAAAATCCCTGGCCCCCTTCCCTACCTCTCAAATCTCCCACTGATGCCCATTTACTTTGGGGTAAGTGAAGAACCATAGCCCTTCATCAGCTAATGCACAGCGTTGGACAGAATTTCTTTGTGATTCTTTCCAAATAGAAGAAAGTACACCTGTGCTCCAAAATCTACCAGGAACACTCAGTGTTTTTAAACCTATCTCTTTCTAAATTGCCTCATCAATTCTCGCTGCTCTCAGGATCACCTTTCTTAACTCTACCAGCTGAGATCAACTCAGGTGCTTACCCTAAGAGTTCCAAGATGTTAAATCTTGAAGGCTAAACAAAGATCTCTATGGGAAGAAGGGCATTCTTTCCTTCCTTCCTTCCTTCCTTCCTTCCTTCCTTCCTTCCTTCCTCCCTCCCTCCCTCCCTCTCTCTCTCTCTTTCTTTCTTTCCCCTCTTGTGCTTACAGCTACACTGTTCAAGAGAAAAAGGTGGGGGGGTTGGAAATCCTTGCATATGAGATGAAATCCAGATCTGGCCGAAAGGACCCAATTGCTGGAATCATCTTCAAGGATCCCACTCATCTTCATTTGTATCTTACTGATAATCATTTAAGAAGCTGCTGCAATTGATCAGGTCAGATGGCAGCTTGGAGCAGGCAGCCTCAGAGGAGACCAGGCAGCGTTGGAGGAAGTGGGAGGAAGTGGTCGGGGAGAACAAGAGCCCAGGGGGCAGAAAAGGAACAAACAGATCACAGACACAGAAATAAGGATAAATTCTGTGAAGAAAATAAACGCAGGGGGATGAGGCAGTGCTCTGTGGGCTCCTGTAGGTGAAAGGGTCAGGAAGGACAGCCCTGAGGAGGTGACCTGTAAACTGAGAGCTGGAAAACCAGGAGAGAAAAAAAGAATCCAGGCCGAGGAAACACTGAGGAAAACCCCTTCCACTGTGAACCAGACTGACCTGCTCTAGAACCAAAAGGAAGGTCAGTGTGACTGGAACAGAATGCAGCCAGGGGCAGAGGAGGTCAGAGACACAGAAAGGGGGAGGGCAGCTCCTTATAGTACCTGGTGATGTATAGTCATTTGAGGGGTCTTTTTTTTTTTTTAATGTTTATATAGGACTTGTCCTTAAAAACAAAACAAAACAAAACAAACAAAAAAAAAGCTTTTTTTTTTTTTAGAGTGGTTTTAGGTTTACCAAAACATAGACCACAAACCACAGAGTTCTCCATCCCCACTTCCCGCTACACACACAATTTCTGCCATAATTAACATCTTTTGCATTAGCATGGTGCATTTGTTACCAACTATTAACTAAAGTCCATGGTTTACATTAGGGTTCACTCTTTCATACAAGGAGCCTCAACGTAGGCAAGGGATGGGATGGACATGGTGTGATTTACAATTCTGGAAGACTCAGCTTCACAAAGCTGTTGTTTTGGCTGAATTTTTTCTTTCCCCCAATTCCTATGTTGAAACTCTAACCCCTAGTGCCTCAGAATGTGACTTGGAGACAGAGCCTTTAAAGGGACAGTTAGGGTAAAAGGAGGTCATCAGGGTGGGTGCTGATGCAATGCAACTACTTCAGTGTCCTTAGAAGAAGAGGAGATTAGGACATGACACACACAGAGGGGAGACCATGGAGGACACCCAGAGGAGACAGCCTTCTGCAAGCCAAGGAGAGAGGCCTCGAAAGAAAGAACCCTGCCCACACCTTGAGCTTGGCCTTCCAGCCTCTAGAACGGTGACACGGTAAACTTCTGCCCCAAATCTGTGGTACTTTCTTAGGGCAGCCCTAACAAAGGAATATGGCTGTGAGGACCTGCTTTATGAAAACCTGCTTGATTTCATTCAACCAAGTATTTTCCAACACTTAATACCAGAGCACCCCCTTTCTGCTACTGACTACTGACCCTTCATAGACTAGCATTTTGGAGATCACATCTGGGACACCCTGAACTAGAATATAAGCTTTGTGAGGGCGGGGACTTTTTCCTCATCACTGCAATGTTCCCAGCACCTGCAACAGTGTCTGGAATTCAATACATACTTGGTGAACAAATGAGCTCAGCACGTGACTTTAGGCTGTTCCACGTACATACATCTCCTGTCCAAGTTCGACTCCAGGTTCCCTTGACAAATCTTGGTACCACTTGCCCTCAGGTTAAAGGTGAGATTTACTTCATAGCTGTCCTTCACTTTCTATAAACAATTCACAGGGAACGGGGAGCCACACCAACCCAACCCAGTCCAATACTAAAGCCTATATATCTTCCATAGGACTGAGAGATGCCACACACTGCCTGATGTTGCCTTTTCATCTAAGTTTTATAATTTTTCTATTGATATTTTCTCCAATGTTAAAAACAAAAACAAACAAACAAACAAACAAACCAAAAAAACCTAAGTGAAAGGGACAGCTATAAGCAAACAGGAATTTTTCCTCATTTGAACCAGGGAAGTCTCTAGGGACAGCTGGTTCCCTAGGTGGTGTGTGCCAGGTAACTATATTCTCTGGAGATGGGCTTAATTGTTGAATGCTGGTAGAGCAGAAATACTCTCGTCCTAGAAATCAAGTCTAGTTAGTGCCAAGTGAAAATGAAAAGCGGTCATCTTTGTCCTATCTGGGTTTACAAGTACATTTATGAAATATTTGAGAATAACAACAGTATCTATTCTGGGGATTAAATTAAGCTAACAGAGGCTCACTTCAGCAATTGAAGTAAAAGGGTGTGTATCATAAAAACATGCACAAACCACAGGAAAGTAAGATGTCTTCAAAGGTTGACCTGATTTTCTAGTGTCTATGTTCTCTTGTAAACATCCATTCTTGTTTTCCTGATTTTTTCTGTAAGTGGGCTCTGTGCTTCTCTAAGTCCTAAATGATCATTCCATATGTGTTCTCACATTCTGGAGGGCCCTAGTCTTCTTTGCTTAGTTGATGACTCCAGTGACTTTGGGCAGAGTCCCTTGTAGGAGGCCACCACAGGTCATTAAACCAACTCATGGCCAGGCTACCCCCAACCATCTCATGCCTGTGGGCCATGTGCACACCGCTGGTCCAGTCAGAGTCCACTCTTTCGGAAGGAACACTTGGAGAGGCTGTGAACATGACTGGCTTCTCCAAAATGCCTTACTTTTACATCCTGTTCACTTGAGTCCTGCTTGCCTACTTTAAGGCTCACAGTCTGTGATGGTTTATAAGGGCTGAAAAGACGCTTAAGCTCCCAATGATCATCTCTTTACTGGTTGTTTTTATATCTATTAACTTCATTTATCTATTTAACTTTATTTAATTTACTTTGTGTATTTCCTATGCACATAGCTAGGATACGCAAGCCCCAATCTTGTTTAAAAAAAAACTTTAAATATGTCTTCAATTGGATGCAACGTCTTGAGGGCAATTTTCAATATATCTTGTAAATGGTAAGTAGAAGCCTGATAGCAAATATAAAATGTGACAGTAAATACATGGTCTGAACACTGCCGGGTAAAAAATGTTTTAAGAAGCTGACAGTGTAAACTGACGTGTCTGTTTCCCTTGCCACCTAAGTGAGGGCATAATATCAGCTCATGAGATGTGAGGAAAAGGCAGTTTCCAGCAACAGTGAGCATAACTCTCTGCCCCACCATAGCTCTTTCGACTGAAGGACACACTGTCATTCTACCTCAGATAAATGCCCGGGTCCCAGTCCCCTGGCTTCACCTGAAGGTAGGCAAGGGAGGGAAGAGTGTCTCCTGAACAACAAGGTCTGAAGATTCCAAAGATCATCTCAAAGAACCTAATTTATTTTCCGAGGGCTACACGGATCTCAGTAAAAATGAAAGTTACTGTACAAGCCAAAGCATTGGGATAAAAAAAAATTATAAAAACATTTAGTCATTAAAAAACATTAGATAGTACTTTATAGATATATAAATACCTCATAGAAAATCTTCTTGGTTAGTGGAAAGGAAAGAAGTGCCAAACCTGAAAATGGCAGCTTCCACCAAATGCGTGAACAGGGAGAAAAGCTGGTTTGTTTCTCACAGTCTTTGTGAATCCTGTTTTCACTGGGAAAAGGCTGTCCTGTTTCTCCTTTCACTACACACTCAGCAGCTCTGGAGCCAGATTTCTTTCAGAGGAATGAGGGGCGATTGGTGAGAAGTGAAGTATGAGTTTTCCAGACATTTGGTTGGCTCCATGCTTTTTACCACGGGTGATATCACTTTCTATTTCCCCAGAACCCCAAATCATCTATTTAAAAAGAAAGGATGATAAAGACAGTCATCAAGTGGGGTTGTTTGTTTCCCCCAAGAGGATACCCATAACAACTACTTGTTGTTTTACATTTTACCTTGATCTTTGTTAATTGAACTTTGATCTTAAACGTCTGTTTTAATTTTCTAAAAACCAGCTCCTATCAACTAGGAGTCATGTTGGTGCCTCTTCCTTTCTTTCCTGTTCAGCCTGGATTCCTTTGGCACGCATTTTTCTATTTCCCTTGGCTCCTGTGGCAACATATGTGCCGCTACAGTGTTTCCTCCATACTTCCTGGTTGTCAGAAGCCATGTTGGTAGACAGCGCCTTCGAACTTCAGCGCGCTATTAAGGGAAAGGGCTGCTGAAGGCAAAAGGGAAGCTCCCTCTGCCGGTTGTGGGCAGCCTCTGCAGAGATAAATCTCAATATCCATTCATTAAGAGGCTGGCTCCTGGGGCGCCTGGGTGGCTCGGTGGGTTAAAGCTTCTGTCTTCAGCTCGGGTCATGATCTCAGGGTTCTGGGATGGAGCCCCGCATCCCGCTCTCTGCTCAGCGGGGAGCCTGCTTCCTCCTCTTTCTGTCTCTCTGCCTGCCTGTGATCATTGTCTGTCAAGTAAATTAAAAAAAAAAAAAAAAAAAAAAAAGAGGCTGGCTCCTGCACCTGGCCCAGCTATGAAAGCTTTTCTTTCAGTGGAGATGAAGACCATCGGTGAATCGGGGATCTCAGAGAGCCCAACAGACAAATGCTGGCCCGGGTCCCTCTGAGAAGTCTCTCCGAGGACTTACGTGGAAAACCTGGGATCGTGGATGGAGTTAAATTATTAGTTTTATAACTCTGAAAGGGACAGATGGCAGGCCTACCCTGAAATAGCATTTTTGGAAAAGTAACACATGGTAAATTGCATTAATTGTAATGATCGCTTTTTACGCCTTGATAAAAACTGGCAAAGACCTTCAGAGATCTTCTAATCATGGCAAATCAGCACGGCTCCCCTTCACAGTGACAGAGCCTGAGTGCGATGGCGCTTTGGTTTCTGCTCAGAAGCTGAGGGACTGAACAGGACATAGGAACCACTGGTTCAGGAAAGAGATGGGCAGATGAGGCCCTGGATGTAGACAAGCTACGGAACAATCGCGTCCCATCTGGGGCCAGGTGGTTGTATTTCTGTAGGCCCATATTTGGTTAATATAATAGTCATGGCACATGAGGATTTGCTTCTCCTTCGCATCTACTGAAGAAGAGGGCTATGCTGGTATCATAGTTTCCCTCCCTTCAAACTCAGAGGATGAAGGGAAGGTGGGGGAGGGCAAGATTTCCTACAGCGCATCTGTATTTTTCTTCTCCTGTTGAACTACCCATAGAACTCAAGGAGAATTTCTATTATTTAGCAAATGCTTTCCGGTTTCCTCTTTTCTATTTCTTCCACAAAGACTTTTCTATCTTCACTTTATTGCCCCTTTGTAAGTAAGCAGAGTCAAATTTCTGCCTTGTGCATGGAATTAGTCAACAACTTTCGGTATTTTCCATTATTTTCATCTCCCACGAGTATCTGTGTCTTTTTTTTTTTTTTCCCCATCAACTCCTTATACATGCAAGAAACCTTTATGGAGAATGCCCCGGATATCAGGCATTCCACCAGTGTGGGCCACTTTAATGGCCCGTGGGATACAAAGGTTACTTACAGCTGAGATTTGTGTGTTCCACAAAGTTATTTGAAGCATTTTTAAATATCTTGTTTCATCCTCATGCAACACTATGAGGCTGTTGTCATCCCTGTTTTGCCCATGAGAAACTAGAGGCCCAGATGGATGGGGCGATTTTCTCAAGGTCACACAGCTCATAAATGGCAGAGCTGACCTATGAAACTGGGCCGTCCACCTGTAGAACCCGAGTTGTTCATGGTTTATACTTTGAACGCCTAAGATGATGATGATGTGAGCAGACAAACTGGAAAATAAGCAAAACAATTTGCATCCAGGTTGTCAAGAGCCCTTCTCAACATGCACAAATGTTTTAGGGCAGGGGTCAGCAAACTTCCTGTCAAGGGTTAGGTAATGAATATGTACGCTGGGCCTGTTGTACCATCCCTGTTGCAACAATTCAGGTCCACTGTCGGAGCAAGAAAGAACTGTAGACAATATGTAAATGAATAAGGTGTCTGTGCTCCAATAAAACTTTATGTAAACAGTGATGGGCTGGATTTGATCCATAAGAGTGTAGTCTGCTGACCTCTGTGCTCTGTGTTGGGGGATTCCAAGGATCAAGCTCCAACACTGCCTACAGGTAAGAGGTAGACATTTGAGTCAAGCCTTGGCAACAAAAAGGAGACAAAAAAGGAGAAAGCCATGCCCAGCAGACAGAAACGTGTCTGAGAACTGGGGGCATCTGTTGGAAAAGGGCTATTTGGGCAAGATGTGCAATTGCGAGTGACAAGAGGTGTATAAGACGATGGCAGAGAACACATTTGGGAAGGAGGGCCTGAACCTCTTGTTAGAAGTAGTTTATTGTCAAATAACAGCTTTCTGAGGTGTGGTTTATTTTATAGCTTTTGTGGGTTTTTTTTGTTTTATTCTGTGAACAATATGTTTCTCTTTCCCTGATACAACTTGGATATTCCCCTTTCAGTCTGTAGCATGGAAAATATCTTCATGTGCAATTTTGTCAGCAAAAGAAGAAGAAGAAAAATCCTAGAGGGTGTACCATCTACACAAAGGTACATATGGTCCAAGAAACATGGTATCCCAGAGACACTGCACTGACACATTCTAGGAGATACTCACAAAGAAGATGAGGACAAATTTTTGACTTTTGTGAAACCCTATGGGTATAATTTTGCCATTAGTCAAGATGGATGTTGCAGTGTTGAGACATGAGAAATCTTTGAAACACCAACGGCATAACAAGAATGCTGCAGGGAAACAAAGTTGATTCCATCCGTTTTCTTGGGCTGTAAGTCAGCTAAAGTTGCTTATGACAGCTTGTTGATGAAACATGATTTATAACGTTCACAGACACTTGTCCAAGTTATTAAGTTTATTAGGATTACCGCATAGGCCTGAAAGCTGTTGAGCATGATGTTGGATTCTAGTCTCTAAAATCAAATGATCTTGCTGGGAGTCTATCTGGGACAGGTCCTTCCAGGAGCTGAGTCTCTCTGTGGGAGAAAAAAGTGGGGGTTGGAAGACAGATCAATTTCCCTTGAAACGTGGGTATGTCTGCTCTAAGCAACCAGGGGATTCCCTTGATTTTAAGATTCCCCATCTGGAAAAAATAACTTAGAGTTTCAAATGAAGCCCCGAGTTAATGAGATGATATTCCTAAATAGGGTGCCAGGCCAAGATGCAAGTTTTCCCAAAAGAGAAAACTGAAAAGTATTCCATTATTTTTAAGCCCCTACCCACACCTAAGGAATAAAAGGGTGTAAAAGAGAGCTCTTTGGATGCCTGAAGCCTCCCTTCACCACACCCACCCAGGGAAGCAGGTTAGAGGGGCTATGCCCTGTACTTCAAGCCTAGTGGGGCTTCATCATCCACCCCAACTAGAATGACACAGTGGGGTCCAGTGTACTGGTATCTGGCTTCTACTCATTCTCCCTCATCAAGGGACTAAGGGTGGGACAGCCCTGAAGATTCCTCCAAAGAACCCACAGAAGCATCACAAGCAAGAGTTCAACCTCTGCTAGGCCCAGAAAAGCATGAAGTCAGCTGGGATAGCCCCAAATAAGAACTCTCCTGCCACTTGTGGCCCCTCCCTCCCCACTGTTCCAACAGTATGGTGTCAGAATGTGCACTTAGCAACAGAGGCGAGAGGAGAAGATTCTAGTCAGGTGACAGAGCAGAAACCCATCACATCATCTTCCTCAAAGGCAACTTCTGGCCTCCACTGGGCCTGAGTTGGCAGAAGTCCAAGTATCAACTTTGATCAGCTTTCAAGTATTGACTCTTCCTCATTGGCATCATTACACTGACATGGTGTGTTATGATTGAAGAGTGTTGAGAAGACATGAGGTCTGCTAACACTTTCATCCAAAGTTAACCATTAAGGAACCTCAGTAAGGAAATTTAAGTAAAGGGTAAATAATGTTACCCTACATCATAATGTTTTGATTTTGCATTTATGCTGGTCCTGGACCTGGTTGCTCCCAGATTCCTTTCTTCTGCCTTCTTCCACTTTGTTCAGCATCTCAGAATTCCAAGATGGCTGTCAAATCTCCAACCACTGTGTATATGCTCTGTACTATCTCCTCCCCCTGAGTGGGAGTGGATTCGTCCTGTTGTCAAAGACTCTGCCTTAGGAGATGGGAGGGAGACTGTCCTGCTTGTTTGCAAGAAGGAAGCTACCATGCTGAGAGGGCCAGATGGCTACAGCCTGCGTGTGACTTCGAGGGGCCTTTTTAAACTCCAAAGCGGGTGAGAAAACTCAGTCCTACAACCACAGGAGATTAATTCTGTCAACAACCCGGATGACTGTGGAAGAGGACCAGAGCCTCGCATGAGACCACAGCCCCAGCGAACACCTTGATTTCAACAAGCGAGACCCTGAGTGGAAGACCCAGCTAATTCATGCTTGGATCCTTACCGAGGGACAGGATGACATAGTAAGTATGTGTTGTTTTAAGCTTCTAAGTTTATGGTAACATCTTACACAGGCATAGAAAATTAACACAAGAGAGGTTACTTCTGGGAGGCGGGTTGCCTAGACTCCCATGCCGGCTGAGCTCCAGCAGGGTTCATCAGTGAGAAGAGCTGAAGAGACATGGGCGTATGCACGGCGTGGGGGCAGGGGGTGTGCAGGGAGGAGGGGCAGCAAGAAACCAGGGCGTCCAGCTTTTCTGCCATGCCTCAGAGGTTCCAGCTGCCATCAGGTGACCGGTCAGACAAGAATTGTCTTTGCTCAACCCACATTACCCCTTCTTTCTTTTCCTTTCTAATGTCAGAAACTGCTATCAGCAAGATGGAAAAGTAGAAAAATTAAAGAGTGGGAACAGAGGAAAACTCATCACACTTTCCTCTGGCTGTAGGCTCCAGTAATTCCGCCTCTTCCCTCTGCCCCGCTGCTCCCTGACGTTGCCATTCTCTGGCTCACCTCACCACACGCACACCACTTAGCATCTCGGTTAACATACTCCCTGCCTCAAAGGCCCACTTTTTAAGAAACTCAAATGGTTTTTGATTCCTGACTGATAAAGCATTGCAGAAGTCGTATCTGTCTGTCTGTGTATACATCCATCCTTGTATGTAGGCATGTACATGTGTGTACATATATAAATACATACGCATACATGTGAACTTTTTTTTTGGTAGAAGCATGAGCCAAAGCGGATTCGATCACCTACCACCAAATGCTTTCAGGTTGGTAATAAACTTTGAAAAAAATACACTTGCTTGCATTTAGTAAAACTGCTGAAGGCTTTCACAGACAGATCTTCAATCTAACATGGAATCCCAAGTCTAGCCCTGCCAAGTAATCTATGACATCACTCACCTTCGGGCGTCCTCAGTCTTTTGTACTAGAAGTTCAGCAGCCAATTCCAGGGACTCTGAAGAAAAATTCTACCTCCTCCTCTCCCCTCCCCCACCTGACTATTTTCTCATACCTTCAGTATGAACTTGCATCACTGGCCTAACCCACAAAGCCCAGAATTTGCAAGCACTGGAACCAAGGACACCTGGGGTATCCTAGTCATTCAACAACATATTTCATCCAAGGTCAAATACCAAAACCTACTCGTTTGGTCGTGCTGGCAAATTTGCTATAAAGTAGAGATACTTCCTCAAAGGGGTGAGTTCTTAGACCGTTATTAAAATTTCAACTTTCTTGCCCCTTTTATTGGCATGCCACTTATGGCTTAAATTTACAAAAAAAAGGGGGGGGGGAAGGGACACTCAGATGCAGAGGGTCTGTGACCCAACAGAAGCGAAGCTGCTGCACCAGCCCCTCTGTTAACATTTGCGCGTGAACTGAAAGGCCACTCAGGGGCCCAGACTGTGGAGTAGAGCTCCGCATGGGCTCTCAGAGGTAAAACTCTTGCATGGAGGCTGACTCCATCCCTCGACCTACCCAGATGTCTCAGCCATCAGTAGCCCAAAGGTAGCATCAGAGAAGGAAAGAATGGTTTATGGGATCAGTGCTGCCACCTCCTGCTGCGTACGCTTGATCTCATACTGGCCAGCCCACCATCATGGCAAGGGAGAATCACAAAACCCAGTGTGCCCATCCGTTTCGGCATTACCCACTATGGGCCCTGGAGAGATGCCCACATGAGATGTTTGGTTACAAATCAGCAGGCAGTGAGGAACATTTGCCTGCTGACCTGTGATCTTGAGCTCACACATGGGACGACGGGAAGCCAATAACGACGGGTTCACACGTGGGACGACTGTTTCTGCAGGATGCTTTTGTTGATGTTCTGGCGAATTCATTTTGTCTGGAGCCAAGCTATGGTTACAAAAGATAAATGAGCGGATTCCAACATGAATGTTGGTTGACATTTTCGTTTGCGTAAATGAGTAAGAGGAAAGTGGAACAACGGAGAAGACATATGTTGGAATTTCACTCATTTGTCAATGACATGAGTGACTTCTTTGCTGAATCAGGTAATAATTCTCGAATACTAGAATACTGCCTCCATTTCTTGTGCTACACAATGGAAGAGCTACAAAGTCAACAAATGTTTAAACTGAATCTGCGGGGTTAACGTTTTCTGTGTCACTTAATCTTAAGTTGAGAAAATCAACAATCCCATAAATCTAGTGCACGTCTGTGGTACTCAACAATTTCTGCTGTGTAAATCTCAGGACATAGGCCACAAGTGTCGATCACTAAGCTGGATGCCTGAGGAGGGCATTGTGCTTAATGCTGTATCCCCGGAACTTGTACAGTTCACAGCACGTGGCAAGTGCTCAAAGGAGATTCGCTGAAAAAATGAGTAAGTCCTCTCTGCCTTCCTTATCATGAAATAAAGAGAAAACAGAGGGTTCTACCATTGGGGGAGTTGTTTTATGAAAGTTCCTTGTCTTAAAGAGCTTCTGGTTACTCTTCGTTCCCGATTTGAGACTGAGATCTGGAGAACCCAACAGAGGCTCAAGAGTAACTTTCAAGACCTTTCCCTTCCTGGGTCAAGCACAAGGATGGTTGGAGGAAGGAAGTGAGTCTGAAGATGGAACTCACATTTCTGCTCCTTTGTTCGGTGTGAATTACTGACTGAACGAGGGCTTGTGTAGTGAAGAGACTAGTGATCTATTCTAACCTTGCCTTCTTCTTTGCTATATTTGTATCAGTCAGTTTCTCTCTTTCCCTTATGATCTCTGTTCTGGTCCCAAGTGAGTATGTCTCCTTCAGGTGTTTTCTGAAATACCACTAGTAATACCTGCTAGTAAAGTCTAGTAATAAGTTATTATATATATTTTTTTCTCTAAAATACTCTAGTTACTATTTATGTTTACTTGTTCATTTTCTGCCTCTCTCCACCAGAATGCAGTTTCCATAAGGGTAGAGATTTTAAAAATTTTTTAGTCTGTTTCACTTATTGCTATATCTCCAACTTCTCAAACAATATTTCTTAACTAAATGAACTAGACTGAGCACCTATCTGGGGCTATAAACTGTGTTAGGAGATATGTTACCACTATCACAAGACAGATATAATTCTTATCTTTAAAATTTATAATTTCTAAGAAGACTATTAAACAAAAATCACACTACTAATTAATTATAATCTTATGTACCTTAAAGGAAAGGTAAAGGGGTATCACCTAATACTCAAGTTATGGAAGGCTTCACTTAAAAGACACTGATATTGGGGCATCTGGGTGGCTCAGTGGGTTAAAGCCTCTGCCTTCAGCTCAGGTCATGATCTCAGGGTCCGGGGATCAAGCCCGACATCGGGCTCTCTGCTCAGCGGGGAGCCTGCTTCTCCCTCTCTGCCTGCCTCTCTGCCTCCTTGTGATCTCTGCCTGTCAAATAAATAAATAAAATCTTAAAAAAAAAAAAGACACTGATATTTAGGCCAAGGGCACTTGTTCAACCAACAGTCAAGAAGAACAATGTCCAAAAGCTATGAACAAGCATGCAAGAGCTTAGGGTACATAGTATTGGCGCTCTTCTTGAACAACACTGCTTGGTGACAAGATCTAGCTAATTGTGAATTAATAAAAATTAATCTTTTAGAAATAAGAAAGGTACAATGGGAGAACTAGCCATGAGCAGTGAATCTATTTAAATAAAGGACTAAGAATAGATATAAATATACTGGGAATTTTGGCTATGACCACAATGCAAATGTTACAATCCATGACAATATAAAAAAGGTGATACAACCACAAAAATAGGAAAAGGAGGGAGAAATCACAGGAAGAAGGAAGAAGTGTAAGTGCTAATTCCCTCATCTTTGTAGCAAGGAGGAAGCAGATTCTGTCATATATGTGTGTGTGTGTGTGTGTGTGTGTGTGTATAGATAGATTTCTACATATAGATATATTTCTATATATAGATAGATTTCTACATATATATCTATATATAGATATGCTTCTATATATAGATATAGAAGTATATTTTACATATAGATATATTTGAAATGAGGTTAAATGTGAATGACAGTTCTTTCTTAGTGATGGATAAATTTTTAAAAATTGTATTTTGAACTTCACTATATCACTTGAGTTTATTTCAGGCAGATATACTTTTTTTTATAAACAAACATAGTTATGATGTTATTATGAAGAGGAAGAGGGGTGAGGAGAGAGGCAGGAAGAGGGTCAATTGGACAGGAGGAGGAGCGTCTGCCATCATGGGAGCACTCCAGGGAATGGCTGGGTTGGTGTGAAAACAAACACATAACAGAGCATGAAGATGTGGCCAGAGATGAGATGAGGATGGAGAGAGATCCTGATTATGTAGGACCCTGTGGGCTGCTTCAAAGACTGAAGACTTTTTCTAAGTTTGAAGCAGGGAAGTATGGAGAGATTTGTTAAATGAAAGGGTCACTCCTTCAAAAGTGTACCCCGGTGGCTGCTGTTTTACAGAGGTCTCGTAATGGAATATAATCATTGCTAGCAAACTTTAATTTAAAATAAAGGAAAAAAAAAAAAAGCCAGAACATATCAGTAGTTTCACCTGAAATTAGGTGAATTTTTTCAAGTCCTACTTGACTGGTCTATGCAGTCAGCGTTTCTACCCTGACTGGCATCCATGGCCCTGAAGTGGGTTCTGGCTTTTGCTTTTGATTCTACCACCATTGGAAGATGACACAGATATAATCAAATATGTATGTCCCTGCACAACAGAAAAATCAGCCTTTTATTTGTTCTAAAAGGTGAGTTCTTCATTTAAGACTGGCAGAGAAGGGGAGGGGGGTACAGCGGAGGGAGGGAGAGGAGAAGAAAGGGAGGTAGGAAAAACTGCAAAAGTAAGGCCAGCTGATGAAACACGTAATGGAACTGAAGACAGGAAAAAGAGAAAAAAAAAAAAAAAAAGGAAAGGAAAGAAAAAAGAAGGAAGGGCAGGAATGTGGAGAAAAAAAAAAAAATGGAGAGAATCAATACCAGCAGATGTGGATGGATTCCTTCAGGCCCTGGCCTTGCTGTAATTATTTAGCTCAATGGGTTTGAGTGCCAGGAGGTGTACCCCAAAGGGCTTGGGTTGGACCCATCACTGTGACCAATTAGTTTCACTTCATTCCCTGCTCTGCCTCAGCCACTTTTCTTCACCTCGGGTCATGTACTCCTCTTTTTTACACCTCAGATTATTTTTCTATAAAATGGGAGCAGCGATATTTTTTTTCTACCTCCCAGGACTGCTTTAGAAATTTGCATAACTTATTTGAAGGAAGCCAGAATGTCAATATTTAAAATAGAATTCTCAATTCAGAGCTAATGTTTTGGCTTCTCTCAGTTTGTCAATAAACAGAGAGGCACTAAGGGACTACTTTTGTGTTTGAAAAGCTCTATTCGGAATTCAAAGCTGTGGAGGAGACAGGAGTAGGTGTTAAAAAGAGTCCCTTTTCATCAAAATTCACAACTTTTGGTCTTCAAATGACAGTGTTAAGAAAATGAAAAAGCAAGCCACAGACTGCAGAAAATATTTGTCAGATACACACACACACACACACACATACACACACACGACAAGGGACCATATCTAAAAATATATATAAAGAACTTTTTTAAGATGAACAACCCAATTTTAAAAAGTGAGCTAAAGATATGGAGAGAACTTCACAAGAAAAGATATATGCATGGCCAGCAAGCACATAAAATGATGCTCAATATCATTAGTCATCACTCAACAATTAGATATCACTACATACCCACTACATTCATCAAAATTAAGAAGACCTGCTAATAACAAGTATTGACAAATATGTGGAACAACAGGTGGTAAGGATATAAAATTGTTAAGCTCCTTTTGAAAACAGTTTGACAGTTTCTTATGAAGTTAAATATATACTTATTATGCATCCTACCATATTACTACTGCATTTTTTAAGATGTAAAACTTTTCTTTATTCATAGATGACATGATCTCCAATATAGGAAATCCTACAGTCTACAAAGAAGTCACTAGAACTAGTAAGTGTAACTACTACTGCATATTTACCGAAGAGAAATAAAAACATATGTTCACACAAAGACTTACTCATGAACATATAAAGCAGTTTCATTTATGATAACCAAAAACAAACTAAAGAAACAAACTAAAGGTTCACCATCAAGTGAGTGGAGAATGGATACATACATGTGCCACTTTCACATAATGGAATACTAACAAACAGATAAACAAACAAGAAATAATGAATCCTGACACAGGCAACATTGTGGATGAATTTCAAAAGCAGTATACTGAGTGAAAGAAGTAAGACAAAAAATACCACACACTGTAAGATCTGATTTATATAAACAAATCCAATCTATAGTGACAGAAAATAGTTTAGCAGTTGCCTAGGGCTGAAGAGGAGGAGAGGTGACTGGCAGGAGACAGAAGAGAACTTCTGGGGTGATGAAAACATTCTATACCTTGATTGTGGAGTGGTTATATCAGTATATAAATTTGTCAAAACTGATTGAAATGTATTCTTGAAATGGGGGCATTACATATATATGTAATGTGATATATCTATCTATATATAGATATAGATATCACTTCAAAGGTTGATTAATTTTCTAAAGAGAAGAAAAAAAAATCCTTACATCAAAGGGCTTTCAGTCTAAGAAGCACTGTATCCTTAGGGCACTTTATTCTAAATTATATCAATTTGAGGAGGGGGAGAATTTTCTAGTGAGGGATCTTAAAGCCTGTTCTAATATTAACATACTTTCTATATTAATGCTACCATCCATCATATCTCAATCTACCAAGTGACAACGATGTTAAGTGAATCAAGTAGCATACTAACTCTCTCTACTGACATCTTGACTATCCTTTATAATGTCATCTGCCTTCAAACAAATCAAATTTTGTCCTAAGAGGTACTATTCATAATATTTGTGCCATCAGTTTTACACTTACCGTGTGCACTGGCTAATAACAAGGTTTTTTAAGTTTAAGAGACTTCAGTGACATTTGAAAAATATCTGAGATGAAAAATATAGTAGATGAATAATTTCCTTAATCAGTATAATCTCCAACAAATTGATTATCAACTGTTTACAACTGGTTCATGGGAAAATTTTTAAAGTCTTGGATGACTGTCAAAATAAATGTGTTATAAATGATCATTTAGATTATATAAAGAGAATTAATAATAAAAGCTACTTTTTCATATCAATTCTCCTTAAATTATTCCCAATTACTGTCACTCATTCTTTTGTGGAATTTCTTGCCATTACCTTTCCATGACAAGCTTGAGCTCTGGTTGTATCCACAGGGAACAGGGATTTTTGTGCTATTACAGAGAGCTCTGGTTACAGCAAAATAATAGACTTCAGTTACCCAAGAATGACAACATTTCCTTGCTGCCTTAATCCTCACAGAGTGTTCCATTCCTGGTTCACTAAAGGTGCTGATCAGAACACAGACGAACAACCTGTGATGAAGTGGTTCTCTTTTGTCCCAAGGTATAGCAGGTTGCAGTGCAGTGTGGAATGGAAGGGGGGGATTCAGGGACCTCACTTTCTCCTTTGTTTTTATTTGAAGCCATTAAGGAAAATGAATGATAAGGATAAAGTGAAAGACTTCTAGAGTTAACCAACACCAAAATCCCACCTGACGTGGAAAATAGGATTTTCATCTACCTCTGGCATCTCTTTTTGTAACATATTTAGTAATAGACTTCATTCTTCCTTAAGCCACATTCATGATTCCCTTAAAGCGAACCAAGAGCCTAGTCTTTGCGAGATGCTGGAGAAAGAGTTTTAATTTAATCCTCTGAACTTCTCTACAAAGTAGTCTTTATGATTATTTTTTCCATGTTGTATAAAAGAAAACTGAGACTCAGAGTGGTTATATAATTTCCCCCAAGGACACACAGCTAATAATTAGAGGAGGCAGGAGTCAAATGTAATCTGTCTGACTCCAAAGTCACCAAGGCATGAGACTTTCTTATTGGGAAACTGGGTGGCTACTTATTCAGACATCAAGTACAGTCTGACCATGTTCAATGGGAGATTTTGCACAGAGAATATGAAGAGACTCATATGAAATCTAAAAGTCAATCTGAGATATAGTTTCAACCTTGCAATATACTGCAAATATACTAAAATAAGAATAGGAGCTATAGGTATTCCTCCTCTACTAAAAATGGTACTAATTTATAAGGCTGATCAAATAGATTCACTATTTGAAGACCTAATTAGTAAATATTTTAGAGGCTGACTGGCAGTATCTAAAGATACTGCATTTTTTTTTTTTTTGGACTCAGCATTTCTACTTCTAGAATCTGTCTTACAATGAAACTTGCACTAGTGTTGAAGTATACATACATATCTACAAAATCATTTGCAAAGGTGCTTATAGGAGCAAAAATTGAAACGATCCAAGAAGCCATCACTGGGGACTGGTTTAAAAAGTGTTGCTGCATTTATTCAATTGCATTACCATGTAGGTTTAAAAGAAAGAGGTAGATTTACATGATGTAGGAGGTTATCCAAAATATATTAGGTAGAAACATATGTTGCGTAACAATATGTATACTATTTTTATAAAAGTAAGAAGATACATATTTGTATATGAATAGAAAAATCTGTAGGGATACATGCTAATTGTTAAAAGTGGTTATCCCTGTGGGAAAATATTGATAAGAAGGGAGAGAAATCTTTTGTCATCTTTGGAACTCCTAGATGTGTGCAATGACTGTGTGTGTGTGTGTGTGTTTAAATAGAAGTATTTGAATTTATATTGCTCTTTACTTTTTATAATACATTCATATATATATATACACATATATATATGTATACACACACACACACATATATACATCCATTAAAACAACTGAATAGATCAAAATGTTAACAATGGCTCTCTCTGGATGGTGGGGCTAAAGTTTCCTTTTAATCTTGTGCTTTATATATTTTTATACTTTAAAATTTTCCTTAATGGATATATTAAATTTATAATAAATTGTTGAGTCCCTGGACAGACCTCCTTCTCTCTGTAATTTGGCTGTGTCAGCCACCCAAATGGATGAGTCTGAAAGAGTAGGATGTCCTTTATCTCATTGGGCAAAACAACACATTCTCAACATTTAGCCTGACAAAGCAGAGTGTTGTGGTTTACTGAGCAAACACAGATACACTCTATGTCTCCGGTGGCTTGGCAGTATGTGTTTGGGACCACGATCGTCCAATCAATCAACGGAGACCACTTAGACAGTTGTTGCTCTCAGTATGTAGGTGCTGTAGGAGAATGCAAGGATGAGACATGGTCCTCATCTTCAAGGTAAAGAGCAGGATCTAAGTGAGCAAGAAATACCCACATAAGAAACAGAGGACAATCTCTGACACGTAATCTGAACGTTTAAACTGTGTAGCACAGATAGATAAGCATTGTAGGCATTAGGAGGAGTCACAAGAGGTGCAAGGGTTCATGGCATTGTGGTCCACTTGCCTCATTTGACAGGTGACACGTATCAGCCTTAAGGAGCAAACGGATGTTACTCAGCAGAGTTCAGATTGACTTCTGTTCCTTGTGTCTCTTTTACTACTTTTTAAATCTTGATCCTATAGACATTGGGGGCCAGTTATTCTTTGTTGTGAGAAGCTGTCCTGTGTTTTGCAGAATGTTTAGCAGCATCCCTGGGACCAACCCTCTACATGCTGGTCAAACTCTATTGCCTACTTGTAACAGTCAATAATGTTGTTGCCAAAAATCACCCCCAGTCAGGAACTGGGGGTGATTTTTGATTGATTAGGAGAAAAGAAGGAGCATTTAAGACAAGGGATGAGATGGTCAAATATGCCACCCATTTGAGGGGGATGCTCAGGAAATGAGACAATTTTAGGGAACTCATGTAGTAGTGACTAATGGAAAACATGGTTATGTAGGCAAAGTAGGACAAGACTCTGTAAACACAGATGTACCGAGATATCAAAGGAAATATAAGGCCATTGTGAAGTGTAAATAGGGACACGTCATGACGAAATAGTATTTAAGGGAGTCTGGCTTGTGTGAGATACAAGGATAGATTTAATGGGGAACGGAATGGATTCAGGGAAACAAGTTGTGAATAAATAACAACGTGCTTGGCAGCTAAGGGAGTGGAATGGGGTGGTGCCAATGGCCACAGGGAGGGATGGCAACAGATTCAATATATCTTAAAGGGAATATGAAGAGGACTTGGCCTGATATGGAAGGTGAAGAAGAGCAAAAAATCAAAGATGATGACCCCAAGAATGAGGTGAAAAGCGACAGGGACAGAAGTCAGGAAAGGAACTCAACTTTCATTCATTAGTAATCTCGAGGGTTTTCATAATTGGAAGAAATTGAAGCCACAATGAGACAGCCAAACAGATGTGACCACAAGAGAACTGGAGGTAGAAACCAGAATGTGCAGATCCTCACTCTACATTTATCAGTCCCAAGTGTGGAGACAGGATCCCAAAATGGTGAGACCAATTTTGGGAATGGTTTGTGGGTTTGCAAATCTCTCTCTTTTTTTTCTTTTTTTTTTGCCAATATAAGTTACATATGTGAAGAACCTGAACTCACAAATTTGAAACCAAACCAAAAAACCAAAAACCACCTATGAGGCCCAGACCACAAGTACAGAATGTTTCCAATCCTATTCATTTCTCATTTAGCCGTTAGCCACCCTCCTGAAAAGCACATAGGATGCAGGCTGAGAAGATGAGATTATTTCTCTCAGTTCACTTTATGTCTTCAGATATTACCATCATCCAGAGATTTGTTTTCTGCCAAATTAAACTGAAGCTGTATCAGGTACTGAACAAAGATAATAATACAGATGTTGTCTATGGCTTCTGTAAAGTATTTACAGATCAAATAAAAAATTCTAAACAATGCAGAAATAGGAAATACGCACACTGAGTGTAAGTTGAAAGCTTTGGAGAAGAAGTGGTATTGGGAAAGGATTTCATAATCATACAAAACAGTACCAAGGGCAATTTGGTGTAAAAAGGAAGGAGTTAGGGGACCCCTGTCACCTCACTGAGTCACAGGGTCACTCCAAGATCTTCAGCAAATCAGTTCAATTCTGTCTTTAAATGCTTATTAATCTATTAGTAAAATTAAATGTATTAATAAAGTTAAATCTATTTAAATGTTTCCTTAAATGCTACTGATATTATCTGTTCAAGAATACATTCATCTTTTTGCTTATTCAACAAACACTGATTGAATTTTACCTCCATATGCTGGCCCCTTTGGGTAGCTCTAGAAATGTAAAAATGAAGGCAACATAACCCTTACCTTCAGAAAAAGTTGGTAAACCAACATATGATAAGGAGGGAAATGTATCAGTTAGGATGCTCTTGGCTACAAGTAACAAAAGACCCAACAAAGTATGCCTTAAATAGTAAAGATACCTCTCTTAAAAAAAAAAAATTAGCCTCAAAATAGAAGGTTCTGGAGTTGGTTAATTCAGTCAACCAGTGTCATCAAGAAGGACCCAGGTATTTTCTGCCTTTCTACTTTGATATCTTCAGAATGTTGGCTTTAGTATTTAGGCTTGTCCTTATTCATGGATGCAAATGACTGCCACAGCTCCATGCATCATGTCCTGAGACAACTATTATTGAAACTGCGAGGTCAAAGAGAAGCAATGCATATATAAAACCCAGGTCCTGGAACATAGAAATTGTTCAATGGATGTTAGTTTAGCTATTATTATTTTTGAAATAATGTGATACTATTTAGCTCCTGAGAAACTGCTTGTATTAGTTTGTAATACAAACTAACAAAGTATCATAATGAGTAGCTTAAATAACAGAAGTTAATCTTAGCACAGTTCTGGTGTCTAGAAGGTTGAAATAGGTGTCAGCAGAACTGGTTCCTTG
Organism: Lutra lutra; assembly: GCF_902655055.1. Lineage (NCBI taxonomy): Eukaryota > Metazoa > Chordata > Mammalia > Carnivora > Mustelidae > Lutra > Lutra lutra. The sequence continues at coordinate 23,170,002 of NC_062285.1, read as the reverse complement.
CAAAGGAAGGGTCTGTTCTGATCTGTTTCCCTGACTTGCAGATGCCCATTTCTCTCTTGGTCTCTCCACATTAACATTTCTTTTCTTCCTTTTCCTCTTTCTTTCTTTCTTTCTCTTTCTTTCTTTCTCTTTCTTTCTTCCTTTCTTTCTCTTTCTTCCTTTCTTTCTCTTTCTTTCTCTCTCTCTCTCTTTCTTTCTTTCTTTCTTTCTTTCTTTCTTTCTTTCTTTCTTTCTTTCTTTCTTTCTTTCTTTCTTTCTTTCTTCCTTTCAGTAGGTTCTATGCCCAGCATGGAGCCCAACTCAGGGCTTGAACTCATGACACTAAGAATGAGACCTCAGCTGAGATCAAGAGTCAGACACAGACCGACTGAGTCATCCAAGTGTCCCCACATTATCTTACTTCTTTGTGTGTCTTTCTCTTCCGTGGCCTTCTTTTTGTTAGGACACCAGTCATAGTAGATTAGGAGCTCACCTTACCCCAGTACTAACTGCATCTAAAACGATCCAGTTTCCACATAATTTCCATTCAGAGGTACAGGAGGTTAGGACTTCAACATATGGCATTTGGGGGGGGGGCATATCAATCTATAATAGCATTCAACAATGTGCTTTAGTTTAGGTGTCATTTACTAGTGCTTTAAAAATGACTTTTGAAGAGAGAAGAAATATTTCTTCTTCAAGAGAGAGGAAATAAGTGGGAAATTAGGAATTTGGCCAAGTGTTCCAGGTATCAGATCTCCCTTCTAGTTAGCAAATTCTCTTTCTGTATGAGTGGATTATTATCCACTTGGAGGTGAGAGCCATTCTGAGAAATTTTCCATAAACTGGGCCCTTTTTATAAAGAATTATGGTATCTTCCCCTGGTTTTATTTCCTTTACTCTTTTCCTCCTCCAACTTCATCTCACTTATTTCCCTGTTCTTTCTAAGAAAAACAAAAAAATCCTGTTTTATTTGTTTGCATTTCTTCCCCACATGGGGGAGAAACCCAGTGGCCAGGGGAGCACGCCTGGAATTTAGACCACAGAGTGAAACAAAGCGTAATACTTTTTACCAATTTATATATTCTCCTGGGTGCAGGAAGAATTGGTAAGTTATTAAAGTCGAGTGAGTGGTCTCAGCTGCTTGAGGGAAACCCCGAGACCATCTGCAAGGTCTGTCCGTCTTTCATCTGGGGCCACAGCAACCCTGTCCTTGGCCTGGAGGGAAGATGGATGGAAGCGGAGCCCTGGGTTTCATTTCTGGAGAGAGGGAGAAGCTAAGAGGGGACCTAACAGGGTCTCTCCCTCCTGTTCCTCGGCAGGATTGCAGCCTTCTTCATTATGCCAAGCTGAGAGGCAGTCTGCTCTCAGCTCCTTCCCCTAGTCCAACCCCCTGGCTACCTCCCTCTTCCTTCCCCTTTCTTTTCCACCAGACCTACAAGTGTTTGTGAACCAGAGCTTTTTAGTTTTGAAAATCAGAGCCACCAGACCCAGAGCTGCTTCCACTAGTGCGTTTTCTGCACCTGCTTGGTGAAATGAAGGGCTGGGCACTTGCCCTCTTATTCAATCGAAATAGGCTGGCTAATTGTAATGACTCATGGAGGCCTTACTCACACTTACATAGGTCCGATTTTTAAATTTCAAACTAAGCTTGCTTCTGAAAACCAAATTAAATACTTTTTCTTTCTTTTTTAATGCTTACCATTAATATTTTGTAAGGAGAGATGAAAAAAAAAAAAGTTTTAGCATCTCCAACAGTGTGTTCCATGAGTTTCCTGGTGGGAGGTGATAAAGGCATTTTTTTTAACTGACTAAAAATGGTTAGCCACAGCACCATGAAAATATCTCAGAATGTTTTAAAATGAAAAAAAAAAATTCTGTGACATGGAAATAGCAATTTAGAGGGGGTCCAGGGTGCGCTGGCAGCTTTGAATGGCTGATTTTAGTCTTCCCTAGACCTCCCTCATGATTTCCACACCAATTTCCATCTACATCAAAAAAAAAAAAAAAAAAAAACCACCAAAAAACAAGCCTCCTAAGGTACAGAGGGTAAAAAGTATGGGACCATTTGTTATTTTGGACACAGATGATTCCAACTGAGGGAGGACATTAAAATGTTTCAAGAAACACAGTCTTTGAAATACAGCAATAGATTCACATCTATAACAGACTCTTCCATAATATGACCCCCTCAATGGAGTGCAGAACCCTTTTGTGACTCTCTCATGCTTCAGATCTCAGCCCGTAGGCACCTTTTTTAAGTCCTGGAATTTAGCTATAGCCTTTACTGATGCTTAACAACCACTCGCGCCACACGCGAGATTGAGGCATAAATTATGGTAGACAACATCATTCTAAAACTTCTGCCATTTTCAACTTTCTGGAAATCCACTGCTTTGCTATAATTGCCAGAGGAGGATGGACGCCGCACTTGTAAGTGCTTTGCATCCCTTACCAGGAGGATGGCGGGTGATGTGGCTGGAACCAAAAATAATTTAACCTAATTTGCATGTCCAGAGAGAAGGTGTGATGAGGAGACTTAATTATTATTTACTGTTACTTCAAATAATAATCAATGAAAATGTGTCTCCCAGGATGCCAGGGTGGTAATTACCCACATTATTTTATTAATATGCAGATTCTCCAGGACCATCTCTCTGCCACACTGTCTCTCTCTCAGGGTTATTCTAGTAGTGCTAGGCTTCTCATGCCCACAGACCAGCCTACTCAACAGGTTCCACTCGAACAATCTTCTGGATGCTTATTCATTCTGGTCGTCCTTATTTTTCATTTACTCGGGCTCCCCCTTACTTAGGAAGAGCTGCTCAGGCTGGTAACCTTCTCTTGGAGGAGGGGGAGGGTGCCAAGGGCTGGAAGAGAGCTCAGGGGAGGCAGAGCTAGAATAAGATCTATTTCAAGCTATGTCTAATGTTGAGGCCATCCTGTAACAATGAGGAAAAGGGTGATGAGCTGAGCTAGGCAACCTATCAATCTCTGAGCACTACCATATTACGCTGGGACTACGTAGATTTAGGCGAAACAACATATAAATATCCAGGCATTATTAGGCACCTGGTGAAATGAGAAAAAAGTTCCCTGTGTCTTCTAAGTCTTTAGTTGCTTTGGGAAGGAAATCTCGTCCCAACATCAACAGGTTGGCCTAGAGAGGTCTGCTGACAGTATGCACCTCTGTGAAGTTGGGTTAGATCAGTTTTCACTCCGATACAGTTCTCTGCTTTAGGCAGTCTTCAAAATGTGTACAAATCCACCAGTTCCATTTCTCCAGTGCTTGACTGTGCTTGATCTTTCTCTATATTCTTCCAACCAACCATGTTCATCTTTGAAAGAGATTGGCTCATTTTCTCAGATCACCAAAAAAGGGGGTTTGTCTTTTGCTTTTGGGGGTTATCCCCCCCAGCTCCCCCCAACAAATCTCTGGGATTATCCATATAAAGAGTGTTATATCCTATTCCAGATCTGGGGGCTTTTGCTACGTGGTCTTTGAGCCAGCTGTGACTTGACCCGGGGAGTTTACATCCAGATGTGGTGACGGCCCTAGGTTTTGCTGTACGACAGAGCTAACTGCTATGTCATGTTCTTAGGCTACTGACGATCTGCCTTTGGTAACTCTAAGCACTGCCCACACATTAGAGTCCTAAGTCACACCATCATTCTCACGCTTTGGAAGAGGGCAGTGAGGGGCACTTATGTGTGGTGATTATGCAATTTTTGTGGACAGAGCACATTAGCTTATCTTCTGTCAGTTTGTGTCTAGTCTTCTCTTTTCGTATTTTATTTCGTGATCCCTGAATTAAGACTGACGTCCAGATTCTTGTCCTGATTTGGTAGCTATTTTGCTGCAAGACCTGAATTTCTGGGGTCAGTTGACTTCTCCGGGTTTCACTTTTCTTATCTGCCAGACGCAGGGGCTGGACAAGACGGTCTCCAAAAATCCTATCCTTGCCTGAATGAGTCCTCTAAGGTTCTCTGACATCCTGTTTTCATGTTACGATCTTTTTTTTTTTTTTTTAAGAGGAGGGGGCATGCAGATAGGATGGTGGTATTTTATTTCCCAAAAGCTTTGATCAAAGCAAGTCAGCTGAGTGGGGAACTGGTATCTCTCCACTCTCGTCTCCATATAAAATGGCATAAGCTGCTAACTATATGCAAGGAAGCATTTCTGAGAAAATGTGAAAATGTAAATGCGGTTAAAACTCTTTTACGATGCATACATATGATCTCTACTTTATAATGCTGGTGATCTCTGTTCTCTTGCAGCCAGAAATCATCAAGGAAAAAAAAAAATCAATGAGCAGCTAGAAGGGCTGTGGTGGTGCTCTTTGAAGAGTATAATGGCAAAAAGTTACAACAGAAATATCATTCATTGATGGAGGGTGATGATTTGGTGCCTAGTCTTGTTCTGGTGTCATTATACAGCCCTGAATTTATGACAATTTGCCAAATGATGGTGCAATGGGAAACCTAATTTGTGCTAATTGCTCTTCGTGGTGAAATCAAGTTTAAGTTATTTAAAAGCTACTGGTCAAAACAATCAGGTTCAATACCACATTCTCAACTTTTGGTTTCCTATTAAAGACTTTTTCAGAAGGGACACACCACTACCATGGACTAGAGTGGCAGCCATTTTGCTAAGCCTGGCAAAATACTGGTATTGTTAAGCTTTGGCATCCACACAGCCAAGGGCTTGACACAAAGCTCATCACCCAGGTACTACTGCTGTGCCAAGCAAGTCTGATACATCAATTTCCCACTCTTCCAAAGCGTTCTTCTAAATATCTACATCAAATCATATGAATTCTCTACTTCAAATCCTTCTATGGATTCCCTTTGGGCTCATAATGAAATGCATACTCCATAAGATGGCTGAAAATCCCCTGTGTTTATTTATTGCTGTGTTTCCAGTGCTGGGAGAGTACAAGGCATATGATATACATCTGATGAATATTTGCTGAATTAATGAAAATCCTGCGTGATCTGGTCTCTGTTCATCTCCAGCCAGTGTGGCCTTCTTACAGTTTGAGAAATGTACCAACTTCCTGCTCTGCATAAGGCTTCACCTTGAGCACTCTTTCCTTTGGTCAATTCTACTTTCTTCTGAATAAAACATCATTCTTTCTGGTTTTTGGTAATCTTATTGGCTCCTTGTATTATTCTTTCTTATAGCACCAAATTCTTCAATTTCAGAGGATTATCAAGTTTCTAATTATATAATTATTTGTGTGACTACTAATTACTAATTTCTCCCATTAGACAAGATGACTAGTTTCCAGGGATTGTGTCTGCATTGACACTGTATATTCCACAACTACTACTGTCCAAATAGGATGCCTCCTCAATTAACCCTTATTTTAAAAATAATTTTAGAGGAACCACTGACATGTTAAAATTAAATTTGTATTTATTTATTCTAAATATTTAATACATGTAGGTAGTTTTTTTAAAAAGGGGAGATAGTGAAAAGGAAGTCCCCCGTTTCTGTCCCTGGAAGCGATCTCTGCTGTGTTTTATATCTATCTCCTACCAGAGATCTGTGAGGATGAGCACATATCCCACATATAGCCAATAAATGCTCTTTGAGGAATGAATTAATGAATCAATTCTATTATCACAAACTCATAGTGAAAGTTTTTTAGGGGGCAATTGGATGAGAGCTTTTCATTTTGTGCATAAAACTATATAAAATAAGCCTCACCTAGACAACAAAAGAAAAAAAAACAATATAGCAAGCTCAGAAAAAAACCTCTTCATATTCTTTTTGTCTTTGTTTATAGCTCTGGATTAGAAAATAAGCATGAATACAGAATGTCACCCAGCACTTGTAAAGAAATGAGATTTCTTTAACGAGGTAACTAAAAAAGTTTCCCTTTCCTCAAAAGAGATAATGATATTTTTAGCCTTTTTTGTAGCAGCAGAAGCTACCTGATGAAAAAGGAATCGTTCAGGTTCTTAACTGGGGAACTGGGTGCACAGTCAGGGCTGAGGTAAGGCGTCTCCCTAAAGCACTCCCGGGACTCATAGCCCAGGGTGATACCAAGACCCTAGGATGTGGCCACACCCCGTTCTGGGTCAGCCAACAATGAAATGAAAACCACACACACAGCCCTGGTCTTGCTCTGGTTTCTCCACTCTCCTCAGCGCAGCAGTCACTGCTGGCCTCACTCCTGCCATAAGAGCCACCAACTACATGGCTTAAACCAATAGGAATTCACTCTCCCACTGTTCTGGAGGCAAGAAGTTCAAAATCAATGTGTCAGCAGGGCCACACGCCATCTGAAGGCTCTAGGGAACGTTCCTTCCACATCGTTTCCAGTTCTTGATGCCAGGCAGGGGACGCCGGCCTTCCGCGGCATCCTTTGCCTTGCAGCTCTACCGCTCCAATCTCTGCCTCCATTGTCACATAGCTTTTGCCCATGGACGTCCCCTGCAGTGTCTGTCATGACATGGCTTTTTCCTAGGCACACCATTGGATTGAGGGCACACCTTCCTCCTCCAGTAGGACTTTGTTTTAACTTAATTACATCAGCAAAGGCTGTAGTTTCCAAATACTGTCCCATTGTAAAGGTTCCTGGTGGACACAGATCTTTATGCGGGACACTCTCCAATCCAGCTTAGTACCCAAAGCAGATGACCTGTGACCAAGGGAAGCCGTAACCAGTGCCCAAAGCATGACCATGGTGACTCCCTCTGACCGCAGCTTCTTCCCAGCCCACGGAACCTGAGCTGCTTCATGAGTGTCCCCCAAGCACTTTCAATCGAAATCACCACGTTCTCACATCACTTATTTTTAGATCAAGTGTGTTTTTTACTGCCTTTCACCCAAATCTTTTCCATTGCTGATCCTCACAAAACGGCAACAGCGAAGCTCCATCCTACACTGGAGTTTTAAATGGTTGGACAATCTTGGAGCTAAGACCTCGTCTCAGGCAGGGCCCTCCCCTGATGGAAACATTGGTCTCGCGCTGCATTGTGATTTAAGACGTGGCTCTTTGTTAAAATCCTGGTTGCACAAGTGACAAATACACCAGCCCACACAAGCAGCGAGACTGCCCGCCTGGGATGGCAGGGATATTTTGGGCGGTACTCCGGGGGAGTTATGAATGGATTGGGCTGCTTTCCCTACTTTCGATTGTTAGCTGGTGGAGGCTGCTTTCCTCCTGGGGCAGAAACGAACCGGTTTTGCTGACAACACTCGTACACAGAAAATACCAATTTCAGAGCGCTGGTGGACAGAAGCAGCATCAAGAAGACGGCACCTCTAGAGACTGATAAAATTGGTCCTGTGAATGCAGACACCAGGATGCTTTCTGAGGTGGGAGAGCTCCCTCTCCTCAAGGAGCTATGTTTTTTAAAAAGTCCTGTCAGCTGCATAACCAACAGCTTGGTCTATTTTTTTTTTTTAAGATTTTATTTATTTGTCAGAGAGAGAGAGAGACAGCAAAAGAGGGAACACAAGCAGGGAGTGGGAGAGGGAGAAGCAATGCGGGGCTCGATCCCAGAACCCTGGGATCATGACCTGAGCTGAAGGCAAATGCTTAACTGACTGAGCCACCCAGGCACCCCTTGTTCTATTCTTATACGAGGAGCTGACATAATCTGCAAGTAGGAGGTAAGGAGCAATTTTCCTAAGTAGATGTTTTTCCCTCATAACACGACATTCTTACCCAACCCTGTTTCCTTCATTCACCCCTGGTTCCTGGCCCTGCAAACTTATGAGAGGTATTGCCTGGTTCTTAGTCTCTAAATATCCCATGATGTGACATGACCTCTCCATTTATAAAATTAGTTTAAAAGCTTATGTAAAACAGGGGCGCCTGGGTGGCTCAGTGGTTAAAGCCTCTGCCTTCGGCTCAGGTCATGATCTCGGGGTCCTGGGATCAAGCCCCGCATTGGGCGCTCTGCTCAGCAGGGAGTCTGCTTCCCCCCACCTCTCTGCCTGCTTGTGATCTCTCCTTCTCTCTGTCAAATAAAATCTTAAAAAAAAAAGCTTATGTAAAACAGCCACAAGATGTTTGAATTACCCCATGGAAACAACATTCATCTGTCCTACAATATCCGAATGTCCCATAGGCTCTAGGTCCTCTGTTAGGTAGGAGGGCAGTTGGGTGAAGGGCGGTGGGGGGGGTGTCTTTCCTTGGTCTCTGAGCTGCTACAAAGTAACAGGTGGTCCGATCACATCAGGCTAAAACTGACTGAAAATGAAACCCAAGAAACTTGCCACCTATTTCAGAAGGGAATGCTCCTCGGATGGGCCATGGGAGAGAATCCCCTTTGGAGAAAAATAGTTCCTCATGGAACAATACGTGAAGTGCAGCTTTTCTGGAAGAGAAAAGAAAAAGCCAGAGCTGTTCTCGGGTGCGGTGGGGGTGAGGGTGGGGTCGGGTCACCTCTTTTGGTCCATATCTCTCTCGGCCATCAGAGAGATGCTGTCACTTACTAAGCACTGAGAACAGAGAGAGTGGAAACCAAAAGTCAGCATTTAGAGAAGGGGGGTGATACTTCACCAACCCTGCTGCCATCGCGCACTCACCGTGTTAATAAAATGGACATTTCAAGAAACCAAAAGCAGACATTCCCATCTGAGGGATGATGGGAAGGGAAACTTGCCTTTTAGAGAGACTAAGGGAATCTTGCTTGACAGCAGAGTGGTAATGTCCGACGGAGAAAAGGACGCTGCTCTAGGAATCAAGAGAATCTTGTCCTACATCCTGGCTCCACCACTCCCTAGTTTTGGACCTTTAGGAAAGCTCTCTCGTTTCTCTGAGGTAACATTTCCTATAGAACGATGATAACCAGTGAGTAAGAATGAAAAACATACACACAGTGTCCGAGACATGAAGTCCCTCAGGAAATAAATGCTAATAGTCCTATAAACTAAATTCAGGAGGAAAGCAGGCAATGGCAACTTACCACATTCTATTACGTAGGAAATGAGTATGAGATAAGAGGCAAAACCACACAGTGTTTATATGCAGTACTCATACAAATCTCAAATTTCTGAAGACCATGGAGGTTTCCTGTTATATTGATGGAACAATGAACAACACACATCCACATGTAGACATTATGTATATTCATATATATATATATACACATATAAATATAGTATAATCTTATGATATTAAGGATGAAGAAATACATGAGTAATTAATACCTAATTTGAGGTCACAAAGTATCGAGGATACAACAGAGACCAGTGGTATTTTGGCTGCTGGCTCTGCTGTCTTTAAACATCCCTTCCCGGAGAAGTGTGCTTGGATGAACACCCACAGGTTCTTTGGAAATTGACTCACATTGACCAGAGCTCTTGGATTTTGCTCTGGGGACTTTCCTCTAGATGTCTTAACAGACAAATTAAATGTAAAGTCGTAACGGGGGGTACAATGACCTTCTGGTTCAAGAGGCTACAGAAGAAATCAATGGTTATTGAAAGAAGGTTTTAAATAATCAGGTATGCAACAGTTGGGGCCTCACAAGAGAAACCAACAAATCAGGTAAAAATTTGCTTTAACTTCTGCAGCACTGAATAAAGTCTCACTACAGTATTCAGGGATTATTTTTCCCTTGTGCAAATTTGAGAAAAATAAATAAAATGGACTCAAAGCACGAGATAGAAAACTCTACAGAAACATCTAAGATTATCCCCTTCCTTCTTCCTTAGTGTTAACTTTGTATTATCCAAATGACAACAGTCATTGAACTCAAATATTTAGGGAGGAGTGAAGATGGCGGAGAAGTAGCAGGCTGAGACTACTTCAGGTAGCGGGAGATCAGCTAAATAGCTTATCTAAAGATTGCAAACACCTTCAAATCCAATGGTAGATCGAAGAGAAGAAGAACAACAATTCTAGAAACAGAAAATCAACCACTTTCTGAAAGGTAGGACTGGCGGAAAAGTGAATCCAAAGCGACGGGAAGATAGACCGGGGGGGAGGGACCGGCTCCCGGCGAGCGGCGGAGCAACGGAGCACAAAATCAGGACTTTTAAAAGTCTGTTCCGCTGAGGGACATCGCTCCAGAGGCTTAACCGGGGTGAAGCCCACGCGGAATCAGCGTGGCCTCAGGTCCCGCAGGGTCACAGAAGGATCGGGGGTGTCTGAGTGTCACAGAGCTTACAGGTATTAGAACGGGGAAGCCGGCTACAGAGACAGAGCTGAGGAGTGAGCTCTCAGCTCGGGGTTACCTTGAACCGGTCGCAGGCTCGGTCAGCTCAGAGCGCGGCCAGAGGCCAGGGTGACGGGAGTCATTGGGCGCTGTTCTCTGAGGGCGCACTGAGGAGTGGGGTCCCGGGCTCTCGGCCCCTCCGGGCCGGAGACCGGGAGGCCACCATCTTCATTCCCGCCCTCCGGAACTCTACTACGGAAAGTGCTCAGGGAACAAAAGCTCCCGAAAGCAAACCCAATCGGATTACTCAGACCGGCCGGTAAGGGCGGTGCAACTCCGCCTGGGGCAAAGACACTTGAGAATCACTACAACAGGCCCCTCCCCCAGAAGATCAACGGGAAACCCAGCCAGGACCAAGTTAACCTACCAAGGAGTTCAGTTTCAATACCAAGGAGAGCAGCGGAATTCCAGAGGAGGAGAAAGCAAAGCATGGAACTCATGGCTTTCTCCCCATGATTCTTTAGCCTTGCAGTTAATTCAAATTTTTTTTCTTTTTCAATTTTTCTCTTCTTCTGCCAAATTTTTTTAACTTTTACCCTTTTCTTTTTTAACGTTTTTTTAGCTAGTTTATCTAATATATATATTTTTTCTTTTATATATTGTTTCTTTATTTGTTTTCTTTTTTTAATTGTTTCTTTTTTTTTTTTTTTTCTTTCTGAACCTCTTTTTATCCCCTTTCTCCTCCCTCATGATTTGGGATCTCTTCTGATTTGGTTAAAGCATATTTTCCTGGGGTTGTTGCCACCCTTTTAGTATTTTACTTGCTCCTTCATACAAAGACAAAATGACAAGGCAGAAAAATTCACCAGAAAAAAAGAACAAGAGGTAGTACCAAAGGCTAGGGACCTAATCAATACAGACATTGGTAATATGTCAGATCTAGAGTTCAGAATGACGATTCTCAAGGTTCTAGCCGGGCTCAAAAAAGGCATGGAAGATATTAGAGAAACCCTCTCGGGAGATATAAAAGCCCTTTCTGGAGAAATAAAAGAACTAAAATCTAACCTAGTTGAAATCAAAAAAGCTATTAATGAGGTGCAGTCAAAAATGGAGGATCTCACTGCTAGGATAAATGAGGCAGAAGATAGAATTAGCGATATAGAAGACCAAATGACAGAGAATAAAGAAGCTGAGCAAAAGAGGTACAAACAGCTACTGGACCATGAGGGGAGAATTTGAGAGATAAGTGACTCCGTAAGACAAAACAACATTTGAATAATTGGGATTCCAGAAGAAGAAGAAAGAGAGAGGGAGCAGAAGGTATACTGGAGAGAATTATTGGAGAGAATTTCCCCAATATGGCAAAGGGAACAAGCATCAAAATCCAGGAGGTTCAGAGAACCCCCCTCAAAATCAATAAGAATAGGTCCACATCCCGTCACCTAATAGTAAAATTTACAAGTCTTAGTGACAAAGAGAAAATCCTGAAAGCAGCCTGGGAAAAGAAGTCTGTAACATACAATGGTAAAAATATTAGATTGGCAGCAGACTTATCCACAGAGACCTAGCAGGCCAGAAAAGAGCTGGCATGATATATTCAGAGCACTAAACGAGAAAAACATGCAGCCAAGAATACTATATCCAGCTAAGCTATCACTGAAAATAAAAGGAGAGATAAAAAGCTTCCAGAACAAACAAAAACTGAAAGAATTTGCAAACACCAAACCAGCTCTACAGGAAATATTGAAAGGGGTCCTCTAAGCAAAGAGAGACCCTAAAAGTAGTAGATCAGAAAGGAACAGAGACAATATAAAGTAACAGTCACCTTACAGGCAATACAATGGCACTAAATTCATATCTCTCAATACTTACCCTGAATGTTAATGGGCTAAATGCCCCAATCAAAAGACAAAGGGTATCAGAATGGATAATAAAACAAAACCCATCTATATGTTGCCTACAAGAAACTCATTTTAAACCTGAAGACACCTCCAGATTTAAATTGAGGGGGTGGAAAACAATTTACCATGCTAATGGACATCAGAAGAAAGCAGGAGTGGCAATCCTTATATCAGAACAATTAGATTTTAAGCCAAAGACTATAATAAGAGATGAGGAAGGACACTATATCATCGTCAAGGGATCTGTCCAACAAGAAGGTCTAAAAATTTTAAATATCTATGCCCCTAACGTGGGAGCAGCCAACTATATAAAACAATTAGTAACAAAATCAAAGAAACACATTAACAATAATACAATAATAGTAGGGGACTTTAATACTCCCCTCACTGAAATGGACAGATCATCCAAGCAAAAGATCAACAAAGAAATAAAGGCCTTCAATGACACACTGGACCAGATGGACATCACAAATATATTGAGAACATTTCATCCCAAAGCAACAGAATACACATTCTTCTCTAGTGCACATGGACCATTCTCCAAAATAGATCACATCCTCGGTCCTAAATCAGGTCTCAAGCAGTATCAAAAGATTGGGATCATTTCCTGCATATTTTCAGACCAGAATGCTCTGAAGCTAGAACTCAATCAGAAGAGGAAATTTGGAAAGAACCCAAATACATGGAGACTAAACAGCATCCTTCTAAAGAATGAATGGGTCAACCAGGAAATTGAATTGAAAAAAATTCATGGAAACAAATGATAATGAAAACACAACGGTTCAAAATCTGTGGGACACAACAAAGGCAGTCCTGAGAGGAAAATATATAGTGGTACAAGCCTTTCTCAAGAAACAAGAAAGGTCTCAGGTAGACAACCTAACCCTACACCTAAAGGAGCTGTAGAAAGAACAAGAAAGAAACCCTAAACCCAGCAGGAGAAGAGAAATCATAAAGATCAGAGCAGAAATCAATGAAATAGAAACCAATAAACAATAGAACAAATCAATGAAACTAGGAGCTGGTTCTTTGAAAGAATTAATAAGATTGATAAACCCCTGGCCAGACTTATCAAAAAGAAAAGAGAAAGGACCCAAATAAATAAAATCATGAATGAAAGAGGAGAGATCACAACGAACACCAAAGAAAAACAGACAATTATAAGAACATACTACGAGCAACTCTATGCCAACAAATTTGACAATCTGGAAGAAATGGATGCATTCCTAGAGACATATAAACTACCACAACTGAACCAGGAAGAAATAGAAAGCCTGAACAGACCCATAACCAGTAAGGAGATTGAAACAGTCATCAAAAATCTCCAAACAAATAGAAGCCCAGGGCCAGAGAGCTTCCCGGGGGAATTCTACCAAACATTTAAAGAAGAACTAATTCCTATTCTCCTGAAACTGTTCCAAAAAATAGAAATGGAAGGAAAACTTCCAAACTCATTTTATGAGGCCAGCATCACCTTGATCCCAAAACCAGACAAGGATCCCATCAAAAAAGAGAACTACAGACCAATATCCTTGATGAACACAGATGCAAAAATTCTCACCAAAATACTAGCCAATAGGATTCACAGTACATTAAAAGGATTATTCACCACGACCAAGTGGGATTTATTCCAGGGCTGCAAGGTTGGATCAACATCCGCAAATCAATCAATGTGATACAACACATTAATAAAAGAAAGAACAAGAACCATATGATACTCTCCATAGATGCTGAAAAAGCATTTGACAAAGTACAGCATCCCTTCCTGATCAAAACTCTTCAAAGTGTAGGGAGAGAGGGCACATACCTCAATATTATCAAAGCCATCTATGAAAAACCCACCGCAAATATCATTCTCAATGGAGAAAAACTGAAAGCTTTTCCGCTAAGGTCAGGAATAAGGCAGGGATGTCCATTATCACCACTGCTATTCAACATAGTACTAGAAGTCCTAGCCTCAGCAATCAGACAACAAAAGGAAATTAAAGGCATCCAAATCAGCAAAGAAGAAGTCAAACTATCACTCTTCGCAGATGATATGATACTCTATGTGGAAAACCCAAAAGACTCCACTCCAAAACTGCTAGAACTTGTACAGGAATTCAGTAAAGTGTCAGGATATAAAATCAATGCACAGAAATCAGTTGCATTTCTCTACACCAACAACAAGACAGAAGAGAAATTAAGGAGTCCATCCCATTTACAATTGCACCAAAACTGTAAGATACCTAGGAATAAACCTAACCAAAGAGGCTAAGAATCTATACACAGAAAACGATAAAGTACTCATGAAAGAAATTGAGGAAGCCACAAAAAATGGAAAAATGTTCCATGCTCCTGGATTGGAAGAATAAATATTGTGAAAATGTCTATGCTACCTAAAGCAATCTACACATTTAATGCAATTCCTATCAAAGTACCATCCATTTTTTTCAAAGAAATGGAACAAATAATCCTAAAATTTATATGGAACCAGAAAAGACCTCGAATAGCCAAAGGAATATTGAAGAAGAAAGCCAAAGTCGGTGGCATCACAATTCCAGACTTCAAGCTCTATTACAAAGCTGTCATCATCAAGACAGCATGGTACTGGCACAAAAACAGACACATAGATCAATGGAACAGAATAGAGAGCCCAGAAATAGACCCTCAACTCTATGGTCAACTCATCTTCGACAAAGCAGGAAAGAATGTTCAATTGAAAAAGACAGCCTCTTCAATAAATGGTGTTGGGAAAATTGGACAGCCACATGCAGAAAAATGAAATTGGATCATTTCCTTACACCACACACAAAAATAGACTCAAAATGGATGAAGGATCTCAATGTGAGAAAGGAATCCATCAAAATCCTTGAGGAGAACACAGGCAGCAACCTCTTCGACCTCAGCCGCAGCAACATCTTCCTAGGAACATCGCCAAAGGCAAGGGAAGCAAGGGCAAAAATGAACTATTGGGATTTTATCAAGATCAAAAGCTTTTGCACAGCAAAGGAAACAGTTAACAAAACCAAAAGACAACTGACAGAATGGGAGAAGACATTTGCAAATGACATATCAGATAAAGGGCTAGTGTCCAAAATCTATAAAGAACTTAGCAAACTCAACACAGAACAAATAATCCAATCAAGAAATGGGCAGAGGACATGAACAGACATTTCTGCAAAGAAGACATCCAGATGGCCAACAGACACATGAAAAAGTGCTCCATATCGCTCGGCATCAGGGAAATACAAATCAAAACCACCATGAGATATCACCTCACACCAGTCAGAATGGCTAAAATGAACAAGTCAGGAAATGACAGATGCTGGCGAGGATGCGGAGAAAGGGGAACCCTCCTACACTGTTGGTGGGAATGCAAGCTGGTGCAACCACTCTGGAAAACAGCATGGAGGTTCCTCAAAATGTTGAAAGTAGAACTACCCTATGACCCAGCAATTGCACTACTGGGTATTTACCCTAAAGATACAAACGTAGTGATCCGAAGGGGCACGTGCACCCGAATGTTTATAGCAGCAATGTCTACAATAGCCAAACTATGGAAAGAACCTAGATGTCCATCAACAGATAAATGGATAAAGAAGATGTGGTATATATACACAATGGAATACTATGCAGCCATCAAAAGAAATGAAATGAAATCTTGCCATTTGTGATGACGTAGATGGAACTAGAGGGTATCATGCTTAGCAAAATAACTCAATTGGAGAAAGACAACTTATCATATGATCTCCCTGATATGAGGGAGAGGATATGCAACATGGGGGGTTAAGGGGGTAGGAGAAGAGTAAATGAAACAAGACGGGATTGGGAGGGAGACAAACCATAAGTGACTCTTAATCTCACAAACTGAGGGTTGATGAGGGGAGGGGGGCTGGATGAGGGGGGTTGGGGTTATGGACATTGGGGAGGATATGTGCTATGGTGAGTGCTGTGAAGTGTGTAAACCTGGCGATTCACAGACCTGTACCCCTGAGGATAAAAATATATGTTTATAAAAATAAAATTAAATAAAATTAAAAAAAATCACAAATATTTACAGAGCTCCTAATGTATACCAGGCATCAGGCTAAGTGCTGCGGATGTAACAGTTAATGGAATAATCAGGGGACGCTTTGGGTGAAGGACTACATAGTAACTCTATTTGGTTTTTGGGTCATACAAGCTGTCACAACCAGTGAACTCTGCTGGAGCAGCACAAAAGCAGCCTCACGGAGACTATGCTCTAGGGATGACAGAACCTACATTCTGGGGGTTGAAGACGGGTAACAAAATAAGCTGCGATTTTTAAAAAAGATTTTATTTACTTAGAGAGAGCACGAGAGAAAGAGCACAAGCAGGGGAGGAGTGGTAGAAGGAGAGGCATGAGCAGACTCTCTGCTGAGCAGGGAGCCTACCCTGGGGATCATGATCTGAACAGAGGGCAGATGCTTAATCGACTGAGCCACCCACATGTCCCCAAATAAACTGCAACTTAGAACAGGTTGATCAAGGCAGGATTGAGAAAGTGACTCTGAAACAAAGATTTGAAGTTGGTGGAAGCATTACATTTGGGAGAACACTCTAGGAAAAGGATGGAAGGCAAAAAAGCCCTAATGTGAGAAGAACCTGGGAGCCAGTAAGGCTGGGTAAAGCAAGTGGGACAAGTAGAGGAGGAAAGGCAGATCAGAAATGGTCTTGCAGACCAGGGTTCCTGGGAGACACCAGTGGAAGATTCTGTGCAGAACTGTGTTCTGATTTCTGTGTCAGAAGGATCACTGCTGAACAGAGCTTATAAGGGAGCAAGAACAAAAGCAGGGAGCCCCACTGGAGGATATTATAAAAATCCAGGTGATAAGTCAGAGTATCTGGACCGGTGTGGAGGAAGATGGGATGAAGTCCACAGCTCTGGTTTTGTATTTTGAGGGCAGAGCCCAGAAGAATTTCTGAAGTGTACACATGGGATATTTTGATTATAAAGTTTTGTTGGAGACTTCACTGTTAGAAACTTAACTTGCAATTCAATACAACAAACGAGTTATTTCATGCATAAACATGAGCATAAGTAAAAGTAAAAACAAAGAAAGGGTCAACTTCTGCTCTGTATTTCCAGAAATTAAATATGGACATGATGACTAAGAAAACCCAATTTCTTCTAGAGTCATATAATTTTCAATCTACATCTATTCCAAATTGACACAGTGAGGATTCACCTATGTTAAGTGGTTTCTAAGTAGTTTTTATTCGAGTAAATGTGATATGACTCTAGACCTGTTGCTTGATCCTAGAGAATATATCCCAACATGAGTCCTACCAATTATAGGTGTGGTGGCATGCATAATGAAAAAGCAGTTCTGGGTCAGAGGCCCCTGCATACCTTAGCTCCTTCTCAGAGATTCAAAATGGACAGGAAGATGGTCAGTCTCTGCAACCCTGTAGGGGAAAAAGAAAAAAACAAAAACAAAAACAAAAACTTCTTTAACCATGATTCTCTCTTCAACACTAACCTTTTCTGCCTGCTCTCACCTTTTCTACTTGCTTTTATCTTAACCAGAAAAAAAAATTCATTGGACTCTTGATAAACAGAACATTTAACTTATAGCCAAGAAAGAGAAATACTTCTCTTCTAGATCTAAGATTCATTATACGACTTATTCCTAAACACTCCTGTCCGCTTATCTCACAAAGTTGCTGCAAGGACCAAATGCAATTACATAACAGAACTCTTTTGCACACTCTCCAAGGTATCCAGCCCATGGGCAAGGCCAGTTAGTGTCTTACATAAAGAGAAGTCAAAGGAAGAATGTTTCAAACAAAGAATGAAAAAAATATCCATGGGTTCCCATACCGGCTTTAAAGCCCTAGAGTAGAGGCTAGCTTGAGAGACTGCAAGGCATTTCCCAGTGACAATAATTTCATCATTGCTCTAAAAAGGTCAGGTTATTTTTTGTTAAAAAGCTACTTTTTGGAGAGACTGACATCACCAAGATGGCAACATAGATTGTTCCTGACATTGCTCCCTTCCCAACAACAACTGTTCCTGTACAAGACACCAGAGAGAAAAACCCAAGAGGAGACAAAATTGACTTTAAACTAAAAATGGTAAAAAGAGAAAAAAAAAAGTCCACTATAAAATTATAAAGGGATCAATCCATCCCAAAGATTTAACAAATGCAAACATCTACGCACCCTACAAAAGACCTAAACATATAGAGAGCAAAAACTGACAGAGCTGAAAGAGAAACAGCAATACAGTAATACTTGGGGATTTTAATACTGCACTCTTAACAATGGATAGATCATTCAGACAGAATCAATAAGGTTAACAGCAGGCTTAAACAATATTATAAACCAAATGGACCTAACGAACATATACAGAACATCTTATCAGTCAATAGCAGAGTACACATTCTTCCTAAGTGCACAGAGAACATTTTCATGCGTTAGGCAACCAAAAAACCTCAAGTCTTAGCAAATTAATGAAGACTAAAATCATACCAATTATCTTCTCTAACCATAATGGTAAAACTAGAAATGATAAAACATAAACTAGAAGTAACAGAAGAAATACTGGGAAACTCATATATAAATGGAAATTAAACACCACCCTCCTAAACAATTGATGGGTCAAAGGGAAATAAAGTATTTCGAGACAAATGAAAATGGAGACATCACAGATACACAGACCAACAGAACATAATCAAGAGCCCAGAAATAAACCCACACATATATGTCAACTGGTATTTGACAAGAAAGCCAAGCACACCCAGTAGGGGAGAGTTCTTTTCAGTAAATGGAGCTGGGAAAATTGGAGATCCACATGTGAGAGAATAAACTAGACCCCTATCTTACACTACTCAAAAAGAATTAAGGACTTAATGTAAGGCAAGAAACCTTGAAACTCCTAGAAGAAAATATAGGAAAAAAGCTTCCTGACATGGGCTTTGGCGATGATTTTTTGGATAGGACACCTAAAGCACAAGCCACAAAATTAAAAATACATAAATGGAATTACATCCAACTAAAACACTTCTGCACAGCATAGGAGGTGATCAACAAAATTAAAAGACAACCTACATAATAGGAAAAAATATTTGCAAATTCTGTATGTTAATATCCAAAATATATAAATATTCCATTCAACTCAAGAGGAAAAAATAATACAAAATGGGCAAAGAACCTGAATAGACATTTTTCTGAAGAAGTTACACAAATGGCCAACAAATGAAAAATGCTCAACATCACTACCCAGTAGAGAAATACAAATCAAAACCACAATATCATCTCACACCTGTTAGAATAGCTATCCCCAAAAAGGTAAGAGATAACAAACACTGGCAAGGATACAGAGGAAAGGAACCATTGTGCACCGCTGGTGGGAATATAAATGGGTACAGCTACTATGGAAAACAGTATGGAGGTTCCTCAGAAAATTAAAAATAGAACTACCATATATCCATCAATTCTCCTTCCAGGAATATATCCAAAGAAAATGAAAACACTATGTTGAAGAGCTATCTGCATCCCCTTGTTCACAGCAGCATTACTTACAAGAGCCAAGACGTGAAAGTAACCTAAATGTCCGCTGATAGATAAATGGATAGAGAAGACCTGACACACACAGACACACACATATATATATATACACGGCAATACTACTATATTGGAAGTACTCAGCCATAAAAAAGAACCTTGCCATTTGTGACAACATGGGTGGATCTTGCGGGCATTATGCTAGGTGAAATTAGAGAAAACAGAAACACTCTATAATCTCATTTACTTGTGAAATCTAAAAAACAGAACCAAACCAAACTCATAGGAAAGCAGATCAGATCTGAGGTTGCCAGGGGCGGGCATGGGGGTGGGAAATGGATGAGATGGTCAAAAGGTACAAACTTCCAGTGATAAGATCACTAAGTCCTGAGCATGTAAGGTACAACATCACGGCTCTGGTTAACACTGCTCTATGCTATATTTGAAAGTTAAGAGTAAATCCTGAGTTCTCATCACAAAGAGAAAACTTTTTTTTATCGATATGAAATGATGGATGTTGAATTACTGCGGTAATCTTTTCACAATATACGAGTCAAATCACGATGCTGTATACTTGAAAATTACACAGTGCTGTATGTCAATTATATCTCAGTAAAACTTGGTAATAATGAACTGTGGATAAAACATTAGTCAGGGTACCAAGCAACCAAAAAGTGTATGAGAACACGCAAAAAACCCACTTTAATGACAAAGAAAAAAAAAATACCCCAAGATTTTATATTATGCTTGAATTCAAATATACATTATTTTCTGAATTGCAAAGTATACCCATTTCATTTTGAAAACAAGTATTTAATATTTTCTGATTACAAAAGTACACATGATCAGTACAGAAAATTTAGAGAAAAAGTATTTAAAATTAAAAACAATTGGTGAAGGGGATTAAGAGTACATCCAGATGAGCACTGAGTAATGTACAGAATTGTTGAATCACTACATTTTAACACTTTAAACTAATACAACACTCTATGTTAACCATACCGGAATTAAAATAAAAAAATTAATAATTAAAAAATAACAAAAATTAGAAAATTAAAAAAAAAAATCTTAACCCAACCTCAGAGAGATAATTTATCAGCCAAAAAATCCTGGTCCATTTAATTTTTCTGCATATACATATTATAAACATCATTTCCTTTTTACGCTGCTAGGACCATATAGTTCTTTAAATTTTACTTTCTTACTTGAGGATAGCATTATCTCCCTTTGCCCTTAGATACTGTTCTGTAAGTTTTAACGTCTTCATAAAAGTTTGTCATGGGAACACACTACTGTTAATCCTTCTTCCATGAGTGGGCATTTACTTTTGCCCGTGTTTCCACTGTGTAAAAAGCAGTAAGGGTAATTTTCATTTTTTTTTTTTAAGATTTTATTTATTTATTTGACAGACAGAGATCACAAGTAGTCAGAGAGGCACGCAGAGAGAGAGGAGGAAGCAGGCTCCCCACTGAGCAGAGAGCCCTATGCGGGGCTTGATCCCAGGACCCTGGGATCATGACCTGAGCCGAAGGCAGAGGCTTTAACCCACTGAGCCACCCAGGCGCCCCAGTAAGGGTAATTTTCAAATATACCTCTTTGTGTGCATCTCTGATAATGTCCTCAGGATAAATTCCTAGAAATAAAACTTCTGGGTCGGAGTAAACAATTTTAAGGTTTTGCTACGTATGTCAAATTGCTACCACCTTCCTGGAGAGAAATGTATATTCCCAATAGCAGCATATAAGAACGTTTATCTCATGTTCCTTCCCACCACTAACTATGCCTTAAAAAAATATTTGCACATATCTCATTATTACACATTTATTTTTAGTCTGATTTGTATTTTTTTTTTTTATTACTGGTGAGTTTGGATGTTTTTCCATGTTTCTTAGAGATTGCACGAATCTCATTGTTACACATTACTTATTTTTGGTCTGATTTATATATTTTTTGATTACTGGTGAGTTTGGATGTTTTTTCATGTTCCTTAGAGATATTTCCTCTGCAAATTTAAGTGTATTGCCCATATTTCTATCAAGAGGGTTCATGTTTTAAAGAAATGATTCCTAGGAGTTATCATGATATTTTTACTAATGCTTTGTTGCTCGCTCAGTTTTAGACAAGATCTTTCCAATCAACAATAGCAGAGGCATTGATCTTCCTCCTGCAATTTTATGAGCTAAAAAAAACAATTGAAAAAATTCAGGCTGAGGGAAAGACTGCCCCTAGAAAACTTAAGTCGACCCTAACCCCAAACAGGAGATGTCACCGGGGAATCCCTTAGCCCACAGGAATGGTGTACCAGGAAGTTTTCCAGAAACAGTCAGCATAGATCCTGATCTTGATCAGTGGTCTCTCTGATTCAAATGCAAAATCCGTCTACCACGTAAATCCAGATTTTTTTTTTCTGGTTGTGTTTTGATTCTGTTTTTTTCCATGTCTCAGGGGATCCTGGTTCTTGGGGGTTACACTGTGAAACGGAAGGGAGGGGAGACGGGGTAGACATGCCACAATCTGAGAGGGTTACATCTTCACACTCCTTTTGTTTCGAGACGCTGGGTGTTGGCAGCCCTCTTAGCGCAAGGATGCTGCTTGGGTTTATTTTCACTCACATCCATATTACTGTTGGTAAGAACAAAGCTGCCTATCACAGATGCTACACAATTGCTTGTTTAATGACTCTGCAGCTGCAGTTTCTTCCCTGGGAGTGGGGCTGGGTGTGCACGTTCACACAACCCCGTTGGCATCACCAGAGTCACGCGGGAGGGTGCTCTGCTCTGAGCAGATCTGCTGCAGTGACAAGAAACATCCTTGAGTTTTTCTCTCTCCGTTTCACAACTTTTGTCTACCAGCCGCTGGCAGAAGTCACCATTTCTTCAGCTAAGAAGCTGCTTTCCAAAATCCTTTGGCAGAGTCTCCTAGAGATTTGTTTTTCTGCTCCTTCCTAATTTAGAAACAGTCTTCAAAGGGGGGGGGGGGAATCCAACCTGACAAATCAATGCGAGAAGAAACCAACTCTGATGTAATTTTGCATTTCTTTCCCAGAACGTTCTAGAGTTTACCATCTACAGCCAATACAGTTCAGATGGGATCGTTTAGGGGGGAAGAAAATAAACGAGGATGTGCACACCCTAAGATCAGGCCGATCTTTATTCAAGAGGCAACATGTAATACAAATTTAAGATTTTATTAAAAATTATTTGTTATTTAACATAATATCTCGATGGTTACGGAAAGCTTTTAACAGAGCAAAATAATGACTTCTGTGAATAAACAGAAGAGTGAATGGTGTTAACTGTGACATTTAAGCGATCACATGGTTTTAATTATTCTTTTGATAATACACAACTTTGTGAACGTCTATTCAAGGGACTGAACTCTGTGCCTACTATGGAATTTGCAGTTGAATTAGAGCTTTGTTTCCTGCCTTTGGCATTTTTAAGCAAACAAATGGAAATGGTTTTAAGAATTTATAAAAAATCTACCACCTACCAAAAGCATTTAAAAGGTAAAGTGAGGAGTGCTAGAAAGAGGGAAAAACAACAACACCACACACACACGGTATTTATTTGTGGAATACAGTAACAGAAAATAGAAGTCATAATGAGAGAAGCAACCAGAAGTTCAGCCCATGCCAACACTTTATTTGTTCTTGGCTGTCAGGGGTTTCCGGCTGATCTTTTTCGATTTGTCATTATTTTTCTTCGGTGGTTCTGGGTTTGCTTGCATGTGTCTGCCGTAGAGGCTGAAAAGAGAGAGGGAGAAATGGTGAGATCCACCTTGCTAACACAGGACCAGCTTTTACTGGGAGGGCTTTAGAGAACAGATTAATCTCCAGGAATGTTCAGGAAGCCAAAGAAAACTAAAAGATCACTTCTGCTTGGTCCAGGTCATTTTATTTCAGAATGTAAAATTGTCTTACGCACAAGTGTGCACACACACAGAGAACACTATGAGGTCAGTTCTGGACAAGTGTCCTGCAATTTCACACTCACTGGGCTGAGGGTGGAAACACCAAAGGAAGAGGGACCCGGGGCTGTGAGAACCGGTGCTGCTGAGCCCAGCTGCTCCGGACTGAAGCTCGAACGGCTGTGAGTGTTGAAGTCGACAGTGACAAAAACTGGGTCGAACTGAGGAGACAGAGTGTCCATTTAGTGAAAAGTGAACATCGTGCCTGGCCGGCAGGGCCCTGGGGCTGGATAATGTGACAGAGAGCAATGGTGTCCGAGCCTGCTTTGGCTGCTCACTCATGATTGATAGCGCTGGGACGGCGGCCACACATCAATGCCACGTTAATAAGGACCGTTGATTAAATGTTGACAAAGTACCCTAGAATTACAGTGGATGGCATTCGTCGCAGAACGTAGCTCGCTTGTGGCTGAGAGGATTGAACCCAACAGCAGATAGTAATTAACTGATAATTTATGAGTAATTCTGATTAAAGAAAATTAAAAGCCACTCTCAAATAAATACAGTTCAACCTTAACTCCCCTTATGGATAGAAATGTGTCCCAGAGAGAGCCCGGGGCGTGCCTCCGCTCCTCCAGAGGACGGGCGGCGCGTGATCTGCTTATGGCCACTGCCTTGTGCTGTGTAAATGGGGGAGGACACCGAGGCTGACCTCCCAGTGCAAGGTGTCCCAGGAGATGCTCTTGAGGACATGGACACGGCGGTTGCCGGGCCCAAGGATGGACCTCACACACATAGCTGGCCAACTGACCGAGTAATGAGGGGGCAGTGATAGGTCATAGTGTGGTCTGTCTTCTGCAGAGGTTTCCAGGTGTCTCCCCAGAAGGGCTACGAGTGGCCATGAAGTTGGGTCTCTGCCCCTCGGAGCTCAGAATGCAGGGTCTGGGGCTGGGAATGTCTCCAGGTAAAGGGGGGGACGGTCTCCCCATTTAAGAGGCTCTTTAAATCCACCTAAAGCCCCTCTCCTCTCCACTTAAAAAAGGGCCACTGAGCCCCCTGCTGTCTATGTCATGGACACCCAGGGGCCCTGGATCCCAGGAAAGGAACCACTGGTTTCGGCACAGGGGTCATTTCAGCCAGCCCAGCTGTCCTCCTCTTGCTTCCCCAACCCCACTAATGTCCCTGTCCCAATCCCAGGAACTTGGGACAATCTCCTTAAACAGCAAAAGGGCCTCTGCAGAGGTGATTAAGGATCTTACGATGGCAAGTCTGTCCTCTATTATCTGGGGGACCCCCCACCCTCCCCCTGCAGCATCTCTCCCAGAGGCATCAAACAGGTTAAAGAAGTAGCAAAAGTAGAATCCTCCGCCACATTCCTCAGCTTTAGCAACACATATCCAGAAACATACTTCTTCCTCTAGGAGCCCCGACCCCTCCCCTCCTCCTAGGACACAGCTTTCTTCACGCTCACAGAGCAGGGTGCTGTCCCCAGAGGCCTCAGCGCTCCAAGCTCCTCTGGCCCCGCACCCAGCAAAGGCCTGACTCTGGGCTGTGCACTCCTGGCTCCCTTCCGGCCTCATGTACCTCTCCTCTCTGCTCCAAACCCTTATCCCCGGAAGGGAAAAAAAAAAAATCCCTGTTCTTACTCAGACAGCATTCAACTTTTTTTTTTTTTTTTAAAGATTTTATTTATTTATTTGACAGAGAGATCACAAGTAGGCAGAGAGGCAGGCAGAGAGAGAGGAGGAAGCAGGCTCCCTGCCGAGCAGAGAGCCCAATGCGGGGCTCGATCCCAGGACTCTGAGATCATGACCTGAGCCGAAGGCAGTGGCTTAACCACTGAGCCACCCAGGTGCCCCAGCATTCAACTTTTAAGGGTCACAGAAACCTGCAGAAGTACAGCTCCGTAGTGCGTGAGCTGGCGAATCGGGCAAGAGTGACAACAAAGAAGGTGTCCAGAGGAGGGAAAAGGAGATCTGACAAGGGCCCACGTGTCATGTCCTGAAGGAGTTAGAACCGAGGTGGGCACGGAGGGCTTCCAGGAAGAGGTGGGGGTTTTGTTGGACCTGACCGTGGTGATCCAGCAAAATCACCTCAGAAGGGGGTACAAAAGCGGTTTGCAACTCAGCAAGGCTCCTTTTGTTAGGCAGAAACTAGAATGTTCCAATGTTCCAAAAATCTGCCTTTTTTATAGTCAGACCCCACTGCGCCTGGACCTCCTGGGGTTATAGAGCAAGTCACTACGTGGGGCCAGATCAGACAGAGCATCCCTGAGCTTGATGTTTAAATCCTCCTTTCACAATTGAATAGCTGTGGACTCTGGGCAAAGGAATGGCATCCCCCACATCTCTTGCTTGCCGTGCCTCAGTTTCTCCCTCTGTAAAAAAAAATGATGCTGTGTTCTGAGTATGGTGGCTTCAGTGGTTAAACAGCCCAGTACCTGGTTCATCTACTGGAAGTGGTTGGCAAATGCTTGCTGAAAAACACGACTGACGTGGGATGTAGCTGGCGGGATTTAATAAAGACAATTACGTGATTCCTTCTTTAGGGCTTTTTCCTTTGAAAAAAAAAAAAATAACACGGTATTTCCTATCAATGCCAAATGTCCAAGCATCTCTGGGAGAAAGGTTTTAATCCTCTTTGAAGAAAGCAACTAAGGCAGAGCTAAATGCATGTCCCCACTTCCTCGGTGAGTCACTGGTGACACAGGGGTGCTGCTGTGTCCTCCGCCTGGCCCCCGACTCCTCCGGCTATGCTGGTGGCCGCGCCCACAGGGAGACTTCACTGGGGCAGAGCAGTAATGACAAGTATCTGAGGGTCCGAAGTCCGGGGTTCCATTCCTGGCTCCACCACGGATTAGGCATGGCCTTTCCATTTGGTAAGTCAGTGTGGTAGGCAGAATAATGGTTCCCCCAAATACTGCCACTCTGACCCCTAAAACCTGTGAACATCTTGTATCATACAGGGACTCTGTGGAGGTGATTAACTAAGGATCTGGGGCTGGGAAGACTAGCCTGCATTTTCTGGGTGGGCTCAATGTAATCACAAGAGTCTTCTGACCTTCACAAGGAAGGTCAGAGTCAGAGAGATCTGAACACGTTACACTGCTGGCCTTGAAGATGGAGGAAAGGGGCTCCCAGCAAGAAATGCAGGCAGCCTCTGGGAACTGGAAGGGCAAGGAAGGGCATTCTCCCCCAGAGCTTCCAGAAGGACACAACCCTGCAGACACCTTGATTTCAGACTTCTGACCTCCAGAACTGTAAGAGGACCTATCTGCTTTGTTTGCAGGCATCAAGCTCATGGTACTTTGTTATAACAACAGGAAACTAATGCAGTTAAATGGACCTTTCTGGGCCTGATAGGGCAGCCTAGAAGTGAAGTGTGTGCTTACTTTCAGTGGAAGAAAAAATGGGAGACTTTCTGGGGGTAGCAGGTCATTGGATAGAAGGAAAAGTTAAAAAACTAAGTTTCAAAAAGGACAAAGTGTGCCCCAAAGGAAAAATGGGTGCTGTTTCTATGAGAAGAAGAGGAAACAGGTGAGCAAAGTGTCTCCTCTCTACTCCAGCTGGACTGGATGGTCCCCGATCCCCCCCATTCTCTGAAGCTCACACCCTGGCCTGTGTTTTGAATGTACCCAGGATTTAACTTCTAGAGGCGACCTAAGTGAGACATGGAGAGGCCAATGCCATTGAAAGAAGTTTTCCAAGAGGACGGGGCATGCCATACCACACATGGTCACTGGGGAAGTGCCAGGGTCAGTGAGGAGGCAGAAGGAACGAAGCAGGGAGCAGGACCCTGGTCCTTTATGGTGGTTTCATGGGAAGAAATGGGTGGGTTTGGGTGAATTTCGAGTTGGACAGTTGGAATAATTTCCAGGTGCTCAAGGTATCAGGGTGATCTCCAGTTGTATGGGACATGGCCCTGGGGTGGTTTAGGGTAGGGGAAATACCGGCTTCTTCTGTGTGAGTTCCATGAAGGAGGTGGTCCAGGGGTTGGCTTTGGATTGTTTGGTTTACGTGTCAAAGACAACCTGGCAGCTAAGTTGGTTGCTCTCTCTAAGAATTGAGCTCGGCCTGGAAAGGGCAGTCTCTCCCCAGCCAGCAAGACCTCCAAGATGTCAATACAGCAAAAAAAGACTGAAAATAAGAAACATGACTAATTAGCACAGGCACAGCCTTTAGGATGGCTTCTGCCCTCCTGACCCCACATCCCTTTCTGCACGACATACCTTCCCATCGGCCTTAGCAAAGGCAGCTTCTCCGGCCCCACCTGCCCCTTCTACCTCCTCCTCCTGGGAAAATCCTAGCCATCCCTCGGACCCTGGCACAAGGCACTGCCCAGACCAGCATGTCTCCTTAGCGCCCTGCCCAGGTGGCACCTGTCCTGCCCTCCCGGAGCCCACAGCACCCTGCCCCGGGGATCCCCGACAACAGTCCTGGGACTTTGCTCCCCTCTGCCTTCCGGCACCCTGCTCGCCCTCAATGACGTGTGACTTCTTCGGGCAAGCGGCTCACTAGCCACAGTTGAAACCCGCATCTGCAACCTGAGGATGAACACTCGGGTTCATACATCACGGGGCCTGGGCGAAGATCAACCCAGACACAGGAAAGGTCTTGTCTGTGCAGGGACAGAGCAGGCATTCCAGAATGGCAGCGGACATCTCTGAGCTCTCACAAAGGTCCAAGACTCAGGCTAAGCTGACCAGCTCCTTCCACCTGATGTGTTGCCTTTGAGCACACAAGAGAGCCAGGAGTATGACCTTGCCTTATGCACCTTCGGAGGGAGGAGGCTTCCCGTGGCACTGAAACTGGGCCACCAGCTTGAGAGTGGCGACAAAGGAAGCCAAGCTCAAGGTCACCAACAGGGCAGCAGCCGCTGGGGGACAAAATGTTCAATCCCTAGAGTCTTAGGAACACTCCTCTCCCCCACCATCGGGGGTGGACAGAGAGTAATTGAAAGATGATTAAGGAGTGGAAAAAACCACCAAAGAATGATCCAAAGTGACAGGAAAGGTTCCATTACACACAGAAGGCTGAAGAGCGAGCTGGCGCCACTCAGCCCCCTCCCGGGGCTCTCTGTTCTCACCTGCATGGGAGCGGGCCCTGCCTGGAGCAGCCGCCCGCTGAATTTCTGCTGACGACCACCCCTGGAGGACTCCCTGTGAACCGGGTCCATGGGCAGCCGGGGTCATCTGACCGAACACTTCAGACGCATCCGGTTAAAGCAGCCTGCACACAGGCCACCTGAAGTAATGGAACAGTCGTGCCCGCCGACAGCTGGGACCGCAGCAACAAAGGCCAGCCCACCGGAATCAGAACGCAGTCTGCAACTCATCTTAAGGAGTGTGCTCTGCACGCTCTTCTATTACTGACATCTAAACTGTACTGAATACCGGCATTTTCATTGTGGGGGAAAAGAGCCCATTGGAGTCTTCTTGTTTCTTTTGGATCCCAGGCTCTCCTACGGACCCTCAAACCCTTCGGGGCTGCAGCAGATGAACACAGTGGGTGCCCCCATGACAATTCCCTCTCATGGCTACAGTGCACCATTTTGGTTCTTGGACACTTCTTCAGCCCTTATGTTTGTTTTTATCCTTGTTTTCTCTTCCCTAGAGAAGATGTCAACTGCAGCTTCAGTGACTACCCCCAGAAGCACCTCCCCAAGCCACCGCCATTGTCAGCCCCTACTGGTGCCTTATTCCTACCTGGCCACTGAGCTATTAAACCCAATCAAAGCACAGAACAGTTTCCTACCCTGACTTCTGCAGGTCTGTCCCTCCAGGTCTCCAGACCTCGAGGATCGAAACACAGAAGTCATTTGGACATCTGCCACTTTTTTGGGTGATCACGTAAATCAGCCTTGGTGTTTTCTCTGAAATTTCTTAGCTTGGGACCAAGTATCTGGAACCCCAAGCAGAGCTCTAGGTGTTTTTTTTTTTTTTTTTTTTTTTTTTTTGGCAGGAGGAGAACACAGCTTTCAATAGCTTCTCAAAAGGGTCATAACTCAATGGACTCATTCATTTTATGGTGATTATTCTGATTTTCATCAACCTATGATTTAACTACTCTTTTTCTCCACCCTAACACAGACCCTATCGCATGATCATTAGATTATTGTAACGGGTCCCTTCCCTCCTCCAATACATCCCACAACTGGCAGAATCATCTCTCCCTGGTCTATGCAGGGAAAGCAGCATCTACTGCTCACCTGGTCAGGAACCTAGCCTGGTAGATGACATGAAGTGGCCACAGAACATGCCATATGATGCTGAACTCAGCCACATCCTCTCTCTGATCTCTAGCAGACCTGAGCGCAGGAAGGTTGGTCTGGAGGAAGGCAGTGCGATGGACAGTCAAGATCACCTGAGGGTGAGCTCTGCCACCTAGCACCTGACGAACCTCAGAGTCCTCTCTCTTTCCAGAAGATCTGTTACTGTCACTGGAACATGGGAATATGTATGGGCACACTGTCTACCTCGCTCTGGCAGTCAGACTGGCTTGGGCTCCTCCATGCGTCTGGAAAATGATATGGTGCTAAATCGATCTGAGCCCTGGAATTAGCCCTTCCTGCCAGACAGCACTCCTTTCGGTCTGTTTCTTGCTGATCTGTGTTAACTACTGTCTGGGATGCCCGCCTGGGTCCGGTTCCGCAATTCGGATCCCATGCGTATTTTTAGGCTTTTCAGGGCTTTCGGCCCCCTGCCCCAATTTCTGTCTTCACAAAACACTGTGGGATTTATCAGGATTTCACCAGTAAGTCCTTGAAGATACACGGGTTCCTGCTCTCAGTTTGGTATTCTGAAGGCCCGGCAGAGGGCCGTGATAATGACACATCACGGTGACGGCCACCAGACATTCGGCCTTCATGCACAACAATCCAGGGAAGACGGGCTCTTCTCAAAGTTTAGACCCAGATCAAACCCAGGCAATTACCCCCAAGTTCAAACTCTTTTTATTTTATTTATTTATTTGACACAGAGAGGCAGAGCACAGGCTTGGGAGGGGCAGAGAGAGAGGAAGCAGCAGGCTCCCTGCCAAGCAGGGTGTCAGATGCAGGACTTGATCTCAGGACCCCGGGATCACAACCTGAGCCAAAGGCAGACACTTAACCGACTGAGCCACCCAGGTGCCCCCCAAGTTTGAACTCTTAATGCACTAAATTATCTTGTCTCCCATCTAATTTAGATCTCTCAGATTTATCTTCTCAATAAGCCTACCATTTTCTTGAGGGTGGGACTGCAGAGTTCACATATTTTGTAGCCTATATACTCAAAGCACAGCAAGAAGCATGTGGTGTGCTGTATAAATATTGTGTTTCAGAACGCCAGGTATGTGAGAGGAACAATATGCTGTTCTTAAGTCATTTGCTCATGTCATATGCCTCCCTCCTGTTGTTTTGGGTGTTTCCATGGAAAGTTCTTATAAAGACCAAGAAAAGCACCAATCTGAAAATCCAAGTTATATGGCCGGTGACATTAATGGAGGGAAATAATTCTGTTTATAATCTGTAATCTTATGGTGGGACGCTAAATTTAAAATCTCCACAAATAAATCTGTAGACAAAGTGTGAAGCCTAGATTATTAATAAGCATTTTGCAGTATCTTTATTTATCCTATCTAGCAGCTATGAGGGGCTGGTGACAGAACCTTAGGCACAGAAACTGCTGACTCTTAAAGAAGAAAAAAAAAATTAATAGTTACCATATTCCCGGGAGAAATCTCATTAATTCAATAGGCAATGATTTTTTGAGACCAAACCTCCAAGAGATGGTTCTGTGCGGCTCACTAACAGCGGTCTGTGTCCTTCCCGTTTTTTCTCCATTACAACCCTGGTCCCTCTGCAACCCCAACACACAGCATAGCGCAAAGTATAAGCACCCATTTTGAAATCCATGGAGATAGCCAAAAGGAATTTGCAGATGGCCTAAGACAGATATTAAGCTCTAAAAAAATGTGAAATATAAAGCAGATTTTAAGATACCCCATACATTCTAGGCTCACTATCCCATTGGAGGGGAAAAAAATGAGGATTCTGGCAGAGCAAAACTAACCATCTCATGCACAAAAGATGCTCATTAAACTTCATCATCCTGTCTACTCTAATGACGCTTTCACTTAATAAAAATTCCCCGAGTAGTTGCAAGGATATTAGGCAAGGTCTTTGGTTATGTATCAGAGGTCTGAGCTGTCACCGGCAAGCATGCAGTTCAGGGGGTAGGTTCCCTGGGGAAGGAGCAAATCCAGCTTTCACCGAATACATGCAGAGAAAAATCAATAACTGCAACTTGCTTCCCTGCTTAAGCATTTAAGAAAATGGGTAATCCTTTTAAATTAAACTGTGAAGTGCTAAATGTTGCAATTTCCAGAATAAAGTAGAAGGCAAGAGGAAACAAGTCGAAGGGCCTTTGTAAGTTTCCCAAACAAGTTTCCTTAATAGACTTCATACCTGGCCTGAATATTTTTTATGAAAAGAATTATTTTTTGATCTAGTACTTAACATTCGCAGAGATTAAAAAAAGAGACATCCGGCCATACACACGTGTGTTGCTAAAATATACTCGGACAAACTTCAACATAAATACAAGGGAGTGAGGGATTCTTTTTATCTGTGCAACGTGCCCCCTTCAAAAATTATTCTTACAAAACATTACTATTAAAATTCACTAAATTGAATCTGGCTCTCGAAAGTTACATAATAAAGTAATTCTCTAACAGATCCCTTAACACGGACAGCTGGATATTAATACCATGTAACCATAAATTACTTGTTGAGATTATATAACCTACTTTAAATTTCACATCCTGCCAAACAGCCTTGACTGGAGAGATTATTAGTTCAGTTGAGGCAAGAGTGAGGCACCACCCAAAACCGTGACTTGAAAGGCAGTGAGACCTTCCTGCTTACAACACCACCAACACAAAATGGATCAAAGCACCAACATGAAATGTCACCCCGAGTAATACCAGCTCAACCCCGAGACCAGTGGGTCTGGGCAGTAAGCTGACTGAAGGAATTAACAAAGCCGGAGAGAGATTCTATCCCTCACAAGTGTGGTCCTGGTCAATGGTACAAACAATGGGGTAAATGCTGGCAGCGGGCATCGAAACACCACTCCCCCAACCACCCTGAAGGTGGTGAGGACCCAGGCTGGGAGTCCTGCGTGTCTGTGCATGCCCAGCCAGTGTCACGTCTCTAAGAGGAAGCAGAGAACACAAACATGGTTGGCTGCCCCAACCCTTCCAACTCTGGGCTGCACCTGCCAGCTCTCTCCCCTTTCCACCTTTCCCCTCCGTATTCCAGGCCCCCACCGCAGGGGCAAACACGTCAGGCCCCTGCCCACTTCTGAGGTTTATGCTTGCCATCTGCTTTGCCTGGAGTGCTCTTCTCGTGGTGTCCCAGAGACAAGCACGATCACCATCTCCATCTTACAGATGAGGGTATGGACGCCCATAGAGATTCCAAAGAGATTCCATGCCTCAGAGTGAATGGCTACACTGCCTTGGCTTTAGTGTCTAAACCCGGCTCAGTCTGAAACCGTTCCCTTTGCCCAGGGGGGCCCAGTGACCAGTTCATACATGTCTGTGGTCAATTTGAGCCAACTAAAGAAAGACCTATGATCTCTGCTCAAACCACTGGGAAGAGAAATTCTTTGTTTTCCATTTTTTTCGGTGAGGAGCCTAGGTGTGCGGTCAGCCATGTTGACATCTTGTGAAGAGAGCCTGCCTGGGAGAGAAACCAGCCCAGAAAGAGGAAAACTGAACGATGAAGAGGGATGGGGTCCAATGACACTGAGCCCTTACCTTACACCATGCCTGAAGTCTATTGTATTGCTGGATTATTTTTAGCATAAAATAACCAAATAATCCCCGGTCAGTGTTTCGTTTCTTGCAACCCAATGGATACTGTGTCCTGAGTGACACATCACTCTTATCTACTTCTGTGAAAGCCTGAGAGAAGTCCTTTTGCTGACATTACCCATCTTTAACCACATTCATTTCCTTCACACCAACAGTCACAATATCATTATTTTATTTACTTGAATCCTTGTTCTTTCCTGCCTCCCTTAACAGCAGGCTAACTCCAAGAGGGCAGGAACCTTGTCTGTCTTGCTGGGTATCCTGTGTGACTGGTTCGCCATGGGCATGGTATGAATATCTGTTGACTGAATAAAAGCGAACACCCCTGCACTTACTGGGATACACTGAACGTATCTAGCTCTGTGGACAGCTTCCCAACTGGACCATTAGTGCCTCTAAAACAGGGACTGTCTTAATCATTGTGTTTCTCCAGTGTCTGCCACCCCCTGGTCACCCAATAAATATTTACTGGTAGACTGCAAGACTATCTTGGCCAAAGCATCTATTTCCTACTGTCCTCAGTTCCCTGCTCTTCCGAATGATGATCAAACAGCTTCCCATTTTGAGCTGTGGGAAGACCGTGTGTCATGCAGGCCAAAGCAAATGTTCTAGTCTTTGGGGGCAATTATCCTCTCACAAAATCTTCATTTGTACATCAGTTTCCTTTGTGTTCTCCTCTGTTTCTGCAGGATTTCTCAGGCTGGAAGGCTGTCAGTGAGGCTAGAAGGGCAGTAAATGCACCATGGCGCCATTTTGTGAGGCATCTTGGGGGCCCAGTCTGTCATCCTCTTGTGGAGACTCTCTTTCACAGCACTGTGACCAGGACTTTCCATAAACTCTTTTAAAGTACAGGGGGTTTTTAGTGAGTATTAATCCTATCCAATATAAGTAAGATCTAGCTGAAGACAGTAATCATTTTTAAAGGGGAATTAAGTTAAAATGAACATTATAAAACCAGTAGAGATTTTTTCCCTTTTCTTTTAGACAAATGAAGAGCAAATGTCACAGAACTAGGAACATTAGTGTCTAAACACAGAAGCTTTGCTTTTTCTTTCTTCTGTTTTTCAGGTAAGGACAAATAGTAAAAGCATAATTAGAGGTTATTATTCCTCCTACCCCTCCTCCTCTTCCTCTTTGTGGCTAACAACTGGGACTCTCTGTTCCTGGGATTGCTCCTTCCTCTTCCCAGTTTCTCTCTGCCCAGGAGGCTTGGTGATTTGACCATGGCAGGAGACTCATGGCCAGGTCAAGGGAAAGCTGGCCATCTCTTTAAGTACAAGCCTCTAGGTTCCAGAGGCAGGGCAAAAAACACTTGAACTGGATTCAGAAGGCTTTGGAATTAATCTGGTATCTGGATAATCTGCTTCCCTAGACAAAGATGGGGTGTTTGGGCCTACCCAGGGGCGATAACCATCCAGCTCGCACGCTTTCACACCCCTCACACGATAATTGGGTACTGCAAGAGATGGCACCCAAACCCTGCCCAGCTGGAACATTCCAGGCAACGGCTTCAACCCTGTCTGAGTCGGACATCTGAATGGAACTGGCCAACTTTACACATGACGCTTGAGTAAGCACTTGGCTTTTATTAACTTGTCTAAGCCTCAAGGAAAGTCACATTAAATGAAACATTACAGGGCTCACATTTCTAAGGTCCCTCTTATATTCGGGTCAGATTAAGATACGATGCTTATGATCTTATATAGCATTGTATCATGTGCCCCTCTTTTCTGTGAGGCTAGTCTTGTTCCAGTTACAACCAGATTTTAAAAACAAACAAAAAAACAACTTAAAAATAAAAACCAGAAAGCAAACCATCTACATACAGGCAGACTTAAGAACACAGTGCTTTCTCTAGGAGGCTCTCTCTCAGCGAGGGGACTTCAGGAAGCAGCAGCTACAGACAGTAAGCTCTATCTGTGACTCCAGGCTGTTTCCCTGGCAAAGCAGAATCTCCCCTCCTATAAACTGAGCTCTCTCTGAAGTGGGGAACCCTACCCCTGCAACACGGCCTACCAAGTTGAACTGTGCTTTTCATCCATTCCTGATACCAATCTTTGAACTACTGACCAAGAGTAAGCAAAGGCCAGCAGGAGGGGAGAAGGCTAACTTTTGGTGGCTAGGAAACAAAGTGGTATTTGGGAACAAGCCACCAACTGTCCAAAGAACACTGGAGAAGGCATGGTTGGGAGCTGAACAGGAGATAAGCCTTTAAATGCCACCCTTCTTTGGTTATACATTCATGTTTCTGAGTTTTGTGGAGAAAACATACTCTACAAAGGAATGGGACATTTAAAAACTACTTTCAGCCTGATATATTCAGCAGATTAAATATATGTCATCCACTTCCTCCTAGATTTTGTAAATCAGATTTTTAAGCGTCTCGGGGAGATTTATGGTCTTTGAGTGCAAAAAGGTTAAAAATGAAGGTGTTTGTGAGTTTGTGCTTGACGTTAAGAAGCATCTCCTGGAGGACTGATGCATTACCAGTAAATCTGAGTGGGGATGCTGGGAACGCATCAAGAAGAGGTTAGGACTCTCCCTCGGGGCTCAAGCTTTTGTTCTTTGATGCCCCCAGTGGGCCTTGTCGACTCACAGGAAAACTGTGGTTGTGCGTGGGGAGGGAAGAGCTCACGCTTGTCACAAGAGACCTCATCCAAGAACCTCGAGTGTTTCATCTAGGAATCTCACCCACAACACACTCCTGGAAGGTGCGAGCGCATTCTAAATACAGACGGTGAAAGTCAAAGCAGGACGTGGAGAAGCCAGAGGACCAGGATATCTGTGGAACACCGCCCCGGGGCTGCTCTTTTCTTCTGGTTTCTAGGGCAGGATATTGTGGTCATGATGTGGCCAACAGGATGGCAGGTGGGTGAAAAACGACACAGAAACGCGCTCCCGATAGTTATTTCAAATACTAACAAACCGTGCCCTGCATCAATTGATTCAAATGGACCTATGTTCTCGGGGAAAAATATTCATCCCCAAACAACTGCTCATCAAGATTCCTGCCCAGTATATTTCCCCCGGAATGGCCAAAGCCTCTCTTGGTCAGCAGTACCTCCTACACGATATAACCACAGGCAGTTAATTTTTCCCCTCATCAATATTTCGGAAAGCTACTTTTAAAATCTTATTTTTAAACAGATGTTAGTACTTCTAATTTGTAGAGGCAAACTCCATACTTCCATAGATCTACAGAATAGCTCTGTCCAAAACACAAAATCCAACTTCCAATTTTCTAGTAGCCACATCAGGAAAGTAAAAGTTAACAAATGAAATCAACCTTCATATATTTTATTTAACCCAATATATCTAAAATATAATCATTTCAATGTGTAATCCATATAAGCATGATTAATGATCTACTTCATCCTTAATTTAAGGACAAATGACTCGGGAAATACATCATGTAAGTTTAATGAGGTATTTTTTTGTTTTGTTTTGTTTTCTTGTATTGTCTTCGAAATCCGGTGAGTGTTTTTCAGCACATCCCAATCAGACACGCTGTAATTCAAGAGCTTGAGGGCCGCATGCGTTTGTGGTTACCCTGATGTATACCACGTGACTATGGGGGACTCAGCCACTTCCCGTACTAGATCAAAGTCATTCTGAAAGTGGAAAGACTCTTTCTTGGCACTTGGTTTTAGCGCTTTAGAAGAGGAAGGATGGACGGACACATGGACACAAACATATGCACAGAATGTTTGTTTTAAAGAGTAATCCTACTTAGCTAGACGTTCTTCCACAGTCTTTAATTATTTATAACAGTTCTCAGGATGAGTCTGTAAAAGTTTTCAGGCCAATACAAGTAACTCCCAAAGCCCACGAACACTAGTTGGTTGGAGAAAAGGGTAGCCAGTCCTTCTCCTTCCCAGAAGCGAGGGGGGGGGGAAATAACCTCACTGTAAGAGCCGAAGGTCCTCAGCTCACAGCCAACCAGGCTGCACACTGCACAAGGCCTCCACTAGGAGGGGCTTGAGAAGAAGCAGCGGCAGGCCACGTGTGCTCACGGGGTTTGGGGTTTGGCCATTTCCCAGCCAGCTGGACTTCCTCACTCGGCTGTGCTCCTTGTGAAGTGGCAAATACCAATTCTAGACACGGGCACATCATCCTGCTCATCTCTGACCTCAGGGCCAGGGAGTCTGGGGGGTGAGCCACAGGGAAGTGTACAGAAGCTCACCGCGGATGGTCACGAGGCAGGGCATCCCACTAGTGCCTGTTATAAAGGAGAAAACTGGATGCTTAGAAGAGATTCGGGACAAATAGTAAATCTGCTGGCTATCCCAAGGCTAACAGTATTTTTACATTCTCCATTCCTCACAAAACTATTTCTTCCATAAAACTCAGCAATAAGAAACTGAAAACTACAGGAAGGGTGGGATCCAAAGATTTTTCTCCTGAGCTCCCAGAGATGCCTTCACTATTCTTTTGACAATTACTGACTTGTTCCCAAATGCCACTTTGCTTCTTTTCTTGCCAATGACACAGCCCCTCAGTCACTAGCCACTTCAGGCTCCCTTGCTCTGCTTCTGCCTCCCGTTAGCCTTTGACTAACACTGCTGGTGACCCTCTCTTATGGGTGACACCTTACAGGGCTGACTTTGAAACTGGCCACGATAAGCCACATAATACTGGCTGAACATGAAGGTTCTGGACAGACTTCACAGCTGTGCAGCTTGGACCACTCCAAGCCTCAGTTCTGCAATCTGTAAAACAGACGTACGCTGACTACAGTTTTGAGGAATGAATGAGGAAATCATGAAAAAAAGCTTATCACTGTGTCTCGCCACACATTCAACGTGAATGCTTTTTGTACTGCAACCACTCTGAGGAGATGGTCAGTTCTGCAGGATTTCTCACAAGTGCAAAAGGAAGGGTCCAAGCCCTGATCTGTCTGCTTTTCAAATCTAGCCAACCTGTCTAGAGATTGAGAGACTGAGAGAGAGAGAGAAAGGGTATCTTTCTCTGCACTCAGCATCAGTGTGGGAGTTAAAATGAATGGCTGACTGTTAGACCTGGCTTTGAAGTTCATCTCCAACAGAAGGCAGCTGGATAACCTTAGCAAACTTACCTAACCTCTCTTTTCTATCTGGAAATGTGGGAATGAGAGGAATAGTACCTCCCTCACAGGGTCACTAGGAGGATGAAATAACAAAATGTTTAGCAGGTACCACACAGGTGCTCAATAAACCAAGGCTGTTACATGCACTGTGCTCTGTCCCTTCTAACCTTGTTTGAAGCCAGAGTTGGAAAATGGCTCTTGGGTTGTGTGCTTAAAGTTTTACACAACACAGTTTCTTTCCAAAGAGATGCTTTTTAAAGTGCTGTAACATGTATGCTTGAGGAAAACAGCCAATGGCAAAGAATATCAGGTGATGATCTTAGATATAAAACTACTGACAAGCTGGGCTCAGGATCAGTCAGTTAAGCGTCCAACTCTTGGTTTCGGCTCAGGTCATGATCTCCGGGTTGTGGGACCAAGCCCCATGTCCAGCTCCACGCTCACCCCAGAAGTCTAGCTGGCATTCTCTCTCTCCCTTTGCCCCTTTCTCCCCCCCACCACTCTCTCTCTCTCACTCTCTCTCTCTCTCAAATAAATAAGTAAATCATTTACACACACACACACACACACAAAAGCTTAGTCACTTTCTAAGCCCAGTCTTCACTGAATATAACATATAACCCTTCTAGTCAAGGAGAATCATGGGAAACCTCCCTTTGAGAAGCTTCACCGGCTTTTGCTCTGTCCAGGGTACTGAATGGGCGGCTCTCCGGAACTAAGGGAAGAAATGAATAAGGGTATGGAGTACAGCAGTGTCCTCCTCTTGCTCCAGCCCTCTCATTCGGGGGCTGAGCTGTTCTCAGATCTATTCAGATGGGAACCACGTTACGTAAGAGTCAATAATCTTTATGGTAACTCTGCAGTGAAAGTGTCATTTGTTGTAATGAACACTGATCATAAGTTAAGCCCCTAGCTACTCTCTCTGTTATTTTTCATTATACTGTTCCTTGCTCTATTTCAGGAGTACTGAGGGAATTCATCCAACTATGTTCGCTAGTCAGCTCTTCGTTACTCAGATTAGATTCTGCTAAGATGCAACGAAGCAATTTGCAAACACTGATTCTTAAGGAAATGCATCAGACACCGGTTATATGTTCTCGCTGATGCCAGTGGGCGCCTGCCCCTCCCTGGTTATTTGTCCCACTTAATTTGCTACTTTCCTCTCTATTTATCTTCCACTCAATTCACAGTATGGTTCTCTGGGCCCAAATCCGAGAGACTATTAAAGTGTTTCTGGGTATTTTTTTTTTTTCCCTCCAGTAATGACTCTTTGTTCAATTCAACACCCAGAATAATGTTTCCAAAATCATCATTGCCTTTCACATAGCTCTCACTTGCAAACACCACTCTGCTTACATTACAGTCATACCCCCTCCGGCTGCTTTAAAGGGCACTAACTCCAAAAGGCACAGCAGCAAGGGAAAGCTGAAAGTTTTCCATTTCTTCAAAACCCAGTATGAAAAATTCATTTCGCATGTTGGTATATTAAGCTCGACAGTGGAATTTCCATATGCCTCTGTGCTTCATGCTCTTGGACTTCCTGGCTTACAAGCAGGGTGGGAGTCCTCAGAGAGCACATGTCACTGCCAGGCTGCAGAGGTCACCAGCACAAAGGCGTGGAGACCACGTGGCCTGGATTTTTGGCCACCGACACTCGTGGGCTTTACCGCACTTCCAGAGTCTG
Source organism: Lutra lutra (assembly GCF_902655055.1). Lineage (NCBI taxonomy): Eukaryota > Metazoa > Chordata > Mammalia > Carnivora > Mustelidae > Lutra > Lutra lutra. The sequence goes on along the minus strand of NC_062285.1, from coordinate 23,129,973 downwards.
AGGCTTCAGTCCATTCTCCTCTGAGCCTGGGCATTAGGTTCATTAGGTTCATTAGGGCCGTTAGGTTTCCTCGTGTTGGCCATAGTGCCTGAGAATAATTTAAAACATTAAGGATAAAAAAAAAATGGCACCTGCAGGCACCAAAGTTCTGGGTTTGCCACCCTGGATATCTTTTTAGGGCATATTTGGCTGGAAATGTTCCCTTTTCAGAGAAATCTAGCTCAATGAGCTGAAATGTATTCAGACAGGCAGGCTAGAGTAATGCTATGTTCTCTGTTACTGTGCTGTTCTCCTGATACACATCAGACAAAAGCTGAGAAGCAGCTTTGATTAAAATGTCTACAGCTCTTTAAAAATATTAAAACCTTTTTTTTTTTCTTCCCCAGACATGAGCCAGGGCTGCTGGTGAGTGCAGAAGGCTAGCTACTGATGCATGGAAAGATCACGTGTACTGTAAACACGCGTCAAGCAATCCCACGCCAGGTCATACCCTATAGGAATTCTGTAGTTGTGGGGAGGGTGAGCAGAGAATCAAGGCCAAAAAACAAGAGTTCAAGATACGGGCTCAGAGGTTAATTCCTTTAAAGTTGAGATGAGCCACAGGTACTCTAATGTTATCAATAAGAAGGACAAAATCGGCAAAGGAAGCCCCCCATACTTGAGGGAAATAATCATACTGAGTAGTTAATTAACCCAAATCTCAGTTTCACATTAGGTGTAACACATGGAAACAGTAAACAAGCAAAAGCATCAGAAAATTTTAGCAGCTATTAAATTAGGGACCAGCTAGCATTTGACAAGTACAACTATACACACCAGAAGCTAAAAAAAAAGGCTCACTTACGACGGTTCAATAGATTTACTCCCCACCCCCTCGTTCAAGAGGGAACACTAAGGAAATACGGCCATACAGAACCTGTCTGAGCCTCACTTCACTCCCGTTTGGAACAGGCAATCTCCAGGCCACCTAAGAGGGTTAGTTATGAGGACTGAGTGTCAGTCACTTAGCACCTGAACATGGTTCCCCTTGAACATGCAGGGAACAACCACTACCCAAAAAACCCATTCAAAGACCAGCTATCTGTTATCACATACTAAGACATGAAGAATGAAAGGAAGCAGATAGATGGAAGGGTACTTCAAGAAAAATAACATGTGGGACAACACTCATGTCGTTTAAAACATGTTCTACGTGTGCTGCCGGCAAGCCAGTATCAACCCGGCTTATGTAACTGGGCCAGCCACATCTTTCCTTCACGGTCTTGCCGATCTGGTCCCGGTTACAAGTCCTCCCTGATGAAAAAGTTGATGGTGACATGGTCCATAATGAATTACCCTTCCGGGACGGCACTGTGAGGAGCCGCTGAGAGCGAACCCCTCCAGGCCTGCGGCAAGTCCCCTGCCCTTTCATTTTGCAGAGAAGGCTTCAACTCATCCCAGCCTCATTCGTGTTAAGAAATAGTAACGACTGGGGCGCCTCTGCCTTAGGCTCAGGTCATGGTCTCGAGGTCCTGGGATCGAGCCCCACATTAGGCTCTCTGCTCAGCGGTGAGCCTGCTTCCTCCTCTCTCTGCCTGCCTCTCTGCCTACTTGTGATCTCTCTCTCTCTCTGTCAAATAAATAAATAAATAAAATTTAAAAAAAAAAGAAACAGTAACGACAAACACAGGGAGCAGCCCCCCTGCCTGTTTCCGTCAGTACGTACTTTGGCTGGGGACCCCATGGCAGTACCCTGTGTGTTCCCTTCAACTAAAGGTGGCAGGCCAGCCCTCCACCCCAAGGTACAGCAAATCACCTCTGAAAGATCGCTGTCCCCAGACACAGGCACACGAACATTTATTCGTAATGTGCCAAATACAGACCCTCCCTGGCTAGAATTGTAGAGAAAAAGTTAACTCTGACAGTAATCCCAACTACATCTGTCTTCATTTTTAGCTTCCAAATTTCATTTTTTTTTTAAAGAAAAAAAAAATACATTACAACCCATTTAGAAATCAGAACTGGGTTAAAAAGAAAACTGCCAGAAGTCTCCTATTTCAACATAATTCCTACTAGCATTTTTGTAAGTTTAAGTTTTCATCCAAAGTATTTTTTAAATAGTAATCATATTTTAGGTTATAATTAGGTTTATATTTTTATTTTTTTAAAAATATTTTTTACTTTTGAGTAATCTGTACACCCAACGTGGGGCTCGAACTCAAAACCCCGCGATCCAGAGTCACGTGCCCTAGGACTGAGCCAACGGGGCGTCCCTAAGTTTATAGTTTTAAACAGATATTACTGCATCAGGATTTGCCACGTAATCATAAACGCAATCCCTAACAGGCTACCTGTGAAGCCATACTGCATCTCAACATTAAGAAAAATATCTCTTTGTCTTGGGGACAGACTGCTTCCAATCTTGTGGTTTAACAGAAGAGCACCTTTAGCAGTGTGGTTGGGGGCAAGCCACTTGACCTAGCTAAGCCTCAGTCTTTCCCAATGAAAAACAAAAACCAGGGGTAAATGATATTAATTAACCAGCATCATCACAGACTTTTTTTTAAAGTTAAAGAGATCATACATTTAAAACAGCATCTCACAAAAATGTAGGCCTCCACGGATGGGGTAACACATGAAGCCATGTCCCACAACGGAGTATATCTGCACGTAGGTGACAAACACACGAGGAGGGGAGGGAAGATCTAGTCTTCCGTTCACCAAGGAGAGCCCCTGAGGAAGTAACAACCACTGGGTAGAGCCTACCTGCCCTCACAGTGAAGGGATGAGGGGTGTCCCGAGCAGGTGTGAGGAGAGGCCAGGGCCACTTCCACTTTGGGGCTAACAGAGTTATGCACACAGTCACAGAACTGCTAAAACATGGTCTCAAAAATTGCAGTATCTTTTATACAGGCACACCTAACAAAGTGACAATTTAAGACGATGACGACAAGGACAGTAAAAGCAACGTGATGGCTTACATGTAAACACAGTGGTATTCAACCAGGCACGGTTTCCTCCTCCACCAAAGGCCTTTCTGGAAACGTCTAGAAACATCTTTGGTTGTCCCAGCTTGGGGGTGGGGTGGGGTGGGGTGGGGCTGGCATCTAGCAGCTAGAGGCCAGGGTTGCTGCTAACCATCCTACGATGCATAGGACAATCTCTAATAACAAAGAATTATCTAGCCCAAAAGTCAATTATTGAGGTTGAGAATTCCTGGTGTAAACAAAACTTATAAGTAAAATTAAACCAGAAACGCTTACTGAATATGAAAGCCTGGGAGAAGTGGGTCTTTTCCTGATCCCACCTCAGCCCCCCCACCCCGAGACACAACATCCCCCCACCCAAGTTATGTCTCTCAAAGGTCTCCTGAGAGAGAATGGTACACATACAGATGCAAGCTTCAGATTTTATTCACTATGTATGCTTTTTTTTTGTTAATTTTAAGTGATGCCAATGTACCATTAGGAATACTGCCAAACCCTTTCATTTAAAAATAAATTCAAGAATGAATTAAGGAAATGGGGCGCCTGGGTGGCTCAGTGGGTTAAAGCCTCTGCCTTCGGCTCAGGACATGATCTCAGGGTCCTGGGATCAAGCCCCGCATCGGGCTCTCTGCTCAGCGGGGAGCCTGCTTCCCCCTCTCTCTCCACCTGCCTCTCTGCCTACTTGTGATCTCTGTCAAATAAATAAATAAAATCTTTTTTTTTTTTTTTTGAAGAATGAATTAAGAAAACTTTTAAACCTTACAATCTAGGTGCTATCTGGATATGGTGAGAGTCATTCTCCTAGAGAATAGTGTTTCCTTACACATTTTATTTCTTTGTACGGATACCATTCTTACGTAGCTCTTTAACAGATTCCATTTGAGGCTGACGCTGACATGAGGTTAGTAAAATTCCCCAAGTTACGTAATAGAAAGAAAAGCACAGACCTACTATTTCCAAAGTTTCTTTTTCTCTGAAGGGAACTGAGCTTTTAGTAATAATCAGAGATTTCGGAACCACGCCATAAGGGTAGCATTCCAAAGACAAAGTGATTAGGACTTAACAAAAGCAGCAAGCAGAAGTCTGGAAAATGCTCATAGTTTCTTCGTTGGGAAGAGGTTTATTCTGGACACCTGGATGTAGAGGAAAAGGCCGTTTATAAACTAGGGCTAGAGAGGGTTCTCTCTCTTTCTCTCTCTGACACACACACACACACACACACACACACACACACAAACTCAGGTGCGATCTGGATGGAAATTAGCACTCAGAGGAGATGTTAAACCTCCAAATTCAATGGCACAGTGTGAGGAGACAGAAGGTACTGTCCTCAGCCCACTACAGAAGAGGCTACATCAGTAGAGAATAAGCCCTCGCCAGTGACCATGTCTCAGGCTCCGAGTTAAGGCTTCTAGCCCGAGAGCTCTCCGTGATCCTGTGAAGGAAGGGCTCCCCAAGAAAGTCAGTGAAGCGGGGTGGAGACTTGCAGATTTCTGCATCGGAAGGGTCGCACCGCCACCCCACGAGGTCAGGTGCCTTCACGAAGGTGTCAGTTTAACTGCAGATTCAACTCAGCAATCTACATTTCTAGGTATGAAACTAAGAGAGAATTGCAAAGTGGACTACAATTCGAGCTTGGAAGGAAAAAAAAAAAGCAATACCACAAAAATTAACACTCTGTCAGGCAAAGTCAAAAGAAAGCCCATTACAACTTAATCTTCCTAAAATCCTCCCTCAATTGCTAGCGACTGAAGGAACTGGAATCCGATGGATATTAACACATCAGTGTCAAAAGAGACTTAGAACGCAGACACAGGAATGGAGATTTTGAGGTACTTCCCTTTAAGCCCCTTGTTCCAGGCACCATTTTATGAAGGGGCTGAGTGGTCACGTCGGGAATACACAGCATCCCTTGTGCTCTCGCTCAAGGTACCTGGAAGCCACCGGAGGCCACGCTTGAGTGCGCGTGCCGGTGGGAGCAGCGCCAAGGGCATCACTCTCGCAATAGCTGGAGGCCAGGCGAGGCACTGAGGAGCTGACGTGCACGTGCCAGGGCGATGCCTGTGACTCCCCTTTCTGGTCCAGCCGGCCCGCTCCCTTTCCTTCCTCCTCTGGGGTCGCCCCCAGCGTGGTAGCCATTGGAAATCATCTACTCCTCTTCAGAGCCCAGCTGTAGCCATCTGATTTCAACCCAGGACTGCTGCCTGCCCGCTGGTCCTCAACCTTTTGGCCTACGCTACTGTAAGTGGGGACATGATGCTCTCCCAGAGCTTACACGGATGGGCTTGCTGCTGAGACCACAGCAGAGGTGGGGCACCATGTGGTTTGAAAAATCTCCCTCCCACTGCGCTGCAGCCAGGGTGTTCTACCTGGATACCACCCGGAGCATCTGACTTCCCCGTCCTGACACTGGCTCTATCCTGGTGCAGATTCCTCAGGCCAGGAGAGACCTAAAAGGCCAAGACAGTCTCTTATAAATCTTCGTCCACATAGCTTGGCCCTGTACCCACAAAGTATACTTACTACATAATTGCTCGTGTGCTGACTGATTAAAAGAGGCTCAGATTTACTCCCTTCCCAGGTTCCTAAGAAGAAATATACCATGAAACTGAAGGATACAGCTGGCTTCCTAATTAATATTAGTCACTTGGCAGTTCTTAATTAAGAACTCTAAAATGAAGACCCACCTTTCTACCATGCCAACTAGATACCGCCTTCATTAGTATTGAAGAGCCGTAACCACGGCTTCATTTTTATGCTCTTTTCTTTGCCCTGCCAGATGGGAACATTAGCTGCATAGTATTTATTAATATAATAAACAAGGACAAGTGCAAAAGCTTGGGGGGAAATTCAGGCAGAATTCGTCACTGTACTCCTGGAGCACAAGCTCTATGGGTAAGCGGAAAGAAGCCTTCCCTTGTCCTACTTCCGAGAAGGAGACAACGAGGATCCCTGCAAGCAGCTCTCTGCCCCAGTCACCACCTACAAAGACCTTCTGTCCCCTGCAGGTCCAGTGTGGGGTCCCCAGGCCTGCTCCCCACCTATTTTCGTGACGCTCTCAGGGGCAATCTTCAAGGCTCGCCTGTCCAGACCTCCTGTGCTCTTGGAAAGGCTGGGATGTGGACTTTTTAAACTGGAAAAGATCTCAAAAGAGAAAAGGTACTGTCCCTTTCAAGATGGTCACACGGTCCCTGTGGGCAGCCAGGTGGTGTTCCGGAGAGAAAAGAGCCCCCAGGGTGCTCTGACTGGGAAGCGCACAGCACTGTCTGGCTCCGTGTGAGCTCATCAGGGGTGAGCTGGTGAGCGTTCCTTTCTTCAAGCCCCTGCAGGGGGGAACCACTGAGTGACCCACATCCGTGTCCTAGTATAACAATGTCTGCTTCCACTCCCAACAGTGTCCTCTTCTGGCCAATAAACTATTTGGTCATCTTACTTATCAGGTAACGAGAAAGTAAAAGGACGTCAAGAAAAGATGGTGAATGGTTAGCAACAGGTTATATGTGTTCCGTCCTCCTGCTGGTCCAGCTCCAAGGAGGGAGGGCAGGAGCCTGCTCATTGACGTCAAAAAGAATGTGAAACCCAGTTTCTGACAGGCGAAGCAACCTCAGGAGAAGAGGCTCAGACTGAAGCTTCCCAATGGAAAAGACAGAATCACATGGCAGTTGTGTTGTGAACATTCGATCATGCGTCAAAACACCTGGACACAGGAGATGGTTAGCAGGGGTTTTCACTAAACCTCATGTTGTGTTTCAACATGGGCTAAACGCAAGGACTCTGGAGTCAAGGGGGACAGTCTAGATTCCAACTCTACTATTTCCTGGCTATGTGCCTTGGGGAAAAGTGAGTTTCAGTTGCCCCTTGTGAAAGACAGAGATGAAAGCAGGGTATCCTTCACTCCTGCGGTGGCCATGACCCCTTGGAGACGTTCTAGAAATTGGCAGTGCTGTCTGTGGTTGTCCTGATGACTGGAGGGCTATCCTGGCACTTACTGGATGAAGACTCAGGATGCCGTGTCTTTCGATAAAGCCAGACCTGCTCCATTTATAGAACGATCTCCAGCATTACAGGAGTTCTCAGCATCCATGGGACATTTGTGTGGGTGGAAAACCTAGCACCAAAATTTATCTTATGGAGGAAAGTGAAGTATTTTCTGTCCAGTATCAATGTATACTTGACATTCCAGCCATGCAATTTTTGTGCAAATCTAGATGAGGCTGTATTTTGCTATGTTTCTGGAGCTTTGCTAAGAAATGTTCACCATCTTGGAACGTTTCTCAAGCATCTGAGTAGCTAGTTTGTCGTGACTCTTACTAGCCTGCCATCAGAGCTGCCATAGTCACAGAGAGGGCTTCGACACAAAGATGCAAACATCTGACTGCTAGTCCCTGTCCTCCGGTATAGCCAGGAGTGAGCATTTATATACTGAATGTATTCAGTAATAAACCACACTCCTTTTATTTCTCCATTATGTGACGATGGAAAATGAGAATGACGTCTTAAAAAAACTACACGTGTAGGTTATGTTACCTCCGAATCTGTTTCAGGACTGAAGTGGCAGGACCAAAACGAGGGTCACGAGAGGATCTGAGAGGTTTGAGAAACAGTGCTCTTTCTCATAGGCCTGCTGTGAAGTTCAATGCGGTAATGGAAGCAGAGCCTAGCATGGAGTAATTGCTCAAGAAACGTTAGCTACTTTTAATAACCATTAATGCTACCAAAAGCCACCCTTTCCACCTAAGGCTGCTTGACTAACTGCTCCTAGGAAATGACGCTCACTTCCCTCTGCTCCCGCTACTCCATCTAGAGGTGAGACGGGCACTGGTGAAGGGCATCCTTCCCCGCATCACAGGGAGACTATAACATATGGCAAGATGCCCAGGAGGGAGAGAGACTTTCCCCAATAACTCTGACACTCGCAGAGGGTACTTCATTAGCCTGTCTATTACAAACCGCTTAAGACACATATTTATTGACAGCAATCTGCCAATTGATTAAACATCTCAATATATGAAGCTGACTTTACATTAATTAGCAATTTGGAGAACATGATCCTAGAAGTTACGATGGATACTTCTGGAAATCTTTGCCACACTTCATTTACTTTAACCTTCTGTAAAATATCAACACACTATAAAAACAAGGAGTTAGTAATAATCTTCCTCCCCATCAGAACACATTATGTACATACAGGATTAACACACTCACATCTCCCATTTCACAGTGGATTCAATTTATAGTATGATCTGTTCATGTTCTGTACATAATACTTATTTTTTAAATATAAATATTAAAACCCTCACCAAACACATTATATAACTGCCTCTAAATGAGTTAAGCTTCAATTTTCACTTGTTAGGTAGAATCCACTGATTGTAAGAAATTTTACATTTTTCTTGCATGTTCTATAAAATTTACGAAAATTTACGGAACAGCCACATGAGACAGGCAAGGAAAGGCATTCATTGCTGCCTACTGTCTATTTGTTCTTAATGATAAATACGACTAATTATTGTATAGGACACATATGATTTTTCACTTTGGAGCTGTTTTATAAGAAATATGAACTTTTAGGGGAAACACAAAGAGGCAGGGAGTAATGCAATTAGCTCAAAATAATAACCTTGAGAAGTCTGGTTTGTAACTTAAGTTTTAGCCTTCTCTCTTTATTAACTCTCACTTCCGTCGAGCTGGAATTTACTGTTTGAACTTCCAAGAAACTGGGGATTACCCCCCACCGCCCCAGTAAAAACAAAAAAGACAAAACCCTTTCTTCCTCTACCACATAAAAAGCAAGGTCCACAGAAAAAGGTTTTCCTTTTTACAGCTTCTCTTGCCTTCGGGTCAGGTTCATTCCTCCTGAGCGCCATGTTCTTCAGGACCTCACACATATTCCCCAGATGCTTCGCGCCTGGCCACAATACCACTAGCGTGGTCACTGTGATGTGCTACTCAACTGGGTTCCTCTGCTGAGCAGCCCAGGGTTCGCCAGGGGTCCTGCCAGATGTGCAAAGTTTCCAAACTTCAGTGTGCCCAGAAGTCACCCAGGGAACCTGTGCTTGTGCCGATTCTGAGTCAGTGGGTCTGGGGTGGGGCCCAAGATCCTGCCTTTCAGATCAATTACCAATGCCAGTGCCACTGCCCAGGAGACTCCACTTGAGTATCAAGAGGCCAGGGATGAGGTCATTATTCTAATTAGCGAGGTTTCAGGACCCACTGGCAACGCTGATCCAGGAGCTCTGCAGCCTCTGTGCCTAGTGACATTAAAATACTCAACAACGGGAAATAGGGCTGCCTGAGTACAGGTCTTCAAAGTGATCCCATGAAAAGGTTCCATCCTATTCTACCCACCATGCCGCCACCGATTACTGGACCCCTCCTTTGTGACAGATGGGGTGGCCAGAAAGCTGATCAGAACATTATACAAGTCATACAGAAGCTTGATTCAAACCCCATCTTCACACTCACTGATGTGGACCCCAGACAAGCTACCTCGTCTCCCTGGGTCTCTATCTCAGTATCTGCACACAGGGACAGTACATACATCATAAGAGTACAAGGAAACTAACAGAATCTCCCTCTTAAGGTTGTGAAGAATGAATGAGATCATGTCTGGTTAGGCTGGACACATTTAATTACTCACCAGATGACAGGTGTACTTAGAAATACTGCTTCTAACCTCAGGCAGCACATATGATGGTATTTTTGAAATTCAACTTGTCCCAAAGGGGGAAAAAAAAAGACAATTTTGTTTGGTTTCCCTTTCCATTGTAGAAATGCAATTATTAGACTAATTAAACTTTAAAAACTTTTTTTTACCCATTAAGATAATAGAGATAGATTAAAAAATTAGTATGGTTTTTGGTTAAACATGTTGTTTCACAGATGGGAAACTGGGGTGTGGTTGGGGCAAATGAGCTGGCCAACGTGACAGGTGGTCGGTAGCAGAAATGCGCTCGGAGCCTCCCTGAAGCTGGGGGGCTGGGCTCCTGTCAGTCCAACTGCCTCATCATACCCAAAGTCACCCACAAGGTCTCAAACAAGTTGACAGAAGCCAGGGATACCCACCTGATTAAACCTTTGATGTATGTGATTTTCTAGTATTTGAAAACTAGGGTGTGCAAAGTTCTAATTCTTGTGTCCATTTAAAAAAAGAACACGCCCAGCTGGAAATGCAGCTCCCAGGCTGTATGAACTTGGCTTCTGCACTCCCTGGTAACGACCCACAGTTGCCAGAATGCATAGCTGGGAACTGAGCCCCTGGGAGGGGTCCATGCTTTCTGCACAAGGATGGGCGTGGTTCCCAGCATTCGGACACACCCCACAGGTTTCTGTGAACCAGTAAGTGAACGAGCACGTGAAAAAAAGAAGAAACTCCTGACCCAATCCAGGTGTTCATGCTGTTGGCTTGGCCCCTGCTGTCTTCCCCCTCCAGCAGAGCCAAAACGCTGATCTCTACCCTTGTCGGGTGGAGCTCTGCACAGCACGGCTACCCGTGAGCCCAACTGGGACAGAGGGGAGGCCGTGAGTCTCTTTAAACACAGAGAGAGGACTTTCCTCTCTGTCTCCTGAGAAGGAGAACTGAGGTCACTGAATTGTTGCATGGTAAGAATTAAAATCACCAAGAGAAAGGTGAAAAAGGCAAAGAGAAATGAGATTCATTTATTTATTTATTTTTTAAGATTTTTATTTATTTGACAGAGAGAGATCACAAGTAGGCAGAGAGACAGGCAGAGAGAGAGAGAGGAGGAGGAAGCAGGCTCTCTACTGAGCAGAGAGCCCGATGTGGGGCTTGATCCCAGGACCCTGGGATCGTAACCCAAGCCAAAGGCAGAGGCTTTAACCCACTGAACCACCCAGGTGCCCCGAGAAATGAGATTTAATGAGTATAATTCCCTTAGACTTCCCGTTCATCTTAACGTAGCATTTATACCTTGGAAGATAAAGTCTCAGGGACTTCGACGGAGAGTATTATATGTGGAGGAAAATTTCAGGAACTTCAAAACAACCACTTCCGACCCAGTCACATCCTCCAGCACACCCTGTTCTGCCAGGAACAAAGCAGTTTATTTGTATGCACCTGTCTTTGCCTCCGTGTGTATTTTCTGTGCGAAGAGTGGTTCCTGAGTGGGACTCCCTCTACTGTTGCTCCCCCAAGTAAAACCTAAAGGAAAGTTTATGTTTCTGCCAGACAACCTTATCGGCTGATTACCGACCAAGATACAACATTAATTAGACATCTATTTTTTATATTGTCATTAGAGATCAGCTACCGAATTTAGCCAGAAATTATGAGTTACTTAACTGTCCTTGAGGAAAAGACCCCATTATAATTGATGGGACCCCTAAAAGAGCATTCAGGTGTGTTCTTTGTTTACTTATTAGAGAGCATTCAGGAATGCATGCCAAGACACTACCAATGTCATATCAGGAGCCTTGCTAAAGAAAGCCAGCCCATTCACATACCTACATGAAATGATTAAAAAGTTTCCTGTTCTTATTTTCTCTACTTTCCCCACTAATCCTTGATTGCCCTTTTACAGTCTCCCAGTAGGTTATCATCCCCTTCCAGTGATCAAGGGTCTGTTGGCCTTCTCCTTGCTTGTCCCCAATGAGAGCCGGTGACAGCATCCACTATGCGTCACATAGCTCCATGAAGTATGCACCTGCCTTCATGTCTACACCTCATTAACGTTAACTGATGATGAGAGAGAATGAAAGCCCGTTTTGGCACAGGCCGACCCCCAAAACATCCCTTTGTGAGCCGGGCGGCTTTGTTCCCAACATGACCCCACGCCATAGGTGCGTTTCATGATTCTTTCTCCAGTGGTCATGATCCATTTAATTGAAAATAATTCTTCCCAGGTGGAATCTGCTAGAAAAATTTCACAAACCTGGGACACAGCATGAACTCAAATTGGATAATCAAACTTAGACATTCTGAGAACACCTCCCCAAATGTCACCTCAAATTTAATCAATGCCAGTTTTTGGCTCCACGTTGAAATTCCAATCTCCAATCCCCCTTTTGACCAGAAAGTAACAATTAATTAACCACTTCTTCAACTTCTTCCTCACAACCACAGGGTGAGTAGCAGTAGCTCAGATCCCAGTTAGATCAAGCAAAGCTGCTTGGCCTGATCGGCCTTGCTTTGAGTTGTTCCCTGCACCCCGCCCCCCAAAAAGAAGTCCCTTCGTATTTTATGGTTTTTCATTTTTACCACCAACAAGAAACATCAACAGATTTGGGTGGAAGGGTCCAGAGGCTCCAATCATAATTAGCATCCAACTGTCTGCCAACAAAGAATTTCTGATAATTAATTCGGCCATGACAGAGAAAACTGTCATGTTCCATGGGAGAGGATCAGAAGACAAGCTTTTGTATGAGCGCGGCAATGCAATGACGGGCGGGGGACAGTTCAGACCACGTCTCTGGAGGGAAGAAGTCAGGGCCCTGAGATGAGTTAAACCGCAAACAAGCCCAGGGTGCACCAGTGCTGGGTCCTGCCTGCACAGCGGGGAGCAGTCACTCTTCAGAGAGCACGCTGGTCCAGCGGTGTGTGCCACTGGGCCTCAGCCGGCCCCATGTTTTCATGAGCCTCACAATAAAAGGAAACACAGGAGGGTGATTTTTTTTTTGTTTTAACCGTAACTAAATAGCAATACCAAAGGAGGATTTCTAGAACACCTTCCAATTCCAAAGGGCCCACCACTCCTTCAACAACAGCTCACTAATTTTAGTCTTCCTTTAAAAGTGAAAAGTCATTCAAAGATCATGCTCACTGGCCAGAAGACAAAGAGAACTTCACCGGGGTGGGGGTGGGGGCGGGGGTAACTCAGAATCCCACCGTCCTCAGTTTATCCCCCTAGTATGCTACCACCCCATTATTTCCCTGAGTTATGGGCCTGGGGAACCCCTCCTTGACCCTACTTTTATGCCCCTAAAGAATGTATGCTTCCTGCTTCCATCCCGCTACCCCATTCCTCGCACAGATAGTCCAGAGCACACCCCAGAAATGTCCAGCCCATCCAATTTCAAGTTTGGTTTGCATAGCATCAAAGGACTGGGGGACGAGGGAGCCTGAACTGACACTCATGCCAAGTGTGACAGGGCGTGTACTTCTGGAAGTCATCCAGAGAGGCACTGGAGCTCATCTAATTAGCTGCTGCCTTGACTGACACACTCCTCTGCGTCCTCTCTCAGCATGGGTTCTACCCCAAAAAGGGTGGGGGGAATTTATTCAACACTTAAGCCTATTCTACTACTACTACACATTTAAAACCCACAGTGATGTTGGTTTTGCCTTCTCATGACAACGTGAAACACACAATCACATGATTTCCTTCCAAAACACTTTCCCTTCTGTGTCCCCTACCACACAAACAAAACCAACCAAAAAAGAGAAACAAAACAAAAAAACCCACCACTGAATAATAAACGATATACCAAATTGAGAAAACCAGGTAAACTACGGCGAACAAATTGCTTTCTAGAACGTATGAATAAACTCCTGAAAATATAAAGCCTTTTAAACCTGTCTGATCCTGACTGCTCACTTCTCTCTTAATTGGAGGTAACCTAGATCTCCTTGGTTTATTAGTGATAAGCTGGATGTATCTTAAAAACAGACAAACAAACAAATCTGAGCCACCTTTTAAAATAAAGTTACGATTTTTAAAATTATTATTATTATTACGATTTATTTTTTAAATTGTTTACGATCCCAAGGTATCTGCCACTCTCAGATGAAACCCAGCAAAGGCCAACACCACCAGCATCATGTTACAACCACACCCCCAATGACCAGCTCTTAGTGAATTCTTTCTATGCCCCGCTGCTTGATTTTCTCCCCTAACTCTTCTGTAAGAACCGTAAAAAGGCTATAAATAAATGCAGAAGCTCTTCTGCTCATGAAATTAAAACCCTTGAGTCTCCCTAGGCACTAATAGTGCTGGGTGTCCCAGCACAGAATGGTCAACCGTGCTGCCTGCCCTCGGGTGGTTGGAACCGCCGGCTCCTCTAGACCAGTTTCTCAATCCTCCTGCCAAGATGCTCTGGACCAGATAATGCTTTGTTGTGCGGGACTGTCCCCCCCACCCCCGTGGGAGGTTTACGAGCAATTCTGGCCTCTACTCAGGAGACACCGGTAATAACACCCATAATGGATGTGGCAACAGCCATGTCTCTGGTAAGTGTCAAATGTCCCCTGGGGAACAGAAACCGCCCTGGTTGAAAATCCCTGCTTCAGCATTACAAATACGTGGGCTTTTCAATAGCTATGAAGAATGTAAGCCCAGTGTGAAAAAAGAGACATCTCTATAGATCAATGTAAAGAAAAATCAGGGCCACTGAAGGTGTGATGGTCCCTGACTCGGGAAAAGAAAGCTTGCTTGTGCCTCTTCAGACCACCAAGAAAGAACAGAAGATGGCTATCGTGCCCCCGATCCATCCCCACATAGGAAGAGAAATACAACCAGCCAGAGCTGCCGCCCCATGTTAGCTGTGCATGTGCTTTTTTTTGGGTAAGATTTTATTTATCTGAGAGAGAGTGAGAGAGAGAGAAAGCACGAGAGCGGGGAGGGGCAGAGGGAGAAGCAGACTCCCTGCTGAGCAGGGAGCCTGATGTGGGGCTCATATCCTGGGACTCTGGAATCATGACCTGAGCCGAAGGCAGATGCTTAACGACTGGGCCACCCGGGTGCCCTGTTTTTGTTTTTAGATTCTTTCACCATGTCCTGGAAGAAAGGTCCCATGGCATTGGCTCAGTAAGGTGGTACCCTACGGGAATGGCCTGAAAAGCACATATATTCCCCAGTAAATGTGCAGAAGTAGTGAGTTCCAGGTCACTTCAGGTATTCAAGCAGAGGCTAGAATGCCAATCCGGCCAGGGATGCCGTGGAAGGTTCTCCGCATGCAACAAGAGTTTGGCCTGACCTCTAACGTTCAAATCCAAGATCCTGTATGAACGCCTTTTGATACTCAAGACCCTTCAGAATCCCTTCTCAGAAAGCTGAGACAAACAGGGGGCATTCGTCCTGCCCTGAGTGGCTAAGGATCTCACAACCTCAGGACCCCGAGAGGGGATGGGCACCAACTGGTCATTTGTCTCTACAGCCAATCACAGCTTAGTCAAGATTCCCCACTGGCTTGGGGCTGTCTCCAACTGGTTTTCCCTCCCCGCCACTAATTCTCATTAACCTGAAAGACAAATTACAGAAGTATGGGATCTCACACTGATGTCCAATCTGTCTTTTCTAGCATCCTCTATTTATCAGACAGCTTCAACCACGTGAACCGTGACTCCTCAGTCTTTGCCGAGGCGTCCCCTTCACTGTGCAGAGCTGCAGGACAGGGACGGACAGTCAAGATGGCTCAGACACGGGTAGCCGGGGACATGCAGATCCATCTAGGGACAAGACGGCAGTGGGGTTCCCTCTTCTGTTGCTGGCAGGAAACAGAAAAACGTTCTCTGCTCTTGGCTGGAGAGCGCCCAGGTGAGCAGAACCCCTGCCCAGCAGTCCCGCAGGAGGAACAGGGGCCAGTGTTGTGTTGCTCCCATGTCAAGGCAAGCCGCCGTGCTCTACACAGTGACCGTGTAAGTGGTATGTTCTTCAGCCCCCCAACCACATCTCCCAATATATACATCCCAAGAGAAACAAAATGGGAGCTACCCATAGGGACACAACTTTTTAACACAAAATTTTGAGTTGAATTCGCTATCGCCTTACAATGTGTTCTTTTCAAGACTATGTCATTTTCACAGGCTACTTGTGGGCTTCAAAGAAGCCTAATCCTTCTGCCTCTGCCCCTTATGGCCATGGTTTTCTCACCGTATCCAGCACATGAAATGCAGCTCCACTCCCACAGAATAAAAATGTGCAGGTATGTGGCTTTCTGTCTGTTTACAACTAATGTGGTTGAATTCCAGCAAAAACCACAGAATGTGGGCTCTGAAAGGGACCCTGGAGATGACCTACTTTTTATCTTCCACGTATTGGGGGAACGGAGCCTGTGATAGTTCAGTGACTCTGCTAAGATTCAGTAATGACTAAGCCAAGACAATGAATTTCTACCACCTTGCATTTTCCATTTACTCTAAGCTTATCTTCCACCCAACAGGGTGAAGCCTGTGCCTGCTTACCTTTGCAGAACAGCCACTTCAGAAAACTGGCAGTTTCTTACCAAGTTAAATATATGTCTATTCCACGACCCAGTGATTCTGCTTCTAGGAACCTACCCAGGGGAAATGAAAACATATGTCCCTATAAAGACTTGTACAAAAAATGTTCACAGCAGCTGTATTCATAACAGCCCCACACTGGAAACAATAGTAACGTGCAATAATAGGTCAGTGGATAAACAAATTGAGATGTGTTTGTACAATGGAATATTGGTCACTTGTGCAGGTATTCTGGGCAAATCGTCCTCACAGAGCGAGCTGAAAGGAAGGCTCGGTTCTCTTGGATGATGCCCAGTTCCCTCTGCACTCCTGGCCATCACGGCTCATGTCTTCAATACCTTCAATACCTTCTTTCTCCCTCTGCTAGCCCATTTTATATCCTCTTCTCTCAAACCTTACATACTATAATACTTCCTCATCCATCAGCAAGCTGAACACCTTGCTCCCTGTTTCCGGTGAGAACATGGCAACATTCCAAAGAGAAGTTCCACCCAGTCCCAACACCCGTTCCCCAACCTGCTGCTGCGGGTACCACACCTCGTGGTCCCTGCCCTTCCTCTCCGCATGAACTACCCAGACCCTGAGCCAAGGCCAACTCCTCCACTTGCATTCCAGAGCCCTAACCCTTCTACCTACACAATGACACTGCTCTAGCAACTGTCCCCTCTCCTACATCATCAATTCCCCATGCTCTGCCAGCCAGTCACATTAAAACGAAACACACTTTACTCCTGACTTGACCCAACATCCTTTGCCAGAGATGGCCCATCCCTGCCTTCACTAAGAGCAAACTCTGGGAAGATTTATCCGTGTTTAACCCATTCCAACTCCAAATCCTTTGTTACCAAAACAAGCTCCTAGCTTTGATAAGACCTCTGTATCATTACCTCAAAAGGGCAATCTCCATCTTATCTTACTCCAATTACCAATGCCAATGGGCAAAATGATCAAATTCTGCCTCCCTGAGACCATTAGTTCGTGGGGTTTCTGGGACACTATGCTCCGTTAGCTTGCTTTATGACTGAGGGCTTCCTCTCAGTTCCCTGTACTGGTTTCTCCCCTCTCTTGCTGCCTCTTAAACACCGGGGGAGGCGGGGCGTGAGGGGGACTGGGGCTCAGGCTCTGGACCTCTTCTTTTTGTTCTCCCTAGATGATTTCCTCCAGACTCTCAACTATCAGTCAGACCATACACCCTGGACATGCTTGTCCTGGTCATGCTTGGATCTCCGGACAGATCACAGTCCTGTCTCTGGACTATGAGAACCACCTGCCAACTACCCCTTAACCCCTGTCAAGCTGCCCCTCTCTCAAACCCACTCCACTCCCACGATTCCATTTGGCCAACGCCAACTTTATTCTTCCCATCCCACATCTGATTCACCAGCAAAATCTGCCAGCCTCTCCCCTTCAAATAAACATCTAACATGTTCCTCCTCAGTCCCGTCTCAGCCAACCCCCCCCTCCCACCAACCACCTCCAGCTCAGGTTCCCACAACTGTCTCCAAACTGTTTTCTCTGTTCCCCTCTCCCTTCTCAACCAGTGATCCTTCTAAAAGATTAACCAGATCTTGTCACTCTTCTCCTCAAAACACACTCCCCGCTACCTGTCTGATTGAGAACAAAGGCCAAACTCTTACCCCTGTTATCTTCTTGACCTCACAATGGCCTGCCGTTTCTTCCTGGGTGGGGGCACCCATGCCACCCACCCCCCAGGCCTGGACCACTGCTCTCCTCAATGTCCGCACATCCTTCTGGTCTCTGAGGCTTTCTGTGACACTTTCCACCCTTGGCCTCTTGTCCCCATCTAACATTTGGCTCACTGCTTGTCTCTCCCCACTAGAATGCAAACTTCACCAGTACAGGGGATCGTATTTTATTCCCTGTTGGACCCAGGGCCAGTAATAGGCACCATAAATCTTGGTTGAGGGAATAAATGAATAAAAGAATACTAAGCTCTGTATTGAGTGGAACATGTTCCTTCTACTTCCTGCAACTAAAGCATTATAAATAAATTACAATATCAACAAATTAGCTCGCTGAGACCATCAGAGCTCTGTTCTCCAAATCGCCATAAGAGAATCAATAGCATGGGATCAAACCATGAAGAAATTCAATCTTGCCTCCACATGCAATCAAAACAGCATTTATGGTACCCAAAGTTACTTATTAATTCAATAAACAACTGCAAACATGCAACCGTGAGCATAAACTAGTTAAAGAGAAAAAATCGGGCAGCTGGAACCAGAAGCAGGTTTCCTGTAGTACAGGCTGTCTACCTATCTGTGCAGCAAGGAATTTGCTGTGACTTTCACTCCCTTTCTTCCCCTCCCTCACTTCATTTGAAGTTTAGACCAATCTGGAAAAGCTGAGTGTGGAAACATACAGAGAATTACAGGGCTGCATTAATATAAAGAAAAGCCATCTAAGGCATTATTAAAAACTGATAATGAAGACACTACAAACTCAACTAGAAAAAAACACTTAAAATTAACACTCAGATCATCAACCACACAGTAAAGGTCATTTTCTGCAGTAAGTGATGTGGACCCTCAAAGAAGAGATTTTCCCAGCACAGACCAAGAGTTGGACAGGAAGAATAAAAGACACAAAGAAGAGTATCCAGATGACTAGAATCTGAACAGTTAAAGACTTTGGCACATCATTTCTCTGACATTCTATTTCCAAAAAGATCAAAGGAGAAAAATGAGCATGATCGGTTATAACTCTTATGGTACTTCACAGCTTAAAAATCACATGAACGTGTATTATTTCTTTCACCCTGACAAAATGTGTGTCATGGAAACAACAGTGTGACTAATGTTAAAACGAACACAAAAACAAAAACAGGCCTAATAATGGCACCACTTAGGTTAAGGCCCCCAAGTCAGCAAATCAAGACTTAATGCCTAACCTAACTGCAACCTCAACCTTCCAGGTATATAACCTTTCCAAATCAATATGGAATGTCCCGCTCAATATCTGGAAATTGACGGACATATCCCTGCTGCTCCCCTGAGGAGGGTCACTTTGCCTCAACAATGCATTCCTTGCTAAGAAATTCCTTCCTCCTCCTCCTGGCCCTCCTCCAGCTTCTTCTTTATTCTCTCTCTGTGCCTTTAAAAGCCTTCCCCCCCCCCCCCCCCCCCCCGCAAAAGCTCAGAGGAGCTCCTCCCCTCTACTTGCTAGATGGGATGCCTGATTTCACAAATGGTTTAAGAAACCAATTCGATCTTGAAATTTACTTGGTTGAATTTTGTTTAACTCTATACACTTTTATATGTTTCATATACTTTTATTTATACACTTCATAGAGAAAGGAACTGAGGGTAAGACACTCTTCCAAAACCACTTTCTACGGTCAATAAAGTTTGGAGAATGCTGCACTCTCCAAGCCTTCCCTGGACATCAAAGACGAGCACCTGTGCATGGGCCAACGGTTTTCCCCAAAGTTTTCCAAGCTTATGTGAACTTGACACCCTTTTGTGGGCCTATTAACATCCCTGCCACGTACACAGAGCACCCTAGCCTGAAGATTCTCCAATAACCATTTTGTGGCCTCAAAAGACCTTCCATCACTGAGGCCCCCAGTGGGTCTGTGATTTAAAATAAAATCTTGATGAAAATGACAAGCATGAACCAGCCCCTGCCTGCTGTTGTCAATCACGGAAGTGTGAGTTTCCCGGCTTCTGTGCAAGGACAGGGGCCGGAGGTGTTCTCACAGGGGCTCTCTGAGAGGCGGCTTTGGGTGGGAGGAGAGTGTACGTTCCCTGAGATGACAGTGGGTGCCCAGAGGCCAGGATGCAGGGAGGCTCTGCAAAGCCCAAGCTCCAGCGTGACACGCGTGCCGTTAAGATGCACGCAGCTCAACGCAGTCCAGTGAATAGCTTCTGACGTGCACGAAAGCCAGGGGGAACCGGGGTGGGGGGGCAGTGCTGGACAAGAGAATTCGACAACAGAGCACGAACGCAATCCCTTATGGTTCTCCCAACTGCAAGAATGGATACGGACCTCACGGCATCCTCACGCTTACTGAATACGTGTGAAACGGTTGCGATTCATCTTCCCTCTTGTTTCTTCAATCACTTTGTGAAAGCCAGAATGGGCATCCCCAGAAATGACACGATGCCGTACAAAATGATCTCGTTATTAGAAGTACCCCTTTAATGTAAAATGATCTTGGACGGTTACTCGGCTGCAACCCGGCAGGACTCTGCCGCTATTTATGAGTGCTAACGTATGGGGTAAATTATTTCTCTGGTATCACACAAATGGAACTTCTGAACTCATTATGAATAAATTATTAAGTTATAAAACAAGACTGCTAATAAGACTGTGGTTACAAGAAGTGTGATTAAAGTCGCACGTGACTGTGACCTATTAAACAATAATGTATTAATTCATAAAGCTGTACGCAGCTTATCCAGTTCCTATAATTAAAATATGCTTCATCACTAATTGTCTTACCGACCCTTAAATCTCCCCGAAACTATTCGCGAATGATGGCAAAACGGCAGGTCTTGCTATTAGACTTTTTCTGGTATTGGTAACTAAGAAAACCCTTGTAATAAACAACTTACCTCTGTTCTAGTGCAATCCTACTGATTAGTCATAGATTTATGGCTGGAAAACATTTTGATAAAAATAATGCGCCTTTAAAGGTAGGGGAGAGGACAAAAACAAAAAAAACCAGGCACAGAAATTGAGGGGAGTAACAATGTTTCACATATTTCTGCCAACCTATTAACTAATACAGCAAAAAAGATCCTTGATATGTCATTTGCTGACTGATGCGTGCACAGAGCTTAGGCTCAAGCACGGAATTTTATTGCTGAAGACATTTTCATCTGCAGCCAAATCACCAGGGAAACACTTTGTCAAACAACTTCATTCTGCATGGAGACTTTGTGACAATATTGGCATCCTAAGAATTTGCTCGGGTTTTTCCTATTGCATTGACCTGCCTGTGCCTGGAAATATTTACAGCGACACCGCAATTCATGCAGACGTTTGGTTTTAGCACCCAGAAACAACCCAGCTAGCTCATGTTTTATATCGCCAGAGAGTTTAAAGTAAGTGCTCGGAAGTTGTATGTTTCTAACATAAACGAGACGATATATTTTAGCAAAAATTCGTATCAAACCTCCATTTCACATTAACAGGAATGGATCTGGTATTGGGCAGCTGTAAAGTCAGAAACCAAAGCTGCCTTCCAAGCAGCTGATCTTTGTGCCTGAGTTACACGGGAAAGTTAAAAAATCAGGAGAGGGAGGGGAGAAGGAAAGGAAGGGAGGGGGAAGAACACAACATGTTGCTTGTTGGATTCCGGTTATACTGAATTGTACTTTTAATTTTAGATCCTGAATTTATCTGGCCTGCAGTGAGAACACAACTCCTCAAAACAGCCTGGACACTTCACCCTTCCTCTTACCCAGTCATCACATACATGCTCCCAAGTTCTTCCCCTAAGTAACTTTCTCAACTTCTCCTTCACCCCCTGGTCCAAGCTACCATCCATGTCTCATCCCTAGGCCCTGAGATGGCCCAGCAAGTGGTCCACTTCCACTGGCCCCTTCACTTGTAGTCTAAAGTGACCTTTTACAAAGCAAAGTGGATCCCACTCCCACCCATTCACACTAGCCATTCCCCTTCACTCTGGGATAAAACTCCTCAACCAGAACTACCAGCTAACATGGGGTGGTTCCTGCCCAGCACTGACCTCATCTGGAACCACTCTCTTTGCTACAAACATAGTCAATTCCTCAAAGGAACCTTGTCTTCTGCTGCCACAGGGCCTTTGCATGTGCAGCTTTTGCTGCCACGAATGCCCTTCCATGCTCTCTGCTAGCTTCCACATACCCTTCTCATTCCTTCATTTGTTAGCTCCTTCCACTTTTCAATTTTGTTGGGCTATCAAGTTCCCTGGTACAAGGTCTTACAGGGCAGTGTACTCTTCCTCTTTCGTACTTCCCACGTTTCATGAAACATACGTATTTATGAGACTGTTTGCTTAGGGAGTGACTCCCCTACTGCACTGTACAGTTCATATGGGCAGGGGACACATCTATCTTCACACATGAGCCCCTCAGCAGAGGGCCTGTTGTAAATATCAAACAGGTGCTCCATCCATGCCACCGAAGCAAGGGAGCTGAACAACGGGTCCCCCTGCTGCATCCATACCAAGCAAGAAGCCTTCAACTATCCTTCCCACCATTAAAGTCAGGCCTCTGTAGAGCCACACAGGGCCATCACCTGACAGGATGACCTGCTGCCAGCAGATTGTTTATGGTATAACTTTTTTTTTCCTCCAGGTGGAGGGAAGAATTAAACAAGGCTACTTACACACACACACACACACACACACACACACTCCTATATATGGTATGGGCTGTTGCGAACACATTCTTATTAAGACAGTCACAGGGCGAGGCCTTGGGCCTTAACGGAGCTGCCCGTGGGTATCAGTGTGATTTTCTCTAACTTTTGCTTTCTTGAATATCTCACGTATTACATGGTGACAGAGAAGTCGGCTGACACCCACTCTTTAATAAAGGTACAGAAAAGCAGACCGATGTGCAAAGGCAGACATGGAGGGAAAGGGAAAGAAGCAAAGGACATGGTAACAGGCGGTTTGGAAAACCAGCGAATATCCCAGAAGAGCCACAGGACAATCAGATGCTGCTGCTCTGTGGAGATCCAGAGATCAGGAAGAAGGTGGTAGAAAAGGTAGAAACAGCAACAACACCATGAACCATGAACTCTGGCTGAGGTGAGAAATCTAGGACCAGCTACAATATCTGGGTCTGTAACTTTTTTCATCAGTGATTCTCCACAGACTGTCTGTCTGCTGTCTGCAGAGCAGAGGAAGCGCTACTTTCTTTTGTTTCAAATTTTCTGGCCATTACTTACATCCAGGAAGGCATGTTTTCATATAGTAATAAACAAAGAAACCAAGCCTGGCTTTGGAGGGATATCATTGTTATGTAAAATTAGATTATTCTTAAAACCCACTCCGAAACATTCTTTTCCATTCATATAGATAATCTCGCCAGGAACCCAGAAATAGCAATTGATTATGTAAAAGCCCTAACCTTAAGCCTACTACCAAAAGACTAACCACCACATAGCACAAAATCCTGGTAAATGCTCCCTTTGGAATTTACATAGTAAATCTTTGCTAGTCTCAAGATTTCCATTATTTATGCTTTTCTTTCCTTTCTAAAAGTCCAATTTCTGGAATATAATAAATGCACAGAAAAATCTCCTGCTCACTCTTGAAGTAACAAGCCAAAACAAAAAATTCACCAGTGTTCTAAAAGGTGAAAAGGTAGAAAGTTCTTTTTGGTCAACACATGTGTTTACTGCTTAATTTACACAGGAGACAAAACAAAGGGGGGGGGGAAGCCTGAACAATATTTTCATAATGAAGGGTTTTCCAAAAACAGGCTGGTAGGGGCGCCTGAGTGGCTCAGTGGGTTATGCCTCTGCCTTCGGCTTAGGTCATGATCTCAGGGTTCTGGGATCGAGCCCCACATTGGGCTCTCTGCTGAGTGGGGAGCCTGCTTCCTCCTCTCTCTCTCTGCCTGCCTCTCTGCCTACTTGTGATCTCTGTCTGTCAAATAAATAAATAAAATCTTTTAAAAAAATAATAAAAAAAATAAATAAAAACAGGCTAGTTATTCAGAGATACTACCATGAAGGATAGTTAAGGGTCTATGCAGAGCCACAGAGTACCGTACGAGAAGCAAGTCCTGGAATGTCCTGCCATGAGAATCATACAGAGTTGTCTGGACAACATCAAACAGGTTAACGATGATTTGTGGAAAAGGGTAACAGATGGGATCTGTTACCGAGAAGAGAAAAAGCATGATTGCCTTAAAAATGATGGCCACCCTGTACTTCAAAGGGGCTTTAGTGTGGAACCTAAAGATGCAAAAATTACGTTCATCATATGAAAAGTGGTAAATTCTTGTTACCTTCCTTATTCCACCTCCTTCCACGAATTAAAGTGACAACTTCTGCATCGTCATTCACTCCCACCAAATAACACAGACGTGATCAATATGTAACATGATGTGTTTCGCTACCAACCCTGGCGGCCTAGGGTTAACAGTGCAAATGTTGGGCAAGTGGCCTACCATCTCTGTGCCCCGATTTTGAAATCTACATCACGGGAGGTAACTTAGCTGTTTAGCTTGATTAGAAAACACAAGGGCAGCGCATCACCTCCCACCTCCTGCCCCCAAGCTGGGCCTGGCTGAGCCCCGCGGGCCCTCACTAAATAAAAGCAGTGGCAATTACCAACCAGGGACCCGCTAGGCTACACATCCAGGGGGTAAGACAACTTCCAAATTACATCGGATGTTCATGTTTTCAAGGTGAGTTACCGCCACAACAAAAATGTTTCTGGATGGTCTCATGGATCGGAATGTAAACACTGGCCTTTTCCACTAAGGAGATTTTCACCACAGTGACAACAATTGTAGGTTACATAATTGGGGTGCCACAGCTGCCAGCTGCTCTGTACGGGCTTGCCATGCGCGATCTTATTTATTCCCTTTGGCATTCCTAGGATGCAGGTACTATTTCTGGTTTTACATGATGCAACAAAGGCAGGGGATGTAGGAGAAGTTAAAGGACTTGCTCAAACAGTGACGCTGGGTCTGAACCCGACTCTGTGGGGCCTCAGGTCCCCAAGGCCTTGGGGCGAGGCACCCTGTGGGGTGCAGAGTTCCAAACTGTGCATGTTAACTGGGCCTGCAGAAAGAAGAAAAGGAGAAGGAATATTTATGGTGAACTATAGAGTCATAGTCACAGCACAAGGCACCAGGAATATAAGTTTTCTCATCGTTAATAATAGTGATTTTAAGCAAAAATATGTAACATATGCTTAATTATACTAAAGAAAACACTAGTACAAATAACTGAGCTTCAACTGTCTCATGGCATTTTTGTGATAGCTTATTTTTCCCTGAAAGCATTCCAGAAAATTCCCTGTTCCTGATCTCATTTTATCTACAGGAAAATAAAATCAAGGAAATTGTATGTCAATATTTAATAGCGCTGATTTCTCAGCACCCGCTTTCAGGGGAGAATCAAGCAATGTTGGAAAGGTTCCAGAAGTT
Organism: Lutra lutra; assembly: GCF_902655055.1. Classification (NCBI taxonomy): domain Eukaryota; kingdom Metazoa; phylum Chordata; class Mammalia; order Carnivora; family Mustelidae; genus Lutra; species Lutra lutra. The sequence continues at coordinate 23,104,708 of NC_062285.1, read as the reverse complement.
TCAGGACTCTAATCTATTTCTCCTTAAGCCATCAAATGTCAGAACCAATCGGCTAAAACATGTTATATGGCTTTCTAAAATATTGTGTCAGAGTTGCAAATTTAGTAAACATAAATGAGGATCTGAGCTCGTCAGGGATGCTGAGAGTCACTTCTGTACATCTTTCGGAGACAATTTTGAGAGTATCTGTAAGAGGCAGAAGTGTTTTGGGTTACATTTAGTACAGTAGCTGATCTTGTTCTCCAGAACCATTATAAATGCTATTAGAAAGAGAGTGAAAAACAAAACAAACCCTGAAAATATACATTTCATCAGGGAAAATAGAAAATTATTTTATACATCCAAGAAAGACCTAGGGAGGTCATTTTGCATTTCCTAAATTTAAGATTACAAATCACATTGTTTTCTAAAAGGCCTCCCCCCTGCCTGGCCCCATATAGCAATCAGGCACGAAAAGGGACTCTCATGTGACTTCAAAAACAACAACAATGGCCAAAGCAGCTTCTGGAACGAACGGACACAGCTCTTGTTCAGCTGAATCGTGATATCTTGGCCCGTCTTAAGTGACACGAGGAAACACATTCCCCAGTCACGAGGACCCTAGTTAAGGAGAAGGACCCCAGTTCCGCAGGGCTTTATGAAACTGTGCCCTGCAACATTCTGAAGAATCCAGATCCACAACGGTCACTGCTGGCTCTGAATGTGGTCAGGAGCTGGGTCTTCCATCCTTAGGGGCCCCTCCTTGGTCCAGTGCCTGAGACAGAACTGTTCAGCATGACCAATACCACCTCTGCCATGTTTTTTTCCCTCTTGATCAAACCCCTTCTCCCCAGAAGCAAACTCTTCCACGCCTGAGGTTCCCCCTGTTCTCTGCCCATACCTCCTTCCAGCACAGCTCCCCAAAGACTTCATTTCATCTATTTGTTAAGTTTTGTCCCTCCTTCTAGCCTGCATCCACCGCGGCAGGGTCCAAGGCTCTGCTCAGCTTTGGGGGTTAAGGCAGACATGGCACACGTTCGTAGACACTTAGGGGAGCAGTTTCGTCAGGTACGGTGGTCGTGAGCACCAGTTTGTGAGATCATGTAACTCCCAACATGAAAGCCTATGAATGAGCACAGGAAAACACACTCGACGCCACAGCCATCATGGAAATCCAACTTAAGCCTACGGTCCCATGTCACATCCCCTGGGATGGCTCTCCTCAACAGGACACCTAACAACATGTGATGGCCAGGACATGGAGACCCTGGAGCCCTCGCATGGTGATGGTGGGAACGTAAAATGGTACACACCCTTTGGAGAACAGTCTGGGCGCAAAATGGACAAATACACCAGAAGTCCCTGAATTGAACACTCTGAATGGGTGAGTTGTGTGGTTGGTGAATTATCTCTCAGTAAAGCCAGGAAAGAAACAATAGCGCGTGAGCTCTTTGGCATCTGACTAGTCTGTGACCTGGTCATAAGCAGGAACTGGAATGGCCACTCGCTTCTGACTGAGGTCTTCTCCAAATCGCTCTTTTCTTCAGTCTCTCAAAGGCTGATCATTTGGGGGAGACTAAGGTTAGAGACAGTTAAAACTCTCAAGGTCAGCTCAACTGATTTCTCAGATGCTCGACCAATTTGCTGACTCTCTGGATAGACTGCTTATTGCTTTTCTCCTTCATGCTGCCTCTGAGGAGATGCCAAAGCTTGTTACGAGCCTCTGACCGGAGCTACTTGGAGGAGTAGGAGCTGCAATCTCAATTAGTCAAGAACTTGAGGAAGCGAGGAGGGGACAACGGGGAGGGAGGCAAGTATGCAGATGGCCAAAATAAACAACAAACATTCTTCTTTTTTTTTTTTTTCCCCTGAAATTAAATAGGAAATTCAGTGATTCAATCTTAGAGTTAAAAGCAATGGCTTACAGGGGCGCCTGGGTGGCTCAGTGGGTTAAAGCCTCTGCCTTCAGCTCAGGTCATGATCCCAGGGTTCTGGGATCGAGCCCCATATGGGGCTCTCTGCTCCACGGGGAGCCTGCTTCCTCCTCTCTCTCTGCCTGCCTCTCTGCACACTTGTGATTTCTATCTGTCAAATAAATAAATAAAATCTTAAAGAAAAAAAAAAGCAATGGCTTACAGAGAACTAACTGTACCTGGATTCAATATAGGAGATTTATAACAAGAGTTTCCATAATCACTATTGAAAAGCAAGACACTGTTTTCTAATTACTAGCTTTGTTTAACTTAACTAGTAAAAAAACAAAACAGGGAACAATGGGGTAAAAAGTGTTGAGTCTGTCCAAGTCACAGAGTATAAAAGCATTAATGATGTCAAAGGACTCTTAGATTCCACATTATTTATGAGGAGGTGGTACATTCCTCTTCTTCTTCCCATTAAGTGTCCTATAAAATGAGACTCTGTCCTGAGACTTTTAAATAGTTAAGGGAAATCCATTTAAATATTTCTTAAAAAAAAATAAAAGAACCTTATGAACCTCCTAAATCAAAGACTTAATCTCATTTTTATTTTTAATTTATTTTTTGAACCATCAATGCAGCTTTAACTTAAAAAGCCTTTTCACTCAAATTTATTCATAAGCAAGACAATCACCCTAACAGAACAGAGATTAGAAGGGGTCCTTGTGAATCACGAAGGCACAATATTCAGCATGTGTGAAAATTGAGAATTAAATCACTTTCCTTCTCTGAGATATGCATCTTATGCCTTTGGTATCCAAACAACTGGGATAACTTATTTATCAAAAATCAATTAACAAAATTAAAAAGAAAAAGCACCTTCAAAGGGAAGAATCTTATCAGTATTTAAAAAGAGGTACCGTGTCTGACAGAACCCAAGACAGAGCTTTGTAAATCCTAAGAGGTGCTTAAAATCAGAGCCAATAAAAGGAGACAAAAACAAAAATTCTAACTTTGCTACACGGGAGAGGCACAAGAAGAAAGAAAACTAAATCACAAGGCTTTGTTACCACTATCTGGCAAATCAGGACAGAAAAAATGCCAAGGAGGAGAATTATCCTCTTCTCTCTTCTCTACCAAGTTCTTCATAGGCAAGTGACTTTTGTAGGGGGTTGGAGAGACCACAACCGAATTCTTCGCTGAATTTTCAGTATGAAATTCCTCGGCAGGTGAAAAACACAACTCTCTTCACAAATCATTAATGTTTGACTAGCAGCCCAATTTTACTGGGAATTACTCCTCAATCTTGGTTGAAGTGAAAATCTTTTAAGACATCAGGACATTTATTGGAAACAAACAAATAAACCCATTCACACACAGGGAAAAAATAAATTCCCAACTTGACACCATCCAAAACTTTTATAGTATTTAACACTATTTTAGGACTTCTGTTTAAAAAACAAACCACATTCTGCTCTCTGAAACTCTCTTCCAACTCCACTCCCTAGAACGGATGAAGTAAGAGTAGGCATTTCTCATCACCGAGTAACACACCTATAGAATGCTTTGTCAAATTACATGTAGGCAATTATCTCATTACATGTGACAATAATTAACTTGCTCTTTCCCTCAGGCTCAATCTGTAATAGTGGAATAACACTAATACCAAACTAAAACATGCAGGCATGTCCACTCTGTAAAAGCAGAGACCAGAGTCTTCGCTCATTATGGTTATTTTAAAGATGCTCTGTATTCGCAGGCCCATCACAAGGTTGACAGGATAATAAGCAGGCGCATAGTGTCTCATTAATCACCTTTCTATTCCAATAGAGGTTTAAATAAAGACTGTACAGTAGCACAATGAAGCACGATTTTAACAATGCTTTTCTTCCTACTCAAAATACTGACCTACTGGCCATGCTTTATCAAACATGGCACACAGTAGGTGCTTCATAAATGTTCACTGCTGTTGATAATAATGATAAAGGTCTCCTTCGGTAAGACATTTAAAAATGGACAGGTACAGAAAAGAAAGAGGCACACGGCAAGAACTGAATTTAAATTTAACTGAAAATCAGCAACAAGAAGTCCTGAAAGATTTTATGTTTTTATCTAAAAGGGGGAAAGCAGTGAACTTTTCATAATATATATTTTATTCATGTTTTTAACATTTATAACTGACACACATGATTTACGAACAAAAAATGTGAACTATGGAATTTATTTAGATTTGATTTACTTGAATCATCTTTATTAGATAAATTAATTTTTTATTGTCACATATCCAAGACGATCCTCCACACATGAATTTTTACTACAAAATAGTTTAAAAATTTAAATGCTATATGCATCGAAGTTTTTACTACTGCACTATCCTGTTTCTTTTGATGTACTGACAAAATTTATTTTTCAAGCTTATGTCAAACAAATATATGATTGAATCAGTGATCTGAAATAGCCTCTTTATTCTTCTCTTCCTAGGTTAAAAAGGTGCTCTATTCTTTCTAGGTTAAAAAGGTGCTCTGTGTTTAGTGATGAAACTTATTCATTTATTTTGCTGACTTTTCATCTAAAATTTATTCGAGGAAGAGCCAGTTCAAATTTACATCATTTGAAGGAAAAATGCCAAATGCTCACCCTTCAAGATTATTATTTTTTTTTTTACCTTCCTTTAGCATAAGCAGATAAATTCTCCGTGTCACGGCTGCTGAGTTTCCCTGCTATTTTTATTTTCTACTGACAGAATATTCAAAGCTGACAAATGTGGTAGGAACAGACATAGTTATTAAAAGCTTCAATTTACAGCAAATAGTGACAGTTTGCTTTTGCTACTCATAAAGCAAAATTGAAGAGGTGTAAATACACAGGGAAGGTGGAACAAACATGCTTTAGATCTTTTTAAAATAGTTCCAATAAGCAATGTTCATTTGACATATTATTCCAAAAGTATTAGTCATTGATTCAAAAAATAAAGACAGAATTATGGCCAATAATACTTTAAATACTTTACTTATGGTTATCCTTTGTGTATCTAAGGGAGGCTTTTTAAAAAGTCACAGATAATTGACTTAAAACACAAGATGGAAAGTTCTGTACTAATTAAGGAAACATCATGTATTTGTAGGCGGAAACAAAAATAAGGCCAATAAGCAAAGTATCTGTACTGCACAGAACGGCTGGTTAGCCACTGAGTTGAATTTCCTATAACTGACAATTACCCAGACTTCTAGTACATTTTACTGATTGTTAAGGGGTGGAGGAGACTTACATCCACAAGAACTATGTAAATTCTGAGTAACGGCAGGGGTCAGATAATGTCAGAGGCAACACTGAAACGTTCGACATGGGATACTTCATAACCCTTACGTTTGGAGGCTGAATCACAGCAGTGTTAGACCGTAAAATATATTGCCAGCGGAGTTTAGTAAAGGCAAGAGAGACATCGGGGGGCTGGGGGGAGACCAGGAAAATTCATATAGAAAAAGCAAATAAACTGTCCCCTATTCAAAAACCGTGTCATGGGCAAAGGGGCTCATTTAGAAAGTCTGTTCTAAGGGCGTAAAAGAGGCAGAGACAACATGGGGAGGTGCTGTCCTTGCCCCAAAGCAAGAAAACCAAGTCAGAATCTGGAAAAATAAACCATATCCGGAGACAAGATTTTGCCAAATTTCCCAAGGTGATGGGAATGTTCTTTTTCTTTCTTTCTTTTTTTTTTTAAAGACTTTATTTATTTATTTGACAGAGAGAGATCACAAGTAGACGGAGAGGCAGGCAGAGAGAGAGAGAGGGAAGCAGGCTTCTTGCTGAGCAGAGAGCCCGATGTGGGACTCGATCCCAGGACCCTGAGATCATGACCTGAGCCGAAGGCAGCGGCTTAACCCACTGAGCCACCCAGGCGCCCGGGAATGTTCTTTTTCTTGACTGGGGTGCTGGATACGTGGATATAGTCATTTCTCAAAAGTCAGGAAACTACACGCTTACAGTCTGCATGTTATAAGTTCGCAATTCCAACTAAAAAGAAACATGTCTTCCAGACATGTATTCATTCTACTGCACTAGATGCCAAACGAAGAGTCTTCTGTTTAATTTTCAAAAAACTCTTTCTTAAAAAGTAGAAAAACACCAAAGGGAGAAGTGAGATAATCTAGGGAACAGAGTAGAGCAGAGACACAAACCATGAAACTTTGAGTCACCATTGGGGGGAAAAAAAAAATCTTTCCAAAGACTCAAAGAGTGCTCACTCATGGGGCAAGTGAAAAAAGAGAAGGAAGGGTGCCTCAAAGTGGTATCACTTGACATATTATCTATATTCAATAAATAAGCACTTGTTCAATAAACGAGGTTATGAATGGCATCTCCATTTTAAAGCCAATGAGATATACAGAATAGTTCACTGACGTGCCTAAGGATAAAACAACTAGGACAGAGCCAGGATGCAAATAGATCTCTCAGACTCCTACACATAACTCATCTCACAAAACAATACTCTGTGTGCATATTGTGTGTGTGGTGTGTAAAACATAAAAATAAGAACCTCTGTTAGCTTCATATAGTAGTGATGCGGCTTTCCGCCTCGCCTCCACACACGATGGGCAAGTATAAATGTGCTGGAAACTATGCGCAGGAACTAAAACAATCACAAGTTCTTTTCTTAAATATTCATTCATTCAATGGTTTAAAAATCTGCAACATTATACTCGGGTATGCAAATGTGTATCAGTTAAACGCTTAACAGCCTAGGAGCTCTCTGACTAGATGTGTGGAGTGTGATTTTATTCTCTTAGCACAATTTTTATTATGATCTGATGGAAGTTAGTTGTACTTGATTTCAGGAGAGCAGGCAGAAGATAATGCCAGACAAGACTGCATTTTCTGTGGATTAGTTACTGAGATGTAATTCTGGAAGTCGTGGAGTGGGAAAGAACGGTGCTCTCAAAGGGATGTCACAGAAGTTCACCGAGGCACAAATGTGACAGCGGAGCTGATGGGTGCCTTGGCTGGTCCTAGAAACAGTTTTCTCATGTACACGCCGTCCTGGGTTCCTAAACACATGAGATTCTGCACCAGCAATGAATGCCCTTCCTTCCATACGCCCTCCGGTAACGTCAGCTGTCCAGTCTCAGAGGGTCACAGCACGACCTTGTAGCACAAATGGTTTGCCCTATGTGGCTCACTGTGCTTATCCCAAACTTCAAACACTCACACATACACATACCCCGAAATGAGGGAAATCTGTCAGTGTATATTTCAAAATCACAATCATTGATACGACCCACATACAACTTTTCCTTCCTAAAAAGAAGCATACATTTTGCATCATTCCATAAAATGTGCAAAATACAATCTAATCATTAGTCAATGGATATTCGAGAATATAATATAGGGGTGAACCACCCAATTCAATTGTGACAGTCCTTGAGAGAAATTTTCTCTCAAATGAAATTTGCATTTTCTTCCACCGTGAGACATGGAGGACCAGTCACGGGATGATGAAGGCAAAAGCTTAAGAACATGGACTTGGGTCTCAGACTGTTTCAAAGCTGGACTCTGTCACTCAGCAGCTGCATTACTGAGGGCAAAAAACTAAATTGGTCAAAGCCTCAGTTTGCTGATCTAGAAAGTGGGGATAATTATATTTTCCTTCAATTTCATAAATTATCCTGAGAAATCAGTAAGAAAACTTACATGAAGGGCTTAGCAGATTATGCGGCATACATGCTCAATAATCCTATAATTATATGTACTTTTGTACATATATACATAACGTATATGTAACAACTCTATAATAACCATTTTGAATTGTGCTATAATAACAAAAATACAGGAAGTATGTTTCCTTTTTTCTTCGATCCTTCTTAGGAAATTTTATTAGAACATTTACATGTTGTTACTTAAGACGATAAATTAAGTTGAATGTGGTTAAGAGAAAAATCAGGAAGGAACAGAAAGCACAAAGAATGAGCAATCCTACCACTTGACAAAACTACTGATGTTTAAAGCGTACCCTTCAAAACTTTATTTTATATACACATTTGCATGTAAGTACAGGTCCAGAATCTGCTTTTTAAATTTGTAATATATTACGAAAATTCTCCAAAGCCATTAGTCTTACACAGCATTCAATGGCTGTCTAGCATTCAATCATACCACTGCATCACAGCTTCCCCAATCACAGGCTGTGGGGCACTCTGGTATTCCCAGTCACCCCTCTTGTAAATGAGGCTAAGTTGTCATTTCCTCGGTTATTTAAGAGGATTATAATCACGTACAACATAAAGCAAATAAGGCGAGCTAAAGAATCCCATTTCTTTCAAGGCTCTGGCCGGGAGCTGTCGGAGGGGGTGGTTATGAAATTGGTGTGTTTCAACAAGTGATTTCCAGGTAACTCCAGAAATCGTTTCCATCATGCACCCTTGACCAACCAAGCATGCACAGCATATGCCCAATCATGTTCTTGAATTAGCAGAGCTAAAACTGCAATGGCTTACCTGACCTCACAGAACTGGCTTACGGTGTCCTTCCATAAACACATCATGTAATGCAAAAAGAAAAGTGGCTTTGACAAAGCGACACATCTTACTCAGGGTTTTTACAGAAAAAATTCTTGGAAAGAGGTCATTTAATTAAAAAAGAAAAAGCCTCATTTCTTATACTATTTAATCAACAAAATCAGAATCAGCACAAACAAAATGAGAGCTAGACATGTTCAGAGCAACCAATGATATTCTTCAGGACCATAAAAATGGAAGAAACAAACAGATAAATAATGTTTCAAGGAAAAACACCCTTTGCTTAAAATCCTGGAAATATGCAAATACAACAGAACTTCATACACTCAGGCAACTGGCTCTTTATTCCGCAGAGATTTTTCTGTCAGTGTTACAAGCGAAAAACAAAATATGAATGACAAGTCCACATACTTAGCTGATGGAGAATACAGAGTCCAACACTAACCACATTAATCTCTCATAGAGGTTATGTGACTTCCAGGCAGAAATATTGATTCAGACCTAGTCTCCTGCCACCAAATCTGACAAGTATTCTAATCTGAGCTGAGAAATTTCTCCCCAAAATGTAACTTTCAGTACTTCCCAGGGCTCACCCGGCTAACCTACCTGGTAACTGCCTTGATTATTTAGTTTAATTCATGCACTAAGAACTTTTTAATAAACAGGCTGCTGGATAACAGGAGTATCTACGCACAGACCTCACTGGATACCGAAAGTTCCTCAAAAGCTAACAAATGAAAGAACCAGGCTACATTCTCCATGTAGTTATCCTAGCTTAGATTTTTAGCTTTATGGGGGTTTTGGGGGGGTCATTTTTTAATACTGCCACACTTTAATCATACTCAACAGTAAGAACAAGTCAGTAAATAATTCTAGAACTTACTCTTCTCAATTAGATTTTTGTGTATGCACGCATAACTGAGACTTTGGAAAATTCTTGTTCTTCCTCTCCCACCACTTCCTCCAGCCGCCTCAGGGTCACCCCCATGGACAGCTCCCGGATCCGTGGTCATCAGAGTCGGCAGGCCTCCCTGGCCCGCGCCCAGGCACAGCGTGATCGTCCACTGGATTCCTTGTCCAGCAGATAATCGGGTACGGTGCGATCATTTCTCTTCATCTCGAACACATCTCCTCTTCCTTCCCTCTCCTCACCGTGCATCTTGGGTTTGGATTTTACATTTTGTAGGCCAATTCATCAACTTCAATGGGAACAGAAATAAAACCACAATATACGTGAGAAGACTATTCCTTGAGGTTCTCTTTTAAATTATCTCAACTTGGGGGGTGAGTTTTAAAAACAGAAAGAGAAACAAAACTGGTGTCGTCTGGTATGTTGTGGATCTTTCCCAGCAGATCTTCTTTCCCCTTGAAAATATAAACCAAGTCTGTCCCCATGTTCAAGGTTTGACCAGAGAAAATTCTGGCATCAAAGATACCTTGCTGTTTATTAAGAAAGCAGAGTAACTTTTCAGTTAAGTTACTTTTCTCCTCACATGTGAGACAAGGCAAGGGATGTCAGACTTTATTTGGCTGCCTGGGTCTTTGAAGGGACTGAGATGGTAAGTCTGTGAGAGTCCCTGCTATTCTCATCCTTCCCCACAAACAGCGCTCGTCCAGATTTTAATCTTGCCAAACGTGTAGATACAAAATGGACTCACTGTGGGGTTTTTTTTTTTTTTTAAAGATTTTATTTATTTATTTGACAGAGAGAAATCACAAGTAGGCAGAGAAGCAGGCAGAGAGAGAGAGAGGAGGAAGCAGGCTCCCTGCTGAGCAGAAAGCCCGATGTGGGGCTCGAACCCAGGACCTGGGATCATGACCTGAGCCGAAGGCAGCGGCTTAACCCACTGAGCCACCCAGGCGCCCCATCACTGTGGTTTTAATTTGCAGTTCTTGGATTACTAATGAGGCTGACTGTGTTTCCTCTTTCTCCACCATTAATGTTTCCTTTTCATTGAAATGTTTATTCATACCTCTGACCTAGTGCTCTTTTATTCATATAATTTCTTTATCTGTTTTAGATACTAATCCATCCTCAGCGATATGTCCTGCAGATTACTTCTCCCCACTGTGGCTTCTCTTTTCAATTTGTTCGACATACCCTTTTGATAAAGTGAACATTCATTTTGATATAGTTGAATTTATTAAATTTTTCTTCCTTTGCACAGTTTGTGTTTTTTTTGCGTCTGGTGTTAAGAAATCCGCCCTCCCTTTTATTGCATTCTGTATTTATTTTATGAAAAAGTTAATTTCAAATCTACATGAAATGAAGCTGACTAGAAAGTCTGCACCAGCCTGGTGGTCTCGTTTACAAAAACCTGTGACTGCTGTCCTTAGGTCTTAAAGTTCAGGAAGGATCCTTTGGAGGCTTTGCACCTGTGTGTTTCAATGCCAGAGTGCAGGGACAGACCCTGTGTTCGCTGTAAGGCCTTGGTCAGTCCCCAGAGTACCAAGTCACCTCCACGGTCACCCTTAGTTGAAGAAATTACATCCACAAGTTTCCCATTTCCTGGTTTTGCCTTAGGTCTTCAATTTGCAGCCTCATCTTTATCAAGAGTTTCCATCACGATGTGTGGGATACAGTCTGATACACACACGTCCACACGTATAGCCAGAGAGGTTCAATATCACCTCCGTTGTCAGTTTCTTCCTTCAACTTCCAGAGATGGCATCTCTCTTGCTCATTCGCTTTTTTTTTTTTTTCCAGGTTCACTGAAAATTCCATAATTTTACTTTCCTTTTAAAAGTGGGTTTCATGATTCAAAGATTCAAACATTTAACTGACCTGGAACTGATTTTCTTTATATGTCACAATCTGGTTTCTTTTTCCTTCCTCCACGTGCATAATCCTGTAACTGTATGGTTAATGGGACCGTTCCGTGTCTTCCCACCGATCTGCAGCACGCATGCCTATACTGCGTATGGGCTTTCTATACAGTTCCAGTGGTTTCCCTGTCTACACTACTCCTAATTCCACAGCCTTAACTACTCTAGGTTTATAACAGACCTTGGTCTCCATAAAGCAAGACATCTCACCTCTCTTCTTCTGGTTCTTCCTCAGGAAGGTCTTGGTATTTTGGACCCTTTGCTTTTCTAAGAAATAAGAAACCAGAAATAGCCTGTTGATTTGAACTATCTTTTCTCTCTGGTTGCTTTTAATGTCTCTTTTGTCTTTAATGTCCTGCTATTCCACCATGATATGTCTAAATATGTATTTGTGTTGTCTGGTATACAGTGTATTCCCTCTATACGAGCATGCCAAACTTTCAACATTTCTAGAAAATTCTGTCTTTGCACCTTAAACAAATGACCTCTCCGCTACTGGGAAATAACAGGACTCACACTTGTGTGTGATTTGTAAGCACGCGTGCTGACCGCTTTATTCCTTGGGTAACTTTCCAAGGATGCCGGTACAGCAAACAGCCTTAGAACAGAGTCTCCCCATCTGGCACAGAGAGATTTGTTTACCTTCCTGCAGATAAAATAACATCTCTCCTTGTTGGCCAAAGAACAGATTTGCTTACAGTCCATTTTGAAAGACTGGCGTCTCTGGATAGGACTCAGACTTCCTGCATGACCCACTCTGCAACATCCACATGTAACTTGGGGAGCAGGGGGGAACAGGCTTGAACATGTAGCTCAGGCTGCTTAAAGCACTGTGAGTAATAAAGTCCTTTGTATTTGGCCCAGAAGTCTGCATCTTCAAAGAGCATCTGTGAAACTGTAGCACCCTTATTAAAATAAAAACAAAATTTTCATTATTTATTTATTAAATGTTCTTATGGATGAAGTTTCCAGACCCTTCCAATTCTTCCAAAACCACTCCTCCCATTTTCAATATTTTAGCATTTGGAATTCCAAATTGACCCTGTGTTTCCTCTTTCCCTTCTCTCATCCCTACATCTTACTCTCAAGGACTTCTCACATCCTTTGTCTCTCTGGGCTTCATGTGGTGTGATGTCCTTCCTGATCTTCTAATCCATTCATTCTCTCTTCAGCTGTGTGTAATTCTCTACTTAACCAGCCCACCAAGTTTTTTATTTCTGATGATTTTATTTTTTTTTCTTGTAATTCTATTTGCTTCCTTTTCAAATCTTCCTGAACATTTTTAACGGTCTCTTATTCCCACCCCAATTTTTTTTTTCTTTATGTACTTCCCACACATTTGTTTTCTATTCAAAATCAGTATTCAAGTGTCCTTACTGCATTGGGGACCTAATCTGTTTACTGCTTTTGTTGTCTTTGGTGACCTATGGGTTATGGTAGTCCCCATTTGGTAATTCCTGGATTGCTGTGTTGAGTGTTTGGTATTTTTTATGGTAACCCTGTATACGATAAATCTGGAGGAATTCTGAGGGAACTGGACTGTTAATGCTTCCCTCCGGAAGGACTTAATGCTTATTTCTAACAGGTGCCAGAGGGTTCTGCCAACCTGGACACTTGTTATTTAAGTTTTTTAGGTTAGGGTTCCCATGACCCTGCAAGAATTATAAATTTATACCCCAGATTCACCCCAAAATAAGCTTGTCGCAACAAGCTATCAGGGGATGATGATTACAATAATTATTATTTTTCCTCCACTTAGAGCAATAACAAAAACAGTTTTCCTCATCTGCTCCCTTTCCTGGTGTGCTTTTTTTTTTTCAGCTCTCACTTTCACTGAGGGTATACCTTCTGTGAACGTTCTAGTTCTGTGAGAGTGTTTTACGTTTGGGCTTCCAACATGACCCAGATCTCAGACCTCTTGATCTCTTTTTGCCCAAGGCAGTTAAGCTGTGAATTCCTTATACAGCTATTGCCAGGAGGGCAGTCCTGGCCTTTTTACCACACCCCTTTGGTTCTGATCACCATATAAACTTTTGTCCCTTTGGAGATTTCCCTTACTTTCTTCCAAGTTGAACAAAACGTCTAAAAAGTCAGTTTCTCTGATTTATTCTGCATCTCGCCTTTCATGGTGAAAGGGCTTTCAGCATACTTGATTCCTGTACACCATCATTTCCATGCTCTCTTTTTTTGTCCACACAGCCAAAAAATGGGCATCTTTTCCATTTTGCCAGTGCCTTTTACAGATGCTTAAAATTAGCTGACCAAACAAGGAGGCAAGGGAGATTCTGAAAGAACAGCTTTTCTGTCAAATACAAAATTTAGACCAAAAGCATTCTGCAGCACTCAGACAGCTGGAATAATCTGATATTGCATTTATCAGACTGACATTTGTTTGTTCACACGGTTAAAAGGCAAACCATTTTCACTGACCATTTTACCACACATACCCACAGGTAGCACGTTTCTGATTTTTTGAATGAATTTCTGATGGAACAAAAGACTAGAAATCCTTATTTTCCAATATTTAAGAGATATCATGAACTACTACTACAAACCTGAAAGAGAAGTTACCTTACATTTTTGTTGAATAATATAATATAGCTTAGCTTCTTACTGATTCCACAAAGACTTCTCCATGTTCACTTTCCTATTAAAATTACACTGCCACATTTTAAACCATCCTTCGTGTATGCATTCCAACCTGTCTTTTTTTTTTTTTTTAAAGATTTTATTTATTTATTTGACAGAAAGCAGGAGAGTGAGAGAAAGCACAAGCAGGGGGAACAGTAGGAGAGGGAGAAGCAGGCTTCCTGCTGAGGAGGGAGCCCAATGAGGGGCTAGATCCCAGGACGAGGGGATCATGACCTGAGCCGAAGGCAGACGCTTAACCTACTGAGCAACCCAGGTTCCGCTAACCTGTCTTAACTTTTAAAAGACTCGGGCATTTTAATTTTGGCCATTTTTTTAGTCACAGTATATTTAGAAGTATATTTCTGGTTACTTGACAACATTAAAAAAAATTGGAGAATAGAGAGAAGAATCAATAAATGAAAATCCTGTTGAAATTCTATGTCTGTTTAAAGCAAAGAGGCTTCCAGACTTCAATTAGTTAGACATTCTCTGATAGTTTGTATGCTAATTCCTACTTATTTTAATTAAAGAAAAAACCAGAACCACTTTTTCTTGCCATTTTGAAATTAAAAGACAAAATAATCAAAGAAATCAAGCCGAATACCATTCTGTGGAGTTAAAGATAAGATTAAATTTGACGACAATCCACGACTAAGATGCCAGCTGTAGTGATAATTTGGGGGACATCTCTCATCAATCCTTCAAAAACCCCTCGAAGTTCGAAAGGATGAAAGCATATTTACTCAGTATAAAAAAAGAAAGGAGCCAGAAATCATGATATGATGAAAGGCCCATTCATGTTCCTCAGATTGTGGCTCGCACTTCACGTGGCCTGGGCACCTCGAAGTATCCGCCGGCCACCATGCTCCATGCCACGACATGTTCATTATCCTTCTGACCAACCTAGTCAGGACGGTCCACTCAAAGTCACCCTGTTCTAAACAAGGAGCACTATGTGTTCGCCTCCACTGGGTGGAGAGAACCATTTGTAACAGTCTAGCTAGTTCTGCCCTTTTTCATGCCCTCAGAGAGAAGAGATTTTATCTTGGGAAGATGAAGGAATTGAAGATAAAGATAGATTACTAGTTCAGGTTATAATTTGCTTATTTGGGGATCTGCTTTCTTAAATGGAAAGAGCCGCAAGCTGCATCAAGACTCTTTGAACATTTTCCTCCTAATGCTTTTGATAATGGGTTAAAAATATTCTTCAATTAAGCCTCCACACGGCTCTGCAGGACCAGCACGGACCATTAGCTCTCCCACGGTGCAGCCTGGGAGGCTGGCCGGCCGGGAGCTGAGCTGACAACCAGAAAGATCACAGGAATCACCACTCACAGAGCAGAACAACGACCTGTGTCGTCAGCGTGCAAAGGTCATCCATTGGTCTTTCTTAGTCTTACGCGTGGTCTCTGTGAAAATACAGAAGGAGGAGGATCCCACAGACCGGTGGGCTGATAGTCTTTTTATGTTAAGCACACATAAAAAAGTGCAGCTGAGCCCGAAGGTGTGAAGGAGGCGAAATCAACTCTTTTCATTTTTGCCTGTCATGAAGGGCTGGTCCCAGAGCCAGGGCGGTTAGGACCTCCAAGAAAAAGAACGCCCGGGTGGTCAGTGGGGTCATTCTGGGAGGTGGTGGGCAGTGGGGCACTTTGGAAGAAGAACAAGTCTGAGTACTATACACTCCAGAAATCCCAAAAGGGATGGGGTGGGGCGGGGGTTAAATGTGCCTTCATGAACACTGTTTATGGTACAAACACTGACCTTTCCTTTATTGAGAATTTTATAGAATCCACTAAAATGTAACAGCTCAGAAGCATCTAATACATTTCCTTTAACACACGACTCAGATTTATAAGGAAGAAAGGATTCATTTTCATGTTAGAACTTTATGAGATCTCCAGGGAAATTCTCCACAACTTCACAGCAATTCCCTTTTCCCAGTGCTATAGCGACTGTCCCATGGAGGCATTCAAATAGAGCTACTCACACTCGCTGAACACGGTGTTAGCTCCACGATGGGCAATGGTTTTTCTCCATGGCTCTATGTATGGAAAGCTATTTCTGGAGGATTAGCCACCACTAGGATGCCAAACCAAGAGAAGCAAGGGGATGGTATATACTGGAAAAGAAGTCACATATAGAAATCAATGACATCTAAGACAGGTTCAATGAATGCTCCTCTGGGTAAGCCAGTGTTTTGAAACAGATGGAGCACTCAACTTGGAGCCAGAAGACTTGGGTTAGAGTCTCCTATCCTAGCTGGGTGATCCTGGAGAGGTCACTTAACCTTTTGTAGCTGTGCTTTGCACTCACACAGAGAGAGGGCACTAAACTAGATTGAGGCTTCTCTGAACTCTAGTATAATTAATATTCTAGTTTAAAAAGGTTTTATTTTTCTTTCCTAACATCACCTTCTAAGTTTTTACCAACTTAGAGACGTGTTATTGAAGATTAATATCTCTTTATGCATCTTCTTGCTAAAACCGTAGCCCACACTTTATGGCATTCCATGATACGGTATTATCATTAACACCATTCATTCGTTGATATTTATTGAGTGTTTACTATGTGTCCAACACAGTTCTCAGTACTCTATATGCATTATCTCATAGAATCTTCTTTAATAACCCTATCAGGTAGACACTATTATTTAATTTTACAGATGAGATGATCATTGCTCCGAAAGTTAAATAAAATAAATACTAAGTGGTAGACATAGGATATGAAGCGAAGACAGTCTGACTCCAGAACTCACCATCCCAACTACACTGTCACATTGACTGACCACAGCAACACACTACTGAGCAAGTAATACCTAAATGAAACACAGTTCTCCATGAAATCTACATAATGATTATGAACTACTACTATTTCTCTACTACCTCAAAGAATTCACATCTTGTCCAAATTTTTAGGTAACTGGAATATTTTGATACCTAAAGATTGATGACACAGTACCTTATCAACCTTTCACATTAAATAAAGATTTCTGTCTGAAATATATTCCCTAAAGAAAAAAAAAAAAAACTTGTATTTTTCCTATGGAGATAGATGATTTCTTCTAAAGCTATGTAAAAGATCACATTAGGCAAAACAGGAATGATAAAATATGTATTTGGGAGATGCTGATACTGAAAATATTCCATGGATCATTCTAAAATTTAGACAAATTTCTATTACCGTACCATGATAAAATGGACAAGATAATATATTGAATCAAGGAACAAGAACTCCACAGTTCATCTGGGCAGCTACGCAGTTATGAATAATTTTAATAAATATGCAAAGCTGGTATTCTGCCACATAAAATAGCTAGTCAATTGTGAATCTGAAATATATTTTTAGACTATAATGTGTCTGTCCTTGGAATTAAATAATTGATTGCCACTTTCATGAATACTACTATTTTTGATTTTAGGATATCTGCATTTTGTCTTGTGCTTTCTTAAGATTAATTCTGGTCTCTTCACCATTTTATCTGTGACTATTTTATAGATTAATTTTATAACTCGATTTTTATTCCACAGCTAGGTTCTTGCATACCAAACTACATTGCTGATCACTTGCCAAATGCATCTCTATACCCTAGAGATAACACTGCTGAACTAAGTTCAAGGATATGATTTGAAATAATAAATCCTATCTGCACCACACAAAATATTCACAAGAAGACATGGAATACACGTAGAAACAAATGCATCTTAAAGACCAACTCACCTTCTGCTATAATTGAATGACTACATTAACAATGACACCTTCAAACTACATGTTAATTTGAAAATATTTACCTTAGCCTTTCCTAATGGCCCATGCCCAAGAGACTGGTTCAGACAGTTCTGTTAACTACCACAGCATCAGAAAGACTATGGATCTGTCTTGGTCTCAAGGATGAAAACAACATTTAGCAAGGATGAAGCTTATACTTTAGCTGTTGATCTAATTAAGAAATCAGCTCTGGAAAGCAATAAATTTTCCCAGATTCACTTCTCTAACAAGATTCAGTATAGGTAACAAAAAGGAGTTAGGAATAAAAGTTAAGAGCCTTGAATACAGATGAGACTCTGCCTTGTGTTCTTAAACTAAGTCCTCTCTAAGCTTGTTTATTATAATTCAAGCCACTCTGTCACTGAGTACTTACCAGTGGACATGAGGTAGTGGGCACCAAGTGTGCATTCTCTCACAGTTCATACAGCAGTGCAACTGCACTCTAGTGCAGTGCAATTAGAACAAACAGTATAAAAATCCAGTACCATTAATTCCATTTTACACATGAGAAAATACATGCAATGAGCCTGCTAGATGTTAGGCACTTAGAAGCTAAGCAAAAATGATGAACCAAAAGACGCAGGATCTCAGCCCTCCTGGAGGTTACCAATATGGTGGGAGGAAAATGTACTACATAATCCCACAAATAAACATAATATTAAAGAGCAGTAAGTGCCAAGACGGCACAAGGTATCCTGATAATAAGTAAGTGTGGTCAGGTGAGCTCAGATTTGGAATAAGAATGTGTTCGAATTCTGGCTCTAGCATATACAATTATATCCCTGGGCAAGTTAGCCAGTCCCCCCAATTTCAGTTTCTCTCTCTGTAAAATGCAGATTATAGCACATTCCTTATAGAGTTATAGTGATTAAATAGCAAGCGTCCAATGAACAGTTGTAGTTGCTTTCTGCTATTGTAATTATTTGACCTTATTGAGGGGTGAGGGCAGTGGGGGAGGTAGATTCCTCAGATAAAGGAATCAATGCACGGAATTAACCAGTAAGTGGGGGAGGATGGGTGCTGGGTAGGAGAACTGTTGCAGGCACTTGAAAACATTCAATAACCACACTGATATGAACTAGCTAGGCTATGCTAGATTATTTAATCACCTGGGATTCAATTTCATCATTTGAAAAATAAGGAGGGTAAGTTAGATAATCACTATGACTTCATGATCTTTATGCTTCTATAAAACCTGAAAACAGTAAAACAAAACATTGGATACAGGCATCAACTGAGCACATTTTACTGTTTTTCCTAGTTCTAAATGCAGCCAAAAAGGCCTTGGATATAAATTTTAAGAACAGTCCCACTTTATCTCCTTTCTGCTCCCCTTGCTCTGATCTCCCTCATTATTAACTTCTGTACATCTGTAAATAAAAGGAATCATAGGGCAGTAACCTTGTTTTGCATCTGTGAAGGTGGTTTACATTTCTCTAACCGTAATGTCAATTTTCTCTTTCTGGAAGATCATCCACTGACATGATTCCAGGCAGCTCTCTTATCAAAATGACTGTGGTATATAAATATGGCTGGATGTTTGGGTTTATGTTTACATTTACCAAACTGCTGGTATAACATACATTTATGACCAAATTTACCTCCTTAGTTGGCAGGCTAGTGTCTAATTAAAGGAAGGGTCCTGGGAAGGCTCAGCCAAAAGAAAGATGAACTGTAGCTCCAGCCCATATTGGATTCCTAAATTCTAGGACCATAAAACCCCCTCCCCAATAGAGCTCCCTCCAGCTAGGATTATACAGAAACCTTAAATTCAGGATATATAAGACCAAATTCATCTTTCATTCTCTCCTGCCTTGACTCCTCCCTTTACTCCCATGTCCCCTTTGCCAGCACTGGTCAGCACCATGGATAGCTCCACAGGGACCTCAGCTCCAAATTGTGGACTGAAATGAAAGAATCTTTTACCCCTTGATCAGAAAAACTGGGGGTGGAGGGCATGACATCTGAGCTATTTTTATTTTCTTTTTTAAGGTAAGTAATGTAATATGGAGCTTACCAGGCACTACCTCCACAACAAAACTATGATACAGGCACTCATAATTCTTTATTCTATTTAAAGTATTTTCAACTGTATTTGGAAAAATTTCATCCATACTCACAAGTCGAGAGAATAATGTTTCCCATATACCCACTCATCCAGCTTCAAAAACAATCTACTCAGGGCCTGTTCTATTTCATTCATTTTCACTTCTACTTCCCCTCTTCCAACTCCACCACATTATTCTGAGGCAAATGTGAGAAATTATTTTAGTTCATTCATAAACATTTAAGTATGCATATAACATATTAAGTATACCAAACCTAAGAATTCCTTAATATCATGAAATATCCAGTATTCAAATTTCTTGATTTAAAAAAATCTTCTTACATTTTGTATGAATGAGATTTTCTAAAAACATGCAAATGTCTTAATAAATCTAGTTATTCTTACTGATATCCAAATTGTCCCAGACTTGAGACTCACATCTTCAACCTGGCATCTTGAGTTCTTCTGACACATCTTTGATAGCTTCCTTGCTTTCTAGACTGACAGGATATTACAGCTCAGTTGTATATCCCCTGATAAAGAGCTGGAATTGCCTTTTTATTTTTTTAAAATCCCAGAGTTCTTATAGTGGGAAATGGTGCTTAAAGATAATAATCCAGAGCCAAAAGTGGTATTGTTAACTGTGTTGGCCATTTTTTTTCCCAGGTCTCTCTGGTGGACAGAACAAAGAAACATTTATTTTTAAAGGACTAATTTCTTTTTTTAAAAAAAGATTTTATTTTATTTATTTGTCAGAGAGATAGAGAGAGAGCGAGAGCAGAGGAAGCAGCAGGCAGAGGGAGAAGCAGCCTCCCCAGTGAGCAAGGAACCTGATGTGGGACTGAATCCCAGGATCCTGGGATCATGACCTGAGCCGAAGGCAGACACTTAACCAACTGAGCCACCCAAGCATCCCTGAAGAAACATTTTTTTTTTTAAAGGAAAAAAATACCATGAGATTTTACTGTTAATTTCCAATTCTAAATTATGATTGTGGGATTTAACTTCTCTAATTTTTTAATCTCCTTTCTCTCTTGCTGAAAATCATATTCCCTGATGATATTAACATAATCATTCATTGCTATATACTATAATAAAGAATTATGTCAAAAACAATGAAAATTTTATAACAAAGAATATATCTGAAAAGTATCATTTTTTCCAGTTGTCATTGGTTTTTTGTTTTTGTTTTTTGTTTTGTTATTGGTTTTTAATCCAATAGAATGTAAAACCAAATCACTGTATTTTCAAGTCATTTTAGAACTAGCACCAAAAAGTCCATAAAATATAAGTTCATTTAACTATGTAAGTTCATTTAAGAATAATTTAAAAATGAACAATCATGTACCTATCACCCAGGATGAGAATGAAAACAAGGTAGAGCCACTTTCCCTGAAATCCCCTCCTTTTCTACTAATCAGTATTCTGACTTTGTTAAGATATAAAAAAAGATCCAAATAATCATGAGATGTAAACTATCATGTATGAGATAATTATGGATTTTAATTCAAAATAATAAAAAAAGATCTAAAATGACACTCAGAGAGAAAACAGGATTAAACAAATGAAGAGAGTATAAGTAAGTTGTGGAACAACTCTGAGACTAAAATATGCATAAACAGAGTCCTGAAAAGAGAGGAAAGGCTTGGGGGACAAGGACAAGGAGGGACAATGCTTAATAAAAATATGTGTAAAAATAATGGCTGAAAATGTTTAGGTTTGATAAAAACTATAAACCCACAGATCCAATAAGCTCAGCAAACCCCAAGCATAAAAAAAGGTGAGGAAAGCCACACTAAAGCACATTAAAATCAAACTGCTGAAAACCAGTGATAAAACGACAGTCTTAAAAGTAGCCAAGGT
Source organism: Lutra lutra (assembly GCF_902655055.1). Lineage (NCBI taxonomy): Eukaryota > Metazoa > Chordata > Mammalia > Carnivora > Mustelidae > Lutra > Lutra lutra. The sequence continues at coordinate 23,083,172 of NC_062285.1, read as the reverse complement.
GGTGGTGGGGGCGGGGGAGGGTTATATACACAAGAACATGAGACATACAGCAGATTTCTTGTCAGGAGCAATGCAAGTGAGAGACAGTGGAACAAAAACAAAAACCTGAGACAAAAACTGTCTATTCAAGACTCTACACCAGTGAAACTATCATTCAAAGAATAATGGAGAATAAAGAATTTTCAAGATATATGCAATGTAAAAGAATACATACATGGCAGGTCCACATGGTAAGAAAAGCTAAAGGAAGCCCTTCCAAAAAAAGGAAAATCATACTAGATAGAAATAGGGACCTATACAAAGGAATGGAGGGCACTAAAAGTGGTAAATATGTAACAAAATGTAGAAGATGCTTTATTTCTATTTAGATTGCTGCAAAAGATATTTCACTGATAAAAATAAAAAAAGTGTAATGTGGAGCTCATAACACTAGAAGTAAAATGAATGGCAACAGAAGCATAAAGCCTAAGAAATGAGAAGTCAAAGTCTATTACAGTAAAGTTTTCACACTCTATGTGAAGTGATATAATGTCACTGTGAAATATCAAAGATGTAAATTACAAACACTAAAACACACCCTAAAATTAAACACAAGATTACAGCTAATAAGGCAACAAAAGAGACAAAATGATGTCCTAAAAAATATATACAATGCAAAGGCACAAAAAAATAAAAGTGGGGAAAAAAAACAGATGGAATAAGAAAATGTACGTATATTAAGAAAAGAGATTCAAACCTACCTATATCACTAATCACATTAAGTGTAAATGACTAATGTACCCCAATTAAAAGACAGATTGACAAATGGATGAAAAAATGGATCCAAACTGCATGCTGCCCCTAAGAAACCCATTTTAAAGATAAAGATATAAATAAGTTTAAAAAAATGGAAAATGATATACCATGCTAACATTAATCAAAATAAAGATGGAGTAGCTACATTATTATTCAACAAAGTCAATTTCTGGCCAAAGAATACTAGTATGACTAAAGAATTTCACTCCATAATGAAAAAGGAGTCAATTAATCAAGAGGAACAAACAATCCTAAATATTTATAAATCTAATTACAGAACCTAAAAATACACAAAGCAAAACTGATAGGATTAAAAAGAAAAATAGACAAATTTGTAATTATGTCTGAGACTTATACCCCTCTCTTCATAATTGACAGAACAAGGAGACAAGGATATGGAAAACTTAACAATCAACCAATCTGTACCCAAGTGGTGCAGAAAATATTGGATATCTATATGCAAAACTATACACATTCATCCACACCTCACACCATATATAAAATTAATTCAAAATGCATCATAGACCTAAATGCAAACCCTAAAATTATAAATCTTCTGGACTAAAACAAAGGAGTAAATCTTATTAACTTCGGTTAGGCAAAGAATACTTAGATATGACACCAAAAGCACAATCCATAAAAGAACAAATTGCTAAACCAGACTGCACAAAATTACAAGGTTTTATTCTTCAAAACACACTGCTAAGAGAATAAGAATAAAAAGATCATAGAAAGGTAGAAACACTTTGCAACATACACAACCGATAAAGGATTTGTATCTAGAACATATGAAGAATCTCAAAGCAATAAATGAACTATTCAAAATGGATAGATTTGAACAAAAATTTCACTAAAGAAGATAGAGGGATAACTAAAGCTCAACATCGTTATTCATCACCCACGTGGGAACCTACTAGATGGGATAAAAGTGAAAATGAAACTGGCCACAGCAAGGGTTGACAAGGATATGGAGCCACTGGAACACTCAGACACAGCTGGCTGGTATATAATGTGACATCACCACTTTGTAAACAGTTTGGCAGTTACTTAAGAAGGCAAATCCATGCTTAACATATGATCCACCCATTCCACTCCATATGAAAAAGGACAGCAGGTGTCCAATCAAAGACTTGCACAAAAAGTTCGTGAAAACTATTTGAAATAACTCCAAACCGGAAACCACCCAAATACCCACCAATAGGCAGCTGGATAAGTGAATTGTGGAATGCCCACTTAACGGACTACTAAGCAGTAAAAAGAAATGAACTACTACTCCATGCAACAACTTGACTCTCAAAGTCATGTTGCTGAATGAAAGGAGCCAGCTTAAAACAAAACGGTACGCACTCCATGTCTAAATGTAATACTTTATAAAACATAACCGTACATTTAGGAAGAAGATCATTGGTTGCCTAGAGATGGGGTAAAAGGAATGAGGTCATGAGGGAGAGGTTCAGACAAGGGCACAAGCAAACTTCTGGGTATGACAAGTAGGTTCACTGTCCCGATTCCAGTGCCTAATTTAGAAGTGTATACCCACATCAAAACGCAAACAATGAATCATGGAACGCTCCATCAAAAACTCATGATGTACTACTGTACAGTGACTAAAGCAACATAATAAAAAAACTATTTAAAATTGTATTAAATTATACGCCTTACATATGTCGTTTATTGTATAACAACTGCTCTTCAATAGAGACATTGAATTAAAAAAAAATCCAACTGGCCCAATGTCACACAAGTAGCGGAAGGGGTGACAGTGGGATTTGAACCCAGGGAGCCTGCCTACAGAGCCTGTGTTTGCACGCACTGTCTCCTGCACATGCCTCCTGGAGCTAGCTTACTCTCCAGAGCTACGCCTGCTTCATGTTGTGACTAAACTCTCCTCCTCCTGGGTTCCCTCCTAGGTAGTACCAAGAGACATTTCACCATTTATCGACATTTCCTTTGGTGGGTATTTAGAAGCCCTTGGGGTTCGTGGAAATCCTTCTCCAAGGGTCCCCAAGTTCCACTGGCACAAGTGTGCACTTCCAGACGCTGGCAAGGCTCTGAGCCCAGAGGCTGGGGGAACCTGGCTGCAGTTCCGCCAGCTGCTCTGAAGTTCTCTTCTGTAACGGAGGTGTCAACATTTATTTTCAAAACTGGGAATATGGGCATGATATACAGAGAGTGGTTATGATTCTTTCATTCATTCATGTACTCTTTTTTTTTTTTCTGGTGATGCACATAATTAAAACAAAGTCACACTATTGCCATATCTTAGGGTGAACCCATAAAATGCCATCTTCTTGTCTTCGACACATTGTTTACAATAAAAATTTGATCAGGAGAATTTTGTTTGAAATACGCAAAATTAATGCAACCTATGAGAAAATTTAATATCATACTTGGAAGCAGTGGATTGATGGATCCTTCTGTGTGCAGACAAGCCAAATATTTCTTTAAGCACACCACCACTCCTCATCTTTGCTGGGCAGCCCCCGAGGTCATCGGATCGGTGACACAGGTGAGGGAGATGAGCTACAGCAGGCAACCCCCTGCCTGATACGGTTGCTTCTCGTATAAGTACCGCGCGCTAACCGATTGCGCCACTGGAGCTCCTACGGTTGCTTCTCAATACAGCTCATGAGTCCTCTGGTTGTTCCCCCAAAGCTGAGTGCCCAGTGAGGAATTCCCTAGTCCCTTCCACATCTGGGTTTTTAGATTCAGACACTGAGCTCTAAGTGGTTTTCCTGACTTGTCAACAAACCTTATTTTGAGGGCTGGGGCAGGGGGGATAGGGAGGAAGAACTAACTACCTCCCATCCCTCCCCTCTGCTTTGCTGTTTATTTCTAAGCAACAACTCTAGTTCCAAACCTGCCAGTTCACCTTCTACAGATTCTCTCATGCCATCATGATGGCAGATGAGTCCCACCTGCATCGTGGGCTGCTGCTCAGTGGCCAAAAGCAAGGTTCCCGCCCCAATCCTCACAGAGGTATCTGTTAAGAGGATGGAGGCTGGCTGATTCATAAACAGGAAGAAAAACAGGCTAACAGGCTGAGTCTAGGTCAATTACCCCCTCAAAGGCTCTGGTATTTTTTTTTTTTATATTACCTTCTAAAATTCCATGTGTGGGGGTTTCTTTCAAAGCCTGGCTAAAAAGAGCTACTAGATTTGATGGGGAAGAGTTGGCTAGGGAAGGCTGCAGCCTTGGAAACATCACAGAAACATTTATGGTGATGGAGGCGACACTAATAATACCACGAAATCTTAGCAACTCAGACGCGAGAAGAAAAAGGGAAACACTTAAAAATGTAAAATGGATGTGCGACAGAAGGTTTTTAAAAACGTTCCTCAAGCAAAAACGTTGAACCTGCAGGCTACAGCGTACACTTGGAAGAACAACAACTCTCATTCATCAAGTATTTTGAGAGCTGAGCAGGGCCAGGCACAGTCTGAGGCTCCCGGCGACACGGTCTTGCGCAAAACCAAGTCCCAGCTCTGGGGGGAACCTCCATTTTGGAAGGGGGCGGGGGTGGGTCTGTTTCTGATAGAACGGTGTTAAGTGTTGTGTGGCGATGACATCTGAGCAAAAACTCGAATGGGATGGAGGACAAGCCAAATGTCATCTGGAAATCGAATATAAGAGTAAAACTATTTGTGTTAAAAGAGAAATAAACAAAGAAGGAACACAGAGAACTCCAAAAGGTTGTATCGGTACATTTTCCCTGCTTAGCATTATGGTCTTCTAACAAAAAGGGATTCTATCTAGAAACGAGGTGATCTATACCTTTGTTTTCTTTAGTATAAAACCTAGAAGGAAGTTATAATTTGTTTTTCTTTTTCAGTGCTCTGGGGACAGTGACAAGATTTCCAAAACTTACGCACTTAGCAGTTCATTCCAGAACACGTGAGACCAGGTCCAGGAAGAAATGAAAATGAAGGCATGCCAACTTGGGATCACCAGTCACGTAAACACACGCATGCTTTAGTATGCATAACTTGCCAAGGGGGAAAGTGGATTAATAAATTTTAATTATAGAGTAAAGCCAAAACAAACCTAATGTTTCAGGTAAACCGTAACCATCAACAAGAATGCATGCTCCTTTGAATACAGCTTATTTTTCTGTTTTGTCACTCCAGTGGCTGGAGTGACAAGTCACTCTACTCTTGACCCTTGTTTGGAAAATATTTACTTCTGGACCCTTGGTTTTGCATGCTAATGTTATTTTCCACTTAAAAGAACCAAGACTTCTTGGAGAAAAGTTAGTTCTGGGCTGAGAATTATAACCTGGGACCGGAGATAATAAGGAAACTAAGACACAAAGAAGAGATCATGGGGAAAACTTGGGAGGGGTTGTACTCACCAATCTGATTTCAGCTGAGAAAGGCAGGAGGCCACACTGATGCCCAAAGAGATAAAGGATATGAAGTGTGGTGGAGAGGCGCCTTTGACTAGGTAATAACCGACTGAAGTCCAACTATGACACAATGTTAACGTGCAGCCCACGGCAGATGAACACATACCCACTGAAGCAGAGCGGGAGGCTGGTGAGAAGATGGGTTTGTGTTTGCTGGGCCAGAACCATGCACAGAGGCGGATGTTAGATCAGAATTAGGGTTAGAGGGAGGAAGACAGGCTTTTGGGAATGCCCTCTCGGGACACCAGAATGTGGCTGCCTGTGCCTTCACCACAGGACGGGGATGTGGCCCTAAAGGGGGCTGGGCTTGTTTTAAGAACCAGAGAAGCCAGATAATTATGACCATACCACGAAGCATCAAACATTAACGCCCCTAAGAGAAAGTCAACCATAATCTCAGCGCTGCTTCTTTTTGTTCCTACATAGGACTCAAAAGCAGCAAGGGGAATACAAGGTTAGTGAGTCTCTGAATAAGATGGATGGAGTTTGATTTCTGGCTCTACCAGTCGGGTAAAACCTTGGCCATTTTACTTCATCTGAGACTCTCTGTCTTCTCATCTGAAGGCCAGGTGAATGCCTATGTCTCATGGAGTCATGAAATTTTAGGAGATAAATAAAGCCTATACGGAACCCCCCGCAGGGCTTCAACCGCGGCAGGAAGTCAGTGAATGTCAATTCTTCCTCCTCCGTGTAATGGAGGCAACTTCTCTCATTCACGGATCCACCTGGATGCTAGTCCATGAATAAAAGAAATGGAAGGAAGGGGAAGGGTACTGGACTTAATCATGTTCTGAATTTTTCTAGCAGAAGCTGCTCAAGATTCTTAGTATTTCAACCACAGTAAAATCAAAGTCGTTTTGTGTAATGCATTCATGTGGTGGTTTTGAAGGAGCATTCCCCCATATGCCATTATTTCTTTTTCTAACCATGTTTCAGTATAAATTATAGAGAATATTTTCATTCAATCAACTTAATGACCAGCAGTCTCCCTGCGGAGCTTTCTTAGTATTTCCACTTATTCAAAATAAAGCAAAAGTCTACTTCAGAAAACTCAAAAGAAATACAGTTCTAACGTTTTAAGTATTCCAAAACAAAAATTGTTATTAACAAAATTTACATTCCTTAGGAATTATCTAGAATTTAGTTCCAAAATAAATTCGCTAGTTGCAAGACATAGTCTATTAAAAGATCACCACTCACGCAGTTTCTATTGAGGATGCACAAGAACAGATTAAAAATGCTCATAATCTCACACAAACAGTCTGAAACACACACGTCATCTTAGCTCACAGCCAAAAAAATTAGATGAGAGAGAAGAATTAAGACAAAAAAATCCATGTCTCTTGTGTGGGAACCTGAAGCCCAACCTCATCCTCTCATACACAGTGAACTCCTCCAATGTCCATTCTTTCTCCCTTCGAACCCTCACGACCTTTCAAATACAGAAAACCTTACTTTCAATCACTTCAACTCTTAGGTAGGAAAATATCCTTCTTTAAAGATATTCAACACAAAAGTACATTTGGTTGTTTTTTTCTTCCTTATTCTACTCTGTGACCTCTTTGTGAATGACACCTTTTCCCATCTCACATTAGATTAGAAAGGGAAAATGGACTGCTACAGATTCTTCCAAGGATACAGGAGAAACTGACGCTATCTGAGGAATATTATAAAAAAAAAAAAAGTAAGATTTCACAATACTTAAGCCAAGAATAAGCATGATCACTGCACTGAGTGAGAAACCTTCTTTCAAGGTCTCATCTAGAGTCCCTTTCTAAGACTCAGGACACTTTGAAAAGGTTTTGATTTTTTTTTTAATTTATTTATTTGCTTGACACAGAGAGAGAGCACGCGCGTGCAAGCAAGCACACAAGCAGGGGGAGTGTGTGCGGAAGAAGCAGGCTTCCTGCCAAGCAGAGAGCCCAACGTGGGGCTCAATCCCAGGATCCTGGGATCATGACCTGAGCCGAAGGCAGAGGCTTAACCCACTGAGCCACCCAGGCGCCCCAAAAATGTTTTGGCTATACTTGGTTCAACAGCGTACCTGGTAAGAAGGCTTCCACTCCATCTCGGCAAATGAGCAGAAAAGAGCCAGCACAGGAGAGAAAACTGATTAGAGGTATACATTTCTCAGACAGACTGAAGATGTGGGGTCCAGACCTCCACCATAAAGCAAGTTATTTCCTTATTTCAGTAAAGTGGGTCACATGAAGGTTTTGGTTTCCCAGCACATATAAAAGTTATGTTGACATCATACTGTAGTGTATTAAGTGGGCCACAGTATTCTGTCTAAATAAATACATATTTTGGCTAGAAAAGGCTGACCACCATGTGAGCCTCCGGCGAGTCCTCGTCCTTTGGCTGGGGGAGGGTCTTGCTCCAAAGTTGATGGCTGCTGACTGGTCAATCAGGGTGACTTAAAATAAGACAGCACTGGGGGCGCCTGGAGGGCTCAGTCAGCTAAGCAACTGACTCATGATTTCGGCTCTGGTCACGATCTCGGTCGTGAGATCAAGTCCTGTGTTAGGCTCCGTGCTCAGCAGTGAGTCTGCTTAGGAGTCTTTCTCTCCTTCCCCTTCTGCCCCTCCCCCTCCTCTATGTCAAATAAATAAATAAAATCTTAAAAAAAAAAAAGAGCAATGAAATCTGCCACCTCACCCTACTCCTCCTTTCCCAAACAACTTCTCTGGATCATGGGATGCTGTTTCAGCACTGTACCCAAAGGAGAACTTTTTTCCAAAGTTATGCCAATCCTTTCAAACTCCGCAGCGTACATAATACTCTAAATCCTTTTCTGTCGTTTCAACCATCTTTAGGGCATCTTCACTAGATTCCCACTTTCTTTGCACATCCCTACGAAGCAACTCTTCATCCATTCAAGTTTTCTCATGAGATCGCAGCCATTCAGCACCATCTTTAGGCTCCACTTCTAATTTTAGTTCTCCTGCGATTCCCCCCGCCACTGGGAGCTGTGTCTCAGGGAGGGGAGGCCTGAGCAGCAGGAGAGACAGGGCAGGCACCGGCCAGTCCAGGGAGCAGCCAGAACACACAACGTCCACCCATGAAGTCTGTTGTCTTACCGAAGCACAACCTGTGGGGCCCTAAAGCAATGACACTAGTAACATCAAAGATCACTGATCACAGGTCACCATCAGAAATATACCAAGGGGCGCCTGGGTGGCTCAGTGGGTTAAAGCCGCTGCCTTCGGCTCAGGTCATGATCCCAAGTCCTGGGTTCAAGCCCCGCATCGGGCTTTCTGCTCAGCAGGGAGCCTGCTTCCTCCTCTCTCTCTGCCTGCCTCTCTGCCTGCTTGTGATTTCTCTCTGTCAAATAAATAAATAAAATCTTTAGAAAAAAAAAAAAAAAAAGAAATATACCAACAGGGGGATGGAGAGGATGGCTGGGTTATGGACATGGGGGAGGGTATGCACTGTGGTGAGTGCTGTGAAGTGTGTAAGCCTGACGATTCACAGACCTGTACCCCGGGGCAAATAATACATTGTATGTTAATAAAAATAAAAAAAAAAAAAGAAATATACCAACAATGCAAGAGCTTGAAATATGGGGAGAATTACCAAAACGTGACACAGACACAAGAAATGAGCAAACACTACTTGAAAGATGACACCAACAGACCAGCTTGACACGGGCCTGCCAGAAGCCTTCAATGTTTAAAAACCATGCACCATCTGAGAAGCACAATAAAGCAAAGTGCAATAAAACGAGGTATGCCTATATACCGCTACAATCTTTGTGGTTTCTTAACTTCAAGGGCCCTACAGGTTCTTCTGTGGTTTGTAAACACTCCATTAAGTAGTGAGTACGTGTACAAAACAGAACATTCAACAGGTACCGAAGGGTAAACAGCAAGGACAGTATGGCCTGCCCTCCAAGCCTCTAGCCACCCAGTTTCCTTCCCTAGAGATAACCACCCACACCAGTATCCCAAGTCTCTCTCACAAAGAGAGACAACATCTGTAACACATACACACTCCCTTACAAAGAGAAGGTGACAAGACCAGCACGGAGTCTGTGGATTTCTGAGAGGAAGGGCTCACTTTCAAACACAGATCACTGATTTGCCGTTAAAAAACAATTCATTTCTAATCTGAGAGAAGTACGGTAAAAAAGCGGAGATCTATGCAGTGAAAGACTAATGTGAAGACGTCATCTTCACTTAATACCGTATTTTGAGAATGCATTTTAATGTTCTGGCTGTTGTTTACTGGGCACGGCAACACACACACACACAGAAAATATAACTTGGTCCATTCTAGAGGCCGGAATGGTTTCTGTTTTTTCTTTTGTGATTTCTTTTAGAAATCAGGGCAACCTGTCAGTGGCTCCTCTGCGTGAGACAGGTCATTTATATAAGACATCAGGGGCATGCCACAGGCGAAGCCCAGGCTTGTAGGAATCTTGAGTATTGCTCTCAAAAAGATTACAGCCTCTTAAGGGAGAGAAAACATGTACTCAGCTCCCTTTCCTCCGCCCCACTAAATAAAGGCCAGTATTCACAGAAATAAATACTATGTTATAAAATGATAAACAGCATTTGTAATGAGTTGACCACAATGTCTATCACATGGTCAATGTTCAGTAACTGGTGACTATTATTATTAAAAGGAAAAGTAAAGGTTCTGAAGAAAAAATGATAAAAGGGACTTGGAAAACATAGGCGATAGGGAAATATTCAGAAAAAAGGTCTGAGGAAGCAGTATTTGGTACTTGAAGAACATGTGGGCTTTCAATAGGTAAATAAGGGAAAACGGAACATTCCAGGCAGAGAAAAGAGCACTTAAGGAGATGGGAGGTGGGCAGGCACATTTTGTATGTTTGATGGGAAATAACCCAGCTTTGTCTTTCGGTTCCATTCCCAAAGGATCTGTCTACAAGCTCCACAGTGGAAGCTCAGCCCTTCCTTGGACCTCTGCCACGATCCTTCCATCCTAGAAACTAGTGAGGGTCTGGTACACTCAGGACAGGGCTTGGGTGATGGAAAATCTCCCCTCCAAACAGCTCAGCCCACAGGATGGAGATCCAAGTCTTCTGTGACTCCTTCAGAATGGTGTCAGGAGCAGTGCCAAGAACACAAGAGACCTAAGCCTGAGTCTCAGTTCTCAGAAGGCACACACGGAGCCCATCCACAAGGGAGGCAGTCTGCCGACTGCTGTTCCCCCATGCCACTTCCAAGAGCTCAAATTCAGCAATCTCATCCCAAAGGGAAGGACAGAGCTTGCGAATTCTTAACTCTGGAGCACAACTATAATAGAATTCCAAAGGAAATGCAGATCCTAGGTTAAAACGGATGCTATACACTTCACATTCCAACATGAGGTGTCCTACCTTCTGTCTATATGGCATCCTCTGTCTTCCAGTTAGACCCAACAAAATATTCTACTGGAGAAAAACAAAGGGAAGAGGTTCCACCTAAGAAACTAACGATCACCCTGACCCTTTGCATGAAATTATGAGTAAGTTTTCTGATACGGGTTGTAAATATAACACACGACCGACAAAACGAACAGTCTTAAACGATCCTTTACATGCCACTTTCTCTACCCTATTAAGATGCTCGTTGTTTCTTTGATTTATCTGATAATAAATTTTTGATGACTGGTAAGTCTCATAAAATTGCTCTGGTGCTGGCTACACTGATTAATAAGTCTGAAGAATCGAAAGTGTCAGGAATTCATGTGTACGAATAAGTTACTGCCAAACATATATTAGGTATTCCATAAAATATAGAATAAAAAGGTTGATCTGGTAATTTTATCTTGTATCCATTCTCCTGTAACAATTTATATTCAGGGTCATCATCATCCTTCGTTGCCTTAAAAAAAGAAATCAATGAAGTAAGTCCATATGGGGGCAAATTCAGGAATTAAACTAAATTTTTTAAAAAAGGAATGGACTAATATAAGATAATAAAACATGTTTCCCAGAAGAAAAAAAAAATCGGAATTCGAAATCATTGCTGGGGCAACTTGGAGATGATCTAGTTTGAATCAGTGTCTTTGAGATGGGGAAGCTGAGCGTGGCTATGAAGAGGCTGTTTGCCACGGAGGGAACTGAGACCAGAGGCCCACCTCAAGGACCAGGACATACACTAAGAACAGAGCGTCAGAGCACAGTATGCCTGTGTCTTTATGCCATGGGGCATCACATGAAAATATGCATTCCATATCTGATGCCCCTCTCTCTGCTGGAAAAGCAAACCACCTTAATTACATGAGAATAGAATTCCCTGCCCTGTCATTAGTAGTCTCAGTCTTGCCTGTTAAGACTACAGAGATAAGGTACGAAAAATGCAACAAAGTTGTAAGGGCTCCAGATGTGGTAACTGGAACTCTAACATGAGACAGGAAATCTCTCACCCCTTACTGAGTAACATGCCAGTAGCTACCACTGAGGACCACAAAGTCCCAGGGAGAAGATCCCATACCTGCTAGCGTGGGTCCCATGGCATACGAAGCAGACAGGAGGCACAACGGCCTTCTGTACAACATCTTCCTTCTAGAAGATTCTTGTGGGAGAAACAGCGGGGAGTCCAACAGTTGATGCTCAATGTAACCCTCACTTCTTGAAGTCTCTAGCCAAATACGACAGAACAGAGGGCTTTCTTTGGCGCCCTTCAGTCCCATGGGACCCTTAAATCCTAACCAGTTTCTGTTTTAATATGGTCTACTGCGAAAAGATCAGAAATAAAAACACTGACTCCTCTACCAGGCACAAGAGCCTATCCCGTGTCCAAACAGGAGTGAATCTGCATGCTTTGGAGGAACATCGAACTCCAGAAGCCAAGCATATTAGGAAAGGCATGGGGGAGGGAAGTGGACCAAGTCTCAGAGAGTTATTCAAACATATTTGCTAATAGAGAAAATATGCCTACCGTGAAGTTATGGGGGCTGTGGAGGAAAAGCGTAAAGAGGCGGAACACGTGGATAGAGGACTGAATGCTATTTCTGGGCATCCGAGTAACAGTAGTGTTATGGGTTGAACTGCACCCCTCTCTACTCCCAAACTCACTTGTTGAAGCCTTAGCCCCAGGCACCTTGGAATGTGACCATATTTGTGTCCCTATAAAAATGGGAAATTTGGATGCAGGCAGCAATGCACAAGCAACAAAGATGATGTGAAGAGACACAGGGAAAAAGTGACCATCTACAGGCCAAGCAGAAAGGCCTGAAACAGATGCTTCTGTCAGAAAAAAAAACCAACCCCACCCACTTCTTGATCTTAGATTTCCAGCCTCTAGAACCCTGAGACAATGAATTTCTGCTGGGTGGCTTTGACAGCCAAACTTGGACAAAACTAGCTATCAGCAGGAAGAAAAAGAAAAAGCCATGTGCTTACTCAGAAACCTGACATAAAACAACCAATACCGGAACGATTATTTATTCTCTGAATATATGTTATCAAATTGGATGGAGAATCAAAACTATGTATAATCTAAAGGTAATGGAATAGCATATGTTCCAGATGAAACTACTTAAAAATTAACTATCAGAATGGAATCAGTATTTCTTGACGGGAATCTTTTTATACCATGAGTCTTGAAAATACATATAAGATAATACACGAACACAACAGGGTAAAATATGTAAAGTTGTTTCCTTAATGGTTGGCAAATAAACTGTAACATCAACAGATACCTATGAATGTAACTCACAGCTGAGCTTTTTATCTGATAAAGCTGAGTGAAAGTCCTTTCATAGAATACATTCTAAGTCAGAATATCTGATAGCACAGAAGAACCCTGAACTGCTAAAAATTACCAAAACCACCCCCTCGAAACCCTCTACTAATTCTTGACCATAATGAGAGACCTGATCTCAATAAAAAGCCAGCATGTAATAAAATATTACTGTGTAGAGAATAGAAATCGCAGGGTTTTTTTTTTTATTATAAAAGTGCCACTTATTAATTTATCTCTCAAATAAAAACTGTAAATACATCCAATAACTCATTTTAGCAGGATAGAAAGCATCGAGCACTGAACTTTAAGATGACAGGGAGTTTAAAAAAAAAGTTGTCAATATGCAGGGCTGATCAATTTCATTTCATTGAGGAGGTCAATACTCAATAGCTCAATATAATTATATCAAGTAAGTCTCATCTAAAAATGGAACTCTTAATAGCCCCTGTAGAGGAAGTAATATGACACATTTCCTTTTTAGAGCACAGGCTGAGGCTAGCCTATGCTGATTTTCTTCCATCAAGTGAGCAAATTATATTCTATTTACTTTAAACTGATACCATGGCCAATCACGCTGTACATCACACTCTAGCGATACAAGAGAGGCTCGAGAGGCTCAATGCAAACCTGACAGTCAACATATAAGTCGATACCAGGTGGGGAGGGAGGACAGGATTGTTCTGCTCTTCAAAATCATAGTATGTAAAAGTAGGAGGTTCAGGATAAACATCACTCTTCTCCTTTTCTTGTGGAAGTTGTGTTTTGTGTGTGTGTGTGTTTTTTTTCTCATTTATACTAAATGTATTCTCAACTTTTTAATGGTAAGTACACTAGTCGCTGGATAAAAAGCAGAAGCACTGACAGAGCTTCTGCTCAATGGTCAAACCTGACCGACCCTGTTCCCACAGAGTTGGCAGGCCAGCAGCATGTGGCTGGGCTGTGACCACACTGGAGGACCATGGTGAACGTGGACAGGTGAGGGAAGCTTCTCCAATCTGCATTATGTATCCAAGTCCGAGGGAAAAAAAAAATCTCAGAATATGTGTAAGATGGGGCTTCCTGGATGCCTTCAGAAATACCGGGTAGCCCCCTGAAGCTGGTTTTTAAACCCTGGCAGGGTTTCACCTTAGACTTTTATAGGTTTAGGGGGTGGAGGTTCCCTACCGTGATGGGGGAGGGGGAGGTTCCCTACTGCGACTCTTCTGGAACCCAGGTGCACCGGCCACGTTGAATGGGATGCACCTTCCATTTAAAAAATGGCACTATTTTGCATGAGCTACAAAATTATAGAAAAATAAGGCTTCAAAGGGCATATAAAAACTTGATGTATCAAGAAAATGGTGAACATGCACCAAGACAACAGAAAAATACTAATTACGTCTGAAGCACGCCCGAATGACTGTGTTCAACAACTTAGCAGAAAAGCAAAGATCTTTCAAATGTAAATTACATGAAGCAATCTATCCAGAAAACTTGGGAGAGAGACTAAATTGTTATGTACTCTTCTTCACACAATCTGTTTTCGTCCTCTTCCTTTAAGAGGGAGGTAATAATTTACCAAGGGAACGAACAGCTCAAGGTGAATGTCGAAGATCCACAGCTGATATTCCTTGTCCTGAATGAGGTCTGTTCAGTGGAATAAACATGTCTCAACTCCTTGTGCTGGTAACACACTATCTGGAGAAAAAGGAACGCTGTGCCATTTTACCAATGAAAACAAGCATCAGATAAGGGATATGACACAGTTCCATCCAAAATATACCTTATGGGTTTCCTACTCCTCTTTGCTATTTCTTAGCGATGTTAGGTCAATGCAACATATTTGCATGCAAATGGATCCAGGGCCATCAGAAGTTTGAATCTTAAATTTTGTCTTATGGAGGAAATGTGATAATACATTTATTAACTTAGGAAAGGGTGGAAATATACATATGGAACACCTATAAGGGAAATATAAATTACCAGGAACCCAATACACAGTCAACTTTTAAAAATAAAAACAATATTTTATGTTCAAAGCTTTAGGGGGAAAAAAAAAAAACGCTGGATCTTCATTTTCATGTCTACTCTAAAGAAATATTGTTTTTCTCTGGCATAATTTGAGCTATTTTCAGATATAGTAATGAATGAGAAGTCTACATTTTTCCTGCCTTCCTGTGTCACTAAGTAAAATTCACTAACTGCTAGAAAGGTCCTGGAAGTTTAACCCTCTCCTTCATCCTTCTGTGATATTTATAAAACCATCTGCTAGTTCTGTGCATCCATTTATACTTCAGCAGAAAATAATAAGATTTGGAGAGCTTTGTTAGACAGGATTTCCTTCCAGAAAGAATGGTCTCAAAATGAAGGGATCACCTACTCGGTTTTAAATGCTGCAGCCTTTTGGTAGACCAGATAGATTGGTTATTCGAGGGTCTTCTAGGTCACTGACGCGGCAGCCATTAGAGGATATGCTAGCTGTTTAAGAAAGGCCCATTTACATCCGCCATAGCCTGTACACAGGTTTGCACGCAGCGCAGAAAAAAGAAAACATTTCTTAGTTTGAACTGTGCCAGGGAAATAAGTTCAGAGACAATCACCAGCAAACAAAAGTCGTGCTTCTTACAAATCAAACAGGATGACTTATTTTGCTAGATTTCTAGCAAAAAGAAATTGCCGGCATTTTTCTCATCATGGCCCACCCCTCGCCAAGTGTTGCTTTGTGAAAATGCTTCCACTAACTGGCGTGAATAATCGTAAGGCTGGTCTTCACTCAAGATTAAAGAAGAAAATAAAAATTGAGTGACTGTGGCGCCTATCCCTAGAGACAAAAGCAAGTCACAGGGCGGGAAGAATGACGGGGAAGCATTCTCTGAGTGATATCGCTCTGGAAATAAGGCTTTAGGACCACCATACTTCGCAAATTGCAGCCTTCATGAGGATGCCTGCTTTCCAAATGCCTCTTTCAACCAGCACATTTTCAGCCAAACATTTGTCAAACCTCGCCTTTTGTTAAGAGTTAACATGTCAGCTTTTAAAATGGCTTGTAGTTCCTATCCACCTTCCTTGATGGAAATGTGAAAAGTGTGAGTTACTCCCTTTCACAAAGCATCTTGTCAAGGATCCTGACTCTAATCTGACTTCTCCTTCTGGGGAGGGGGGAAAAAAAAAATCTACCTTCTGGAAACTTAACAAGTGGTGACTATTCAATCCCAATACTGCTTCACAGAGATAAGGGTGGTCACGCAAGGAGAAAACCAGCGCCAAATACAGAGTTAAGGGGTGACCGGATATAGCTCGACCACAGCCGGAAAATGCTAACGCCCTCGTAGGGTTTGCTCTTCAACAACCTGACCGAGCCAATGACCGTACTCGAATAGAGGGAGTAACATAATGAATGGGCAACGCGGTGACACCAGCCAATATGTTCCCTTTGCTGAATGTATGATAAATGGACAAAGAGCAGTCCCCACCTAAGAAATGATGAGGAGGATGTGATGGATGCCCCAAGTGTACTCAACGGAACCAGCTCTTGAAAAATGACACCTCGACACCCTCCCAGCCACACCTAGCCACCGCTCCTCCCAGCTCAAGTGCACAAGTTCCTGTCTTCGCCACATTAGATCATCTCAGAGCGTTTTAATTCTTCCTGCACCCTGATTTCACTGTTTTGGTTCAAATGTCCACATCCCCTCTTGGAAGTCGGACCATCCATCTTCTCTGCCTGTCGCTGCTCTAGACTCAAAGGCCTCCAAGGATGTGCTTGGAACATGAAGGTCGCTGTGAAAGTCAACCACGGACGTGGATGAAAAGGAAGCAAGCCAGTAAGTTCTTTACTGACCTCGCTTAGGTAAGGAGGCAACTGGTTAGAAAAAAATGGCAAAAAAGGAAGGCAATTCATCAGCTACTTAAGGGCCAAAGCAAAATTAAAACATGCTTTCTTGGTATTCTGAAGATCAATATGTAAAAAAAGGATTTGTTATTGGAAGGGGTATACATGGCTTATAGAAAGTTGTAAGGAAGCGAAGAGTAGAAACCGCAGCTTTTAGAACAACATACCTAAGACAAAGGAACTGAATGTGAAGTTGGCTTTTCTGGAAAAATGGGAGTGTAATGAATAAAATGCCTCCTTAAAAGTCATCACGTGCACAGCTTTATGCTACAAGTCCTCTGATTAGGAAGGAGCTACTTAAAAAAAAAATTAAAGAATTAAGTTGGGTTCTAGTTACAGGAGGTTATGGCAATACACAGCTATTCACATAAGAGAGAACTTTACATGTTAAAATTCAGTGAACATAAAGGTGGCATTTTTGTGTAAGTATTTTTTATAAAAAAGCCCAAGATTAAGAGTCTTAGTGTCTTACCTAGTTAATAGTCCAGGTGTTTGGCTAGTTATATTTGGTAACGATGGAGTGAGCACAGCTACCACGGGGGGATGGGTGAAGGGTGGAAAGTTGAAACAGGGAACAGCGAATACCTCTCTTTCCCGAGGAGGAGAGAAGAGGAGAACCCCGAGGGAATTTGCCGAGGGGCCCTGCCCTTGAGGAGGTCAGAGCAAGTGTATCCTCCCCACGGAGGCTCACGAAGACTCCTCTAAATACAGTGAATGGAGTACTAACCTGTCCCCCTAAAAGGGGTCAACAACTCTCCTATGCTTACTTAAGCTTCTGAATGTTCATGTCACTGTTTAGAAGATAATACCAGTCTCCAGGAGGAAATCAAAAAGTAAGCTGGTGGGCAAATTGCTTAAATTACTCTGATCCTCAAAATTAGAGAGAGAGGGCTACAGCCAACAGACACGTTACTGATAAAAATGTCATGCCATATACTCCCTTTCGAATAACCGAACAATTAACCCAGTGAAGTCAAGAACCTCATTCATCCGAAATCCTAACCACATTCAAACAACCAGAAATAGTTTATAATATATAAGAAATAGTGTATAATGGTGATTAGTTGTAATAATGACTAATAATGACTCCGAGGTAATACAATATCCATAAATTCACAACTGAATATTTTAAAATGAAATTAAAATTAGAAGTGCTTTTATATGCCACATATTCTAATATGTTATACATTATAAATTAATGGATGATAAAACAAAAGATCATTAGCCAGAATAAAAAAGAGTGTTTTGCCCAGTTCTCAGTCAAAAACAGCCTGCTTGTAGATTTTTCTGCATGTTAAAATGTATGCAGAGATTTTCTAAAAAGATAACCTACAAACCAAGATCTATGGAGATTGCCATTTACTAACAAAAAATTAGACAGCCATCTAAAATGGATGATAGCAATGATTAACAAGAGGAACAAAATGAACAATAAGCTGCTAATTTGCAATGATATTTTCACACATTTTCATAACGAACTAAATTTCCAAGGCTGAGCTATATTCATGTTTAAAGAAACTATGTATATAATTGCACGTAACTCTGTGGTTCATGAAACAATAAAACACATCTTATACTTCTCTCATTTTACTCTTACAGGTAAGGTTTAAGATATATTGCAAATGTCATGGTATTATCTTAAAAGAAAACTAAACCACGTTTTAAGCCACTTTCATAGATGAGGATACACTATCATGTCAGCAATTCTAGTCTGTTTGGTTTTAACGCCATTGTTCCTCACAGCTCATCTTCTCTGGGATTCTGCCCGATGGAAAGAGGACCATAACAAGCTCCGTATACAAGAGTACACGGAAGGGGGCTCCAGAACCACAGCCCGCCATGTATAGGCAGGGATTCTGCCCTGTTGGTTAATCCTGAGCCACTGACCCAGCACAGATTCAGCAAGGCCGTTGAGTGGGGGGCACTGTTCTGATCCCCCAAGTGCAAGCTCCTGACTGCACGTGACCCTTAAAGTTCCTCTAGCTCTTCTCAAAGGTTGGGGCTGCACACAAAATCAGATTAAAGCAGACTGTGGGTTTTTCTTTTTCAAGTCTCTTCTGTATTTGCTTAGAACTAGCAGAGACCAGATTTGAGCATCAAGGATCATGGAAGCATAGGAAAGAATGATCCCTTCAGTTGAGGGTGGGGTAGGACGAGGGGAAAATAATGCCAGAAGATACAACAACAGAGCAAGGAGATGTGCAACAATTCCTGTCCACCTGGACACAATGAGGAAGAACCAGATGCAGACGGTAAGGTTTGGGGGCCTGGCTCCCAACAAGCTGCCCTTGACCCAGGGCAAGGACTTGAGGGATTCTGATGCTATGGCGTAAGCGAGCGGATTCCTCTTCCTCTTCTTCTGCCCCTTCTTTTTCTCTTAGAGAGATTACCATCTTGCTAGAGTAAGAGCTTCTGAAGAATAGAATGATGCTCCCCTAGTAGTTTCTCCTGATTCTATAAATAAACTGCTTAACAATTTTGTTCATAACATTTGTTATTCTTTGCGTTCAAAGGAGAAAAAAAAACATGCTGATCTTACCGTGTCTGGTGAATTTCGTTAGTGCCTTGAATATTCAACTAATACCTTATACCTGGAATACTCAACTAATACCTTTTTTAACAAATTTGGTATAAATTCCCTTTGAAAATGTCAATTAAAAATCATCCATTAAAAAAAAGAGAAAATTACATGTGGTTATTAATAAAACATTTAAAAATACGGTAAGCTAACTGCTACCAATACGATAACATCATATGTTAATTTTTTAAAATGGTGTAATTAGAAATACTATAAAACGACAACCTATTATTTTCAAGAATCACAGTCTACTTACTACTTGTACGTCTCAGAACGGATATATTCAAAAACATGGGACACGCCAAGCTGGAACTGGTCAGCAATTGGGGTCACCCAGGGATTGTTCTCTGCTTTGAACACTTGCTTCTGACCAGTTAAATCCAAGTTTCCTGCAATGATGGAAGGAAAGAGGAAAAGGTGAAGTTCATTTCATCCAACACAAATCAGATCTAAGAAGTACTGCCTAATAACCAGGGCACAACACCAAATATCTCTTGGATCATTTGATTTTATTTTTAAAAAATGTGTTATTTCAAGTCCTCAGTGGTATGAAAGCAATGTTAGTCCTAGTACGCTGCCCCAAGAAATTAGGAAGGGAGAGAGGGAGGAAGAAAGGGAGTGGGGGGGTCAAGGTAGAAAGGAAGTAAACCTGGAAGTTCTTGTAAATGCAGCACATGCTTTATTTTCTAGGTATTTGTTACAGAGGAAAAGAAAACCAAAAAACAGCCCATACACAACTGAAAGAAACAGTCACATCAGAACTTTCTGAAATCTTGACACTGCGCATCACCATTTGTCCAACGTGATCTAAACCCAATCCAATCAACACCACTATTCATCAAAGTAGAATATGAGGGAAGGAAGAATGCTGTCCAGGTAAAATTATTATTGCATTCTTAGGTACCATAAGCACATCAAAGAATCAGCGCTAAACAAATCTCATTGACATGGTCATGCTAGAAATTCACATCTGTACTGTCCTTATTAGTTGACCTATTACCTTTAAAAAGCATGTGCACCTGAATGTTTATAGCAGCAATGTCCACAACAGCCAAACTATGGAAAGAGCCCAGATGCCCATCAACAGATGAATGGATAAAGAAGATGTGGTGTATATATATATGATGGAATACCATGCAGCCATCAAAAACATGAAATCTTGCCATTTGTGACGACGTGGATGGAACTAGAGGGTATTATACTAAGCGAAATAAGTCAATCAGAGAAAGATAATTATCATATGATCTCCCTAATATGAGGAATCTGAGAAGCAGAGTTGGGGGCTTGGGGGGTAAGGAAAGAAAAAAATGAAACAACATGGGATTGGGAGGGAGACAAACCATAAGAGACTCTTAATCTCACAAAAAAACTGAGGGTTGCTAGCGGATAGGGGAAGAGGGATAGGGTGGCTGGGTTGTGGGCATAGGGGAGGGTATGTGCTATGGTGAGTGCTGTGAAATGTATATGCCTGACGATTCACAGACATGTACCCCTGGGACTAATAATACATTATATGTTAATAAATAAATAAATAAGAAACTTAAAGGCTGACCAATTGTGTGTGGGGGGGAGCATTTCTTCATTTGATTCTCCAGCAATCCCTAAGCTCAGTCACTGACAGCACTTTATAGATGAAGAAATGGAATGGAAACATGACAAAATTAAACAACATGTTTCTAAGATCTGAAAACTTAAGAGTGGGGATTTGAACCCAAGGCTTTGACTCTAAATCTCGTATTCTTTCTAGAATGTCTGGGGAAACTATTAGGTTACATCTCCTAGATCAACCAAGGATGGGTTAAGTAAGGCAGCATAAAAAACCCAGTAAGCGCCACCCAACTGAATATCATCTGTTAGTAATTGGTTGCCTTTTTTGTTTGCTTGGTATACTAAAAAATGGAAAAGGCTACATGTGAAAGAGCGTCTCATCACACACTTGCCTACACAAGAGACAGGAACAGGGCGGTTATGGACCAGAGATGTATGCAGTTTATCCGGCGGGGGGTGGGGGGGCTCACCAAAGGCCTTTCCCTATAAGCCCTACTGAGGAAGTTCATTTTCAGACTCCCAGTCTGCAGGCCAAGGCTATATAAACATAGACATCCAGCAACCATTCTTCCCAAGACACATCCAAAGTATCATGTTTGTCCTGTTTTGAAACTCTACTTGCCAATTTTGTCTTAACTGATAACTCAAGATAAGGAGGACACACTCCGGGAGCAGGTATGCCTTGAAGCACATAATTTCTCAGCTGATCTAGGCTTTAGAAAGGAACGAACATTTTTACTGGGAAGATAATGTAATATTTCTTCCTAAAAGAATGCAGAGTTTCAATCCGTCTTCTTTGTTAGATGAACTTGTACTATTCAGGAAAAAAAAAAGACCAATATAAAAGTGATTACAATTTAATAAAACGCTTTTAAAGAAAATTAATACTATCAAATATTACCAGTGAGTAATTCATCATGATCTTTCCAAAGCTACTTAGAATCTGTCCGTGTTAAGTACAAAAATTAGCAGATAAATTTCTCTCCAAGATTATCAATATTGTCAATTTCCTTATCTTAATGGTTAAACATCATTAGTCAGATACTAAATCATTTGGTAAATTAATGGGTTTTATTCTCTAAACCATGAGTCAGAAAACAGCCTAGGGCAAATGAAAATCCCAGAGCTGCAGAAATTCTCTGCTGAGCTGGGTATCTTACTTCAGTTGTGACCTTATAGGCAATGGGCTATTTGTTTGTTTTTATCTTCATTTGGGGAGGGCTTTCAGCTTTTCAAGAATAAGAATGATCTCTCATTTCAATTCCTCTGTAATTCTTATCTTCTTTTAGGTTCTCTTTTGCTATACTCTATGCCCTCGTCCTTTTCTGTAGCATTCTATTTTTTTTCCCAGCTTCCACTTTTCCTAAAAATGAATACAATGTCTGAAAAAAATTTTCCATGTAAAAATTACTCTAAAAAAAAAAATCTGTATTTCTTAAGTGTCCTGTGTTAAATGCACACAGAATAGGTTTCCTGCGGTTCTTAGCAAGCGCGGTCATTGAGGGAAAGGGTCACAAGCCAGACATCAGTAACCATGGTATAGCAAATCACTAAGTTGGGGGTAAAGGCACTAGAAGATGAACACCTCTCTTAAAACACTGACCTAATAAACAACATGTGCTTACGTATTTTCCCGCCTCTAAGGTGTGCCCACTGACATCAGCATGAAATCGACTATGAAAAAAAAAATAACAGAGACATTTGGAAAAAATATATGTACTCCAAAGTGGCTAAGCAAAGAAGAGAAGTCATGAAAAGCACGAACTGCATAAGGAAGCAAAGCAATTCCTGAGCAAAGGGATGTACTTGTTAGCGTCTACTCTGACCTAAAGATCTTTCCTCCCTGTTCCCCAAAATTGTTAACCCTACTGAGGAACAGAGTCTGAATTTCTCAAGGGTATAATTTGATCCGATGAACATCCAGGACTCCCCATCGTTCATACACTACCACGAATTAACTCAACTGGATTGCTTTCCTCTTAACCTTTGGTTCAGACTGGGATCACAGCGACTCTATAGTTTGTGGAAGAAGAGTTGGGGGAGGAGGGAAGGGAAATAGGAGCACTGAGCACTTCTCACCATGCTGTATTTTCAGGGCCCCGGGTCAGTGTGAGAGCACCATGGACCAGGGAAAGGCTCAAGGAAGGACCCCACCACCCCCTACACCCCTACCAGGCAATGCTGTTATTCTAAATTTGCTCAGGGACGATGTCCATGGGACAGCAAGAGAAAGGGGACTCTCTTCCTTCCTGGGCTGTATCACAAGCTCCCTTCCACCAAGGTCCAAGGGTTGTCCCAAGAATGCAAAAATACAGGTAGAGATAAGCAAAGCAAATGTAATGGATCAGCTTTGAATGTGAGGTCCAAGTGCATATTTCTATGGGAAAGCCGCACCTGCTTTCTACCACCTACAACCTACATACCCACAAGGGAATGTACACGGCCTCTTGTTAACTTATTAACAGCCTCTTGTGAAGCCTGCAGCCTTTTTAGTGGTAATCCTCTGAAAATCACGTACTGAAGTTCCATGCTCCCTGACTGCCACACATGGAAGACAGAGCTCGGGGAATAATGCCAAAAAAGGTCAGCCGTGTTCTCTGGGCCCTTTTGTCTGAAGCCTCTGACCCCCCCGGAGATCCGTCAATCCCTAGCAATGTCTCTATTTAAGTGCTGTCAAAGGAGACAGAAGAGGCAGAGAGGACTGCTAACGACGTCGGCTAAGCAGAGCATGCAGGAGACACTGGATGTGGGCTAGACACATACCCTTTGGGGAAAAGGAGTGTGAGAGCCGGGGTACACAAAGGACCATGGGATGGATCTTCAGGAGCACTTCTGTTTCTCTCCCTTCACACTCGTCTGGCGCTCCAGCTGGAGGGGGTGGGGGCCTGGGTTACCTTCCCCCACCCCCACTGGGTATGGAATGACGCTACTGAATCAGATGCCCGGGTCTTCCCCGGGGTTCCGGGGACTGGGAGGTCACTAGAGAAGAGAGATTCAGGTTCCCTGGGGCAGAAACCCCCCAAAGGACAGCTTTGCAGTCAAAGCTGTGTTTTTGTAACAGAGACCCCTGAAAACCCTGTTTGGCATCCACGGCCAATCTTACGGCAGGTAACTCTTGCAGGTGACAGAGATGCACGTGGCACGCGCCGGGCCGGGCACGGACCGACTCTTCAGAGCAATAACCGGGCTCCGCCTAACAGGACGTGCTTACTTTGCCTTTCAACTTCAGGTCATCTGAGGCGAGTTCGGTACTTGCCTCCGAGCAGCCCTAATCCCCCCGGCCAGCCAGCTCTGTGTCTCCGGACTCCTTACCTGGCGGCGCGCCGGGACAGGATGCAGCCATTTCAGAAGGGGGTTTGTATAATCAGAGTAAAGCCAGGCCTTGATACTGTGTGAAAAGATGACACCCGCCTCATATAAGTCCGGCAACAAGTTAACCCTGGCCGCGGCAGAGCTCATCTGTCAGCTGTCGGAGGTAGGTTCCCTTTTAAGTAATAACATGCGGGAAGCATCCTGGCCCGCTGTCAGTCAGGGTACAGTCCCCCCTCACTGCCGCACGCTTCAGTGCGTCTAGTTAGGCGCCCTCACCCAGCTCCTTGATTAGAAGCCCGAGCGGCGCGCTGGTGGTGTTCTAACAAGGATCAGGCAGCAGGATTAAGCACTGTGACAAAGAGGATCTAATAAGCTAGAAAGTGGTGCATCTACAGACACGCTGGCTGGCTCCCAGACACAGATTCACTCTGCTCCGTCTTCAGTGGGGAGGCCCAGGCCACAGGGGAAGGCAGCTGGCACCGTGATTAGCGGTGACCCCCTGACCGTCGCTGCTATGAAGATCATATATCACTCAGAGCCGTATTCTGCGATTGCAAATTGGATTTTCCATTTTATTACCTGCAAAAGGACCACATATGCTTCCTTCCAGAGCCTCTAGTATTGTAAGCTTTGTGGTGTGACCGTAATTTTGTAAACACTAAATCATGCAAAACAATCGTTCGTTCTCCTTGCTGGTTATAAATGGGATTGAATGCAATAGGCAATGGCGGCCCCATTAATAAACATGGTCATTTTCACTTATGGAAATTGGTTATTTTCATAATCACCCTGTTTAAGAATTCTTCCCGAGTACTCCAAATCCTGAACCATGTGGCCAGTAAACATTAGTTGTCATATACTAAGCAATCCAGAGGATCTGGGCAAATTTCTCACATCATCAGAGCAGCATTCCCTCCCTTCCTAATTCCAAAATAGAGTTCTTTCTAAATTAAGGCACTCTCAAAGCCAGGGGCTCGCTCACAGAAATCTAAGGCCATGGTCTAACAAGGTAAAACTAGCAAACCATGGCTGATTGGGTAGTCTATCATTAGTGTACTGGATTTGCCCAAACGCAGGTAATTGATTTTCTGTGGAAGGGGTCTAGATGGGATACTATGACAGCTGAAAGATCACCTCTGTTCCTCAGCGAGTGCACACACAGAAGCAACCACAAATGACTCCAGCACAGAATAAAGGCTGTGTTTATGGCTGCTCCATACATAAAAAAGAGAGCCTATACATAGATCTCTATAATTCTTTTTACTACATATATGCCGCTAATTATGGAAGTACATGATTACAGCTAAGAAGGGAAGATGGGAGGTTCCTACCTTCTCACTTCACT
Organism: Lutra lutra; assembly: GCF_902655055.1. Lineage (NCBI taxonomy): Eukaryota > Metazoa > Chordata > Mammalia > Carnivora > Mustelidae > Lutra > Lutra lutra. Next base: position 23,057,618 of record NC_062285.1, on the reverse strand, counting down.
GGGTGGAAAAGGATCGTAAGGATCATAAAATAATGCTGACATTGTAAGAGTAAATGTTTGTAGTAATAACAAACTGTGAACAAACAGAATGTTCACCCACAGGTAAAAAGGAGAATAATATTCCAGCCCTACAGTTATCAACATGAACAGAACAGATTTTTTTTGCATACATTGACCTAGAGAGAGGTCTACAGTGTAATAAAAAAAAAAAGGCATATTCTAAGTTTGTTATGATTTAATTTTTGAAAAAGAAATAACATATATATGCATGAGTAAATGTTTATGTGAGAAAGAAAACGAAGAAGACACATCAAATCATTAATGTGGGTTTCCTCAAAGAGGGAAGTTAAGGCAGGACAGGGATTTGGACCAGCAGAACAAAGGGTTAAACACTTCATTTTGTCTTTTGAGAATTCCATGTGCTTGCAAGTAGGGATAATTTTTATAATTAAAAAAGAATAAAGTGGGCTGCAAGGAAAGGCCAAAACAAATTCAAAATACATGAGGCCCATTGGGACGCCTGGGTGGCTCAGTGGGTTAAGAGTCTGCCCTTGGCTCAAGTCATGATCCCAGGGTCCTGGGATCGAGCCCTGCATCAGGCTCTCTGCTCGGCAGGAAGCCTGCTTCCCCCCTCTCTCTGCCTGCCTCTCTGCCTACTGTGATCTCTCTCTCTCTCTGTGAAATAAACAAAATCTTTTTAAAAAACTAAACACATGAGGCCCATTAATTAGCACCAAGGAGGGTATCTTATTTTAAAAACAGCATCATCCTACTGCAGTGAACACCAAGCTTTAGAGAGGATGGTCTGGGAAGCCTGAGCCGGACTGAGCATCTAGGTCTGGAGCGGTTTCCCCTTCCGCACATCATCAATGCAATCACAGTAAGCTGGGACGTCTCAGGACAGCTCTCAAGGATTCCGAGGGGAAACTGAGACCACCCTGTCATCCTGGCGATTGTGTGCTTAGCCTTTCCAGCAACACATTCTTAGAATAGGCTTTCTGGTCATTCAATACACCCAAAGCACTGCTGCTTTAGGATACTTACTTAAACTAACAGTTGCCCTTCCGATCTAGTCAGGGGGGAGAGTACAATTTAAATTAAAACAAGAATAAAAATAATACCCTGCCAAGTGGCTCCAAAGAAAGCAGCATCGGATTTATGTGTATGCCTGTGGAAAAGGGTTCAGAAGCCCTTTTTGCAATGAAGAAAAATAGCATTTTACACACGTTTCCCTCTGATGTTCTTCTTGGCCATTTGACGTCTGTGCTCCAGGGTCCCACAGAAACAAGGGGCCCTCAGTCACATGTAAACAGACGTACCCACCAGCAGAGCAGAGGCAACTCCCATGTGCGCCCCCATAGTTGCTCCCATCTTGCGTGTCTCCTTCAATGGATGTTAAATAGATAATTCACGTTTTTTTTTTTTAAAGATTTTATTTATTTATTTGACAGGAAGAGATCACAAGTAGGCAGAGAGGCAGGCAGAGAGAGAGGAAGGGAAGCAGGCTCCCTGCTGAGCAGAGAGCCCGATGCGGGACTCGATCCCAGGACCCTGAGATCATGACCTGAGCCAAAGTCAGCGGCTTAACCCACTGAGCCACCCAGGCGCCCCGATAATTCACATTTTAAACCTGCTGTTCACACAGCATTTCCCAATCATTCTTTCAAATGGGGGAGGTAACATCATTTTTGCTTGCCAGCAAAATTGTATTATATAATGCTATCAAGTGTAGACAAAAGCTCAGGAAATCTGGCCAGAAGACCTGGCCCCTGATCCTAACATTCAAAAACTTTGACCCAGATCCTTTGAGTAAATCTTTGTGTTTTTGATTTTTTTGTTTGTTTGTTTTTCTTTTTTCCTGAGCTTTGGTTTCCTTGGCTGCCCTGTGGGGATAATAGTACCGACTGACAGGACTCTGTACAGCAGTCAAAAAGTTTATAAAATGGTTCTGTAAACTGGAAGTCATTATATAAACATAAAATACTCTTCTCATTACCAGTTTTTTTTTTTTAAGATTTTTATTTATTTATTTATTTGACAGAGAGAGATCACAAGTAGGCAGAGAGGCAGGCATAGAGAGAGGAAGGGAAGCAGGCTCCCCGGGGCTCTATCCCAGAACCCCGGGATTAAGTCCTGAGCCGAAGGCAGAGGCTTTAACCCACTGAGCCACCCAGGCGCCCCTCTCATTATTAGTATTTTAAGTGGAGTCTGCAAAGGACTGAAAATGTACACTTCAAAGCAATTTGCCTAAAACAGGTTTGCTCAAGGAATTGATAACCTCCCAAAACCGAATGCACAGTGAGTATCATGTACACGGTAACCCTCTTATGAAGAAGGGGCCCTGTTCATAAGCTTCTCAAAGGTCTGGGATCAGAAAAAGGGTTAAGTTCAACTTTAGGGACACTGATTTCACTTCCTGGAAGACTGAAAGATCCCTACATGGCTGCAGCCTGGGGCACCCTCCTGGCATCAGTTCCCAGAGTGTCCTGGGACATTCACTGTCCTCCCCACCCTCAGCCTCTCAAGTTCCCTGGTTCAGGACATCCTTCTGACCACCTGGGAAGCTGGAAATGTCAACACCCAAGGGAGCTTAAGTCCCCCTGAAGACTCCAGGAGAAATTACTGATTAATGCAACAAACCAAAATAAACGTATGTTCAAAGATTAAGTTTCAATATCAAAACTTTTCATAGGATTGAGAAAGGTATCACAAAGCAGCCTTCACCAGAGCTGTGTAAAAGACACCTATACAGAATGGCCACTGTTCTGATTTTAAAATATTTTTTTTCAGCCAGTTTAGCATTTACTTAACATTCTATCTCAGGTTCCTTCAACAACAAGCTTTAATAATATCATTATGTAACTGATTTGTGCTGCTACAGATGGAAACAATTTGTTGTTCTCTTCCTGGAAGGCCCTCTAGCCCTTAGCCCCTCCCTAAAGCCCAAGGTACACGGGACTCACCATCACAACCACGGTGCCCATTTCCTTTTGCTGCCCAGCACACCTTCAGAAGAGCTGCAACTCCCTTTCAATGAAACATATGGAGGCTTAAGAAGTAAGGGGTAGGCGTTTAAGCAAAGTAAACTTTCTAAATGAACATCCTCAACATGTAAGAGACAAAATCCAAGACAGTATCTCCCATCCATGCTTTTGAACACAGAAGTGTAAGTGAATGCAAAGACTAGATAGAAGACATCAGATTATATCCTGTTCACTTGCAGTTCGTAAACAACCTCTTATCAAATTGGTACATATTCAAAAGGACTGTAATTCTCAGGATGGCCGAGGTTTGAGGATTAGACACTTCCCGACATGGCTGGTCTGAGAACAAAATGGCACCTCTTTACAGAAAAGTAATTTGGCAATATATATTAAGAGCTATAAAAACGTTCATCCTGTTTGACCCGGTGATTCCGTCCTGGTAATAAATTTATGTTAAGGAAATGATCACAGTTATCCCAATGATTTATGAATACAAATTTTCAATTCAGTGTTGCTTTTGTTCCTCCTCAACATCTGCAAACAACTCAAATGTCTACGGGGTTGGTTAATAAATTATAAGCACTCACATTATGTAGCCGAATGATTAAAAATATTTTCAAATAAAATTTAATGACACAGGGTAACGGTCATGACTTCATATTGAGCTGAACACAACAGGTTATAAAACTCATACTATGGCATGTTTTTTTAAAAAAGCATAAGTATTCACATGTATACATAGGAAAAAGAATAGACAAAAAAAAAAAAAAATACAGCTAAGTAGGTACACACAAGAATGGAGCCAAGACAGGAAGGAAATACACTCAGAATCCTAACCGTGGTCATTTCTGAATGGGGGTGGGATCAAGAAAGTTACCCCTTTTGTGTGTTTCTCAGATTTTCTAAAGCAGTAGTTCTCAAACTTGAGTGTGCATCAAACTTTCCTGGAGGCCTTGTTAAAACTTGCGGAATTTTAGATTTAGTAAGAGTTGGGAGACACAGGGAATGACAGGTTGTTGGCAGGGACGTGCAGAAAAAGGAACCCTAATGCATTGTTGTTGGGGATGCAAACTGGTGTGCCATTGAGGAAAACAGTATGGAGGTTCCTCAAAACGTTAAAAATAGAACTACGCTATGATCCCCTAATCACGGTACTGGGTATTTACCCAAAGAATACTAAAACACTGAGTCAAAAAATGTATGCACCCTTATGTTTATATCAGCATTATTTTTAACAGTCAAGATATAAAAGCAGCCCAAGAGCCCTCCAACAGAGTGGAGTGGATAAAAAAGATGTGGCGTATATGTATGTGTGTGTATGTATAAAAAAATGAATACATATAAACACATAAAAAAGAATGAAATCTTGACATTTAAACTAACATGGATGGAGCCAGACAGTATAATGCTAAGTGAAATAAGAGGACAAATACCATATGATTCACTCACATGTGGAATTTAAGAAACAAAAGAAAAGAAAACAAACAAAAAGAACAAAGAAAAACAGAGGCCAACCAAAAAGCCAACTTTTTTTTTTTTTTTTTAATTTGATAGACAGAGATCACAAGTAGGCAGAGAGGCAGGCAGGGAGAGAGAGGAGGAAGCAGGTTCCCCGCTGAGCAGAGAGCCTGATGCGGGGCACGATCCCAGGACTCTGGGATCATGACCTGAGCCGAAGGCAGAGGCTTTAACTCACTGAGCCACCCAGGCGCCCCCAAAATGCCAACTTTTAACCATAGGGAAGGAATGAATGGTTACTGGAGGGGAGGTGGGTGGGGGATGGGTGAAACAGGTGACGAGGATTAAGATTACACGCATCAAGGAGAGCCCTGAGTAAGGTACAGAAGTAGTGAATGACTATGTTGATAGAAGGTTTTTCAAATTTTAAAGAAAGCAAAAAAAGCTGAACTGAGTATTGAAATCTGTTGAACTTTTAGATATTATTACTAGTTTTACTGAAGATGTCAAAAAAAAAAAGCCCCACAAATCAATGAATGCTTACCACTACCATCCTCTTTGCCATTGTAATTATAATTGCTATTATTTGCCAAGCATGTACCACATACCAGGCGCATCAGATGTCACTCCAGGAGCTTTGAGCTTTGCACACATTACTCTAAGCAGTCACTACAATCCTGCATGGAAAGTATTATCAACTCATTTTAAAAAAGCGACCACTGGGGTGGCTGGGTGGCTCAGTCAGTTAAGCATCTGCCTTCAGCTCAGATCATGAGCCTAGGATCCTGGCATCAAGTCCTGTAGTGGGTTCCCAGCTCAGCGGGGAGTCTGCTTCTCTCCCTACCCTTCCCCCTGCTCATGATCTCTCTCTCTGAAAAATGAAATATTTAAACAAAAAAACAACCACTAACACTCAGGGAGGTTAAGGTCATCCGACTGGTATAAGGCAGAGCTGGGATTCAAAGGCCAATTTATCTGGTTCTTGCAAAGTCCTTGGTCTTTCCACGACAGGACACGCATCTCCTCCTACTGTGAAAAGGTACTGAGTGAGGCAGTGTTGGAACAGTCAGTAACTTGACAAAGTTTAAAGAGCCCTGGGAAGGCACATGCAGAAATACACCCCTTTACCTCCCTCGTGAGTCCAGAATTCTATCATCAGAAACATTATCTTAAGGGCTGAAAGCCTAGTTGCCGCCAGGTATTTTCTTTTCCTATGAAAACACCCTGGCAGAGTAATACAACAGGCTGATAGACTTTCATTAACAGGACAGACTGAGGACTTTTATTTATTATTTTTTAAAAGATTTTATTTATTTATTTGACAGAGACCACAAGTAGGCAGAGAGAGAGGGGGAAGCAGGCTCCCTGCTGAGCAGAGAGCCAGATGCGGGGCTCGGTCCCAGGACCCTGAGATCATGACCTGAGATGAAGGCAAGAGGCTTAACCCACTGAGCCACCCAGGGGCCCCAGAGAGAGTACTTTTAACAGGCAGCATTCACAGAGACACGTATGTCCCTATTCACCGTTGTCAAGCAACATCTGAAATGGTACTTTGATTGCATGTGTTACAAATGTTCTAACATTACTTAGATAGAAGCAGATCAAATCAAGATGTATGTACAACTCCAGAGCCCATTAAGGGAAGTTTGGATGGTGTGAGGGGTTTGTGAAATGGAGTCTTAAGCTTATCTAGACTTCTATCGAATTTTATTTTCCAAGTCATATGAAAAGAGGAAATGACTTCTTAGATAACTTTCTAGGAGATAAAAGGCCAAACAAATACAGACTGATTCAATCAGTGTGAATATGAACCCATCTTCTTAATAATAATCTTAATGACCCTCTCAAAATGGCAACAACTTGTCTTTTGAAGGCTAACCTCAAAAAGTTGCTTTAAAAAAAAAAAAAAGTATGGCGATTTTTCAGCCAAAAGGACTAGTACTGAAGTTTAAATGTCATTGTAATATATTACCAGGTACTTGCTCATATGGAAGTATGAAATGAAATTAATTTTATTTTTTATTTATATATAAATACCCTTGAATCCAACTTTATTAAAGGTTAAGTAAGGGATCAACGTACTACACAGAACCTAAACTTAAGTTATATGTAAAAATGGCTTGTTTCAGCTTTGCTCCTCACTCTAGAGCTTACATTTTTATTACTTCGGTGCCATGCGTTACGCTCTCTGCAGAGGCTGTGGATGGTAAGAGTGCAGATATTATGTCATATAAAATATGTACTAAGATAATTAAGAATTGTGAGTGACACAAATGCTAAATCTACGTGAAAAACTGCAACAACTGTAACTTAATTTCAGAATTTCAGAATTCAAACTTACACTAAAAGAAACGCCAACTGTTTTTTAGGTAGTGTACTAACCACCCATTTTAATGAGTTGTGATGAACTTACTTCTGCTTATTTTCAAGTTTAACAATAATGGCTCAGAACCAAGATGCAATGGAAAGAAAACCACACTATCTTAAAACAGGGTTTCCATGAGTGTAAATACACACATACACGTGGACACCCACCTACACGCTCACCTTACCCCAGGACCTGAGAAATAAAACAAAAGCAAACACCACATCCTACAGCAGGAAAACCAGAGTTGGGGGAAAAAAATACAAAAACAAGTAAATTTCTACTTTTACACGTAACTACATACTTTTTTTCAGTATAAGTGATATAAGGCAAATAATATCCCAAACTAATATAAACAAGAGGACCTTAGTGTCTGGTGCTAATCTAGAGTCAAACAGAGGCCAAAGATACAAGCAAATGAGTATGTTTTAAAAAAAAATTTAACAATATGGCTTAAGAAAGATGAAAGCAAAATAACCACAAGTCAAGTTAAAAAAAAAAAAAAAAGCCTACCCCACTTCCCCAGGGCCTACTTAGACAATTTACCATTCCTAACATACGAAGAAAGTATTGACTATAAATAACCTAGAAAAAACGGAGATCCACCACAACTTGGGATTTGGGTGAGGATGACTGCATCATGAATTTGTTTCCAGTATTTTTGGAAAGCCAACTGTCTTGGGTTAAAAATATGAAATACTGCCACCAGTTAACAAACAATAAAAAAGGAAAGTACTATGATACTCTCTACTCAAGAGAAAAAACAATCAACAAACACAAATATAAAATCGTTTTCAATGTGTGAAGGTGCTTCAGAGATTCAATTTATTTACCAAAAAATAGAGTTCACATTAGCCAAGTCCTGGCTTGTCTCCAGGCACTGGCACTTTTGAGTCTTCTGACTGCTACTGGTTTACACAGCGTGGTCAAACTCAAAACTCCAGCTTGCTACCATCAAATGTCAAGGCTATTCTGATCCTCCTTAACCATTATCATCATAAAAACGGTTACCAGAAAAAAAAGAGAAATAGAATTCATGTGTTCTCAATGACAAGAGTTGTTTAAAACACAAAATGACAACCTTAAGTAGTAAATAATATGTGACCTCTTGTATACTATTTGCAATTATTTTATTTTTATCTTCATAACCTGAAGATCTAAAAGAGAGGTTCACAAGAGAAAAATTTTTGCTTGGTAGTGAATTTGACATCCACAGATATAAACAAAGGGTGTCCTATGGCTTTACCAAGAGCCATATTCAAGAGTGCAAATTTAAAATAGGACAGGACATAAATAGTAAATGCTCAAGTCTAGGATACACAAAGTAGGCTCCACACAGCAGTCAGAATGGTGCCTGCCATTTTTAAACACCTGTTCTTTAAAAACATTATTGTGCAAAATCCTTCAGAGGATGTCCACAATCACCTTGTGTCAACATGTGACTTACTTGGGATGACCCCGGCCAAACGTGGCATGGCCTTTCTTGTTTCTAAACCTACCTGCGTGCCTTGTCCTGTGTCTCCTGACAGAACGCAACCCATTCAACATCACCTCATCACACAAACCTACCTGCACCTCTCCACAGAAATGTGATCCCTGTGATCTCTGTCTACCACAGAGCCTATTTCTTTTATAGTACTTACTACATTTTATGATTTTGTTTGCTTGGTGTTTTCCCTTTGGTCTGTTTCTCCATCTCTACTGTACATTCATGGACTCAGAAGGGGATACGAACAGTCTTGCTCTGTGTGGCGCCAGGATCTGCTCATAGCAATGGCGGCTATGTCTGTTCTCCCACCAGGTAACCACACTGGAATTGTAACCAGAATGTTCCTGTTTCCACGTCCCTCCCTATTAAAGAGGATGGGAATTTTATCTTACGCATTTTTCTCCTCCTGGTGTCTTAAGCTGGATGGTGACGTACTTCTCAAATGGGATGAGAGGTGGCGTCCCTGGAAGGGTGCCTTTCTCATGACTTGGGACAAAGTTTTAAAGGCAACTACACATTTGTTTATCTACACCTCATCCCAGCCCCACCACAGATTCTGACGCGTCCCCTCTGCTGCCCTGTCTGACGGAAGTGACGGACCCTGGCAATGTTAGTGAGCTGGGCATGGGAAGACAGAAGGGAAGCAGAAGAGAAGACTTAGAGCATGGCAGCAAGCTCTTAAAGGTGTGTCTGACTGGTGGGCTATCATCAGTGTCTCCTCGTCAGCATGTAAAATTCCATCTCACCCCAACACAGAGAGAAAACAAACTATACAGCGTGAGTGATAAATAATCTGAAAACGAGGAAAATGCTTTGTTTATTTATGTACCACTGACTAGCCCAGATGCCTTCTGTACATGATCTCAAAGGCCCCTAAAAATGGAGCAGGGCCTCCCAGTTAAGGACAATAAGGTGTGGAGAAGATTCTGTCATTTCCACAGAGTCAGCAAATGTCAGCGATGAGATTCACGCCAAGGTCTGCTCCTTACGTGTCACACTAGGTTGTCAGAAAGGACCAGTTTGTTTGCTTATTCTTACCCATTTTTCCCCCTTCCTCTCTCTTGCCCTTTCAAGAAAAAAATGATAGTGACAATGGTAAACACACTCTGAAGGGTGCTGGGGTTCATGCAAAATGGCCTACTACACCTAAAACAGCACATAACCTTGGCTATGATATAAAACAGATATAAAATATTCCAGACGGCAAATAAATACATATATTTTAGGAATATATCTACAAATATAAATACTAAATAAAAATCAAGTAGAAAACAGGGGTGCCTGGGTGGCTCAGTGGGTTAAAGCCTCTGCCTTCGGCTCGGGTCATGATCCAAGGGTCCTCGGATTGAGCCCCGCATCAGGCTCTCTGCTCATCGTGGAGACTGCCTCCTCCTCTCTCTCTGCCTGCCTCTCTGCCTACTTGTGATCTCTGTCTGTCAAATAAATAAATAAAATTTAAAAAAAAAAATCAGGTAGAAAACAGATACACAGATGCGCCGAGCACAGACAGTAGCGGAACTGCACAGATGATCTTGATTTCACAATACAGAACAGTATGTATGACACCAACAAGGACGTGTAGGGAATTCAAAAGTCCTGTGAATTTTACAGTTAATTCAGGTTCAACAGCAAACCTTCTTTGCTTCTGGCTAAACATTTTGTCCTGTACTGGAGTTTTTCCTATTATTGTCTGCTACTCCAAAAATAAATTACTCCAAAGAGCACAATTCTCTTTCTTGTGCGTACGTGTGCAGACACATGACTTGAGGTATCACGTAGGTCTTTGGAAGTTATTTTACATGGCACCGTGGTGGTGTGCTAGGGCTGCCATCTAAAACACCACAGACTGGCTGCCTTATGCAACAGAAGGTTATTTTCTAACCTTTCTGGAGGCTGGGAGTCTAAGATTAAGGTGCCGGCAGATTTCGTTTTTCCTGAGGCCTTGTTCTGAGGTGTGCCACCTTCTCACTGTGAGCTCATGTGGTCTTTATTCTATGGGGCTGCAACTCTGGTGTCCATGTGTACAAATTTCCTCTTCTTACAGACACCAGTCAAACTGGATTAGAGGTCATCCTCTGGTCCTGGGGGTCAGGGCTTTGCACGTAAATCTTGGTGGGGCAATGGGGAGTGGGGACCAGTTCTGCTATTGGCTATTCTCCTGATAGTCAAGTAACTGGAGTTGCACCAAGTCCACCCTACGGATCTGCTTGTGATGAATCAAGGTACTTATCCACTCACGAACACTCGTTTAGTACAGTTTGTATCACCAAGATAAAGAAGAAACTGTCCCCAAACGGCTTGTGGTCTTGTGGCTCAAATGGATACACCCAACAGAGATCGTGAGAACACAACAGGCACTCGGTCCAGAGTGGAGATGAAGGAGCGACTCTGAGGGGTGGTTCTTCCCTGGATCTTAGTGGAGTTTCCAGAATCGGGGGGAAATCACCAGGCACAAAAAGCAAATACCACGACAAGGACAGGGAAGACAGGGAGCTTTGGAGAGACAGGCAGGAGGTGCCAGATCTCAGGAGCCCTAACGGTCATGCTGAGGAGCTCGGGCTTTATCCACGGGGAGGTGGGAGGGTGTTAAACAATGGAAGGCTTAAAGTGGGAGAGTCACAGCTCCGACCTCCATGGACCGTCCAAGTCAGTCGTTTTGTGCAAAACAATCAACAGTCTCTGCCACAGAGGCACTCTGGTATGTTGCAGTGAGTCCCTAGCAGCCTCCCAAGCCATGTCCCCAGGGAATTTGTCCCCACTACTAAGAGCCGAATGATTTACGGATATTCTTTATTAATTAGGCTACATCCAAGACTAACTCTTTAATGTCAACATGTCCACACATATGGGAGAGAAATAGGAGGAAAACAATCAGTTTACCAATAACGCCGAAAGAAGAACAAGGCTCTGGCAATCCTCATCCCTCCCCATACATTTCCATTCCAACCCCAGATACATTTAGACTCTGGGTAAGTCACATACGTTCGCTGTATCTCAGATGCATCCTCCGCAAGATGAGGAAAATAAGCGTTTCCCTCACAGGGTTACAAAGGGATCAGAACGGTTAATAAATGTAAGGCTCTCGGAACCGTGGCCGGCACACAGCAAATACAACAGGAATGTACTCTGTTACTACCACACTGAATGCTACTACTCTACCACTAAAGGAGAAAGAAGATGAGCACTTATGATCTAGAAAATGGATCTGAGGAAGCATAAGAACGGATACCCAGGCTTTTCCGTGGCAAACACATGAACAGTGGTCGTCACCAACTTCATCACGGTTCAGGAAGAGAAGAGCGCAATTTCAAGTGTGGCCGATGTGATAGACCCATGGGACAGCAAAGTGCAAATGGCCCCTGGGCATAGGGGATATAGTCTGGATTCTCAGGGGAGACAATGAGCCAGGCTGACATCATGAAGGTGGAACTCGTAAGTAAAACAATTCACAATTAAATTTAAGTGTCTTTGGGATGCCTGGGTGGCTCAGTCGTTAAGTGTCTGTCTTCAGCTCAGGTCATGATCCCAGGGCCCTGGGGATCCAGCCCCACATCGGGCTCCCTGCTCAGCAGGAAGCCTGCTTCTCCCTTTGCCCTGCTTGTGCTCTTTCTTGCTCTCTCTGACAAATAAATAAAATCTTAAAAATAAATAAATAAATAAAGTGAAGCATCTTCAAGACACAGGCCCATCTAACATTTACAGAAGGGCCAAACAGATGATATTCCAGAAGACAGAGGTTAGGGGGTTAAAAAAAAAAATCAAGCTTTCTGAAGAGCACACTACTTGCATATAATTCAAACCACTATATATTTATGTAAAATACTATAGAGCTTATTCTATTAATTGACACAACTTGAGCTGGGGAAGTCAAGTGCGTGGCGGCAATCTGATTTCATTACTCTTACTGGCATTTTTAACTCTGGGTTACCGTTCGGTGGTAAAGAGAAGGATACAATCGCACCTGAGGGTTAAATTTTTTTTTAAATTATACAATATCCAGCATTTTTTTCACCCTTTAGAGAAAACACTTCCTCAAAGATATTGCTGCCGTGTTAAATCTTTACACTACGCACATTTTTCAAAGAAGGGCCGCTCCTTTGGGCAAGTTACGGCTCTATCTTCAGGGGGCTGCCATGTTGGTGACAAAGGACACAGAGCAGAAAAAAGAGCACCTCACTACAGCTCAGCAACGCCCAGAAGCAGGAGCTCCAACGGCACGTTCCAGATGCTATTTGATGATGAATGATAACATTAAGCTCTTATTTGAAGGCAGCCTACAGTAAGTCTCCATTCCCTGATATTAAAAACTTGTAAAGGAACATAAAGCTGGCCTCCTACTATAATTTACCTCCACTGGTTAAAGCATCCTTCTGAGATAACCAGCCTCAACTAGAGCAGGACAGGCTAGAGACAGGCTGGTAGGAGGCTGGACACAGAGGGGTGGAGGCCCCGTGCCTGTGAGGACAGAAGAATGCCAGCACGGAGAGAGCCACAGGAGCACCGTTTTCCCGGACTGGTCAAGCTGCACGATCAGCCTTAGATTTGAAACGTGCTAATTCAAATCTGTGGTAAGTTAGGAGCCATCCGGTTAACTGGAATGGTGTGAAAGCATTTCTCTGTATTCAGCTTCCTTAAAATTCATCAGGGAGGGAAAGAGAGAATGAGCTCTTAAGTGCAACCAGTAAAATGTGACCACTTCATATCACGAATTGTGATGAACAGTAGCTGAATTCTGGGAAATTTCAACCAAAAAGAGGGGAACATTGGTAGCGGACATATAGCTCCTCAGAATTCAAGCATGGTAGAGATTTTTGTAACAGTCCTAAAAGCCCCAACAAATGATCCTTTTGTTTGAAGTGCTGATACTTCAGTGGGCAGGTCTTCCAGAAGACACGGGGAGCAGGGAATAACCCCAGAGACACCCTGTTCCACAGACAGCAGCCCAGGAGCTGATGGGTGACATGCAAACAAGCATCTTCACCCCTTGAGGAAGGACGGAGAGGAGCAGCACTGTGAGAGCCTCTGATTCCACTGCTGGCCCCCAAGGAGCAAGGTCTACACAGGGAGAGAGCCTCTGCTTTAAGCAAATACGTAGCTCAAACGAGAAATGGGACTGATGGCTGGATAACGTGCATCCTGGGAGCAGTGAAAACGAATAAAATCCAGCAATCTGCAACAATACAGATGAATCTCAAAACAATGTCAAGTGAATGAAGCCAGAATACATATTGAGTGGTTCCCGTTATATAAAATTCAAAACCAGCAACACTAAGTAACAGTACCGGAAGTTAAGACAGTGGTTACCTTGGGGCAGAAAGGAAGGCCTTGCACTTGATCAGAAGGAGGTCTGAGGGGGACTTCTGAGATGCTGTGGGTTTTCCATTTCTTTTTTTTTTTTTTTTTAATTTATTTGACAGACAGATTACAAGTAGGCAGAGAGAGACAGGAGGAGGAGGCAGACTCCCTGCTGAGCAGAGAGCCCGATGTGGGACTCGATCCCAGGACCCTGAGATCATGACCTGAGCCGAAGGCAGAGGCTTTAACCACTGAGCCACCCAGGCGCCCAGGTTTTCCATTTCTTGACCCCTATAGGTGCTGCTTGAGTTTATACAGGGTGATAATCTACTAAGCTACAAGCTTACCATATAGAGTTTTACCTATGTATGTTATGCTTTAATAAATATAGTGGAGAAAGAAGGAGAGAAAATAAATAAGTAATCTTACAGCTATTCTAAAAGAAAACTCAGTCACTCAGTAAGTGAAAAAAATCAGACTGCCCTCTGATGTCTCCGTAGCACCATTCAATGTCAAAGGACAATGCCTACAAAGTTCTAGGAAAAGAAAAATTTACTCAAAATTTTTATACCCAAATTATTTATCAAATAAGAAAGGGCAGGGCGCCTGGGTGGCTCAGTGGGTTAAGCCGCTGCCTTCGGCTCAGGTCATGATCTCAGGGTCCTGGGATCGAGTCCCGCATCGGGCTCTCTGCTCAGCGAGAAGCCTGCTTCCCTCTCTCTCTCTGCCTGCCTCTCCGTCTACTTGTGATCTCTCTCTGTCAAATAAATAAATAAAATCTTTAAAAAAAAAAAAAAAAAGAAAGGGCAGATATTCTCAAGTATGCAAGAACTCAGACATAAAACAGTCTCTCTGAAAAACAACTACCTTTATGATGTACTACAGGCTGGCTTGCTGAACATACTTAAAAAAGGGAAAGGAAAGGAAAAAGGAAAGGAAAGGAAAAAGGAAAGGAAAGGAAAGGAAAGGAAAGGAAAAAGGAAAGGAAAGGAAAGGAAAGGAAAGGAAAGGAAAGGAAAGGAAAGGAAAGGAAAGGAAAGGAAAGGAAAGAAAGAAAGAAAGAAAGAAAGAAAGAAAGAAAGAAAGAAAGAAAGAAAGAGAAAGAAAGAAAGAAACTACTTAACAATTAAATCTAGCCAATTAAGCAACAAATCAAAAAGCCATCAACCCATTTTGAAAAAGTTTAACAAGGGGCACCTGGGTGGCTCAGTGGGTTAAGCCTCTGCCTTCGGTTCAGGTCATGATCCCAGGGTCCTGGGATCGAGCCCCGAATCGGGCTCTCTGCTCAGCGGGGAGCCTGCTTCCTCCTCTCTCTCTGCCTGCCTCTCTGCCTACTTGTGATCACTGTCTGTCAAATAAATAAATAAAATCTTTAAAAAAAAAATAAATAAAAATAAAATAAAATAATACACATAAATTGCTGATAATAGCAATACTGTGTATTATTTTCCAAACTGAATTAGTTGGTACCAAAAAGTGGTGTCCCTTCATTTTGTCCACTACCATCCCTACCCCCCCCCACACAAATAGCCCCCAATTTAATGAACCTAACAACACAGACCTCATTGTCTATGATCCATATCTAGTGGACCAAGTGAGCCATGAGGTTGAAGGAAGATCCACTTATCTTAATGACAAAATAGGGAAGGAACTGTGCAGGGTTTGACTGTTTTATAAACAGAGGACATATTCTGATGGCTAAACCTGCTTTCTTGTTGTTCAAAACCAATACTCTGAACTCCAGAACATCTTCTCTAATAACTTACCTGGAGTTAACGAGGGGAGAGTTTCGAGCCACTAATTACTGCATATCCCAACGCAGGCTGCCAGTTGGCGGTGTCCTCGGGGACGCCCACCAGTGAAGGAGCACTCGCCACCCTCACCCCTGCAGTGACAGCAGCCGCTGACTTGAGAGCCAACTCATCTGGGAAGCGAGAGCGAGGACGTTGCGCCTGGCTGCATCTTTTGTAATAATTATGTGGAGGAGGTAAGTGGAATGGAGACAAACAGATACCAATCCTCCCCAAGCACCCAATTCAGTTTTTACATGCAACAAAAACAAAGTCTACCTTTTCTGAGATAAGTCAGTGTTTCGGATAAATTCACAATCACTGTGAAGGCCAATTAAAGTTCAAACATAAGCTAGCAAGAATCCTAGAAATCCTTTTCCTTGAACGCAGCGGACGGCTCTTACCTGCAGATTACAGCTTCAGACATCTAAGTATCACTGACAGTGCACAGCAATGAGAGAGCTAGACTCTCAAACTTCTCATCTCAAAAGACTCCGTACATATAACTCGAGCCACTGTTTTTGGCACAAGTTCCAAGACTCTTCGAGACTCTTTGGGAGAACGTTTTTGCAATTTTCACTCCAGAACCATACTGTGAACCAGGCTCTGAAATTTCCAGTGGTGAAATGAGTAAACATTAACAGTCAAGTGATAAAATAAGAAAAAATTAAAAACAGTATCGAAGACACCTCTAGCCAAACGGCATCGTGCTAATGACTTCTACTTTTAGATGACAAGTCGTGCTATTTCAACAACCAAATCTCACTGCAGACATCCTTCAGGAACAGGTACCAAGGCAACCACGCCGATGCCAGGCTGTGGGGAGCCGTGGGGGGCTGTGGGGAACCGGGGGAAGACGAGCGCTTTGATATACAGATAACGATCCAAAACACCACCACAAACGAAAAATTATCTGAGGAAAAACGAAAAACTGGACCTAATTCAACATCCATCTGGCATCTCTGAGAAAGAAATAACTTAGGACTCCCTGTCTTTAAAAACTTTGATATTTCAAAACTGCAAGTAAGGAAGATTCAAGTCTTCTGAATGAGACTGTTTTAAAGACATTTTGTGGCTGACATTTGAGTGATATTTCTGGACACGCCATCTCTGGTTGATTACTCAGGTATGGAATATTAAGCTGGTATCCTGTAACTTGCTCCTCTCAGAGCAGCTAAAAGCAGGACAGACTGCTGTCGAAATACATCATAAAACACTTCGATTTCAAAATAGTTCTGCGTTAAAAAACTATTAGTCATAATACGAACATGCAGAATGAGAGAAGCAAGCAATACAAACTTCATTTCTCCTCAATATGAGTAATGAAAATCAAGTCAGACACACACCTACACCCAGCATCAAACGCAGACTCAAATCCCAGTGGAATTAGGATCCTGAAGTCAACAGATCCCATGCAGACCAGCCAGGTTATATGATTCTGGAGGATGGGAGGTAGGATCACCAAGAAGTGGGGTAAAAAGAAATGATGTGCACAAACGTAGTTGTATCAGGAAGCTCGTGTGTCCATCACTGTGTGTGATACAGAACAAGGGGACCCCAAATATCTTCATGTCCCAATCCCCAGAACTTCACATGTCAGCTTCTGTGGCAAAAAGGACTCTGCAGCTGTGATTAAGTTAAGGACTGTAAAATGGGAAGATTACCTGGGTGGGCCTGATGTCACTGCAGTGGTCCTGCGAGGAGGGATGGCGAGCAGTCAGTGGGAGGACCATAGACCAAAGAATGCAGCAAACACTAGAGGCTGAGAAAGGCAAGGAATCTGGATTCTCCCACTGAGCCTTTTGAAGGAACCAGCTCTGCTGACATGGTGATTTTGGGTCCGTGACATCGATTTCAGATGTCTGACCTCTAGAACCATAAAAGAATACACCGGTATTGTTTCAAGCCACTAAATTTGTGGCCATCTGCTATAGGGCCAACAGGAAACGAATACTCTGTGAAAAAATATCCCGGGTGCTTAACCACATTAGCTCTTACAGCTGTGCCTAACATCACCTTTTTCAAAACGCCTCAACAGACGAGTCATAAGAGGTCTACGAAAATAGTTGCCTCCCTGTCACACAAAGTGAGAGTAACAGAATACATTTTTACCTTGACACAGAAAATTTGCCAATTAAATATGCCTTCATTCTTACAGAGGCTATAAAACAATATGAGCAACAGTATAAAAACAATACGCTCTTCCTATCAAACCCGAGAAACAGGCATTCTTCCCTTAAACCTATCAACCTCCATGGTGCTCCCATTCTATCGGTGGTCTTCTGTGTGTGGTAGGAACCTTCCGTCAAAAAGAAAGAAAAACTATTGGCCAGTCCCAAGTTCCTGGCTACTCCAGCTGGGGAAGGCGTGGAAGGGGGACAGGAAGGCTGAAAAACCAGCAGAAAACTGTCTGTCAGTAAAGCACTCACTGCTCTTTCCTACTCATCATGGCCAGGAAGGAATCAGAAGGAGACGGTGAGGTCATCAATACAAAGATACTACGACTCTCAGAAGCGGTCAAGTCGGGACTTCAGGATAGGTAGGGGTTTCTCAGACTTTTTCTACAATGGCATCTGTTTCCCTGTAGATGTCAAAGACGGCTTGCAAAAACAGCTTCGCAATAATCCCCTCCGTGACCCTGCCCTTACTTCCTTTGTAGGGTGATCCCGGGCTCAGTCTCGCGACCTGCTTTGTGCAGTGGGACATGAGCAAAAGTGAACCAAGCAGACACTTGGCAAGTGCTTGAATGCCAGCCTCGCAGCCCCCACACCTGTGAGTGACACCATCCTCAACCACCAACCCCCGCTGACCCCGGATCCATGAGAAAGCCAAGTAAATACCAGCTGAGCCAGTCTGGACCAAGAGAAGTGGGAGAAGATAAAATGGCTGTTATATCCCACTAGGTTTGGGGACAGTTTGTTGTGCAGTGAAAGCTAACTTGATACAGTTAATAAAGCTAACACAAAAACACTGTAGAAATTTTGAAGAATTAAGAAAAAGAAACGAGTAGAAAAATAGAAATAACCCAGAGTCCCAATACACAAAGACATTAGTCAAAAACTTTTTGATTAACTCATGTTAATGGAGCTATGTAAACATATTCTATAAGCAGAATCACACTGTAAATTCACCTTACAGTGTGCTGTCAGCATTCCCCATGTCATTTTATATTCCATGTTCTACCATAGTTCATTTAACCCTTCTTTTATTGGACTTTATAGTGGTTTCAAAATTTTCACTTTAAACACTGCTGCAAAATATATATATTCTTGTATAAACTTTTGACTGAATTCTGGATTATTTCTTGAGGACAGAACCCCAGAAAGAAACATATGACAACAAAACGTGCAGAGCTTCTACAGGGCCTGATACATACAGCTAAAATGCAAGTCTGGGAGACCCCCCAAATTACCCAACAGCAATGTATGAAAGCAGTCATTTCACCAAACCATCAAACTCTCACCATCACTCTGATGATTCTATTTTAAAGTCTCCGTTAACTGATAAACTAAAAAATGGCAATACAATTTAACTTGCATTTCTCTGACTGCTAATAAGGCTGACTAGTTTTTCATATGGTTTTTTGTGAAATATGCGTTCTTCTGATAATTTTTCTTACTGAGAGATGAAAAGTACGTGCCCTTCAATAGCAGTTAAGTTGATAAGGTGAGTTCAGGGCAGAGATTTTTAAATGATTTATTTATTTGAGAGAGACAGAGAGAGAGAGAGAGAGAGAGGAAGAGCTCATGCAAACAGGGGGAGGGGCAGAGGGAGAGAGCGAGTCTCCAGCAGATTCCCTGCTAAGCGCAGAGCCTAACGGGGGCTCAATCTCAGGACCCTGAGTATGACCTGAGCCAAAATCAAGAGTCAGATGCCTAACTAACTGAGGCACTCAGGTGTGCCCTTTCTCTTTTTTTAAAGATTTACTTACTTTAGAGCAAGAGAGAGCAAACAAGTGCAGGGCAGAGATTTTTTTAACCCCAGGTCCAATGGTCATGTACACACATTTTTTTTCGTAGACAGAAACTACAGCCTTCATCAGCTTCCTTAAGTAGCGCATGATCTCACAAACCCTGAGAACCAGCTGACTTAAATGGTGGGGAACAGCATAGGCAGGTTCCACTATTGGGATGCTCAGAGCTGTCGAACCAGACACAGAATACATAACCGAATGAAAGGCAAGAGAGGAGTTGTGATTAGTGATGAAGGAAGATACAGGAGGAGGTAAGAATGATGGCAACATAATATATTAAATGTGCATTTAAGTCAAGAAATTTAATAATTTAATAGATACCACTGTGTTCTTTTTTTTTTTTTTTTTTTTTTTTTAAGGCTCATCTCCACTTGCTACAGGCTGACCGACTGTCCTGTTATTATTGAAGCCCTAAGCAGCAATGGGATGGTATTTGGAAGTGAGGTCTTTGTCGTAATTAGGTCACCCGGGCAGATCCCTCATGAAGGAGGTTAGTGCCCTTATCAGAAGAGACATGAGAGGGGCGCCTGGGTGGCGCAGTGGGTTGAGGCCTCTGCCTTTGGCTCAGGTCATGATCTCAGGGTCGTGGGATCGAGCCCCGCATCGGACTCTCTGCTCGGCAGGGACCCTGCTTTCCCCTCTCTCTCTGCCTCCCTCTCTGCCTACTTGTGATCTCTGTCAAATAAATAAAATCTTAAAAAAAAAAAAAAAAAAGGAAGAGACACAAGACAGAGATGACCTCTCTCTCTGCCATGTGAAGTCATGACAAAGAGGTGTCTTTCTACAAACCAGAAGAAGGGCCTCACTGGAAACCAAATCTTCCAGCACCTTGACTGTGGACTTCTCAGCCTCCAGAACAGTGAGAAATTTCTCTTGTTTAAGCCCCTTAGTCTATGACATTTTTTTTTTAGACCACGTGAAGCCACAGTGATGTCAGTCTGGGCTGCAGTCCTACTGCAGTTACACTCTGTGTCCCAATCTAACAGGTCCTTAACTGTTTTTCAGGTTTCATTAGGTTACTGGCTCCAATAAAAGGGAAGCCTGGGGGCACTCTGGTGGCTCAGTGGGTTAAGCATCTGCTTTCTGCTCAGGTCATGATTCCAGGGTCCTGGGATTGAGCCCTGTATCCGGCTCCCTCCTCCTGCTCAGTGGGGAGCCTGCTTCTCCCTCTGCCTGCCTCTCCCCCTGTTTGAGCTCGTTGGTTCTGACAAATAAAGAAAAGTTTTTAAAAAAAGGGAACTGTATCTTTCACAAGGTTTGGAAAGATATTAGAGAATATGTACTTGATAATTTTGATTCTTAAAAAAAGTATACCGAGTGAGTAAAAATTCTGTATTATCTATTAAAAGCATCAATGAAAAGAATAAACTTGATCTTCTGGTCCCTGTGCTAGGAACACAGTCAGCTGAAAAATAATCTCCACATTGTTGTAAAGTTGGGCAACTCACTTCTCTGCATTCTTTTCCAGCAAATTATAGCTAGTGAAGTGCTTTGGATAGCAATTGCTTATCCTCTGGTCAACCGAAATGACCAAACAATGAACCTTTAGCACCAACCATTGATCTTGCTAATTGCATCTGCCACTATATTTGCTTCTTTTGTTTCTAGTCAGTCCTCTTTTCCAACACCATTCCAACTGTTAAATGGTCAGAACACACAAAGTGACAGATTTAGTGCTTGACTGGCAATTTATATAACTGACTGCAACGCTGCTGTTGTGGTGAACCATGATTTATTTGTCTCCCATTGCGGCACATAACCTTTAAATGCAAGGGGAAAAAGCCAACACCTCCTTAAAGTTTATATATGACCATCTACCTCTATATCCTATGAACTGCATTTGAAAGAGAGCTGACCGCATGAGTGATGGGTTTCTTTCCTTTCTCTGCAGCTATAACTTTACACACAATCCACTCATGGATCCTGGGCTCAGTCAATGTTCTTCATTTGCATGTGACTCAGAGCAAGATCTGGGATATATGGAAATGATGCCAAGAGTTAGCTAACAGAACCTACAGTTGAAGGGTTAAAACAAGGAACACTTGGTGTGAGAATGCTACATTTAAGGGTCCATGGATGGATGTGGGGCATCTTAAAATTCCCCGAGTTACATGTAAAATTTCCTACATGAAAATACACATTTTGGGGAGAGTAGCTCTATAGGTTTCACTGGTTTCTCAAAGGGGTCAGTGATTCTTGAAAAGATTAAAAATGATGGCTTAAGGGAACTTGACCTAACCTTGCAAAATAAAAGGCATTAAAGGCAGGGTGCCTGGGTGGCTCAGCTGGTTAAGCTCTGGACTCTTGATTGCAGCTCGGGTCATGATCTCAGGGTCATGAGATCAAGCCCGGCACTGGGCTCTGTACTGGGCATGGGGCCTGCTTAGAGTCTCTCTTCCTTTCTCCCGCGGCCCCTCTTCCCCTCCCTGGAAAAAAACAGAAAAACAAACAAACAAAAAAACCTCTGAAGAAATAATATAAAAAAATAAAAATAAAGAGGGATTAAAGGCATGTCAACAATGAAACGTCAAAGGACATCAAGTTTTACACCAAGGTGATAAATAAAGAGATGAGAGAAATGATTGGTGCTATGGGCCAAACGGTTTCTTCTCCCCTAAAATGCATGAAGTCTTAACTCCTTGTCCTCAGAATGATACTGTATTTCAAGACAAGGTCTTTACAGATGTGATCTGGCTAAAATGAGGTCATTAGGGTGGGCCCTACTCCAATGTGGCATCTTTACAGGAAGGGGAAATCTGAACATAGAGAGGAACCACCATGAGGACACAGAGAGAAGGCAGCCATCTATCAGCTGAGGAGAGGGGTGTGGAACAGATCCTTCCCATACAGCCCTCAGAAGGAACCAGTTTGGCTGATAACATGATCCAGAACCTCCAGCCTCCACAAGTGGGAGAAAATAAATTTGTGTTGTTGAAGCTAGTGCCACACCGTGGCACTTTTTATGGCAGCCTTCACAAATTTAACGCTCTTAACTCTAACACTGGGTTAAGAGATGATTCAAAAAGCAGCTAGGACCAGGGCACCTGGCTGGCTCCATAGAGCATATGACTCTTGATCCCAGGGTCATGAGTCTAAGCCCCATGTTGGGCACAGAGTGTACTTAATAATAATAAATAAGTAAATACATAAATAAGCAAGCAGTTAAGACCGAGAGATTATTCTGGGGGTTAAAAACAGGGTGATACCAGAAATGAAAGGGGAAATGGTCTTGACATTTGTACATACTATGGAAGATGATAACTGCAATGGTTCCTTGCCTGCTACAGCACCCAGCCAACGACTGCAACGTTGAGAGGATAAACTGAGTAAAAATAACTTCTTGAGACTGTGTAAACAGGCAAGGAAGAGGCAGAAAAACAATTATATTCCATCTGTTCACACTGAAAATTATCAAAAATTAATCCAGACTTCTGCTGCTAGCCATGATAAAGTAACCGGAAAAAAATGTGTAATGTAACTGCTTCTAGACATTGGGCAAGAAGAAGTACCAGACTCCTCCCTGAGGAAAGGGAAATAAGTGTGCGGAACCATATGATCACCCCTGGAAGCATTTCCAGACTGTCATGCAGGAAGTGGGAGATCAAACAATATGGTGGCACTGCTGACTGAAAGGAGATCAGAGTTTGAGGCTACTAAGGTAGGAGCAATTGGTAGGGCAGAACAGTAGAAACAGAGAAGCCATAAGAAAAAGAGCTCCAGATGACTGCACAGGGGTTCCTGTAAGTCCTTTGGCTGAATACTAAGTGCAATGTCCAGGGCAAAGCTCCTCAAGGCTAAGAAAGAAAAAAGAAAAAAAAAAAAAAAAAAAAAAGGGAAAAACTACAAAGGAGATAAAGCCAAACAATTACTGGAGTGTGCACAGAGCTAGGGAATATTCATTTCCAGATCAGCTAAGGAAGAGGAACCTCACTGAACACCCTGGTCATTCAACAGAGATCCCAAAAGTCTTAGGAAAGGACTAATCAAGCCCACAAATAACATCTAGTCTGGACCAACCCTAACCAAGGTTGAAAGGAGGACTGGGAAAAAAATCAAGTTGGTCACAAAGAAATTAACTGCTTCCCTAAATGAAACTCAACAACCTACAAAAGGAGACAATAATAGCTACACATTCGAAAATATATATTCGTATCTACTATGACATTATAATAGAAAAATACTAGACATGCAGAGATATAGGAAAAGGTGATCTATAAATAAAAGAAGAATCAGTCAACAGAAACAGATTAAGAAATTACATCAGTAGATGAAAAAATGTTAGAACAATTAGTTACAATGTGTTCAAGAATTTAAAGGAAAATGTGAACATAATAAGGAAATAAACAGGAACTGTTTAACAGAGAAGTGGAATGAAAAGAAAAACTATATGAATATACTTGAACTGAAAGTTGTAAGATCTGAAATGAAAATTTCACTGACAGACTTATTGAAGATCAGACAATGCAGAAGGATCAGTTAAGGTGAAGACATAGTAAAAACAAAAACAAGCAAAAAAACCAAGAAACAAAAAACAACTCACAAAAACAAACAAACAAACAAAAAAACCAAAAAAAACCAAACTGAAGCACAAAGAGGTGGACAGGGTTTACACAGAAACAAAGTTTTATGCAGTGGACTTGTGGAAGACATCAGGCAGTCTAATGTAAGTGTAATCTGGCTTCCAGAAGAGGAAAGAGAAATGAGAGCTGCCTACTTAATAGGTAGTAAGTAGATAAGTATATACAGAAATGGATAAAATTGTTCTAATTTGATAATTAAACCCATATATCAAAAAATTTCCAAAAAACCCTCAAAAAGTAGAAACAAAGGAAACCACAGGAAGGTAAATAATTAAACTGCTTAAAACCAATGATGAAGAGAAAATTTTAAGAGCAGTCAGAGAAAAATAAGACACATTACACAGAACAATGGTAAAAATGGCACCAAAAGAATGCAAAATAGAAAACAACAGAACACTACCCTTAGAGTGCTGAATGGAAAAAACAGCACTGTCAATCTTAAATTTTATATTTAGAAAAAGATTCTTTAAAATGAAGGCAAAATAGAGATAATTCAGAAGAAGAAAGCTGAGAAAATTTGTGGCCAAGTGATACAACAAGAAATATAAAAGGAAATTCTTCAGGATGAAAGGAGCACCAGATGGAAGCTCAGATCTATATCAAGGGGCAAAAAGCACTAGAAATGGTTATGTCTGTCAGTAAATATTAAAGACTTTTTTTCTTTTTTGTTAACTTATTTAAAAGATAGCTTACTTACAAAAAATTATAACACTGTCACTTGAGGTTTTAACATATCAACCAATTTGACCAGACATTTACAGAACACTACAAGATACATAACATTTTCATGTGTATATGAAAAATTCATCAATTCAGACAATATGCCAGGCCATAAATCAAGTCTATAAACTTCTAAAGAAGGGAAATCATACAGATTATGATTTGTGATCATAATTAAATTATACATCAATAACAGAATGATTGCAAAATCTTCAAAAACAAATCATCTTTAAATGACCCACATGCCAGGGTACCTGGGTGGCACAGTTGGTTAAGCATCCGACTCTTGGTTTTGGCTCAGGTCATGATCTCAGGGTCCTGAGACAGAGCCCTGCATCAAACTCCATGCTCACTGTGGAGTCTGCTTGAAATTCTGTCCCTCTCCGTGCCCCTCTTTCTGCTCATGCACATGCTCTCTTTCTCTAAAATAAAAATAAATAAACGAACTCCTTTCAATAACCCACATGCCAAAGAAGAAATTACAAGGGAACTGGAAAATATTTTTAAATGAATGACAGTTAAAACATAAAAATGTGTGGGATGTAGCTCAAACAACAATTAGAGAGAAATACATTTCTATAGCCCTAAAAATGCTAACATTAGGAAATGAGAAAGATTGAAAATCAACGATCTAAGCTTTCTCCTAAAGAAATTAGAAAAATCAGAGCAAATTATTCTCAAAGTGAGCAGAAGAAAAGCAAATCAATGAAATACAAAACAAGGAATAAAGGAATTCAATCAGCAACACCACCAGTTTTTTAAAAAGGGAAATAAAATTGATAAAGCCTAGGCAGACCAATTAAAAGCAAAGGGGAGAAACACAAATTACTAGTATCATAAATAAAAATGGGGATATCATCATAGATGCTACAGACCAACTTAAAGGAAACACAAAATTACCAATGCTTAAAGAAACAGAAAAACCTGATGAGCCTTCTATCTATGGGAATGCTGAATTCATAATTCAAAACTTTTTCCACAAAGAAAACTCAAGACCCACAGGGGTTTACTAATGAATTCTTTCAAACATTTAAAAATATCAGTTTTACAAACTGTATCAGAACAGGATATTTCTAATACAAAAACTGTACAAAGATACTATAAGAAAGGTAGAGACCGGGCGCCTGGGTGGCTCAGTGGGTTAAGCCGCTGCCTTCGGCTCAGGTCATGATCTCAGGGTCCTGGGATCGAGTCCCGCATCGGGCTCTCTGCTCAGCAGGGAGCCTGCTCCCTCCTCTCCCTCCGCCTGCCTCTCTCTCTACTTGTGATCTCTCTCTGTCAAATAAATAAATAAAATCTTTAAAAAAAAAAAAAAAAAAAAAAAAAAAAAAGAAAGGTAGAGACCAATATCCCTCATGAGCTAAAGTAGAAAAATTTTCCAAGAAAATATTAGCAAATCAAAACTAGAAATACATAAAAACATAAAAAACAAAAACCATGATTATCTCAATAGATGCAGAGAGAACATTAAACAAAATCCAACACCCTTTCATGATAAAATCATCCTACAAACAAGGAACAGAGGGCACCTCCGACACCTGACAAAGGTCATCTAAAGTAACTCACAGAAAACATACTTAATGGGGAAAGATTGGAAGCTTTCCAAGATCAGAAATATGATAAAGATGTCTGCTCTTGTCACTTCTATTCAACACTGTTCTAGAGGTTGCAGTCAAAGCAATTAGGCAAGAAAATGAAATAAAAGGCATCTACATAGAAGGGAGGAAGTTTAACTGTTTGTAATTGCAGATGACATGACTTTGTATAGAGAAAATTCTGAAGAATCCACTAAAAATTAAACCTAATAAACGAGTTCACCATCATTAGAGGACACAAGGTCAATATAAAAATCAATTGTATTTTATATACTAGCAATGAACAACCTGAAAATAAGTTAAGAAAATAATTTTATTTACAATAGCACCAAAAAGAATAAAATGTTTAGGGAATTTAACAAAGGCAGTGTAAAGCATATACTCTGTAACTGACAAAATACTGTTGAAAGAAATTAAAGAGATCTAAGTAAACGAAAAGACATTTTGTGTTCATGGATCTCAAATTTGGTATAAGACAGCAAGACTCTCCAAAATAATCTACAGATTCAATGCAAGCCCCATCAGAAGACCAATTGGCTTCTTTGTAGTAACTAATAAGCTGCTCATAGAATTCATATGGAAGGTCAAGGGACTCAAAATAGCCAAAATAATCTTGTAAAAGAACAACAAAGTTAGAACTAATATGCCCAATTTCAGAACTTAATAAAAAGCAACAGTATTAAAGACAGTGTAGAACTTAACATTGGATAGATGTATAGATCAATGAGACAGACTTGAGAATCCAGAAATAAAATCATTTATCTATGGCCACATAATTGTTAACAAGGGTGTCAAGACCATTCGATAAGGAAAATACAATCTTTTCAACAAATGGTGCTAGGACAACTGGACAGCCACGTACAAAACAATGAAATTGAACCTTTATTGTACCACATACAAAAATTAAAAAGGGATCAAAATTCTAAACATAAGAGCCAAATATGTGGGAGAGAGGAGTACTGTGGAATGATAGCTAATGAGTACAAAGCTTCTTTTTAAGCTAATAAAAATGTTCGAAAACTATGGTGATGGTTGTACATCCCTGAACATACTAAAAAAGCTGAATTGTGTACTTCAAATGTGTGTATTATATGATATGTAAATTTTATTTCAATAAAGCTTTCACTTAAAAAAAAAGATAATACAGTAATACCAAGTGGGCTTTAGTATAAAAATACGACGCTGATTAAACATGTGAACAATCAACGTAATCTGCCACACTGGCAAATAAAGGATATGTAATAGTTAACTACTGCTGTACAACACAGTACTCCAAACTTGGAACTTAACATAAATAACATTTGTTATCTTAACACTTTCCCAGGGTAGGAATCTGAGAGTGGCTTATCTGGGTAGTTTTGGATCAGGGTCTCTCAGGAAACAGTCAAGCTGCCAGTTTAGGGCTAGTCAATGACTGAGGCTGGATGATCCACTTCCAAGTTCACTCAATAAGGTTGATTGCAATATGACAGCTGGCTTTCCCTAAGAGCAAGTGACTACAGAGAGAGTGAAAGACAGCAAGGGCCCTAAGGGAGCATACCCAAGATGGAAGCTGCAGTGTCTTTCATAATTTAGTCTCACAAGCGACATGTTGTTATTTCTGCTGTATTCTATTGGTCACAGAGACCAACAGGAGCAGACTGCATAAGGGTATGAATACCAGGATACAGAGATCATTAGGAGATACCCTGGAGGATGGCTACCAGAAGAGAAAAATCATGAGTATTTCAAGAGAGGCAAAACAAAAACAAAAACAAAAACAAAAAACCTTTTTGGCAATATTTAACACCCTTTCATAAAAACCTAAAGGAGCTAGGATTAAAAGGAAACTTCCTCAACCTGATAAAAAGGTGTTTTCTAAAGACATATAACTAGTATCCATTTACAAATGAACAATAATACTTTCCTCCTAAAATCAAGATAAGGCAAGGATATTCCTTCTCACTGCTTCTATTCCACATTGTAGTGGAGGGCCTAGCCAGTGTAATAAGATAAGAAAAACAATAAAGAATAGTAATTGGAAAAAAAGAAATAGAATGGTCTTTTGGGGGAGACAAGATGATTATGTATATAAAAAATCTTAGGAAATATGCCACAAAGGGGGGGGGGGAATAAAAGCCAACAAACCCTACCAGACCCAGACTTATAAGAAAATTAAGAAAAATCATAGGGACCAAGATCGATTTACACAAAGCTGTTGTATTTTTAAGTGCTAGCAATAATGAAAAATGAAATTTTAAAAATTTCCACTTACAATAGCATCAAAAACCTAAAATACTTAAGGATAAATTTAACAAAATATATGCAAGTAAAAACTATAACACTGCCAAGAGAAATTTTAAAAACCTAAACAAACGGAAAAATATATCATGTTCACAGATTGGAAGGCTCTATATTGTTAGATGCAAATTCTCTCCAAATTGATCTGTCACTTCAAATTCCAATCAAAACCCCAACAGGCTGATTCTAAAATGTATCTACATGTACAAAGGACACAGACTAGCCAAAACAATTTTGAAAAAAAATAATTTACACTATGTGATTTCAAGACTTCTTCCATAGCTACAGTCATCAAAACAACATGGTACTGCTCTTAGAGGTACAACGAGGGAACACAGTATACCTACATTTATTGAGTAAATCAGCATTTAACTAAGCACCAAAGCAATTCTTTAGGAAAAAATTCTTTTCTACTCATGGTGCTAGAAAGATTACTTGTACAGAAAAAAATTATACACAAAATTTAATTTGAGCTGATCATAGATCCAAGCCTACACAAAAGCAGGGTTTTTCTTTCCTCCCCTCACCACACTGACACCTCCCCTAAGGGACTCAGTACTGCACAGGACACAACGTTGGTGCTCAATAACTATTTGGTGAATCACAGAACTATGCATGAGAAAAACTACCTGCCATTGTAAAAAATATCAGGAAGGGACAAGTGAGTGGGGCAGTGAATGGTCAGGAAAGGGCTGAGAAAAAATGTCACATGAAAGGATGGCTGAAGGAACCATCTCTCCATCTAGTCGGGAAATGACAATTCCAAGCGGAGAGCAAAGATCATGAAGACCTAAGAAGCAGACAATGAGAGTAGACAGCGAGCGAGTGAGGGGCCGGAGCAGCACAAAAACATGGAGGCCAGATCATCTGGGGTCTAAGGGCTCAACAGGGTAGGTTAAAGAATTCTAATCCCAGAAGTGATATAGCTCACTGTGGGATTTCATGAAAGCACCTTGAGTGTTACGTCAACAATGAGACTGGATGGAGCGAGGTAGGAAGCGGAGATACCAGTTAGGACGCTCCTGCAGCAACCCAGGTGAGAGGAGGAGGCGGTACACTCCTCGCAGAACGGAAGTTCAAGTGTAACACTAGAACTGTGGCATTCTAGCAGATTTGGGTATGAGTTGTAATTTCAGTTGGCCATTTTCAACTACCAGTTTCACTGTTTCCTTCAAAGATTCTGTTTAAGAGGGGAGGGATCCTGTCTACTGCATGTAGTACTGTGCCCCAAACTCAAAAGCTTACAGAAATATGCTGTAATGAGCCGGAGGTCAGAATCTGACATGGTCTGGTAGATAGGAGCTGTCCAAGGAAAAGAGCCATTCTTTGGGATGCCTGGGTGGCTCAGTTGGTTAAGCAGCTGCCTTTGGCTCAGGTCATGATCCCAGCGTCCTGGGATCGAGTCCCACATTGGGCTCCTTGCTTGGCGGGGAGCCTGCTTCTCCCTCTGCCTCTGCCTGCCATTCTGTCTGCCTGTGCTCGCTCTCTCTCCCTCTCTCTCTGACAAAATAAATAAAATCTTAAAAAAAAAAAAAAAGAGCCATTCTTCTTAGAACAACAAACACCAAAGGCAACAGGGAGGGTACTGGGCTCTATTCAAATCACAAAACATTTGATAATGAGCACGGGGAAGTTTGCTAATATTAGACACCCTCTCATGCAGCAGGCGGGTAACTCACAGAATTCCTCAGTGGAAAATGCGAACAACTCAGAAAGGTCTAGATAAACATAAATATGCAAAGCTGATCCATGATGAGTTGTGTTAAGGCACAGTTTCGGGGTCCACCACTCAATTTCTGGTGCTGCCAGCATTAAGGACACCATCCTCCACTTCACCCCTATCGAGCCCTGGCCCCTCAAAACGCACTCACGTACGATACCCTTCAGGTCTAAGTTAGTATAACATGGCTTTTTTTTTTTTTTTTTTTAGTATAGGAATAATATAATACCTAGCAGATGGCTTGGAGGGGAAACACTATATAAACATAAGATATTATATATGTATTCAGGTGATAAGAACTATAGTTACAGATATGCCTCGAATAAAAAAAAATGAAATCTGGAATCTCTGTACCACCGCCCCCTCCCCCAGGGCAAGAATACATTTAGTGTCCTATTAAATCAAAGAATGGCCCACTGCAAACAGTGGCCTGCCTCACCAGCTGGAGTTAACACAGATTGATGTACATGTTCAATCACACTGAACCTGACAGTGGGCTTCCTGAAATTTATAATACAGAATGGAAACGTTTTATGTGTTGTAACTCCCCACCCCTTTTAAGGCAATAACTCACCAGGCAGAAATATAATTCGCTGAGGATTTTTAAAATCCACACTTAGAGCATTTTCTGGGGTTAAAAATTCACTGGAATAAAATATATAAAATGGAACTTGTTAAAAAATATCATGTAGGAGACTGACTGGAATCATTTTTGATTATCAACTAAGACCATGGGAATCAAAGAATAGGAAATATTTCTTGCGGAGTATGTCGAAAGAATATTAACACAGAAATAAAATGTAAGAGCATGTAATAGAATTCTAGCCCAAACTGAAAGTTTGGTAATGATTTTTCTAGTCCTGGCATTTTATTTTTCACAGAATAAAAATTAAAGTGTCCGGACTCACTCTAATCTGTCATCTAACAATAAATGATTTAACTGTTTCAGTACTGATATATTTAAGGATAGATATTTAGAGGAATACTTTTTGGGGGGGGTTCTTTAAGTTTCTTTAAAAAAAATTTTTTTTTTATTTGAGTAGAGTTGACACACAATGTGTCATGAAATTTCAGGTGCACAGTATCGCCACTGGTGTGGCGGCCATCTGTCCCCAAAAGACACTACTATAGTACCATCAACTGTATTCCCTCTCATCCCCATGACTAGAGGTCCCCTAACTGGAAGCCTGTATCTCCCACTCCCCTTCCCCCATTTTGCCCATCTCCACCCACCCGTCCCCTCTGGTAAACATCAGTCTATTCTGTGTAAATGATTCTGCGCTTTATTTGTTTTGTTTTTTAGATTCCACACATGAGTGAAATCATATGGTGTGTGTCTTTCTCAGTCTGACTTACTTCCCGTAGCATAATACTCCCAAGCTCTATCCCTCTTGTCACAAATGGCAAGATTTCATCCTTTTTATGGCTACAGGATACTCCCCCCCACCCCGTACATACACGCCACATCTTCTTTAGACAAATGCTTATTTTTTTTTAAAGATTTTATTTATTTATTTGACAGAGAGAAATCACAAGTAGGCAGAGAGGCAGGTAGAGAGAGAGGAGGAAGCAGGCTCCCTGCTGAGCAGAAAGCCCGATGTGGGGCTTGAACCCAGGACCTGGGATCATGACCTGAGCCAAAGGCAGCGGCTTAACCCACTGAGCCACCCAGGCGCCCCTAGACAAATGCTTATTTTTGAAGTCAAAAGATCTGAACTAAAAATCTGATTTTGTCAGGATCAAGCCACGTCAGTAATATAGCTTTAATCAAGTCACAATCTCCCTAGACACCCTGGTTTTGCCACCTTTAAAATGTGGCCCAAGAACCTTCCTTGCCTGCATTACAGAACCGAGATTAAAGTCTATGAAGCTATTTTGTAAGTTACATTTCATGTAAAAGCTGAGGTATTTATGTAATTCTACCTGGCCTAGAAGTCACTTTGAAAACATGTTTATGATCAACTACCCAATTCAATTTTACAAGCAGCATACTTTGTAACTCCATAAAGTAAGGACTCACCAGTCACTGCTCTACTAAACTGCCGTATCAAGACACATGGCAACCATGTCACAGATGAACGATTATGTCTTTAGAGGTATGTGTCTTTGTGAGGATTTCATCCAGAGAGCCTTTCCCCCCTTATAAAATGCTGTATTTTTATATTTTACTTCGTCCTAGAATGGACGTGAAGCAAAGGCAGCCAAGGGTTGAGTGGGTGGCGTGGCCAACTGAGCAACCGGCTCTTGGTTTCACCTCAGGTTGTGATCTCAGGGTCATGAGACCAAACCCTGCATCAGGCTCCACGCGCAGCGTGGAGTCTGCTTGAAATTCTCTCCCTCTCCCTAAAATAAATAAATCTTAACAACAACTACAAAAAGCAGCCAGTGGTCCTACCCTGGGTTAGCCTGGTGTAGTTATCACGGACTGTGGCAGGAGTTCGTCCCACCTTGCAGTGTAATTTGTGTAAGTACAAGTTTATTGTTAAAATGGTGACCCTTCAACTAAATGGACGGCGGAGAAACCCTAACTTCCTGCCAGGCCTCTCACGCACCCGAGTGTCTGCCATGCGGACCTGCTCCCCTGGGCCTTCAGTCTCCGCTCCCCACTCTGCCCCTGCATGTGACCCCCCTCCCCACACAGACCTCCTGTGCTGCTTCTCGCCATCCACACAGGAAGCTGGAGCACAGCCTTTCTTCTACCCACAGGATAAACCAACCCATCAATGTGCCTTGGAGACCTTGGCTTTCTGATCTTCTGTCATTCTTCCTCTCTGGGTGCTTCTCCCTGTCAAAGAGGTGGGGCGTGGGCAACCGCCATGCTTCAGAAAACTGTCCCCTAGGTAGTCAAAGCTTTATATAGGATAAAATTCACCGTGTGTGTGTGTGTGTGTGTGTGTGTGTGTAACACACACACACACCTGTGTACCTATGCTCACTGACCTAGGACTTACTGAGCAGCTGTACTTACTCTTGGCACAGGGCTAAGTTCTAGATGTGGACTGCTCTTATCCTCAGAACACTAGGCCAAGGGACTACTCCGAGCCTCACTCCACATGAGGTGCAGAAGGCAGAATAAGTTGTCCAAAGCCACAAAGCACTGAACCCTTGCCTGGCGATGAAGACCCAAGCCTCTACATTCTACAGGACACGTTAAAACAGGTGCCATTGGGACGCCTGGGTGACTCAGTTGGTTAAGCAGCTGCCTTCAGCTCAGGTCATGATCCCAGGGTCCTGGGATCGAGTCCCACATTGGGCTCCTTGCTCGGCAGGGAGCCTGCTTCTCCCTCTGCCTCTGCCTGACACTCTGTCTGCCTGTGCTCCCATGTGCTCTTTCTAACAAATATATTAAAAAAAAAAAAACTAAAAACAAACAAAAAAAACCACGTTTGTAAACCTCTGGTTGTTTGTAAACCTCTGGTTAAGATAACTGGGAAGCAACTAAATAAAAATAACACAAAACATAATCAACAAAACACTTAAAATCTGGGCCTTGACTGACCCAAAAGAATACTGCATATTTCCTTCTTCCCTGTCTCCCTAAAGAAAACATTTTTCTTTTGCTCCTCAACTCCCATAAATAAAAGGATTAAGAGGTATAACACAAAGGATTTTTAGACTGGTATCGCCCCCTCTTTCTTAATTCTGTTCATTGTACAGAATTACAATTGTAGGAAAATTCTCAGTTCCTGACATCACTTACTCTTTGATCAGAATGAGTATTTGTTTCCACTCTCCACAAATAGGCTAGAAAGAATACATATGCTTCTCATATTTCTGAAATAAAAAATACCATTGATTCCTGGCATACAAAGCAGGATGCTATGCCAGCTAGCCCCAGGTGTATGCAGCCCTGCACACATCCCTCTCACGGGCTGCTTACATCCTGTAGATCGGTTCCAACATCTAAACCACTTTGCTTTGCTGCATGCCTAGCTGACCAAGGTCCTTCCCTTCTCTAAAGGCAATTACCTGGGTGACAAATGCAGGGGGAAAAGTTCCCAGGTCTGTCTAGAAGCCAAGAAACCAGAAATGATTCCAGCAAGAGCAAGTCACTGAACCCTGGACAATTTAGCAGAGACCATGCAAAGACACAGAACTCACATCTTCAGCTCATAAGGCAACAGCTGTCTTGTGCAGGAGAGCGAACGCAAAAGAGGGAGCGAGGACAGCTCAGGGAGCCGCGAGCTCCGACGTCAGCACGAAGCTGTCATCCACTCCAGCACTCCGTCTGTTCAGAGGCCTGGTCCGGCCACGTGCCCTTCCGTCCTCCCTAGCAATGCAGGCCTTTTCTCCACTCCACTCACTAATTCTGCCACTAAATACAACTGGGTGGAACTTCACTTAGTCACATTGATGTTCCTTTGAAGAGAGTGAACTACTCGCTGCAAATATGGGTCCCAAAGAGACCTTGGGATTCAGACAGGCTCAGGAGAGGATTTCAGCTGTATGTGTCTCCCTCTTCCAACTCCACACCCCACTGTCCAGGTGCCTTTCTCAATGAGACATCCGAAAGGCATCTCAAATTCAGGATATCCACAACTCGACTCATGACCAGCCCCTCTCCTCCCCACGTGATTACACTGGGCTCACGGTGGTCATCTAAGATAATCTCTGCACCCTGAGATTCTAAATCGCATCGGTAAAGTCCTTTTGCTATGCGAGATCACAAATGCCCAGGTTCTGGTGGTTGGGACGAGGGCACCTTTGGGGGCCATTATTCAGACTGCCACACCACCTCACTCAGAGCAAAAGCCCAAGTCCTTAACAATGCCCACAAGTTCCCATGTGATCTAGTCCCACTTCCTAACTGAGCTCATCTCTTCCAACGACCCCCCCTCCTCACTGTGTTCCAGCCACGTGATTCATGCTGTTACTCTACACCCCACCATCTCAGGACCTTTGCACTTGCTGTTCCCTCAGCCAGGAAAGCTCTCTCCCTCATTTAAGACTCTACTCAAATGACACCAGCTTATGAGTGAGGCTTTTTCTGGGACTCTGTATAACAAAGTAGTATCACCCGCCCCCACTGGGACACTCCCTTCCATGCTAATGTTTTTCAAAGAGCATTTATCATCTGATATGCTCTCCATCCGTCCACGCATCCATCCTCCCCCATGGCAGGATCACAGGGGTGTCTCCCTTCTCATATCTCCAAGAAATAAGCATGAAACTGGGACCCGATAAACAGTTGACTGAATAAGTGAATTTTACTTTACTGGAAAGTAAGTTCCTTGGAGACAAGACCTGGCCTAACACAGAACTTAACAAATGTCTGAATGAATGAAAAAAAAATGAATGGGAGAATGACAGACCCAGTTTGCATCTAATTTGCTATAGGTATATGGACCAACATCAAATCAAGGGCATTAATGTCTAGGAATCAGACACAACAGATAAAGTAACTTATTCAGAGAGTCACAACAAAAGTAATATAATTACATAGAAAAAATTCCAGCCAAGCCTCTGACTTTATTGTGCTGTGTCCCTGAACATTTTAGACCCGACACATTTAAGCCATCTGGATTCCTGTGCTTGGTTCAAATAGTCTTACCAATAAGGCTTCAAGTTGTTAAATTCCAAATTTATTTTTTTATTTTTTATTTTTTTTTTAAAAGATTTTATTTATCTATTCGACAGACAAGAGATCACAAGTAGGCAGAGAGGCAGGCAGAGAGAGAGAGAGGAGGAAGCAGGCTCCCCACCAAGGAGAGCCCGATGTGGGCCCAGGACCCTGGGATCATGAGCTGAGCCAAAGGCAGAGCTTTAACCCTCTGAGCCACCCAGGTGCCCCTCCAAATTTATTTTTAAAGGAAATTTCGCAGAAATCCCAGAAGCACTGACTTCGCTTACTTCCGCTACATAAAATACGAACATATAGGGGAGAGCTTCATTATCCGCACCTGAAGACGCACCCAGGAGCCAACCTGCAGCCCAGGATGCTGTAGGGACAGAGAGAAGCCACTTCAGGTTCATCAGTCTCTAGTCAGTCATCAGCCAGCCAGGGCAGCTCTGGAGGCTCACCATAGCCGTGGAGGACAAGTCAAAACAAAACATTCCCGCTGTGGCTGGACGGCCACGGGAGGAGGCAGTGCCTGGGCAGCGGGGTAGGGGGGCGGGGTGGGAGGGAGAACTGCAGGGACACCACACCTGGGAACGGCCTAGCTGGAGAGCACCTGTGTCACCCAGAGCATCTCTTCTGCACCTTGCAGTGTGATTACGGCCCCACTGCTGACACACCAGCCCAGCTGGCCACACGACGGCCATGCTGGAGCAGCTCTTCTCCTGCTCGCCTGGGGAGGCCGGCCAGCACGGGCTTTAGTCACACTTGGAAACCGCTTTCTGGGAATCATTCTGTGGGCACGAATGGAGATGAGAATACCACAGTGGCTAGGAATCCTGGCCCGGAGAACAGGCCCACAGGGTTCAAATCAAGCCTCTGTGACTTATTAGCTGTGCCCCGATGGGTGCCCCTCAGCTCGTCTTCTTACCTCTAAAAAGTCAGCTTATGATTACGGGAGATAGAGCAAGAAAAGCACTCATCACAGACGCCTTCATCTGTGCTGGCAATTACAATAGCTATTATTATATTCCGGCGCCATATATATTATTCTTGATTATTAAAAAAAAAAAAAATCACCATTCAAAACTAAAGAATACATCTGCCTTCATCTTTAGTTTAGATTTGTAACAGCAACTCCCGGGGGCTTATCATTTACTTCCAGCGAAGTATTTGCCTGTAATTAGGGAAAGTTGCCACCAGACAGATGTGGAGATTAAGCCCGCCTACATGTGGTTTAAAAAAAAAAAGTCATTTAGTAACTTTCTCCTCAATTCTATTCTTGAATAAAAAAATATATATACATGTATATGTGTGTGTGTGTATATATATATATATATACACACACACTTATTATTGGAGTGCTCAACAGAAATGATAACCATGAGTAGAAGCCATATTTAAATAAGATAAGCAATGTGAGTTAAGATTTCAAAATATGTAAGTACATAGGTAGGTGGTCACCCAGGATTATTTTTCTAACAAACTATCATCTGATAGAAATCCCTGATTAATGCCCTACATTGCCTCTTTGCTTGCAAAATGGAACAGAACAATGACAAAATACACTTAAAAAAAAAAAAGAACAATTTCTCCTAGTCATAATAACCAAGGATGCACACCAGAAGCATGGAGTGAGCTTCTCCAAATTATGTAAGAATTAGTCTTGAGGCATCTGAGTGGCTCAGTCGGTCCAGCTCTTGATTTTGGCTGAGGTTGTGATCTCAGGGTCGTGAGATCAAGCCCCACGTCGGGCCCAGTGCTCGGCACTCAGTCTGTTTGGGATTCTCTCTCCTTCTCCCCCTACCCTTCTTGTACATGTGCTCTCCTTCTCAAATAAATAAAATAAAATAAAATCTTTACGAAAAAAAAAGTCAGTCTCAGCATGGAGATTTTGATTCAGTAGTTCAGGGAAGAAGCAAAAGTCCTCCAGGCATTATTAATGTTATCCCCTCGGGTTAGGAATCACTGTACAAACTCTTTCTTTTGACAAGGAGTTTTTTGCTTTAAAAACTTTCGCAGAGAACTTTTCTTGATCCCTTAGCCTGCTCCTAAAGTAAGATGTGTCCACTTGTAACTCTGTGAAGAGAAGTTGCTGAGCTACTTCTCAGCTCTTGAACTCAGTACAAATTCCTTTAGACAATTCACAACAACAGAGCAGCTGGAGGAGATGGAGGAACAGGGGCTGAAACTTTACGTCGGTCTTAAGAAATCATGTGAATGCTTTTCCTCTAGACCAGCGCTGCCCCACGGAACATGCCAGCTGGCAGAAACGTTGTGTACCTGCATTTTCCCACAGGGCAGCCATGAGCCACACGTGGTACTGAGCACCTAGAAGTGTGGCTTGTGGCTTCCCTCACTGGAAGCACTGCACCAGAGAGATGTCA
Organism: Lutra lutra; assembly: GCF_902655055.1. Classification (NCBI taxonomy): domain Eukaryota; kingdom Metazoa; phylum Chordata; class Mammalia; order Carnivora; family Mustelidae; genus Lutra; species Lutra lutra. Next base: position 23,019,425 of record NC_062285.1, on the reverse strand, counting down.
AACTCTGGCTGTGCATGGCCATCCCAGTGCCTCACTGTCAGAGGCCCTTGTTTCATTAACCTGTCCAGTACTCGTTCCTCAAGCACCCACCTGCAGCATGGCACGGGGCAGGCACGGGGACAGAGCGTGGAGCAGATACTAAACCCCACCCTCCCTTCATGGAGCTTGCATTCCAATTTTTAATAACTGGCTTCTTTCGTACCATCAGACTCATGTAAGGTACTTGCTCCAAGAACTCTGGGTTAAATGTGTTCTTTAAAATTAGGCTCTTTTAGGGGCGCCTGGGGGGGCTCAGTGGGTTAAGCCTCTGCCTTCGGCTCAGGTGATGATCTCAGGGTGCTGGGATCGAGTCCCGCATTAGGCTCTCTGCTCAGCAGGGAGCCTGCTTCCCCCCCTCTCTCTCTGCCTGCCTCTCTGCCTACTTGTGATCTCTGTCAAATAAATAAATAAATAAATAAATCTTAAACAAATAATAAATTAAATTAAGCTCTTTTGAAGCAGAAACACAAATATTCATAGTCTGAGGGACAATATAGTTCAGGGGACTGAAGAAGTCAGAGGACACAGAGTGTCTGCACGAGCACACAAGACCTTTCCAGAAGGGCAGAACAGCCTCAGCCATGGGCTAACCCGTCTGAATGTTTTTTTCCGAGGGAGGTCCTAAGCCCACCCTGGCCCGGGTGACTGGGTAGACAGTGCTAAGAATCACCCACCCCAGGAGTAGGACCAGGGGATTCCCAGCTGGAACATATTTAACAATTTCCACTGGAGACGGAGTCAGTGGAGAACCACGACACGACGAGCAAAGGTATTTCCACGCAGCTGTAACAAATACTTGAACTAGGCGGTACACGTTTTCAAGGGATTGAAATTAAAAATTAAGAGATGAAGAAAAGTAAGAACAGCAGTTTGATTAGAAAATTTTTAAAGATCATCAGCTAGCAAAGGAGGGACCCCAGGCAAGACCATTACTGCTAACCTTGGGCTCTTCCCCCTCCCACCCCCCAACACCACACAGGGGCTGAGTTGGAAGACCGCCCCCCCCAGCAGTTTCTCAGGCCCTGAATGGAGCAGCGGGACACTTCAACCTGTAATGGCTGCACCCTGGTCAAGGACAAGTGCTACTAGAAATGACCAGAAAGGGGCCCCTCGGTGGAAGGTGCCTGCCAGGAGGAGCAAGGGTTGTCCAGAATGGCCGCATTCGGATCACTATAATCAATTAAACCCCGGAACTAAGATCATTCACCAGCAACCTTACCTAGTTCTGGGGGCAGAACGGTCAGGCGATTCCCCTGAATGTGGAGTTCCTTAAGCTGAGTAAGCTCCCCGATTTCTTTAGGCAGCGAGATCAGGTCGTTATCCCTAAGGCTGAGCTAAATACAAGAAAACAAGGAGTTGTCAAAACAGTGTTCACGTACAGACGCGCTCAACACAACTCTTGTCCTTTCCCGTGCCCCCTCTCCTCTGAAGGCTCAGTCCCTTCAATTTATTTACTAGTGCTTGCAGATGGATCAGACACAGCAGCAGGAGGAGTGGTTGATTCCCGCAAAACAAACTGTACTCCTGCTCAAATTGACTTGATTCCACTCCTACAAGGGCTGCAGAAGTGAATTGATTTTCTAAGAATTTAGATAAATTACTTACTATCTGCAACTTTGTGAGCTTCCCAATATCTGGCGGCAGGATTTCAAAATCGTTGTCACTTAGATAGAGTGCACGCAGGGTGGCTGCAAATTAAACAGCAATGTATAAACAGGGTGGCACGGAATCCAACCATTTGAGGTCTGATCAATACGAGGGAGTCAGCTTTGATTAATAACCCTGGCTCGGTGAAAAGCCTGTGACACACCTAGGGCTCACAATAATAAGAAGCAGGTCAAACTTAGATTTACTGGCTTATTGTGGGGCTGGTGTGTTTAGGAAAACATCTATATCCAAGAGGACTGACGCAATTAACAACTCTGGGCACCAGCAGTGTTTGGCACAGGGTTTCAAGACACTTTCAAAAAAGATCGCGGTTTTTCTTATTTCTGATTCATATTTACGCTTTGCATCCGAAGGGTAACCAAAAAAGCCAGTGACACTTGTATCGATGCTGAGGGCAAAGGGGTTCTATCACTGAAATGCACCTCTGTTAAAAATAAATAACTAAAAGGCTTTCGGGTGAGGAAGACCATAACACAGGTCACTGTTTCTGTAATCAGACTAAGTATTATTAACTATTTCTCTAGCCTTAACAACAAAAATAAATGAAGAAAAAAGAGCAAACATGATGACATGGAGTTTAAAACTACAGAAACCCTAACTCAGGCAGAATATTGGCGATCAGAAATTTGCTCACAATATTACACAGCGATAACATGACCCCCAAACTATGGAAGGAGAACATTCTAAGGCATCTTTTTGATCCCTAACCAAAAAGGAGACGATGATCCGATGTCTGTTGTGTTTGCTTACAGGTATTCAATTACATTCTAATGTTTTAAAATTCAACAGAACTCTGTGTCAATATACACAACAACATTTCCTTTATGGCCCAAGAAAATATTTTAGAATTGGCTTCATGTGCTTGAGAAAGTCTGGGAATGAGAATATGCATAAGGTTATAAATGAAATTTTGGAGATGAGCTCAGAAAATTCAGAATTGCTGGATGCCATACGTGTCACTATTTGGAGAAGCAGAACACTCATTTAAGGAAAGCAAATCTTTCCTAAATATTTTGTGAGTTCTCAGAAAAAAATCAGTTTTTCCTCATTTTTTATGAGTATCTGCAGCTAGCAATTTGTTTGCATAGAATACAGGTGAAAAGATAAAGTGTGTTTATCTGTGACAAATGATTTCTCCATGTTTGATTGCCTACTACACACAAAAGAGACCACCTCTTTTTAAAACACAACAAGAATCCTGCTTGGAAATGTCAAAAAAATTCTGTTACTGGTTTATTAAAGGATATTTTTAATAAATAATCGGTTGGAATATCTTTGAGGAAATGGCTTACAAAGAGTTAACAGCAACAAGGGAGGACACAGGCATTATCGTATTTTCTTGGCATGCTCTTTAAAAAGAAAGTCAAGTTCTTTAGCTAAATGTGAGACTTGATCTCATTTAGGTACATAATCTCCATCCGGAAGTTAATATGACATTACTAAGTCCACTTGAGCGCAATGGTGTCAGATAACTATATATCAAATATACATACTGCTGAGCTATGAAGGAATATTCAAAAGAAATGTGTGAAAAAAAAAATATATACGTCCAATAATTTCTCTTGGAGTTGGGGCCCTGGCAAATAAATTTCACTTTCAGAACGCAAAGTACCATTTTAAGGAGATTTATAGAATTAAAAGTTTCTTACTAAGGTAGAAGAAGTTTCCGGGAAGAGAATGTTCATTCAAGTTGTTGTAAGTCAAATCAAGGACCTCAAGAGCTGGGAGAGAGCCAAATCCTCGAGGCAAAGTGTTTAGTCTATTCATGCTGTGATGGGGGGAAAAAAAAATCCAAGACGTCACACACAAAACATGTTCAGACAATACTCACATCATCTCTGTGTCACAGGCCTAAGAACTGAATGTGAGAGACGGAAAGCTCTTAGAAGAGGCCGTGATTCCACCATCACTTAATGTTCTTTTAACCAACACAGGAATTGCAGTCAGATGAAACATCTGAAAATGGTTACGAAACATCTGAAAATGGCTCCTCGTTTTCTGCAATGGTGACGCTCACTGTGTTACAGAGAAACTTCAATCATCTCAAAGTATCTGCCCTTCCAGAGAACTTCCTCAGGTATGTGGCAACAATAATTCCTCAAAAGATGCAGAGTAAGCTTTGTAGTTTTTAGATGGTTGGCTTTATTTCATTTATTCCCCCGCAATGGGAGGGGAGAAAATCACTCTGTTGTTCTGCAACTACTAATGTTCCAAATGATCTCTAGTCAGGAGGGTGGCTGTCAGGAGCTGGGAGGGATGGGGAGGTGAGGGGGTGGAGGGCAGAAACAGGGAGTTGTTGTTTAATGGATATAGAGTCCGTTCTGCATGATAAGAAACTTCTGGAGACTGGCTGCCCAGTGATGTAGGGCAACTTAATGCTATAATACTACAATGTAGCAACTCAATGCTACAGGATCCTAGACTTAACAGCGGCTAAGATGGTAAATTTCACATCATGTGTATTTCACCCTAACTGAAAATCAAAAATATATATATGTACCTTCAGTGAAATCTAAAGAAAATATATTTCCTGTTATTCTCTTATTTTCTTTAAGACCCTTATTTTTTTATTTTATTTACGTATATGAGAGAGACACACAAGCAGGGGGAACAGCAGAGGAAGAGGGAGAAGCAGGCTTTCCACTGAGCAGAAAGTCCAATGTGGGCTCAGTCCCAGGACCCTGAGATCGTGACCTGAGCCAAAGGCAGATGCTTAACCAACTGAGCCACCCAGGTGCCCCAGACCCTTATTTTTCTTAATGTGGTTCCTTTGGGGCATACTTAAGAGGATTAAAAAAAAATTTTTTTTAATCTAATATAAGCTCACAGATACTGAAAGGGCAGAGGGACTGTGATGCTAAACTAACTCTAGGTCTCAAGCCTTCTCATACTAGATACAATCCTGACCATACCTGCTAACCACGCACCAGCCCTGTCACACAAGAAAGAGCTGACGGCACAAGAGGAAACCAAGAGAAAAGTAATTTCTACCTCTCGGGTAGAAAAGTCATTGGTTAAATTTGTACTTAATAAAATGGGATGCCTGGGTGGCTCAGTCGGTTAAGCATCTGCCTTTAACTCAGGTCATGATCCCAGGGTCCTGGGACGGAGCCCCACATCGGGCTCCCTGCTCAATGAGGAGCCTGCTTCCCCCTCTGCCTGCCACTCCCCCAGGCTTGTGCTCTATCTCTTTCTCTATCAAATAAATAAATAAGAATCTTTAAAAAAAGTAAAAAAATAACCTCCATGACCATTTGTGGCCATGACAACAACTGGTATTTTCTACCAATTTACAATCTGCGAAGCATATCTGTATCAAGTATTCATCTGAGTCACCAAAACTTTCATGTAACACAGGCAGGTCAGTGCTTGTAAGTATATTTAATTCTGCCGTGAATATAGTAACAAGGACTTCTGACTCGCCTGGTGGGGGTGACAGGTTATCTGAGAGCACCCAGCCCCTCACGGAGGCAAAGGCACCCTGATCCTGAGATTCCAACGCAAGGAGCTGAGTAAGTTGCAAGAAAAAAATAGTGGAAAAAGGTCAGAAGTATGTTTCTTTCTTTCAATACTGTTCTAAGCTTCCCATTCTCGAAAATCACCAATCAAGGTTTTCCTTCCAAACACAGGAGGAGACGTCTGGAAGGTAACGTGCAGGAAAGCCTGGGTTAGCCTTCCTCAGGGGAAGCAGGCATCTCGGGCGCTTCCAGCCACTCTCCAGCCTACAGCGAGCCTTACACTGGCCACCTCCTGGCGGCAAGAACCTACTGAACTCAAAGTTCTTCTCCTTGAGGGACACACCAATCCCCTCCATGTGTCAGGAACACCCGTGCTGCCAGCAGCAGCGACAGCAGGCAGCTCACTAAACCGGCAGGCAGAAAGGAAGCTTTCCCTTTAACAAACGCAGACGAGGGTCCAGAAGTACCACTGGCTGCGAACAAAGCAAGGAGCTGCGGGGCCAACTGGCGGCTTCCCTGGGCACTAGCACATTCGGGGGCTCCAACCACCTCCATGTGCACGCAGGGGACCACTGCTCCCGGGGTCCCCCGGAGAGGTCAGAGCAGAGGCGGGGGCAGAACAGAGCGAGGTGAGAGGAGCAGTCCGGCTCCAGCATGGCTAGCTGGGTGACCTCGGAGAAGTGAGTCAGCGTCTCTGAGACCCAGTTTCTTCAACTGCAAAATGAGGACAGCCGTACCTTCCCAGCAGGATCGGCAGGAGGAAGAGAGCTGAAAAATCTGAAGCCTGGTAGAAAGATCTGTGGCTTGCAAATGGCTCTTAAGAACCAAGAGCTGGAACTACAATCAGTTTTCAGGAAGTCACTGAGAAACATTGTGCCTCAGCCTCCAACAGGTAAGCTCACCCTAGCAGAAGACCGCTGTGGGCCGCCTGAACTATCCAGCGTGGTTTTCCTGTTTGTGTGCTGCCAGAGGACTCTCACATCATTCCAGTGCTCACAAAGTTGCTGAGGGCACACTCGTACCATAATAGTATAAATTCTCCACTGCCTCTGGATATTTTCCCAGTGTGTTCTAGAATGGGAAAGTGCCTGTCTGTAATGTAGAAATTTGTAAAAATATATAAAACCGGATAGTTGAAGCCTGGTCAGCATCTTTTTTCTTTCTCTTTTACACAAGCCAGAAGGGCCTTACTTAACGCTTCCCTTTCTGGAACGTTCCGACTGCTGGAGGTCCTCTCATGCTCTTCTTGCGTCAATAAAACCTTCTTAGCTAAAGGTAGTAATTTTTCTCACGGCCACAGTGACCTGTTCCTACACTTAGCCAAAAAAGAAAAAAAAAATCCAAATCTGTGAACATTCAGCCCCATACTTGGTGAAAACTTTTAAATTTCACGAGATGAGCTCCAGCATCTCACTGGGTCAAAAATTATTCCAGAAGAGTTGGGCACGGTGCTTCGGCAGTCAGATTATCTCAGAGACATTTCACCAACAAACAGCTGACGAGGCTTTATATTTTGGGGAAATTAACTCTGTAAAATGAGCCACGTTTCAAGAATTAACAACATAAAGCAGCTTGACTTATTCAGAGGGCCTAAAACTCCTCTCGCGTCTGGCCATCATCAGAATAAACACATAATACTAGAGAAAATTTTAAAAACAACTTCTAGTTGAGCACGTTATTCAAAATCTGCATATGTGTGGCCCAAATGCTCTGCTGTAGGGTACCCTGTGTGTATATACGTAATTTTTACTCTGATTCCAGTAGCATTAACATTCAGTGTTACGTCAGTTTCAGGTGTGCAATACGGGGATTCAACACGTCATGCATCACTCATCGCCACAGATACCCTCCTAGTCCCCTTCACCCATTTTACCCAACCCCCACCCCCCATTCCGCTCCCCTCTGGTAACCATCAGTTTGTTCTCTCTAGTTAAGAGTCTGTTTTTTCAGTTGGTTTCTGTCTTTGTTCATTTGTTGTGCTTCTTAAATTCTCCATGAGTGAGATCAGATGGTACTGGTCTTTCTTGGACTTATTTCACTTAGCATCACACTCCCTAGGTCCATCCATGCTGTTGCAAATGGCAAGAGTCCATTCTTCTTTTTTTTTTTTTTAAAGATTTTATTTATTTATTTGACAGAGAGAGATCACAAGCAGGCAGAGAGGCAGGCAGAGAGAGAGGAGGAAGCAGGCTCCCCGCTGAGCAGAGAGCCCGATGCAGGGCTCGATCCCAGGACCCTGAGATCATGACCTGAGCCGAAGGCAGCGGCTTAACCCACTGAGCCACCCAGGCGCCCAAGAGTCCATTCTTCTTTATGGCTGAGCAGTACTCTATCGTGTGTATATACACCTCTTACTCCTCACTCATTTATCAACTGAAGGTCACTTGGGTTACTTTCGTAATTTGGCTATGGTAAATAATGACGCAATAAACATAGGGCTGTATAAAACTTTTCAAATTAGTGTTTTAGTTTTCTTTAGGAAAATACCCAGGAGTGGGATTACTGGATCACAGGGTAGTTCTATTTTTAATTTTTTGAGGCACCTCCATACTGTCTTCCAGGGAGGCTGCATCAGTCTGCATTTCCACCAACAGCGCACGAGGGAGGGTTCCTTTTTCTTCACATCCTCACCAACACCAGTTGTTTCTTGACTTTTTGGATTTGGGCTGCTCTGAAAGGTGTGAGATGGTATCTCACTGTGGTTTTGATTTGTGTTTCCCTGAGATGAGTGACGCTAAACATGTGTCTGTTGGCTATTGTGGACGTTTTCTTTGGAGAAATGTCTGTTCAGGTTTTCTGCCCATTTTTTAATTGGATTATTTACTTTTTTGGTGTTGAGTTTTTTGGTGTGTATATTTTTATTTGGGCCACTTAGTCTAAGGACTCCTCTGTCTATGACTTGCCTTACACAGGGTTATGTAGGTATAATTCTTTATGCCATTTGAGGACAGAAATATCTTTTATTGAAACTCATGTTAACTCCTCTCCCATTCTCCCAGAGAACGAAGAATTTTTGTTCAAACTTTGACAACCCCATCTATACAGCTATGTAATTAAATACAGAAAGCTTTACACAATCAATACAATACTGAGAGCCAAAAATGCAAACAGCTCTGAAGATAAGAGGGAACTAAAATATGTTTGGTTTAAAAAAAAGAAGAAACAGAAAACTTTGTAACTCTGTCCTAAGGTGCCTCCAACCCAACCCAACAACACCTGAGCTCGTGATGTTCTTTCCACAACCATCCCTGTCTTTATTTCCATTTCGGCTGCCCAGGATACACCCCTAGGCATCACCCCATGCCATCAGCTACCATCCTGTCAATTTTACCTCCTAAGCATTTTTCACATAAAACCCCTCCCCCACCTTCACTGTCACTGCCCTCGTTCACCTAGAACACTCATCTCCAGCACATTGATAGGTCGGTCTCCTGACCTTGAGCCCTACCTACCTCAAGCTCCCCTCCACATGACCTTCTGTACAAAAATCCAACCTCTTCTCACAGCTGCTTGTCTGCTGGGAAAACTCCTCCACGGTCAGCAGGACACAATCAAAACCCCTTTCCTCGGCACACAGGGCCCTTCACTAGCCTCTGTGTCCCTGCCGTTCCAGACGTGTGTTTACCGTCTGTCTCCCAGCTGTGATGTACACTCCCTAAAGGCTGGCTGGCTGGTACCCAGGACGGTGACTGACCCACCGCTGGGCGCGCAGGTAGTACTCAGTAACTAAACAGCAGACATTCATGCTTCTTCAGTGGGCCTCCCCCTTCCCTTCCCACTCCCTGCCTCACACTTTACACTCAGGAACACTCAACGGCCCGCAGTTCCTGGAATGTGTGATACTCTCAGCTTTTCATCCGGTCTTTCCTGCAGGCTGAAGATGCCTTCCCTCTGCTTCTGCATCTGACAAATTTGTTTTTCTGAATCAAGTTTCAGCTCAAAGACTGCCCCCTGTAGGAACCCCTCACCTGTGGAGGAACACCCAACCCCTCTCCACAGCCCTGAGACAACCTCGGGCATGTCAGCGGCCCCTCACAGACTCTGGCTCCTCCACAGCCCACTCCGCGCCAGACTTAAGGCCAAGGACTGTGATTTTCGCCACTGAGCCCCAACACGAGCAAGGTCCCTGACACAGGTTGCAGTGAAATAGTAAATAAAATGATGACGATGACGGTGCTGGGGATAACAGCTAGCATTTACATGCTGTTTACTACCCACCAGGTACTACTCCTAACGCCTTACAGATAAATAACTCGTTAAATACATGAATCCACAAATTAACAATGAGAATGTAATGAGTTATTTTTTAAGATTTTATTTATTTATTTGAGAGAGAGAAGAAAGAGAGCCAGCATGAGTGGGGGGAGGGGGGAGGAGCAGAGAAAGAGGGATGAGCAGGGAGCCCAATGCGGGGCTCGATCCCAGGACCCTGGGATCACGACCTGAGCTGAAGGCAGATGCTTAGCCAACTGAGCCATCCCGGCACCCTAGGAATATATCTAATCTATATGTCCAGCAAATACATCTAGTTTTAGCTTCTGGGCTTACACACAAATTAAAACACAGGACTTAATAATTTTCAAAACAAGGTGTAAGCGAAGGATCCTTTCTTCTCTGCTTTGCAAGATGGGTGTACAATCTCCGTACTTGGAGGGGGGAAAGCCATCTGATTTAAGTGACGCCCCCCCCCTCTTTTAAGCTCTACTTCCCCTCAGACATCAGGAAAAAGAATGCTCATGGATTTTTCCAAGATTATCTCTTAACCTGAGTGAACATGATGAGTGTCTCATCAAATTCCCTGTGGAAGGAAGGAGCTGGACTAAAAAATCATTCCATGAATAACAGAATTTTGTTTTGCTTTTGTGACTGCTTCCTATTAAATTGATAGACACGTGGCCGGCTTGTATCGTCACTGCATGTAAATCACTAACCAGACCAGAGCACGTAATGGCTACCGGTTGACAGATATCCTGCTTCACACGGCAGATGAAGCATGCGTGGGCAACTGCATCTACGAGCTACAACAGGGAAGCTGGAATTCGGGAGCCCAAGTTCTGGGGACGTCTGTGGTGTTCGATGGAGGGCCGCGGACCCTGGATAACGGGGTTCTCTACCTAGTTCGGTCACGAAGCGCAGGGGCACCAGGAGGGAGTCACTGAACCTCCCACACAGGGCTTGACTTCCTCTCCTGGAAACGAAAGCAGTATGCCTGCCCTCCCTCCCTCATAATCGTTCGGAGGGTCAAACACTGGCATGAGGACTTTGAAAAGTGTAAAGCGATAGACGGTATTATTATTATTCACTGCTGCCTGGTTCGGCCACCTCGGCTGAGTCAAACCTCCTCTGTTCACCTTCGCATACAGACAGACAGAGGATTATAACCTCTGCGCTATATAAGAGAACTGTAAGAATCAATGAGGCATGTTCGGAAGCGGATCCTCCCTGCCTCCAGAGAAGGAAGGCACTTTTGTAAACGACTTCTACTTAACACAGAGAGAAAGATCAACCACGTTACAACCGCGCTGAACAGTTAATGCTACACAAATGAGTCCCTTCCTGGTCCATGTTAACTGAAATAAAATTTTGTTGGAAACAAACTATGATTAAAAACAAAACAAAACAAAACTCCCTTATGATACCAACAATTTGGTTTTCAATGACTTCTCTGATATGCACTAATGCAGGCCACTGAAAAGAAGTATTAAAATAATAAAACTTTTCTTAAAAACCTGCCACACAGAAAAAAGCTGGAGGTCAGCTCCCACCTCGTGACAGTACACGCGCTCCCACCTGCCCCCACAGCCTGTACCCCACCTTTCCTTCCTCCTTTCCTTCCCTTCCTTCCCCATCCACCCATACTCACCCCAAGTTCAGGTGTTTCAGCTTCTGAAGGCTGCTGATCTGTGTGGGCAGCTCCTCAATCTGGTTATTAAAAAAGTTGAGCACTTCCAAATTCTTCAGCTCTGCTATGTTTGGTGGCACCACTACGGAAACAAAGTTGCTGAGTGTGAATACAGGGCCCCGTGCCTCGCAAGGAGTGCCAGCAACACATTTTGTTTTTCTTTCTCAGGAAAGAGAGATGAAACTTGAATATGACCATCTGATTCACATATACAAGTCTTATTTTTTTGTGGGTTTTTCTTAGGTTAGTAACTCAGTAGAGTAGAAATGGAAATGTTCCCTCAAAGGGCAAAAGAGAATTTGAGAGTGCCATAAACCGCCCGTAAGGGAGTGTTCCCAAGCACAAATGCTTGTATTATTGTCATACAATGTCTCATAAGCACAACTGCTTCCTTTGGTTTTTTTTGTTAAGTTGGTTGTTTTTTTGTTGGTTTTTTTTCTTCTCTTTTTTTTTTTTTTGCACGTCCACCAGAAGAAAGACTGCAAATTCCAGATCCTTCCTGGGTGATGATACATTCGTCAAGCTGTTTCAATAGTCGGATATCTGAAGAGCTGTTCTCTTAACACTGCACTAAATCACAATGTAAGTTCAACATTAAAGGATAAAATATTCAACCTGTCTCGTTTATGATTTTGGCTTCTGGCCTTTACACCTTGATCAATACACACACACACACACACATACACAGTTTACATCAGATTAGCAACAGATCAATGCACTGTTATTACACAGAAATATGAAAAACCAACTCAGAAGCATGATATGAATACTAGCATACAGATCAAAGTTTAAAATAAACCAGTGAGGGACTAAGAGTCTTCTTTCCCTGGAGTATATACATGCAAATACCGAAGTAAAAGCCAAAGGCATCTTTACCTCAAAAGTACAAACTCTCCATTGATAGCAGAAAGACTCCCAACAGATGATACTTTATGTATCCCAGTCTCTGAGTCAGTCTTCTACAAACATGTGTCATGGGCCATCAGCTTGTCCATGATTCATGTAAAGTCTCCCACTGAGACGACCCAGGCTACCCACACCACTGACATGGGCCCTGGGTCCAGCACAAGAAAGTGTCACGTCTTATGTAATTTATTTCCCATGCCAACGGCACCCTCGGGGGCAGGAAAGGGTGCTCCAGAAGACTGGGAAAAACTGGGAGCCCCGTTGCTTCGAGCCACTACACAGGTATGCATCAGATTCCAAAGAGACATCAAAACTATTTCAGGAGGTAGCCACTGCCAGAACTCCAGTGGGTAAGTCCCAGCAGAACAAAAGTAAAGAGGACAGGAGCACTGTTCATTACAGTTCCGAGTCCTCAATTTTAGCTCATAAAATGTCTAAGGCATCGGTGACCTGACTTCTTTTAGAGGAAAGAAGGCTTGGTAAAAAGGCAAGAGAAATGCTTTCGCCGGGGGAAGGGACTGTGAAGAATATGAATCAGTCTGGATGCAGACACTTGGGAGGTGGCAGTGGTCCAGATGGAAAATGAGCAAGGCGTGGATTAGTTACTGAAGAGGCTGGTTGGGGGCTGGAGATAAAAGGACAGGTTTTAATGGGAAAATTGAGGCAGCTGGAAATCACCTCCAGAAACTCTACTCTTAGACACCATCCGGAATGCATATGAGCCCTATCTGTACAATTTGGCCTTAAAAGCACACTCCTAGGTGTGTAGTCAGTAACACGCTCTCCGGCGAATGAACAGTATTCACTATGAGTAAATGAACACCGATTCCTCGTGCCTGCTGAGTCTCTGGATGTTACCTGTTCTCTCCTTAGAACGCGAAGTGTGTGAGACACAGCTTGACGATGACCACCGGCCCGCTCCAGGGGCCTCACCCTCTCCCCCACTTCACCCTCCAGCTGCCAATAAGCTTCTCTCACAGCATTCATCTGATTACTTTGAAGAGCAATAAGGAAAGTTAGTGTAACCAGGAGAAAATGATGATCTCAATCTAGCCACAAACCAAGAATAATGCAGCGAGAATTACTGCCTGCCTTCCCAAAGTTACTTTGCCAATGCAATTAAATGCTGGTCTGAAGGTATCGCCTTTTTGACAGGATGAGAGATTATTTCACTCTCTTTGCTAAATCAGTCCAATTTAAGACCACAAATTATGCTAAATGTGATTTAGGGCTTTGTTTTGTGGAGACAAACAATAACCCTACATTCAATTTACTCAACCTCTCCCGGCCTTTTGTATGCATGTGAATTTTGTGTTTAAGACACCATTCAAGCTACAGGGGGAAAATATTACACAGCTCCTACTCTCTCTCCACTACGAACTCCCCCTACCTGACCACAGTAAATATCAGGGGAAATTAACATTCAGACCTTCGATGGGACAGCGTTTACTCTCTCAACCAGTACTGAGAAAATGCTTGTGACGTCTACACGATCCCACTTTTAACACCTAGCATTTCAAGACTTCTGAGATAAGGTAAGAAAGGCAAGCTATTTAAACAAAGTAAGTTACCAAAGAAGGAGTATCAGAGTCAATAAATGGAAACAGGTCTAGTGTCTGAAAAACAAACTAATTCTAATAAAACTGTCCACCAAAACAAACAAATAAATAAATAACCAGTTAGCAAGATGAGGTGTTCAAGAACGGAATTATGTACACACGTGACTTGAACAAATTCAGCTGTTACGGAAAAAATCGGAAGTAGCATGTCCCCAGTCAGAACACTCCGGTGAAAATTTTTCAAAGATCTCCACGTGACGCATTTGTATGAAGTATTTTAAAACATAAGTGAACAGTCAGCCTCAAGATATTCCTTGTTACGCCTTGGCAACATTCCTTTTCATCAATCTGTCCTGTTTGTAACCGTGACCCCAGCCGTACACACCCACACAGTCTGCACACCACCAGCAGCTGAGCTCCTGAGGAAAACGGAGGTGGCGTCACGTGTGACCCCAGGAGTCCGGGCTGCACGACGCCCCTTTCGAAGTCCTCTCCCACCTGGCTTTAGCAGTCTCTGATTCTCAAAAAGAGCTGGGTGACAAAAATCAATGATATGGATTTAAATAATGCAACAAATGGGGCCCTCAATTAGGAAGCTCAGTCATGTAGAACTTGGCTTATGACAGAGAATTTAGGATCATTTTCTGTCAAAAACGACCGCTTTAATTTTGAGACCCCAGTTGCTGCAGCTGAGAAAAAGGTCCCCAGTCACTCTCAGGTGTCCCCTGGCTCCTAAATGCCTCCTTCTATGTCCATCGCAGGATCACATGACCGCTGGAAGCCCTCTGGGTCAAGAGCAGAGGGACAGAGACGGGGTCCTGCAACCCCAGGAGCTATGGCCACAGACCAGTCTCATGTTATCTTCTGGAGTTACAATGATTCAGATCCTCCTTCCCTTCAAGGCTCCTCAGTGGAGAGCTTAAACGTTATTCCAGTTTCGTGGGAGAAGCATGTACCACCCAGACTCTGGTCAGTCCTTGCGGTCTGGGGACAGCCCCACAACAAGCAGCCCAAGTCCCTGGGGGGGCTCACGAGTCTGGGCCAGAAGGGGACTCGGCTAACCTCCTATACTGACACCTGCTGGAAAGCAGCTCTGTCTGGCGGGAAGCCTCAGCACGTACTCGAGGGACATGCCGGAGAGACCAGAGCCTCCGACCCTGAGAGATAGCAGACCCCGTAACCAGCAACATTGCCTGCCTCCCCCAGAAGGAAAACCTCAATAAATTATTGTTTCAGCAATGGCACCCTCCCTTTAGAAGCATCTGGTTCTGGGATATAAAATTCGCAACTCCACAATCAAGGACTTATTTTTTTTTTTTAAGATTTTATTTATTTATTTGACAGAGAGATCACAAGTAGACAGAGGCAGGCAGAGAGAGAGAGGGAAGCAGGCTCCCTGCTGAGCACAGAGCCCGATGCGGGACTCGATCCCAGGACCCTGAGATCATGACCTGAGCGGAAGGCAGCGGCTTAACCCACTGAGCCACCCAGGCGCCCCCAAGGACTTATTTTTAAAAACCTTAGTTTATGCACACAACGGTAAGTAGCAGTGTATGCTCTGGGGCTGCGCTGTCCGACGTGCAGTCACCATGGAAAACCGCACGGGGGCTCCTCAAAAAATTAAAACTAGAACTACCGTATGTCCCAGCAATTCCGCCTCTGGGTACGTATCCAAAGGAAATGAAATCACTGTCTCCAAGAAGTACCTGCACCCATGTTCACTGCAGCATTAGTCACAACAGGCGAGACACAGAAGCAGTGTTAAGAGTCCCCCAAAAGACGGACAAGGAGAATGTGGTCTATGTACCCACAGTGGACTACTACTCAGCCATAAAAAGGAAACCCTATTTGCAACAACACAGATGGGGCTTGAAGGCAATATGCTAAATGAAGTCAGACAAAAAAAGACAAAACCTGTATAATCTTATTTATGTGGAAGCTTAAAACACACATACACACGCACACACACACAAACTCACAGGAAAAGAGATCAGATTTATGATTACCAGAGGGAGAGGATGAGGGGGTGAAGGAACTAGGTGAAACAGTTAAGACAGGAAAACAAAAGAAAAAGAAAAAGAAAAAGGAAGTAAATTTAAATCTAAATTAGTTGAAATTAAGTAGAATTCGTAATTCAGTTTCTTGGTCACATAAGCCACATTTCAAGTGGTTAGTGGCTACCACACTGGACGGCACAGATATAGATCATTCTCTTCACTGCAGAAAGTTCTAGATAGTGCTGCTTTATCACTAACAGCACAAACTTTCGAGTATATCCGAATTATTGGAAGGCTTATTAAAACACAACTGGCAGGGGAGGGGGCACATACCTCAGAGTTTCTGATTCAGGAGGTTTGGGATGGGGCCTGAGCTTCTGCATTTCCAAGTTCTCAGGGGACACTGACACTGCTGGTCCAGAGAATACTCTGGTGCAGAAAACTTAATTTATTGGTGACATCAAAATCATTAATCCAGTATATATGTCCCATACCCCCACACAATAATGCTGAATAAGACTATCCAAATTAAGACTTCTCTATCACCTCAGTAAGTTGAGGCTTGGGGTTCATGAAAAGTGGCAAAAAAAAAGGAACTCTAAATGGCTGATCCACTCAGCCTGGAGGCTGCAATCCAACCATTTCCAGTCACCTTCTGCTTCCCCACGCAGCTGGCATCCATCTTTTTAGTTCAGATGAATGAACAAACACTATAGGTCACACTGTCCCCGGGCACAGGTGGACTGGCCAGAGACACACAGACCCAGGCCCAAGAGGTGGGAATTCTTGGTTATCGTTCAAACTAACATGGTCAGTTTGAGCTCCTTCAGGCAGCTGATCAGTACATAAGCTCCCTTGACACATAAATCATAAACGCTAATGAAATCTCTAACGTGGAGAAAGAGAGATTTTTCAGATTCCAGTTTCAAGATGGAACAGCCCTCCATGGGACCAGATGAAGCGGCACCAGGAGTAACTAAGCATATCTGCTCACGAGACCTCACAAGAACAGCAAAGAGCCTACTTACCTGTACTGCAAAAGCCCGGTGTCAGCTTTTACTGGTAGGCTGTGCATTGGATGGACAATGGTTCAACATTTGGTTCCGTTATACTCACCCAGATCTTTCCTTTTTTTTTTTTTTTTTAAAAGATTTTATTTATTTATTTGACAGAGAGAAAGACACAGTGAGAGAGGGAACACAAGCAGGGGGAGTGGGAGGGGGGAAAACAGGCTTCCTGCCAAGCAGGGAGCCCAATGTGGGGCTGGATCCCAGGAACCCGATATCATGCCCCGAGAGCGGAAAGCAGCTGCTTAACCGACTGAGCCACCCAGGCACCCCCACCCACCCAGATCTTTACCGTGAAATCACTGCAGAATAGTACGAGAAAGGTTCAAGGAGAAAAAAAATCCTGAATTCCCTAGTTCATCAGAATTGAGTCACTTAGCAACAACCTCATCAGACCAAGTGTGGTTCCACGAAGAGATGCCCCTTGCTAAGTAACCTTCTAGCTGTCACAACACCGAGAAGTGAACGGAGAATGCTGGGGGGCCTTGACAGCACAGAGAGACCAGCTGGGGTGCAGCCAATCCGGGGACTTCTCAAGCACAAGCATCTCATGGCCCTGGAGGCCAAGAAAAAAAATCGCGAAGAGTGACAGGCTCTGGGAGCAGCAGGCACCCTGCAGAACATACGGACTGGCGCTCGGCTGCGCGCGGCCTACGGAAAGGCCGGCGGGTCACCCGTTGGTCTTTGGAGCCATATGGTTAGCACCGACAGCAGGGTCCTCTACAACTACAAAAGGGCAGTAAGAGACCAGGCACCACGTTCCACCCACGGCTGCCGGGAAGCCAGAAGCTGCTCGGAACACATGTAGGTTTTCCTCATAAGCACAGGCATGAAATCCGGAGTTGGGAACCCTACCCACCACCTCCACCAAACTTCTGAGTAGTCAGAACTACGTTGTGCCTGTCTTTGCAGAAGCTCCCAGACTGGTTTTTGGTTTTTTTTTCTTTGCTTTTTTTTCTTTTAATCTGAAGATTACTGCGAAGGAGAGGTGCCAGGCTAGGACAGGAACGCCAAGGGGATGCTGCCTGCAGGCCTCTTTGGAAAACTGAATTCATGGTTCAGCCACTGCCTCCATCATGGGAAACCTGAGAGGGACTGAAAACAGCCCCAAGTGTCCAAAGAAGAAGACTCAGAGAGAGTACCTAACAGGAACCACTGCCCACGAGGGTGAAGAACAGCACGTGGCCCAGCGGTGGGCACGCTCCCCGCCCCACAATGGGTGAAAAGCTCCAATCTCGTGCCCATTGGCAGACACACCTCAGTGCTACTGACCCATGGTACAAGACACACGAAGACACCGCCACATGGGATAAGGTAAAGCAAAAACATCAGATAGCACTGCCTCCCCAAACCTGGCGTACTTGTATTAAGAACAGGAGGCTTGATTGCTGTACCAAATGAAAACGCCCAGTCAGATTTCTGCATGCTTCTGCTGCTTTCTAAGATTTCTTAAACAGGAAAGGATAAGAGTTGGTAGATCGTTCAATGAGGCCAGTTACTAGATCCCTAAGATACAGTGCTACAATAAAGTTACTAGGAAAAGTATGAAAACCACGAGAATACATCAAATAGTGGTGAAAGCAAACATTTCTTTGCCCCAGCACTGGATGAGTACGATACTGGATAACAACTGTCCCCCTGTGCCCTGAATGAGGCAAGGTGGGAAGAAGCCAAAAGAATAGAAATGAAATATGAATTTGGGGCATTCCTGGTCAAAGTAGAAGGGCAGCCCCTTTACTACTCAATTAGACTAGCCGGAGACACTAGTGCATTCCTACCACAGAGGTGATGTCTAGACTCATTATACAGAAGTCAATTCTTTCAGCAAATTAGGAGTCATAGTCTTGAATGCCAGTTTAACGATTACCTGTAAAGGATCCTCTCTTTAGTCTCGCACACAAATAATTATGCGCTTCAGAATTTTATATGCAAAAAAGGTCATTTGTATTTATAGTGATTAATGACTTTTGTTTTCTGGCCCCAAAACGCAAGGTGGGTAATGAACTAATTATATCTTAGCCCAGGAATGTGAAGTTCACAAGTATACTAATAATAACTAGGCTTTACAGATTTTATGGGATTTTCCCCCAAAGCAGCCATTAAAACAGTGAATTACAGTAGTTACGGGTTATTTAAAAACATAAAGTTTATGAAACAGTAAAGCAGATTCTCATTTTAAAAGGATCTGTATGTTCCTCAGGGTAAAAATTAAATACCAAAATATCTAAACATCTACCCAACTCATTATTAGCTTTATAAATGACAACAGTAATGCTACATTCAGTTAAACAACAGTATTTACTAAGCACCCACACCTCAAGGTACATACTTCTTGTATCTCATGTATCTCATCATGGGCCTCCTTAAGAGTCCGCAGCTAAAGTAATTTTACTAACCCAAAATATCCTGACTTAATCACTGAAAAAGTAGCAAAGGGAAGAAAAAAAAAAAAAAAGTAAAGATCCTACTCTTTCAGCAACAATGAGAATAATCAATTCCACAAAAAATCAGGGAAAAAAAGTTTCAAGCAAGCATTAAGGCAGATTTTACAGTATAAAGTCAAACATGCAAAAATATATGTCCCTGGGCTATAAAAAATGGGTATACAAGGCCAAATAAATCTCCTAAAAAGCTGACAAGCATGGATTTCTGCCCCTCTGAGGATGCAGAATTTACCTGATTTCTGCATCTTTTATTAACAGCCCAGAGACAACCAAAGAATGGGCCATGCAATCTTGAACCCTGAATTTTTGCAGGAAAGTACCTGTGAAACCATACTCCAGCGCCAACGCTCAACGTGGGCAGCCCAGCAGTATGTCAGTAACCAGCCTTACCCAGGGAGCTGGGTCAGAGAAGCAGCAATAAGAGGAAAGGCAGTAGCATTTCCTCCCACATCTGGGAGTAAGTGACATTGAGTGAAGGGCAAGCAAAGGGCAGAGGCTTCTCTGGGAAAAATGCCTAAGAAGTTTCGAGACACAGCAAGAAGGAAGAGGAGAACATGAAAAACAAAAACCACTTCACTCATCCCAGAATGCAGACTCAGTGTTCTAGAAAGTCCTATCCGGGCTCTTAAATATCATTATAATGTATTAAACACACATACACTCAATTATGAACATGAAGAGGGAGACAGCAGACAAGTCAAATTCACACACACACACACACAAAACATGCTTTGCCCAGAGTTCACATCTTCTTCTACAATTAAGAATGACTTCAGCAAAAGGCCACAATGGGTTACTTCTCTACCTTCCTCATGTATTTTAATGCTGAGGACGGGAGTAATTATATGAGGAAGAAAGGGAGCAGGGGTAAATGCCCAGGGCCAGAAAAATCCACAGGATCCACACAGGGCTTTGTAAACGCTCCCCTCTCTGATAATCTGCCTTTTAACCTTTGGAATTCTCCCTGCCTTTTTTTTTTTTTTTTTTTTTTGGAGCACATAAAGAGCCACGGCCATGCTTCCCCCACTGAGCTCCTAGATTTATGTGGGTGGGATATGTAAACTGTACACGTACATCCTTGGCAAGGCAGATGGGCGATGGTGAGCACAGACACTTGGGACGCCGTGTAAAGCCCCCAGCTTCCAGCTCTAGTTACTTGACCACTTCAGGCCTGTTGCTTCTACCGGATATAGAGGACGGCATCCATAAATGCCCTTCCTTTCACGGTGAAGTCATCACATATGTGAAGGTGGCCCTTCAGAGGCTAATAAACTCTGAACAACCTTAATACTTTATTTTCCACATAGTGCAGGTGGTAGGACAGGCGGGCTTTGTGGGGGAAAGAGGAGAATCCATCTCAACTTTTTGAAGGATGAGCAAGATCTGAAGAGGGGCAGGGACTGCAGGTAAGAATCAGGTGTACTGGGGCGCCTGGCTGGCTCAGTCCGTTAAGTACCTGCCTTTGGCTCAGGTCATGATCCCAGGGTTGAGCCCCACATTGGGCTCCCCGCTCTGCAGGCAGTCGGCTTCTCTCTCTGCCTCTGCCTGCTGCTCTCTCTACTTGTGCTCTCTCTGTATCTGTCAAGTGAATAAATAAAAACCTTTAAAAAAAAAGGAATCAGGTGATCAGAGAAGGGTATATATGGACAGGAGGAAAAGGTTAAAAGAAGAGCAAAAAATTAGACAAGAGGGTTCTGACTGAAAACATCTGAAAAGGAAGGGGATGAGTTTGTTAACTAGTGGTAGGCCAATCGCAGAGTGTTTTATTCTATTGAGCTGTCTGGCAAACAGAAGAAAAACTGAAATGGGAAAAAGACTCCTCATAGATGTTATGGAAATTGAAATATGTATATACTATTAATTGAGATATGTATATACTGAGAGACCTCACGCAAACGATTTGGGAGGCCAGCAGGGGGAGCTCTTATGCTCGACCCCTGGTGGTCAATTGCTGACCCAACAGGAAGAGATGAACCTTGCACAGGGGTACTTTACTATTCCTGCAGGAGGAAGAAAGGCTTACCTCCTGGCAACAGCACAGCCAATCAGAGACAGTCAAACTTAGCCAATGAAAAGCCACCATACTTCCAGCTCCCAGTTTAATCCAAAGGGCTTTTTGTTTATAACAGCATACTTCCCCCCCCTCCTCCATAGACCAGCTCTCCCTCTCCTTTGTTCCCTGGACTCACCTGTGGTTTGGCCATAGCTTGCTTTGTCCCATACTGCAATTCTCTGCTATTCCCAAATAAACCCATTTTTTGCTGGTAAAATAATGAGCAGTTTTATATTTAAGGCTAGCAATACAAATGCATTCCATTCAAGATCCACATTCTTATTTAATGAAATGTTAATTTCAGCAGCTAAAGTAGGTGGAGCTTTTGAACATTTTTTTAAAAAGCTATCAAGAGTGAATTTCACATTGCATCGACAGTCACCTTTTTGAAGTTTCATACAAATTTCCAGCTGACATCTCTAAGAAATAGCACCAGTTTATTCATACCGCAAATATACTGCTATCTTTCCCCTACTCCGGGGTTTCTGAGTTATATGCACCCCTAAAGAACTCAAAGATAGTTTTCTATAGGATCCACAAAACCTATGTGCATTTTTCTAGGGATAAATGACATAGTTTCATATGTCACCCCATTGACTTAATGGGGTGACATAGTTTCACCCCATTAAGAAAGGTTGGTGAGTTAGGAAATGTTAAGAACTTCTCTAAAAATATGTATGTCCCAAGGAACTGCACCTCTTAGAATACCCTCTCCCACCCTCTTCCACAGTACACCCACGTAGGTACGTATGTACACACACACACACACACACACACACCACATTATTTAGGAGTAAGAGTCAACAAATGATTTACATATCCATTTCTGCTACTAAATCAATTCTGAGACTTGTATAGTAAACAGTAAAAGAAACACTTTTCAAGATCAGCCTTCCTAGAGAGGCTAGTTATGACTTGGAAAGGGACAGGTTCAAACTGGCTACATGTCATTTTCTCCACAGCCTGCCACCATTCTGAAATTCTCATAACTAAAGTCATTCCATTTAAAAATATACTATGGCAGCACCTGTGTGGCTCAGTGGGTTAAGCGCCGGACTCTTGATTTTCAGCTCAGGTCATGATCTCAGAGTCGTGGGATGGAGCCCTGCATCTGACTCCATACTGGGCAAGGCGTCTGCTTAAGATTCTCCCTCTCTCTCTTTCCCTATCTCTCCCTCCCCCACCTCTCCCAGTCTCTAAATAAAAACAGTGATGATAATAATGAATAAAAAAAATACTGTGGAAGAATTAATACACTACAGTTTAGCTTCCACTTAGCACAGACTCCAAGAATAGAGATCCTAGAATAGGTACATTTTGGTTAGTAGCGCTGGACCCGTGGGCTAGAGTCTCAGCTAAGGACACAATACCATCAAGAGAGAGCTTCTGGGGCTCCTGGGTGGCTCAGTGGGTTAAAACCTCTGCCTTCAGCTCAGGTCATGATCCCAGGGTCCTGGGATCAAAACCATAAAATCGGGCTCTCTGCTCAGCAGGGAGCCTGCTTCCCTTCCTCTCTCTGACTGCCTCTCTGCCTACTTGCGATCTCTGTCTGTCAAATAAATAAATAAATAAATAATCTTTAAAAAAAAAAAGAGAGAGAGAGAGAGACACGGCTTCTCCAACTTCACCCATTGACCGTGGACTCAGTTCCGGACTATGGGGTCAACAGATTCTTCCACAAGATGACAACTTTCCCAACTGCGGGTAAATTTTGTTTACGGTAACCTAACCACTGGTATCATCTGATAGATGCTGTGGAATTAACAGCTGCCAGACTCAAAAATACTCTGTATATAGTTTTTCAAATCCAATCTTTCA
This sequence comes from Lutra lutra, assembly GCF_902655055.1. Classification (NCBI taxonomy): domain Eukaryota; kingdom Metazoa; phylum Chordata; class Mammalia; order Carnivora; family Mustelidae; genus Lutra; species Lutra lutra. The sequence goes on along the minus strand of NC_062285.1, from coordinate 22,996,514 downwards.
AATGGTGGCATAGCAACAAACTGATAAATGTGCACTAATTAAAAAAATAAGCTATTGATCAAAGCCTCTGTATTATAAATACATTTACGCTCTTTTAAAATGCAAACAGCAAGTTGTTTTGACATTGTCACAAGATAAATTCATGACACAGAGACGATTTATTTTGCATATTTCCCCTCAGTTTAATTTCATACAAGCCATGCACAGGAACTTTTGCATAAGGCATGACAAATAATCTATGAAAGAAGAACTAGAGACTTTAGAACACAAAGGTGTTGAACACTGGTGAAGGTCATTCTCATGAGTTGGAACAGTTTATTTTTCTCACACATCTCAGCAATCTGTGAGCTCTGCAGAAACGGGTTTAATTTGTCATGCTTTTTAAAAAACTGCTTAATTTTCTTTTTTTTTTTTAAGATTTTATTTATTTATTTGACAGAGAGAGATCACAAGCAGGCAGAGAGGCAGGTAGAGAGAGAGGAGGAAGCAGGCTCCCTGCTGAGCAGAGAGCCCGATGCGGGGCTCGATCCCAGGACCCTGAGATCATGACCTGAGCCGAAGGCAGCGGCTTAACCCACTGAGCCACCCAGGCGCCCCAATTTTCTTCATTATAATTGGATCTGCATATTTGGGGGATATCATATTCCATGTGCAACATGCTCCTTAACTCATTTATAATAACATTTATGGTAAATATCCTATGGATATATATACATCTACATAAAACTTTAAAACCTTGTATTAATTTCTATACATTTAGAACATTATCTTTGATAAATTATTGAAATCACCAATAAAGAAAATCCTAGCATTTCTTGTTCCCTGTAATTTCGAATTCATACATGAGCTATAACTAATGAGAAATAGTCTGTTAAAAAAAAAAACACGTTTTGCCATAAACCTTGGGTTTACTGCCTTACTAGCCATTTCCGATGCATTAAATGACAAGATACGGTCACATTAAGGCCTCAAACTGCAGGCAAAACTCCTAAAACCTCAAGAAAAGGTTTTATGGAACAGTTCAAAGTATAAAACTGAACAATGACACCCAGACACCCACACTTATGAAAGGTTTACACAGAGCAGGCTGTGCAACGTTCACACAGAGCGTGATGATATCCTTCATATTTTTTGCACAAAATGATGAATGCTTAATCCTAAAATGCATGGGTCACAAAATGAAAAACATGACTATCATCTTCAAGGTGCTAGCAATCTCTGTATGTGGGTTTGGCTGTAAAAATAAAATTGTTTTTAAAATTAAGAAAAGCTTCACATTAAAAAATTATGCTCAGAAACTGTTTTGCCCACCAACTCAGAGTGTAATTCATTTCATAAGGCAGAGCATCCTTCCCCCAACATTTAGGTGACATTTAGGAGAAGAATCCATATAAGTCCTCACACAATTTCCCTGAGTTTTACATGGTTATTTTTTAATTAAGATCTGGTTACACGCATACTTATTTTTAGCTTTCTTCCACAGGAATAAAATCTTACATATCCCCGATACAAAATACTACAGAGGGCAATAAAATTCTTCCAGTGTAAAGAAGTAAACTTCCTAATTTGAGAAAGAAGTAGTAATACACTAAAAACTGGCATGTGAGACAGAACAATAATTATAGGGGCAAAAGAGAAAAACAATATATACCCTTATAGAGGGATATACCTTCATCATGGCAAACTACACAACGTAAATAGCAACAGCAACATATCCTACTGGACAGAGCAGAATAGCCTGCAAAAAATTTAATCTGATAACACAAATTTGGTTTTTCATCTCTTAGCCAAAAGACCCAGGGAAAAAAATACGTATCTCAACAGTGACCTCTAGTGGACAAGCCTTAAAATGACAGTCTTAAAATGAAAGTCTCAAAGACTGAAAACAAGTAAGAAAACATTTACAAAGCCTAACACTCCCAAACCACCATAAAAACCAGGTATGAACTTATGGGGCCAACTGAAAAGACTCAGCAAACACTGGCTTAAAAGGCAGAGTAATCAAAGACAAGCACTGGAGCAGGGGGCAGACACACAGGAAAAGAGTCTTTGAAATCGCTGTTACGTTCCCGTCTTTCAAAACACTGAAGGCCCTGGGCAGGTCATCTCTGTCTGGCTCTGACTTATCCCAACTCATCACCCGCCAATCCATTAATCAACCTGTATTAACTGAGGGCCAAGGTGATGTTCAACATGCTCTTTGTACTTTCAGAGGTGTGGGATACAGAAGCGCTTCAGCCAGGGCTCCTGAGCTCCAGGACATTATAATACAATTAATTGCATGAAGTAAACAGTAAATAATTGGGATCTTAAATATATAAATCTGGCTTGAAGTAGAGTAACAGGCGCAGAAGCTGTCACAGCTCTAAGAACAAAAGAAGGGTTTATGGAGAAATGACACTCGGCCGAGCCATCAGGGTCTCTGGGAGGAAGGAGCATCCATGGGTCATCCTGACACGAGCTGTCCCCATCTGTGGATGCTGAGTTGTACCCGAGGGGTGCCGTCCCAGTACATCACCCTCACTATGAAAGGGTCTCTGTGATGAAGAACAAGACATGGACATCCATTCCCAGGACACAGGGTATGAGCACTCGGTCCGGCATGTGTGACATGAGACCCTGAGTAGGAAACAGAAGTGTGTTGTGGCCGCATCTACTCAGGCCGCTATACCAGTTAATCCCAAGAAAGTAAGTCCAGTTTCTACAAAGATGGCTTCATCTCAGGCCAGCTGTTTCCTCCCACGACCTCCCTGCCATCTACTGCTCCCTTCTATCAATCATTACTGCTTTCTGTAGACATTTCCAGGGAAACCACTAGGTGCTCAGTGATAGGTGTTAAGGAAAAAGAATAAAAGGTTCCCACTTTCAAGAAAGCTTAAGATCTGGAGAGAGTGAGTAAACAAAGCAGCAGGAGGACAAGGATGTGCTGCACTGGTCTTAAGGGTCTATGAACAATAGGAGTTTGGGGGAAGAACCATTTCCCATTGGCCAGGGCAGCCAGGGGAGCCTGGAGCACAGGAGAAGGGGGCGAGGTGGTGTGGGTGGAAGGGAGGAGGCAAGGGAGCACAGGTGCAGAGGCAGGGCTGGCCATGAGGAGAGGGACTGACCAATCCGTCCGCAGCATCTGGGGAGGGGGTGCTGGAGGAGCGGGGGGCAGATGGGGCAGGTTCTGCTGGTCAGTCAAACCGCAGGGCGAATGGTGTTTCGGAGGGGACAGCCTGGTGGAAGAACCCCATCTTTACTTCGAAAACACTCCTCCTGGGCCAGAGAACACCTCGGCTAGCTTGCCGGCTAGCACCTGCCCGGTTGGAGCAAAAGGGAAAAAGGAAAAGACTGGCCTGCTGCTCTGCCTTCCTTCTAAATACATCCGGGAGAGGCACACGTCCATGCATCCAGGAAAGCTGTTCCAGGCTGAGCGATCCCCCACCAGACTCCCAACCAAGCCCATGCACACAGCCCCCATCCCCACCCCACCCCCGTTTAAATGTAAATAGTGCTGCTGTATTAACGATGAACCCCTAATTTAAGCAACTGGCTTGACGAACTGGAAACATTTTTCATTAACTCAAATATAGAAAGCTTTAAGGATTTCTGTTCACAGAATCTTGGGGGAATTGAAGGATTGCCGGGCCACGTCCGGCTTTGTGTGGCTTCCCTCATACTACGGTGAGAGGACCGGTCCACGTCCAAACCACCCGCAGGGAAAAGAAGCCCACTCGCTGCCCCCAGGACCTGGATGGCTCAGCAGATCCCAACTCCGTTGTCCCCAAATCAAGGTCCCAGTCTGAGCAGGCTAGCCATTCATTTCGTGAGCACACCAGCGGAAATGTCAAATAACAGTGTAATTGACAGACTAAGAGAAAACACAAGTACTTTCTGCAAGAGAAAAGAAGGGCTGAGGGGTTTAACTTCTGAGTGCCACTGGTTTTAATGCAGCATTGTCAGCCAGGCCCTATTAAAAACCACAGAAAGTGAAAGACACTGATTACCATACAAAGTGACAGGAGGGTGTGCTCAGCCACTTGCATTTAATGCATATTTATATTTCCATCAAATGGACATATTTACTATAAATACTTGAAAAACCATAGCGAAGTCATTCATTTAAATGCCAGAAAAATAGAAAAGGATGCTAATTTGACCTTAGTGGAACAGATCGAGTGTCACTGACACGACTCACAATGGCTTGAAACAGAATTTACCAAGACGATTAATTAGAGTTTACTGGATTAGGTCAAGAATGTCTCAAATGGAAAAAGAAAAAAGGAAAAAAAAAAACAAAACAGGGAAGGAAGAAATTTGAAGTTTGAATCCATTCACAGCCAACCTCTTTAATAGCAGACATAATTTAACTCCGTTTTCGTGCCTCTCTAAATTCATCTTGTACTCTTTGCCTGCAGAAAGAATCGGATCCACTGAGCCCTGAGATTTCTATCCTTGTGGTCATGTAAAGAAAAATAAACGACTACTGAAAAATGTGGAAGGTTTTGTTTTTTTAAAAAGAACAGATCAATTAATGATATAATAGAACGGAGCATGTCTTGCTTCTTGTTTAAATGTACACTTTTTTCGCTCTGCTGATGATGCAAATCTAACCACAGGAAGCTTGGCAATTAAATATTTGTATTAACTGTGCAACAGCTTCGGGGACTTCTGCTCCCAAAATCTTGAGGAATTCAGGAATCTTGCTGTCCCCCTTTCAGGACAAACTGCAAACCCCCTGTGAGCTGGGATAAGGTATCAGTGGACAAAAGGATCCTTTGCTGTGAAAACCAGGAAACCGGCAGCATATTACCTGTTACAAAAATGATGTCATGTGACGCGGAGCCCTCACTCTCAGCTTCTGTGACCATCATTACTCAAACACGAGGAGCATGCCACTCTGCCTTGGCTTTACCAATAGGTGCTATTTGCTAAAAATGAACTAAATCTGCCTGTTTTCGGCACACGAGGGGCCCTAACCACCCTCTTAATTCTCAGTAATCAGCAGCTCTGTGACATAGCCTCGAGCTGTATATAATGCACATATACACATAAATTCACACAACAAATCCCTCAACGTGACGTTCAGCTCCGTTTCAATGGACTCAGCCCTAACAAATTCTTGCCACATGATTAGAAAATCATTCAAGTCTGCAGGAAATATGGCAAGCACAAAGAAGTGACAGTCAATTAGGAATGAGAAAGGAGAGTGGCTCCCTGACATTAAAATCTTTAAAGTCACCACTCTAAGGATAAAATGGCCCATTATCACTCAGATGAGATATTTTCACAAAAATAACTATCTGTCTCCTGTAGGTGAACCAAGCCATGACACCACCCAGGCCCCAGAGAATTCTTCTTGGGAACCAGACTCAAAAATGTGAAAAATGCCGATGCCAATTTACATAACTTACACAATTTTGTTGGTGGCGGGGGGAATCCCCCCATCCATCAGAGAAAAGGAGCAACAGTTAAATATTCTCCTTTTAGGGAGGAAGTACGGAGAAAGCCAAGAACTCTAATATTTTTAATAAGTTTGTTTTTTTTTTTTTTCCCCACAAAACACTCATCAATCGCCTGGCAGCTGAGGTCACTTACCAGCCCTGAAAGGAACCATTTCCTGAGAAGTAATGTCATGTTCTTCCTTCAGTTTACACAAGAATCCTCAAAACAGGGCAAAGTTTAAAAAAAAAAGTAACAGAGCAAAAGTACATAATACAGGAGAAGATGCCTGTGTATCGCACTTGTCACCAAAAAAGATTTTAGGTTTTCCCCAAGTAACATCTGTCCTGAGCGTTTTTAAAGGAAACAAAAGAATCAGCAGTATCACAGTTATCACCTAGGAGTCAGAAACCGTGTAACCAACGGTAAAGTTAACTCACTTGTTAGCTTGTTGTGGCTGAGGACCAGCTGTGTGATGTGGGATAAGGAGACTGCAAAAGAAAAAAAAAAGAAATCAGACAGTCAGTACATGTATCCAAATTACCCCCACTCTCCTACAAGGTAAAGCGTTAAATGATTTCCATAAGGTCAAGTGTTAGCACTCACAAAAACAGAAGCAAGGTTTCATGCAACACTGTCTGAGAAATGTTACTCCAAATTAAGAAAAGTTATGCAATTAGCACAGCGAGTTAGGGCCAATGAGATTAATGTCACCGGATCAAACACGACAAGGGCCAGTTTGCTCTGCGCCCGCCTGAGCGAGCCATTTCCACAGCCCCGGGCGTGGAGAAGCAGGGAACCTCGCCTGTTCCAAAGGGAACATCCTGCGTGGACGGAAGGCTCGTGTCCCGGTGAGCAGGGAGCACGTCCCTTCCCCTGCGTGCACGGGCCGCCCAGAAACTCTTCTACACGCTCCCAGGGACGAAGAGGAAAAAACTCTCCCCTCAGATTATTTTGGTTGGTGTTTCTTTCAAAGCACCGGCAGCTTGCTCACCGGTTCCAGACAATCTCGGGGAGCTTTAAACTGAACAAGATCAGACTTGCCGGAAATACAGTTTTTCCCACTATAAAGAAAGAGATAAAAAAGTCCAAGAGAAAAGCGACCTGCCTTCCATTTTGGGCTCTAAAACTGTGCAGGATGATCAGCCTATGCTTTAAACACTATGTTTTAAATATACATTTTATCTAGTAAACAGCTTTAGACATTTTTCCAATATTCTTTCTCTCAGAACGTTCTCTTATTAATGCAGCGGACATTTTTCCCTGAGAAGACGACAAAAAATCTTCACAAGAAGGGCCTTCATGTTGGACCCCAGCACACTGGGAAGAAAATGAGTGTTATCACTCCTGATCACAGCTTCTGAATGTGTTTCTTTCCCTTTTTAGCCCCCAACCACCACAAAGTTAGAGAAAATTCAAAATGCAGTAGAGACCTGTCTTCCTGCCCCGAACCCTTTGAGAGCGCGTGGCCGGCCTGATGCCCACAAAGTCAGGGTATGCGGAGGACAGCCTCCTGCCACCCAAGCCAGGCACTTCCCGTCACAGGTCATCACCACCTAGTCCTCGGCCCTCACCCCAGTGTCACCGGACGCCCCAATCACTTCTCTTGGGAAGTGAACAACCCGGTTCCCAGTCCCGTCGCATGCAGCTGCGGGTTCTCTCAGACCACCTCTTGCCCACGTTTCTCTCTCCCGCTGCCTTCCGTGACCTTGGCCATCGTGAAGCCTGCCTGCAGGCCAAATTACTCCAGATGTGGACCTCCACGCAGATTTGTCAACTCCTTTGTTCCTGGGTAGACTGAGGGGAAGCCTCGTTGGCAGGAAGGTCAAGGAAACACGGGGTTCTCCTCGATGTGTCCTATCGAGCGGCACAACCTTGATGACCATCCTCCCTTGACTGCTGACGTCTGCCAGGCTTCTCCACCGAAGTGCTTTCTTTTCCCCTTTGTAATCAACAAGCATTTGGGGGGCGCCTGGGCGGCTCAGTGGGTTAAGCCTCTGCCTTCAGCTCAGGTCATGATCTCAGGGTCCTGGGATTGAGTCCCACATCGGGCTCTCTGCTCAGCAGGTTGTCTGTTTCCCACTCTCTCTCTGCCTGCCTCTCTGCCTACTTGTGATCTCTCTCTGTCAAATAAATAAATAAATAAATCTTAAAAAAAAAAAAAGCATTTGGAAAGAAGGGGGCTGAGGAAGGGAGGTACTGCAGAACCCTATTAATACCCCATGTCACATGCAGCTCATGACCTCCGACCAGGGCCATCTCCACCCTCATGCTACCATTTGGCAATGTCTGGCAACATTTTTGACTCTAACACCCACGGCCACTAAAACCCCAACTTTCCTCAGGGGCTCCCGCTGTGTCTGTAGGAGACAGCGCGGGTCCAAAGCTGAGGTGTCCTGAGGGGAGGGGGCCTGGGATGCCCCCAAGGCACGAGGCGGCCCCCTCACTCCTCTGCAGGAATCTCCAGAACGAGAAACAGCCCGGTGCTTCTGGAAGGAGAGTCTGGCAGAGCAGAGTTTCGGCTCCGCAGGACCATCCAGTCCAAAATGTCAAGACTGTTGCTGTTGAGAAACTGCAGTTTCTCTCTTTCTGTCTGCATGGCCCGTGGTGTCCTACAGCGGTCAGTGCATTACAGTCTCCTTGTCACTTATGCTGGGGTTCCAACTGCCCGATGGGGCCGGAGGGAGCCCACCCGAGCTGGCTGCGAGCCTTTTGACCGGTCCCCCTGCTCCCTGGGCACTTCGCCGCTTCCTGGCACTGGATATTCAGGCTCATCTTGTCCTTTTTCTGCCACAGCCCTGAAACCACCATTTCTCTAATGAGCTCTGGTTCCTTTTTGTGGAAACTGGTATTTATAAGACAAAATCTGGGCACCAGATGTGCTCACTGCTATTTGGGGCTCGGTATTCTCAGCTCCTCTCAGTGGACAGAGCTTGAGCACACACACTCTATACTGATATTACCAAAAACCCCGAGTTCACAACAGCATCTCCAGCTCCAATACAATATCACCCCGCTCACTCCAGTTTCTTCCCTCTCTGTATTCGTGATTCTCTTCTCCAACAGTGAGAACTCCGGCTTCCGTCACCTCTGCCCCACTTACTGTGTATCAATAATCCTACATATAAACCGCATGAAGGAGTCCTCCTACAGCCAGACCCACACCTCTCTATGCTTGTTCGCAGGGGCCCCTGGAAGGTGGGTACGGATTCTTGGTCAAGATCAGAGGAAGGCTGGCCAGCGACATGTGGATGTCAGCTTAAAGTCGAAGACACCCAGGAAACCCCCAGGAAACTGTTTAGCGATGTGTAGATTGATGGCTGTCACCTGGCTATGGGGCCCGTGATCAGTGCGGCATGCGAGCCACTGCTGGACATGTCTGCCCAGGCTAACCTGAAACTCAGATTCCTCACACATGTCTTGATGGTTCCTCATGTGGAGAGCCAACATGTCCCAAGCAATAAAGAAACGGCTCTGGGGAATAGCCTCACTGAGCTTCTGAGGCCCCCTGAGGCTCACCCAGGCTTCCTTACGCCTGCTAAGCCAGATCCTGTGCCTTTAATAACCCTGCGAGTAGGCTTTGTGGAAGCGGAGTCCTTTCAACTCTCCAACTTCAGAATCAATGCAGTAACCAATCTCCCCCACACTCCTCCCTCCTGCGGACCCCTTCACGCTCTGCTCAGACTCCCCTGCTCACCCGCCCATCCACGGCAACACCCTCCTTGCCCTGCTTGGGCTGGAACCTTGCAGGTCCGGCTCCCCAACCTGCACAGATGCTCAACTCACCCCACTCGGGTCCTCACCCCCCCATTCTAGGCCACCAGTGCTCCTGACCCTGACCACCTCTCTCTTTCTGTCTTACTCACTGGCCTTGGGACTGAACAATTAGGGAAGGGGAAGCACAAGTCAATAGGGAAAGAGAAAAGAATTTTTGTGGTTTTCAAAAATCAAAAATGGCCTCTTCTCATAGGACATTTAAGATTTTAAACACTGCAGAAGATCTTGCATGTTTTTATTTTAAGAGTTAAGATTCCTTGTCCACCGATTAAGCGTTTCTCTCTCTCTGAAGTTCACAGTCTGAGATGGGGGAAAAAAATATCTCAAAGAGCTACCCTCCTACCACAGCAGATAAAAAAGACTCACAGATGCACTGGTTAAGATTACGGTCACCATCATGTAAGTACAAGCCACAAGCTAACCAGGGTGCACACATGGGGATCCGTCTCTCACTTACACACAGGTGATCCAGAGGTTCCTGGTATCTTGCTGCTCAACCATCCCCAACACGTGGCTCCCACCTCATGCCACAGAATGGCTGCCTGAGCTTTGCCATCGTGTCTGCATTCCCCCTCAGAAGACAGAAAAAAGAACACTTCCTCCTTTGGGATACTTCCAAGAAACTACATGTGGTATTTCCACTTGCAATCAATTAATCACCATCTTACAATCCAGTGAGGCCTCGTTGTAAGGGAGGCAAGGAAATGGAGTCTATATTCCAGGTGACCAGGGGCCAGCTAAAAAGGAGGGTTTTACTACCAACACAGATGGGACAAGCTAAAAGTGGCAGACAACTAGCAGCCTCATACACTAGCACACCACTCCCTCTGACTGTCAGAGAAATCAGTTCTGATCACAAAAGAAAATGAAGAAGCCTCCCATCTCTGCCCTAAGTTTTCCTAAAATATCACAACTAACTCATTAGAAGAAAAAATTTTTTGTTCTTTCTCCCAGTTACCATTCACAATGGAAGACTTAATTAGGGAAAAGCTGCTTCTTTTCCACCATTTCCACGTGTCCCTTCTCCAAGCATCTGGCAGGAGAGAAAGTGACCAAGTTTCAAAGTTCTTTTTCTGTGTTAATAAAGGGAAATGCAGTTGTTGCCTCACCCGATAAGACCATGAGAATGCATTTTTCTTCCTCACTATTGTTACGGAGCTACATGTTAAAGTAGATGAGAGGGAGAAAAAAATTGGAGCAGTAAAGAAAAAGTTAATAAAAGAGCTCTGAGAAAATATTTAGGGCAACAAAGGATTCCGGGCTGGGTCTGAGGGGAGGGCAGTTAAGTTGGACAGAATCAAAATCACAGAGTCAATCACAAAGCCTGGTACAGGGGAAGACGGAGTTGGGACAAATGTATTTATACAACACGCCACTCCCCTCCACTTGGCAATGGTGAGTTCATTGTGAGTCTTGTATGGAAACCGTGCTGTTAAAAAAAGAAGGGAGAAAGTGTCTACCAAAATAGAATGGATTATTTGAAAGCACAGAAGCTGCCATGGTCAAACATGTTGGGAAAATGGAAGCAGGCTGTACCCACTGACCTGCCTTGCGGACCTGAATCGCACACTGGGAGATCATCCACCATGTGAATAACATATTTTCAAGAATGAGCAGCACCAGAAACTCTCAGGAATGAGCATCAGAACAGTGAGAACAAACTGTTGTTAAAATTCCTCAAGCAATATTAAACTGTGCTTTGCGTAGGCATTTTCGAAGGAGAATACATTTCAGAAATCGACCAAGTAACTAAGAAGTGTGTTGACATACACAGTTAAAGGTTACAGCGCCTTGGCTATCCTTCTGCCTCCAGCCTTTAGAAACGGTCTTCGGGTGAACACGGTTTCAGGCCAAAATGATCAGTGGGAAACCACATTGCTGGGAAGGAGGTGTTCGTGAAGGAAGGAGGGAGAGGGTGAGATGGTCTGGCACCGTAACACGTAATTTCTGACTGACTGTTCTCTAGCCAAGAAGGGAATCAGCAGGAAAATCCTCAGGAACTGGCCCGTTCAATAATTTCATGGGCACTCACCACACTCAGAATGCCAAGAGGCTCTACCTTGGAAATTCTCTAAGAAGGACATCCTGGGGAGCCTGGGAAAGTCTCAGATTGTGCAGACTGTCCTCAAAACTGTCCTGGTTTGGATGAAAACAACACAGTCATTCAATTTAGGCAACAGAGAACATAGACCCAAAAGCTCAAACACAAGATATGAAAGGAATGTGGACACAGGAGTAGTCTACCAGAACGGACAGTGGGTAGCTCAGGAGATGTTACTTATTATGGGATGACACATCCAAAAATGCCTTAGCACAGAGGGCTCGCCAAGCACGGTTGCTGGACCTACACAGGACGTGGAAACAGGAGGTTATGGAAAAAATCCCAGGCTTCCCTGAGAAACAGATGGAAAACACACAAAGTACAGGACTGGAAGGGGCGGCCAGTATTCTAATGGAATAAATCCAGAAAACTCAAAGGACTAACTAAATATTCCTACAAAAGGAATCATAATTTCTAGATAACACATGGAAGTAGATATTATTTAAAATCAGCTTGGTCTCTTCCTTCTTTTCGGCATAAAATGGGCAGCATAAGAAAAAAAAAAAAAAGGCATGATGAGATCCATGGCACCTAAGATGACATTATAGACTTGTTTTCAAAATAACCTAACATATCACAATGATGGGGCACACTGGAAATTGGCCCTACCATCCCCTGTTTGGCAAATGAGAGAGCAAATGATTCCCGTGGTAGCACTCAGAGGAGGTTAAAAAAAAAAAAAAAAAAAAAAGGTACTAGCTTTGCAGAATGACATTTCCATCCAGAGGGGGAAAAACACAGCCAGAGTGAATGAGGAATGAGGCCTGAAAACATGTCACATGGAGTGGGACTTGAAGGTGTCTTTGATCTTGCCAAGGGTTGGAACTGGCCATCTCTAAGACCAAAGGAAAGATGAGGTAACTGGTCACAGAAACTGGACTGTAACTTCCAGCTCATCTCACAGATGGAGAGTCAAAGGGAAGCAGACAAAAACACTGCTATCAGCCGAAGGCAAATGGTTTGCCCCTTATGGACAGTTCTTATGGTAGCAAAGATTGCCGTGTTAGAAGAACCACCATACTTCTGGATGTTCAAAGAGGGCTGCCTGGTTTGGTAACTCCAGGGGCATGATTCAAATTCTGGGCAATGACAGATTCTATCACAAACAGTACCCTCTACAATTCAGTTCCTCCCAAACTTGTAGGCCAGAAAGAAGAATTGATTTGAATTTGAAATATAGGATGGTTCAAATGGTTCTTCCACTCTGCCTTCCCCAGTAGGCTAGCAACAGCCACCGCCCTAAATAACCCTGATTTGGAGACTCCACAGGGATGTGGAAGCCGGCCAGATGTCAGCATCTGAAGGCAAAGCTGACCAATTTGGGTTCTGCGTCTCCACGATACATGATTAAAATGCCTGCCTGTGTCGCACGGCTGAAATTATTTCACCCGTGGTAGTAAGACACAGATTCAGATCTTCTTAAATATGCAGCTTTTGCCAATATATCAAAGTGAAGACAGAAAATAAAATGTTCGATACCAAGATATAATACAAATATCATATTCATCAACACACCCAGAATCATAAAAACATTTTTCTTTTGAATATTGTTCATAACTTAAAACTTAAAAAAAAAAACATGATATGAAAGCTTTCCTTTACTTCCCAACTAATTATTGCAGTGAGTTGAAAACTCTGTAGCAGTGAGTTTTCTAAATCAGTTAAATGACCGAATTATACTATTTACAGATAAAGGTTCTAACAACAGAAAGTGATTTAATATGTGGGACAGCAAAAAAAACCTGGGATACCTCTTTTGATACCTGCTCTTTTGAGCAGAGAAGTCGTGTGTGCTGAGAAGCCCCAGGAGCTGGTCCCTGACGAGGTGCCTTGTGCTCCCCAGGAGGTTAAGTCCACAGATACCAGACCCAAGCCACTGTGTTATGAAAAACGTGGAGCCTGCATTACTCCTGTTCAAACACGTCACTTCACAGTCTCTCCCTCAGGAAAAAAGACAAAGAAAAATTGTATTTCTGAAGATGCCTGGAGAATCAGAGAGAAAAACGCAGCAAGCCCCGGACGGTACGCAGTCATTAATTGCTCCCGAGGTGTGAGCGGGACGCTATTAACAAATGCTTCATCCCCATTAAGTCTGTTTTGCGAGACAGAACGTGGGCATTGTGACAGGGATGGAATATGAGTGAGACACAGCTCCTGTCCTCAGCGAGATTACTCTGAAATAATAAGGGGATGCAATTCAACACTGTGACACGTTGTGGACTGTAAGTGCCACAAAGGAGAGACAATGACTTCAAACTCCTGTGAAAGGGGAGATGCCTGAAAGGTTTTTCAGGCCCCATCAAATCTTCAAGGTCCAGACTCAATTTTATTCTGTATCCACCTACCTATCCATCTTCCTTCGTTTTGCTTATCTGTACTAGTTTTTCTAGCATAAACTATGTTATTTGTGTAACACAACAAAGGGTATTTTTAGAAGTCAGAGAATCCGAGCAATCAAAACACGTGAGCCCCCTCACGTTATAGACAAGGAAACTATGGCCCAGAGCAGTGAAGTGGTTGCTCTAAAGTTCCAGGGAGGACCAGAATCAGAACTGAGACCACAACAGAGTTTTCCAGATTCCAACCTGAGCTGCTTCTTTCTGAACTAGGAAAATAACACCCACCCCTGGACAGGGCATGCTTTTCACCATCTTGCAAGATGGTGGAAATTCTCATGATAACACAAAGTACAGAAAACTCCATTCTATCTTGAAGAAAATATGACAGTTACATAAAGTGACTCAAAACAAGTAATGCCCAGATTCAAGAAGTGTAAGATCCAGATCCTAATCCCATGAGATCCTGAGAAAATCACCGGAATTTTCTAGCACACACAATTTCTCATCTTGATAATGAAAGGCTGAATTAAATTATTTGATTCTGTGAAACAAAAGAGAAAAGGTAAGAATGAACTAGTATTTATGTAATGCCTACTACATAAATGTGCTATGTGCAGCACTTTATAGCCACTCACTAGAAGCAAACCTGTTAAAATAATGGAACAACAACAAAAACTAATGTTTACCAAGTGCTTAGGACGTGGCTGGCACGATACTAGGAACTTTGCCACTTCATCCATTCCTCACAGTGATCCTACATAGTAGTACTATCATCTACCACCTCCCCCTCAATTCCAGATCAGAAAAAAGGGCACAGATGGGTTAAGTTGGTACAGACAAGCCTTTAAAAGTTGTTTCCAGACTAAAATCTGATTAATTCTCGCTCTGGTTTTTATTGGCCAAATAAAGCAAACACATGTCAACAAACAGCCAAACTGTACAATATTTTCAGACATCCAAAAGATAAAAAAAAGGCTTAGTCCATAGGTTCATTTTTTACCAAAATGAAGAAGGCTAAAATCAACAACACAAGAAACAACAGCTGTTGGCAAGGGTGTGGAAAAACAGGACCCCTCGTACACTGTTGGTAGTGCTTTTAGACTGTGTTCGAACTTAAATTACCATCAACTTAAAACACAGGAGTGTATACACAAGGGTGTTACATAGAGATCTCATGGTAGCCACAAACCAAAACCTCTACAAGGTACACAAATAAACAGAAAAGAATACAAACATAGCACTAAAGAAAGTCAACAACTCACAAAGGAGAAGAGTAAGGAAATAAAGGAACAGACCTACAAAACCAACCAGGAAACAATGAAACAAAATGGCATTAAGTACATACCTATCAGAAAGTACTTTAAATATAAAAAGACTAAATGCTCCAGTCAAAAGACAAAGAGACTGCATGGATTAAAAAAAAAAAGAAAAATGACCCATTGATATGCTGCCTACAAAAGACTCATTTACGACCTAAAGACATGCAGAGATTGAAAGGGATAGAAAAAGATATTCCATTCAAATGGAAATGCAAAGAAAAGCATGGGTAGTAATACTTAAACAAAACAGACTCTAAAACAAAGACTGCAACAAGACACAAAGTAGGGCATTACATAATAAGAAAGGGATGAATCCAACAAGAGAATATAACAACCTTATATAGCTAGGCCCCCAACATGGGAGCTTCTACTACATAAAGCAAATATTGACAGACATAAAGGGGGAAACTGACAGCAATAATAGTAGGGGACTTTAACACCCTACTTACATCAGTGGATAGAACACCCAGACAGAAATCAGCAAGGACACAATGGCCTTCCACAACACATTGGATCAAGATAGACTTACCAGATATGTACGGAATAATCCATCCAAAAACAGAAGAATACATGTTCAAGTGCACATGGCACAGTCTCCAGGACAGATCACATGTCAGGCCACAAAACAAGTCTCAATAAATATAAGAAAAGTGAAATTGTATCAAGCATCCTTTCAAACCACAACAGTGGTTTGAAAACTAGAAATCAATTATAAGAAAAGTGGAAAAAGCCAAACACATGGAGCCAAACACACACACTTTCAAACAAGTTATGAAACAAACAACTGGTCAACAAAGATATCAAAAAGGAAATCCACAAAGTACCTTGACACAAATGAAAATGGAAACATTCCAAAATCTATGGAACATAGCAAAAGCATTTCTAACAGGGAAGCTTGCAGTAACACAGATGTATCTCAAAAAAAAAAACAAGAAAAATATCAAACAATCCAACCTTACACTGAAAAGAAAGAAAAACAAGCAAAGCCCAAAGTTAATGGAAGGAAGAAAATAAGGATCAGAGTGGGAAAAAAGGAAATAGGAACCAAAAAAATAGAAAAGATGAGTAAAACAAAAACCTGGCTTTTTGAAAAGATTAAAAGAACTGATAAGCCTTTAGCCAGAGTCACCAAGAAAAAAGAGAGGGCCCAAATAAAATCTGAAGTGACAGAGAAGTTAGAACCAACACCACAGAAATACAAAGGATTATAAAAGTCTATTAACTAATATACGCCAACAAGTAGTCAACCTAGAAGAAATGGATAAATTCCTAGAAATATACAATCTTCAAAGACCAAATTAAAAAGAAATAGAAAATCTGAACAGACCAATAACTAGTAACAAAATCGTACCAGTAATCAAAAACTCCCAAAAACAAAAGTCCAGGATCAAACAGCTTCACAGGTAAATTCTACCAAACATTTAAAGAGTTAGTACCTATCCTTCTCAAACTATTTCAAAAAACTGAAATAAAGAAATGCTAGCAAATTCATTTTACAAAGCTAGTATTACTGAAACCAAACCAAAGATGCTACGGAAAAAGAAAAACACTAGCCAATAACCTTGATGAACACAGATGTAAAACCTCAATCACGTGTTACCAAACCAAATTCAAAATACAATAAGTGGATCATACACCATGATCAAGTGAGATTTATTCCAGGCATGCAAGGATGGTTCAGTATTTGCAAATTAATTGATACACATTAACAAAACAAAGGATAAAATCCTATCATCTCGATAGACAAAGAAAAACCATTTACCAAACTTCAACATCCATTCATGATAAAGACTCAACAAAATGGAAACAGAGGCAACATATTTCAACATAATAAAGACTATATATGACAAACCCACAGATAACATCATACTCAATGGTGACAATCTGAAAGCTTTTCATCTAAGATCTGGAGCAAGACAAAAATGCCCACTCCTACCACTTCTATTTAACATAGTATGGATCGCTTCTCGGCCTTTTGGCTAAGATCAAGTGTAACATAGTATGGAGGTCCCAGCCACAGAAATCGCGCAACAAAAAAAATAAAAGGCACACAAATTTGGTGAAGAAAAAGTAAAACTGTCGCTACTTGCAGATGACATAACATAAACAGAGAGCTGTAAAGACCACCAAAAAAACTATCAGAATAAATTCAGTAATTTTTCAGGATACAAATTTAATATACACAAATCTGTTGCATTTCTATATACCAATAATGATTAGAAGATTAGAGATTTTAAAAACAATTCCATTTATAAAATTGCATCAAATAGAATACCTAGAAATACATTTAACCAAGAAGCTGAACGATCTGTACTCTGAATGCTGTAAGCAGTGGTGAAATAAATGGAAAGATATACCACGCTCATGCACTGGAAGAATATTGTTAAAACGCCCATTCTAGGGACGCCTGGGTGGCTCAGTTGGTTGGACGACTGTCTTTGGCTCAGGTCATGATCCCGGAGTTCCAGGATTGAGTCCCACATCGGGCTCCCAGCTCTATGGGGAGTCTGCTTCTCCCTCTGACCTTCTCCTTGCTCATGCTCTCTCTCACTGTCTCTCTCTCAAATAAATAAATAAAATCTTAAAAAAAAACAAACAAAAAAAAAACGCCCATTCTACCCACAGTAACCTATGGATTCAATGCACTCCTAATGAAAGCAGAATGGCACTTAAAAAGAACTAAAACAAAGAATCCAAAAATGTGTATGGAGCCACAGAAGACTCCAAAAAGCCAAAGCCATCATGAAGAGGAGGAACAATGCTGGCGCCATCATCCTCCCAGATCTCACACTATACACAAGCCTTAGTGATCAATACAGAATGGTACTGGCACAAAAAGAGACACAAAGGGCAACAGAACAGAATAGGAAAGCTGAGAAATAAACCTATGCTTATATGGTCAAGTAATTTACAATGAAGTAGACAAGAATATACAATATCTCAATAAATGGTGTTGGGAAAAACTGAAAAACTCCAAGTAATAAACAAACAAACAAACTGAACCACTTTCTTACACCACATAAAGAATAGACTCAAAATGGATTAAAGACCTAAATGTAAGACATGAAAGCATAAAACCCTTCAAATAAAATACAGTCAACTTTTGGATCTGTCTCCTCAGGCAAGGGCAACAAAAGCAAAAATAAACTGTTGGGACTACATCAGACTAAAAGGCTTTTGCAAAAAGAAGGAAGCCATCAATAAAACAAAAAGGCAAGCTACTGAATGGGAGAAGATAGCTGCAAATGATAAAGCCAATAAGGAGTTAATATCCAAAATATATAAAGAACTCATAAAACTCAACACTAAAAACAAATTCTCTGTGAGGCACCTGGGTAGCTTAGCGGGTTGAGCTTCTGCCTTCAGCTCAGGTCATGATCCCAGGGTCCTGAGATTGAGCCCCACGGCAGGCTCCATGCCCAGTAGGGAGTCTGCTTCTTCTCTGTCCCTCTCCCCAACTTGTGTTCTCTCACTCAAATAAATAAAATCTTAAAACAAAACAAAACAAAACAAAAAAACCTCCAAGCAAGAAACTGTGAGTCCGTATATCCAATAAAACTGACCTTTAAATAAGAATGGTCCAAACACTTATCTATCAGGAACACGTGAATACCCTGGAAATACTCATTTTTTGGCCCTTCCTACAAAAATCTATCAAGTATGAAGCTCAAGGAATCAAAATAACAAGAGACTGACTTGAGGATCGATGTAAATGTAAACAGGTATAAAATATTCAGATATAACTAAGGGTAGATGACAGAGAGAGACTTTAATAATGGATCTATGCACTAAAAGTTTAGATATGGCCCATGTATTAAAAAATAGGGAACCAGGGGTGCCTGGGTGGCTCAGTGGGTTAAAGCCTCTGCCTTCGGCTCAGGTCATGATCCCAGGGTCCTGGGATCATGCCCTGCATCGGGCTCTCTGCTCAGCAGGGAGCCTGCTTCTCTTCCTCTCTCTCTGCCTGCCTCTGCCTACTTGTGATCTCTGTCAAATAAATAAATAAAATCTTAAAAAAAAAATTAAGATTAAAAAAAAAGAAAAAAATAGGGAACCATATAATGAGAGTTTTGATAGCTGTATTTGCTTTCCAGCTAGCATATAAAGAACTTGGAAGTCATCACTCCCATCCTCACCACAAGAAAAGCGTTGATTAAACACACAAGCAACCCTTCTTGGATCCATTAGAGAACTGAGGGCACAGGGTAAACCACCATACTAGAAAACTGTAGAGACAGGTGGTGGAGAATCACAGCTTCCCAGCAGCAGGAACTAGAGCCAGCAACTGGTAGGAATGCTTACGGGGGAGCTGATTCATTTCTGGGGACTGAGCTATCAAATAGCTTGAGAGAGAAAACTCCTGGGGACCCAGGCTCTAGGAGCCCCACCAGGTTCTCAGGGTGAAAAATCAATGAGAAAAATCCCTGGTTGCTTCTTTCAGAGGAAAGGAATACATAACAACCCTGAAGTGAGACCAAAGCATTTTGTTCTCCTAAAAAAAAGAAGAAATGGTCTACTGGACCCCAACCAACATGGGAGAAGAAAATATCTAACTCTAGTGTCCTCTCACCTTCCTATTTCACCTAAGGAAAGAAAGGTGCTGAAAAGCACTTTGGAAGGTCACGGCCCAGGAGCCCAAGCTTACTAACAGAATTTTAGAAAATTTCTCCCCTCCCCACAGCTCTTTAATAGGGTTCCCACGTGGTAACAAGATTATAACTGCAAATATAAACTGATCAGACACTACTAAGAAGGAGTCTCTAGGAAACCCAAAGACTATAGGAAAGACAAAAAGAAGAAGAATGGAGGAAGGGGTGCCTGGGTGGCTCAGTGGGTTAAGCCTCTGCCTTCAGCTCAGGTCATGATCTCAGGGTCCTAGGATCAAGCCCTCTGCTCAGCAGTGAGCCTGCTTCCCCCTTCCACTCTGCCTGCCTCTCTGCCTACTTGTTATCTCTCTCTCTCTGTCAAATAAATAATAAATAAAATCTTAAAAAAAAAAAAGAATTATGGAGGAAATTCTAGCCTATGAATTCTATACATACAGCAAGCAAACCTCACAGTAATGACCTTTTTACCTCAGTTTCTTTTCCTTAAGGCATCATGTCTGTCTTTCAACAAAATCACAAGGCATGCTAAAAGGCAAAAACATAGTCTAAAGAGACAAGGTGAGCAACAGAGTCAGACTCAGGACAAAGAGTTGGAGTTATCAGAATGGGGATAGAAGAGAACTCTGACTGATATCTGAAGGCTTTAGTGGAAAAGTAGCCAACATGCAAGAACACAACATATAATGTAAGGAGAAAGAAGGCAACTCTAAGAATCAAAAGGAAATGTCAGAAATCAAAACAGATCTGAAAAAGGTCTTTGATGAGCTTGTCACCAGACTGGACAGTCATGTGAGCTTGAAGATAAGTCAACATAAACTTGACAAATTGAAAAACAAAGAGAAAAAAAGAAATAAAATAATGGAATAGAATATCCAAAAACTATGGGACAACTACTAAAGGTGTAATATACACATAATGGGAATACCAGAGGCAAAAAAAAGAGGGAGAGAAAGGAACAGAAGAAATAATCTCAAGCTCTAATGGCTGAGAATTTTCCAAATTTAGATAGACCCAAACCACCAAACCAACAGACCCATCCCGAATATTTACCAGAAATTAAGGACAAGATAACTACCTATGGATAATTACCAAAAAATCTACACCTAGGTGTATCATATTCAAACCGAAGAAAACCAAAGACAAGGAGTAAATATTTAAAGACTCCAGAGAGGAAAAAAAAGACAAAACACTACCCATATATGAACAGAACAAAAACTTCTCTTCAGAAACCATGCATGGAAGAAGAGAATAGAGTGAAACACTTAAGTGTTGAAGAAATGAACCCACCAACCACCAAGTCTATATTCAGCAAAATTATCCCTGATTCTCTCATACTAAGAAAAATTGAGGGAAACTACTGCCAATGGACTTGCCGTGAGAAAAAATATTAAAAGTTCTTCAGGGGACAACTTAGTGACTCAGTCAGTTAAGCGTTCTACTCTCGGTTCTGACTCATGTAATGATCTTGTGGTCATAAGTTCAAGCCCGGCATCATGCTGAGTGTAGAGCCTGCTTAAGATTCTCTCTCTCTCCCTCTGTCCCTTCCTCCCTCCCACTCACACAGGCATGTGGGCATGCTCTAGCTTAAAAAAAAAACCTTCTCAGAGGCAAATGGTAAATATCAGATAAAAGTCTAAAACTCAGAACTTCATAAACAAAGGAAGAGAATTAGAAAAGGAATAAAAGTTATATAAAGTTATTATTAACTAGTCACATAGATAACAGTTTGTTTATAATTATAGCAAACAATGTATTGGTTGATTATTGCTTATGGATATGTAAAATGAATGACAGCAATGTACTAAGTGACAAGGGGTAGGAATGAGGATATTGTTCACTAATTCAGAAAGGTATATGCACTCCTATGTTTACTGCAGCATTATTAAAAATAGTCAAGATTGGGGTGCCTGGGTGGCTCAGTGGGTTAAAGCCTCTGCCTTTGGCTCAGGTCATGATCCCAGGGTCCTGGGATCGAGCCCCACATCGGGCTCTCTGCTCAGCAGGGAGCCTGCTTCCTCCTCTCTCTCTGCCTGCCTCTCTGCCTACTTGTGATCTCTGTCTGCCAAATAAATAAATAAAATCTTAAAAAAAAAAAATAGTCAAGATATGGAAGCAGTCTGTCCATCAATGGATGCATGGACAAGGAAGACACGGTGTACATATATATATAACATATATATATATACATACCCACAGCCACAAATTATTACACAGCCATAAAAAAGGATGATGTTATAGCATTTGAGACAACATGAATGAACCTAAAGTGTATTATGCTAAGTGAAATAAGTCAGACTGGGAAAGACAAGTTTTATATGATTCCACTCATAAGTGGAATCTAAAAAATAATAATAAATCAATGAACAAACAAAAAAAGATAAACAGACCTATCGATACAGAGAACAAACTGATGGTTGCCAGAGGGTAAGCCAGGCGGGGAACAGGGAGGTTGGACAAAATGGGTGAAGTGGCCATACAGGCTTCCAGTTATGGAATGAATGACTCCTGGGAATAAAAGGCACATTGACTATAAGGAATATAGTCAATGACACTCTAACAGTGATGTATCAGGACAGATAGCATCTACCCTGTGGTGAACAAAGCATCATGTATAACTCTATCAAATCACTACACTGTTACTTCAAACACTGTGTGTCAATGACACTCAAATCAATCATTCATTCATTCATTCATTAAATAACATTCACTAAATGGTGCCTGTACAATGAAGCAGTATAGTTGAAACTAGATTTAAATTAGCTGTAAAGTACATTGCAGACTCTTGGGAAACCACTAAAAAATTAAAAAGGAATACTACTGATATGCTAAAGAGAAGTTAAAAAAAAAAAAAGATCTAATTCTCTACAAAAAAAGAAGAAAAAGCAGAAAAAAACAAAACAAAACAAAAGAACCATGGTATTAAATAGAAAAGCTATAAATAAGATCAAAATTAAGCCAAGTATATTCATAATCACTTTAAATGTGAATGGTCTAAATATACCAATTAAAAGATAGAGACTATCAAAGTAAATTTAAAAAAAAGATCTGATTATATGTTGTCTGAAATAAACCCACTTGCAGAAGAGAGAACGATATACCATGCTAACACTTAAAAACAGAAAGGAAAAGACAGACAGGCATATTAATTCCAGATAGACTTTAGAGCAAAGAACATTATTATCAAGGATAAACAGGGGATTACATAAAGATAAAGAGGTCACTTATCCAAGGACACTTAACAAACAGGTGCACTGCTCATGCACCTAACAATGGAGCATCCAAACACATAACGTAAAAGCTAACAGAACTGCAAGGAGGAACAGGCAAATCGACTACAGTCGTCGGACACTTCAACACCCCTCTGTATATAAATAAATAAAATAAATAAAATAAATAAATAAATAAATAAAATCTTTAACAAAAAGAAAAGAAGAAAAATATCCAGAAAAATCTAAATATATGTGAAGATTTTTTTTTTTTTAGATTTTTATTTATTTATTTGACAGAGATCACAAGTAGGCAGAGAGAGAGAGAGGGGGAAGCAGGCTCCCCGCTGAGCAGAGAACCTCATGTGGGGCTCGATCCCAGGACCCTGGGATCATGACCTGAGCCGAAGGCAGAGGCTTTAACCCACTGAGCCACCCAGGCGCCCCTAAATATATGTGAAGATTAACAGCATACTTCTAAATAATACATGGGTCAAAGAAGAAATCTCAAGAGAAATTTAAAATATTTTGAACAAGTGAAAATGAACTACTACTTAGTAAAATGTGTGGAATCCATGAAAAGCAGTGCTTATTAGGAAGCAGACGGCATCCATGCATACCTCAGGAAAGAACAAACATGTAAAATGAGTAATCTAAGCTTCCATTTTAGAAAACCAGAAAAATAAGAACAAATTAAATCCAAAGCAAACAAAAGAAAAGAGATAACAGATACTACAGCAGGAACCAAGAAACTGAAAACAGGGACTCAATAGAGAAAACCAAGTTGGTTCTTTGAACAATCAATAAAATTGATAAACTTGCAGTCAAGTTAGCCGGGAAAAGGGGGAAAAAAAGAAGACCAAAGCACAAATTACTAATATCAGAGACAAAAGGAAGGTCATCACTACCGATCCCGTCAATGTTAAAAAGAATAATTAAGGATTATGAAGAACTCTATATCCACAATCTGCAGATGCACTGTAATCCCAATTAAATCACAGCAAGTTTATTCTGTAGATGTCAACAGATTACAGTTTATATGGAAAGGCAAAAGACTCAGAATAGCCAATAAAATACTGAAGAAGAAAAACAAACTGAGGAAACGGACACTCCCCAAGTTCAAGATTTCCCATTAGTCACTATAATAAAGACGGTGTGGTACTGGTCAAAGAACAGATTGACCAATGGAGCAGAAGAGTGCGCAGAAACGACCCCTGCAAACACAGTCAACTAACTGAACTTTCACAAAGGAGCGAAGGTCATTCAGTAGAAAAAAGGCATTTTTTCAACAAGTGGAGATTGAAGAACCAGAAAGCCACAATCAAAAAAAAACAAACAAAAACAATCTAGACACAGAACTTACACCTTTCACAAAAAATCAACTCAAAATCTATCAGAGATTGCATGTAAAATGCAAAACCTTAAGACTTCTAGAATACAGCACAGGAGAAAATCAAGGTGGCCCCGGCTTTCGAAGTGACTTTTTAGATACAGCACTAAACATACTACCCAAAAACAAAAAGGTAATAAAACTTCACTAAAATTTAGAACTTCTCCTTTGGGAAAGATAATGGTAAAAAAAATGAAAAGAAAAACCACAGACCAGGACAAAACTTTTGCAAAACAAGTACCTAACTGACATAGGACTCCTGTCTAATATATACAAATAACTTTTAAACAATAAGAAAACCCAATTTTAAAAAGGGCCAAAGAACTTAACCTCATCAAAGAAGATATGCAAATGGCAAATAAGCATGTGAAAATATGGTCTACATCATATACCATTAAGGAATCAGAAATGAAAACCATGATACCACTAAACACACACCTATTAGAATGGTTAAAATCCAGAACACCAGGGGTGCCTGGATGGCTCAGTGGGTTAAGCCTCTGCCTTCAGCTCAGGTCATGATCCCAGGGTCCTGGGATCGAGCCCCACATCGGGCTCTCTGCTCTGTGGGGAGCCTGCTTCCTCCTCTCTCTCTGCCTCTGTGCCTACTTGTGATCTCTGTCAAATAAATAAATAAAATATTGTTTAAAAAAAAAAAAAAGTCCAGAACACTGATGCCACCAAATTCTGGCGAAGAGGAACAGAAAGAACTCTCCTACATCACTTGAGGGAAAACAAAATGGTAGAGCCACTTCAGGAGACACTGTGTCCATTTCTTAAATGACGGAACTATATTCTTACCACGTGATCAAACAATTGTGTCCCTTGGTATTTATTCAAGCAAGTTAAAAACTACAACCACACGAAAATCTGCACAGGGATGTTTACAGCAGCTTTGTGCAGAACTGCCCCAATGTGGAAGCCACTCTGAGATGCCCTGCAGCGGGAGAACGGTCTGTTAACTGTGGCGTATCCACACAATGGGGCATTATTCAAGAATACAAAGATCTTTGAAAAACAAGTGAATAAAAAAACAAAAGGCAGACCAGACCTGTAAATACAGAAAACAAACTGATGGTTGCCAGAGGGAAGGAAGAAAGTAGCAGATACCGGCTTTCAGGTATGGAACAAGTCACGGGAATAAAAGGTAGAGCACAGGGGTACCTGGGTGGCTCAGATGGTTAAGCATCTGCCTTCAGCTCTGGTCATGATCTCCAGGCCCTGGTATCAAGCCCCACCATCAAGATCCCTGCTCAGTGGAGAGTCTGCTTCTCCCGCTCCCTCTGCCTCTGCCTCTCCCCTCCACTTGTGCATACATGCGTGCTCTCTCCCCCAAAGGGATAAATAAAATCTTAACAAAAAAAAAAAAAAGGTACAGCACAAGGGGGTCCCTGGGCGGTTCAGTCAGTTAAGTGCACGACTCTCGATTTGGCTCAGGTCATGATCTAGGGTTGGGATATCGAGTCCCACATTGAGGTCTGCGCTGATGGTAGAGCCTGCTTAAGATTCGCTCTCCCTCTGCCCCTCCCCCCATCCACTCCCTCTCTCTCCAAAAAGAGAGAGGAGGGGCATCTGGGTGGCTCAGTCGGTTGGGCATCTGCCTTCAGTTCAGGTCATGGTCCCAGGGTCCTGGGATCAAGCCCTGCATCAGGCTCCCTGTTCAGTGGGGAGTTTCTCCCTCTCCCTCTGCCTGCCGCTGTGCCTACTTGAGCTCTCTGTATCTCTGTCAAATAAATCAATAAAATCTTAAAAAAAAAAAGAAAGGAAGGAAGTAAGGGAGTGAGGTCAAAGAACATTAAAGGGGAGGGGAGGGAGAGAGGAAAAAGCTACAGCATAGGGAATATAGTAGGTGATACCGTAATAGTGGTATAGTCTGGTGACAGATGATGGCCACATTCATGGTGAGCCCAGCGTAAGGAATATAGAAGTTGCATCACGATGTCATACACCTGAAGCTACTATAACACTGTGTGTCAACTATACTCCAAAAAAAAAAAAAAATCTAAAATAAAAAGATATGAGCCGTCAAGCCAAAAAAAGACACAGAAGACCCTTAAATGCACATCTCAAAGTGGAAGACGACTTTCTGTGAAGATTACACACTATAGGATTTCAACTGCATGGCATTCTGGAAAAAACAAAACTAGAAACATAAAATTTCAGTGGTTGCCTGGGGTTTGCAGGGAGGTGATGAGGGGCAGAGAGAAAAGTAAGTGGAGGGCAGGGCCTATTTAGGGCAGTAAAGCCATCCTGTATGACGTTACGCATTGGTTAAAACCTATGGAATGTCAATGTGAAGGAAACCACGGACTACAGTTAATAATAATTTCTGGACACTGGTCCATCCATTTTAATAGATCACCACACTTATGTGAGATGTTAATGACAGGGGAAACTGCTTTAAAAAATAAAGTCCAATAAAAACAAAAATGGGAGGGGAGAGTATAAACATAAAACAACGCTTTTCAGTGAGGGTCTTAGTACAGACAATTGTGTGTAACAGACCAAATCAGAACTCCGAGTCATTCTAGTTCTCTTGTCATTTGTGTCCTTGAGAATCAGGATTCTCAGCACGGGAGACAGGCAACAGACATGTAACGTGGAAGAAGGAAAAGCCCTGCAGTCCTATATCTGACTGGGAACTCTTTAGGTATTTTATCTTTAAAAACAAGGTATTCTTGGGGCGTCTGGGTGGCTCAGTGGGTTAAAGGCTCTGCCTTCGGCTCAGGTCATGATCCCAGGTTCCTGGGATCGAGCCCTGCATTGGGCTCCCCGCTCATTGGGAAGTCTGTTTTTCCCTCTCCCTCTCCCCCTGCTTATGTTCCTTCTCTGTCTCTCTCTCTCTCTCTCTCAAATAAAATCTTTAAAAAAATAAAAATAAAAACAAGGTATTCTTAGCCCTGTCCATTTAAAAAGTCCTAAAAAACACGAACGGCCCAGCAGTGAGGAGTGCCCCTGGAGCCCAGATGGGGGCTAAGATCCTTCCCACTAAGACAGACAAATAGAAACAGGTTTTTAGAGGACTGGCCGACTCTACGTCTGGGGCTGGAACTTAGACCCATCAGGAACAGCATGGTACTACAGACAGCAAGGATGCTGTCAGAGACCGTCTTTCAAATGGAAAGACCACATCAAGTGGACGGGAGAACCAACTAGAAGGGGCTCCCACAGGCCAAAAATGAACAAGAGGAGTCTGAACAGTGACGGCACAGCTATGGTGCACAAGGAGGCAAACTCAGTGGTTTACGCAAAACTGCTGGCACCTGTTTCCACACTCAGAGCTTCTTTACTCAGTCAGGTGTGGCCTAAGTATTAGGAAGTTCAGAAGTTCCGTAGGTGGGTTCGACTTGCTGCCAAGTTGGCAGGCCAGTGGTAGAGAAGGTACTGACCAACCACAAGGTACTTCTCAGAGACGGGCCTGAGGTACAAACAAGCCTTCTGGGAAGAGGCAACATACACAACAAGCACCTGGCCTGCCAGCACGGGCCGTGAGAGCTCATCGTGCATTCACAACATTCACCCTCTGCCTGTAGCAGAAGTTTCCAGAGTCTGGCCCGTTTGGATGATTCTTGTCCTCCATTTTTACACGTCTGTGAGAGCACATTCCAGACCCAACAATTCCATTCCTGGGTCCATAACCTACAGGAATGTGTGTTCACCCAAAGACCTGGGTTTGGAGGTTCAAAGCAGCACCGTTCGTAACCGCCCTCAAGTGGAATGACCCCCAGGTCCAGCAAGAACGGAGGGAAGGAATGATCTGAATGAGAAGCCAACTTAACAGCACGAAGGAACCTCACGTGACGCTAAGCTAGAGAATGGACACTCAAGGGTGTGCGCAAATAACCCGCTTTTATTTAATGATGTACAAAAAAGAGGCAAAACTATACTTTCCAGAGTCAGGACAGTGTTCATCCCTGGGGGGGATAATGAAGGGGAGGGGCAAGGCTTCCTGGGCTGCCGATCATGTTGTTTCTTGGTTTAAAAATTTGTCACGCTGTATCGCATGACACAGGCACTGATCCAAATGAATGCTTCCATAAAGTGTTTCTGAACTGGATTTTTTTTTAAGTATGTGTAAGTGTTTGAGGAAGAAGGTTCCTGTTTCCCTGGCCCAATCAACATGAGCATGGGCAAGTCAGCATTCCCGAAAGCATTCGTATGTCAATACAGAATTATCAGCCTACAGAGAGCAGGTACCATGGCTTCTAGAACAAGACTGGACCGTCAGTAGTCACTCGGTATACACTTGCTAAATTAGCAGTTTCATCTTTGTATGTACACGTGCCTGTCAAAAATGGTGGTGACGTGAGGCTACACAGCATAACCTAAGAACACAGTTTCTAAGGTCTGACTGCCTGGGTTCAAACACTGGGTCCACTTCTTCTTAGCTGTGTGACTGGAAGCAAGTTAACTTTAGTTCCGCTATAAACCAGACGATGAGGATGACAATCATAACAAAACTGTGGTTTTAAAAGAATCCATAAAAGGGGCAGCTGGATGGCTCAATTAAGCATCTGACTCTGGCTCAGGTCACAATCCCAGAGTCCTGGGATCGAGCCTGGTGCTGGGATCCACGCTCAGCGGGAAGTCGGCTTGAGATTCTCTCCCTTTCCTGCCGCCCTTATCCTGTGTGCACATCTTGCTCGCACTCTCTCACAAAAATAAATAAATCTTAAAAAGAAAAAAAAAAAATCCGTAAGGAGAGCTTAGTACAATAACCTGGAACATGATATGCAATGTGTCTGTGTGTATCTGCATATTAATATACTATGTATATACAGCACATTTTAATTATATTATCAATTATTTTTAAAGCGTCTAGGAAAGAATGCACAATTGAAAGGATACCGATATATAATAGGTTAAATAGGTATCTTTCTCATAACCTCAGGGCTTAAATACTTACAGCTCTGAAAAAAAATCACATTACAAGCATTTGCAAAACAATCATCTGTATGCTGTGGCTGCAGAGCATGTTACCAGTCTCTGGTATGAAAGGCCAAGATGCCTTCCCAGTCACCCGGTGTGACGTGTGCCTTTCATTGGCCTCAGTTTAGCTGTAAAACTGTAAACTATTCTCAGTCCAGAGAAATAATTAACAGATATGAAGAGAAATATAGTAAATGAACAGGTTCTTCATGAAGTACAGGTAGATGACTAAAGTTAACACTTCACGCAATTCAGGTTTATTCCAAGAACCAGTATTTTCCCAACAGAATCTCTCCAGCACTGTACTTCACAGTGTTTTTTTAAGCTAAAGTTTTGGCTGAGGACAGAAAAAACAAATTCCTACACAGTATAAAAAGATCTCACATCTTTTATTAAATTCAGTTAAAATTAATGGTTTTTCAGAAAACCATAAGGAAAGGGGGAGGGTCACACTGACAGATAAAAGAGTAAGTTGCTTCTAGTGTTTTCTTCAACCA
Source organism: Lutra lutra (assembly GCF_902655055.1). Classification (NCBI taxonomy): domain Eukaryota; kingdom Metazoa; phylum Chordata; class Mammalia; order Carnivora; family Mustelidae; genus Lutra; species Lutra lutra. The sequence goes on along the minus strand of NC_062285.1, from coordinate 22,966,925 downwards.
TTAAAGTTCTGCGGCAGCCTGATAAACCTGTTTCCAAGCTGACAGGACTGGCCGCGTGACGCATTTTATCTGCCTAGTACAGTGTTTTTAAAGAATTCTCAAACTGAAGGCCTTGAGGTCAGGCCTGTGGCCCCAGTCAGGCCCCCAACCACCAGTCTTTCACATCCGAGCCAGCCCCTGTCCCACTTCCGGGGTGCAAACAACACGGCACGGTGTATGGAACAGAAGTGTCCGCCACAGTTCAGGGTGAACTCCCGACTCCGCCGCTACCCGTGCGATGCTAGGGCTCTAGAAAGCTTTCTGCTCCCCACCCTGTTAACCAGGGACAACACGCATGCGCCCCGAAGGGTGATGTTATAAATGCCTAAGCAGGACTCACCAAGCCCCCAAGCACTCACACAGAGATCATCCAGAACCCCCCATGTAGATGCTATGAGCTGACCCATGGCCCCCTAAACTCTGTAGGCTGAACCCCAACCCCCAGTGTCTCGTAATGCGACCCAATGTGGAGACAAGACTTGTAATGAGGTGATACGGTTAAAATGACCCCATTGGCTGTAATCCAAGCGATGGGTGTCCTTCTGTGAAGGCAGGCAGAGAAAGGCCACGGCTGTGGGTCCACAGGGGAAAGACCACGTGAGGACACTGGGAGAGCCGAGGGGAGGGGCCTTGGGAGAAGGCAGCCCTGCCAACGCTGTGGTCCTGGGCGTCCCAGCCTCCAGCACTGGGAAGTAAATGCCAGTTCTTTAAGGACCACGGCCCACCACCCTCCCGTCTGCGGTGTTTTGTATGGAAGCCCCCAGCAGACTAACAAAGTAGAGAATGATACACCCCCGTGTCTTCTTGGCTTACCAACACCTCAAATCCAAAATACTGGTTCAGAGATCTCGTTCACAAGCCTCCCACTCTGGAGACATCTGCCCAAGGGGGGCCCTGCAGATTCCATTTCTCCCTCCTGTTTCCCGGGGCAAACCCACTGACGGGTCAGCCCTCTCTATCCAGAAGCCCCTGGGCCTCCAGCAGGCCTCAGGCGGCAAGGCCCTTATGAAACCCGCCTGCACTGAAGATACGCCGGGTCGCATGGAACCTAACAGAGATGAGGTTTCCTTGACTGTGAGCTTCATGAGTTAAGTGCCGTAAAAGGGGGGAGCACCGCCCAAAGGAGGAGGCATGAGAAGGGAAGCAAGTGCCCAGGTCCAGCGGACTAGGGGCAGGAGACCCAAGTGGAGGCTCCCGAGGAAGCTCAGAGCAAAACAGGGGCTCAACACTGACCCCTGCCGGCCAGGTCCTTGCCCTCCCCAGACTGCTCCTTGGCCACACCTTTTAGGCTCTTTTGCTTTGAAAGATAAAAATGAACCTGCGCAAACTTGCTATTCGAGGAAGTGAAGGCGATGGCAAAGAAATCATCTCTAGTTTTTGCTTGGGAATGGGGGATCTCATATATCGAGATCAAATTTCTTTGAAGCGGGTTTATGTAAATTTATGGAAAGAGGAGGCAGGATGTGACTGTTATCCATACCAACTCTAGCATGGATTGTCACAATGAAGGGCTGGCGATAACGGCAAAGCAGGGGGTGTTACAGCTTCTGACGACAGAAATCTAACTACATCGGATTCATTAGACAGCTTACAGTTTTCTTAATGTAGCAAATATTAACTTATCAACGGACAATGTAAAGATTCAGTATGTAGGAAACTCCCAGAAAAGACTTGGCTTGGATAGCACCCATCCTGAAAAAAAAAAGATTTAAATAAATTCAAAAAAACGGCTATTGGAGTATATATGGTATTGCACTTACTAGTTGAAAAAATGGCTAACATTTTTTAAGGCCTGTCGTTCTCAAAAGCCACAAGGGCATCACAACGGAAATCCTGTGAAATGCCCTCTGCTGCCTCTCCAGCCACCACCCACATTGTCCAGGGCTCAGAATTTGCCACGTGAGGCCACCGTTTTCCTGCTGGCCCTGTCACATGAGACATGTGCATCTAACCTCCTGGGAACTCTCAACTAGGTGAGGAGTGAGGCACTGGGTGCCCAGATATAATCAGAGAGAAAAGGCCATTGGAAAAAGCACCATTACTGAGAATTCTAAAGATTTTTAAAATACCCATAATAGTGCATATTAAGACTAATATGTGCCATGCTGCTGAATGAATGTTTGTCATATACTGAAACCTAACTCCTAACTGTGATGGGATTAGGAGGTGGGGCCTTGGGAGGTAACTAGGTCCTAAGGGGAACCCTTAGGAATAGGATTAGTGTCCTTATAAAAGACACCTGAGGGGAGCCTGGGTGGCTCAGTCCTTAAAGGTCTGCCTTCCGCTGAAGTCATGATCCCAGGGTTCTGGGACAGTGAGATGAGCCCACATCAGCTCCCTACCTAGTGGGGTGTCTGCTTTTCCCACTCCTACTGGCCCTGCTTGTATTTCCTCTCTGTGTCTTTGTCAAATAAATAAATAAGATCTTAAAAAAAAAAAAAAAAAAAAAAAAAAACCTGAGAGAGGTCCCTTACCCTTTTCACCCTATGAGCCAGGAAGTAAATCCCCACTGAATACTGAACCTGCCTGTGCCTTGATCTTGGACTTCTAGCCTCCAGAACTGTAAAAAATAAACTTCTGTTGCTTGGACCAGTCTGTGGTCCTGTTACAGGAGCCCCAGTGGACGGAGACAGGCCAGGTGCCATCCCAGGTACCTGACAGAGGACAACGCACAGCAATTCTCTGAGGGAGCTAATTTTATTAGTCCGGTTTTATAGATGAGAAACCTGAGAAGTTACGTGACTTGCCCAAGGTTACACGGCGAGAAAGAAAAAACAGCTGCTTACCAAAAAAAAGGCCATGGCTGAAATGTCAAGTGACTGAAAAATAGCGAAAGCTCGTTATTAGTTCAGTCACACCAAAGGGGTCACAATCGTTCGTAGTTTATTTCCTATCTGGGGGGAGGCCTTTTCAGTGCTTACACTGTCGTGAAGTCAAAACTAGAACTTGGAGCAGTTGGTATCCTGTTCCTGCTGGTTGTAAGGGGCTCTCCCTCTGGAGAGTTGGGAAGAGAGGGATCTGCAAAGGGGAACCTGTGGCTACGTCCCCTCTCCGCTTCACTTTCTAGCCTAGTTCACCCCAACTCTTACCTGAGAACAGTCAGTCCTCCTTCGGAGAACTTTCTCGAGAAGCACAGAGGTAAACAGGTATGCACGGCAGGCCCGGAAGAGCTACTTACACCAGGCTGACCGGACGGTGGGTTAAAATTAGCACCAGGGGAGCTTCTTGGAGGAGGTGACCCAAGACTGGAGCCATGCGGAAGGGCAGGTCGTTCCTTCCTTCAACAAGCGCTAACTGACAAGGGATGGAGGACGCTGTCTGGGGAGAAAAGGGAAAAGGGCCTCCCCTGCCAAGATACCACAGGTTCAAAACCATAAGGGTGGCCATATCCAAGCAACTTAGAAAAATAAAAAAAGAAACGTCTTACTAAAGATTACAGCTAACAGGATGCGGTCCTCCCAGCTCCTTCACCTTTCCTCAGAGACAGCCTGCATGGACAGAAACTCCTAATAGGCGGACCACTTCCAGGTTTAACAGCGCTTTTGAAACAGCCCTTCCAGAACACCCGTGATTATGGCTGTTGATTACTTTACGTGGTCCTTTAGCAAGAACATGCCTGGGCCTCGAAGGCAGGTTATTTTTCTTTTCTATAATTTATCTGAAAGATATTTTAGTCTCACCTGAAAAAAAGACAAAAAAAAAAAAAAAAACATACACAACCAAAACCTGATAAAGGTTTGACCATCCAGAGGGCAATAAACTTGAAGAGATTAAAAAAAAAAACCTCACAAAAGACTTAAATAAAAGAAATAAAAAAAGTCTCCCTGGCTGCTAATGGGATTCTCTGCGGCCCAGAAGCGGATTACAGGAGCCTTGGAAGGCAGCTTCATCATGCGGGTGAGGACAGCCGCAGCCGGCAGAGCTCCTCTGTGAGATCTCGTCAATAAGGAGAACAAAATTGCCACCATTACTCTTGGAAGTGCTAAGGAGAAGGCGAGTGCGGATTTCATGCCGTGTTGTCGGGGAGGGGGGATAGGAAGGAAAACCAAATCAGGGGGTAATTTCAAAGAAAATAGCAATCTAAATCTTTAAGAATCCTAGGCAAAAGCGCCCAGCGCTCCAGGATGGATTAAGCCACCAGAGAAAACATCAACATAGGACACAAAGACCAGACCCGGTCCCATTCGCCATGCTCTCCTAGGTCCTGTCCACCGACGACGTGGGAACCAGTTCCACCCGAGGCTTCCCGGGCTCTGCCTGGTTGTTCCTGTCAGAGCTAACATTCAGCAGTGCCCACTCAGTACCAGGCTCAGTGCTAAGCACTCGACAGCATCAGCTGCCCTTAGCGCTGATCCAGTCCTAACACGTGGGAACTTAACATTTCCATGTGCTGAAGAGGACTCGAGGCTCAGAAAGGTTAAGCAGGTTCTCTGAAGTTACACAGCACTACTCAGAAGATGGAGAGTTTGAGTCCGGCCTATGCAATTCCAAGGCCCCACAGGTAAGCACTGCCTCCTGGGGGAGGGGGTGGGTGGCAGAGTCTGACCACCTCCAGAATCTGGCTCAACGGAAAACTCTAGAATCTGCCTGCTATTTGTCTCCAGCCTATGAAGTTTTCCCCATCAGAAGGCTTATGGTACCTGAGCTCCTGAAAACATTTTTGCAAAGCCATTTACTGTCTCCGAGGAAGTGCTGCACATATATGACACAATGCTCCCAAGCAGAAAGACGGACAGTTCACGTGCTTAGCCTAAGAACAAAACTCCCATTCTTATTTTCAAAACTTAATTCTCGTCTTTTGAGAAACTCAACAAAGTAAGGATATCGAAGGAAGGGCTTAAGACACAATAACCATTCTCTGTCCATGTGAACGAATTGTCCCCTGTGTTTAATCTTCATGCTAAGACACAAAACCTCGCCATTACAGTTAAAACTTTACTAGTAAAGAAACAAGGGAAGTCTAACGCCACAGTTTATGCAACCATGTCAAATACTTTAACATATAAGATATTAAAATAGATCCAGGAAGCATTATGTGCACCACCAATAAACGAGCCCCAGCTTAGGAATCGGCTTCTGAAGGCATCCCGGAACCTTCCAGGCCCCACGAGTCCAGAGGTCAGGGAGGCAAGGGAGAAAGCAGCCACTCTTTGGGTCTACACACACCACAGAGGCTGGAGGAGGTCGAGTCTCCAAATTCACTTCCAGCAAACTCCCCAAGAGTCAGCCTTGTTCTTCCTCACGCTACTTCTCTGGGAGAACAGAAGAAAGATCTTGCTTTTCACCACTTAATACAACACCGGAAACCTCTTTTTCAGGAAGCAAGTGGCTATCTTTTCTTCTTTGGTACAAGGCAAGGCTTCAAACAGATAATGCAAGTGAACCAAAATAGCTGTGTCGCCCTCCCCACTTGCAAATATCACATACAGAATCCTCTTCACGGCCGAAGGCTATGAAGTTCCTCTGCAGGGCAGAGCAGGAGAGAGCCATGGGGCCAAAGGTACAGCGGAGCCGGGCCCCCTGCTTGCACTCCCCAGCCTTGGTAACAGGAGGCCCCCAAGACTCACCATGACCTAGGCAGAGCCAGGAAGGGGCAACACAAGCACAGATGCAGATCGACAATGGCCAGTTCGGTCCCAGACATGGTGGCTCTGTCGCCACTCGCAAGAAGCCATCACCACCAACTCAGCTCAAGAGGCTGAGATGCTCATGAGCACAAAAGCTAAAGCCCAGTGGCAGGAATCGTCCAAAGAGTTACCGAATACAGACTGCCTAGGACTTCTCATCCCCTGTCCTTTAGCAGAGACGTATCAAGAGCACCCACCCCACTCTGTCCTGGGCACAAACCATGGGTTCACAGTAAATGTGACTCCGCTCTCTCCATGCCTAACGAGCAAAGCATCATCTTTTAGGGTCTCCCGGACATCTCCCCTCCTTCTCTAATGTCACGTCCTGGTCTGGATCTCCTTAAACCTCAGGCCTAATCCATCAGGCTCTCCTTCATCCATCCAACATTTCGGAGCACTTACTGTGTTACAGACACTAGAAAGAAGGCAAATATGAGGGATGCACAGTAATATTCCCCCCATTCTCCAATGCGGATGAGCGACATCTAGATTAAGAACACATCACAATCATCGCAATCCCATGTAACAAGAGCCATGCAGCAAGACAAATCCAACTTCACAGCGGAGAGAATGACTATCACTTGACACTGACAGAGAAGGCTTCAAACAGGCCACGGCTTCTGGGCTGACTTCTGACAGGTAAGTAAGAGGATCTGGGGGGGAAGAGGAGAGGAAGCAAACAATACTGCTACGGTACAAGGACCTAAAACAGTATGTCCTGGTTCAAGGAGGGCAGTCCGTTCAGTATGGCGGGGACCACAGAGGCATGGAAGGGATAGGAACTAAGGTAGGTTTTGGTCAGATTCCGAAAGGCTCTGCATGTCACACCAAAGAACTTGGGGTGCTACTGTTGGTAATGAACAACCAGAAGGGCTTAAGGGAGAAGGTCCAAACTAAAGCCACATTCGGCCTGAAGAAGTGTTTTATTTCTCCTATAAAGTATGTTTCAATAATTGGAATTAGTTGCCAATGTCTAAACCTTAGGAAATTTCATATCAAAATCTGGATTCCTGGCTTCTTAACAACAATAACTATGGCAACAAGAGGCCAACCCCAGGTGGTAACAATTGTTTGGATGTGAGAAGCAGGAGTAGCAGCTGTCCCTGTTCTGACAGGATACCTATTGTGAAGTTCATGACCATCCTCACCTGGCCCCAAAAAACATCTAAGCGCAATTTCTGCTTTAAAGGAGAGAGTTACATGGTAAGACATGTTGCAGAAAAGTAACACTAGAAAGCAATGCAGTGAATAAACCACAGGATCAGCAATACCAGAGGTAAGAAGCCAAGTTAGGGAGACATCACAGTAGTACAAGGAGGAGGTAAACGACTCAACTAAGGGGAAAAAGAGATAGAAAAGGGTAAGGAGTCAAGAAAGGTTTAACATACTCCAGGCATTAAGTTATCACAGAACTTTTGTGTGACAATTGTTCAAGGGTCGAAGACTGTATTAGGAGAAAGGAAGCATGATTCAAAAGTGATTTTCAGTTTCAAATAAAGTGGGTATTCAGTAAACTATGTGGGAAAGCCACCCAAATGCCAACAACTTGCACAGACAACAATGAGGTCCAGTAACAACTGTCTGTGTGATTCTTACCCTGGACACTCAGGTTCGTCTTCCAGTCGGGACCGAACATACCCTAAATGCAAACTTTCTGAGCTAAGCGCAGCGCTCTCTCTCTCTCTCTCTCTCTCTCTCTAGACAGGCGATGCTTACAAGCCGGGCGTGGGATGTAAATCATTATAACCTCTCATAGCACAGCCGGCAGCTACTCGGAAAACTTATAAACCCTCCAGGTGCTGCAAGCGGAAGGCCCAGCCCCAGAACTTACACAAGCCGTTGACATCCAGCATGTTGGAGATGCCCCGGTCACTCATGTCCACTTCCGGCTGGTTCTTCTCCCGGCTCTCCTCCACCAACTTTTTCAAAGACTTGGACATGTTCTGTACCAAACGACAACAACAAAGCACGTGGGCGACGGCCAGGGGTTGCAGGGATAGAAAGGGGAGACGCCCCGGGCTAGCAGTGTCCAGTTTTCCCCCAGCCTTGGAGGGTGGGCATCAGCGGGCAGGGTCTGGAGGCAGGGAAAGGGGGAGGGACGGCGGGGCGTGGGTGGCGCCCGACACCACAACGGTGGCGCGCAGAGAGGGGAACCCAAGTGCGATGCCACACACACTCACCGCGGAGGGCAGCACCTAACAGGTTGGGCGAGGGAAGCACGGGCTTCCGCAGGGCACACTTCAGTGGCAGGAGGTGCACTCGGTCAGTGCAAAACGCGGACCGGAACGAGGAACACGCCCTAGCCCGTAGCTCGGCGCAGGCGCACACCCTGCGGCTCTCAGCTCCACGCCCTGCCGGCGCCTGACCCTTCCCAAATTAGGAGAACAGTTCGCTAGACGTGGCTCTACGGTGAAGCTCCGCCCACAAAGTAATGTGTACCCGTAGCCGACCAATCAGGTCCGTCATGTGCCTTCGAGACTCCGCCCCCCCCGAGGTTTGGGCGTCCCCCTGAAATGCGCTCGCGTTTGCCATTGGGAGAGGACTGGGTTTGGCGCAAGCGCACTACTGTTCGCGCAGGCTCAGTTCATGGGCCGTAGCGCGGAGAGTTGTGGGCGGAAGCGGGAAAGTTTGGGACGGGGCAGCGGTGTGAAAGGGTTGGAGCTGAACTTGGGAGCTGGGAAAGGGAGAAGTTTCCTCTGTGCGCTGCTTCTTTAATTGTGGTTCAGTGTTCAGAAGTCGCTATCCTGAGTCCGGTCCCTACAGTCGTGCCTCTCGCTGCATCATAAGCTTCTCGAATACAAGAACTGCATAGTCTGTATTCCCGGCACCCAGCTGGGGAGTCGTGGACCTCTGTGTCCCAAGAAGGGGAATACCCACAGATAAACGACTTCTCTTTTCTCATACTGCACTCAAAATTATGCCACATTTTAGTTTGCTTTCTATTGAGTGATGACTTTTTTGTACAATTCTCATTGTTGTTGTTGTTTTTCACTAGACTTTCTAACTTTCCTTTTTCTTCCTGTACCTTCTTTACCTTATCTCTAAGAACGTACAGCTTTTCATTCCTCTCTGTTGCTTGAAATTCAATGAATTCCTCTTTTTAAAGATTTTATTGATTTATTTGAGAGAGCATGCACAAGCATGGGGGAGAAGCAAAGGAAACCGACTCCCCACTGAGTAGGGAGCCAGCCTGGAGGCTGGATCCCAGGACCCTGAGATCGTGACCGGAGCTGAAGGCATCTGCTTAGCCCACCGAGTTCCCTAGGCGCCCCATCAATGAATTCTTCTTGAAGACTTAAAGAACCTACTAATTTTCTGCTCTTACACTAATTATTTCTGTTCTTCCAGCTGAGAGGTGATGTGTGGTTTCTTTCATTGGTTCCTTAGTTTAAACCAACCTTTCTTGTATACGTCTTGTTGGACTATCGCTCAAGTAAACCTCTCTAAAACGGGGTACAGGAGGCACAAATTTTGAGTAGCTGTATATTTAACAATGTCCTTATTTTGCCCACACCTTTAGAATTTGCCTAGCATGGAATTTTAGGTTCGATATCAGTTTCTTTTCCATCTCAAAGGCATAGTTCCACTGACCTATACTTCCAATGTTGATGCCCAGAAATGTGTCAATCTCCTCAGGTCTTTGCAGAGAATTGTTGTTTTCCCTTGTGAAGCATTTGTGATCTTTTAATTATTTACCATGTTCTGAAATATCACCATAATATCTCCAGTTGGGGGTCTTTTTAAATTTAATCTGTTTAGCACCAATTTGGCCCTTTTTCAGTGGAAGATTCATTTCTCACTTCCTCTCTGGAAATTGTTTCTGGTATTTCTTTGAAGTTTCTTTATTGCCATTTTCTCTGATTTAGCATGTTCAGGAAATCTGTTAGGCAGATGGCAGCCTCCTAGGACAATTTTTTATAGTTATCATTTTCCCCCTCACGTATTTATCTTCTGAATGTTTTGGGAGATATATCGATGTTATCTTCCAAAACTTCTATTAAATTTTAATAGCATTAATAGCATTAATTTTCCTTGGGCTATTGGTTAAATTTCTTTGGAGATGAGATCCCAGTTTTATGCCTGCTTGGAGTTGCTAGGCTACTTTTGCCATTCACCAATTGCAAGCACCAACTAATACAGTTCTTGGACTTTGGGTCTCATCTCCTCACACTGCACCTGCCAGCCCCAGATCCAGATAATGCCTGGAAAGTCCATTTCCAATTCTGTTGCATATCTTTCTTGAAATTGCGTTGGGCTGCAATTTCTCCCCTCCCCCAACCCCCACTCCTGTTTTATTTGTCAGCATGCTTTTATTCACTTCCTGTTTTCCAGAAATTTATTTTCATTTCTTTATCATTCTCCTCTTGATCTCTTCACTGTTGCCAGTACAATTCTTAATAAAACGTGTCCTTAAGTTCCAGACTTTTATAACATAGAAACGGGGCCAGCTTCCTGGGTATGTGACCTGTGCAGTAACACAAATTCCATGCTTAACAGGGCTGAGTGCTTGACTTAATACTCTGCTGTCACCATCTTGAAATGTTTAATAAATTTGGAACAAGGGGCCGTGAATTTTCCTTTTGCTCTGGGCCCTGCAAATTATGCAGCCAGTCCTGCATGCAAAAGTTAATATTTATTAGAGCTTAAATCGCTTCCACAGCTTCACTGCCAAGGGCTCTGTGCTTATGTACAGTCTCTGCTGTAATGCTTCCCATTAGAAGAAATGTACTATTCCCAGCCCCAGCCCACAGAGAGGGCCAAAGAGTGTGGAAGAGGCCTGGTCCACACAAGACATACCAGATTATGAAAAAGTAAGTTAAGTAAGTTTACATAAATTGCATGTATTATTAATTTTAAAAATGCCTTCTTATTCCCCAAGCTGTATATAAATTTACAGTTAGTTACTGAATTGAAATTTGAAAAGCAAATTTTTCATCAAATATACAATAGTTATATCATTTTTCTTCCAATAATTTCCCTCTTTAAATTGATAGTCATGGGATGATCTGTGGTAATACCAATAATAAAAAGTCTTTTCCCATTAACATTATTTTTGATGCTGTTGTTTTATCTCTAAGTTTTTACTAAACTGAAAGCAATTATATTAAAACATTTTTCTAGGTCTTATGGCAGGTGTCAGTCTTTTTAAATAACTTTGATAGGTCTATGAAAATAGTTTACAATAATAAGTTGGCATATTTGAAAAGTCATATTTCATAAGTTCATACCTAGTTCTTCAGGCTGAATGGAAGGCATACTCTTGGGTGGTTGTCAAGGTTAGAATCAGAGCTCTGTCACTCAAGTTTTATATAAGTTTCCATACCTTGTGGGGGTGATGGTTCTTAGTATTCTATTTTAGTGAGTGATATTTGAGAATGACACCTGACATAGGATAAATCTTAAAAAGATATTAGTTCTAACTTTTCTTAATACAATTAATATCATTAGTATTCCCTTGGTAACTAGGTGGCAGATTTTTTAAAAAAAAATTCTGTCCATTAAATGGAGTTGGAATGAAATAGAAAATTATGACAACTAGAACCTATATCCCCAGCATCTCCTAGGCCCAAACTGTCATTGGCCCCAACCAAGGCCTAGGACATTCTTCAGAAGAATGTCTAGAGTACCTAATAATCCATGGGTTCAGAGAGAGCCTGTGGTGGCCTCTGGCTGAGCTATCTGAAGGGTATATCCCAAGGCCATTACTCTGGCCAGTAATGGGTATATTAACCCTTCAAGACTAAAAGGATGAGATTTGTTGTTCCTGCTAAGGTCCAGTTGTTTAGGGAGACAGAATAAGAGGAGAGAGAGGTCAGGTAGATGGATACCTGGATTCATCCCAGTCCTGGATTCCAAGACTATGAGCAGCTGGGGATAGGTACTCCCAAGAGAACTGAACTAGGTAGCAAGCATTAGCTCTTTGGTTGCTAGATCATGCAGAGGCTGGAGGAACAAGATGGTGTTGGAGTTTGTCTCTTGTCCCCACCCTACTCTTCTTGAATCAATGTCTAAAGTTCCCATGTCACCTGGAATGGGATGGGCTTAGAAGGTGACCATGAGACTTTCTCAGCTCAGAATGTGATCAGCGGTGAAAGGGAGTAACTTCCCTTCCTTTACATTTGTGCTTCTTTGTATTCCTTCAGACCCATGTGGAATATCATTTTCCATTACTTCCAAGTAAGACTTCCCCTCACCCACCCCTCAAACACATTCATTTCACATTATAGCTTTCTGGATTCCACTTATGGCCTGAAAGCAGCATTTTGGCGTATGTCAATATTGAATGACCAGGACATCTGTACTGATGTGAACTAGCTGATCATTAGCCCTGCACAGGGGTGATCACTCAGAACAGAGTTCCTGATGATGCTGTTTGGGAGCAAGGACATTATCACTTAGCCATTAGATTGGAGAAGCTAGCTTAATATAAATTTCATCAGATAAGGAAATTGAGAATTTTGCCTTGGAAACCAGACAAGATGGCCCTAGGAAATGGATTTTTTTTTAAAGAGGAAGACATCGGTTGATATATGGCTATCACGTCCACCACTTTATCCTTGGTGCGCTTACCACATGCCACATTGGAAATATTCAATTCACGTATATAAATGAGTGAATTAAACTAAAGCAGAACCAGAGGAAATGAATTGGGTCTTATTAGTGAGAGATGACATGACCTTATATGTAAAAAACTCTAAAGATTCCACTAAGAAAGAAAGAAAAAAAAAACTGTTAGAACTAATAAATGAATTCGGTAAAGTAGCAGGATACAAAATCAACGTATAGAAATCAGTTGCATTTCTATTCACTAACCATGAAGTATCTGAAAGAGAAATTAAAAAGTAATCCCCATTATAATTGTATCAAAAACAATAAAAATACCTAGGAATACATCTAACCAACTGAAAACTGTAAGACACTGATAAAAAAGATTGATGAAGACACAAATAGATGGAAGGACATCACAGGTTCTTGGATTGGAAGAATTCGTATTGTGAAAATGGATATGCTACCTGAAGCAATCTACAGATTCAAAGCAATCCCAATAAAAAGTCCAATGGCATTTTTCTTAAAAATACAAAAACAATCCCCAAATTAGTTTGAAACCAGAAAAGATTCTGCATAGCCAAAGCAATTTTGATAAAAAAGAGCAAAGCTAGGGGCATCACACTTCCGGAGTTGAAGCTATATTACAGAACCACTAGAATCAAAACAGCATGGTATTGGCATAAAAATAGGCACATAGATAGTTGAACAGAACACATAGTCCAGATATAAACCCACATATATGGGCAACTAATTTTTGACAAGCGTACCAAAAACACACAGTAAGGAAAGGACAGTCTTTTCAATGAATGGTACTAAGAAAACTGGATAGCCACATGCAAAATAATGAAATTAACCTCTATCCTATACTACTCAGAAACATTAACTCAAACTGGATCAAAGATTTAAATGTAAGAACTGAAACTGTAAAAACACCAGAAGAAAATACAAGGGAAAAGACCCTTAACATCAGCCTTAACAATGATTTCTTGGATAAGTTGCCAAAAGCACAGGCAACGAAAACTAAAATAAACAAGTAAGACCACATTACACTAAAGAGCTTCTACACAGCAAAGGAAAACACCCACAAATTGAAAAGACAACCTCCAGAGTGGGAAAAATTACTTTTTTTTTTCCTGTTTTAAGTTTTCCAATTCCAAAAATATACTATAATATTGACGGCTTTCTTAAATTGGTATATATACCTGGGTATTCTAATACGCCTTCTAGGAAAGTACATCTCTCTGACTGAAATTGACTCTTGTTGATACCATTATGCTAATAATACAATCTGAGATCAAATCTTCTTTTACTGTTTGACAGCTGCATACGTTAATCTTGCCTTCAGAGAAAATTCCTGTAATTTCATATGTTATTGTCAAATTGTCTCCATTTTCTGTACCTTTGTGATTCATTTTCAGGCAAAAGAGCAAAATATTGTATCTCCGCCTATGAAATTTCATCCTGAGTTTGTGTTCATTGCTCTGGCTTGTCAGGCCCCTGTGGGTTGGATGGGACTTATCATCACATTCACCATTCTTTCCAAGAGGGAGTCAGCTACAAAGTTGATATATCTACCCATAACACAGAATTAAAGAAGGCAGGAATTTTATTCTTTTAAGATTTTATTTATTTATTTGAGAGAGAGAAAGAGAGAGAGCAAGCATGATTGGGGGGAAGGGACAGAAAGAGAGGGAGAAGCAGACTCCCACTGAGTGTGGAGCCTGACAGGGGGCTTGATCCCTGGACCCTGGGATCATGACCTGAGCTTAATGACTGAGCCACCCAAGTGCCCTAAGGAGGCAGGACTTTTAAAGGTGGGAATATTTTATTTATGTGGCTCTGTACTCTGCGCAGAAATAATTTTTCTGGCACTTGAGTATTCAAGTAAGATGAAATAACACATCACACAGTTTCTTTCTTTCACTTTGTCCCATGTTGTTGTTAAGACAACTTTGCATATTTAATATAGGTGCTCTTGCTTTGTTAAAGGCCTCAGAAAACTTTATAAAAGCTTGGCTAAGCTATTGTGACTCTACAAACTGTGTTAGGAAACTAGGAGTGGACAGTGGTGGGACTTGTGGAAACGAAAGCACAGAGAAGTTAAGGCAGCCCTGAATGACAAGCTTGAGAATGCAGATTCAGGCAGCACGGCCCCGGAGTTCGTGGTCTGCAGGATTTGTATTGTTCATCCAAACGTAAAAATTCAACTTGAAAACTTACATAGACCTGCTAGTGAAAGACGAAACTTTGATGAGTTAAAAATTAATGCAGCATCACTGCGTACCATTCAAGAATGTTCATTACCTCTGATTTGACATTCACAGGGAAAAGCATCCTATCTTGTCATTAACTTTTGACAACTGACATCACATATGTCATCACTATTTCCAATTCTTTAAGGGATTTTAAGAAAATCTTCAGCTCAAAGAGTTAGAAGTGAGGATGACATGCACAGCCAAGACTAAAGAAGCTACAGTCTATATTTTTTTCAATAAACAGACATTGATTCCACACATACTTTGGTGAAAAGAAAAAGTTCAGGTTATTTCCAGTGGGCCAGGCAGAATGCTGTATGAAGATTCTGTCGTGACGTCTGTCCAGTGTCATGTCCGATGGGCCCAACAAACCGCATCACCCCATTAGCTGTCCCAAGTTAATCGGAAAGCTGATGGCTGTACCGCATACTCTGCATGAAATTTTATGAAGATCCGATGTGAAGAGGCCATAAAGGGAGCTATGTTGGTGTCCTAAAATTGAAAAAAAAAAAAGTAACAAATTATCTATTTCACAAATTTGAACATTTTGCTGGAAACGTTAGCCTAGTAAGAAAGTACTACACAGAGAAACTTTATAGAATTTACAGTAAACCTGCTTAAACCTGCTTATTTTTCTAGAAGGAACCTGCTAAGAATTAATAGAGATATCTTACAAAAGAATATTGGTGGTGGGGAGGACGACAGAGGGGAAATGGGGATTCACCACTAGTGGTTACAGAGTGTCTTTTGGGGGTAATGAAATGTTCTAGAATTGATTGTGGTGTGAACTACATAACTCTGAATCTACTAGAAACTACTGAATGTACACTTAAAGAAGATGAATCATTTGTGAATATTATATTTCAGTGAAATTATCATTAAAAATTCAATTTCCAGTTCAACTTCTTACTGAAACTTTAATTTTCCTGATGGGAACACATACCTATTTTTGCAACTAAAACAGTCATATCAGTAAAGTATACAACTTCCCGCTGTCAACATCTGTAGTCTCCTTTTAGGATTTATTTTCGTATTCTTTCTGTCTTTAATAAATGACACTATGAAAAATGGATATCCACATACAAAGGAATGAAACTACAGCACACACAAAAATCAATTCAAAATGAGTAAAGACCTGAAACCATGAAACTCCTAGAAGAACACACAGGCAGTAAGCTCCTTGATGTTGGTTTTGGCAATGACTTTTTGGACTTGATACCAAAAGCAAAGGCAACAAAAGCAAATATAAACAAGAGGAACTCAATCACACTAAAAAGCTCCTGTACAGCAAAGGAAATCATAGACAAAATGGAAAGGCAACCTACTGAATGGGAGAAAATATTTGCAATATATTTATCCAATAAGGTGTTAACATCCAAAATATATAAAGAACTCACACAACTCAGTAGCAATAACAAACAGTCCAATTAAGAAATGGGCAAAGGACCTGACTGGGTGTTTTTCCAAGGAAGATGTACAGACGGCCAACAAGTACATGAGAAGATGTTCAACATTACTAACCGTCAGAAAATCCAAATCAAAACCACAATGAAATATCCCTTCATACCTGTCAGAATGGCTATTACAAAAAATACAAGAAAATAACAAGTGTTGGTGAGGATGTGGAGAAAAGGGAACCCTCATGCTTTGTTGGCGGGAATGTAAATTGGTGCAGCCACAAGTGGAAAACATTAGGGAGGTTCCTGAAAAAGTTAAACACGGGACTTCCATATGGCCCAGAAATTCTACTTCTGGGAATTTATCCAAAGAAAACAAAGATGCCAACTTGAAAAGATATCTGCATCACTATGTTCACTACAGCATTATTTATGATAGCCAAGATATAGAAGCTATCTATCCAAATGGATAGATATATGATATATAAAATATTATAATAATAAAGGAGTATTATCCAGCCATCCATAAGGAAATCCTGCTGGTTGTGTCAACATGGAAGGTCCTTGAAGTCATTATGCTAAATGAAATAAGATAGGAAGATAAATACTACATGATCTCAAGCAAAGCCAAACTCTCAGATACAGAAAACAGGCTGGTGGCTGCTAGGGGCCAGAGGAGGGAGTGGCTGAAATGGATAAAGGGTGTCTGCCAAAAGGTACAAACTTCCAGTTATAACTAAGTCCTAGGGATGTGCTGTATAGCAAGGAGAATGTATTTAGTAACACTACAGTGTATATTTGAAAGTTGCTCAGCAAGTAGATTCCTTAAAGTTCTCATCATCACAAATGTAGGGATCCAAAGGGGCACATACACCCCAATGTCTATAGCAGCGATGTCCCCAATAGCCAAACTGTGGAAAGAACCCAGGGGTCCATCGAAAGACGAATGGATAAAGAAGATGTGGTATATATAAACCATGAAATATTATTATGATAATATGAAATATTATCAAAAAATGAAATCTTGCCATTTGCAATGACGTGGATGGAACTATTATGCTAAATGAAATAAGTGAATCAGAGAAAGACAATTATCGTATGACCTCACTGATATGAGGAATTTGAGAAACAAGGCAGAGGATCATAGGGGAAGGAAGGGAAAAATGAAACAAGATGAAACCAGAGAGGGAAACAAACCATAAGAGACCCTTAATCTCAAGAAACAAACTGAGGGTTGCTAGTGGGGGTGGTGGGAGAGATGGAGTGGCGGGTGATGGACATTGGGAGGGGTGTGTGCTATGGTGAGTGTTATAAATCATGTAAGACTGATGAATCACAGACCTATTCCCCTGGGGCAAATAATACATTTTATGTTAATAAAATTTTTTTTTAAGTTCTCCTCACAAAAAATTCCCCAAATTTATGTTATACACCTGAAACTATTATGTTATATGTCAATTTTATCTCAATTAAAACAAACAACTCTTTAGATTTCTGTCCAGTTAATTAGCAAGCCTAAGTAAAGAGCAGAACAGCAGGAAGCAGATACGTATGCTCTCAGCAGTAGTCCCATTTCCCTTCCTGGAAAACCCTGTAGCTGCTTTCATACAAAATGAGCGGACGATGAGGGCAGACACAAGAAATACTGAGTCACTGTCAGAATCCTCACTTGATAATTTAGGGAAGATCCAGGACATCAGCACTTTACAAAAACAAACTAAGTCACTAGACCCACCTTCAACCTCCCTTCTCATTTTTTCCAAAAATTCCTGCAATTTTCAACAAGAAGTAGATGAAATGGAGCCAGGTGCCCAAATTGTCCATAGTTGGCTTCATAGTATAGGCATTCAACACTGGGTATCGCATTGAAATCACATATGGAGCTTTTAAACGACAATGTCCAGCAGCTCCTATGCCAGAAATTCTGAGTCAGCAGGTGTGAGTGGGCACCAGAAGTCTGTGAGGGGAGTAGGGGGGAAACGTGCACAAGCCCTTCTGATGGGGGGGGTCTGAGACCTAGTACTATTAATTTCATGCACTGCCCACTAGGTGGCACTCGTGCTCCCCAAATAGAAAGGAAAATCCGGAAGCTGCTGAAATTTGTAAAAGGTTTGTGCTATGTGCTTCGCATGTGTCTGCCTTTAAAAGTGTACACTGCTATTGTTTAAAAATAATAAATGGAAATTTTAAAATGTTTGTTTTACTCACTGCTCCACAATATGGTCCAGAGGATGGGGAATTAGCATCTGGTCCATCGTAGAGGATGAGGTAGTTCTGGATACAGTCTCCGGGATCATCAATGCTAATAAAGTAAAAGCTGACAGTGACAGGTCTTCCAGCAGGTGCAGTGATGGCCCATTCACAGTGTGTGTTGTTTGGGTAAGTGTCCGGATAGCCAGGGCTGGTGAAGGAGCCGTTGTCCCCATAGAGCGTTCCACCACAGCCTGCAAGGAAACCAAGGCAGGATGTTTGATTGAACAAAAAGTGGATACCATACCCTTGTGAGGCAATAAGATGGTGACTATTTTCCCAAAATGCTGAGACCCTTGGGAAGAATAGAGAAGGCAGAAAAGCCTTTCCTTGTCGTTTTGTGGGCTACATCCCTCCCACGCCCTCACCACCACCTCCTCCCTCCCTTCCCCCTCCCTCCACCATAGGTTCTGTTCCTCGTTTCTCAGGGCATTGGGACCACTCCTTCCAGGACCTTTCTTTGAAAACAGTGGGTTGAGAACACAATGGGAAAACAAGGAACCTGATAAAGTAGCTGAAGGAGAGAGTAATTAATGTCGTTGTGTACTTTTGACTGTGTAGGGCTCTCCCTATACCCTCAGTTGATGATGATGATGGGAGTGAAGTAAAGTTAAAAGTGAAATTCCAGGGCACCTGGGTGGCTCAGTGGGTTAAGCCTCTGCCTTTGGCTCATGTCCTGGGGTCCTGGGATCGAGCCCCACATCGGGCTCTCTGCTTGGTGGGGAGACTGCTTAGCCCCTCTCTCTCTCTGCCTGCCTCTCTCTGCCTACTTGTGATCTCTATCTGTCATATAAATAAATAAAATCTTTTTTTTTTAAGTTAAATTCCAGGGCTGAACCCAAAGAGTGTGGCATTGTAGGTTTTGACAAGAATTATTTTGTAAGTGGCTTTCCCGACCTTGTAGCAGACAGTACCAAGACTGACATGCTCAGAGCCAGAGCTCTGTGAGTATTAGCGTTAACTTGTGCACGAACACTGTCATAGTTTAGACCAGAGACCCTGGGGACCCAGATATACTGCTGTGCAGGAAGAAACTGCACAGAACGGTAGGATTAAAAGGCGCTGAGCTGGGTGTCTGACCCCTGGAGGTGTGGTCCTGCTTCTACCACAATCTAGCCATGCTTTCTGGAAAACCCATTAACCTCGTGTTTTATTTCCTCCTCTGCAAAATGAGGGCATTGGAGATCATCTGCAAGCATCTTTAGCTGCCAAGATTTAAATTATTTCTTGTCCCTTAGTCTACTGAAAGCACGTCATTTTTGTCATTCTTATTTGGAAAGTTTCTACATATTTCTAAACACCTAAGTGGGACATCTCATAAAGATATTCCTCCTCTCTTGAGTTAAATATATGGACATGACTTAAATTTCCTTCAGTTATTTGATAAACTACCAACCAAGCATGCAGGAAGTTACTTACTGCCCTGAAAAAAGCAATTAACCTCCAGGACTGCCAAGAAATGACAGGTGCTGCAAGGGGAGAAGCTGCTTGTTTATACCCAAGTATGCATTAGTAACTTGGCTTTTGGTACACATGTGGGCTTTTCTGAATTCTCAGAGAATTACCTTGATGATCAAATCAAAACTTAAAAATACGACAAAATCAGAAATTACAAAAAATTTTAAAATCTGTATCTAATCTATGTTCTATGTGTATATATACATGCACGCCAATATGTCTACATATTACTAGATATGTTCATCTATATGTGTCCGTAGATACATATAGAAACATGTGTCCTACATATGTATATGTAGAAATGAGGAGTGAGAATAGAATTAAAAAGGATATCTATACTCTCATTGTTAAAAATCTCTATATTTGTTGGAAAAAAATCAAGTATACAGATGGCTTAGAAGGTAAGATCGCTTTTTAAAAAAATTTGTCAGAGAGAGAGAGCACACAAGCAGGGGGAGCATCAGGCAGAGGGAGAAGCAGGCTCCCCGCTGAGGAGGGAGCCTGATGCAGGGCTCAGTGGCAGGACCCTGGGATCATGACCTGAGCTGAAGGCAGACGTTTAACCACCCAGGTGTCCTGGTATGGTCACTTTTAATTATCTTTTCTTATTAGACCCCCTATGTTTTTCTCACCTACATCAATTTCCTTTACAAAGTGCAAGTGTCTTACCAGAGGGTGACGAGGTCCAGAGAATTTCATACCCGCGGCTGGAAGTTGCACTGTCACTCTTAAACCGTAGATAGAGTTCATGGTTCTGAGAGAAGATGGGGTTTGGCAGCAGAGCTCCACAGTACGTGCCAAGTAATGGTGAACTGCTATCACTTCCATTTCTTACCTGGAAAAGTGAGCCATTAATGACTATACCTAAGCATATTATCCTTTCTTCTCTATTTTTTCATTGTTCCCCATTGACATATGAGACAATGTGAATGACAACCACTTTTGGAAAAATCTTTGTCTTCTTAAGAATGAAAACACACCCAGAAGTCATGTTCTCTTGCAAAGGAGAGAAACATCCAGTATGTAGATCAAAAACCATTTGCGTTTGAATTCAGAAATATCTGTGAATTTCAAAAAGATTGGAGAGGGATATCGCCTGCTCCATTTCCAGTCACTTCTGTTATGCTTTATTCATTATACTGTGTGTCTGTCTTTTTCCCTCTGAAAATTGCTTGGCTATGAAGGGGTTATGAAAGAAAAAGAGCAATGTACAAAGTATAATAAAGCTCAAAACCAAAGGAATTTTAGGATGGAAAAAAGACACAATTCAATAAATCTATAAAATCTGACTGTTAGGTAATTTTAAAAACACAGCCTGAAGCTGAATAGATTTTTTTTTTTTAATTCACTGCTTAGAGTAGATGCATGTGAAAACAGGAAATGAGTCAGTGGGTAAGTACAGGTAACCGCAGGGAACTCAACCACCTACTGTCCTCAGAGCTCCTTCTGCGCTTCTCAGCTGTCCGACTCTGAGGAGGACTCCTGAGGAGTACTGAAGAAATGTTATCCAGGCATCACAGACCTAGAACCAGCTCAACATGTATGAATGGTGGTTTCAATGACACATGTATTCAAATTCTTGGAAGTTCCTCCATTCCTCTATAATTTCATCATCTAACATTTTGTTAAGTGCTGTTGTCTTCAGTCATGGAGGTTCTTCAGAAGTGCCATGGCTGGTCTTACTGGATGGTGTTGACAGAGAGTGAGATCTTTTTAGCTGATGGAGCGGCATTGGGAGACGATAGTGTCTTTCTGGTGCATTTTGGATTATTCTTCTAAGTGGCCTTGCGGTGCATGGAGCAGCCAGTGAACCACCCGCAGACAGACATGGCCGCCATATTCAGGAAGGCTAGAGAGCCAGACCCGTTCCCACTCTATCTTAACCTTGGGTCTCTTTCCTCTGCATCCCATTTCAGAAAGCTCTGCTCTGAGAGAAGTGGGGTGTCATTTCCAACTAGCATCCTCTCCATTTTCCTCTGCACAGGAAGAATGGGACAATGAGAGCAATAAACATCTCTGACCCATTAGAGGGCTCTGAAGAGGGAGGTGAAGGCACTAAAAACACATGCAGATTCCAGGTGGGATCCAGAGCTTTGCTTTTGTGTGGTCATAATCCAGTCACAGTCCTCATCAAGAAATTTCTGTTCTGGGCACAATTAATGTGAATGAAATGGTGAGTGTGGCGCATAAGGCTGCCAATAAACCATCCCAACCATCTCTTTCCACCAAAAGAGGCTGTACTTTACCGGCCCGACTTATGGTTTCCTTTCTTTGCTTATAGGGTTTTCAAAACCAACGTCTGTGGAATAGGAAGGACAGCTGGGAGGTGGGGCTCCCACCTCCAGCGCTGGAGTGCTAGCCTACGCGTGCCAGCATCCAGAGGAAAATAACTCCTGTCACCAATGCTCAGCCCAGGCTGGAACCAAGGGTGGCTGTGATGTGATTCCGAACGGGTGGGATTGTTCTGTCCTTTCTCTGTATCTCCTCCTCTGGCTTCTGCTTTCCATTTCACATAAGGGTGAGGCACGAAGGTCTGAGTTCCATGCCCTGACTGACACAAAGAGTCTCATCTTCATCTCCTCCTTTCCTCCCTGCTACATCCCTCCCTCCCCACTCCCTACCATGGCATGGGTCTGCCATGATAAAAGACTCAAGCTTCCTTCAAGCACTCATTACACTATGGATTAAGGATACTCGTTAACAAAGGATTTCTGTAGGGGCGAGCTCCCCAGGATATTAAGACAAGCGAACAGACGTAGAGGAGGAAACTGTGTGGAAACTGTACTGAAGACTCTTGTGTACATGAGACAAAGCCCATTCAGAGCACCTCTGGGAAGGTTTACATTCAAATTCCATCCACAGAGGAATTCAGCGTCTTTGGCTATCCAAGTCTTCGGGGACATCGCAGTTTACTGCCTAAGAATGAATACATCCAAAAGAGTTTGCAAAGGACATGCAAGTGAGCTCCGGGGTTTTCATGGTAAAATGTAGGCACTGCGCTCCACACAGTGACTACCTCAGTTACAGGCTCATTCAGAACAGCCTCCTCCTGCGAACAACAATATAAGGGTTCTCACTTCAACACTGTAGGTTGTGCAGAGTGGGAAGGACGCAGGGGACCCTCTTGTGGTGGCGCTGGGGACTTACAGAGGGGCAAGCGCTCCTGGAGCTTGGTTCTGCTTCCGGACACCGGATGGTTCCCTCTGAACCCACACATCACCTCCTTCAGGAAACTTCTCTGTCCCCAGACTGAATTAGGTGCTCCTAACCATGCTGACTCTGTTGTATGTGACCTATTTCCTGTCTTTCCTAGGGACTGTGAGCCTCCTGGGGGCCCTATGTCTTGCTCCCTATTCCATTTCTGGTGCCTGGACCCAGAAGATGCTTGGTACATATTCATGGCATGAAAGAATAATGATCAAATTATGAACAAATAAGGGATCCATGATTAGAAGTAGCAGAGACAAAGGTGAAAAATCTTCAGCAATCCATATGTTAAATAGTTCATTTACTGGGGCACCTGAGTGACTCAGTCAGTTAAGTGTCTGCCTTCAGCTCAGGTCATGATCCCAGGGTCTTGGGATCGAGTCCCATATCAGGCTCCTTGCTCATCAGGGAGCCTGCTTCTCCCTCTTTCTCTGCCTGCTGCTCCCTGTGCTTGTGCTCTCCCTCTTTCTCGAGTAAATGAATTATTTATTTTTTAAGATTTTATTTATTTATTTGAGAGAAAGAAACAGTTAGCAAGAGAGAGCACAAGCTGGGGGAAGAGGCAGAGGGAGAGGGAGAAACAGACTCCCCACTCAGCAGGGAGCCCAATGCCAGGATCAATCCCAGGATCCTGGGACCATGACCTGAGCCAAAGGCAGGTGCTCAGACTGAACCACCCAGGCACCCCTTAAATAGTTCACTTATATGATAACCAAATGTATGTTACCTCCAAGAAATCATGTGTGCATTCACTGGAGTCCTCAATACCAAACGAATGAAAAAAGAGGGAAATGGTGTGGTTCTGAGGGGCTGTGAGGGTAACCGTGCAATCCAAGTTATTGTCATAATTATCTGGCCATCCAGGGCTCTTCAGATGGCCGAAAGCCTTGTTATAGTCTCTGTTGCAACCTTGGAGAAAAAAAAATTCACAATTAATGTATGCCTCCCAATATTTCGTGCTCTTTCAACCTGACGGGAAGAATTCAGAAAGATGATTAAATTTGAACAAACTTCAGAAAAAAGCTAATCCAGCCCTTTCACTTCCCTTCAAGAAAAGTGAGGTCAGAGGAAGCAAGGTCAGAGAGCAAATGTAATGCAGCGTCTCCCTCCCCTAACATAACATCCCCACAGAAATCTGAAACGTGAGCCTCCTCCTTTGAAGAAGGATGTTCCAGCATTCTCTGTACTGTTCCAGTCACACTGAAGTGAAGTGGGCTGACGTCCAGTCTTTTGCAGGCAAAAGTCTCTGCATCCAAGACAGATTTTTGTCTGAGGATTTCCATTTACATCCTCAGAGGAATTGCTTGTTCTGATAAAATCGGTAAGTTGCTGTTCTTTATCATTTTGGGTAAAAATAGGCAAAAACCACCCAAAATACTTCTATTCATCTGTTTTAATCAACAGCAGCTTTGGTTTCAATCAAGCTGGAAATGAATATCAAATAACGTCCTCTGGAAATAAACTTCTTAGCCATGATCATAATCAAATTACCCTTTCAGGGGCGCCTGGGTGGCTCAGTGGGTTAAGCGTCTGCCTTTGGCTCAGGTCATGGTCTCAGGGTCCTGAGATCTAGCCCCGCACCGAGCTCTCTGCTCAGTGGAGCACCGGCTTCCCCTCTCTCTCTCTGACTGCCTCTCTGCCTACTTGTAATCTGTCTGTCAAATAAATAAATAATCTTAAAAAAATATATATATATATAATTTGAGATATGAGATATATACATATATCTCATATCTCAAATTACCCTTTTGGAACTTCTTGGCTTTTACAAAATAACTTCCTACAGGGAGTTCCATAAGCAGTCAGGTGGATAATTAGTAAAACAACGGGTATAAACTTAAATTAACTCCATGAACTTCGAAGAATATGCCGGCACTCTGATCACTGCAGTTAGCATCATTCGCTTTACCTCAGAAACCAGCTTGAGGAACCGGCTGAAGGGGGCCCCACTTCTAGTTAAAATTCTCGCTGCGGGTGTGGTTCACGTCACTGGACCCCCATGCACGCACGGGAGCGGGTTCTAGCGGGAATGGCGGCCGTGGGGGCTTCCGCGCTCACCTGCAATCTGATAGGTGAAACGCACGCCGGAGTCTGCGCTGAGGACCTCGGCCTTGAAGACGACGACTGCCGTGCTCCCGGAAGAATAGAACGTTGGCGCCGCCGAAGCATTTCCGCCACAGACCGGAAGTCCTGGATTTACGTGCCCCTGAAACGAAATGGAAGCCACGTCACCCTAGATTTGGTTTCAAAAGAGAATAGGTCGTAGTGGAAACTAAACTCCATATAAAATATGGCTTAAATCCGCAGCCATGAGGGGGTGGTGCCAGGGTCGCTCCGTGGGTTAAGTGCCCGCCTTTGGCTCTCAGGTCGTGATCTGGGGGTCCTGGGATGGAGCCCTGTGTTGGGCTCCCTGCTCAGCCAGGAGTCTGCTTCTCCCTCTTCTTCTGCCCCTCCTCTGAGCCTGTGCTCACTCTCTTTCCTTCCTCTCTCAAATAAATAAATAAAATCATTAAAAAAAATTCAGACATGGAAACCAGTTACAGTGTTCAAAGCCCTGGGCAACCAGGCTCATGGTGGCCTTAGAATCCAAATGTCTCACGTTCCCTGAGGGACAGGAGGGCGAGGCCAAGTTTCTGCTGAAACCAGGAGACAGACACTGTGTGGGACAAGACCCTTTCCCCCTCATGCAGCTTCACAGCCAAAGGCCTGTGAGGTTGCTCTAAGCACATCTAGGCTGACCGAGCTCCACACAGCCCCCCTGGGTCCCCATTTTCCTGAACCCCAGAAGCCTAACCCAGCACAGCTCCCAGCCCTCCCCACCCCTGAGCTCATCTAACCGTACTTGGCAACACTGGGACTCCCTACAAGGCAGCCCCTCCCTGCAATGAGGTCCCTGTTTCCCCTTCCTGTAACCTGGGCCTCCCTCCTCACCTCTCAAGAGAGCAGGCTAATGGGCTCCAGTGCCTACCCATCCTTGCATGAAGACCACTGACACCAAAGTTAAGACATTTGCTGCCTCTCACTCTTGCGTGCCCACTGACAGGTCCGCTTCCCACTTGTGTTTGCAAGCTCCCCTTGCTGATGCCTGTTTTTACCCACCATCCCCCTGCCCCCAGTCTCCTGCTGCTGGTCCTTTCCTAACCTTGCCTGTGGCCTCCTCTGAACTTTCATGGCAATGTTAACTGCCACTGTATACATCCACACGTAGCCTTTCCACTTTGTAGCCTTGAGTGAAGCTTGGGTCCTCTGCAGCCCACTGGTGGAAGCCATTCTTTTCCCACAGTCCACAATCCTTGAGGAGGAAGAGCAATGGAGTTCTGGGGGGAGGGTGTCTCCAGGTCCCTCCCTGCAGTCCCTACCCTTGCATCAATGTCAGTTCTCCTCTGAGGGTCTCTACATCTGGCCTAAGATTCTTCTCACCCTTCTCACCATTCTCGCTTTCCCTCTGGTGACTTTCCTTCATTAAAGACTGATGTCTCAGCTCATTGTTGTCCCCTGCACCCCGCTTCCTTTCTCAACCCTCAGAGGTTTCAGTGTCTTTATAGGGGATCCGCCAACACCCTAATCTGCATTCCTCACTTCCAGGGACTTTCACCTCCGCTCCCTATGGTTGCCTATGCCAGCTCTGCGCCATCTGTCACGCCTCTGTCACACGATCCTGCCATGAACTTCCAACTGTATCTTCTCCTCCTACTCTCAGACACCAGGAGCGTTCCAGTTTCTCCCAGTTATCCGTCACTTTCCTATCTTTCCTCCCAACCTACCCAGGCTGAAACCCTTTGTTCTTTCCTTTAGTCATAATGTCAAAGGACATTATTCATTCATGAGAAATGCTGGGTCTTCTTTGGGGCCCATCCAGCTGCTGTTACAATCCAGAGCTGTTTTGTGCCCTGTACATAGCCTTTCCCTACTCAGGGGGGAGTCTGGCCTGATTCCCATCACCTCAGCTTTGGGAAGCAATGGGAAATTGAAATAGCTTTAACCAAAGGACCTTGTTCTGCTTGGCGTGAAGACCTTGTAGGAAGGCTACCGCCAGGGAATCTGAAAACCACTGCCGACCGAATGGTGATCACCTCACACCTTGGCCACAGTGGGAGCCTGGGATATGTCTCAGTGCCTGTATTTCTGGAGATCGAATAAATACATTGTCTGCTCAGCAGCCAGCTCCTCTCAGCCCTCTCCAACTGGAGTCAGCCAAACTGGATTTTTCTACCGCCACCAAGATCCATGTGTAAACTAGGGGAGTCTGGGTTAATAGTAAGGAGGACCCCCAAAACTCAGGAAGGGATAGATCAGACCCTCTGCTATTGCCAGCCTGTGGGGGGTTGACAATGACACTGTGGGAATGACCTGAGGCAGATTAGTTGCTCCTCAAACTGCTCAAAGACAATGCAGGAACTCCTGGGGGGTTCTCCCAGGGGCCCATCCCCGGTCATGACTCCACACTTTACACAGCCTCCGTGGATAAACTCATGACTTGTGTGATTTCAGCTACTGACCCATGCATGGAATGATGACACCCAACTCTTTAGGCCTTCTGTTACTATTATGTCTCTTCATCCAACTGTCTTCTCAACATCCTAGCCCATGGACAATTCTCTCTCTCTTCTTTTTTTTTTTTTTTTTTTAAACAAAAACAATTTTTTCTTTTGTTCTCTCTTACATGACCATGAATATAGTCCCATCGGACTGGTGTCAAACAGCCTTGTAACTGATCTCCCTGTGTTCCACACTGATCCCCTCAGTTCATCCTAGCCACAGCTGCACAGGTGTTTCTCTGAGTATGGTCCTTGGAGCGCCAGCAGCAGAACACTGAAGATGTTCATCAGAAATTTCGATGACTAGGCGCTATGTGGGGAACTCAGTATTGGAGGGCAGGGCCCTGGTGTATGCATTTTATCTAGACACCCAGATGTTTCTTATGCACAAGGAAGTTTGAGAGCTCCTCCCCTACAAGACCAAGTACAAGTTTCTTAATCCCTTTAATATATGGCTGTATATGCATGGTTTGGATTCATTAAGCTGGAGGTAGGTTTGAGAATTTATTCAATTATGCCCTCATTATTTCCAGTGTTTTGCAAATACTGGTGAAAAAAAAAAACAGATGGGACTGTCCTGTGTCTTCTGATCATTACCTCAGGTGAGTCCTGAAACTCTAGATAATTCCGGTCGCAGTCCTCGGAGTGCAGCCGCAGGGCCAACACTGTTATCTTGACCTGCTGATGCGGAGGGGCTTCGAGGACCCAAGTACACATGGAAAGCGGGATTTCTGGGTTTGATGAATTGGGTGATGAAAAACTTTGCGGCACCCAAGTTGCATTATACGTTCCACCACAAGGCACTGAGAGAAGAGAACAGCTTATAAGACAAATTTTACTCATGGGTCCACACACACACACACACAATATTTAAAATTTAGCCTTCCCTACCCTTCTAGCCCAAAGAATTGTAGTTACATCATTCTATAAAGAAGGTAGAGTAATTTTCACTAAGAATCATGACAAATTTAGGGGCATCTGGGTGGTTCAGTCAGTTAAGTGTTTGCTTTTGGCACAGGTCATGATCCTGGGGTCCTGGGATCGAGCCCCCATTGGGAATCCCTGCTCAGCGGGAAGCCTGCTTCTCCTTTTCCTCTGACCCTCCCCCCAACACCTGCTCGTGCCCTCTCTCTCTCTCTCTTAAATACGATCTTTAAAACAACAACAACAAAAAGAGAATCATACCTAATTTGTATCACCGATTAACCAGAGTAATTAACATGGTATTCAGAAACTGACATTGAGTTTAGATAGGAATTAACTCTGGATTTATTAATTAACATTGAGTTTAGTAATTAACATTGCATTTGTAGAAGCATAGCGTTATTTTTAGTGCATAAGTACATGTTTCATAAAACATAAAAATGTCTCCATTTACTCACTGTCCATGATGGTATACGTAGCATTAAATCCTTCCCTTTCTAAAGTTGCGTCACTGACAAACTGAAGCGTCAGGAAGTTACCAGAAGAGATAAAGGGAGCAGGTATAGTGGAACCGCAAAATGTTCCAGCTAAGTTGGCATTTTCACTATCTCCATCGTACAACTGAAAAGAAACATAGTTCATCCGCTTTCCATTACTCACAAAGAAGTTGCATATTTTACACTGAAATGGACATGGAGTCACACCAGGTCATGATGAAGAAACTTAGACTGATGTCGTTAGAGCGAGTTTTAACCTAGGAACAGCTGCTATTGAATTGATGCTATTTAATGATTTTCAGTAAAAACCTGGTATGATGCCTACAAATCCTTTCTCACTAGGAAAGTCCTATCTGACTTAAAACTACTGTGTCATTAGAGTCAGCAGAAGCATCACTGTCCCCGCCCTGTGTGGCCCTCACCGTCATGTAGCTGCAAGCCCCTGAGATCTCGTGCCTGGGTTCTCACTGCTGACTCCCTGGTTCCATTCTTGTCCCCTTTTAGCTTCTCCTCAAGAGGTGAGTCACAGGATACAGTTAAAATGTAACTCAGACCAGGTCACTGCTCAGAACCTTCCTAGCTGCTTACCAGCCACTCAATAGGAAAGCTAAAGCCATTACAGTGGCCATCAAGGCCTGAGAGTCCCTGCTCTCCATGCCACCCCTGACTGTCCCCAACTGATACCTAACTGTCTCCACATCATTCTCTCTGCTCCTTGAGTACACCAGGCTTGCTGCTGCTTTACGGCTGTGGCATTTGCAGAACATTCCTCTGCTAGAACATTCCTCTTCTATACAACTATATCATTCACTTCTCTTTGTTGCTGCAGGACTTTACTCAAACATCACTGACTCACTAAAGCTGCCCTGACCGCCCTCCTTAAAGTGTGAACTTGCTCCCAATTCCTTTTCTCCCTTCCTGCTTTGTTCTTTCTTTAGAGCATGCTTTATCTTCACATAGTACATATATTATTTATGTTATTGTCTTTTCTCTGAAGACGACACTAGTTCCATGGAAACACAGGTTGCTGTCCAATCTGTGCCCTGCAGAGTCCCCAGTTTTTAGAAAGCACACAAAAGGCACCCAGCACATGTCTAATAAATGAAGAGTGCTTTGGTCCCTTTCTCCCACCACCCACCCGTCCTGGACCTATCTCCCCCTACATTAGCTGCTCCTAGCATGGGGAACAATTCCTCTCTCCCCAGCTCTGGAAGGGGCCACTCCGTCTTGTCATGTGGTCTCAGCTCAAATGTCACCTCCTCAGAGAACTGAACCCTATGGTACATGGCTGGAACTCCAACATCTCTTTTCTTATTACAATCAAAACACATCT
Organism: Lutra lutra; assembly: GCF_902655055.1. NCBI lineage: Eukaryota > Metazoa > Chordata > Mammalia > Carnivora > Mustelidae > Lutra > Lutra lutra. The sequence continues at coordinate 22,936,851 of NC_062285.1, read as the reverse complement.
TATTTGTTGCTTATTTACTTTTTCTCGTCTCTCTCCCAATAAAAATGTGATTCCCCTGGGTGGGAAGACTGATTATTCACTATGGCGTCACCAGCATACAGAAAAACTCCCAGCCATAGGAACCTTCAACAGACACCTGTCAAAACAGTGGACACCTAAATTTCTTTCAAGCCTATGACCCGAAATTCAGTTTCTCCAGGTGAGTCAGCTTCATGGTATTTCTAAAATAAGTATGTGTGTGTAGATCCAAACACTGAATTTATAACAGCACTACGGTGTGTTATAAACTCCAAAATACTCATGATCACTGACATTATTCTAAAATGGTAGGAATGTATAGAGTCATTTAAAAATAAACAGAAAAGTCAATTGACCACTAGGTGGCACTGTCTCTCCTGTTTACATGGGAATTTAGTAAATTTAGAAGAGACTGGAGAGTTGGATAATCTTATCCCCCTCATTTTATAGAAGAGGAGATGTGCCAAATTTTAGGTAATGTCCGTTTTCTGGTAAACACGTTAAAACACTGCGATAATGGCTGCCACCTGTATCATCAAATTCATACTCACAATCATTTTTATTTTTTATTTTTATTTATTTTTATTTATTTTTATTCTCTTCCTCTGTGCTAGGTCCTATGTGTACAAGGATGTATAAGGCACTTTCCATACATTCAATACAGTCGTTGACACTAACTGGTAAGAGAGATCCATACACTGAAAAAAAAAAAATATATATATATATGTATATATGTCAATTCTAAAGGTGAATACTACAATGAAGGATTTAAATGTAATAAGAGAACCCAGATGATGGAGTCAGGAAAGATCTCAGGCATTTGAAGAGGCATCTAAAATTAGGTGGAAACCTCCCATACCTAAAGAGGAAGAAGGGCATCCCAACCTACAGAACGTGGTGTGGACGGCCTCAGAAGCGTGCAAGAGGCCTGTAAGAGACCACAACTCACTCGGGCTGCCTGGCATTTGGGTGAGAGGATGCAGGACTGAGCCAGCACCCTGGGACACAGCCTCGGAGTTCCTTAGGTCTCGCGATAAAGACACTGCGTCTTCTGGGACCTGATTTGGGTTCTGAATAGAAAACTGCTAAATGTGACAGAAATTGCATAGTACCTGGCCTCCCGCTGCTGTGTGCATCAGTTCACTACAGGACGATTTCTTGTAATTGAGCTGAACTGGACAGCCGGTGGCCTCTGGACCACTGACACCAGCTTCCAGACTCCTGTGCAGCCGGAGCCAGTATTCCTCCACCTGCGCTCCCAGCCCCTGATGACGCGTAGACCTCCACGAAGGAAGGTAGCTCCAGGGTGTGTGGCAGGAGGCGCACCGTGCAATGAAGGTGGGGAATCACATGGACTAGGATGTAAACGGTGCCCTGAGGACCAGGCCCTTAAGACCCGCACAATCTCACACGGCTATACCTTTCATTCTGGGGGGACCCGCCACCCGTCATAACTCCATCAGGCTTGGAGCCTGGATTATGTTCTAAGGTGGGTGCATAAGTGCTAAGAAGGATTGTGTGTTTTCTCAGCTGTAAAAACTCAGATAATGGAGCATTTAAGAATCTACTTAAGATCCTGAAGGAATTGCTCACAGAGATAGCCTCTGACTACAACTACTACCAGATCCTGTTATTTATCTGGCTGTTAATTTGAACCGAAGGAGAAAGTGGGGAAAGCCATGCTGGGATTTTACTTTCTCTGAACTTTTAATGCAAAAGGGCAATAATACAATAAGGGCAACATTGGACTTTAATTGATTTCAAATTTAACTTAATCATTTTGGACACTAATTTTCTTAGGACTTTATCTTTTAATATTTCCTTGGGGATGGGACAACAACAGGATTTTTATATTCTTATCTGGAGCGTCCCTATGCTGCATTTTAGAGTATCGCCATGAATTTTTTTTATTTTACTGGGGAGTTTTGGTTAGGGTCTGCCAGACATGCCTGGGGGTAATTTGGGACGGGAAAGAGAACAGAGAGTGGTTTTTCAGATTTGGGGTTGAACTCTGACCCATTTCAGAATCTTATGGGGAAAAATGTCCTGTTGGTCCTGGTGGTCTCAGGAGGGCCACAAGAAGCAGTGATTAGAATCAGTTCTGTAAACACAGGAGGTTTTATATTATTTTTTTAATTTTTATTTATTTATTTTATCTTGATGTTCTTTTCCAGTGCCTAGTGTCTAGAATATAGTAGGTATTCAAAAAGACATTTACTGAATGAATGAATGAATGAATGAAGAAATGAATGAATGGTAGGGACTAGCTCAGGGAACCCAATGCCTTGATAGAATGCAGATGTCCTAACGCTGACTGCCCACAGACTGAATGGTTAAGACTTCACCAGTGGGTGAAGACAGAGGTACTCATGGGAGTAGGGTTGCAAGCATGTCATGTTTTCTGGGTCATCACGATAATTTGGGGCTATGACTGACATTTAGTGTGTAGAAGCCACACTGCAGGTCCCATCCTGCAATTCAGAGGACAGTTCTGCAAACTGAAGATTTACTATGTCCCTTGTAACTTTTCAACGTCCGGCCAGACATTTGTATAATAAAACTGTTCACTGATTTTTTTTTTTTTTTGTGAAATCCCAGAACCTAAATCCATACTCTACAGAATGTAAAAACATTTCACATAGTTTTAATAGGCACCAAATTTCCAAGAATGCAGTTACTGTGTCTGTGGAAGGAAGACTGGACTTTGTTTTGTTTAGAAAAAATTTTTTGAGTTTTTCCACTATTTTGGAAATTCCTATGGCAGACGGTGAGGATACTGGCATTTAAGTTGCAACTACAGCCTGTCACTATTCGTTTAAATGGATACTTTTGCATTTGCCGTGATCCCACCTAGAAGAATTGGACTACTTTATCATGAGGCATAATACAGCTGAAGCAGAGCATTTATGTATTTAGGTCTGCACTATTTTACATACTCTCCTCTTAGTCCTCCTTCTCCCTGCATTTAGTACATTATATTACGCTTTTGAAGCTATGTATATGGGTAGGTTATAGCATAGATGACCTTCCCTTCAGAGAGTCAAGGAAGCACCATGAAATAGCCACCACTTGGCTATTCAAGTGGGCATGGATTAGATTGGGAAGACGCTGGGAAGTGATAGGAAGGAGCTATTTCCTTTGCATTAGCTCCATACTTCCTGGCAGAGGAACATCAGTTAGGGTCACAGCCCTGAGCCCTTCCTGCCATTTCTCTCCCTGCTCACCATAAGAGAAATGACTTCACTGCTGGCAGATTGGTGGGTCATACACTACAGAGCTGCAAGTCCATCCTTCCCTCTTTCTCTCTGGCGGCCCCCCAACAACAAGTGTGCTTCTCTGACATTCCTCCGAAATCCAGCTCAGCCATCGCAGGGAGACAACCTCTCCTGAATCCCCAAATGACTCAATTATACCTACTCTACTTTTGTTCATTGCTTATATTTATTGCTTTTGTCTTGTTGTGTGATAATTTATATGCTTACGTGACAACCTCCTCCACTTTCCTGACAGCAACTTGGGGAATCCTATCTTTAACCTTTCTGTACCTCTGCCGTGGGGTGCCTGACACATCGCTGTGCCACATGACCCTTTATGGAATGGACGTGATGTTAATTTCAACAGAAATGCTTGGTGAAACACATAGTCACGATGTACTGCAGTTACCATAGTAATTTTTCAAATCAACCCTTCCGAAAATAAGAGATATAATTATGAATGGATGATGGAATTGCCATGTTTTCATCTGCATATCGACCTACAGAACTGAATTAAGTTAGCTTTCCTAAAAAGCGATTTGATTATAGTATCTAAGAAACACTCTACAAGGAATCAAACGTCCCATTTACCGCAGAGAATCGCTTTAATATATCTGTCTCCAGGCTTCACATGCCAAGGGCTGTACTTTGATCTGCCAGTTTGGTAAAAGCTGGAAAAGTTGCCAGTATAGGGAAACTGCTTTCCCAGGAGGGAAAACAAGAGTAGATCTGAACAGAATTTCTTTAGAAAAGGGGTGGGGGGGACACATTTTATATTTAAGCTAGATGATAACTCCTTGTTTTTGATATTGCTATTTTTGTCTCAAATGACTTAAAGAAATTCAGAACATTGCTAGTTGCTTTAATAACAGTATCAAATCACACTCAGAAAAGGATGAGAATATCAATCAACCTTCCTCCCAGCAGGACCACACCCAAAACATCCTGCATAAATTTACTTTTACTGTCATTTATGTGTAAATGACACATAAATGTGTAAAAAAATTGATGTTTTAAGAAAAAGTGATTCCACAGCCAGCCTGCCTATCTGGCATTATACCAGGGTTGGGGTGGGGAAATGAATTTACCTTTTTTTTTAAGATTTTATTTATTTACTTGATAGAGAGAGAGAGTGAGAGAGAGAGCATGAGAGGGGAGTGGGACAGGGAGAGGCAGGCTCCCCACTGAGCATGGAGCCCAATGCAGGACTGGATCCCAGGACCCCAGGATCATGACCTGAGCCGAAGGCAGTTGCTTAACCAACTGAGCCACCCAGGTGCCCCAGAATTTGTTTTTAAATGCATTTCAAGCCCAGTGCCAAACAGTCTAGCATGCATGATCTTTGTCTGCAAAATAACCTTGCAAAGTAGGTCTGATTGTGATTTTTGTAAATTTGTTTCTTAATAGATGAAGTGAGAAAGTATTGGGGCAGTGAGGGGATCTGCCTGGTGATGACACTGGGTTAAGAGTCCACACTACCTGCCTCTAGGACTTATGACCCCACCCCCACTCCGCCCCTGTAAGACCAAGGCAGCTCTCAAAGTGTCTGGAATACCAGCTTTGCTGCTGCTTTGGCCATTTGGGGTCATTTTAGAAAAGAATTCAACTTAAACTGAAATCCCTTGTTATCTCCAGTCTTTCAGGAACTCCTTCTGATCTGGCTTCTGTGCCCATACTTTAGTTAAAAATGGTTGTCATCCAATCTGACAAGTTTTTCCTTCTTCTTCCCTTCTTGGCCTCTACTTTATAATTTGAAAATACTGACCACCCATCTTTGGTGAGCGACTCTTCTCCCTTGACCTTCATGACTCCTCACTATTCATGGCTTTTATCTTTTTTTTCCTTGACTTGTCTGTTTCTTGTCCTGCCTCTTTAGTCCTCTCTGACTGCCCCACTGCGTCAGAGGTGGAGCAGAAGCCTGGCTTTCCAGCTCCAAGCTGCCTTCCTGAAAGAAAACAGTGATTGTTCTGACTGCAGAAGTGTTCCTTTGCTGTCTCCTGTCTGTTTGTGCTGCTGTCTTCTCTCTGGAGCCCCGACCCATCCTCTGCCCACCTGTCTGCCCTGCTGTCCCCCAAACCGAACCCCGACCTTATAAAGCATGGTCTCCTCCTAATAGTACTGAAATTCTCCTGCTCTCCTGGGCTTGGAGCTTATGACAGTATGTAATTAAGTGTTCGACACATATTCTACAAGTTTTCTTCCCCTTTTATTAAAAACAATAATTTCTTTAAAATATAAGACAATTTTCCAACTTAAAAGTTCATCTTAAACTAGGCTTGATAGCTCCATCTCTGTACCATCCTTATCTAAAAGTAACCTCTTCCTAGGGTCCTCCCTCCAGACTCTCTGCTCACCACACACCTGAAATGCTGACTCGGTATTAGTCTTCCTTAAACACTGCCCTCATCATACCGCTCATTGGAAAACCTCCAATTCCTCCTTATTTTCAACTGCACAAAATTTGAATTGCATTAATTTGATTCCATTTTCTCTCTTTCTCTCCTCTCCTTCTCTCTTTCTCTCCTTCCTTCCTTCCTTCCTAGTTTGACTTTTCAAGATTCTTTGGGATCTGGGTATTTCTCCAGCAATAAGATTAGGCCATCGCATTTCTTGCTACTTTTTGGAATACGATGCTCCAGTAAAATCAGTCCCTTCACCCTTTTAAGAACCTTCATATGCCAACTTCTTTACTTCCCTTCTTTTGATGCGCAGCTTGCCTGGAATGCCTCCTCTCCCGACTTGAATAACCTCTCCCTCACTCTCCGAAGCCTTTCTTCTTCATTCCAGATCATCATGAATGTTCCTCCCTTTTAAATTTGGATGTTGCTTTGAGCCTCTCTCTGTGCATTACTTGGCACTTCAATATTGACTACCCTGAACAGTGTATTGTTGACTTGCATGCATCGCCCATCACTTTTACAATCAAATTTAAGCTCCGCATGGGCACAAATCTTGCCATGCTGGTTCTTACCCCCCACAAAGTGGAGTAGTATACATACCCCAGCTGATACTACTTAGAAGGTTTAATCTGAACTCAGGGGTGCCTGGCTGGCTCAGTTGGAGGAGCACACAACTCTTGATCTCCGGGTCATGGGTTCAAGCCCCACACTGGGTAGAGTGTGGGGTAGAGAAAAAGAAGGGGGGGGTTGAATTCATATGTCCTTATAGGTACAATAATTTAATGTTAATGAATCACTAAAACTTGAACAGATTTCCTTTTAATGGGACTTCAGAACCAAGTTATTTTCTACATCTACAGGTAATATGGAAAGTAAATATATAAACTTCGTTTTAGGATTTGCCGAAGGTCTTTCAAGTATCTCTTTCCATACAACCCATCCTTCCATAGATCCTCTCTTGCCAAAGCATGGATGAACAGGAAATCTTAAAGCTAGTGTCAGTAGCTACAAGACGTTTCTGAGCCATCCATATTAAAGATTAACTTGATATGAAGATAGTGCTTCTGTAATAATAAATGTTATATCCGTGTAGAATATGTTATTTTAAAAATTAGTGGAACTCAAAATTTTCATGACTCCCTGAATGGTATAAACTGACACATACCACGTTAAAGTCTTGGGTAGAAGACTCGGTTAGGAAATAGAATAGCCTTACCTTTACATAATCATATATGCATCTTTGCAAAATACTTTGCGCCTCCAGAGAAAATGTGTTGAAGGTAAGTTTAATTAGTTTGTTTACAGGTGCAGTGATGACCCAGATGCAGTTTAAATTCTTGTCGTATCTTCCATTGGAGTCAGAATCAGGAGAGGCGAGGGTATTATTTGAACCCGTCAGATAACCACCACATCCTTGCCGAGGCCCTGCATTAAAACAAAGACACGTCACTGTGCAAACCAAAGAGAACAGATCTTAAATTTTATATGGAGAATTTAAAAAAAAAATCACATAGTTTCTATTCTGCGGACACTTGCATGAATGTTATCAGATGGTGCTCTGGGCTTCAGGGGGCTTATGTGAGTGTTGCTCAAGCTTGCATTAGCTCTTTTGTTACTTATTTCCTTTCTGCTCCTGTGAGTCCCCCGTCTAGTCATCTAGAAAAGTGGGGAGCCATATTTAGTTTTTTTTTTTTTTTAAAGATTTTATTTATTTATTTGACAGAGAGAGATCACAAGTAGGCAGAGAGGCAGGCAGAGAGAGAGGAAGGGAAGCGGGCTTCCCGCTGAGCAGCGAGCCCGATGCGGGACTCGATCCCAGGACCCTGGATCATGACCTGAGCCGAAGGCAGTGGCTTAACCCACTGAGCCACCCAGGTGCCCCATATTTAGTTTTATATGCATTTTTAGAAATGTTGATGGGATTTATTGAAGCTTTTTCTATTCTTGAAAAATCCAGTTTTTTAGAAAATATGGTGTTTTCCATAACAAAATGTGTAAAGAAACCATGAACATATTTTATTTCTATGTTCTGCTTTTATGAACACTATCAGATTGAAAACTGAATTTATGAAGAATTTACCCAACATTCCAAGATAATTGGCTCCCAATAAACCTTTTATGTAAATTATCTGTTAGAAAGAGGCTGGGGGCCATTTAACACTACATACATTTAAAACTATAGTCCAGGGGCACCTGGGTGGCTCAGAGGGTTAAGCCTCTGCCTTTGGCTCAGGTCATGATCTCAGGGTCTTGGGATCGAGCCCCGCATCGGGCTCTCTGCTCAGCAGGGAGCCTGCTTCTTCCTCTCTCTCTGCTTGCCTCTCTGCCTACCTGTGATCTCTGTCTGTCAAATAAATAAATAAAATCTTTAAAAAAATAAAAAATAAATAAAAAACTACAGTTCAGTCTATATTAAAACATACTCTATATTTGATTTTTTTTCCCCAAAAAGGCAAACTGAAAAAGAGCTTTAAGGGCAAAAATAAAATTAAAAAAAAAATAAATTCTACTTTGAAATAAAAACCTTAAGATTCATAATAAAAATAGAAAAGAGAGATAAAAAAAATCCTGTCAAGAAGGCAGAATGGTCAACTATGAAAAAATATGGAACAAAATCCTCAGAATATAGGACATAGTTTTGTTCATTTCACAGTCCAAGGCAATACTTCTGAAATGATGTGAAAAGAGCACAAAAGGAAGACGAACTTACTGATGATTTTTGAAACCATGAGCATGAACCAAATTCAAAATAACCCTAGTAGGAAGAGGGGTTAAGTAGGTGCTCAAAGTAGTGTTCATAAAGCTTACATTCTGCACAAATATAGATTATTAGTTCCAAAATTAAATCTCACTGACATTGGCCTTTCATTTATTTGTCTCCTATTTATCTGTTAACGGTGAAAAGATTGCTTGCAACATTAGGGGGCGCTAAGATTTTGACCTTGGAGCTTGGCAGGAAATGGAAACAATGGCAGCCCTTCTCACAGGCAAAGTATGAAATTTGTGGCGAGTTTTTCAGGATAGGCACATTACTTAGTAGGTCAAACTGCCCTGTCCATAGCTTCAAAGTCAGATAAAATGATAGATTATTAGCATGATCAGACGTTTCCTGGAGTTGAAAAGCTTCCAAAGGCCCAGTCCTTGATAAATCCGTAGACGGTATATAGCACAAAATTATTCTGAAACCAAAGCAATGCCCAATGCTGAACCACATCCTGCTAATGACTCTGCTCACATGAAATAAGCCTGCAGCCAAAAGAAAGAACTGGAGTTTGCATTGCTTTTATACCCAGTGTGGACTGATTGTTACTTAAGAAAACCACTTAACCTGATATACAGAGCTGGGAAGAATAATGACTCAGGGTATTAATGAATTGACACACTCCCATGCTCCATCCACCAAAAAAAATATTTGTTTTTTTTTTCCCTCAAAAAAAAGGGTTTTTTAAGGATTTACTTATTTATTTTAGAGAAAGATGGAGAGAGCCCACGGCGGTTGAGGGAGGGAGCAAGGGGCAGAGGGAGAGAGAGAATCACAAGCAGAATCCCCACTGAGTGCAGAGCCTGATGCAGGGCTCTATCTCACAACTCTGAGATCATGACCTGAGCTGAAACCAAGAGTCAGACATTTGACTGAGCTATCCAGGCACCCCATTAAATACTGTTTTAATAGTGAAAGAAATACATTTAGTATTGAGATGGGAAAAGATAAGTGGTAGTCCAACAGCAGTGATAAGACATACATAAATAATGATAATACAATTCAGAAAAAAAACAAAACAAAACACAAAAACAGTTACCGTAAAAGAGGCAGGGAAGTCTTGTGAGTTTTGCAGGAAGGGACAGACTACTTTAGGCTATGACGATGTAGAATGTCCAAGGAAGAGGTGACATCTGATTTGGGTCTTGAAGGATAAACAGGACAAGACTATGTAGAACTGGGATTGATACTGCCAATTCCAGGCAGATGGAACCTCATAACCAAAGATGCAGTGGACAAGAATTTACATTATAGGCAGAGGAAAGCATAATTCTCTTAGTGAGTACTCCTGAGTCCGCTGAGGACAAGAAGATTGGGAAACAGGATGGGCTGTTCTGCAGAGGGCCTCAACTGCGGGATGATAGAACTTGACCTTGAGACTTGATTCTGTGGATAACAGGGATCTACCTGAAAGGTTTTTGATTAAAAGAGTGGTAAGGTCAGAATGTCCTTTCTAAACAATTATGATGTAAATATATTTCTGGTAGCAGCATTACATGGAAGGGGGTAGGACTGGAGGAGATGAGACCAGGAGAGAAGACATGGCTACAGTCTGGGCTGGAGGCAGCAAGGGCACGCGGTAAAGAGTTGGAGGTTTGTATACCGGAAATTGGTATTGTTGGGCTTTACTCTATGAATGCATCAGTTTTAAAAATTAAATGTTATTTTTAAAAATTTAGACTATATTATCACCCCTTTTTTATTAACTGTTACTAATAATAAGGGCAAGATGACGATTGTATCTGGGTACAGTGGCACCATTATACACACTACTACGGTACTGATGTCATAAGGCAGACACACCCTCCCTCCCTCCAGGGAGCCCAAAAGCCAGAACACAAAAGTCATTGGTGTGTGCTGCCACGGACTGACGGGTAGCTTGGATGATTCTTAATTCTTTAGCCCCTCTCTTTGCAGTACATTAGAATGGACACAGCATGCTTTTCTGTCCGCTTGATGTTAGGCTTGGCCAAGGGACTGGTGGTAGGCCTCAGAATATTAATGGTCTTGAAGCAGGAATAGGTCTTAAAGGGGCTTTGTGTTTTTTGGTTCGTGCTCCCATGCTCCATCCACCAAGAGCTCATGTCTGAGGTGGCTGCTGTGGATTCACACAGTGCAGACTTAGAGCCAGCCAGAACTGTGAAACCAAGTGCAATCAACCCGTGGCCCGGAACAGGCAGACAAACCAGTCTGCCAACCCATCAGTGATAAAAATAAATTCTAGAGGGATAAGCCACGGAATTTGGGCTGGTTTGTTGCACAACATTACTGTGGCCATAGCCGATCAATACCCAAATAGCTTGTTTGAGTTGTTAAACTATAATAGAGCATGTTGCTTAATTCATAGAATATATACACCGAACTTAAAAAAAGGAGAATTAACATTACCATCAGACAATCCTGGCCAAAATATTCAAATATTTGAGGTAAGCATAACATTATGTGAATGAATTATATAATTCATACTATATTTGAATAATATTATAGGAGTAATAGGCTATATGAGGGCATAGTCAAATAATTGATGTAAGTGTAACATTATATGAGTAAAATCCTTTCAGTGTTTGTTTGGTGCAGTAAATGGTTATAAATGCTCTAATTTCCCCCATTTTAATATTTAAACATAGTGCAACTGCTCTTTGCTTCTCCTCCTCCTGTAGCAAATATAACCATAAATGTATGTCTTTGGGGAAATATAGAGACAAATATTAACAAAAGAAGGATCTTTACCAAAAAGTGCTTTGCCCCATTACTAGTTCTACATTTCTATATTTCAACAATAAGAGGACATATCAGAAAGAACTCTGTGATCATGAAATAGTTTCATACATAAGACACTAATATTCGTTTACTATACTGATATTTTTAAATTTCCCTCATGATCTGTTTCATCAGTATCAGCCTTTAACCTTGACATACTTAGCTTTATAAATCCATCACGTTTCTTGTCATTACACACATTCTTCCATCCAGCAAACTCCCATCCATCAGCACCTTCGTCAGTCATGCTCAGTCATGACATTCCCCGTGTCCAAGAACAAATGTCACTCTAACCGTCTTCCCTAAAATTGGAAATACTTCCTACAAAAGAGGTACTTCTTTAGAGAAAGACAATGTTTGGCTAAAGAAATACTGGAAATAAAAGCCCGTAGTAAGGAGTGAAATGTGGATCGAGATCTACTGAATTAAAAATCAGTAACTAAATCCTAAATTCTTTCCCTCCGACAACTCAGCTTCAGAGTGAAGCACAAGCCAACATAAATCTGACAAAGAAAATTAGTTCTTTTACCCAAGAGAAAACATCTTGAAGCCTTTAGTGGAGACAGGTTCATTTCTAAATAGTTATCGTGAGAATGGACATTTTTGTGGCTGACGTTTTATTGACGTCTTCTGGATAGGATCTCTATCTGTCTCTGGACCATCACTACTTGGACACATGGTGAATGGCAAGTCATCCTTACAGATAAAGACTGGCCTGACTTTGGGCACTTCCCTGTTTCTCAGTGAGCCAGCCGGAGCTTCGAGTCTGTAGTTAAAGGAAGCTGACCAAAGCACAGGAAAGAGAACATAAACATATGCAAAGATGGTGCTTTAGGGAAATGGGGGTGCGCCAGGATAGCTTCCCTTCAACCACACAGGACACAGGGTTAGAGCTCCATAATCTTTTCTTTGAATAGATCTTGCTGTGATTTTCAAAGCTGCATTATTCAATTGCCCTACAGCAGAGAATTCATTTTTAAAAATTCACCTAGATTCGAGACAAACATGCTTTGTCTTTTTATCTAAAAGCAAACTGGATTTATTTTTCAACTCTCTAACCTCAAACATGTATAACCTTTTAGGTATTATATACATAAGTTATGCTAGAAAAACAACATAATAGGTTTTGTAACATGAATTGCATATTTTGATCTTACTTCTTTGTTTTTAGTAACATCACTCAATTTGACTCATTTAAAAAAATCCTAATTTGAGAGCCAGCCTAATATAATTTAGATTGTGTACTTAGTCTAGTAATATTTGGGAAGCCTAAAACTAAAATACTACAAAAAAAGGTAATTCCAAAGACCAATCAGTAGCTACAGTCACTAGAAAAAGAGCATATAGTGTACAACAAATTTAAGAGAAGTTTATCATTATCTTTTTACTAATTTTGCATTATTCAGGTATACTTTATGTATGTATCATCAGTCCCAAGGCATTTCATTTGAAACTTTGAAATTTTGAAAATGATCTGCTAGGCAAAATAATATGATCATATCAATACATGTAGCAAAGGATTTAACAAGATCCAACGTGCATTCATGACAAAAATTCTCAGCAAACTAGGAATAGAAAGGAATTTTCTCAACTTGATACAGAACATCTATGAAAACCTACAGCTAACATGATAATGGTGAAAAACTAAATGTGTTCATCTTAAGATCAGGAAAAAGGCAAGGATATTTTTTTCTCACCACTCTTATTCAACACAGTATTGAAATTCTTAAGTGTAAGAGGTGAGAAAAAATATATATATAGACTGGGGAGAAAGAAATAAAATTGCCATTATTTTCAGAGGTAGAAAATCTCAAGAAGTGAGAAAAAAAAACATATATTATAGACTGGAGAGAAAGAAATAAAATTGCCATTATTTTCAGATGTAGAAAATCCCAAAGAATCTACATAAAAATTCCTAAAACTAGTAAATAAGTTCAGTAGAACTCAAAATATAAGGACAATACACAAAAATCAGGCACATTTCTATATACTAATAATGTACATGTGGAAACTGAAATTAAAAATACAACTTCTACCCCTGAAATCAATATCACACTGTATTTTAACTAACTAGAATTTAAATAAAAAGTTAAAAAAAGTAAAAGTAAAAATGCAATTGCTCTAAAGAAAATGAAATCCTTAGGTATGCACTTCATGAAACATATACAGGATCTGTGTGCTGAAAAATCACAAAATGATGAAAGAAGTCAAAGAAGACCTAACTAAATGGGGAGACAGACATATTCATGTACTGGAAGACTTGACATAGTAAAGACGTCAATTATTCCTAAATCGATGCATAGGTTTAATGCAATTCTTATCAAAGCCCCAGCAAGATCTTTCTGTTTATATTAAAAAAAATTATTTTAAATTGTGTATGGAAAAGTATAGGCCCTAGAATATTTAAAACAATCTTGACAAAGAAGAATAAAGTTAGAGAATCATTCCACCTGATATTATGGCTTCCTATATAGCTAATCAAGACAGTATGATGTCTTGGTGGAGAGTTAGACACATAGATTAATGGAATAGAAGAGAAAACACAGAAATAGGGGCACCTGGGTGGCTTAGTTGCTTAAGCGTCTGCCTTCAGCTCAGGTCATGATCTTGGTGTCCTGGGATCCAGATCTGCCACCTTCAGGTTTCCTGCTCAAAGGGGAATCTGCTTCTAGCCTCTCCCTCTGCCCCTCCCCCTCTACTCATGCTCATGCTCTCCCTAGCTCTCAAATGAATAAATAAAAAAACTTTAAAAAACTCCACAAAAATAGACCCACACAAATAGGCTCAACTGATTTTATTTACAAAGCTGCAAACATAATTCAGTGGAGAAAGGATAGTCTTTTCAACAAATATTGCTAGAGAAATTGGACATTGAGAGGCAAAAAAACCAAAAAAACAAAAACTAACTTCAATCTAAACGTCAGACCTTAAACAAAAATTAGCTCTAACTGGATGATAGACATGAATGAAAAATGTAAACCACAAAACCATAAAACTTTCAGAAGAAACCATAGCAGAAAATCTTTAGGACCTCGGGATAGGCAAAGAGTTCTTAGCCCTGATACCAAAAGCATGATATATAAGAAGAAAAATTGATAAACTAGATTTTATTTATTTTTTTTAAAGATTTTATTTATTTATTTGACAGAGAGAGAGAGAGATCATAAGTAGACAGAGAGGCAGGCAGAGAGAGGGGAAGGGAAGCAGGCTCCCTGCTGAGCAGAGAGCCCGATGAGGGACTCGATCCCAGGACCCTGAGATCATGACCTGAGCCGAAGGCAGCGGCTTAACCCACTGAGCCACCCAGGCGCCTGATAAACTAGATTTTATAAAAGTTAAACATTTTACTCTAAGAAAGGTCTTGTTCAGAGGATGAAAAGATAAGTTATGAACTGGGAGAAAACATTTGCAAACCACATACTCTAGAAAGACTACCGAGAATATATATAGAATGGTCAAATTCCAACAGTAGAAAAACAAATAGTCCAATTAGAAAATGGACAAAAGATATGAATAGATATTTCACCAAAAAAGACATAGACTTGACCAAAAAAAGCACATGAAAATTTTTCACCATTAAGGAAATGTCAGTTGAAACCACAGTGAGATATTAATATACGCCTATATAATGGTGAAAATTAACCCACACATACATACACAGAGAGAAAGCTCACTGTAGAGTACAGTACTCTACAATGGGATGATGGGGGATAGGGAGTGCCCCAAAAATACGGCCAGAAAAAGTGCTCTACAATGACTTTCTAGCCAAAATGTTAGAAATCAGATGAAAGGGGCACCTGGGTGGCTCAGTGGGTTAAGCCTCTGCCTTCAGCTTAGGTCATGGTCTCGGGGTCCTGGCCCCCAGCCCTGCATTGGGCTCTCTGCTCAGCAGGGAGCCTGCTTCCCCCCACCTCTCTGCCTGGTTCTCTGCCTACTTGTGATCTCTCTCTGTCAAATAAATAAATAAAATCTTAACCAAAAAAAAAAAAAAAAAAAAAAAATCAGATGAAAATGGAGGAATAGCATCTTAAAGTGCTGAAAGAAAATAAATACCACACTAGAATTCTATATTCAGAGAAACTATAAGACAAACTAACACCATTTTTAGAAAAACAAAAACCAAAAAAAAAAAAAAAGCTTTTACCAGAAGAATTGCCACAAATTTAAAAAAAAAAAATCACTAAAAAAAATTCTTCAAAAAGAAAGAAATTGGTCCCGTAAGGAGGAAGGGAAATTCAGGAAGGGAAAAAAAAAAAAAACCAAAAAACAAAAAACAGCAATGTTGATACACATAAGTACTACTTGCATAAAGCAATAAAAATGTTTTATGTTTAAAATATAAGTAGAGTTAAAATAATTGACATTAAATAGCAAAAAGACAGGAAGGAGATAAATGGATTTAAAATGTTCTAAGGTCCTTACACTTATTATGAAGTGGTGAAAGGAATAATTTTAAATTAGACTCTAATGAGTCAAGGATGAATGTTGTAATCTCTAAGGTAATCACTTAAAGAAGAGGAACAGAATGTATAAGCAATGACTTAAAAAGGAGAGTGACAGAAACCAATTTTAAAAAGCCCAAGAAAGGATAAAGGAATGTAAGAACAGGCAGGACCAAGAGAAAACAAAATACAATGGGTCCATTTAAGTCCAATAATGTTGGTGATTTCATTTGTTGAAAAGATATGAAATTCTCAAATGAAAGACAAAGTAAAACAGAACCTAAATAAAATCTTCAGGATAGGAAAAGTTTGAAAGTGGCAAGATTGAAAACTATACCAAGCAAACACAAACAAAAGAAAGTTAGGGAAGTGATACTAACTTAGAAAAAAGTAGACTTTAAGACAAGAAGCGTTTAAAAAAATTGCATAATGATACAAGTCAGTTCACCAGGCATATATAATAATTTTAAACGTGTATGTGTCACACTGCATCGCCTCAAGGTAAAAACAAGCAAAACTCTATCCCAGATCCTTCTACTAAGCTTCTAATTCTTATATCTGATGAACTATGGGACTTGAGCTGGATGTCTTAAATGCACCAAAATCTCCATACCCAAACACAAAATTATTTTCTCCTACAAAACCTGATCTTTTCCTGGTAATTTTGCATTTGGATGGCTGTATCACCAGAAAGCATCACTACCCTGTTCAAAGACCTCTGTGTCCCATTGATTCTACATCTTTCTATGTCTTTTATTTTTACACTTCACTCATCATCTCCTGCCAAAACAACTCTCCTAATTTTTCCCTGCATAAAATGCCACCCCTACTGCAAAACACCATCCATACAGGTACTAGAATGTGCTCTTTAAAACAAACCTATTAGATCATTAGATCTCCAGCTCAAAACCATTCATGGTTCCCCTCTGCCTGTGATACAGGGCCTTCTGCGGGCAGCTTCTGTCTATTTCTGCTCTCACAGCTCCCATTGTTCTCCACCTCATGCCCCAGAGCATTACCAAATGACCCGAGGGTCAGTCTGTAGCCTCTGAAAGGAGATGCACCTGCAACTTTGTACATGCTTTTCCTTCTCTGTAGAATGCTTTCCCAAGGAATGCCTTCCCCTCCTTCCAAGTTGCTACAATCTATGGCTAAAATGTATGCCGTTCTTAATGAGTGCCAGAGAATGTTTTAGTTTAATCTCACCACAGCCCTGTCAGGTAGTCACTACTAGTGTACCCATTTCACAGAGGAGATCATCAAGATTTAGAGAGGAAAAGTGTCCAGGGTCAGACTTGTTGGGATGGACAAGAACTGGGTTTTTTCCTAACAAGTCTTCCTCCAGAGCTTACACACACACACACACACACACACACTCTCTCTCTCTCTCTCTCTCTCTCTCTCTCTCTCTCTCTTTAAAGACTCCATTTATTTATTTGGCAGAGGAAGAGAGAGAGCACAAGCAGAGGGAGAAGCCGGCAGAGGGGGAAGAAGTACCATAAGTCCCTGGCTTTTCTGCCTCCACTGTCCTTTGCACATACTTCTGTCAAAAAGCATTTATTACACCAAATTTACAATTACTTACTAACTCATCTACTTGAATGAACCTCTCAAGAATGAGGACCTTGTTAATTTTATCTTTGTATTCCCAAGGAGAAGTTCATCGCCTGCACAGCAAGTAGCTGGTGAATATTGTTGAATAGACAATAAAGGAATGAATAGAACATGTAAATCGTTCTTATATGGATCTTTGCATCTAACATACGTTTACAAGGGGAATTCTTGGAGTTAAATATGCTTCTTGATTTGTAAAGTTGTTGTTACATTATGCACACATTTTGTCTATATACATGTATCTACATGCTTATGTATTTTTTTATACAAAATGGCATGTTTGTCCTATGGATTAACCTGTTTTTAAAGCTAAGTTAGTTCATTTTTAGCACACATTTAATTGCCAAGAAGCAACTCACAGGATAACAATAAAAATATCACTGAAAGATTTAAAACATTGCCTAAGAGATAGTATTTTCATAGAAAAATGCATCTTTAGCTAAAAATTTGCAGTGATAAATGATGTTCGGTCTATTACTTAAGTAAATTTAATTTATGAGTATTAAATCCTAGCAAGCAGAGCAAATTTAATCATTTGTAAAATACGGGATACATTAATGTGCTGACTCTACTACCCAAAAGAAGTATGACTTAGACTTCATACCTATCAGAATGGTTATTATCAAATAGACAAGAAATGTTAAGTGTTGACAAGAATATGGAGAAAAGGCAACCTTCTTGCACTGTTGGTGCAGATAGAAGCTGGTACAGCCACTGTGGAAACAGTAAATTTCTCCAAAAGTTAAAAACAGAACTACCACATGATCCGCCAATCCCATTTCTAGGTATTTATCTGAAAAAAAGAAATATACCAATTCGAAAATATATGGGCATTCCCATATGCATTGCAACATTATTTACAATAGCCAAGATACAGAATCCATGTAAATGTCCATAAGTGGATGAATGGATCAAGATGATGTTATCTACATCCATCCATCCATCCATCCATCCATACATACATACATACATACAATGGAATATTATTCAGTCATAAAAAAATGAAATCTTGCCATTTGCAACAACATGGATGGACCTAGAAGGTATTACGCTAGGTGAAATAAATCAGGCAGAGAAAGACAAATACATATGACTTCACTGACATGTAGAAATTAAAAATAAACGAACGAATGAAACCAAACAAACAGACTCAGAGATACAGAGAGCAAATGAATGTTTGCAGGAGTTGGGGAACTGGATGAAATAGGTAAAGGGGATGAAGAGGTACCATCTTTCATTTATAAAACAGGTAAGACTTGGGGATGTAATGCACAGCATAGGGAGTATAATCAATAATATTGTAATAACTTTGTATTGTGACAGATGGTAGCTAGACTTACTGTGGTAACCACTTTGTAATGTATATAAATATCAAAGCACTATGTTGTGCACCTGAAACTAATACAATATTTGTATGTCAATTATTCTTCAATAAAAAATAAAAGTATGACCTTACTTAACATTGACAATTACAAAATCGAAAGTTATGAAATTTTTAAAAATTTTCCATTTAGAGAAAGAAGCCTTAACAGCAACATGCTCAGTCATAAAATAGATTTTGATACCGAAGAGGTGGAATTCATAAGACCAGAACCAGATTCCCATAGCTTTTAAATAACAATTTAAACAGGGACACAGAACTACTCTTTTGTTCTTGCTGATATATTAGCTTATGCATCGTGCTATGGATATTTCCACTTTTTTAGCTTTACCCTGGGACTTTGTGATGTCTTCATTTGGGAGTGAGCAGAACATACAGCTACCACAAAATTAATAGATTTTTTTTCATATCATGACAAGAAGAAGAACGTAGTCCTATGGCCCTAATGATGTTTCATTTCTTTTTTTTTTTTTTAAGATTTTATTTATTTATTTGACAGACAGAGATTACAAGTAGACAGAGAGGCAGGCAGAGAGAGAGGAAGGGAAGCAAGCTCCCTGTTGAGCAGAGAGCCCGATGCGGGGCTCAATCCCAGGACCCTGGGATCATGACCCGAGCTGAAGGCAGAGGCTTTAACCCACTGAGCCACCCAGGCGCCCCTGATGTTTCATTTCTAAACAACTGATTTACAACCAAAGAATTTTTTTTAATGTTTACTGCTGACTAGAGATAGTTTGCACTTATGCTCCTGCAAACACTACATCAAAGTCAAGCTGATTGGAGTAAGGGTAATAATTATATATTTATAATTATTATTATCATAATAATTATAATAATTATTATACAAATTATACAAATTTGTTATGTTATAACATATGTTTAAATATGTTATGTTATTATACAAATAACATATTATTATACAAATAATTTAACTCAAAACACCAAGTTTTGAGAACATCTTAGACAAGACTGAATGCCATTTCAAGGAGGGCTGGTGCGGCTTAGGTTAATGCAGGATAATTACTTCCCAGCTCTTATTCACTCAAATGTTTTCCAGTGTTATCTTATGATTTACCACTAACTCAATTTTATCATTCAGTTTGGTTTCCACAATACCATCTGGTTTTATTTTTCCTCAACAGCAGCCCTACTCTTTAAACCAGGCACAGGTCATTCCAGGGGGAGGGGGGCATAGACTCTGATGTTGGAATATATCCTACTAAAAATCTTTCCTTTCCTTTTGCTGATCTGGAGTTTTACTCCTGTCTACCTGAACGAGGCATTGCTGTTTTCCTTACTGTGGCCCCGCATTCTCTGCTCAGCAAAGAACCCTTTTCAATAAAACCCACGAAGAAGAAACTGCAGATACCCTTGTCTTTGGCATCATCTCTCAAGGGAAATCCAATCACCAGTGAAAAATTACAAGGCTTAAGAAGGGCGGAAGTAAGCTCAGTCTAGTTTTCTGCAAATGGGTGTACAATTTCAGCTCATCTCATTCTCTGACTTCATCAGAGGGAGCAAACGACATTAAGAGAACAGACAAACACCATTGCTTTCGAGTAATACCCCTGTTACTGCTAAGCTGAGAATTACTTGGGCAGTGATTTATAAAATTTTTCAAGTTATAACTCAACCCTCTTACTGCACTTATACTTTTAAAAGTAATTAAGTTTGGCAGGTTTTATCACGCTTTAAGAAGCACGTGGAAACATACATATATCAATATTTAGAGCCACCAAATGTTCTTTCTTTTTTTTTTTTTTAAAGAGAGAGATCACAAGTAGGCAGAGAGGCAGGCAGAGAAAGAGGGGGCAAGCAGGCTCCCTGCTGAGCAGAGAGCCCGATGTGGGGCTCGAACCCAGGACCCTGAGATCATGACCTGAGCTGAAGGCAGAGGCTTAAACTTACTGGGCAACCCAGGCGCCCCACAGCCACTGAATGTTCTTAAGTTTATTCTTTTACCATCTAGCTACAGAATTTTAGAACGCCTCTCAAAGTCCAAACCTAACACCAAAACTGAAACTGAAAAAAAATTAACTAGAAGCCAGAGTCTGGTTTTAACATGTTGTTATATTTTTTTCCATCCGTTTTGACCATATTTTCCATCTTTGGGGCCGCAGACTCCCACTGCATTTGTCAGTCTCCCCTTTCCTTCTCTTGTCCCCTCTTATCAACAAACTCAGGCTCAACTCCCTCAGCTTCCTCCCACTGCTCCCAGTGCCTTCCTTTAGCATGTTAGAAAGACATTTTCCAGATGTTATGGCAGAGGGCAAAAATCCAGAGGCCAGACACACATGACCCAGAGGTTGAGTCTGATCTCGTACTCCCAATTCTCTGAAGATGAAACTGATCCAATTTGCTACCCTGAGTTTTAGCTGAACTATATGAACCATGATGGAGAAGGAGGCACATCTAGATTACAATACGATGTATAGTATATCGTTTATATTAATATGAGGGAATTAATTTTTAAGTAGGTGCACGTGTCTACTTTTTCTTTAATGCATTCACAGCCTATTAATATCGATGGAGTATCCGTTACATGCTAGGCCTCTGTAAGGTGTTAGAATGTAATTAAAATTTAGCTTTTGATTTCAGATTTAAGTTATAAAACATACTTTAGGGTTTGCTAGTTAGATTTTAGTGCAATGTGAGTAAGAATGAATAAAACAATCATTGCTCCAGGGAGGGTCCCATTGATGATCATGACCCCGGCTGTACCCAGGCCTCCTCCCCAACCTCAGATATAGGGTGGGACCAGTCATGGAGCCTTACAGAAGCCCAAGACCACAGCATTACTTTCTGATAGCATAACAGTCTTTCTTTTGGACATCTAAGGAACTTCATAGGAATTAGCTACTTCATCCCCAACATATTCTTAAAAGAAAGAAAGTGGTAATTTTTCAAAGTGATCTCTTTTTAGCAGATAAAAAATTGAAAAAATGCTAAAGGACTCTTCTAAAACATCTTACTAGGCAATGATGTAATGGGATGATTAGGTGGTGGCCATGGGATTTCTGGTATACAGCTCCTCCCATCTAGGCACATTTCTGCCTTTGGGGAGTATGGTTCATTTTGTTCTTGTTAAATATGTGCTCAGGTGTTTTAAAACCTTTGTCCCACCTTTGCCTGTGAGTCTGACCATATTGCCATCTGACTCATTCTCTATATGGCACTTACACAGGGAAGGGACAGGCAGTGGCCCTCATCCTCCTCACATGGACTGTGGATGACAGGGAGCTGGGAGCTTTAGTCACATGTCCAGTGTTTACAGCCTCTAGTCACTGACACCCCCTTGTCCCTGATGTTACCATCTTCTTTAGGGTGATGTCACATCCTTGCCCTTCTAAGACATGTAATCCCAAAGGGTCACTCTTTACTCTCTCCTCGGCTACTCACTGATCCAAATGCCTACCAATCTCACACCTCATCAGACTAGGGTCAGTTTCTGACCCTGACATTTTGCTGAAGTGTTATGAACACATTACTTTAAAAAACAAATGGAACCACCACAGTGTACTACACAAATAACGTACTTCAAATCCCCAATCTAATCAAATATCTAGAAGTTTGGTGTCTAATGTGATGACTGTGGCATGACTAAGACTGACTGAGCAGAACTCTCACATGAGACCAGGGCAGTGAGAAGCAGCAGGGGTTCTGAAAGTTTAAAAACATGTTTGCAAGTCTGAAATGCTTCACAGGACACACATGTAAGACCAGTCATGGCCAAAGCAGTCCCTGGGGGTCAAGGAGGGACAAAAGCTCAACTAGCAGAAATTTAATAAAATAAAGGTTATTTATAAACGTCAATTATGCACTAGATAGCATTCCTATTTCAGCCAAATCCACAGGATTGATGGCTTCTTAAACTTTATAAGACCCTTGATACTACTGACAATCAGACAAAAGCTCACTCTTTTAAGAAAAACACTCAGATAAATTCAGTTTCACAGATCCCTAATGCCCAGCACAATGGCTTTGCTGGTCATTTTCTCTCAGGATCAATTAATTATTCATGGAATGCTGGAGTGCAGGGGGAAAGAAAGATTCGCTTTATATTAGATATTAGCCCTTGTGAAGGGTCTGCCCTGCTTTCTGTGTACCTTATATCCCATCCATTAGGGGCCGTTAATACAGAAGTTCCACGAAAGGATGAAACTCAATTTCCCTACATATTTAGTAATTAACACAAACCATGGGATATTTGCCCCAAATCTTTCTGACCCATTAGCAATACAAATGAAGAAGGAGCTGACCTCATAATCACATAGTTACATGAGTGGGGCTCTCCATTGACTTCCGAAAAATCGAAGCAGGTGTCTATAAAGTATTGTCAACTGTACCATCTAAATGGCAAATTTGCAAAACTCGAGTGTGTTAGTCAAGATGAACCAAACTGGAATGTCACAGACTAAAATGGTCTCTTCACAGAAATTATTTACACTGGGAAAATACTGTTTTCCAGGCTGAACTGACAGTTTTGGACACCCTGTCGAAAATTCATGTGACTGTTGAAAACTCACTGTCAACTCCATACAGGCATTCTCACCTTTCTATTGGAAAATGGGGTGGTTTTAAATGCATAAGACAGATGTGAAAGGTGCATCCTAGTGGCCAAGTCCAAGTTTTTGTTTTTTAATCCAGATCTATAACTAGAAGAATTCAATCTACTCTTAATTGCTCTTTCCCCTACTCCCTTACCACAAACAAACAAAAAATGAAACAAAACAAAATTGAGAAGTTATGCAGAATAATCAGTAAACTGATACGTGCGCTCTTGAAGGCTTTGTGAAACCAAAGCAATTCAAGGCAACACTTAGCTTTTCAGTAAAAAAAAAAAAAAATTACTGTTAGTGATTACTCAAAAGCACTTCTTCGATATTTCCAAGTGTCCAAGAACATTTATAAAGATGAAAAAGAGGTAAAAGTCATCATCATGAAGTGCAGTGATCACACCACTCTGACAACTAATGACATTCCATTTCTATTCCCTACACTTGAACCCTTCCGAGAACGGTGACCAGAAGAAAACAGTAACTGACCGAAAGAGCCCATGGTCGTACGTGAACAATGCCTCTGACAATGTAAGATTTTTCCTTCTGTGCCACTTTAGTTCAGTAAAATCACAGTAAGTCCAAATGCCCTCCTTGTAGCTCAGAAAAACAGCAATTAATGAGACTAGTGAACGCTGGACTGACTCACTTGGGAAGCTTCGTGCCGGGGACAACAGCGGAGAGCACTTTCAGACTATTTCAATGGTCAAGTGAGAATATATTAGGAAAAGGAAAAACAACTCGAAAGCAGGTATCAAGAGCAAATGCAAATATATGTCATTTGATTTTAAGTCTGTGCTAAAGGCAAGAATGTACGGGTTCTTTTGTGCAAAAATCTCCAAAGGAAAATGAATTTTTCTTTCAAAATAGCTTCTGTTTTTTTTGTACGCCACTTCACTTAGACAAATTCTATTGAGGCAATACTCCCTGTCTGCCCATGAGACTTGCTTTCAAGTGACTGTTGATATAGCTAAGTAGGAGAGGTGGCGAAGTGGTTTTCTGATACAATCTGTCATGATGTCTATGTTCTATTGGGAAGCCTTCGCAACACAAGTGTCTAATTGCTTCCCTCAGGAAATGCACAGAAAAGTAACACATCAAATGTAAAGAAAGCCTAAGGTAAACTTGGCTTTGGAGCAGAGGGATGAGGGTTATCTACAGCATTCTCCCTTCTCAGTTTCTCTGAGATTCTTACCTTTCCATTCCCACTGCATCAGTTTGAACCTTCAACCTTTGCCATCCGGAATTCTGTAATGAGCGTCTTCTCAAGTCATAGGGTCCTCCTGCCCCAACCTCCCTCCAGCCTGCTACCACTATCATCTTTCCAGAAGTCAAGTCCGGTCATGCAGTTCTCACTTAAAATTCACCCAAGGCTGTTCATCATTTTAAAGATAAAGTCAACACAGGTCATGGGGCCTTTTTCTTGATGGAGCCCTTGCCTGCTTTTAGGCTAAACTTCTGCCATTTCCATCAGTGATAAAATGAGGTTCAGGTCTCATTCCAGATGGTTGTGTAGAAAGACTTTACCCTTGTACACCAGAGAGGTATATTAGTTGAGCGGTTTTTTTTTTTAATCAAAATATATCATATATTACTTTTAAAACCAAAACTTCATGTGACATATTCCTCAAAATTTAAATGAAAAGAAACTTTAGTCAGGTGAAAAAAAAAATTAAGTAAAGCAGAAAAGCAACAGTCATGAAAAATAGATTTACATATCCCAAATTCTTACCCAGCGTCTGCCAGAAAGATATTTTCCAACCTCTTGCTGTTTGAAATGAATCTGTCTTGAATACCAGAAGCAAACTATGATTGCTGCTCTTAATATTGGGTGGAAGCTCGGAACCGCAGAATTTTCCAAGAAGGGGATCACTGATGTTAGAACCATCATAAATTGCCAGGTAGTCTTGGGAGCAGAAGGTGGAGGGAACCACATCAAAATCACTAAACCTGTGGAATGAACCTTGTTAAAACTGAAGTTCTCCATCCGGATTTCCATTACACTATTAACTCTCCTTCTTGTAAAAACAAAAGCAAAAACAAAACAAACAAACAAACAAAGAAGACAAAGGCTAGAAGCGGAACATCCATGCTTTACTTGACAGAAAGTACTAGAAACAATATGCTATTCTAATGATTGGATGGCTATACGCAAATATTTACACTTAGGATCATTATAGTTGTTATAGGAACTTTACACCACATATCCCCAGCTCTCTGCATTCCTGACATTTGGGAGAATTGCCCTTCTGAGTACACTGTGAGGTTCTACATGGCCCTAAGACTTTCTTTGCCCAAAGAAATATAAGCAGGAGTGATACGTATTACTTTTGGAAGGCGTTTTTAAAAAATTACTATTCAGTTTGCCTTCCCACCGCAGTGATGGGTCATGGATTCAAATGTAGAAATGAAGCGTCCATCAGCCTGGCTGCTGAGTGACCAGACCACACTGGACATCCTCATACAGGTGAGAAATGAACTTGTTAAGCTACTGAGCCGTGGGTGTGTTTGTTACCACTTACAACTATCCTGACAGATACGCCCTTAATTTCATTTAATGGCCTCAGATACTACTTTAATTTCAGGCCTATGCTCTGTCATTTCAAGTAACTATTCCCAGAGTTTCCTAAACAAGCAAGGCTTTCTACATGGTTTATCTTTAGGGCTTTAGAATGGGTTTATTATAACTTATTTTTTTCTTAAATTTGTTTAAATTATTTGATATCCTGCCCTCATTTCTGTAGGTTCTCCTGCTTTCTCAGTTTTTTTTTTTCTTTTTGCTAGCAGCTATAATAAATAACATATAACACAGAATAATTTGTGGAGCTCCTGGGTGGCTCTGTCAGTTAAGTGTCTGACTCCTGATTCCAGCTCAGGTCCTGATCTCAGGGTCAGGAGATTGGGCTCTGTGCTTAGCAAGGAGTCTGCTTGTCCCTCTCCTTCTGCTCCTCCTTGGACTCTCTACCTCTGTCTCTCTCTCTCTCAAATAAAACAAATAAATAAATAAATAGTCTTTAATACAGAAGAATTTGAAGATATTTAATTTGAAAATTCCTTCTAAGAGCCTTAAGAAAAAAAGGATCTGTAAAATTTTTAAAAAGCCTTAATTAGTTCAATTTTTTCAAACTGATGATTAAGAACAAGACAAAAAATTCTTTATTTTCTTCAACCGCATGTAATAGTTAATGCTCTTGTAAAAGAAGATGAAGGCAGAACAAAAGCTAGATAATTTCCAAATACACTACATCTATTTTTATTCTCCTTAGATAACACATTTATTTTCTACAACATGAATCCATAAAGAAAGATAAAGATTTGAGTTTCCAAGAGGACTCAAAGCTGTTTTGAATTTTTATTTTTTATCATTTTTCCAGAGAACAGACGATATCTGGAAAAGCCCACTGATAGAAAAGCTTATGTCGCCAGGGTACTTTGAGAGCCCTGGTGGAAGAATTCATGTTTTACTAATATCTATAGCTTCTGCAAAGACTGGGATAATATCTGTTTCATAGAATATAGGTTCTTAGAGTATAAAAAATTTTCCAACCGTGCTAAAAGAATTTTGACTATGATAAGCCAGAGCCCACACAGGAAATAGATATATGTTATCAACATATACAGTATATATATCACCTACACATGTAGAAGCACATACTGGGCCACCAAGGCACATGGCAAGAAAGACCCCTATTCTGCCATTCTAGGCAGATGATCCTTCCATAGGACCTCCTTTTTTGGATCATCCGTCATTTTTTGTTTATTCTTTTGTCCCTTAGACTTAAAGGACTTTTTGGCCCTCGGGGCACAGCTTCCTTACAAATAGTACTGGGGGCGGGGGGTGGGGGATCTGCAGATTTCTTCAAGGTACAGCCTCTAGACCACTTACTGTCTGGTATAGGAACCCAATCAGACTGGATAAGACTTTTTTATAAAGACCCATTTGACATAGGTTCCTGGAGGCGAACTGCAGAGTATGTGATTTTGGGGATGAAAGTGATCACAGCCACTTGGTGGGGAGGTAGGTAAGAAAGATTCCAGCCCATCGACCTTCTATACAAAACTCTAGGTTGCTATGAAGTACACGAACTTTCAGAGCCCTCTGCCATATGCTGTATATCACTGAAACACAAGAATTAAAAATACATCATCTCAGATGAATGTGGTTTTGAACTTTATCACTGATAACTGGAGGTTATGGTCCTTAATCAGTGCTGTGGGGAGTAGATAGGATTAGGGGAGAGTTTTACTGATGATGTAAGCAATATCATAGGGCACCAGTGTAGAGGTGTTCTGATACATGGATAAAAATACATTTCTCAAGTAGTCAGGAAATATTTTCCCTTCAAGAAATAGCATAGGGAAATATTAACAGCATGGCTTTGGGAGAAAATATGAGGTGAATTCAGATTCTGACTCTTCAATTAGTAGCATATCACATTGAGAAAATAATTTGATCTGTCTGAGCTTCAATTTTCTCATCAGTAAAATGGGTTTAATAATTTATGCCTCATATAACTGTTTTAAGAATGAAAGAAGAAAAAAACCATAAAAACAAACACCAAACAGGAGCACCTGGGTGGCTCAGTTGGTTAAGTGGCTGCCTTCAGCTCGGGTCATGATCCCAGTGTTCTGGGATGGAGCCCTGCATCGGGCTCCCTGCTCAGCGGGGAGTCTGCTTCCCCCTCTCCCTCTGCTGCTCTGCCTACTTGTACTCTCTATCTCTGTCAAATAAGTAAATAAATAAATCTTTAAAAACAAAACAAAACAAACAAAAAGAATGAAAGAAGAGAATTATGGAAAGTATCAAAGTTCCAACAAATGAAAATTACTTTCTCTTGCTGCTTCTAAGACAGGCTTAAATTTTTACAGTCCATTATACAAAGGCTACACCCACTCCTTTGAAACCTGCTGGAAAATGACAACACTCATTTTCACTGGTGGAGTGCCTGTTTTTCCCCTTAATCCCTATTGGCTTGCATGGAAGGCGGGACACCCATTTTCCAGATTTATACTAACAAACAAGAACTTCACTCTCCCTTCTTCGAGGTTCTCTTATATACCTCCTGTAAAAATCAGTGTTCTTTATTGTAAGGGAATATCTTTTCTGCAAGTAGAGCTGACCCAACTGTAGAGAAGGTACATTTGTCTTACATACTTCAGCTGAAGCACTCTGTCATCTCTACCGATGATGGTGTACGAACAGTGTATGTCGTTAGGGTAGTCCGAATACGAATAGGCAGGGCTCTTGATGACCCCGGTGGAGAAGTTGAACACTCCCCCACAGGCTGCAGAAGAAGACAGAGAAAGATTATTGCTCAGAGCGTGAAAGAGTAATTTTGAGATATTCTTTACAATTGTACCTTTTTCCCTTAAGAGAGATGCCAACCACTTGCCTTAAAGAACTTAAATCTCCCTTCATTGTTGTTTACAAACAATATTGATGTTTTTCACTAAGGTCAGGCGAAGAGACAATAAGGGAGTAGAAGCGGGGAGAATATTTTAAGACACACCTTGGAATGGAATTCGTCAATTCAATGACCAGAGTAAAAATAATAAGAATGAACATTTCATGTGTTGGGGTCCATTCCCTATATTTAACGAACAGATTGAGAGGGATGACAGAGATAACTGGAAGCTGAGAAAAGGCACGCAGAATCCAAGGCATGTTGTGAGCATCTGGGCCCAGGAAGGACTGTGCTCTGGAGATCTATAATTTAAATTAAATATCTTAAATATAGAGTTTCCTCTGTCAAGACAGAGTATTATAATGTGAAGTACTAGAAACAGTTTTTAGAACTTTCAAGTTTAGTTCTCTTTGGGGGCTCAAGTGGGGTCCTTTGCATTTCCCATTTAGTTGTGAGCCTGGTGAGGGCTCTATTTGCCCAAATTTGTATTACTGCTCCTCAGCAGGTGCAAGGCTAGACCCACTCCCTGCCCTGACTCCAGCAATCAACAGCCCAGAACTGTTAGTTGTTTCTATTAGTCAATAAAACCACAGCCATAAAACGACCATAAAAACCCCATTATAAAAAACATTAAATTAGTATTATTTCTGTTTGGCCTTACATATAAGGAGGATGAGACCATGCTGCACAATGATGGAAACTGCCCCACTCATTGAAGTGAGAAATGCTTCTGTTTTATTTTATGATTCTAAAATTATAATGTTAGTAGTATATTTTGATGATATTTCTCTGGTTTATATACTGTCAGCAGATATATTCCATTTACATCTCTTAGAAATGATAAATAAATCATAGCTGCCATTTAAGGTTGTTTGTTTGTTTGTTTATATTCCTTCTGGTAAGCCCACATTTCGAGGAAGGCTATTCTCTACACATACCCATAAGTATACACAGTCTGAGAACCCGGGGGACAACTGTAGTGAATTAAAAGTTAGATTCATGGGGACCCTGGGTAGCTCAGTGGGTTAAAGCCTCTGCTTTCGGCTCAGGTCATGATCTCAGGGTCCTGGGATCGAGCCCTGCGTCGGGCTCTCTGCTCAGCAGGGAGCCTGCTTCTCCCCCTCTCTCTCCGCCTGCCTTTCTGCCTACTTGTGATCTCTGTCTGTCAAATAAATAAATAAAATCTTTTTAAAAAAGTTAGATTTGTGTAGCCATTATTCTATTTCAGCTTACAGACAATTATGTGGTTTCTGAAAGCTTATGAATGTCCAAGTAACTCCCAAATTTGTACCTGTCAGGATTTGAAATCTTAATGCCAACACTTTTTAAAAGGCACTCTCACAGTAGATATGGTAAACTTTACATATGGTATTTTGGGAAAATGAGAGATTAAAGAGTAGAAGATCATAAAGCAGCCTGTAAGCCTCCAACATACCAGTGGTACCAAAAGAATAAACAAACCGATGCTCTTCTTTATTCAACAAGAAAACCAGGGGAAGGGACCCTCACTGTGCCCAAATCTGTTTTGTGACTACGAAGTCACACACAATCACACTTTCCAAATGGGGTCAGGACTCAGGTAACAGCTAATATGAATGACTTGTAAAGGTTTTTTTCATGAGTAGAGAGTTTCAAGACTTCTCTGTGGATGGGAATAGTAATTTATTTGAAAGAAAATGATTTAACTTTAGTAATGATCTTGGTCACATAAAGAAAAAACAAAACAAGCTTTTGCCAGATGTGTGTGCCCATTTCACTGAAACTAGGATGATGTAGTAAAAATGGTCAGTAAGCTAACCACACTTATTGCAGGAGAGGAAAAGATAACTGAAAATAGGGAAAAAGAATCTTATGATTTTGAAACATAGGATTAAATTGTCTACAGACAATGAAAAATGAAAAGATCCTAGTAACTACAAAGGTTTTTGCTCAATCTATGACTTGTCTTCTCACTTTGCCTTTGAAATGGAAAACTTGCAAATTACAATATAGCTGAATACATTAATCTTTGCTTTTCCTTAAGACCTTATGCTTTTGTATTATCAAAAAGTCCTTTCCTACCTGAAGATTATAAAGATATTTTCTTCTATTTTTTTCTAAATTTATAAAATACTGCTTTTCACATTAGCAGAGTGACTTGGAGAAATGAGACAGGCATCTGGATAGTCCAGGCCAAAAAGACACCTTTACATAACTTACTACCAACTAAAGACAGCAGGAACACTCATTTTAACTTTAATTATCAACATAAATCTCAATCTTCCATTTGATTTTCAAAGAGTAGTTCTAGCTAAATTTCCTGAAGAAGGTCCTCCCCATTTTTTTTTTTTTAAAGGAAATGCCTGAGGATTTTTGGACCAGGCATTTCTTTGATCATTTTTCCCCTTAAAGTGCCCAAGTCTTCAAGCTGGTGATGTATGAATCACAATTAAAAGTCCTTATGGGAATTACTTAAGAAAAGAAGTAAATTCCAGACTCTATCATTATGGCTACTCACGGGTGATCTTATAGTTAAACTTGAATCCGAGGTCTGTGATGTGCGCATTAGAGTAGAAGTTGAGCATCACCGGGCCTACTAGGGTGACAGGAGACAGGATTTCATCGCCACACACGGTGGCAAAAGGCGTGGAAGAGAAGTTGGAAGCCCTGATGATGTGGACGCCATCACTGGCACAGCTTCTGGTTACGGCCGAGCGGGCTGTAGGGAATGACCAGCGTTATAATCAGAAGCAATGCAAGGGATTGGTGCTATAAACACTCAGACCAAAAAAAAAGAAAAGAAAAGAAATGTAATGAAGATTCATGCAGTTTACATAGAAATTAAAATGAGAGTCAAGAGCTCTTTTGCTAAGTCACTGTTTAACTTGGCGTCCTGATGAAACAGTGCCTACCCAAGTTACAAATCAAGCACAGGTCTGAGGAAAGAGGTAGAACGTCACAACAGATAAATCCCGCTTTCAAACAATCCAGAATTTTCTTCCTTTATAAAGTGGCTCCT
Organism: Lutra lutra; assembly: GCF_902655055.1. Taxonomy (NCBI): domain Eukaryota; kingdom Metazoa; phylum Chordata; class Mammalia; order Carnivora; family Mustelidae; genus Lutra; species Lutra lutra. The sequence goes on along the minus strand of NC_062285.1, from coordinate 22,905,263 downwards.
CTAAGTCCGTGACATATAAATGTCCTGCCAGGGACACTTGGCGCTATGAGAAGACAGGATTTGGCTGTAACATTGGGATGTACTAGTGGCATGGAGTGGGGAGGAGAGGGGAGGAATGTCGTTGAACACCGTCCTCTGCTCAGGGCAAGCCCACACCTCCCCGACCTCCCACCACCACCAAATCACCGGGCCCAAAATGTCAACAGCACTGCTTTGGCAAAACCTTGCTTTAACTTCACTCTTATATACAGATTAGGGACTCCAACCATGAGAGAGAATTAGAAATTCCTTAGCGTTTACTGAACAGCATTTTTAAATATTCACACAAACAACATGAGCTTGAGTTTAGTGACCGTTAAATATCCAACATTGTTTTGTCTTCTGAATATATATGCACAGAAATACATACTCTGACCCATTCCAAAGAGAAATGCAAAACCCAATAAACAAAAAATTAAAAAGGCTTATCACTGCTCCTTAGGCAGCCATTTTTACAGGTAATTGTACTGTGAAAACATTAATTGGGGTCATACCGTGCATGATCTTTTGCAAATTATTTTTTTATTAACATAAAATAACATAACCATATATTTTATGTGATTTTTCCTTTTTTTTAAGGTTTATTTATTCCTAAAGGTTTTATTTATTCACTTGAGAGAGAGACAGAGATCACAAGTAGGCAGAGAGGAAGGCAGAGAGAGAGAGAGAGGAAGAGAAGCAGGCTCCCCGCTGAGCAGAGAGCCCGAGGTGGGGCTCAATCCCAGGACCCTGAGATCATGACCTGAGCCGAGGGCAGAGGCTTTAACCCACTGAACCACCCAGGCACCCGTGATTTTTCTTTTGAAAACATTGAATTAAATGCATACATAAGATTCTTATATAGAGATGCACCATGTTAAGTTCAATTAATCCCCTCTTGTTTGCTAATTCTATCTTTTCCATCTTATTTTGATGAAAAATACTATTGACACATTCTTGTACGTAGATATTTGCTGAAGTTTCTCATTATTTCTTTAGGATACATCTTTAGAAGCTGGGTTATTGGTACTTAGGTAAGATTCTTTTTCAAGTTTATCAAATGGCCCTTTGGAAAGGTGTTACCAGTTCACAGTGCCAGGATACTTGGGGTATCTGACATTTTCTCCAATCCTAGATTTTCAGCCCCCTGGGGACAAACCTTACCTCATTAACAATCACACCCCATTTAGCCTTCCCTCTTTACTGCTCTCCCCAACCCTTGGCAACCACTAACCTACTTTCAGTCTTTATGGATTTGTCCATTCTGCACAACTCTCATAAAAAGAATCATGTAATATGCAGTCTTTTGTGACTGGCTGCTTTTACTTAACATGATGTGTTCAAGGTTCACCCATGTTGAAGCAGCCATCAGTACCCCATTCCTTCCAAGGTGGAATGGTATTCCATTGTAGGGACAGACCACAGTTTGTTTATCCATTTAGCAATTAATGGGCATTTGGTTCGCTTCTACCTTTTGGCTATCATGAATAATGCTGCCGTGTTCATGTACAAGGTTTTGTGTAGATATATGCCTTCAATTCTCTTGGGTACCTAAGCAGGAGTGGAATTGATGACTCATACGGTAACTCTCTCTTTCACATTTTGAGGACCTATGTGACTATTTTCCAAAAGAGACTGCACTACTTTACCACCCCACCAGCACCACATGAGGGTTCCAATTTCCCACATCCTCACCAACACTTGTTATTGTCTGTCTGCCTTTATTTAGCTATCTTAGTGGGTAGGAAGTGATACTCATTATGGTTTTAATCTGCATTTCCCTATGAATAATGATGCTAAACAGCCTTTCATGTGCTTATTAGTCATTTGCATATCCTCTTTGAAGAAAGGTCTATTCAGATCTTTTGCCATTTTAAAATTAGGTTTTACATTTTTATTATTGAGTTTTAAGAGTTCTTTTATATTCTGGATACTAGCATGGGCATTTCTATTTCTCTTGGGTAAATACCTAAAAGTGGAATTTCTGGGCCAGAAATTATAGTTCTATGGATGACCATAATCATAATCATGATTAAACAGCAAAATCACAGAAAGAAAGGAAATATGCTGATGCTAGATTAAAAACTTGGTTCCACTTTGATCAAATGGCTTGCTATACAGCTATTCATTAAGTATCAGAGCATTAGTTTTTAAGTTGTTGACCTAATGACATAGACTATCACAGTGGTGACTGTCTTAGGAAATTAAGGAAACGTTGTGAACTGTAAGGTAAAATGTGTCATATATTTGATCATGTTTCCAAAATATTAAAGGAACTAGTCCAGTTCTAGAAAGTTCATGAAATAGCAGTGGTATATCTATATCAACACAACCAAAACTCATTAAGTGCTTATAAAAGATCCATACTCAACAATAAGGAAGTTGGGCAGGGGAGAGGCAGAGGAAGTTGAGAGGGGATTTTTATCTTTTTATCTTTTTTCTTTTCTTTTTTTTCCTTTCTTTCTTTTCTTTCTTTTTTTTTTTTTTTAGTAGATGGCAAGAGAGTATCAAATCATTACACCAATCAAAATGATCGTCTCATTCACACAGCCTGACTCAAAAAAATTGAAAAAGTTATGATATTTGGCAAGTTGCTTGATGAAGATATTATATCTTTTCCAACAGTCATTTCGTTAAGGTAGGATGTCCTTCCAAATTTTACCCATAAAAAGTCATGTATTACATAATATCAGAATTTGTAAAATTATCTGAAGTCTAAGAGCATATCAAGGTTTAGCATAAGCAAGGTAGTATATAAGAAAATGAGATGTAACTATGTCAATGGGCATAAAGTAATTCACACATATACATCTTTTTCTCAAGCTCTATTTTTCACATCACTGCATTAGAGCAAAGAGATCAACCCCAATTCTTCAATGACAAGATACTTGGTGACAAAGACCACAGTCATCAGAAAATAATGATATTAAACATTTTTCCATAATCATAGGGGGAACCAATTGAATATGTGATCAAAATATACACAAAACGCTCAAGTAGAATATAGATAAAGACAACTAGTATGATTGCCTTCCAGGGAGAAAAAGGAACTTAGTCAAGATTTGAAAAAGTTCTTCAAGGACAAAGATAAATATTAAAGTTGAATTTATGGCAGAGAAGTAATAGTTATTAGACATATGAGAACCCATGTCATGGGAAAAGGAACTCCAGACATTCTTAATTCTATCCTCAGTAAGTAATTTGATGTGAAATCTCTGAGGTATTGAGGTATGAAGCTATCCTCCAGGATTTGTTTTTATGATTATTTTCCAACCTTCTAAAAAACTTTTAAGAGATGTTTATTGTTTGAAATGGGTAAGGCTCTATCCAGTGTATTGGAATATAATTTTTATCATAGTCTTCGAGACTTTATTACAGAGGAACATTCAATTCTGAATTCCATCACAGTTCCAAGAACTTGGAGAGAATTGAAAGGAAACCAGGAAGGAGTAAGTCAGCAAATAATATAAACTGGTGAAATTTAGGTTCAGAGTGCAATTTTTCTCTAGAACCATAGACAGAGAGGCAGAGATATCAAAGAGGACTAAGAAACAGGAGGAGATCATTTGGGTTGGATTATTTTAATAGTGTGGCTAAGATAAAGTCTTTTCAGTAAACAGCAAAGGGCTCTAGGGAGAGGTACAGGAATTAGGGGGCGGCAAATCCCAATTAAACAGTAGCTTGGAGACTGGATTGCTCAATGGAGGAATGATCGAGTGGGACAGAGAAGCATGTGCCAGCGTAGAACTAAGTTCCACAGGGTGTGCAGACCAAAGTCTTATTACACGGGAAAGCAAGGAATCCCACATAACTACACTGTCTGCTCTAAGGTCTGGCCAAGTTTAATAAATCAACAGTAGGAACTATTTCAAAAGAAGCACTGGCCGATGGTTTCTAAAATAATAAATTGTGAATTGTGCCTACATTCTGATTTCTTTAGAAATAGTTAAGTAAAGCAAAGAGAAGAAATGATAAGTAGCTAGGTAATGCCATTTAAAAAAAAAAAGCAACTTAAATTACATGGTGGGGGAAATGGGAACTAAGACAACCGACAAAACCTAATTTTTGGTGGGAAAAAGGGCAAAAGGAAAAATCTAAAGCTAAATTTTCTTTTCTTTTCCATTTTAGCTTTATATTAGGTGTAAACTGTAAAGTAGGACTTCTAAGTTAAGTTTTTAAAAGTCAGGCAAATATTACTAAAGACTTCCCATCTGGCTGCTCTGTTAATCTAGACTTATTTTTCTTCGGAGCTTCTGAGGCCATCTCCAGAGGACAGCAAGCAAAAACAGCTGTCCTTCTGTTTCTCTCCACTGTCTGTGCTAAGGTACTACTCTACTATTCAATTCTTATTAAGAGATGAGAGACTGTGGACTCTGAGAAACAAACTGAGGGTTTTGGAGGGTGGGGGGTTGGTTGAGCCTGGTGGTGGATATTAAGGAGGGCACGTACTGCATGGAGCACTGGCTGTGGTACATGAACAATGAATGCTGGAACACTGAAAAGGAATAAATTAGAATAAAATGCACATAAAATATATTAAATCCACAGCAGCTAAACTAAGAACTCTGACTTGTGTTGGGAGAACAGATATTTATTAAAGCGTCTGGAGATTCTGTAATCTCATTATAAATCAAGTCTTAGATGAAAGAGGATTCATGAAACGATGGATAAAACCACCAAGATAGTCATATGGCCCTTGAAAGGATGACAAATTCAATTAATAGGGACTGTGAATTTCACATTTCTGTAAGAAAGTAACTTTTACAAAAGCAATTAAAACTCCTTTTTACTATGACATGCTAAAAGGAAAAAAAGAGTTACTCTGGATCTGAGAGAAACTGAGCTTAGAATTTGCCTAAATGTAGGATTTTTTAGTTAAGAATTTCTAAGCTTTTCATTGTCACCAAGGTGAATCAGTGTTTTTACTGAATTTTAATGACAAAAGAATCAAGATACAGAAGGCAATCACTTGCCACAGAGCACCTCATCTGCTAAGTGCTTTATCTATACAGTAAACAGTAAAAATAAATGGTCTATAATCTTCCCTTCAACTTCAAGGCATCTACTTGGGCATATGAATAATGAAAACACAAAAATACACTTTTTGACTGTTCAGTATTCGGGAAAATAATTTTTAATAAAATTAATAAAATAAAATTTAATAATCTCAGATTCAAAATAAGTACAAACAGTGACAATTTCTCTCATGCTTTGTAGTTAGCTTTTGTCTGTTTCTGTTGTTTCATTTTTGACCAAAAGAAACATTTTAAATTTGTCATTTCTCTACCATATTTTAGAAATTGTGAAGCCACTTTTAAGACTACCAAGAGCCATTTCAATCTGGAGATGACATTCAGAAAAAAAAAAAAAGTTGCTTTGTAAATGGTCAAATGGAAATTTCTTCCATGACTTTTAATTGATTTCACTGGAATTTTTATACTTCATAAGTGATTATATAGAAAAGATGAGAAGTCCATAGTTCATACAATGACTATTATTGGAATAATCATGATGAGAAACTTAGGCCAACATAACATAACATAACATACACTTTCTGAGCAACTTACTTTAGTGGAATGTAGATCACTAAACCTTTGTAATCTCCCCATGGTGAAAACACCAGCGTGGGCTTGAATAATCAGAATGATGGCCTGACTAGTAAAACCTTTCTTAACAAGTTGTTAGTATTTGGGAGACAAAACATATGAACAAGTCTATGTTCCCATTGTATTCTGCAGTCTGGGATAGCCCATCTTTTTCTTGCTAGATCTACCTTTTGTGTTAATGGCCCACCAAAAGAACAGATCTAGAACCCTCATCTCTGCTGAGGTCAACATTGGCTCTGTTGGCATGCTGGGCTCAGAAATACTTAGACATGTGGACAGACTCTTTTAGAAATATTTCCTTTGGCCTAGAGCAGCAAGAAAGACCAAGGCTCCTGCGAAAAACTGAGTTTTTCTTGGGAACAATTTTCAGTCTTATTACAACATCCTGAAGATCAATTCCTCAGGCTCACTTTAGAAGAGGCAGAAGGTTATTCTCACTGTAGCAAATAAATCTCTAGTTTGTTAATAGTATTCAGTGAACATCAGCGTTGGTCTGATTAGTGATAAGAATCTAATTATAAGATAAATCTGATTAATGTTGTCTTTTTTGAGAATCATCATAATCCAATTACTCTATAGCCAGAAATTACTCACTTAAACATGCTGAGTACCTTTAACACTGGAATTGTCACAAGACATTATCAGAAAGTTATCATCTTATTAAAAATATCAGCTCTTCAACTGAGTTAGGGTTAGCCAATCTGGAATACCTCAATCTGGAGAAACTAAGCACCTGTTTGCAGGCAACATAAGTAAGGGCGTGTCTGGAGATCCTGACTGGTGGTAGCAAAAATAACAAAACAGTGGGCATTCATGAATGACAGTTCACAAAATAGGCTTCTACAAGCATGATCTGACTTTTATAAATACTGTAACTACTATTCTGTATTTTTAAAAATTCAAGTGATTGTGAAAGATTAATTTGCACAAAGTCACATGACTAGCACATGGCTGACCTGGCAGCAAGATCCATCCTAAAATATTGTGCTCTCTCCCACCACTCCCCACACCCGGTGTTCCAGCAGAGTATGCTTGCCCCTTAATCCCACCTGGTCAACTTAACTCAGGAGCTACTGTTTCGGTCAGTGTAGGTTCCTTTGTAATAATACGTACACCATTGGTATTGGCAATGTTTTCTTTGGCTATGTTATGTAGTGTATTTACCAACGTCTCCTTTTTTAGCCTAAATGATATTGACATATGACATTCTTGTGTTTATGTAATTTAATGAGAACAAATGCACAGTCCAAGTCACATCCTTTCTTCCTATCATTAAGATAACTTTTCCCTGATTAAAAAGATAATAGAAGAGGTATAAAGAAAATACATATCACCTATAAATCTATGTATGGGGTAACAATTTTTACAGTAATGCTTAATAGCCTTATGCATGTATTTTTCTTAAATATAACATTGGATCATTTTAGATAAACTGTTTTACCTTCCCCTAAAACTTTATATATTGTGAATGCATTTTTATATTACTTGGATTTTGTACAAGCAAAAGCTGAAAAGATGTATTTTACTTCATGTTCCATTTTTATAGTGACATACATCGGTTCATACTTGGCATTTTAGCTAACACATGTGCCAAAATTTCAACTTGTAGAGATGTAGGAAAAGGAGGTCACAGAAAAAGGAAAAGGTGAGAGAGACTTTGTATGATTTATCAGTGTATGAGTACTGACATGTCATTCCTATTTTCATGAAACATAAATTTTCTAAATGCTGAATACTGTAGGAAATTTTGTTAACTGTAACTTTTCACTGGCAAGGGAGACCCAACCCAAAGAGAAATAAATTTTGATTATGCAGAGGTAGCTTGACAAATTTAGAAACTAAGCATAATTTAGAAATGGAAAATTAATTTGTAAAAAATATTAATATGACTGAATGGTTAAAAATACCCATCTACTTGCAGAGATGTTTTTTCTAAACTGTGTCCCAGCAGCTACAAAACATCAAGTTTTGTCTATTGCGGTCAGAACCAGCCCAAACAAACAGGCTTACCATCCCCTTTGACAATATCCCATTTCCTGGAGCTATGGGATGAACCCAAAGAGACACTTGTGGTTAGGGGGTTCACAATCCCTATGGGATTGTTGAAGATCAAAGACCGAAAGGAGGTGAAAGGGGTCCCATGGTAATATTGAATCAAACTAGAGTGTATTTATTAATTATATTCATTTATTCATTCTTTCAACATTTATTGAGCACCTACTTTGACTGAGTAAGATAGTTTCTCTTGTTAGTGTTTGGTGTTTACACATGCATGTGGGTGTGTGTATGCACAAAGCACAAATGAATACATTGAAAACAATTATTAACATGTAATACCTTCCAGACTTTTTTTCTTTAAGCAATTTACACGATGCTTGTGTTCTTAAAGCTCTTACATTACTTTCTCATTTCTGGATGGAATATGTAGAATGGTATACATGTTTTTTAAAACAGTGGATGGAATTTTAATCAAGTGTACATCAAAAATACTCTGTGACATTTTAAATATTTTCTTCAAATGGCGATTTTACAATACCTCTGTCTCACTTATCACTCATTCATTTATTAAGAATCAATTTATTATTCAATTTATTATTCAATTATTAAGAATCATTTATTAAGTTGTTGGGGCGCCTGGATTGTGCAGTCCATTGGCGCTCGACTCTTGATTTCAGCTTGGGCCATGATCTCCAGCATGAGACTGAGACCCACATCAGGATGTGGTTCAGAATCTGTTTGAGATTCTCTCTCCCCTCTCCCTCTTCCCCTCCCGGTCCTGCTCTCTCTGTCTCTCTGAAACAAACAAATAAATCTTAAAAAGAGAGAATCAATTGTAATTTACCTAAGAATAAACTTACCTTCCAAATGGAAAGACTCAAAAGTCAGGAGGACCAGGGACAAAGGACCAGCTTCTATGAAGTAGGTGCAATTCATGTTGTTGTCATATTGCTTTGGGTAGTTTGGAGAAAGGATGTAACCTGAAGGGTTCGTGAAATTACCTCCACATCCTACATGGGAAGAAAAGGGCATTATCAGAACAATTGTTCTCATGTGTAGTATCTTCTTCTTATCAGTGAGGAAAAAACTCACTCAAATTCTCTAGAGACATACTCCCTGAGCTACTCCAACAGGAAGAAACAGTAACTAAGGGGATGGAGCTCTGATTTTAAAATAAACATACACACAAAATGAGAACATTCTTTATGTTTTAGAATATTTTGCAGAGTTTTGGGCTAAGTAGTAGAAACTTTACCACAAACTCATTGCCATTTATTCTGAAGATAATATGGAAAGGAAAACTGAGCAAAGACTGAATATGGTTCATGTAGATAAAGAGATAAAACAGATGAAATCATTTGTTTCTGGTGAGTACCACTTAATGGGTTTTCGTTTTTGTTTTTATCTAGGCTCCATGCCCAATGTGGGGCCTGAACTCATGACCCTAAGATCAAGAGATGCATGCTGTACTGACTTTGAACCACCCAGATGCCTGCCACTTAACGACTTTAAACTGTCTTATATTAATATTAGAAAACTATGTATTCTCATTAGTATTATAATCTGGCCAAAAAAACAAACTGTTTTTAAAAATGTTGAATTTACTCATGTCAGTTCTTATCAAATTCTCACATGAATGATTCCCTGGTGTCAGAAATAGAGAATCATCCTCTTACTGATGTGGAGAATAAAGGCAAAAGAAATGTAGGAAAAAAATGAAACTTCCTTCGAACTTGCAGCCCACTGACAAGTACTTGAGACAGAGTGACCTTCCTCCAGGAACTCAGCTGCCTCAATGTTAATACTTTGCTAGAGGCAAAAAAACAACTTGGCTTGACATTAGCTGGCCCTCCGGGATCCTGTAAGTCTTCCTTAATATATGAAAATCCATTTGGGAACATCCCTTTATCTCTCCCCATCCCCAAGATATATGTTAGCAATCACTCTCCAAACATATGGCCCACTGATAGACAGCTGAAGGGTTTCATGACTAAGGTTTTACACCAGACAGTAATAAATGACTCCTCAAGGTCCTAGAAACCTTGCTTCCAAATTCCTTAGAGACCTCTGCTATCCCTAACTCCCTTCCACCTTGAAATTACATAACCTGTCACCCCTTACCTTACAACCTCAATGCAGCTCCTTCTGCCCACGGGTCCTGTCCCCGTGCTTTAATAAAATACCTTTTTTTCCACCGAAGACATCTCAAGAATTCTCTCTTGACCGTTAGCTCCCAAGCCCCAACATTTCACATCATTACCACTAAAATAACATTTGTTTTCATATAACCGCTAACTAGTTAATCCATATCATTCCCTGACCTATCACAGAGGAAAATATCAATATCTTTCTAAACTGATATCAGAACACACAATTATGAACACATATACACGCACAGGAACCCAGTGATGGAGGACCTGGCATTAGGTCTGGGCTGGCCTTTCCTTCTTCCCTTTCTGCCACCCCATCCTTCATTCGAGTCTGGAACACCTATTCATCGCATTACTCTCTCTAATTCCTTTCATGAGACTTTTTCATAAACAGCAGTTTGCAAATGAGTGGCTACTTGACCGAACTCAGCGAACAGGCACGCATCATTGCTTCTCAGACCTAAAACCCGCTCCATTCCCCACAAATCTAGTCTGTGAGCAGTAACTGGAGAAGGAAGAGAAAATCCTGGAGAAAGTGGCTCCTGAAGTCGACTCCCTTGCAGAATCATCTGGATGAGCGCAAACACATGGAAGGCGTCACCTGTGGAAACTGAGTGAGTTTCAGGGGAGTGGAGTGAGGCCTGACAATGCTCAGTGGGCTCTGATTTCTATGGGGAAGGTCAAGGTGCTGCTCACCCGCCACTCTGATCACCTACTACTTACCAGCCTCTTGGGCTTCTGCCTACTTCCTGCCCACTCTGGGTTTTAGGCTCAGTTTTGGATGTTCACCAGGGGCACTCAGGCCTTCTATGTCATCTCTCAATTGGCCTGTCATTGAATTCGGTTCCACTCTCACTGCTTTTTGAAGGAAGGGTGTACTCTGGGGATCAGGTGACTGGCCCACGCTCTCCCCCTAGGGCCCCCAGTTCCAACCAACCCTGGCACCGCACCCCCACCCCCACCCTCACCCGGCAAGCCGTCCTGTGGCAGCCCAACCCTCTCAAGGACCTCCCGCTGTGGTTTTGGGGGCTACTTACGGCTCACAAAGGATGCAGAGAAGCCCTGAGCCGGGGTTTCCTGAGACTGGAACACAGCCGTGAACGCATTTCTTGGTGTGAGGATGGACGCGGGAGCCCTGCTCCCACAGCTGGTGGCTAACAAGGCGTCGTCGACTTCCTCAGTCCCCGCCCACACCTAGCAGAGCCACAAACATGACTTAATGCTTGAGATGTTCCCCTGTCCACACTTAAATGTGCTTAGGCTGGAAAATAATGGAACTCAGATGTATATGGACCTAAACACAATAGCAAATAAAACGCATGCAAATAGGTGATATTTTCTTTTGAGAATAGTGTTTTTAAGCTGCTTTTTAACAGCATCTTCCATTCCCGACTCTTCCAAGGAGACTATGCTCATTTTTGTATAGCTAGGCAGTGACTGCTAAGAGAAATCAACCACCACTCATTTTCCTCCTACTTTCTCCTCCTTGGCCCGATCTGACTAACTCAGATTATGAGGCATGAAGGGAGGCTGAGCAGAGATGTGGGCTCCTGTGAGGCTCACATTTCGTCCAGGGGGGGATGGCACACGGTGGGTCGCCACTGGATAAAATTTACCAAGAAGAAACCCATGGAAGTCAAAGTATTTGCAGAGCATGAGGAAAATGGACATGAATTCCCAGAAGACATGTACTTAGCATGAATTGGAATAAATCGCAGAAGACCTCTGGCAGTGTTCATTTTGAAGAAAGGATGAGATTCAGCCACAGTGTGCTATTTACTGAAAACTGGGTTGGCAACTCCCAGGCTGTCATTTAATTGGTCCGGCCACTCTAAAAGAATTAACTCATATACCCATTTGAAAAGTAGTTGCTGAGGAATGAACTGTGGGCATTAGAATTCCACATCAAGCCGATCCTCAGGGAAAAATGTTACTCATAAAATCACAAATTTAAATGCAGAGTTCCAACTAGGAAAGGAGCAGTATCCGAGCTATCTATGGAGAGAGCATAACAAGGGGCTTTCCCTGGTCTGGGCAGGGATGGCTGCCTGAGGAAGCTCCTGTGGCAGGAAGAGGCGGGGCTACTGCAAAGGGTGGAGTTGGAACTGAGTCCGTTGCTAGGGAGGTTGCAGAGTCCCTGCCAGCCTGGAGCCTCAGGGCATTTTAGAAATCTGAGAACCATCCTGAAATGGTGAGGGGCCACCGGAAAACTTCGGGCTCTGGGGTACTTGGTTTTGGAAATCAGTGCAATGGGGACAATAGGAAGAAATGGGAGGCGGCTGGGAGATCAGCCAGGAGAATTTTGCAGCCGTTCAGGTATGAGATCACGGCGTCTACAGCGTGGAATCACTTGAGGAAAATATGGGTAGGAAGGGAATACATACACATGACTGGGTCGAAGAGACCACTCAACAGATTTCACCAGGGAAGACCCAGGCATTTGAGTGAGTCTCCACAAGGAGCAATCGTGCCTTCCCTAGGGGACATTTGGCAGTGTCTGGAGGCATTTTGATGGCAATATTTGGTATGCGGGGCGGCATGTAGTGGGTAGGGGCCAGAGAAACTCTAAACATCCTTTGATGCACAGATCGAGCCCCATCCTCACCCCTGACTTCTTCACTAGCCTAAGAAGATTAAATGGGTTTGGACTAGTCTTACTTGCCTATTCAACATTTTCTTCACATCAAATTCTGTGAAATTTCTCATTTGACCATATCACTTTTAAGACTATTCCTCAAAGAAAGTAATAAAATAACAAGCCATTAAAAACATTTCTGTGGGCAGATCAGTCTATAAGAAGAGGTATGAAATGGCACTGATTCCTAGATAGTGCTGATTTACTATTTCTCAGTCTTTCAAGCCCTGTCATTTCCAGTGATTTTCAAACACTGGGCATCCAGCTGTTAGTTATATTACTGAAGTCGAATGATGTTTGTCATTTATTAGATATAGGAGGGCTCTGTCACGGGAGCTACTAAGAACAAAGGCATGGACATCCAGTCAAAATAGCTAAAATCAAAAAGGTCTTAGGAAAGAAACACATACTTCCAAATTTCAGTACTATCTCCTTTAAGTCGTCCCTCCCCTCCTCCATCGTCTTAACTATCCAGGAAAGTACTTTACAGAAATTTTCTATTCAGATTTTTAAAAATTATACATTTGCCTTACTGAGAGATAGATGTCTGCATACAATGTTACTGTAAAGATGAAGTGACAGCTAGAACTTTTAATAAAGAATCTCAAGTGCTTTAATTAAGAACTTCAAGAACTTCCTGAAGTCATTAATTATGGATCTGATATCTTACCTTTTGGCCCAGGAACATAAGTGTTGTAATGATAATAATGGTGAAGGGTTAGTCAATATTTCCTGCTGCCTTGTCACTCAAGAGCTCGTTTCATTGCCTATATAACCCAGGACTCATCAAAACCATATTGGACCAAAGAATGCCATGAAGTTGTCATTAAGTCAAAAACTTTCTGGCTTTTCTTAAGGTTTTGTGTAATTCAGCCTGGCTGCACATGATGTTTTATCATTCAATTTAAAAATATATATATATTGCTTATTAAGATACCTACAGATTCACAGGCAGCTATAAGGTATCATCTAGAGAAATCCCTTGCACACATTCCCCAGTGTCCCCCAAGATTGACATCTTGCCAAATTATAGTATGATAACATGACCAAGATGTTGGCACTACTGCAGTCCACTGATCTTACTCGATTGCTCAGTTTTACTTGTACTCATGTGTGTGGGTGTGTGTGTATTTAGTTATCTGCCACCATGTTCAAGATGAGGAAGAGTCCCAACACCATAAGGGTCCATAGAGTTGCCCTTTTTATAATCATACACAATTCATTCCCATACCCCCATCTTTGTAAACTATGGCTGTCCTCCATTTCTAACTATTGTGATTTCAAAAATGTTACATAAGTGGAACAAGAGACTAGGTAACCTTTGGGTATCAGTTGTTTTCACTCGGTGTGATTCCCTGGTGATTTATCCAAATGGTTGGTCTGTTAAGGGTTGGTTTGATTTTACTGAGGACTTGCATTCCTTGGTAGGTGTGTGCTAGTTAGTTTAACCATTCACCTGTTCAAGGACATGTGCCCTGAATTCAGTTTTGGGCTACCAACAAATAAAGCTGCTATCAACATTTGTATATGGGTTTTTATGACAACATAATTTTCTTTACTCTGGGATAAGTGTCTAAGAGGGCAATTGCTGGATCTTATGGAAAGTGCATATTTAGTTTTATAAGAAACTGCTGAACCATTTTCAGAGTGGCTGTACCCATTCCCACTAGCAATGAGTAAGTGATACAGCTTCTGCACAACCTTGCCAGGATTTGGTCTTATGATAGGTGTGTAGTGATCTCTGATTGTGGTTTTTTTAATTCTCAGTTTTCCTAATGGCTAGTGATGTTGAACGTCTTTTCATTGTCTATTTACCATGCTATATATCCTCTTTGGTGAAATATCTGTTCAAATCTCTTCCCCATATTACAGTTGGAGTCTTTGTATTTTTACTGTTGGTTTTGACTATTCTGTATGTATTCTAGATCGTAGCCTATTGTCAGAGAGGTGGTTTGTACATCTTTTCTCCCGGTCTGTGGCTTGTCTTTCCATCCTCTTCACATAGGCTTTCACGATTAACAGATTTTTAATTTTGATGAAGTAAGATTTATCAATTTTTCTTTTTATGGATCATTCTTTAGATGTTTAGTCTGAGAAATACTCATCCGTCTCTAGGTTTTAACAATTTGGAGCTATTTATTTTCCCCTAAAAGTGCATACCTTACATTTTAGGGTGTGATCTATTTTGAGTTAAGTTTTGTATAAGGTGTGAGCTTGAGGGTTGCTTGCTGGAGCTGGACCTTCTTGCTGTTCTGCCCTCTTCAGTGTCTCCTGGCAGAATCAGGAGGCTCAGGCCTGGCAGGGGAAGACGCTTCCTAGGCCATTTAGTTTGGGCTCCAAATGGACCTCATCTGCCAGTGGTGTTGGCTTGGCGAGATGTTAGAGGGATCCCTACTCGATCGATAGGAGAAATGGGCCTCAATAACTTTTCAGATTCCATTTGTACAACTGATGAACTTGCCAGGTTTTGCATACATCTATATGTTTGACGTTTCCTCAGTCTATGAGAGAGAGTACGTGAGAGAGTTCATTTGCTTCATGAAAAAAAAAGCCATTAGGAAGAGTTGTATTAGATGTGTCCCATTAGACACATATTTTATAAAAGTATGGGATTTCTATTCACCTAGTAAGCATGGATCCATTAGATATAAAACATAATCTCAAAGATGATATACAATAATAACATCAACGGTAAAATGCCGCTACTATTCATTAGGTGGTTTTATATTCCAAGTACTGAGCACTATTTGTGTTATTATATCATATTACCTCTAATGCTTAAAACAGTCTTACTAGTGGACAAATTGTTCTCTTTGTTTTATGGTTAAGAAGTTAAGTCCAAATGTTTAATTAGCTCACAGAGGAAAATGCAGGTGGTAAGTGCAAGAGATATGGATGGAGTCCAGGCTAATGTGAACTTAAGGCCAATGTCTTTTCCACTTAAAGGTGGAAAGAGCTCTTGGAGATATATTACATATGAGATCCAAATAGCAGAGTCAGAATGAATTATCATACAGCCATCACAGTCAGAAGTCAGAGAAGTGAGGTCGGTGTCACATAAGCAGTATTTGCCATTTTAGAGAAAGAAAGCCTTACTGACTGCCCCACTGCCATAATTTTACACGAGTAAAACGTTCTTTTCAGCTTGTGGGCTCTTGAGGCCTGCTGTGGAGGCTGGCACTAACCACCCCTCTAGCCTTCTGTAATTTTCATAGCATACTTGAAGTGTTGCTGGTAACGGGACCTTACATTTCTTTTGTCTTTGAGGATCTACTAGAAAAGAAATAAAGAAAGAAAGAAAGAAAGAAAGAAAGAAAGAAAGAAAGAAAGAAAGAATACAACAAAAAAATCTGGCCTTCCCTCTTCAGTTTCCACAGAAAGGAAGAACCCTAAGTATGCATGACAATTTAATAAGGCCAGAAAACAATCTCCTTAATTAGGTTACTTTGCCTACATACCAGCAAATGAAAAGTCACAGGGCAGTATGTGTGTTGTGGTTCAAGTTTTAACTCCTAATAGTTGAGATTTCTCACATTTTTATTCAAGAAATCCAAGCAAGAAAATTGCCCTTTACTTACTTGGAGAAGCAATGAGTCATTTCTGGTCTAAATGTTTATGTTCACAAAACCAGCTCGGCTCCAATTAAAGGAACAAGCACGCTCACCTTCACGAAGCTGGTCTGACATTGTCCATCACCACTGGGGATTAGGAAGTTGTTGTCGAAGCTGATCTCCAACTGTTTGCTTTCATGAGTAATAACGGTCCAGGAGCATCTGCTGTTCTCAGGAAAATTCTGAGGCCAGTGAGGGGATCTGATTGTACCATTATCTGAATGAAGTATTCCCCCACAACCTGAGAAGTTGTCATAGAAAAGTCATTAATTTGAGAGGAAAATAACTACTTTCGTAGCCCAAGATTTCCAAAGGAGACACGTTTCTAATGTGAGATTTCAGGTTCTCTTTCCTTACACAGGAGTCACTGGCCTCCGGGGCAGGCTACCACAAGAACTCTGAACAAATGTGAGGTGAACTGAATCCAGAGAAAGTTTGGCTGTTTATGTTTTGTTGCATTTATGCTGAACTCACCCGAGGACACTAATTCATGCTGTAAAGAGGACAGACTTCTATTCTATTTTCAAACAATGACAATATTTTTTACTCCCCTTGAAGCTATATAGTATTTGTGAACCAGCAATCCCAAGTTCTGTATTTTATTTTACTGTGAATACATGAGAATATAAGTCTACACTCATTGGTAATTTTACTCTAACATACAGGACTAGAGAAAATGATTTTGAGGAGGAGAAAATTCTTCCATTACACAATCTGATTCATTCATATTGACACTCTGACAGATGAAAATAAATGGCATAAATTGAAAGAAAGAAAATATCAAATTATTTTATACTATTAAAATATGTACTTAAGAAGGACACCTGGGTGGCTCAGTTGGTTCAGCATCTGCCTTCAGCTCAGGTCATGATCCCCAGGTCCTGGGACTGAGTTCCACAGAGGGCTCCCTGCTCAGAGGGAAGTCTGCTTCTCCCTCTGCCTGCCATTCCCTCTACCTGGACTCATTCTCTCTCTCTCTCTGACAAATAAATAAAATCTTTTAAAAAATGTACTTAAGAGATGACAAAAGGAAAACTATGAACTCAAAACAAAATGAAGTTAAATCAAAGAGTATTCCTGTATCTTTTGCTTCTAAACCCTTGAAAAACTAATGGTTCACCTAAAACTACCCTCCATTCAACAGCAACCAGTGGTTTAATGAGAGAAAGCTTGACTCCTTCCACAAAAACCTTCATAATAAACTTGGACTCTCCTAGAAAGAATTACCCTGTGTGATACTGCAAGGCTTTAAAGAAATCCTGACTATAGTATGCAGTGCAATTTTTTTTTTTTTAAGATTTTATTTATTTGTGAGAGAGAGAGCAAGCATGCACACACAAGCAGGGGGAAGGGATAGAGAGAGAGAGAATCAGGCTCCCTGCTGAGCAAGGAGCCTGATGCAGGGCTTGATCCCAAGATCCTAGGATCATGACCTGAGCCAAAGGCAGATGCTGAACCAACTGAGCCACCTGGCACCCGTCCAGTGCAACTTCTTTTATTTTCTGGGAATTTCCATGAGGTTCATATTTTATATGCACAAAATACTAACCTTTTGAAATCAAATCTATTATACTTTGCCACCTACAGGGCACTCACTCTAAGTCACAAATCTTGCCACTTTGCTGCTCAAAACTCTTCAATGGCTCTGCATTACCCAAGGGACAATATAGAAGACAGGGCTCTCATGATATGCACCACTTAACTTCTTGCTTTCAGCTTACCACTCAGCATTCTGCCCCCAAGATCCAAATATTCTGAACTACTTATGATTCTATTAATTTTGATTCTCTGGTTATGCCAAGCCCTTCTGCCTATGTAGGCAACATAGTGAAGTGTAAAGATCAGAGTTTCCGGGCCCCACTATCTTTATTCAAATCCTGACTCTACCAATGACTAGCTCCATGACTGGGAAAACTATCAACCCATTTGTCTCCAGTTTCCATTCACATAAAATGGAGAAAACATGTATGATATTGCATCTTCCTTATGAAGTTGCTACATGAGATGACATGTGTAAACAGCCCGAGTTGAGTCTAACAGAGAGTAGATATAAAATGCATACTTATTAAATTATTAATAAATTTTTAAAAACACATCAATTTAAAAAGTACACAGAATGTTTCTTTTACCTAAAGTCTGTGTGTTCCATGTGGCATAAAATCCACCATTTTGCACTGAATGGTCCGAGTTAAAAATCACCACCAGCTGGTTGGAACCAGATTGGATTGTCCTGGGATTTGAACTTCCACAGTATTGTCCTATTATGGGTGATCCAGGAGAACCACCGTTCCTGACAGTGACAGAGTCCCAAACACAGGTTGCATGGGCTTCAATATCAAAGTCACTAAATGTTAGCTGCAGGAGAGAAAAGAGACAATGAGATACCCTGAGTGGTAAGTGAGATGAGCTACCAAAAGTTAGATAAGGTCCTCACAAACCCTTTTACTTTGTTTTAATTTATATAATTTTATATATATGTTTCTTATTTACCTTTCCTCTGCCCTCCTCTCTTTTTCCTTATTGGGGATTCTATTGGAAATTTTGAGAGGAGAAAATTTTCCTGGAACTGGAGTCACTAGGAGGAACCTCTTCGGTCCAGTGGGATGGGATGGCAACTCATATCGAGAATGTGATTACAATTCTCTCCTGGATAAGAATATCTCATAACTATATCTATATCTATATCTATATCTATATCTATATCTATATCTATATCTATATCTATATCTATATCATCTTCTCCTATGCTTGTAAAAGAGATTTCTTCAGTTGTTGGATACCTGTAGATGTCTGTACTCTAATGAGATTTTGGGGAGAAAATGAAATGATCACAGGGTCAAAGCCTATTCTAATCACTTGCTTATTAGAAGAACTCTGTTTCCACAGAGGACATGGTATTTTTGTTCTAGAACAAAATCAGAACTCACAGTGATGGTATGGCCTTGTGGGGCTTCCAACAACCAGGAACAATGGGTCAAGCTATCATAAGAGGCTGGATAGTTGGGGCTTGTGATCACTCCGCTCTCACCCAGCTGTATTCCACCACAGTCTAAAATAAGATTTTAACCTTATTTAAGATATAAAATATAGGAAAACAAAACAAACAAACCAAAAAAAAAAAAAAAAAAAAAAAAACCTCTGCAAGGCCAAAGGAAGTAGATCTTACAGCCATCATACTTTATGATTTTAAAAAAAGCAGTCAATGAATAAATAGATTAAAGTGTTAAATGCAAAGTAAAACTGGGTAGAAGATTAGAAATAAACAGAATCTCATATAGTGTGGATTAAAAAGAATCACGCAGGGAAGACAGGATCATGTTTAGGACAAAGAAGGAAGATGATCTGTACCACAAATGGAGAATAATTAGATGTGCATATAACTGACACTCTGATTAGGGACAAAGTAAATAATGCTGCCTTTCTTGAAAACAAAACAAAACAAAACAAAAAAATGGGCCAATAAAAATAAATACAAGCTTGAAGAATATGGTCCATACCATAACTAAAGAATTTGTCATGTGATGAGAAGCACTTGTGTCTGTAGTCAGCTATCAAAGTACACATCACCATAGCAAGTTGAAGAACAGATATATCTTTAAAGTGTAAGATTGTCTGATTTTCCACGTGAATAATACTGCTTCCTGAAGCCTGACTCTCTTCTTTCAATCCAATAAAGAAAAATCAACCAGCAAGATGGTTGATCAATCTTACTCCCTCTCCCAATCAACCATTTGATTATAACACAAAGAAATATTTGATAGAACCATAACCAAAATATATATTGATTCATAGCCAAACTTCATAGAAAAAAAAAAAAAAAGGATTTCCAAAATCTAAAAAAAAAAAATAAGGATACTCAAATTCTGAGGGGTAATCTCAAACTGAGACTATGTCAGTCTGAAAGGATGTAGAACCAAGATGTGGGCCCCAGAGGTCAGCATCTGAGGTCTTGATGACCATGTGGGAGAACATATGGTCTTGGACCCACACATAAGGAAGGGCTGGAGTTGAGACTTCTACATGATATCGCGGGTCTAAAAGAACTGCCATATTAGTGAGAGGGACTAGAAAAATTCTGATGGTCCAGAGAAGCAGCAAAGAGCAGTGCTGTCTTGGAGTGAATTTTCAGATACAAACTGAATGTCACAGATGCAAATCCAAAATGAAACATTAGCAAATAATATCTAGTAATATGTTCAAAACACACAAGTAGGGTTTATCTTGGAAATTAAAAGATGGCTTAACAAGAGAAAAGTCTTTCAATATATAGTTTATCATATTAATATATTAAAGGAAGAGAACAGAATCATTGCAATAGGTGGAGAGAAATCATTTGATAAAATCTTACATCCATTCAGAATAAAAAAAACCTGTACACTAACAATTGAAGGGACTTTCTTTAATCTGATAAGAAGTATTTATTGAAAACCCTAAGAGAAATCAATCTATTTAACAATGAAGAGTCACAGGCAGTCACATGAAGGTCATCCCTTCCATTTGACATGAAGGTGACCTAGCCACTGAAATAAGACAAGAAAAAGAGAATTTTGAGGCTGAGAGAACAAAAATATTATCATTTGCAGAAGATATGATTGTTTATACAGAAAAACCAAAGACAAAATGCCAAAACTAATTAAGAGTATAGAAAAATCTCTGGGTTAGAGATCAATGTATAAAAATTTTAGAATTCCTGGATTTCGGCAACAACCAATTAGAAGATGTAATTTAGAACATCTCCTTGACATCAGCAACAAAACTTACAGCTACCTAGAAGTGAATCTAACACAATACATGTGAGATCTTTATGGGAAAGATTATTATCTATTATATTGACAGAGTTTGAGAGTTTAATCACAAGTCTTACCTGTAAAAGAATACTCCGCATGGAATCCAACATGTTCTATGCGTTCATTGGTGACAAAGTGTATCCATACCTGAGAATAAGGTGTAACCAGGGGCACTGTAGGTTTTGAAGATCCACAAAGCCTCCACATCAGAGGCCCATCAGCATTACCTGAAACAAATAGCACACCAAATGCCATTACTTATATAGCTTTTGGGAAATATATTCAATGAATTTAGTAGGCACAAATCATAAAGAACATTTCAAGGTATTTATTAAGGCACATTGGAATTCTGATTTAGTAGCAGATGTTTCACAAGGTTCCTTTTTGTCTTTGTCAATGGCAAAAGAAAGAGTCCCTCTAACAGGGTAAAAACAAAAAAAAAAAACAAACAAAAAAACCCCATTTTTTTTTAGTATAGACATCTTTCTCTATTGTGGGGCCATTTTGTTCCAATTTGTGTTTTCATAATTATTTTGGCATACCTAAACAGAGATACGGTTAATTAAAAAAAAATTTGGATGTGCCTTTTTTAGGGAGTAAAAAATGTAATGCCAACAGTGACAAAATATATCATCAAGATAAAAGTGATAATTATCTAAAATTTTAATGATTTCTTTACTCCCTTTAATCAACTGTAATGAATAGGATATTCAGTACTTATGCTAAGAACTATCAGATTTGGAGCTGAGTATTTTTATGAAGATTACTTTTCACAGTAATTTGATTAACCTTTATAGAACACCTACAGAGCTCACAATTAACCTGCTCTTTATTTATTCTGTCAGACGAATATCATTGATTTTATAAGTTAACAAAATATAGTACTTTAACTCTCTCTGAAATGAGGGAATAGGGAGAAGATTGCATTTAACTGACTGAAATTGGATATACAACTGCTCTGCTTAATTCAATAAGCCAGTATTTTGTTTTCTTTTTATTGAAATTCAAGTTAATTAACATATAGTGTAGTATTGGTTTTAGGAGTAGAATTTAGAGATTCAGCAGTTGCATATAATACCCAGTGCTCTTTATATCAAGTGCCCTCCTTAATGTCTGTCACCCATTTAGAAAATCTCCCCATTCATTAGCCCCTCCAGTAACCCTCGGTTTATTTTCTATTGTTGAGAGTCTCTTATGGTTTGCCTCCCTCTCTGTTTTTATTTTCTTTTCTTTTTCCTTCCCTTCGCCCATGTTCATCTGTTTTGTTTCTTATATTCCGCATATGAGTGAAATCATGACATTTGTCTTTCTCTGACTGACTTATTTCACTTAGCATAATACACTCCAGTTTTATCCACATTTTGCAAATGGCAAGATTTCATTCTTTTCGGTGGCTGAGTAATCTTCCATGGATGTCTACACTACATCTTCTTTATCCATTCATCAGTCAATGGACATTTTAAGCCAGTGGTTTTGAACACTGGTGGCAGTGGGGAGGGTTTATCAGAATCATATGGAGAACACTCTCAAACTACAACTTCCATTTCCTTCATAAGTCTTCTTTAGATACACCTACTTAGGAGGGCCCGGATAATTCTCCTGCTGTGTCCCTTGGTCTGTGACCACAGACTTTACCAAATTCTCCTTGAAAAGTCTGTCCACCATGTTCTCAAAGTCACCATCAATTTCAATAGCCACCCTAGAACATTGCTACCAGCTCACTGTGTTAGTGTCTGCTGCTTTCAGCCTCCTTTAAAATAAGGTTTTGCAGTGACATGGAACTCAGTGAACCTTAAATAGCACAGATGCTCTACAACATTACCTTACTTCTCTTTTTCAAACCAGGAAAAGAGTGCCACTGTAACAATGGAGGAAATTTGATAGATTGCCCATGACTCCAGACTCAACTACAAGAAAGAACTAAAATGGATTCGTCTTTTATGAAGGGAGATTTTTTTAAAAATTCTTAAGAGAACTATGGCTTACTGAACACATATCAGTCCACTTCCATCATGAAAATAAAGACAAACTTGATTCTTTTGGGGATAATTCCCCAAATAGCTTCTACCTGCTTCTCCATCTGGTACATTGCAAAGCTGCTTTTGATTTCTAAGTAAAATTCCTATAAATTCAGGAAATCACTGATACAGTCTGACCATGCTAATTTTCAGTCTGTGAGGAAAGAAGCCTTGAGTAGTAGAAGATCCATCGAAAGGACCACCTGAACTCATCAAGAGAACACAGACGAGGGGCGCCTGGGTGGCACAGTCGGGTAAGCATCTGACTCTTGAGTTCAGCTCAGGTCATGATCTCAGCGTCATGGAATCAAGCCCCATGGGTTCTCTCTCTCTCTCCCCGCCTCTGCACCTCCCCTCCACGTGCTCTCTCACTCTCTCAAGTAAATAAATAAATCTTTCAAAAAGAGAGAGAGAGAACACAGATAAGCTAAATCTCTCCTCAGTAAGCCTCTCATTACATTGAGTGAAACATTGAGTTTACTTGCAAACTCTGCTCCATCTTGCTCACCATTCACAGGGCATGTCACCTCAGCTGGGTGCACACAGAAATACAGCTTTTTCTGAGCAGTGATCTTTTGAATTCTATGCAGAATTTTATAGCCACTTAAGTCCCTTCATTGTTGGTGGTCTCCAGGTATAAGAGCACTATGGATAAATAGGAAAACATGTTCTTTGATTGAACTCACCCACTCGGAACTCAAGGACATCCAACTGACAGTCTTGGTGACTTTCCAGGTAAAAATCCTCAAAGTGAATGTAAATGGATGAATTTCCCTGACTTGGATTGCTGAGAGTCCATTCACAGTTTAAGTTTCTTGAGTAATTACTGATTCCGTTATAGCCGGGAGAAGTAAAGTTTCCTTTAGTGGAATGTGTAAGGGACCCACCACACACTAAGAAAACAAAAAGGCAACAGGGAATGTAACAGTGAAATTCACACCATAACAGAACATACAGGTAATGCATTAACAACTAAAATAACAGTAGCGAGATTTTTATTGCTTTGATTTGTTTTTCTAGATGAAGTTAAGATTACGTAAAGGGCTGGCTCATGCATGCAGAGACTATGGAGGAAGTTTCTGTGAGTTTGGAAATACCTACAAAAATAAACAGCTTCTTTATTTTCCTGTAGGGTAGATTAGGTGGATTTAGGAGTTTGGCTATGCATCAGTTTTTCCTAACTTGAGCCTATTGTTCATTAATATTTAATTTAGAGAAATAGCTAACCTCCAGTAGTGGTCTCAGTGGCTTCTCATTAGCAATTCTCTTGACCCCACAATTTAATTGGATCAAACAGATAACACAACACGGGACTGGCAATGAACTTGCCCCTTTTCACATGGCAATGAATGCTCTTTGTATCAGTGAAAGAACGTAAAGGTTTTTTACATATTCAGTTCTACTCTTTCTAAAATTTAAAAGTCTTAGGTAATAGCACCAACCTAGAAAATAGGAGAATATTTAGACCAGAAAGCCATATATTGCTTAATTTTTAAGTACTCTGTATCAAACGTGAACATTCATTCATTTACACTCGAAAAATATGTATATGAATGGGTGACTAGGAAACAATAAAATCTGGCTATCTTCAATTAAATGAATCACTTTCAAGGAGTCAGTTACTTTCTAAGCAGAAGGTCTCATTCAGCACGAAGGAATTGATCAAGAGCTGTAGGGTCCTGGGATCGAGCCCCACATCGGGCTCTCTGCTCCGCGGGGAGCCTGCTTCCTCCTCTCTCTTTCTCTGCCTGCCTCTCTGCCTACTTGTGATCTCTGTCTGTCAAATAAATAAATAAAATCTTTAAAAAAAAAAAAAGAGCTGTAGAATGGGCAACAAATATAATGGCACCATGGCATGGAATGGAGCTGAAAGCTCTCCCAACAGCATTTTTTAAAGTTCTAACTCACAATAGCAGCTTTCTGAACCGGAACATTTGGGTTTTTTTGATCCTGACTGGGACGGGCTTTCTACCTGGTTATGTATGTTTGCCCTGGTTCCATATCTAATCTCTGAAGGGACATAAAATCGATGGCTCCTCCGCTATTGGGAGTAGCTGTGGGTCACCTGCAGGGCCCACAATGACAACGTCTGCCATTATTACCTGCATCTTCGGTGGACGTGTAGGAAGCACTGAAGCCTCCATAGGGCCTGGATCCATCAGTGAAAAACACGACTTTCATTGTATTTCCTGAAGATTTGATCGCATCGCTCATGTTCGCACTACTACACAGTGTCTCTAGTTGGGGTGAGTTACTTCTAATGCCATTGAAGACCTGTTGGAAAAATAGTTTAACCTTCAGTCAGGCGGGCCATCTGACGGAGTATTTCCTAGAAGATTATATTCACAGGCCCGATATGCATCCTCAGAAGGGAACTCTGTGCTAAAATGAATTACTTAGCAGTATGGGCTCCTCGCCCGGTGCCACAAGTCACTGTGTCACCCGGAGCACATTCTACTGAGTTGTGGCCTCTGGGTCATTTCACTAAAATGAAAGTATTACAGTAATGCCCCCCTGCCATGTGGTGACAAATGAAAAGCTGCTGTACTGTCTGCAACTAGAAACCGTGCTTGAAATGTAAATTAGGCCAACATGCTTACATCTTAGTTCACAGAGCTCACTGCTGGACCATTTTTCTTACCGATGTGTGGGGACCTTTGGTATTTGGAATGAAGGCTTAAATGTTAGTCTCTGAGGGCTTGAAGCATATAGTAACTCAAATAGTTTAAAATGCCTTGAAAAGTAACTTAAAAAAAAAAAAAAACAACCCAATCAATATAATAGTTCTTAGGACCCAAAGCCTCAATTTTCTTATTAATTTGAATTTTTTAAAAAATGGATGAGAGTAGAGCTGGCTCCAAAATATTAAACAATAATTCTAGTTATGTCCATAGTGATAATAGATGCAAAGTATTATTCAACTTCTGTGCAAAACCAGAGGAGTTTCAGCGTGGCTGATTGTCACAGTTCAGGAAAGATCTAGAAGTAACTAAACAATAATTGACTAATTGAGTAATTGATATTCCTCTTTTTTAAAAAAGGATTTGAATCACTCATGATTAGAAATAATGATTCAGAATCTGACACTAAGAGATATGAAAGAGAAGCATGCACTCCGCAACAAAAATGTGAGCTTTTTAATTTACTGTAACTGATCATTAAATTGAGCTCTGTGTCTTCTAACTCACAGGACCAGACATAGCATCTCCTATCACTTACTGAGCACAGCAAAATGCCAGGCTCTGCTAATAGCCTACTTGTATTACTTTATTCAATTAGCACAATACCCTCTCAGATACATAATATCATCCCTGTTTTCCAGATTAAGACTATAGAATTCAGAAAGGTTATGCAATTTGCTTCAGGTCAAAGACCTAGTGATAATAAAACTGGACTTAAAGCATCCCTCTGATTCCAAACCATGAAGTAATGTATACGGAAACAGAAGATGACAAAATTTCAATAATACTGAGAGCAGTACTATTCTGGCAACATATTGCCAGAATCAAAAGGGATTATCAGCAACTGCAGGCTAATGGAATATGTCAGAAACCCTGATCGATGGCGATTATCCTTGCACAATGTCTGCCCTGATCTAAGCATCACAGTGACTAACAGTTGTTCAGACAGCCGTTTATCACATGACTCCTGCTTTTTCCAGGCAACCAAAGTGCTGCTTCCACTTTCCTCCTCCACTTATGTTTGTAGTCAGAAACTACAACTCCCAGAAAACAATGGGATAGGAAGTAGGCATTTGAGATTCAGGACTGGCACATATTTCAGTGTAATGCATGCTGGGTGCCTCTTCTCCTTCTGGACAGAATCAGATAAGCAGCAGGTTTGGAGGAATTGTATGCTCAGGCGGCTGGATAAGGTATTAATCTAGAGGGAGTGCACTTAAAGCTGCCTTCACTCAACCTATAGATCTCAGGAAGTTGCCCTCCTCCCTCCCTCCCTTCCTCTTTTCTTCTTTCTTTTTACCTCTCTCGTCTCTCTCTTTCTATCTCTTTTCCTTCTTCCTTCTTTCTTTTTCTCTTTCTCTGCTCCCCCTACCTGCTTTTTTGTGAGACTTTCTTAAAATGATAAAGTGTGGGCAAAGGGCAAGCCACATCCCCTTATTTACAGCAGAGTGGAGAAAAAACAAAACAAACATTGAACCTATAAAAATATATTTCAAAGAAAAAGAACGTGATATGGAAAATTCATGAAAGAAATTTATTGTTGGAGTTTTAGCCTCCCCAGGAGAAAAGACCTGTAGATAGGACATTTGTAGTTTCTCCTAATTAAATGGTCAAGTCCCCTCAACCCAACAAAGACCATAAGTTGACAATCCCATGAACACAGAGTTTCCAAGCAGCATTTTAGTACTTCATTCTTAAATATGAATAAACAGCCAAGGGTCATTAGGCATTTAAGGAAGTTTCCTTAGATGTCTAATGCAAAAGGCAGAGACCAATCAATATACATAAATGGGAAACAGGAAACTGAAGGAAATGGACCTCAAAAGAAGAAACATAAAACTTCAAAATTATGATTAATATATTTAATCATAATTTTATTTTAATATATTTTATAAATATTAAATTTTATTTTAATATAATAAATTAATTCATACATATCAAATACATATGATATTTTAATATATATATAGTATATTCAAAGAACAATGGTAAAATAAGGATAATTCCAGGTATACACCTTCTCAAAAACCTTATCGTCCATACCCCTTTCCTTATGGAAATACAAGAACATATGCCTCACCAAAAAAAGGGAAATGAGCCAAGACAGGATAATGCACATGTCATGGAGTCAGGTGTCCACTCCAGGAGAGGAATGAAGGAGTGTGCAAAGTTGCTGGGGAAGGGAAGGCACCAGCTGACAGCTGGCACCAAGCTTGCAGCTGATGGAAAAGGGCTCAAGGAAGGCTACTGCTAAGGAAAATGAATGAAAGAGTGGGTGTGCTATACTGCACAAGGTGGGAATGTAACCCTGGAGTGAAAGCGTGGGGAGGAATGAGTGGTATGTGCATAAAAAACTCCGTGTGGAAAAGGACATTAATCAGAAAAACAAAAGCAAACACTACCAGAGTATACTATGTGGCTAGGTGGGGAATGACAGCAGTATAGTCATAGCAGTGTAAAAACTGAAGAGCAATTTAAACAAAATCTGTGATGTAGGTATTTTATGTGGAAGCTGGGGGAGGTCTGAACTGCATGTAGCCCTGTGAGCATCTGTGGTGCGTGTGTGGTGGGGGTGGATTGTGAAGAGAGCTAACCCTCATCTCCCTTAGTTGCATGTGGATATATGATGTCTAAGACCAAAAAAATAAAGAAGTAGCAGTAGGAATATTTTTTTTAAGATTTTATTTATTTATTTGACAGAGGGAGAGAGATCACAAGTAGGCAGAGCAGCAGGCAGAGAGAGAGGGGGAAGCAGGCTCCCTGCTGAGCAGAGAGCCCAATGTGGGGTTCGATCCCAGGACCCGGAGATCATGACCTGAGCTGAAGAGCAGAGGCTTAACCCACTGAGCCACCCAGGTGCCCCAGTAGGAATATTATTTTGAAATAATGACAGACACACCACAAGAAGCGCTAAAATAGTTGAAAGTAGATGCCTTTGGCATCTATGATTCAGAGACGGGAAAATGACAAGATGTGATTCAAAATGTGTGGTTGTCGCTGTAAATTTTATTTTGTTATTTGAGTTCTGAAACTATGACTGTTCATGTTATCTTTCCTGCAGGGCATGTGAAAATTCTACTGGTAAGATTCCTCATAATCATTATATTCAATATGATGTTAATTATGGAAAGAATTTCAAAGGGAAATAAACAGTTGTATACATCAAAGCTTTAGCAAGGGGTGGGTACAATTTCAAGTATTTTCATATTTTTAATTTTTGAACTCTCTAAAATCTGTTCAATAGGCATTCATTATGTTTATAATCAGAAAAATAGATTAAAACTAGTATGCAAATGAATTTATGCCACATTATTACAACTACATAATATATTCATTGCCAAGGAAAGATAAGAAAATGTACCAAAATATGGTATACTGGGAGTGGTTAATTTTTTTCTACTATATCCTTGTCTCTACGTATTCAGTGGAGGGGCACCTGAGTGGCTTGGTCAGTTATGTCTGACTCTTGATTTCAGCTCAGGTCATGATCTCAGATATATATCTATAGATATAGCTATATATGATACCTTTAGGTATTAGAACTTGGGAGCAAAATGGTCATTTTAGGGCAATACAAAGTATTATACTAACATACAAAGAGGTTTTGTATTTCTGAAATCACTACCCAACAGGAGACAATTAAATTGAAAACATAAGTGTCTTGTTTTTTTGTTTAAGATTTTATTTGTTTACTTGACGCAGAGAGAAAGAGAGAGGGCACACAAGCAAGGGGAGTGGTGGGCAGAGGGAGAGGGAGAAGGAGGCTTCCTGCTGAGTAGGGAGCCCTATATGGGGCTCCATCCCAGGACCCTGGGATCATGACCTGAGCTGGAGGCAGACACTTAACTGACTGAGACACCCAGGCACCCCAAAAGTGTCTTGTTTTTAAAAAAGGATAATGAGGGGGCACCTGGGTGGCTCAGACATTAAGTGTGTGCCTTCAGCTCAGGTTGTGGTCCCAGAGTCCTGGGATCGAGCCCCACGTCTGCTTCTCCCTCCCCGTTTGCCCAGCCCCTGCTCGTGCTCTCTCTTGCTCACTCTCTCTCAAAGAGATAAATACAAATCTTTAAAGAAAAAAAAAGTATGATGTTAGTACTTCTAGTATTCATTCACTCAATAATTACTGTTTCTATTACGTGCCAGGTACTGGGGACTCAGCAGTGAATGAAACGCAGAGCAGGTACTAGTGGAGCTTACATGCTGGTGGTGGGAGCACACAATACACAGACGAGCAAATAAATACATAGGATGTTAGGTGATGTGAAGTGCTGTGAAAGCAATAATGCAGGGAACAGGATGAGTCAGGGTGGAAGCTATGCAACGTAGGGATCAGGTCCTTGAAGAGCCAGGACTGAAGAGACGGAGTGAAACAGGAAGCCATTGGGGAGCTGCCAACCAGAGGCCACAAGACGGGTGAAGTGGGCTGCTGAACACCTTAGCAGATTCAAAGACCCGAAAGGAAGCCAGTGAGCAAAAGATCAGGGGAGTTTGAGATAAGATGCAGACACCGTGGGGCCATTTGGGCCTCTGTAAAGATTCGGGATTTCCCTCTGAGTGAGAAGAGAGGCCAAGAGGGGATTTTCCAGGAGAGCAGCCTGATGTGACTGACATTTAAACCCATCACACAGGTGGCTGCGCTGAGAATGCAGGGAGACAAGGGTGGGAGACCAGCCTGAAGTTAATAAACTAAGTCTAAGTGAGCAGTGGTGGCGGTGGCAGTGGATATGGTGAGAAGTAGTTAGGTTCTGGATCTCTTTAAATATACAG
Organism: Lutra lutra; assembly: GCF_902655055.1. NCBI lineage: Eukaryota > Metazoa > Chordata > Mammalia > Carnivora > Mustelidae > Lutra > Lutra lutra. Next base: position 22,874,992 of record NC_062285.1, on the reverse strand, counting down.
CCGGTGGGTCTTGACATAAGGTGGGAGAGAAAGGACTCCAAAACAGACATCAAAGTTTTTGACCTGAGCCTCCTGAAGTTTGGAATCATTATTGACTGAGGTAACAAGGATGGAGGAAAGGCTGAGTTGGGTAGAGAAATACATTAATATTAATGTGTAATTAATCCAGTATATATACATATAGAGCTGTCATTTCAGTTAACAATCTTCTTTCGCACTCATGGATCTCCTTTGCTTTCCTTCGCTAAATGAAGCTAAGAATGCTGACAGCATCTCCCAAAGCATTTGACCTTGGCAACACTGAGGCAGGCAGCCCAGGCTCTTCCAGAGGAGGGGCTTGGCCCCTCTGGCTGAGAGCAGGAACTATGCAGGACCCCTCAACTGCTTAAAACTTTTGGTGGTGACTGTTCTGTGCCTCCTGTCCGATTCAACTCTGGGCTACCCAAGGGCTTATCCATTGACCCACTTTGGCCGTGTGCAATGATCATCTGCTCTTAAAATGTACCCCATCCATGACACTGATGTACACTGTGACAACAAATAGGCTCTTAAGACGGGTCTTACAGACAACGTGGCCATTCACTGTGCTTCTGTTCTATCGAATACTTTGAGTTTGCTTGAGGTAGAGTTAAATGGATGGGAATATTCCCGACCTAGTTTTCTGACTGTGAATTATAGGTCCATCAGCTCCTTCAGCAATGGAATGTAATATCCCTAACTGCACGGGATACTTACTGTCACACGCTTGCTGCGGCAGGATGGATGAGCTTCCAGACTCAGGTCGTTGAAAGTCAGGGTGATCCGCCTTCCTTCCTGCACTGTGATCCTCCACTCACAGACGCGGCCATGAGGATTCGGGTGCGGGTAGTTGGGAGAGGTAAATGTTCCCGTAGGGCCTTGTAGATCCCCCCCACACTCTGAAGGGGAGGAAACCCAAGAAAACTGCCAATCCAGTCCAAGTGAGCCCTTCTACAAGATGTGTCCTCTAAAGTGTTTTCTTTGCTATCCCCCTGGACAAACTTATTGCTGTTATTTGACACTGGGTGTACATGAGGACTGACAGACAATGTCTGCATCCCCTTCCTGTCTCTAATATTTAATATTTAATCCATGTTCCCATGGATTAACATGTTTCCATGTTTCCATGCATGACAGTTCGCTGTATCATCATGGCCCAAGAAACATGGGGCACCAATAGAGGGAGTAATCTCCAGAATCGGAAGATTCAGAAGATGAGAGTCATTATCCAGTTTCTTCAGATAAAATCTGTATTTCACCAATGTCGGGGTATTTGGAATGCTGATTCTGACAGCTGTGGGGCTAACGCACTGGTTTTCTTAAGATGAGGAATGTGTGCAGCTCTCATCCCATAACATCTTCCAAAGCACCACCTCCTCTCTGTGGTAGCCTGTTTCACAGCTGTGGTGCGACTATTTGATTGAGGTCTGCCTCTCCACTAAAGTGTAAGGTCCAAGAAGACACGGCTCATTTTGGTTCAACAACCACTGTAACACCAGTGCCTCAAATAGTGTCTAGCCAATGTAGGTGCTCAAAATATGTAAATAGTTACCACATCAGTGAACTTACCTTCCATGCTGGATTCAAACCGCAATCTGAATCCTGAGGCAGTAAGAGAGCCATCTGTGACAAACTTCACCAGAGCAACATTGCTAGAAGTGTCTATGCTGTCTGGAATGGTGTTTCCACAGTATCTGCCCAATAAACTTCCTGTGAGAGGAAAATAATTAAGTATGTCTATGTCCAGGTGATTGAATTCATTTCTCCTCTACTTGAGGTATTCTACAAGTACAAAGAAAATAATAAAAGACAAGACCCTGCCCATGAAGAAATGCTAACCTCTGTTAAGAGAAGCAGATCAAACATGAATAAAATCAACATCTACGTAGATGAAGACACGTAACAAAGGCTGCAACCAGTTAGGGCAAGGACATCTCAGCACAATGAGGGAGCTCATTTGGGTAAAGACATGGTTGCAGGCAACAGAGTGATGAGTGTCCAATCATATGATTGCTAGTTACCTTACCCTCTCTCTCCTTACTTGACAGGAGACTCCTCAAATAACCAACCACATATGGCCCTGGAAGGTCTCAATAGGAAGAAGATGCCTTCTTTAGTGCTCTCTCAGTGTGACCTATTAAAGACAAGCTATATAATGACACCTGGGGCTTTGGACACCCTCCATTTATGAATAGGACTCCGGGGAGAGAAAAGTCAGCACTGCTCGGAGTTGACCGCACATCTGTGCAAAGACTAGACATCGTTTTACCTTTCTTGAAGTGAGGACACTTCAGAGGCTGAATGAGTACATGAGAAAATAAACACCACCGCCCCCCCCCCCCAAAAGACAGGAGACATACTGCACTGACCAGAGGTATGGTTTTCCCAGATCTCCACAAAGTCTTTATCACAGCCAGAGGAATTCTGAAGGTTAAAGTCTTCAAAGTGGATGGTGAGATAGTGTCCTGAGGGACCCTCGAGATGCCACTCACAGAATAAATTGTCTCCATACGGAAGGGTTGGATATCCATTGCTTTCAATGACGCCACTTTGCCCTGTCACTCTTCCCCCACAGTGAGCTGCAGAGAAGAGCAATATTCTGTTACAAGATTTTTCTTTTCTTTTCTTTTTAAATTGCACCAGCCCATTCGAAAACTTTTATGTGCCAAATTAATATTAATTAATGTTTTAAAAATTCTTGAAATGTTTATTTAGTTAATGGTCCCCTTAATATTTGAAATCTTCTACTGCTGTAAAGAGAAATGATACCCCAAGTCCAGTCCAATAATGGGAAATGGAAACTGAATGGCATATTCTGTAACATCACATTAGTCCTCTTGGGACACCATGTTAGAGCTATTAGTTGCAGGGAAGTTTCCTTTCAAGAACCAACTGATTGGTAGGGCCTGCCTACTACCCTGTGTCTGTGATTTTGAAGATGGAGGGCCTGTTCAGCTGGAAGGGGTGCGGTGGTGATTCATGATGCCTGGCCTTCCTGGCTTAACTATCAAATGGACGTTTCACTGCAGTAACTGGTATCTGGGGGCCTGGCAAATTACCACTCAATTCTTTCTTATCAGCTGGATGTGATAGTTAGATTGAATTATATACAACTTGCCTCGGGCTATAAAACAACCTATGGTGTATGTTTAAGGTTGTTACTAGTAGGCTTTCCAACTTTTGACTGTATTAAATATGTTTGGTTAGTGTTCAGACCCCACCAGATACTAAATTCCATGTAATTGTGACCACAATACAATAAATCTTCAGGATGCCTGTGTACTACTCATTTTTTAAAGTAAGGAAATCAAAACACAGAGGAGATACACTTGTTTTTGTCTAGTGACTGATTCGACACTAGAGACATAAGGGAAAAAACATTATCCATTAATGATGAGTTCAAAGTTACTGTTCTATATATAGTGATTCGATTATATTTGAATAGTAAACAGTTTTACTAGTTAAGGTGATACTATAGAGATAACATGGTAAGAGAAAGAAACAAAGATTTGATTTAACCAAATATGTTTTCACAAACAAGTTAGGAAAAAATACAAAATATTCAAGTTTACTAAAAAGAGTGATTTAAAATGGAAAGTAAAATAAAATTTTAAATCAACAAATGACTTTGGTTTTAAACATTTACATTCATTCCTTATTTATTTCTATCACTAAAACAATCATTACAATTAGGCAGATAGAAAGATTTCTCTAAAAATGGTATGATTTTTTAAAGTTTTATTATAATTAGTCTGTCATAATTTTCTTTTTTTTAAATTTTATTTATTTATTTATCAGAGAGAGTGCACAAGCAGGCAGAGGCAGAGAGAGAAGCAGGCTCCCTGCTGAGCAAGGAGCTCGATGTGGGACTCGATCCCAGGACCCTGGGATCATGACCTGAGCCGAAGGCAGTGGCTTAACCAACTGAGCCACCCAGGCATCCCATAACTTTCTTATTAAATACAAAAAAAAAAAAAATGTTGTTACCTATAGCATACTTGATCTTGAACCCCACATGAGTGGGGCTGTTGTCTGATCGGAATCTCAAATACATCACATCTCCTGAGGACAGCTGGCTGCTGGGCAAAGATCTCCCACAAACCCTGGAAATTACTGGTGCATTTGAATCAGCCCCATCTCGCAACTCGAGGTAATTAGATGTGCAGCTAACGAGGAAAGAAAATTCCGTTTAATATATAAAAGTCTGCCTCTTTGATGTATTTTCAAAATAAAGACTTCACCAACTTTCTCCAAGAGCAATATTAAATCATCATTTTTGTAGCAGAAGACACTCCAACCATCATTTTAAGCGGTGTGTCCTCTGAGAATGCTACATAATATTTTTCTAATCATATCACATTGTTTCTTTAGTAGCTCCAAAGGCAGGTGTTACATGTGCCACATCGAAGAATGTTTACTTGTCTTCCCTCCATATTCTGTATTTGTTTTATACATTTACAAGTCATTCTCAAAACACCTAGGAATTAAAAAAAACAAAAACAAAAAACAAGTACTTTGTGTCACGTGATGCCAGGGCACATTTCACGTGACAAAGACAAACTCTCTTGACAGCCCTGCCACCCAGACTAGTGAAGAGTCTCAGATGGAACATTCTATGTCCATAAAAGTGAGCAAGTATTTACCCAATATTTCTTAAGAAAGGCAATCAGCCAGTTAACCCTCACTGAGTGGGACTGTGGCATTATATCAGGTGCCCGTAAATAGAAAGCAAACCTCTGTACCTAAGTTTTGGACCATACACATATTCGTGCAAATGTCTACATACTTTCATTAAATGAAGAGAAAAATTCAGGGTTTAGTTGGGTTTTTTTGTTTTTGTTTTTGTTTTTGTTTTTGTTTCAGTCAGTATGGTTATCCTCTTTGTGTTCAACACAGTAAGGAGGCTTACTCCTTGGTTTGTAATCCCCTTAAGAATTCTCATTAAAGAGAGATTGGGAAATTAGACAGTACTTCAATCTTTTCTCTGACACTGGTGACCCCTAGTGTCATGTAACACAAATTTCCATTTGTTAAATAGGTATTTTATTATTTATGACATTGAGCATGAGGCTGGGAAAATAAATATTCATCTACCAGAGACACTGTATTTTTCCTGTGGGAGGAAGAACGGATAACATAAATCTCCAGCAGCCAGTCTCGGTGTCTCTTGCAGGACGCGCATGGTATCAGGAGAGACAATATCCGTGTACATAACCCGCTCAGTTAACATGAGAGTAGCAGGCAGCCTATGTTTTCAGGCTCAAGGTGTAATGTGTGTCCCTTCCCCATTTTTTAGGTTTCCTATGCTGAGAAAAGAAATTATTCTCAACCATGACAGCTGGAGAATACAAGTCTGAGTAGGAGAAAAGGAAATGGAAGTGACCTACTTGGGTGTTTCTTCAATATTGAATTGATCTTCAAACTGCAGCCTTATGAGTTTCCCAGGAGGAGCTGCTAGGAGCCAAGTACAATCAGCATGCTGGGGGTAATTGTCAGGGTGGCCAGGGGAGGTCACATACCCCGAAGAATCCACATCATGGATGTAGATGTTGCCCCCACAGGCTGGTGAAAAACACAGTGAAATCAATCAACGGTCTGGGAAAGAGGATACAATGCCACTATCCTTTTTTATTTTTTGTTTTTTTTTGCACTGAGTACATCATTTTTTAAAAAATTGAAATAGAGTCGAAACTCAATGCCACATTAGTTTCAGAAATACAACATGGTGATTTGACAAGTTTACATGATTTCACATATATGTGAAAACTAAAAAACACAAACACACAAAAAGCAAAACCAGACTCATAAATACAGAGTACACATTAGGGGTTGCCAAAGGGGAGGGGAGTGGGGAGATGGGCCAGATGGGTGATGGGCTTCCAGTTAGGGAAGGAATGAGTCATAGGGATAAAACGTAGGGCATGGGGAGTACAGACAACTGTATTATAAGAGCCCCGTATGGAGCAGATGGCAGTAACACCTGTGGTGAGCACAGCATCATGTCTAGACTTCCCACTGGCGTTTTTTTAAAAGTGATTTTATCTGTATTTCCAACCTCCGTGTCCTTTCATCTGGATTTATCCTCATTCTCTTTTTAAGAAACAGATTCTGAATTTGCTATCGGGGGAGCTACCAAGTGTGTCACTTTTTAACTTGCCCAACTGTAAATTCTCTTAGAAAATTTCTCTCTTCCTTAAAGCCAACAAAATACTTGTGCCCAGTGCATACGGTGGAACATCCTGGAAGAATTAGTGTACATCCGCCATGCAGAAAAGCACATGAATGCAGAGAAGCCCTTATAACTTCCCACTGACTGGGCAGTTCGATAGAAAGATTCGGAGCTGGGATCTTGATATGTAAAAGACGAAGCAGATAGATTTCCGCACAACTCTGTGGGTATCTGCTCATTATGCTTCTTCAGGATTTAGATGCATTTGAGGGACAAGAGATGGCTGGCATGAGACAATTTATTAGCCAGTTCTGGAATAAGATCAATGGGCTTTTTATACTTCTTTTCTAAAAAACCAAAGTACGTAAAAAGACTTTCCTTTTATCAATAAACATTTTTTTTTTTTTTTTTTTTTGCGATCTCACCCACCATCCAGGCTGGGGTAAACCGGGTACTTATAACACGGATGAAATGAACCTAGTAAGTTAGCCTCACAGACATATGGGTCTGCTAAACGCTCTTGATATTTATTTCTGCTATCATTCAGCCACTTATTGTCTTATCCTGAATTTTGCCATTACCCAGAATTCTTCTCGTCTCTGAACCTCGAACCTGCAGACTATACGTGATTCGAACCATTTGCGGAAATCAATGTCTCCAAATGCACACTCTCCACTCTCAACACGGCAAGCAACCCTGCTTTCTCACAGAAACATAACAGCTATGTGAGACCTGACTCTCTGCCCTCGACCCTTATTCTCCCCACTCTCTCTGGAGCCTCAGCATGCCGCTTGTTGTTTTCCTATAGAACGTGATGGAAGAAATCAGATGAGGACACTGCCCCCATTTGCTACCACCCTTAAGAAATTTATCTGCCTCTCTGCCTCCTTTATCTTCCCCTGCTACACCATCTTCCTGTACAATGGGTGGACCTCCCACTCCACTGTCTCCTCAGGGGCCGTGCTCTGGAGAGGTCCTCCCCTTATCCTGTGCTCTCACTCTCTCTCCCTCCCTGTCCTCTCCCTTCCCCCACCCTCCTCTTTGCCCCTCACATCTTCCCCCGCCATCACATGCTCAAGTCAGTTACAGTCCTGTTATCTGCTCTTACTCACTGTCCTCTTTCCTCCTGCCCCTTCCGCTTTTCAACCCTATCAAAGTACTCTGGTTTGGCTCACAGTTGTGTACCCAAGCATCTTTTTCTTCTTTATTTTATATCCCCAGCATTTAACCTGGTTGATCACATGTCTCTTTTTTCCATTTTTGTCCCCCAGCTGCTTGGACACTAAGCTCCTCCTCCTTTTATCTCACGCCATTCCTCCTTTGGTCCCTGGGTGCCTCTTTCCAGGTGTTTCCCAGAAACTGGAAGTTTGTACCTCTTCATCCCGGTCATCTATTTCATACATCCCCCCACCTCCTCTCAGGCAACCACCAGTTGGTTCTCTATATTTAAGAGTCTGTTAGTTTGCTGTTTAGATTCCACATATAAGTGAAATTGAATGGTATTTTTCTTTCTACCGCAGGCTTATTTCCCTTAGCAGAATAATCTCTAGGTCCATCCATGTTGTCCCAAATGGCAAGAGTTCACTCTGTTTTCAAGGCTGACTCGTACTCCATTGTGTATATCTATAACACATCTTCTTTATCTACTCATCTATGAATGGACAATAGGTTTTGAAATCAAAAGATCTTTAAGTCTAATAGTAAAGGCAGAAAGATGGGGAGGAAGTAGTGGCCATACCATTCTTATATAAAAAGAGGGTCTGCAAAGGAATAAAAGAATTGAAGCATTTATAAATAAACCCTTAGTGTATCTGAATTACCACAAATATTGACTTTATGTAATTTAAGACTGTAACTCAAGACTCTATCATGGGAAAGTAGAGTTCTGTGGGATCAGCTGATGTCTACTCACTAGACACAAGGCACTGCTACTCTGAGAAGCCTCAGTGGCCAGTGACATTCTGCCCACGCAGGATTCAGCAGCTGAGCTCAGCAGAGACAGAGGGATAACAAACTCTCAGCCTATAAAGTAATGGGGCTGGTATTCACAGGGCTGTCTTTCAAGTCTCCTTCCAAGTGCATGTAGGGGGAAGTAACAGAAGTACATTCCCTCTAATCATGGAACCTACTCAAGCTATTAGATGATTTTCTGTGTCATTTGGTAGATGCTTATTTCTTCTCCTTTTCTTTTTTTCTTTTTTTTTTTTTTTAAGATTTTATTTATTTATTTGTCAGAGAGAGAGAGGGAGAGAGAGCAAGCACAGGCAGACAGAATGGCAGGCAGAGGCAGAGGGAGAAGCAGGCTCCCTGATGAGCAAGGAGCCCGATGTGGAACTTGATCCCAGGACGCTGGGATCATGACCTGAGCCGAAGTCAGCTGCTTAACCAACTGAGCCACCCAGACGTCCCTCTTCTCCTTTTCCAGAATAAAGAAATTATGCTGACATTTTAAAATCTCATATTTTAGAGAATATGCAGTAAAATATATGGTTTTATTTAGATTAGTATGTTTTTTAAAATATGCTCAGGAATTTGGGATTGAGGTCATATGATTATCCTGAAATCTGTATTATCTAATTTGGGGAGGAAGCAAAGACTTATTCTCTGCTAACATTACTCTCTCTTTTGAAACTATGCTTATTTACTTATTTATTCAATTAAACATTATATAAATTTAAATGTCACAAAATTAAGTCATTACAGTAGAATTAAATATAATTTTAATCAAGCATAATTAAGTAAAGGTAATTAAGTAAAGATCACCACTATAATATATAATTAAATGGGTAATAACAGAATCAGAGGAATATGTGTTCACTCTAAAAGAAAGCATACAAATGATTATAAAACAATGTAATTATCATTCTTACAATGCTTCCATAACTGAATGTAACATATAATTAGACATTTTATAGTAGAAAGGACTAAGAAATTTCAGGGTATCCATAAGATCGGTTTAATTTATACTCATGGAGAGTATTTTACTTTGTTCATTCTCTCAATAAGTAGGCTTGGAAAGAATCTAAGCCTCATTTTACTTATCTGTAGAATGGGAATGATACCTTCCTTTAAAAGCAGCCATGATGAGATACTGAATGTATCAAGAATACAGTAAGTACCTGAAAACAGGTAGCTATTCTTGTTAAATTATTATTCTTACTTTAGAAAAGAAAACTTTACATATTTTTCCTCAAATCTTTTTTTTTTTAAAGATTTTTGTTTATTTATTTGACAGAGATCACAGGTAGGCAGCGAGACAGGCAGAGAGAGAGGAGGAAGCAGGTTCCCTGCTGAGCAGAGAGCCGGATGCGGGGCTCGATCCCAGGACCCTGGGATCATGGCCTGAGCCGAAGGCAGAGGCTTTAACCCACTGAGCCACCCAGGTGCCCCACCATGAGAGAGGTCAGTGGGAGAAGCAGACTCCCTGTGGAGCACAGAGCCCAATGCGGGGCTCAATCCCAGGACTCCAGGATCATGACCTGAGCCGAAGGCAGAGGCTTCAACCCACTGAGCCACCCAGGCGCCCCATCCTCAAATCTATTTAAACAAGAACGACAAAGCAACTGCAGGAAAAATACAGGCATTATGTTCGGTGAAAATACTTACCTAAACTCTTTGCCTCGTATTTGATCTTAAATCCTTGCCCTCCATTACTGGCATCAGAAATAAACTGAACAAACATTTGATTATCTGAGGTGAACAGAGTGGATGAAGGACGACTGCCACAAAAATGACCATTTCCTCCATGGAGTCCCAGGGGTGGAGAATAGACGTCAGGTCCATTTTTCAGCTAGGAACACAAATTAAAATCACATCAATTCCTTCAGATTGAGAGAGATGGAGCGCCCAACTCCTACCAATTTATGTCCCCAGAGAGAAGAATTGCTATTTTGCTTTTTGAATGAAGACTGCAAAGTTAATCATTAGGAAAGGTGGCAAGCATGACCTACCACCAAGTAGTCCCCCCGGCTGCAAGATGCATCTCCATTTGGAATCTGGAAGGGCCGTTCAAAATGGACAGCAATGGTCAGACCACTCTGAACCAGGACGTGCCAAGAGCAGTTGAGGTTGGGACCATAGGTCTCTGGATACTGAGGGGATGTGATTATGCCTCGGTCTGCGTGCAAATATCCACCACAACCTTTACAGAGAAGCAACAAAGGTAATTTACTTAAGTGACATTTACAGCAGGATTTTTAGGCTTCCTTGTTTTTCATGAGGATTTTTAAAGTGTAGGCAATAGAAATGTAGTTTGAAACGAACCGGGACCAAAGTATAAGACATGATGGGCCCAATAAGCTTGTGTTCAGCACAGATGACAGGGTATTCATTTTGTGGTTTTTTCCTACGTCCGGAAACAGAAATAAGCAACAGAGACAAATTACTTTCAGAAGCTTACTTTATAGATGAGTAAGACATACAATAAACACATATATAAGATGTGGGGTGGGGATAAATTCTACAAAGAAAAGTGAATAGGGGCAGAGAAAATGGTATAGTATTGTCTGGAGAAGTTAGAGAAGGCCTCGTTGTTATGGTACCACCTAAACAGAGACCTGCAGAAATGAGGGATCAAGCCATATGGCTTTGTGAGAGAAGAGCTTTCCAGTTCTGAAAACACTTGGTGTAAGGGCTTGAGTGGTACATCATGTAAGTCAAAATTAATGAGGCACAGTGAGTGATCCCAAAGGAAGCAGCGCTAGGTCATGCAGGAAACTGAAAGGACTTAAGTAAGAGAGGAAGACATTCAAGGGTTTTGAGCATCAGAATGGCATGAGCTGGCTTATATTTTAAAAGCATTGCTCTGTCTGTGATACCTAGACTGTAAGGGGGTTGGCAGGGAAATGCACGGTCAGGGTGTCCAATAAGGAGGTGACTGCCTGAGTCCAAGGAGAGATGATAGGGTCTGGACTAGGGTGGTAGAAGGAAAAAGGTGGGAAGTGGTTGGGTATAAATATATAAATATATTTAATATACTTAAATATATTGGGAAGGTAGAATCATTGTGATTTGTTGATGGTTAGGACACAGGGTGTAAGACAAAGAGAAGGATCAAGAATTATGTCAAGATTTTTGGCTTAAGCAACTGGAAAGAATGTACTTTCCATTTATCAATATTGTAAAGAGCATGGAGTGAGCAGGTTTGGAGGGTGGAAGAGGGTGGGCAGCAGAGTTTAGGTTTTGCTTGTTAAATTGGAGATACCTTCTAGACATGTAGCCATCCAGCATGTACATGTGTGTGTGCACACACATGTACATACATTTATACATGCACAGGTACATCTCTCATACACATGTACAGGAGAGAGAGACTGGGAGCAGAAGAAGACAGTGGATGGAGTGAGCAGGCATTAATTTGCCTGTTGTCAGGGGCTGAGCTGCTTAGCAAGGGAGCGCAGCGAGTTCACACAACTACTTAAATCACAGATGGAAATTTATCTTAGGTCTGTCTAATTTCAAAGTCCATTCTCTTAAACCACTATGCAGCCTGCCTCCCTGAGTGTGAAGGAGATAATTTATCTTCCATTGCTCCCTACTCTCTAAAAGACATCTATAACAGTGCAGGAAATATTAGATGGATTTTTAATGTCTATATCAAGAGTCTACTTTAAAATTATGCTTTTTTGTTAAAAGCATGACTGTCTTTCATAGGTCCATATTTCATGGACTACTTCTTTAATTTTAATCTTGTTTGGCTTTAAACTTACTATTGGACTTCCCATTTTATCAAGTTTTGGAAGTCTTTTTTTTTTTTTCATTTTTCATTTTTAATTTTTTCAGCATAACAGTATTCATTATTTTTGCACCACACCCAGTGCTCCATGCAATCCGTGCCTTCTACAATACCCACCACTTGGTGCCCCCAACCTCCCACCCCCCACCCCTTCAAAATTCTCAGATCGTTTTTCAGAGTCCATAGTCTCTCATGGTTCACCTCCCCTTCCAATTTCCCTCAACTCCCTTCTCCTCTCCATCTCCCCTTGTCCTCCATGCTATTTGTTATGCTCCACAATAAGTGAAACCATATGATAATTGACTCTCTCTGCTTGACTTATTTCACTCAGCATCATCTCTTCCAGTCCCGTCCATGTTGCTACAAAACTTGGGTATTCATCCTTTCTTTTTTCTTTTTTTTTTTTTACAGCTTTATAAACATATATTTTTATCCCCAGGGGTACAGGTCTGCGAATCGCCAGGTTTACACACTTCACAGCACTCACCATAGCACATGCCCTCCCCAATATCCATAACCCCACCTCCCTCACCCAACCCCCTCCCCGCTCAACCCTCAGTTTGTTTTGTGAGATTAAGAGTCACTTATGGTTTGTCTCCCTCCCAATCCCATCTTGTTTCCTTTACTCTTCTCCTACCCCCTCAACCCCCCATGTTGCATCTCCTCTCCCTCATATCAGGGAGATCATATGATAGTTGTCTTTCTCCGATTGACTGATTTCGCTAAGCATGATACCCTCTACTTCCATCCACGTCGTCGCAAATGGCAAGATTTCATTTCTTTTGATGGCTGCATAGTATTCCATTGTGTATATATACCACATCTTCTTTATCCATTCGTCTGTTGATGGACATCTAGGTTCTTTCCATAGTTTGGCTATTGTAGACATTGCTGCTATAAACATTCGGGTGCACGTGCCCCTTTGGATCACTACGTTTGTATCTTTAGGGTAAATACCCAGCAGTGCAATTGCTGGGTCATAGGGTAGTTCTATTTTCAACATTTTGAGGAACCTCCATACTGTTTTCCAGAGTGGTTGCACCAGCTTGCATTCCCACCAACAGTGTAGGAGGGTTCCCCTTTCTCCGCATCCTCGCCAGCATCTGTCATTTCCTGACTTGTTAATTTTAGCCATTCTGACTGGTGTGAGGTGATATCTCATGGTGGTTTTGATTTGTATTTCCCTGATGCCGAGTGATATGGAGCACTTTTTCATGTGTCTGTTGGCCATCTGGATGTCTTCTTTGCAGAAATGTCTGTTCATGTCCTCTGCCCATTTCTTGATTGGATTATTTGTTCTTTGGGGGTTGAGTTTGCTAAGTTCTTTATAGATTTTGGACACTAGCCCTTTATCTGATATGTCATTTGCAAATATCTTCTCCCATTCTGTCAGTTGTCTTTTGGTTTTGTTCACTGTTTCCTTTGCTGTGCAAAAGCTTTTGATCTTGATGAAATCCCAAAAGTTCATTTTTGCCCTTGCTTCCCTTGCCTTTGGGGATGTTCCTAGGAAGATGTTGCTGCGGCTGACGTCAAAGAGGTTGCTACCTGTGTTCTCCTCAAGGATTTTGATGGATTCCTTTCTCACATTGAGATCCTTCATCCATTTTGAGTCTATTTTTGTGTGTGGTGTAAGGAAATGATCCAATTTCATTTTTCTGCATGTGGCTGTCCAATTTTCCCAACACCATTTATTGAAGAGGCTGTCTTTTTTCCATTGGACATTCTTTCCTGCTTTGTCGAAGATGAGTTGACCATACAGTTGAGGGTCCATTTCTGGGCTCTCTATTCTGTTCCATTGATCTATGTGTCTGTTTTTGTGCCAGTACCATGCTGTCTTGATGATGACAGCTTTGTAATAGAGCTTGAGGTCCGGAATTGTGATGCCACCAACTTTGGCTTTCTTTTTCAATATTCCTTTGGCTATTCGAGGTCTTTTCTGTTCCATATAAATTTTAGGATTATCTGTTCCATTTCTTTGAAAAAAATGGATGGTACTTTGATAGGAATTGCATTAAATGTGTAGATTGCTTTAGGTAGCATAGACATTTTCACAATATTTATTCTTCCAATCCAGGAGCATGGAACATTTTTCCATTTCTTTGTGTCTTCCTCAATTTCTTTCATGAGTACTTTATAGTTTTCTGTGTATAGATTCTTAGTCTCTTTGGTTAGGTTTATTCCCAGGTATCTTATAGTTTTGGGTGCAATTGTAAATGGGATGGACTCCTTAATTTCTCTTTCTTCTGTCTTGTTGTTGGTGTAGAGAAATGCAACTGATTTCTGTGCATTGATTTTATATCCTGACACTTTACTGAATTCCTGTACAAGTTCTAGCAGTTTTGGAGTGGAGTCTTTTGGGTTTTCCACATAGAGTATCATATCATCTGCGAAGAGTGATAGTTTGACTTCTTCTTTGCCGATTTGGATGCCTTTAATTTCCTTTTGTTGTCTGATTGCTGAGGCTAGGACTTCTAGTACTATGTTGAATAGCAGTGGTGATAACGGACATCCCTGCCGTGTTCCTGACCTTAGCGGAAAAGCTTTCAGTTTTTCTCCATTGAGAATGATATTTGCGGTGGGTTTTTCATAGATGGCTTTGATAATATTGAGGTATGTGCCCTCTATCCCTACACTTTGACGAGTTTTGATCAGGAAGGGATGCTGTACTTTGTCAAATGCTTTTTCAGCATCTATGGAGAGTATCATATGGTTCTTGTTCTTTCTTTTATTAACGTGTTGTATCACATGGATTGATTTGCGGATGTTGAACCAACCTTGCAGCCCTGGAATAAATCCCACTTGGTCGTGGTGAATAATCCTTTTAATGTACTGTTGAATCCTATTGGCTAGTATTTTGGCAAGAATTTTTGCATCTGTGTTCATCAAGGATATTGGTCTGTAGTTCTCTTTTTTGTTGGGATCCTTGTCTGGTTTGGGGATCAAGGTGATGCTGGCCTCATAAAATGAGTTTGGAAGTTTTCCTTCTATTGCTATTTTTTGGAACAGTTTCAGGAGAATAGGAATTAGTTCTTCTTTAAATGTTTGGTAGAATTCCCCCGGGAAGCCGTCTGGCCCTGGGCTTTTGTTTGTTTGGAGATTTTTGATGACTGTTTCAATCTCCTTACTGGTTATGGGTCTGTTCAGGCTTTCTATTTCTTCCTGGTTCAGTTGTGGTAGTTTATATGTCTCTAGGAATGCATCCATTTCTTCCAGATTGTCAAAGTTGTTGGTGTAGAGTTGATCATAGTATGTTCTTATAATTGTCTGTATTTCTTTGGTGTTCGTTGTGATCTCTCCTCCTTCATTCATGATTTTATTTATTTGAGTCCTTTCTCTTTTCTTTTTGATAAGTCTGGCCAGGGGTTTATCAATCTTATTAATTCTTTCAAAGAACCAGCTCCTAGTTTCGTTGATTTGTTCTATTGTTTTTTTGGTTTCTATTTCATTGATTTCTGCTCTGATCTTTATGATTTCTCTTCTCCTGCTGGGTTTAGGGTTTCTTTCTTGTTCTTTCTCTAGCTCCTTTAGGTGTAGGGTTAGGTTGTGTACCTGAGACCTTTCTTGTTTCTTGAGAAAGGCTTGTACCGCTATATATTTTCTTCTCAGGACTGCCTTTGTTGTGTCCCACAGATTCTGAACCGTTGTGTTTTCATTATCATTTGTTTCCATAAATTTTTTCAATTCTTCTTT
Organism: Lutra lutra; assembly: GCF_902655055.1. Lineage (NCBI taxonomy): Eukaryota > Metazoa > Chordata > Mammalia > Carnivora > Mustelidae > Lutra > Lutra lutra. The sequence continues at coordinate 22,859,381 of NC_062285.1, read as the reverse complement.
AATTTCCTGATTGACCCATTCATTCTTTAGAAGGATGCTGTTTAGTCTCCATGTATTTGGGTTCTTTCCAAATTTCCTCTTGTGATTGAGTTCTAGCTTTAGAGCATTGTGGTCTGAAAATATGCAGGGAATGATCCCAATCTTTTGATACCGGTTGAGACTTGATTTAGGACCAAGAATGTGATCTATTCTGGAGAATGTTCCATGTGCACTAGAGAAGAATGCGTATTCTGTTGCTTTGGGATGAAATGTTCTGAATATATCTGTGATGTCCATCTGGTCCAGTGTGTCATTTAAGGCCTTGATTTCCTTGTTGATCTTTTGCTTGGATGATCTGTCCATTTCAGTGAGGGGAGTGTTAAAGTCCCCTACTATTATTGTATTCTTGTCGATGTGTTTCTTTGATTTTGTTATTAATTGGTTTATAAAGTTGGCTGCTCCCACGTTAGGGGCATAGATATTTAAAATTGTTAGATCTTCTTGTTGGACAGTTCCTTTGAGGATGATATAGTGTCCTTCCTCATCTCTTTTATAGTCTTTGGCTTAAAATCTAATTGATCTGCTCTAAGGATTGCCACTCCTGCTTTCTTCTGATGTCCATTAGCATGGTAAATTCTTTTCCACTGCCTCACTTTAAACCTGGAGGTGTCTTCGGGTTTAAGATGAGTTTCTTGTAGGCAACATATAGATGGGTTTTGTTTTTTTATCCATTCTGATACCCTGTGTCTTTTGATTGGGGCATTTAGCCCATTAACATTCAGGGTAAGTATTGAGAGATATGAATTTAGTGCCATTGTATTGCCTGTAAGGTGACTGTTATTGTATATTGTCTCTGTTTCTTTCTGATCTACTACTTTTAGGGTCTCTCTTTGCTTAGAGGACCCCTTTCAATATTTCCTGTAGAGCTGGTTTGGTATTTGCAAATTCTTTCAGTTTTTGTTTGTCCTGGAAGCTTTTAATCTCTCCTTCTATTTTCAATGATAGCCTAGCTGGATATAGTATTCTTGGCTGCATGTTTTTCTCATTTAGTACTCTGAATATATCATGCCAGCTCTTTCTGGCCTGCCAGGTCTCTGTGGATAAGTCTGCTGCCAATCTAATATTTTTACCATTGTACGTTATAGGCTTCTTTTCCCGGGCTGCTTTCAGGATCTTTTCTTTGTCACTAAGACTTGTAAATTTTACTATTAGGTGACGGGGTGTGGACCTATTCTTATTGATTTTGAGGGGGGTTCTCTGAACCTCCTGAATTTTGATGCTTGTTCCCTTTGCCATATTGGGGAAATTCTCTCCAATAATTCTCTCCAATATACCTTCTGCTCCCCTCTCTGTTTCCTCTTCTTCTGGAATCCCAATTATTCTAATGTTGTTTTGTCTTATGGTGTCACTTATCTCTCGAATTCTCCCCTCGTGGTCCAGTAGGTGTTTGTCCCTCTTTTGCTCAGCTTCTTTATTCTCTGTCATTTGGTCTTCTATATCGCTAATTCTTTCTTCTGCCTCATTTATCCTAGCAGTGAGAGCCTCCATTTTTTATTGCACCTCATTAATAGCTTTTTTTATTTCAACTTTGTTAGATTTTAGTTCTTTTATTTCTCCAGAAAGGGCTTTTATATCTCCCGAGAGGGTTGCTTTAATATCTTCCATGCCTTTTTCAAGCCCGGCTAGAACCTTGAGAATCGTCATTCTGAACTCTATACCTGACATATTACTAATGTCTGTATTGATTAGGTCCCTAGCCTTTGGTACTGCCTCTTGTTTTTTTTTTTGTTGTGAATTTTTCAGCCTTGTCATTTTGTCCAGATAAGAGTTTATGAAGGAGCAAGTAAAATACTAAAAGGGTGGCAACAACCCCAGGAAAATATGCTTTAGCCAAATCAGAAGAGATCCCGAATTGTGAGGGGGGAGAAAGGGGATAAAAAGGGTTTCAGAAAGAAAGAAAAAGAAAAAAAAAAAAAAGAAACTATTAAAAAAAAGAAAGCCAATAAAGAAAAAATATAAAAAGAGGAAAAAAATATATATATATTAGATAAACTATTTAAAAAACGTTAAAAAAGAAAACGGTAAAAGTTAAAAAAATTTAGCAGAAGAAGAGAAAAAGAAAAAAAAATTGAAAAAGAAAAAAAAATTAAATTAACTGCAAGGCTAAAAAATCATGGGGAGAAAGTCATGATTTCCGTGCTTTGCTTTCTTCTCCTCTGGAATTCCGCCGCTCTCCTTGGTATTGAAACTGCACTCCTTGGTAGGCGAACTTGGTCCTGGCTGGGTTTCCCATTGATCTTCTGGGGGAGGGGCCTGTTGTAGTGATTCTCAAGCGTCTTTGCCCCAGGGGGAGTTGCACCGCCCTTACCCGGGGCCGTGCTGAGTAAGCCGCTTGGCTTTGCTGGGTTTGCTTTCGGGAGCTTTTGTTCCCTGAGCGCTTTCCGTAGAGTTCCGGAGGACGGGAATGAAGATGGCGGCCTCCCGGTCTCCGGCCCGGAGGAGCCGAGAGCCCGGGGCCCCACTCCTCAGTGCGCCCTCAGAGAACAGCGCCCAATGACTCCCGTCACCCTGGCCTCCGGCCGCGCTCTGAGCTGACCGAGCCTGCGACCGGTTCAAGGCAACCCCGAGCTGAGAGTCACTCCTCGGCTCTGTCTCTGTAGCCGGCTTCCCCGTTCTAATACCGGTAAGCTCTGCGACACTCAGACACCCCCGATCCTTCTGCGACCCTGCGGGACCTGATCCCGTGCTGACCCCGCCTGGGCTTCACGCCAGTTAAGCCTCTGGAGCGATGTCCCTCAGTGGAACAGACTTTTAAAGTCCTGATTTTGCTCCGTTGCTCCGCCGGGAGCCGGGAGTCGGCCCCTCCCCCCTCGGTCTATCTTCCCGTCGCTTTGGATTCACTTTTCCACCAGTCCTTTTCTGTTTCTAGAATTGCTGTTCTTCTTCTCTTCAATCTCCCGTTGGATTTGTAGGTGTTTGCAATCTTTAGATAAGCTATTTAGCTGATCTCCCGCTACCCGAAGTAGTCTCAGCCTGCTACTTCTCTGCCATCTTGACTCCTCCAAGTTTTGGAAGTCTTGATCATACTACACATGATCGCCACCCACGTATGGTGCACATTCTCTGAGTCATCAAACTCATATTTCAAGAGAAGCAAACTCTTCCGGCCAACCCTCCCATGAGTGATTGAAACCAAGAGCTTTCAAGATATCTTCTATTTTCCTTTTTCTATTTCTTAGATTGAAGATTACTCTGACTTACCGTTCCTTCGATGTGTTATGGATAAGTGCTGTCTGGTTCTGTTCTATTTGAAGCCCTTAGCTAGGCTGGAGAATTGTTTTAAAGATCTCATTCTTGGGGTGCCTGGGTGGCTCAGTCACTAAGCATTTGCCTTTGGCTCAGGTCATGATCCTGGGGTCCTGGGATCAAGCCCCACATTGGGCTTCCTGCTTGGTGGAGAGCCTGCTTCTCCCTCTCCCACTCCTCCTGCTTGTGTTCCCTCTCTTGCTGTGTCTCTCTCTGTCAAATAAATAAATAAAATCTTAAAAAAAAAAAAAAGTAAAGTAAAGATCTCATTCTTGGGATGCCTTGGTGGCTCAGTTGGTTAAAGCCTCTGCCTTTGGATCAGGTCATGATCCCAGGATCCTGGGATTGAGCCCTGCATTGGGCTCTCTGCTCAGTGGGGAACCTGCTTTCTCCTCTCTCTCTTCCTGTCTCTCTGCCTACTTGTGATCTCTGTCTGTCAAATAAATAAATAAAATCTTAAAAAAATAAATTTCATCCTTGGGCTACCAGGAACACACCTCATTGCAGAGGTAGGGGGAGATGTCCCCCTGCCCAGAGACCTGAAGGCAGGGAATCCCTATGTTTCACTCAGCCACAGTTTTTGGATCAGACTTAGTAGCTGACAAAGGATAGCCATCCAGAGGCTGGGTGAGACCCATGTGAAAAATAAGCAGAAGGTATTAGGGAAAGAGAGAGAGAAAGGATGAGGTGAGAGGACATGACGTGACATAAAAACACCTGAACATATTACTTTTGTGAAAGGATGCATTAAAGCCCGCTGCAGTTACACTGGAGTCCGAGGTGAGCTGGAGGAACATGTACTCGCCGGTGGACCGGATGGGTCCCGGGAGCTCTCTGCCACAGAGAACGGCCAGCTGCGGGGCCAGGTTACTGTCTCCTACGCCAAAGAAAGGAAATGTCAGTGGCAAAATATGATGTCTTCAGAATCTTCTCCACCTTCCTTTGCAACGCAAAGTAGCTCATACATTTTTCTCAGAACATCAACCTTCCTAGGAGATCACGAGATTCTCAAATACAAGGACCTCCTCCAGGGGTCACATCATTCTGGTTCCAGCTCCCAATCGTGCTGCCTATCTTTTGCTTTACACTTTATGTTAAAGTCTCCTGACAGTTCCCACTGTCCTTCTAAAAACTGGGTTACAGTTCTGCCCTGCACTAAAACTCAAAATCAGGGTATGTGGGGGCTGGGAAATGATGGAGGAGCAGTGCCAACGTGTATGTTAGAGACTCAGCTAAATTAGTCAGATCACTGAAGGTCAAGTATCTAAAGGAGAGAAAAGATTGGTTCTTGAGCCTCAGATTCTATAGTAATGTTGTAAGGTTGTTTGCCAAGAGGTGTGCAACGTTTCTATGACCCTCTGTTCAGCCCCAGAGGGTTTCTTAGTTGTGACTGTGATTTTGTGTTTTTTTTTTTAACTTTTCATTTGTTTGATGTTGTTTATCCTTTTTTTTAATTAAAAGAACACACTTATGTCCACTTATGTGGAGGATGAGAAAAGACAGTTTCATCAAGTGTGCCCTCCAGGGAGAGAATCAGATGACAACTGGGTCACTTCATAGTTCTTTTTACTACTCTTGGATATAAGCAACTTGGAAAAAAGCCACAATCAAAATCAGAGTGGAACAAAGGAAATTATAAAATATTTGGATTCCTGGCTGGGAAAATACATGGTTTTCTTCTCTAAGAAAAATAATTAATAGACTTCAAGCTTATAAAAACCAAAAATAGAACATGAGACATGAGGAAATTTGCCCCTTTAATGCAACCAGCGAAATGAATCCCTCTGACATTGATCACTGCCTAAAATTCACTCATTATTAACTACTTCAGAAAGCAAGGTATTGTCTGGGATGACAACTGCCATGGCATAGCTGTAGGAGGAGATGCTTGAAAGGCATTCTTCACAGGGTTTCTGACCTCTGGACAGTTTTGTGTTTTTCACAATTCAAAAGTTTCTCTCTGTAACTTGCTATCTCATCTTATCTTATCTCATCTTATCTGCACTTGCTATCTTTGCTGTGATATTTTACTACACATTTCACCTCAAATTGTTTTTGTTGACTTATTCTTTGTCTATATCACATTTTGAAGTTTATTGTATGTTGTTTTTTAATCATAGGTGCGTAGTTTCTCTCTCAGTGAGACAGTGTAGGGTCTATTGATGTTTATTTCTTTTCTAAACTTCACCTCAGACTGTCTGATGAAACAATGCTCATCTCTAAATAATTATGTATAAGTTACTTAACTAATGAGTTGGTAGATAACCCATTAACCACATGATCATTTGTTTCTCCCCCCAGTATCTGTAATAAATACTGAGGTATTTCTAGAACATTCTTCAACTTTACCATATGGGTTGTAGCAGGGATGAACGTGATCTTTAAGAAGAGGAGAAAATCAAAGGTAAAGGCTATAAGGTGGTCTGGTGATTCTCTTGCTGATCGAGACTCCTCATTTTAGAGATGTAGAAACAGAAGCCAAGATTACCAATAGCTGACATTTATCAAGCAATTATTATTATCACTTTGAGCGCTTTACATGTGCTATCAGACTGTATATTCACAATAACACTATTAGGTAGGTATTTTTATTATCCCAGTTTTGTAAACAGGAAATAGTCCTGGGAAGATATATAATTCGCCCGAGGGCACAGAGTATAGAAGTCAACAAGGATTTAAAACCCTAGCTAAATAACTCCAAATGCTCAAACTATGCTATTAAATGATATCTCTAGGATAAGAAAGAAACTACATTTTATATCTATAAATAATAGGATTATTGATTTTTAACAACATTATTTTTTTTTTCTTCCTCCTCTTTTTTCTGTTTGTTTTTGTTGTTGTTTTTTTAACTTTTTCTAGAGCCAGTGTAGCAGACAGAACCTCAATTTGGGGAATCTTAGGTATGTAAAATTTGTTGGTATGTGGTCTGGGAAAAATGGATTCAGGGCTGAACCATCACAGTCCTATAAAATGAATAAGCAGGTGGGAGAGTGACTCAGGTCTCCTAGGAAGGCTGCAGAGCCCTCTCTGGGGTGGCTCAGACATGGGGCGCCTGGGTGGCTCAGTGGGTTGAGCCTCTGCCTTAGGCTCAGGTCATGATCCCAGGGTCCTGGGATCCAGCCGCATCCTGCTCCCTGCTCAGCAGGGAGCCTGCTTCCTGCTCTCTCTCTGCCTGCCTCTCTGCCTACTCGTGATCTCTCTCTGTCAAATAAATAAATGAAATCTTAAAAAAAAAAAAAAGAGAAGAAAAAGAAATGTCCACAGCCAGCCTGGGACCACGGACCACAGGCTGAAGGTCTGTGATCACTGGCCAATGGCACAAATGGCCTGTAAATATTATTGCTTGAGGTCAATGGCTTTAGATATTTGCTTCAGAATGTGATTGATATGCCTCTGCTCCTCAGAAACAAAAAAAACCTGTCTGAACAAAGAACAAACAATTGGAGTGGGACTTGAAATTTCATGCTAAATGTAGACTACACACTGTGCAAATGAACAAAATACCCACCAACTGCTACAGTCGGCACTCAAAAGCTACTTCTTGAATGCGTAAAGAAACATAGGGGCAACTAATAATCCTATTCAGTACCTACTCATGTTGTGAATAAAAATCTCTTTGGATAGGTCACACTCCATTTTAAAACATTGTCATTGTTTTGGCGTATAAGTCAATTTGCTGAGCTCCCAAGCTCTATGTCTCAGTAAGGACACTTTCCAGTCTATAAACAGTTTATGATGAAAACTATTTTAGAAATGTCTCTAGGAAAGTAAATTGAAATCCAAATTAAATAATTCTGAATTCCAAATATAAAATGCCAGGACTTTTGCTAGGGAATGTATCATGCTCCCGGATATAACAACTTCAAGAGGTAGATACTGCTCTCTCTTTCACAGACAATAAAACAGACTTGGAGACATTTAGCATTCTGTGCAAGGTCACACAGAAGAAGAAAACAACTCTCAGGGTTCAGCCTTCTAAGAAAAATTATTGGTGAAACAAAAAGCAACTCAATAGAAAGTGCATGTTAAAAGAGTAACCATAATTTACTTCATTACCGGAGCTACCTACTGAAGACATTTTGTTAAAGATCCTACTAGATTCTGAACACTCAGAATATGTGTGCAAGGACACACTCATTTCATTACATGGAAAGTTATATCCACAGGAATGCCTCCACGTGAGAAAAGATGATAACTTCTCTGGGCAATGTGCTAACAGTTGATGGTTGATGGGAAAAGTTAAGATTTATCATCTCATCTGATTTGTATGATTGATTTGAGTCTTGGGGCCCAGCCTCAACAAAAGGAAAATAAAACCCTCGGCCATTTCCTAACCGTACTTCGTGGAAGTCTAGGGTAACGGATAAGGGAGACAAGAGCTTGCATCCGAGTAAACTATGGGCGAAAAGCAAACACGTTTGGTCCACAAAATACTCGGAAGCATTTTTCATTAATTTTTAAAACCTAACAATTGGGAAATTCATAGAATATTCTATATCTTTCACATATCTTAAAAGACAGGAAGCTAAAAAATACTGAGCCTGCCTTCTTAGCAACGGCTCCTTTAATTCTGTTCTCCAGTATTACACCTCCCTAGTGATGTTCCCCTCTAGGTAGGCATGTGAGGTCTTAAAGTATCATGGCGGGTAGTGGTTCTCAAACTTTAAAGACCATCAGTACCCTCTTGGAGGCAGGGACAAAGGGCAGGCAAGAGAAGTATCTGCATCATGGGCAACATTCAAGGAGGGGCCAGAGACCTTAGAAATCAAGATAAATAATATTTTAGTGCAGTATTTTAAAGATTAAAATTTAATGTAAAATGGTCAAAATATCAAAATTTTAAACCAAAGTAGAATCTGACTCTGCAGTTTGCACAATCCTGCCTTACTTTCCCACCTGGAAGGTTTTTTTAAAATCACAGATCTAGGACCCATCCTGAGAGTTTCTATTTTAGTGGGTCTGGGGTGTGGCCGAAATGTGAACCGTGAAGCATAATTTTGTACATGTTGCATATTAGCCTTATGCTTATCCCTCACTGCATAGCAACACCACACCTGCACAGAAAAAAGATGAAAAATGTTAGCCTTCATTCCGCCTACTCTATCCAGAGATTCAGCAGACAAAGAGAATTGAATATATTGCAATTATACATACTTTTCCACACTTGGATCTTAAAGCTATAGGTATAAAATATCAAAATTTATCTCCAAGGCCTTTCAACAGCATCACCTGGAAACTCAGACCATTACTTCCTAATTAAGCCAAAGGAAGTGTTTTCTTTTTTGTTTTTTGTTTGTTTGTTTGTTTTTAGGAATGTAAGGCTGTCCCTGACATAGTATGTGCATTCATTTGTGACAGACTATTTAATACTTTCCTTACATTCTTTAGAATGTGGCCAACTCAGGTATTGGGTGCCCTCATAGACCATAGTATCTGGGAACTTCCATACAAAATGGATGGAAGCAGCAAAAAGGTATTATCATAATTGAACATTAACTAAATATGTGTTAGGGCTGACACTTGTTTAAATGTTTCTCACCATCTCTTATCACAAGTTTGTCATAGTCACAGGTTCTGTGAGCTTCGATGTCCAGGGAAAGGATGTTGAGTTCCACAGTTGAATCTGGAGCATGAATAAGCCACATGCAATCAATGTTGTTACTGTAGCTTTCGGGCCAGCCTGGGGAGAAGAGAAAGACAGGCGCATCTCCTGTCCTCAGGAAGCCACCACAAGCACCTGTCGAAGGAAAAAAATGACATCTGTCAAATACCTCTGATGGGAGAGAATCTAGCACATTGGTTTTCAAGTGGCAGCCGTGAACTGAGAGAAAACAACCAATTAAAACAGAGTTCTCAAAGAAATCTAGAAATATTTTTTTAAAGATTTTATTTATTTGACAGAGAGAGATCACAAGTAGGCAGAGAGGCAGGCAGAGAGAGAGAGAGAGAGGGAAGCAGGCTTCCTGCTGAGCAGAGAGCCCAATGCGGGGCTCGATCCCAGGACCCTGAGATCATGACCTGAGCCGAAGGCAGAGGCTTCACCCACTGAGCCACCCAGATGCCCCTAGAAATATTTTCTTAAATCTGCTGACTCACACAGCTATTATTTCCCTTAATTTATTTTTTGGGTAAGAAAAACACACTTTATTCTGCCTTTTCACCACAGTTTTGCCACACAGCCCATTTACTGGCTAGTGTCCGTTATTGAGCATGAAGTTAGTCCATGTAGATGAACTGTATTATTGCTATTATTTCTGCTTCTTCTGGATTTCAATCTTCACTTTTTCAACATAGCTATTCACCATGTAATTTATATCTGGGCAACCTTGAAATACTTTTCAATTTGGTAAAATGTATAAAACAGCCATTATTTCTGACTGTTTAAAAGCAGCTTTATTGAACTATTCTGTAGATCTCATAAAACTTACCCTTTTAAATTATACAAATCAGTGGTTTGTAATATATTCAAAAAGTTCTGTAACCATCAGTGATCATTTTAGAACATTTTCACCATTTCCAAAGACACTTTATACCCATTACCACTGATCACTTGCCTGTTTTCCATTCTACCTGTCCATGGGAACCACTAATCAACTTTCGGTCTCTGTCTATGGATTTGTCTGTTCTTCACATTTCATGTAAATATAGTCATACAGTATGTGATTAGCTTTTGTAGCGAGCTTCATTCACTTAGCATCGTGTTTTAAGGTTCATCTGTATTGCATCAGGCATCACATCAATATTTCCTTCATTTCCCTTCATTCACTCATTTCCTTGTTTTCAGGCTGACTAGCACTCCACTGTGTGGATATACTGCATTAAATTTTATCGACCTGTTTGACGTTTGGGTTGTTTGTGCTTTTTCACTATTACGGATCATTCTTCTATAGACATTTGTGATGACATAAATAGTCAGTTAACACATATTTTGTATGTTATGTGCATTATATGCTGTATTCTTACAATGCTAAAGTAAGCTAGACAAAAGAAAATGCTAAGAAAATCACAAGGAAGAGAAAACACATTTACAGCACTGGACTGTGTTTTTTGAAAAAAATCCTCATATAAGTGGATATTTTAAATCCCATGTAGTTTTAAACCTGTGTTGTTCAGGGTTCAACTTATACCAAGGACTGACAATATCCTCCAAGAGATGTCTGTCAAACTTCCACGTCACCCCATAAAAGCCATTCAAAGCTATTTAAACAAGTTATTAAGGAAAAATCAGTCCCCCCAAACACTGCTTACTGAGGGGATTAAAGAGGTTTTAAACATAGCAAAATAAAAGTTTAACAATTGGGCTAATTTTACCATGAAACATGAAGGTTTGCAACCAACTAAAGAGAAAGTGAAGCATTTCTGAAAGAACATTTAAAATGAAATAGAGAGGAAATACAATTAATTCTGTCTACTAGTTGATCCATAATGTTGTATGTGTGCATTTGTGTGTGTGAGCCCACATAGTACCTACAAATCATATTTTCAGAGATATCTGAAGGGATTTCTAGAAATTATAAGTAGAACCATCTGGGTGGCTGAGTCAGTTAAGTGTCTAACTCTTGATTTCGGTTCAGGTCATGATCTCAGGGTCATGAGATCCAGCCCTCATCTGACTTTATGCTGAGTATGTTGGCTCAGCACTGATTGTGGAGCCTGCTTAAGATTCTCCCTCTGCTTCTGCCTCTCCACCCCTCTTGCGTGGCCTCTCTCACTAAAAAACAAAAAACAAAAAAGAAAGAAAGAAAAAGAAAGAAGAAAGAAAGAAAGGAAGGAAGGAAGGAAGGAAGGAAGGAAGGAAGAAATTATAACAAGAATGCCTCATGGATATCAAATCTCTAATTAAAATTTAAAAATATGATGGGAAACAAGCATTTTTAAAAAGCAAACGTACAGTTTTTAGAAAATGTAGTTTTTAAGAAATTAAAAGAACACCTGAACAGAGGAAGGGCTTTAGAGCTGTACTTATTCTTCTTAGTCATTTATGTATTTGGCTTTTGTTATGGTAGACGGTTTGAATGACTAACCCACACATATCAGCCCCTAAGCAAAATTTCATTTATCACCAAACACACCTGTAGCAATAGTAGGTAAAGGTCCAACAGAGGCATTCACTGCAAACCACTCCAGAAGGAATCCTTTCCCCGTGATTGAAGAGTCAGAAGAAAACTGAAATGTCAAAGAATTTCTAGAGGAGCTAAAAGTTGTGGTCTGGGTACCACAATAAGTTCCAATTAGGCGGGAATGAACGCCAAGGCCATCATAAATCTGCATGTAAAAAAGAGAAAAAAAAGGAAAACTGATAATAGAGCACTGAATTTAGGCAATTACTTCTATTTTTCTTCATAAAAAAGAAAACTGAAAGGTTGCCTTATGTTATCATAATTTCATCACGATGGGAAAAAATAAATAAACATTATATATCAGTCTAAATAGAAACCACCATTAAATATAAAATATGATTGCAAAAAATTTAAGGTGTTTTAAAATAGTTTTATCTTTGCTACAGAATTGTGTTAATGCACAAGCTCTATGTGATATAGCCCATTATTTGATTTACAGAATAATTTGGGGGTGGAAAAGTAGGAATCAAGATGGTTGCACAACAATAGATCTTATTGAATGCTTTGGAGCTTCAGAAGAAGGACTTAGAAAGAAAGGAATAAGACAAGAAGAAAGACGAAAGGTTTAATGAAAGTGGACAGGTAACGGAAAGCAGAATTTATGACAACAAAAGAATCACAGCTTGCAAAGGATCAGTATACATTCAAAGCACTCAATAATTTTTTAGTTGGCTTAAAATATTAAATCACCTATTTAGAGACATATTTTGATCATTACAAACAAATGGCATGGAGCACATTTTTTTTCTTCAACACATCCTTTCCTTCATCTTCTAAATAATTTGGAATAAGTTCATTGCAATTGTTGTAAATTTCTCTACTGAAGCTACTTTATTAGCTAAGTTTGTCAGACTGTAATGATGATTTCCACACATACTGAACATCTGTTAGGTACTGAATTCTATGTGAGGCACTGTAGACCCAAGATGAATACAATGGAATCCTGACCTTTGAGGATCTGATACGATAGTTAAACTCATAGAAGGAGAAAGGAGAATGATGGCTGCAGGGGATGGGGAGAGAGGGAAATAGGGAGATGTTGGTCAAAGGTTACAAAGTTTCAGCTATGAAAGATGAATAATTCCGGAGATCTAATGTGCAGCAATGTGACTATAGCTAATACCGTAATATATAATACTGTCTGTATTATATACTTGAAATTTGCTAAGAGGGTAAATCTTAAATATTCTCAATACACACACACACACACACACACAAAATCCAAATGACAACCATGCAAGATGGTAGATTCATTAATTAGCTTGATTGTGGTGATTATTCTACAATGGATACATATATTGAAACATCAAGATGTACATCATATATATATATGTATATATATATATGCGTACAATATTTATTTGCCAAACGTACCTGAATAAAGCTAAAATAAAGAATGTATAGCATTCAATGTCTTGATGGCAATAACCACCACAATTATTTATTTATTTTAAAATGATTCTTCAAACTTTTAACATAAGAATACACAAGAAAATGGGATATGAGGTATAATAAATACTTAACTAAGATACACAAATATGCATAGACAAAGCCTAACAGGTAAATTACAATGATGCTAAAACAAACTTGTTTACAGAATCCAAAGATAATAAATATAATACCAGAATTACCTTTTCATCATTAACCTAGAAAGGGTAATCATGATTTAGGGAAGACTATTTCATATGATTTACAAATGCTTGAATAGACAGTAACTTGGGTTTATTTTTGCAAATAGAAATTCATCAAAATTTATAAACATTGATTGTACTTAGAAACTCACCCTTAATTTGTCATAATAGCAGCTATGTGCTGCTTCAACGTCTATCTCCAAGATTCTACCATGTATAACTTGAGATGCATTCACATTTACTATCCATTGGTAATTGGAGTTGTGGGGGTAACGTCCAGGCCATAAGGGAGAGGCAATTTTCCCATGAGTTCCCATGATATTATCATTGCCAAATACTAGGAGGGAAAACAGAGTAGTAAATCAGACGTACTTAGAACAGCTCTTTAATCAAATGAAAGAAACAAAAGGCAAGGGGTGTTGAAAAGGATGGGCTTTTAATTGATTGTGATTTCTATTCCGAACACTGAAAGAAATATTGCTTCCCTTTTGGTTTCTGTACTATCTATTAATTCCTTGAGAACAGTGATTTTGTGACTGGAATTCCATCTCCTAAGAAGGTTGCATGGTGTGAAAAGAGGAGATAACTTCCCAAGTGAAAAGGGGTTCCCAGGCCCCAGGGGACTTAAGGACATATGAAGGGGTGTTACCAGGCTCCTTCTCTAATTTTTGTTTACCTATTTTACTTCGTTTTACAAAAGAATGGGATGTGTTTTTTAAAATAATTGGTAAGGGGAAATTGACATATTGGAACCACATGAGGAATAGCTAAATGTGGAAAAGGCAAATTAGAAAATAAAAATATTTAACATTTTATTCTATTAGAATAAATTCCTGTTGTTATATCTGAGCACTTACTTCAATCCTAAAATAATAGTAAATGCTTTGAATTTAAAGAATATAGAGTTGATGAGAACAAAGGAAATACAGTTGCTATCAATATATTAAACCTGAGCTACAATGCACTAGAAGGTTCTAAAAAGTATCATACAAGAAGTTTAACATAATATTAGGTAGAAACTAGAGCTTAAAAAGAATACTAGAGCCATTGAGAATGCTTTCCCTTGCTCCCAGTGGGCCAATCATATATAATTTAGTTTTTAAAATACATTTCAAAATCAAGTAATTCTTCAAATACAATAAATCTAGGAGAATAGAGTACAGGATTCTTCTTAATCTTGTGGGTTACTAAGAAATTTGTTATCCTTCCCAGTTCACAGGATGTTTTCTGGAAGACAGCAATAAAAAAGAAGCAACTTACTTTTAGTAAATGTGGCTTGGAAGCCTGTGCCGCTGCCTGAGCCATCAGAGACAAATCTGATCCACAGGATATGCCCAACAATGGTTGAATAATTGAGGGGGAGGACATTTCCACAGTATCGCCCCACCAAGTGACCGGTGGCATTTCCTTCGCGGACCTCCACAAAATCTCTACTACAGTCCTGAGAATCCTCCAACTGGAAAGTTCTAATTTGGAGGAAAAAAAAAATAAAGAAGCATTTAGGAAGATTAAATTGATAGAATAAACTTTGGGATTATCCTGAAACATCTGCTGGGTTAAACTGTTCCTTATAAAACTTTCTTTAACTTTCACTACAATATCTTTGAGCAAAATCAAAAATTTTCTTTCAGCCAAATTAATTGACATATCTTGTATTCAAGAGCTACAAAGACAATTAACACATTGCCTTTGAGGGGTTTTCTTCCTAGGGGGAAAGATTGGGCATTCTTGAATACAGGAAAAAATACATCTTATAAGGCAGAATATCTTAAGTGTCCTCAGATTTAAAAGTGTTATAAGATTTTGAAGCAGAGGTATCACATCTCATTTTGAGGCTCAGTACTAGCTTGATGGAGAGATTTTTTTTTTTTTGAGATGGAAATGTAAACATCAGCTGGATTTAGACAGAAATGGTGAGCAGAAAATGCATGTCAATGAAAGCACACACACACACACACACACGGAGACAGGTGGGGCATATTTAGAAATTTGTGAGAGGCCTGGTATAGTTAGAACATTAAGCATTTTTAGGAAAACATTAGAAGACCTAGCTGAGGCACTATGATGGGCTAATTCTGCCAGACCTTAAGTGCCAATCAAAGGTATCTGTACTTGATTTCTGAAAAGGCAGAATAAATATGGGATTTGTAATTATACAGGTTAGTGTCCAAAAATGTGGCCTATTCAACTTGCATTATATTCTGTAGTTATGATGACATGAGGGAATGAAAGATAGGAAATAATATCTATTCCATGATTGTCACTAATAACATATAGAGTCTGAAACATGTAGGTGCTAAATGAATGACTTCAGTACTTGACCTTAATGTTTTATAAACTTGGATATTTAAATATATATGGTCAATACAACCCAATCCACACTGCTAACATAATTCAATGGGGAAAAGAAAAGTCATTCTAACAGGTGGTATTTTAGTAACTGAGTATCACTATGGAGGAAAAAAAAACCTTCAACATCTGCCTCTCTCCATAAATAGAAAATAATTTAATATTCCTTACAGATAGATATAAACCTAAGAGCTAGAAACATAAAGCTCTTAGAAGAAAGCAGAATCTTTACAACCTTGGGGAAGGCAAATATTTCTTAGATTGAATGCAAAAGGCATTAACCGTAAGATTTAAAAAATTAATAAATTCGACTTCATCAAAAATTAAAATTTCTCCTCATTAAAGACATGACTAAGAAAATGAAGAGGCAGTTTCAGACTGTGCAGGGGGAGAAGAGGAGATAATTACAAAGCATATATCTAACAAGGGACTCATATCTGGAATATAAAAGGAATTCTTATAAATAAACTATGAAAAAACAAATAACCAAGTTAATAATGACAAAAGGTGTGAAGAGACCCTTTAAAGAAGTTCAGTAAATAGCCAATGAGGATGTCCAAAGTACTCTGTGTCATTATGCATCAGAACAATGTATATTAAATACCACTGTAAGTTAACATTTCATACCCATCAGAATGGCTAAAATAAAAAAGACTGACAAGATCAAATGTTGGCAAGCACGCACAACAACTAGAAGTCTCATATATTTCTGGTGGGAATGTATACTCATGAGACCATTTTGAACAGTTATTTGGTAGTTTCTTAAGAAATTAAATACACATCCAATTAATGGCCCAGAAGTTATTTGAGGTAATTACCTAAGAGAAATAAAGAAAAGGACAGTAATGATGTTGCACAGCATTGTAAATGTATATAGTGCTACTGAATTGTGTACATAAAAATAAGTGAAATGCTATTTTTATATGGTAAAAGATACATAACATAAAAAATAGCATTTTACCTATTTTTTACCGTATTAAAAAAAAACTTGAGTTTTGTGTGGTAAATTAGATCACCACAGATCTGCTTGAGAAAATTATCCTGCAATAACATAGAATGGCAATATATCATAACAGTATAATAACTGGGAAGAGCATAAAAATATATTTTTGTTTTTACATATACTGAATCTAACATAATGGTATATAACCAAAGTGGAGCTATCTGTTAGAGCTAATATGTAGTTTGGATTTCAAAAGAGATTCTGGGGCTGAACATGGAAATCACCTGTGTGTATATTATAAGAGCTGAAAGCATGGCTAGACTGGTTTAGAAATGAATATGTGGGAGGTAATTAATAGAGAGAAAGAATGAGAGAACAGAGATGACAGCAGAAGCTTAGGGGAACACCTACATTTTGAGTATATTAAGAGGAAGAGGAAACAGTAAACACAGGAGTAAGTGTGAAAAAGAGGAAAAAAACAAGTTCAATGTCATGTCATAAAAGCCAAGAGAGAAAATGAAAGAGGGTGATACAGAGTGATGATGACTATCAAATGATACACGGGTTTGAGACTAAAAACGGGCCATAGGATTTGGTAGTTAAAAATAAATTAGTCACTTTTGAATGAGCAGTTTCTGAGATTCCACTATAGAATACTTTTTCAAACATACTAAGGAATAAAACAGATGATTTTTGTGATTTCCAGAAGATGGTGAATTACAATAATAGCAAAAACAAAACAATAACAAGCTTTCTGTAACACAAAGTAATTTGAATTTACAAATTTTCTACAATTATTCTGAAATTTTCATGTTCCCATTTAACACGTATAAAAATGTACCAATGTTGCTGACCAAAAATTAAGTCTCAGAAAATATTAAAAGTATCAAAAACCATGTTCTCTGACCACTACAGAATAAAACTAGAATATAGTAACAAAGAGATTACAAAAGGAGTCATAATACTGAAACAAAATGTCTTTCCATATAAACCATGTGTTAAATAAGAAATCATAATGGAAATTAGAATATATTTAGGACTGAATGAGAGTGAAAGCACTTTATAGAGTGGTATGCCTGGGTGGCTCAGTCAGTTAAGTGTCTGCCTTCGATTCAGATGATGATCCCAGGACCTGGGATGGAGTGCTGCACAGGGCTCCTTGTTCAGCAGGGAGACTGCTCCTCCCGCCACCTGACACTTCCCCTACTTGTGCTCTCTCATGTTCTCTCTCTCTTTATCATAAATAAATAAATAACTTCCTTAAAAATATATTTAAAAATGTAAAAGTGCAGTCAAAGCACTATTTAGAGGGAAATTAATAGCTTTAAATGCTTAGAAAAGAACAAATATTAAGAAAAATGAGCTAGGTGTCTAACCCCAAAAGTTAGAAAAACAAAGCAGGAAAAAAAACAGAAAGAAAGTGAAGAAACAACAAGACAATATCTGAAATTAATGAAATAGAAATGTAGAATGTACTAGAAAAGATAAAAAATATCAAAATCTATTACTTTGACAAGACTAATAAAGTATAAACTGCTGATAAAACTGATCAGTAGTAAAATAAAGCTTAACTGAGCAATATAATAAGAAAATGACTTAATTTCAGATTCATTAACAAATTTTAAATTTTAATCATGTCCATTAAAAACTGTATGCTAACAAATTTGAACTCTTAGTTTTCTATAAAAATATAATACAATGAGCTGAAGAAAAAAATGAAAAACCTAAGAATTTCCATTAAATCAAACAAAAATCAGTACTTAAAGCTGTGCACAGATAACATAAAACCAAAATATGAGCCCCGATGATTTCATAGGGGAACTCTACCAAAGCTTTAATGAACCGATGACCCAAGCTCAATCTAATGCAAAGAGTAATAAAGAATAAAAAAGAGGATGAGTCTGAGTCTCCAGCCTCTTGAGGTTAGTATAATCTTGAGAGCAAAGCCAGTAAAAGGAAGTCAAAGAAAGAAAAGTGCTGATCAACCTAACTTAACAATATAGATGAGAAATCCCAAATAAAATTTAAGCAAGATGGATCCATCAATTTGTAAAATATATAAGTCTAATCAGGTTGTACTAACAAAGCTTTAAGGATAGAAGATCAAAAAGAAAATTCAAAACACACACGCACATGCACACGTACCTAACAAAGATAGATGCAAAATATACTGAGAGAATCAATGACAACTGCAGAAAAGGCATTTGATAAGACTCAACATCCCCTCATCATAGATATTCTTAGAAAATTAGTAATAGAAGGAAATTTTCTTAATGGGATGAGAAATGCCTACCAAACACCAACAGCAGACGGAAGTAAAAATTTTAAAGCATTTCCTTTGAATCAGAAACAAATACAGGGAGCTGTTCTCATCACTTGGTTCCACATTACACTGAAGCATTTTCCAGGGAAACAAGACAAGAAAAAGAGGAAAGTTTGTAAGGACTGGAAAAGAAGAGCTGTAAATTAATATTCAGGAAGGTTCATTCATTGATAAATATTTATTGCGCACTTTAATGTGTCAGGTCCTCTTCTAGGCACTAAAGATACAGCAGTAGAAAAGGGAAAAAAAATCTTTGTCATTCTAGAGAATACAATGGCTGCTGGATAAGATATACAAAAATCAATAAGGTTTCCTTTTACCTGCAAATAAAAATTTAGAAACTGCAACTTAGTCAACATTTACTCAACAATTTTTCCTCTCTTCCATATTGCCCTACACTATCATGGGGTTTGGGGGTAGGACAATGAAGAACACAGGGAATGTTCCTCCCTTTTGGGGCCTTCTATTCAAGAATGAAAGATAGATAATAAATAAGCAGTTATGTAATGAGGTAGTGATCAGAGGAAAAAATGATTTAAGGAATGTGTTATTTTTGGTAAAGTGGCCAGGTTATATCTATAAGTTTAAAATGGATGCCATTTTCAATAGCAGCAATCAAAAAAAGGTGTCTAGCTATAAGACCTATATTTTTAAAATGTGAAAGTTTAACAAATGGCATAAAAGAAGACAAAAGGGAATGCAGAGATATTCCAAATTCAAGAATATGAAGAGCCAATAAAGATCCTTCTAAAAATGAATGTATAGTTTGTCTCCCCTTCTGATTTACCCCATCACTTCTCCTGAGGGTTTTGGAGGGGAAGGGGGCGGGGGTTGGGTGAGGCTGGTGGTAGGTATTATGGAGGGCATGTATTACATGGAGCACTGGGTGTGGTACATAAACAATGAATTTTGGAAAACTGAAAAGAAATAAAATAAAATGGAAAAAAATGAATGTATAAATTCAATGTAATTCCTGCCCAATCCATAAGTATGACTCCATTTACAGAAAGCAATACTATGTAGTGTGTATGGAGATATATAGATATACAGATATATAGTTCCTACACATATTATACACATATAATATAGCATATATAGTAAAATTATAAAAACATGTATAGAAGAGATACACATACAATTCAAGATACAAGTTAATTCCGTGATGAACAAGTAAGGGGGGCTTTCACTGCCCTGTAACATTTTATTAATTTAAAATTAATTTTTAAAGAAAAAGGTAATGTAATGGTTAAAAAAATGTAGAGAAAGTATATACAAATTATTCTTTTTTCAGAAGTAATTGGAGGGAGTTTTTGCTGAGAAGAGGCAAGACAAGATAAAAAGAAGAAAGAATGACCTAGAAAGACTATAGAGAAGAAACTGTCAGAAAGGGGGGTAAAATGTTTCAAGAATAGAAAATGTTTCAGTCAATGTTCAATATTGTGTTTTGCGAGATTTCACATGATAGTAAGTAGAGTGCTCTCCTGGGGCTCCATCTCAGCTAACGGATTAGGATGACAGACCACCAACTTGGAGGTTCTGGTACCTCTAAGCCTTTTATGGGACGAACATATCAGGCACACCTCCAAGCATTCACTACCAATTAGAGGGCTGGAACAAACAGGTCAGACTTTCTCCACCCTTGCTTCTCAGGCCAGATAGTAGCACTGGTAGGTCTCTAGCCAGACAGTGAGTCTGTGGCTCTCATGATTCCATCAAGCTGAGTTACTACAATATAGATCATCTGTATCGATATTTTAGACACAGGTTTAGCAGCAAGCTATGATCAGAAACTGAGTCGCAGAAGAAATCAGGAAAAAATCCACGTCAAGCTAAGCAGACTATCCATTTGTCCTTACCCCCATTGTCTTCCTTAACAATTTACTCTTTATAAGACAAAGTTTCTGTCAACAACCATTTCTTTTCTAAGATTTTATTTATTTATTTGTCAGAGAGAGAGAGTACACAAGCAGGCAGAGTGGCAAGCAGAGGCAAAAAGAGAAGCAGACTCCCCACTGAACAAGAAGCCCGATGTGGGACTCAATCCCAGGACCCAAGGATCATGACCTGAGCCAAAGGCAGCGGCTGAACCCACTGAGCCACTCAGGCGTCCCTGAACAACCATTTCTGACAAGCAATTGTTCTGAATCCATCTTTAGGATGACTGCCACGTTTAGCACTTAAATTCAGGATGTTTCATTATCCATAACATTATCAATAAAGTGAAATATGCTAAAATTGCTTTGCTTTGTTTTTTGCTGTTTCTCAGAAAGTAGGAAGGGAAGAAAAAGAGATCATTTGCCTCTGCAAGTGATTTACAGGAAATCAAATCTAAACTTTTTTCTCAAAGTATAATACATGGTCCTGCAGAACTTGTTTAAATGAAGAATCAGGACCCACCAAACAACTAAATCGGAATGTAGGGTTTAGCAAGATCCTACATGATCTATATGTACATTTAAGTTTGGTCCAATGGTCCAGAATATTACTAAGTGAAGGTCTTTTCTGTTTGAGTACCACACTGGTATAATCCAGTGACAAATCACAGAAAAGACATTTTATTAGAAATGAGGGTAGGATGATATTTACAAGAATCAAATTAAACTTTTAAAAAAGCTTATCGTTTTCTTGGAAGTCTTTGTTTTAGGCCAGTACATTTTATAAGCAAATCTACCCTCTTTCCAAATACTTTGGCTGAGATCTGTTAGTAAAAATACGATGTGGAATAAAAATAGTACAATCACTGTTTCTCATTATCTCATTTTGATTCTTGAACCAAGATCAATCACTTTTGAAAAGCACTCTGCAAGCATAAAATATATTTTCTGTTAATCCCTTTAAATATCTATTTTACAAAAAACTCCTTTTTAGATTCTATTTCTCTCCCCCTCCTTTTTGTTACAGATTCAACCATAATTTTTCCAGTTTTTCTCCTTATTCAATTTCACCACAGTGTCCACGGTCCAAGCCCCGTGGTTTTGAACTTGACGTGTTCCATATGCTTCTCATACAACACAGGGGATTGTTTCCAAGCACCCATCTGGATACAGTTTAGACCAGGGCAGAAATAACTCAGAGACCTTGTCATAAAGCCCTTCTCATTATCCTCTACATAAAGAGCAACATCTTGCTTTCTACAAAATTTATTTTAAAAATAAAAGTCAAGCAAGTAACACAAAATAATCAAAGTTAACTTCTTATGGACAAGAAAGGAAAAAGCTGAGTTGTTAAGATTTGTCTATATAATAATTAGGACTTAGGGTCCATGAAGCAGTAAAATGAACGAAACTAACTTTTTGTGGTTATCTCCTATCTTCTAGAAAGAGCTCAGCATCACCCATTGGATTTAACCGTGAACTTCCACACAAGATATTTTAGAAACAGCAGAGTGAGATAATTTACCATTCACTGACCATCTGGTATGCATCAACCTTGTGCTGTATGTTTTACATCTGATATCCTAAACTCTAATGTTGGCCCTTAAATGTATATGATCATCTCCTATAGATGGAATGAATCTCTTTAGGTTTCAAATAAACAGCTTCTTGGCACTAACTTATCCATAACTCGTCAAGAAATGGGATGTCTGCCTTAAACCTTCCCTGTACCTGTTCCCGTTCCTGTCACCCACTGAACATCAGATTCATCAACAATGTGAATGTGGTAGAGACTAAAAGGAAAAAGACCAAGACAGAAGCCTTGTTATTTGGCAGTTGTGAGGCCCAGTAAGCCACGTGAAGGACTTTGAACTTTATCATAAGAACAATAATCCTGTTTTATTCATCTTTTTTTTTTTTTAAAGTTTTTATTTATTTATTTATTTGACAGAGAGAGATCACAAGTAGACAGAGAGGCAGGCAGAGAGAGAGAGAGAGGGAAGCAGGCTCCCTGCTGAGCAGAGAGCCTGATGCGGGACTCGATCCCAGGACCCTGAGATCATGACCTGAGCCGAAGGCAGCGGCTTAACCCACTGAGCCACCCAGGCGCCCTGTTTTATTCATCTTTATATATAAAGCATCTGGCCTGGGAGTGTCATGTGCTGACTATGCGAGCACACATAGTCTGTCAGTCTGTCGGTACCGTTGTGCTGACTGTGTGAGTAAAAATATTTGTTGGATAAAGGAAGACATTTATATCAGGTAAAACTTACATGCACAGATTTCTTCCCATATAGAACTTTGAGCTTTTAGTAAAGACAAAGGCAAACAGAAACTTTTCCCATGTGGCAGCTTAACCTCTCCTTGCCTCTCAGGCACTCAGAGAGTGTCTTTGTGTTCACACAATGCCACTTGTACCCTGAAGAGGCACCGTCTGATTGATAGACTGAAAGAAATCAACTTCACATGTTTGAGCGGGGTCCACGAATGGGACTATTCTTTCATTTGTAAAATCCTTTCTTAGGTAAATAAATAAAAATAAAATCCTTTCTTGATGCACAGAATGGCATGTCTAGGAGAAGGAGCAAGACGTTTTTTTGAATAAACAGGCCAGTGTCCTCAAAATAATCCTCTTCTCTCAGTGGTTATAAGTTATTTATCCTATTCCTTCAAAAATGAAAATGGAATCCAAAATGAAGCCCAACAATATGTGATTTGCTATAATAAGTAACTTTTATCTTAAAATGGCAACTTAAATACCAAAATCATTTCACTCCATATTTGTTAAGTGTCTCCTACCAGCACAGCATGTCACAGGCAACCTTTCTACTGATTGATCAGAAAGGCTCATGTCACTTACCACGTGCTTTTCACTACCTACTTTTCAAAAAACACATTATTGTTGTTAATATTTATTCTAGACCACTCTGAACATGTCAGGTTTCTACTATTGCTTCCATATCCAGAGACCATATTCAAAAAGTCTTACAGTTCAATTAGGAACAGACCAGTGATTTTACAAACCAACCATTAAGCTCCTATAAACTTCCAAGATCATTGTTATGGAAGTAGAGCAGACAGTAAGGTGGATTGGGGTTAGGGATATGATGGGGATTTTTGCTGGAAGAAAGAATGTTAGTATTTCTCTGGAAGACTCTAAATGTGTATAATTCAAAAAAAAAGACACAATTCCTGTTCTCTGAAAATAAACGTGCCACAAATTAATGTACCAATAGCATAGGCATATCTTTCTCATAATGTTAGGCAGGGATCTAGAACCATTCTCAAGAGAATTTTAATGCCATTTATAACCCAAACTATGACTAAACAGAGGAAATTTGGAAACAGACTTCCTAAGGTTCCCACCATGTTCTCTAACAGTTGCTTGGACACACATGCTGTTAGCTGTCTCTTCTATTAGTAACCATGCTTCCTTCCTGCAGACTCATTCACACTGAAACAATACACCATTAAAAAAAAAAAAAAAGGATTTACATAAAAGACAGCTGGAGCCGGTTGCCAGGAGAACTGACAATGTTCCAGACACATTCCAAATTAGAGGGATAAACTTCCGGGTAGCCAGGGCTGTTGAAGATGCCTTCAGCCATGTGGAAGGTTCCACCACAAGCTGGAAGAAAAGAGAGACAAAGTGAGTGCCAGAGCAAAGATCAAATGCAAGATACCGTAAGATGAAGGAGAAAGAACACAATTGGAGCTGTTAGCAGCATCAAGGGTATCCTATTTCCTTTTCCAATTAAGGAAAAAAAAAAGCCCTGTCATATATCATCAGGAAAAGATTCTGAAGACTGAAAACTGTAAGCCATAGGATCAGAAGGAACCTCTTTAGTTTCTCTTCTAAAAGCTTTTTCTCGCCGTGAACTATAACTCCATATAATAAAATGCATATTTTAATTCCACAACCATTCAGTATTTCTCCCCAAGATAATTTTCAGTGCTGGCCTCAAGCAGAAGGCAGTATTCCAGCTTTTCCCTCTCAAGAGAACACTGATATGCACACACAAATCTTCTAGATGTCCTGTGCTTTTAATTGCTAATAACAAGGAAGCCAGCAGTGGACCAAGAGCACACCCCTGGCTGGCAGAGCCAGCACTGGGTGGCTCCTCTTTCCCTTCCTGCCTACATGCCACCATCACTATCCATCCTGTCATCGGTGACAGCACCGAGCAAGGGAGGTGGGAGGCCAGGGAGATGGGAGAGTATCAACTATCCACTCATAAGAGATGTCAATAGACACTATTGGTCAGGGGCTGTCTTAACAGACACATCATCAAAGAGACCACCGTCATTCCATGATCATCTGAACCAGTGCTCCCTCCTTCCAGAGCTCAACTACTAGCAGCATGAGTCACCAATAGCCAAGGTGTGTACATACCCCAAGCCTCCATCAGTGGATGAAGGGAAAAGGAAGATGAGGTACAGTTTACTACTGTTAGAATTCACAATGAGTAGGTGAATCTAAATTGGAAGACACTAAAGTTGGTCATGGAGGTGATCTCAGGAGACTAGCTCCCAATTCTGAAGGTGTAACAGTCCCAAGCGACAAACCAAGGATGTCTACCATGTTTCCCTTAACCTGGTAGCACCATCTGCTACCTGCTCTTACCTGATGAGGATGCAGTGTATGTAGCATGGAAACCTTCGGAATTCAGTGTAGAGTCAGAGACAAATCTCAGCGTCAGAGCACTGCTGAAGGAAGTGATGGGATGGGGCATGGACGTGCCACAGTAGCGGCCTAAATGAGATCATGACAAGGAGAATGGACATGACATGGCACAGGCTGTTATTTCTTATAACCATGAGAGAACAAAGCAAGAAGAAGAAATCACTATTCTGAGAATTTAAATCAGGGTGAGTGTTTAAGACAATGCCTGAGAATTACACTATAAATACAAGCATAGGAGAGATGATTTATAACCATGATAAAGAGCATTAGAGGGAGATAAGAAAAATGTAGATACCAGGCTCCGAAGGCAACTATTGCTAAAGTCTCCAGCACAGTAGGTCCTGCACAAAGAAATGCACTACTACTTAAAGCAGAGTATTATAGCACCCCCCAAAAAGTGTGGATGCTGGAGCCAGAATACAGGGGTTCAACTCCTAGCTCAGCCATTTGCTAGCTGCAGGACCTGGAACAAGTCACCTAAGTTCTCTGTGCCTCAGTTTCCCCCATTGAGAAAAGAGACTATCAATAATAACGAGACCTCTACCATAAGGGTATGAGGGTTAATGGGGTTACTATTTATAAAGTTCTTAGAATAGCACCCAGCACAGGTTAAGTGCCTAAGGAAGTGTTTGTTAAATAATAAACCCTCATTCTTGGTCAAGTGCTCACAGATAAGTATGTCAAGCCATACAACCAGAAGTGCATAGACCAGAAAGTATTCAAGTGCCCACTATTGTCTCAGGCACTGTTCTGGGCTTTGGGAATAAAACAAAGAGCAAAACAAAAGTCCCTCCTCTGGCAGAGCTTGTGCAGGATAAGAAACTTGTATGAGGAAGTTCAAATATGAGTCACTCATGAGGAAGTCTAAATAATCTGAGAGCGTTTTACTTAAAGGTATTTCAGAAACTAGATAGCGGTGATCTTTAATTTTACGGGGATGCCCCACGATCAGAATTCCAGTGCATGGGCTTGCTGCTTTATTTTTTGTTTTGTTTATTTATTGCTCCATCCAGCCATTCATTCATTCACACAGGCATTCATTCCCTGAGTCCTCTATTGCTTCTACTGAGGACAAAACCAGAAGAAACACTCAATCTGAATATAAAAACTGGTCATATAGTAAAAGAAATTTCTCACAGAAGGCTACTGAATGCCAGAATGGATGGCGTTTCACTGCTATCTGAAGCAGCTGCAACTTTTAAATTAAATTAAAAGACAAATATATAAACCATTCATGTCCTTGAAGATGGACAAGCTGTGTTTCTCGAACCCCACATTAAATCCTGCTTTCCTACCCTCTGATTATTTTTACTTGGCTTATTACGGACCTGGGTATCTACTGGACACGCTCTAACTTTGAACAACAGCCTATGCACATGTCAGTCTACAAATGAAACCCAGCCAGGGCCACAGATGCCAAGGAGTGAGCACCGCATACCTCGGAGGGGTGCGTCATCGTGATCGCCGTCCAAAATTTCTATAAAGTCTTGTGAACACGTTGTGCTGCTTTCAAGTCGAAAGTGGTCAAAGGAGAGCGTAATGTGGTTGACTGTAGGAAAAGGAGAGGAGACTAGTAAAGTACAGGCAAACAAAACATCCAGGAAGAGAGATTTTACCTCAAATCATTCATGGTGCGCGTTCTCCGGCAGGGAAGCATCATTGCCTTTGGTTCCTCTGAAGAGTCAAGTTTTTTGAAAATGCCTGTGGAGTTTGAAAAGCTGATAGTGGTAAATAAGAGGGTCCTTGGGGATGTTGCTTCCACGGAGACCCACGGGGAGTGTCTTGTTGGAATAGGTGGTCTTAACACCTTTTCTAAAATCAGTCATTGCTGGGTTCCTCTAGGAAGCATTTTTCTCAATAGATTCGTTTGCTGACTTGCAAATGAGGCCCTCCTGACTCCCAGGCATGCAGTGCCTGGATCTCTTCATTTCATTTGAAGGCCAAAGCCAGGGGCCCTAGAGGTTTGGAGTCATTTATAAAGAAAGCTTTGAATTCCTTGCAGAATGGTAAGTGCCTGGGTGCGTTTTTTTCCTTTTGCTATTCTTCCAGGATCCCTAATCTTCCGAATAGGATCTTTCCCTAGTAATGTCTTTGAACCAGTGAGATCTTTCATCTCAATGCTTTACAACTCATTAGAAATTATCCTTACATGCAAAACTGCTCAGCTCAAGGTGGGGGACTTCTTTATTGAAGGCTTAGTTTCTGGCAACTTTCTTAGGCTGAGGATTATTTCACCGACCCCCCAGATCATATGCATGTCAATAAAGACATTCTTTTGTTAACTCTTAACATCCCCAGAAGAACTGGTAAAGAATATTTCAGTCAAATTCTTCATTTTTTAGATGAGCTAATGGGGTCTCATTAGCTTAAGTGATTTGCTTATTGTCACAAAGGTCACTGTAATTAGAGAGCAAAGGAATGCCTTTCCTACATGATGTCTGAAATCATAAATTTTTCCTGAACAACTCAAGGAAAGGCAGGTCTCCTCTGAAACAGGATTCATGAGACCCCAGGGTCACCCTCTGGGCAAGGCATTTTGCTCTGAGTCCTTCGGGGTCCCCTCATTTTCCCTGTCTTGAAAGTGTGGACAGTAACACTTTCTACCAGGTTATTACCAGGCCAAAAAATAAGATTCTATAACTTTTTAAAAGAAAATAATGTAAGCACTTATGAAATGTTTCTTCCAGGCCCGTACTAGAATTGTTTTTTATACTTGCATACACCAGAGACCAGATTTTACAATGAGCTTCCACTTTGACGGACGTTCAGTAATGCTCATGGCACTGCATTCCCAAACCCTGAGTTAACAATTTTTCAGTCTGTGGTTCTTAGTATTCATTTGGCCATTTCACAACTGTCTCGAGAGTCCACTACACTGAAGTCACAGAGGTCAAAAATAATTTATCAATTATTTCTGCTTACCCCCAATTTCTCATGCCTGTCAATACAGCAAGGGCATAGGGGATGTTTTCCCCCCCTTTGTTAGGCCTTGAACCCTAACTTTTTTTGATTAAGAATAGACAGTAAAAATTACTTTGCGATCCAATTAGGAAATGCTTGTTCTCGCGCACATCAGGAATGGGGACTTCCGTAAAATGAAGAGGAAGACCACCAATTGTTACCACGGAGGTGATAAGAACATTAGTCAGAGACAGACTTTCCCACAGACACCATCCATCCCGGATCTCTTTTCTTTTTTATTTTTGTTACTTACACGGAGACTGAGCTTGAATTATCCAGCTGCAGTTCTGATTGTTTGGATACTTGGCGGGGAACAATGGAGAGGATATGGTATCAAAGGAGCTGGTGAGGATGTAGCTTCCACAGGCTGAGAAATGCACAAACACACAGGTCAGGTACTTTTGATTTCTACAGACTGTACAAAACAATGATTTAATGAGGAACACACAAATGGTTTTCTCCCATTTCTGAAATGCACACCAAGGAAGTACTCTGCACATGGACCATGATAAAGTAGAAATGCACTGTACGTTTATAACAATATTCTTCAATTACAGGAAGTGGGGAGTGGCAGAGAACAAGATTAAATGGCTATGAATTGCCTGAATCATTCCAACAAAACCCTATTATTGATTCACTTACTCTGCCCACTCATAAATTACTGGTATAGGGATAACCTCTTTATGAACAACTTCTTTTTTTTTTTTTAAGGAAAATAAATAGTCAATTGAACAAGACTGCATAAGGATGCCTATGTGTTATCCGAGAAGCACAAAGCTTTGCGGCAGTGCAGAAAGGAGGGTCCTTGGCCAGCTGAAGAGAATAAGGGGTGTCTCATGGATGACACGGTAGGAGAGAGGAATTGGGGCTGGGGAAGACTAGTCCAGAGAGCCAGAGGCCTGAGCTAAGACACAGAGTCAGGCCTGCAACTATACAGACTTGGCTGAAGGGTGGCGCTCTTGAGGGCTGTTGGAAGTGATGCTGGAAAAAAGACTGGGGCAGGTTCCAGGGCCCTCAGGTAACATCTGAAGGAACTGGGGCTGGTTCCCTAGGCAGTGCGGAGGCAGGACAGATCAATGGAGCACTCAAGGGCATGACCACAACGGGGCTTTTGTGAGCTGATTTCGGAGGAAGATGGGGAAAGGGTGGGTGAGTTGGAGGAAGCTTTATAATAATCCGTAGAGACCTACTGGGGACATTGTTTACTATGAAGCAAACCATAAGTCATTAATTAAATGAAAAAAGGAAATGTGTTCCGAAACTATTGTTTGCTTCAGGGAGTGATTAATTTATGCATTCAGTCTTGCTCCAAAGTCTACAATGAATCTTTGGGACACCTCGATCCAGAAACCATCCCTAGGCAGGACTCTTTGTTATAGGATACAAGCAAGCCCCAAATAGACTAAGTAACAAAATGAACCAACTTATTTGAAATGCCAAGGGCCAGCTGAGTAAAACTTAAGAGGCACACTGAGGCAGACTAACAACTCCTCCCACTCTGGGTTCCATCTCTGACAGTGGGATGAAGGGTCCGTCTCCAAGAACAGCCAGATGAAAGGCAATGGGTAAAAAGGTGGATGGGTGAAAAGGATGAGCTGAGAGGCAGTGATTTAAAAATGAGACCAATGGAAAACAACACTGATTCCTCAGGTGGACGAGGGCAGGGTTCAGAAATGAGGGCACCTCAACCTCAAGGGATAGAATCTGACTCTACATTACAAGCAAGTCTTGCTCTTTATGATGGAGTATCTCCTCCCAGCATAAAATGTTGGATAAATGCAGCATAGTTTATCTGCTCCTGAATGAATCTGGACACTTGATTTATAGCGGCTCTAGTATTAAAAATACTTTGAAGTATTATTCTGAAAGCTTGCTTGAGAGATACACAGACACAAAGGAGGTTAGCATCATCTGTTAGACAAGAGTAAATATAAAGGATGAACAGTTGGAATAATTGCAAATGATAGTTCCTTTGTTCTATCTAAATTATCACTTGTCAAGTAGAAAGCTGGGACCAGTTTCTGAGGCCTGGCCTCCTTTCACTGTGGCACCCAAAGGATACCCCAGAGCAGATGGCCGAGGCCTCAAGGAGACACAGATACACAAGGCACTTGCCTTGCCTGAAGTGGGCTCGGAAGCCCCTGCTCTGTCTGGAAGGGCCAGACTGAAATCGCAGAAAGAGGCTGTTTCCTGAAGAGGTGATGGGATTAGCCAGCTGCTGTCTTCCACACACACGGGCAAGGCAGGTAGTCATGGCGCTTAAACCATCATAGGCCTACAAAGAAAGACAACAGGGAAAATAGTGATTCAGAACTTCAGATTTATATCTCTGAGACCCATATTCCACGGGCTATCTATACATGTGTGAGCTAGGGGAAAACAACACATGCACTGGATCTTCATGCATTGTCTCCTCACGGACCAGGAGAGTACCTGAGTCATTGGTCATGTCCAGGGAACCTATATGGATTCCAGTGGAAGTTCCTGAGCTGGAGTCACCATTACATCCCTGCATATTTTCATTTATTTATTTATTTACTTAAGATTTTATTTATTTATGTTTTGAGAGAGAGAGAGAGAGAGGATGTGCATGTGAATGAGCAGGGAGGGAGGGGTAGAGGGAGAGAATCTTCAAGCAGGCTCCCCTCGGAGCACAGAGCCCAGCTTAGGGGCTCCATCTCAGGATCCTGAGATCACCACCTGAGCCAAAGCCAAGAGCTGGATGCTTAACTGACTGAGCCACCCAGCGGCCCCATCTCTGGATATTTTTATAAATGCCATCACTTTCCCAGCCCTCCTTCCCCTGACCCCACTGACTCCCATCAAGGGCCATGCCCACAACATGAAATGTTTGATGCAAGAATGAATATAGGAACACATAGATGAGAAATAAGGGGGAGTAACTGTTTGTTTTCAGTAACCCAACATTTGCTGGAACTTTTTGCTTTCCATAGAGTAGTGGTCAAAAGGGAAGAGGAATGACAGAATTCTTTCAAATGATACAATGATGCAAGCC
Organism: Lutra lutra; assembly: GCF_902655055.1. NCBI lineage: Eukaryota > Metazoa > Chordata > Mammalia > Carnivora > Mustelidae > Lutra > Lutra lutra. The sequence goes on along the minus strand of NC_062285.1, from coordinate 22,828,192 downwards.
TAACTTAGAAAATTATCTAAATAATAATAATAATAAAAAAGTATTCATCTCTATGTCCGCCCAGTGCTACGTTGGGACTTAGCTGACCCTTCACAGGTGTTAATGGAATAGAGTTGACATTACAGGTACCCAAATCACTGTACTGGTTTGTGAAATTGAAGCTTGCTGATGTCCTCAGAGCTCAGTTTGTGTGCTGTGAAGTTTCTGACAGTCTTATGTGTAAATGTAGGGGGAGTGAATTCCTTTTCTTTGGATGATAACAATAACGTCAACCATTCATTCATTAATGGCTTACTATCTGCCAGAAACTGGTTCAGCCCTTCATAGACACGATCCCATTTTCTCCTCCCCAAATCCCTTCTATTTCTAAGATGAAGACAACTGCTACATAAAGAGCAAATTGTGTGGCCGACGTACACAATTCTTAAGAGGGAGCAGGTCATGTTGAACCAGACAGTAGATTCTAAAGTCCAGAACTGAAACTTTCATATTGTCTACTGCAAGGTATCAGTTAAGCAGGTAGATGGATCAGCTGGTAACCACCGGAGTGGAATTAAAATACGAAGTTAGGACGTGGTTGTTTCATTCGAGATAAATTGTCATCTATATTTCATAAGAAAGTCTTGGGAATAAATAGAAAGTTCGTTCAGGGATTTGATATGAGGATGTTTCACACAAATTACTTTAAAATATCTAGTGATGATTATAATCAGTGTTCTCTTTAGCACATAAGTATGATCGGAAGGCAATGCTCAGTGTAGTTCATGTAAGAACATGAACCAAACATCATTAAGCTGTTTCACTGTCTACTGAGGGTTTAAAACTGTTACAATAATGAATTCTAAATAAATATGGTTCTGAAACATCACTTCTCTCTTTTTTCTTTTTCTCTGTTTTATTTAACGTTCAAACTTTAAACCAATAAATAAAACTTTAAAACTGATTTTTATTCAAATTTAAAAAATTGATTCAAAACTCAGGGACACATCGGTAGCTCAGTCGGTTAAGTGTCTGACTCTTGATCTCAGCTCAGGTCTTGACCTCAGGGTGTGAGTTCAAGCCCCACACTGGTGTCTGGGTGTGGAGCTTACTTAAAAACAACAACAACAACAAAAACCTGATTTAAAATTCACTTATGCTTTCATAACCAAGTGAAATTATAGTTTCCAACCTGGTATGACTGTTTCTTTTGAACACGTTGAACACCATCAATAGTACTCAAGACAACATTTAAGTCACCCTTACAAAACCTCTCACTACATTTATACTTCAACCTACTCCCAGATGTTACTACTCGGTTTAATCCATCTTTACTCTTGGCTTTATACTCTCCTAAGGTTATACAGATATAACAGCTTAGATTTCAGTAATGTTATGTCAATACTGTCTTGCTTTAAAGAATACCTTCTAGCATGCCTTAGGAGGCTGGAGAATATACTGACTGACCATTGGTCAGGACAACCTGAATAAATCTATTTGCATCTCTCGTGGTGATTTGTTTGTTGAGTATAGCATGTCTTATACTTGAGTGGAACACTGGGGTTCTCTGAGGTTTATAGACTCCGCCACCAAAAAAGCACCACCAACAGAAACGACACACACCCTGAGGATTTTTACACGTCCATATGCTCACAAAAGCAAGGCTCTTCTAGTCTCCTTTACTCCCCAAATTCAGAGGCCTAGTGAGTAAGTAGGTATTGCTCCTTCCTTTTCTAAATGGCTGCAATCCGTCTACGGCCATACCTCCCTGAACACGCCTGATCTCGTCTGATCTTGGAAGCTAAGCAGGGTCAGGCCTGGTTAGTACTTGGATGGGAGATCATAAATGGCCGCAGTCCTCTTAAGGCCAAACAGTCAGGGAGAAATGCAAGGCTAGAAGGTTCAGAGGGTCATATGAATGAGACACTTCCTTCGGGATTCTTCAAACGGGTCCATCTTCCAGGGGGGTCTCCATGTTTCCCCAGCTTCCCCCTGCCCCAACCCCAGCCCTGGAATCAAAGGGCTTTGGCTGTACTCCATATGCCTGAGGCATTACTTTTCAGGAAACAAATGTGAGGCAGAAGGTTTCCAAATGTCCCTCCATCAAAATTATATACCAGTGACACCCTACATTTGATTAGCATGTTGTAATTTTATAAGCATCATCACAAACATCCTAACCTCATTCTCAACACCATATGATTTTTTTTTTTTAATGAAGAAAGTGAGACTTAACAAGTGTGCTAGCTATTAAAGTGTCGTCTCATCCAATATAAGTTAGTCACTCATCCAAGATCATACAGATAGTGAGGAATAGAGTCAGGAACTTGTTTCTTCTCTACCCAAATTCTATGTTATATTAGTGTCACTTCTCTTTAAAATGCTTGTGATAGTTATTCAGTTAGATATACCAATCGTCACTTAATGAATGTACAAGACCTCGGATTTTCAAAGAAAGAATTGAGTTTTTAGACAGTTTAGAATAGCAATTCTTTTCTTTGAGGCTGTTCCTAACACTTGTAATATCAAATAAATTTAAGTTTTAATTAACAAAATTATAAGAAAAAACTACAAGGGAAAAAATATGAGAAACCTTGCTCCCATTTATTTAAAATTCTGAAGTCATAAAAATTATCAATATGCAATTACTTCCATTTAGTTCCCAAGGCAGAACTAGAAAATTACATTACTACTGGCTACATATATAACACAGTCGCATAATTTATAGATATGTAATTCTTACTGAAGTCTACTGCTAAAAGTTTTCTAGGCCTAAAAATTGGCTTTCTGATCTGTTGCTCCAGTGGTAAAAGTCAGAGAAATATACAAAAACAAACCCCCCCAAATTGTACATTTCTATTAACTCTTTTCTACATGACAAGAGTAAAATTTTGAAGCTGAATCCACAAAAGAAAAAGTGATCGCCACCCCCAAAAGTTATAATCACAGGAGCTCTAAAAACAAAGGCATATCTGGTTAAGTGGTAATTCCTACGAGAAGTTAATCAGCGTCTTTGCAAAGTATCCAGAGTTTTGTCAAAATTCCAGATTACCAACACACACATTCAAAACACCTAAACTTGGGGCACCCGAGTGGCACAGTCAGTTAAGTGACCAACTGTTGATTTTGGCTCAGTCTTGATCTCAGGGTGATTATAAGAAATGCGTTGGGCTCTGTGCTCAGTGGGGAGTCTGCTTGAATAGTCTCTCCCTCTGCTCAGGCCCCCTTCCTCTCTTGAAAATAAAAGAATAAATAAATCTTAAAAAAAAACAAAAAACCAAACATATTTATCACATGAAAATAGGAGACTTGTTAAAAGAGTAGATAGAACCTGGCCCATAACAGAAAATAAATGTTTAATGTACAAATGAGTAAATGAATTGCATATAGAAGAGTATATGAGCCTCTAAGAATAGAGGACTAAGAATGAGGGAAAGCCCAGAGTTAAGAAATCACTCTGCTCTCTCATGGGTCGGAATGTATAAATGCATAGCAGGCATGACAGTGGGTAAAAGAGGCTATTCACAGTGGGAAAGAGGTCAATTGGGGTTGCTTTCTGGGAAGGCTTTTTTACATTCTGGGCCCAAATGGCAGTGGAGGAGGGTCTATCATAGGGCATGGGCCACACCACACGCACAGCCCCCAGGTGCCCTTCTCGCTGGCTGGGCCAGCTTTTTGCCAGCACAGCGAGGGAACACAGAAGATGGAAGGTGGGCAGAGGACATCAGACCTGTCCCCAAAGCCCAGAGTATACAGGACACATGACATGATGGTGCTATAGGGAAACCTCCATACTCCATACTCTAAGCTCCACCCAGAAGTTAGAACCAAGCCGAACGTTTATGAATTTTAATAGTTGACACTTTACTATCTTAAGGAGATTTGGGGAATATCAACCCTTTTTCAAAGGTAACATGTATCAACTCCAGCATAAGGTGACACTGGGGTGGGGAGCCATTCAGGTATGAGACTAGCATCCCTTTAAGATGCCATGTAGAGAGTTCCGGGGTCAGAGTCCGAAGCACTGGTAATCTGAAAAAATAGAGGGAACTTTTGCCTTCCCGGATACTTACTGGTGATAGAAATACGTGTGACTGACATGACTAGATAACTCATATTGTCCATCAGAATTAAGTGAGTGCAAAGATACAAAGTACTGACAATGCTTCCTGGCTCATAGTAAGTACTCGAGAGATATCAGTCTCTGTTATGAAAGTGAGGCAAAGAGAAAGTTGTTTAAGAAATGAATAAAAGTAGGAAGCTATGGGAGCACAAACAAAAAGAGGTCCGAGTGTGGGGATTTGTCCAGCACTATGGATGAGGTTGGAGCCCGGGCAGGACACATAACCCAAGGATATTACCCAATGGGGACTGCGGGGGTGAGAGGTGGAGAATTAAGAAATTACTCTCCTCTCTCTCGTGGATCGGAATGTAAAATGAATAGCGGGCATGACAGTGAGTATATTCTGATCTGGCTGCAAGTGATTCATGTCCTTGTGTAATTGCCTCCCTTTCCCCAAATGTGGGCTAATGACTTGCTTCTAATAAACCAATAAGGGTCAAAGAGATGGGATGTCACTTCCACGATTAGGTTGAGTGGTTACTCCATCTTGTCAGCTCTCTTGCTTGCTGGCCCTCTCTAGAATAAGCTATTGTGCCATGAGACACCCAGCAGAGAGGCTTGCCCTGCAAGGAGCTGAGGGAGGCCTCCAGCTCATTGTCTGCCCTGAACCAAATCCACTGAGTCCTGCCAACAACCTTGTGAGTGAGCTAGGAAAGAGCCAGGTGAGCAGCACTGGCGTTCCTAACTCAAAGAAAGTATCAGTGCTGTTGTTCTAAGGCATTCGGTCTTGAAGAAATTTGTTATGTAGCAATAGTTAACTAATGCAGGAGGTGTGAAATGAAGGAGTGAGGAAGGAATGGACAATGGAATCTTCAGGATAAGGATGTCTAAGGTCACATTAGAACTTTGCTGCTAGGCTGTTCTTTGCAGTAATGGCCTGCCAGTCTTGAAATATTTAGTCAAAATCTACTACACAAAAGAACCTCAGGTTTGTGGTATCTTGTAGAAATAAAGGAAAAAAATTATAAATTCCAACATTCTCTTAACATGGGAGAGAAAGAAAGCAAAGGGCTATAAGAAGCAAGAGATGGCCATCAGGGTGACCACCTCCCTTCTCTACTCACTTCTCTATGCAGAAATTCCAGAAAATGTTATGGAGAATAATGGGTTTCCTAAATCTCTGAGTCTCCTTTTCCACACCTGGACTGATCAACTACTGAAAACTCTACTGAAAGGAGCAAAAATTACTCATGAACTTAGTGACTTGGAGGTCACGGGGGGTCTCATGAGTTGTTAGGGCGTGATGATGGGCAGACACTAACTGAGTGGGCTGGGCTGTGTGTGCAAAGAGGAGAAATGAAGACAGGGTGACACCTTCACTTCCCTTTAAAGAACTGGTTCTCCCCGGGATGGAGGGAGGAGTCACTGGCACATGAGAAACACTCATGGGATCCAGTTATCTTAGGGGGAGTCCCACCCCTTTCTTTCTTTGTTTCTGCCTTAGTTCTTTGGAAAGTAAGACTATTACAAATTGTTCAAGAATTTATAATGTACCAGTTGAGTTGGGGGTAACAAAAAGCATCCAGCCAAGTTCGGGAAAGGCAGTGCTTTCAAATCTAGGTTCCTCCCCAAGGTCCCCAGGTCATGATCTCAGGGTCATGGGGTAGAGCTTTGCATGAGGCTCTGTGCTCAGTGCAGAATCTGCTTGGGACTCCCTCTGCCCCTCCCCCGCTAAAACAAATAAATAAATCTTTTTAAAAAATGGGTGTTGATATCCATGGTTAGCTCAGACCACACTGTTCCTGTCCCTTCAGTTGCATAACCTTTGCTGAACTATGCATAGATTCTGGCCCCTGTGACATTTTCCACCGAAACAAGTAAGGCCCAGAGGACAGCACGCTGCTCTTAGATTCAGAACATGTGGGTAGCACAGAGACCTTATGGTCAGGACACATGGAAGCATTCTGTTCTTAGAGTCTGGACACCTAGACTTGAGACCTGGGTCGGCCTCTGGTATTTGTTTTCTTGCCAAGACGCTTGAGAAGCTTCTAGTTATCATTTCATCTCTTAAAAATGGAAGTAGAGAATCCCTCCCTGCCTCGCCATTGTAAAGGTCAAATAGGACAATGTACTGAAAGTTTAGTGGAAATTATATAGTATGAATGCGAAGATGAGTTTCTCCAATTCATTATAGGAAATCTCATACATATGTTTTTAGTAGAATTTGGCAATGTAGGGTAAATAAAATCTAGCACTTTGACTTCAACGTGTTTCCCCTAGGGAAACTCTTGCATTCCTGCATTCAGAAATTTGTATAAGAATGTCCATAGTTGTGAGAATTGCAACAGCCAAATATTGGAAACAATTTGAATGTACCCCAATGGCAGAATCGGTATGTGATTCATGGTATACTCATGAAATGGAATATTGTATGGCGGCAAAAGAATGCCTTAGGTCTGCATTACAACATAGACAAAGTATTAAAAAACAGAAAAAGTATTAAAAAACGGAAAAAGTATAAAAATAGCTGTAGGAATAATAAACCCAAATTCTCATTTGTGGTATCCTTCAAGATAAGAATAGGGAATAGTATCAGTGTGGGCTACACATAGGATTTCACTGTCTCCTGAGTAATTCATTTCTTTTGGGAAAAAAAAAAAAGAACTTGAAGTAGATATGGCAAAATATTACAACTTGGCAAGTCTGGACAGTGAAATGGTTTTGTTCACGTATACTCCACATGCATTATGAGCTTATACTTTTCGATATACTTAACATATTTCAAAACAGAGTGTTCGGTAAAGAGAATTAATGTCAAGGAAATAAATAGGATATGTAGAACAAGATTCACATACAAATATGTTCTTCATAGCATTATTATAATAAAAAAAAGAAGTAATCAAAGTCATCAATAATAAGCTAGTGGTTAGATGAGTTCCAGTATGTCCATATAATTGATTATCTGCCCAAAGAAATTATTTTTAAGGAGAAAATGTTAAATAATGATAAGTGAAAAAAGTAGGATTCAAAATGATGTGTGGTAGTACCTTAACTATCTATGTCTACATGTGGTAAGTATGCATGTGTGTGTTTGGATTGGTATGTTTGTGTAGGAAATCAGCCAAATGTTTAACAGTCTGTCCTTAATATTGCAATATTATGGGTGGCATTGTTTCTTTTTTCTTCCTTTCTGTATTTCAGAAATTTAATATGAGGAACACGTAGAACTTTTAAATACCGTATATATTTAAAATATTTAAGGGTGTACCAGTCAGACATGTAAATGAACGATTCCATACAAGGACAAGAAGAAACTATGCTATTCCTCAGACAGTACCGCAGTAGCTAAGCCAGATGGCTACTAATGCCACTTAATCTGGCCTTTTGCTGCCTCACAGGAATGTCGTTAAACAGATATGGGTTCTGCTTTAAGAGCTCCAACACATTTGTTAGTTGGCTAATATCTCCAAATGTACTGCAGACCTCTCTCCAGGCTCTAGGCTTACCCATCCCATGGCATTCCAGACATCACTGCTTGGATGGCGCCACAAATCTCGAGTGTCAATGTCTCAGACTGAAGTCATCTTCCCTCCCCTAATTCCTCCTTCTCCCATATCCCCCAATACAGGGGATCTTTATGTTCTGTCAATTCTCTCTCCAAGGTCTTTCCTAGTCCCTCCCACCACCCCCTCCACGGGGCCTTCTCTGGGTGAGGGACCTCATCACCTCTCACGTTGGTCACCACAGCAGCCTGAAGTTTTCCCTGCCTAAATGGGTGTCTCCTTTAACTCGGGATCCTGACAAACCACAACCGCAGTGCACTCTATAAAATGTAACATGTGATACAAGAAAGCCGAGGATCCCCATCCTATAAAATGACGCAATCACTGACGCTTTGCTTAGAGAGGAAGAGCAAGTGTGTGATTCCCATGAAGCATCCAGCAATGAGCCCAAAGACCCCTGCCCTGCCTGCCGATCTGATCCACGCTCCTGCTGAAGGACTGACTCGTGATCACCTCCCAGAAATCGTCAGCACTCACAGCCCGAAGCATATGACTGAGGGGGTAAAATGAACATTAGCTTCCTCGTAATGTTTGCATTTTCCTTTCCAGAAACTGGAATCTGTTCCCTCAGATCATGCTAGAGAGTAAGTGAGTAGGAAAACATTTCGACTGCCTCTCCTATTTTCTGGCTTTACAAAGTTGCATTTAGCTCAGGGAGGAAATAAACCAATTGAATGTGTGGGTTAAAATTTATGACAAACTGGAGTAAAAGGAAACTATTTTAATTCAAAAGCAAAACACACAGCATGTTTTATAATCCCCCCAAAGTTTGGGCTGAGCAACAGAGGTGAGCTTTCCCGGCAAACAAATTGTGAATGTATACGCATAGATATGTGTGTAAGACTATGCTCTTGTTTTCATTTTCTGCTCTACTACTTTTTTCCTTGTCAACTCATTTGTGAATCTTCTGGAAGGTGTTAAAATAGCACATTTATGAGGTGATACAATTCAGTGAGATGAAGGAGTGGAGAATGTGTGAAAAAAATTATAATAGGTATTTTAAGATTTTTAAGAGTATTAAAGTAAGATAAAATGAATATGTTCATAACTAATGAAGACAGTTAGAAATGAACTTTGGGGGGGCGCCTGGGTGGCTCAGTGGGTTAGGGCCTCTGCCTTCGGCTTGGGTCATGGTCCCGGAGTCCTGAGATCGAGCCCCGCATCAGGCTCACTGCTCAGCGGGGAGCCTGCTTCTTCCTCTCTCTCTGCCTGCCTCTCTGCCTACTTGGGATGTCTGCCTGTCAAATAAATAAATAAAATCTTAAAAAAAAAAAAAAAGAAATGAACTTAGGATTACGGATCTGGTTCTGTGTACCTACGGTTCATAGTTTTTAAAAAGATAAGACCTTCAACAGAGTATTAGTAGACAGTAATAGAAGCAGTAGACATAGTCACAGAAAAATGTGGAGTAGCAATGAACATTTATCTGTACCAGAGACTGTGCTAAATACTTTACATTTTAAAAAAATTCAATTCTTCTTCCAATTCTACTTTACAGTTGGTTAAATTGAGACTCAGAAAACAGAACTTGCTCACAGTCACACGCTAAGCTGTGTAGAGCCAGTATATGAATCCCATCCATGGGACATCTGAGCAATTATCATAAAGCCAACTGAAAAGATAAAACACAGTTTTATTCATTGAGAATAGAATATTGAGAGATTGTGATTTTCTGAAGCTAAGTGATAGGTCCATGATCTCCAAGAAAGATAATCATGGGAGCTCAGGAAATAGAATGGAAATGTCCCTCATTTATTTAGACCTGCAATAATGCATCCTCAGTGGCATTTGAGAAAGTCTTGTCTGGGGCCCCCATGGATTTCAGGGCAGTTGGCACCTGTCATGCATTCCATCCCACTGAACATGCATGGGATTCTCCGCGTGGCTAATTCAGCAGACTGTGTGACAAAGGGCACAGTGTCCACGACCAATAAGCAAACCTAAAACTTGTATCCCTGATTCCTAAACTTGGTTTTCTTCTTTGATTCAGATGTAAATCCACTTCTTGTCCTTTCCTGGCCTAAAAAAACTACAACCTACTGGTCAAGCATGGCCTCTCTCACCTGAGCCTGGCCTAATTTGGTTTTCAACCCAGTCTTTACCTTTTATTTCATTTTTAACTCCTTGCAACACATGTCTACTGCTTTGGATTGCCTTAAAGATGATCAGGGGAAGGAGGAGATATTTGGGGTACAGAAGAGATCATTCACATCGGGGTAGAAAGTCAGTTTGGTGCATGAGAGTCTCCAAAATAGTTTTATGTGCTACACGTGGTGGTGTAGCTGTTAACGGAATTCCCATCTTGGAATGGGAACGGCTCCAAGACAGAGGAAATATTAAGTGATAGGGAGGGGGATCCCTTAGGAAAATATCCAAGCTGTTAAAGTCATAAGTATATGTGAGGAAGGAAATGAAAATATTACTCATTATAGCAGCTTTCCTTGGGGGTGGGGGGAGGGGGAGGAAGTGTGGGGTTCCCTGGTCGGTGACGTTTGCCAGCTCAGCGCCTCTGAGATGAAACACCAGGTTAAATACACAGCCATGCATCTCACCGCGGGACTTTGTCATCCCTATTCCTTTGCTGTTAAGTTATTGCACTCAGTCTTCCATTTTTACAGATTATAACCTCTAGTAATTTGGCATTGTTGCAAGCAGTAACTCAAAGATTACTGGAAATGTTGATAGGAAAATACATCCAAGAAGCTCCTTTAGTTCTCACAAATAAACAAGCATTTAGGGAGACCATGAGCTGAAATGCAAACGAAACCAAGCAAAGGCCCCACCCGCAGATTGAGAATTGTGGCTTCAAACTCAGTAATGCTTTGCTTTGGGGACTGGCACAGCTCTGGGTGACTAATGTGGTACTGGAAGGCAAAACGGCGAGGCAGCTTATCAAAAGAAAGTCACAGAATAAAACGTTTTAAGGAAATCGTCAGACATCGTCCTCAAGCAGCAAATGAAAACTAAACTTTCTGTGGGAAAAAGTGAGGGAGAAAGGGAAGAAATGGAAGTGGGGAGAGACTGATTTTTGGCCTGGATCTATTTGTAAAACAATAAATATTTAAAGAATCACTTTCATTGTCTCTTTGAAGCTCTGAGTTCTATTATTCCTGTGTCTATTTGCTCTGTTTTGAAAAGATCAATGTTTTGAAAGAAAACACATCATGGGCAGTTTCTTAAAAAAAATAAAATAAATAAAACAAAATATGGATTCCGTGTTCTGTGTTTGCCCTGGTCCACCCTGTGCCTTACTGTCAAATTGTGTGAACGATAGCAGACTCCCCGGCTATGGGTGGGGGTCGGGGGTCTGGTCTTCCTCACTTCAAATCACACACTTTGTTTTCTTTCTCCTCCACTGGCACACAAAGCTTCAGAAAGAAAAACAGTTGCTCACCATGTGCCTCCCCCACCCCCGCCCCGGCTTTTTTGTACTAGGCTCTGTTAGCCCTAATGTATGTTTTCTCCTAAAGAGAGGCTGGACCGGGGCTGTGCTCTGCTTGCTTTTATCTGCTTCTGACTGATTCTCACAAGGCAGACATTCCATTGTGCTGAGCAAAGAGGATGCTGAAACCAGGGGGCGGGAGTCTCCAGGGCCCCAGAGGAAGCGGCAGAAATGACCTCTCCCGCTCCCACACTCCCCTATTGCCAGCATTGCTCAGAGATCGATAAGAGCTTGCAGAGCTACATGGATTTAAGGCTCGGAAGAGAGACTCTAATTAAGCAATTAAACCGTCAGTCAGAGGTCACGTTAATACTCAGCCTTCATGAAAGGCAACATAATGGAGCCATTTTCGTGCTGACCATACAGAGTCAGGCCCAACCAGTGGGTCCCACTGCTGCCTTAGCAAAAAATACTCACAATGTGTCATTCTGGAGAGCCGGAGGTTAATTGCACTAGCCACTCAAAAGGGACGGAGTAGAAAGTGCAAACATATTACCAAATTCGTTGAAACCTGACCGTCAGTTGAGCTTTCTGATTAGCTCCCCACGATGCCATCACCATTTCATTAGAGGTCAGAAAATTCCGTTTCTCTTTCTTTTTTCATTATAGCAGCATGAAATTCTAGCAGCATGATGTTATCTGAGTTCTCATGTGGCTCAAAAGAGTGAGACTGTATCCCAATAATGAACTCAGCACAGCACATTCCCAAATGTGTCATCTACAGTTTTCCACTGAAGCATTGACTATTGCAGGAGTAGAGACTACAAAATCTATCTACTCACGGGTTCAGCCATGCAGCTGTTAGCAATTCATGCACCAGAGCGCTGCCTTTCGGGTACCAAGACTATTGCTGGTGGTTATGTGAAAGGGGATGGAGGCCGGGCATTACTGTTCCATTTTAAAATTGTTATCCATTTCTTCTTCTTGCTAAATGCTGCCTATAGTTCCACAAGGCCAAGAGAGATGGGGGTCCCTGTGGGCTTACCCTGCCTCTACTTAGGACCACTGGGGACCAGACTTGCTATAGGAAGAGCTCTCTTCTGCACAGCAAGTGGAGTGTGGAGATGACCTCCTAGCCAAGGCCGATCCTGTGTCCCAGAGCGGAAACTGAAGCTTAGCAAGTCGGTGCGGGTCTGGCTGTGATCTCTGGAGTGAACCCCCACACCGACGTCACTAGACACTCAGTGTCTGTTTCTTCACGTCCCACCTCATGCTTCTCCTCTGACCCATAGATGCAACTCCTAACTGGATCCTCTCTATCTGTGGGTTCACCAGGCACTCGATTTTATAAATGAGCAAACTCGGATCCCCCAGCCATGACAAGAGGGAGTGCTGGAGCCGTGCCCGGACACTAGTGGTGCCGTACGGTCTGGTGCAAAGTTGACACCAAAGATTGAATGGGTGCATGGAGCCCAGACCACCCAATGTCAAGGCAAAGACACCTTCTACCTCATATCTGGAATCCTAACACTCTTCCTTATATTGATAAATTAAGTCCTGGCCATCCAAAAGAGAATTCAAAATGATTCCAAAGGAACCCTAGCTTTATTTTCTCCTCCTATTTTTTCAGTTGTCTTCTATTCTGCTATTCAGTTCCTCGCATGTCCACTGTAATTCTTATATTTTCTCAGAATACTTACCGTTACTTTAGGCATGCTTATGTTTTAGTGCTGGTCCTGTTATTAATTTTTACCAGGTCTCGATCCTGACCATATGGATTTCAATGTTCTTATTTTTAAAATAAGAATACTACCCTAAAATCAGCATATGACAGTAAATTACCTCTAATCTCTCCTCTTGTAAACTTAATATTCCATGTATCTATGTGTTTGCAACTATTAGCCATAATGTCTGTTAAAATTAATATTTCCACTTCTGACAATCCGAACTGTTACAGGAGTTTTAAGAAACATGATTGCTGGTCCCATCCAGCCATACTTTACTTTGATATTTCAGAGTACAATTGAGCTCTATTAAAAATCCCATGAACACAAATGTTATCTGACAGTATCACTGGCAGCTGAATATTTTTCTCTTTGCTAATGACTCTAAGCAAAAGGACCAAGAAATTAACTTGAATGTCTCCAGAATGAATGATTGGCTTTGTCTGAACTTAAACTGCAGAGATGTTATGTAAGATATTGGACTGTAGGCTATGTTTCACATCTAGTGTCCATATAGCTGTAAAGGATAGATGGTTGGTGCCTCAATGAACCCCTGGACAGCTAACTGTAACTTGGAGCCAAGCTTCCAGCCTCACCAGGACACTGACTGCCTGCTTCCAAGCTCTGCCGGCCTCCCATCCAATAACTGGGTCCACTTGGCAACCACACATAGCAGATCTCTACCCTAGTTTACCAGAATAGTCCTTCTTCACATTACTTTAACCGTTTGTTAAGGTAATTTGTAAACTGCACAGAAAAAAAATGGCTTGGCTTATGTGTGATTTCTGTAATTTTCAATATAAATACATCTGCAAATCAAAGAAAACTCTATGTCTTGGGGTTAGCCATGTGTTTTAATTTCTTATCCTGAAAATATGAAGTTTATAGGACCAGTCTATCTCCAGATCTCTGGCTTGAACATGACTTCATCAATTACTCTATGTATCCCTTATGTTCAGTTGCTCCTTTTCAACAGCACCATGCCTTCCCCACATGCTCGAGCTTCTCCATCATTAAAACAAATCAAAACAAAAGCAAAAAAACAACTTTCCATTGGTCTTGCCTTACCTGTAGATTATAGCCTTTTATCTCCTTATAACATTCACTGTCATAACTCCAGGAAAAAGCTGAGAAGCTCCTGCCTCTCCTAACCCATTGTGATCTTCCACTATTACCCACACCCATCCTGCTCCTTACAAGGTCATCAAAGTCATCAAAGACTTAATCCAGTGGCCTGGCTTCAATCCCCTTCCTAGTTGACCTCTGCTGTATTTGATACCTTTGATTCCTGTGATCACTTATTCTTAAAATTCACTTCACTCCTCATTTCTATACTACCACTCTCTCTGGTTCTCCACCTACTTCTGAATGCCTTTTCTTAGTCTTCTCTTCCTCTGTTCCTCCATTTGCCCCTTAAATGGTGATATTTCTTTTTTTTTTAAGATTTTATTTATTTATTTCTTTAACAGACAGAGATCACAAGTAAGCAAAGAGGCAGGCAGAGAAAGAGGAGGAAGCAGGCTCCCTGCTGAGCAGAGAGCCTGATGTGGGGCTCGATCCCAGGACCCTGAGATCATGACCTGAGCCAAAGGCAGAGGCTTTAACCCACTGAGCCACCCAGGCACCCCGGTGATATTTCCTAAAGAGTTTACTTGGCGCTTTTCTCTTTAGAAAATGCTATTATAGGTGATCATACCTACTTCCGCAGCTTTAACAACTACCCAGATAAACAGAAATATTCCTAAATGTATATGTCTGGTCCAGATGCCATCGTGAGCCCTAAACTCCTATGTCAAACTTTATAAGGGCCATAGTGTAGACGGCTAAACTAAAAAGTTTCTTAATCAAACTCATGGTATCTACCCCTTTACTCACTTCATAGTGTCATCTCTCACTCATTCTTCAAGTGAATAGATTTGATTCCCTCATCTCTATCGCCTACCTCACCTTCTACCACGTAATTAGTCTCTAAATCTTGGTGACGGTACAACCACATGAGTTCTCCAATACATCTCTTCTTTTCCACACCCAAGGCCACTGCTCAAGGCTTTTCCATAGCTTCCCAAACAGCCTTCATGCTACCTTTCTCTTTCTCTGCCAACCCAGTCCTCACACGGCCACCTGCTATCATTGTAAAATACAGTTTTGAGTTATAATTCTTCTGTTTCACAGAAAACTTCTATTAACTTCATACAATCTATAAAATAATTACAGATTCAGAAAGCATGAGAGAGTTTGTCCAATCCTAAGGCTACTGAGAATGTCTTCTATAGACTCTTGGTCTCTACATGCTCACCCATGGGTAGCTAGCTACACTCCAGTACAACATCTTTTCTATCCTCACAGGTCTGTGTGTAGACATCCCTCTGTGCATAATTTTCCCAATTCTTTTTCCAAAGCCTCCTCTCCTGGCCTCGCTCCCACATTTCTACTGGTGAAATTCTGCCACGAAAATGTCATCTCCAGTGTGAAAACTTCCCTGGCTTCCAGATCCAAATGAATTGCTCCCTCTGTTTTCTCATGATGATTATTATGATTATGGAGTCCTAGGGACATGAGATGGTAAGCCCTATGCTATGAGAAAGTTTCCTAAGCAGGCTCTTTTTTCACTGATGTCCTTGAGGCCCATGGTCACAGATGGGGAGCCCTGAATCTTCAGCCCATTGCTCCTTTTAGTATTCCATGCCACCCCCTCTCCCAGGGCTCATTGCACATGCCTCTCAGAGGGCACTCACCATCAGCACCATTCTGATTATGGCTAGCACAAATCAATACCTTTCTACATGAAAAGCAGGTCACTTACAGCATCCCAAATATCCCAACAACAAATCTGACACCGGTACTCTTATTTTGCCCATTTCACAGTTAAAGAAACTAAAGCTGAAAAGTTAACTTTCTTCAAGGCAACACCACATCTGAAAATGGCAAAATTCAGGCTCTGCCCCAGGTCTTCCTCACCACAGGGCTAGACTTCTTAACCATGGCACCATGCTATTGAGGTAATTCTTTTTTATTTTATTTATTTTTAAAATTTTTCCCCAAGATTTTATTATTTGTCAGAGAGAGAGAGAGAGAGAGAGTGAGCACAAGCAGAGGAGTGGCAGGCAGAGAGAGAAGCAGGTGTCCCACTGAGCAAGGAACCCAATGCAGGACTTGATCCCAGGACCCTAGGATCATGACCCACGCCAAAGGCAGACGGTTAACTGACCGAGCCACCCAGGTTTCCCAAGATGTAATTCACTTTTTATATCGAAGTTTTGCTCAAGTGCTTAGTGGCAACTGTTTCTGAAAGCCCCATCGGCCCAATGGCAGGGATAGTCCAACTACCTCATATAGGATTCCCTTTTCCCGACAACTTGTTTGGACTATTACATTTTATATTTTACCTCATTTGCTAGACTGAACTCCTCCCAGCACCTGTCTTTGGGTTTATTTTCCTGTCTCCATGCCTATGACCAGTTCATACTTGAGGCTTCACTTCCTCCTATCTGTTGCCTCCTGCTAAGTTTGTTAAGTCAAGGCCGGCTGCAGGCTGAGATATGGCTGTGGTTAATAGCAAACCCTATCTGTATATTTATATCCCATGTAGGTGGAAAGCTCTACTCATGAACACAGGAGGGGAAAAATGTAGCCATGCTGGGTGTGCCTTTGACCCATTTGACCTAGGCTTTGTTTTGTTCACACACTTTTGTACGTTGAATTTTATGGGTTATGGACTTTACCAAAGAGAAGAGAAGATACTGTACCTGGCACCATACCAACTGGGAGAGGAAACAAATGGTGGAGAATTGCCCACTGCAGGCACATCTAGAAAGTAAACAATTTGTTTCTGGACCATTTTAACTTCTCTTGAAGACCCTTTTCTGTTGCAATGCTTTATTTCACCTTCATTTTTAAAGACTATTTTAGGAGAGGACAGAGTCCCTGGTTGGTAGTTATTTTCTTTCTTTAGACTGAAGATACCATGCCATTGTCTTTTGTCTTCTAATTATCACTGTTGAAAAGTCAGGGTCCACTCTGCCACTTCCTAAAAGGCAATCTGCTCTCTTACCTACTCCCCTGGCTGATTGTAACATTTTCCCTTTATCTTCAGTTTTTTTTAGATTAGTATATCTTTCTATTTATTTCTCTTTCTATTTCTACTTGCTTAGTTGTTTGGGTTCCTTGGGATTCTTGTTTTTCTAAATGTGATGTCTTTCATCAGATTTAGAAAAGTCTTGGTCATTAGTTTTTCTTTTTTATAATAAAGATTTTATTTATTTATTTGACAGAAAGAGAGAGAGAGCATTGGCAGGCAGAGGGGCAGATGGAGATGTAGAAGTAGGCTTCCTGCTGAGCAGAGAGCCCGATGTGGGGCTCCATCCCAGGCCCCTGGGATCATAACCTGAACTGAAGGCAGACACTTAACCAACTGAGCCACTCAGGCACCCCAGTCATTAGCTTTTCAAATCTTGCTTCTGTTCCATTTAACTCTCACTTTTCCTTCCGAGATTACAATTAAATGTATACCTTTTATAAGCCTCTTCTATGTGTCTTAACCTCTCTTCTATATTTTCCATATTCTTGCCTATCCATGCTTTTTCCCCAGATAGATTCTTCTGACTTATTTTCCAGTTCACTTTTTCTCTCTTCATCTGTCTAATCTGTCTAAAATATTTAAAAAAAATCTTTGACTAGATCTTAATTTCAGCTATTATATTTCATCCAGTTTTAAAAATTTTAATTGGTTCTCATTCATATTTGCAACATCACTTTTCATAGTTTGCAGTTACTTGCTGAGAGTTTAAAGTTTGACTTTTATCTCCATGAGCCTAGTAATCATAATTGTTCACCAATCTGCCACGTTAGTATGTTTGTTTCCATTGTCTGTTATTCATATTGTATCTCATTTATGTTGTTATCTCCTCAGGTACATGCATATCTTTGATAGTGTGCTGGCTATTGTCCATGAAAACTTATTAGTAGAAATGAGATCTAGGATGACTTTATGTCCCTTTGAAGAAAATTCTAAATTGCTTTTGTCAGATGTCCAAAGATATATTAACAGTACAGGGTATCCTCTCATTCAGATTTTGGGTCCAATCAGCTGACTCAAAGCTAGGATGCAGTCTGTAGGCTGTTTTACTCTTCTTTTTTTTTTTTTTTTAAAGATTTTATTTATTTATTTGACAGACAGAGATCACAAGTAGGCAGAGAGGCAGGTAGAGAGAGAGAGAGGGGAAAGTAGGCTCCCTGTTGAGCAGAGAGCTGGATGTGGGGCTCGATCCCAGGACCCTGGGATCATGACCTGAGCCGAATGCAGAGGCTTTAACCCACTGAGCCACCCAGGCGCCCCGTGTTTTACTGTTCTTTACCTTGATATGAGATGGCTTGCCAGGACTTCCACTCTATTCCATCTCTAAACTCACACTTTGCTCCTCTTTGCCCTGAGAGGCTCACAGAGGTGCTGCTATCCCCATCTGGATCAGTAAATGCCCTATAGGTAAAAGCTATCTCAAATACTAGGCTCACACCTCTTCAGTATTTACTCAGAGATTTCACACTATCTGGTGAGTTCTTTGCTACATTTAGGAAGGTGTTTTTTAATATCACTTAAAATGTTTAAATTATCTTTGTCAGGAGAGATGGTCTGAGTCATCATTATGGCAAGTGTATACTTTGCTCTATACCTTAAGTTTGTACAATGCTTTGCCAACTTAGACTCTGAAGATTCATTTAGAAGACTAATACTTAGTCATAAATCAACTGATCTTTTAAGTAGTTTGCTAATTTTACCTTGTAAAATAGTATTTGAAATCATACCATTTGACTGGACTATTTTGAAAGATGTGAAACAACTCTTGAGTTTTCCTGAGGTAAATCTGAAAGCTAGCCAGTTGGAGTTTGTGTAAGAAACTGTCAGAAAACTAAAATAGAAAGATCCATTAGCCAAGAGAATCTGGTTTATATTTGAATGAAACGTTTCTAAATACAAATGAAAGATGGAAAATTTTTAGTTAAAAAAATCAGGTGACCAAAAAAAAAAAAAAAAAAAAAAAAACAAAAAGAAAATCTCAAAATACATCCTCATTCACTCTTACATTAAGGATAAATCATTAGTTTCAAGTGAGAATGTACTAAAGTTGAAGGTAATAACAGAAACTTTGGTCATCTAGCCAACTAATAGGAATCTCAACCTCAATCTCCCAATTTATTCTGTCCTATCAGACATTGATTTGTTCTAGTAGCAGACTGAGATACCCTGATCTCAAGAAAAAAAGAACCCATGAAAACCCCCAGGAGGCTTAATAATAATTGATTTGAAGTAGTTTGATAAATTTCTTCCATTAAAAGTTCCCTATTCTCTCTTGCAGCTAACTCTGACTAATGATATATGGAAGGAGAGTTGCATTAAAATTTTGTTTCCTTGATTAAAAAACCACAAAACAGAAAAAACAGCATAATTCCTTCTCCCTTTCTCTGCATCTATACTCAGGAAGGATGTTCAGAGCTACTGCCACCATTTTCTGACAATGAGGAAACAAACACAAAATGACAAATCAACATACTACGGATGGTAGACCACACTACAGATGGTAGAACAGAAATGGAGTTGCTAAAAAACCCTGAAATCAGCTACCTCCTGATTTGTATTTAGATAAAAAAGTAAATGTCCTTATATTTTAGGTTGCCAATAGTTGGGTTTCCCATGATTTACTATTGAAAACATTCATAATTAATGCATTTACTAAATATTCTCACAAGGCAGTATTCTGACCCTGGTTTGACTATAGACGGTGCTTGAAATCATGTCACCTACCGTAATACAAGAGTCCTGAGGTTCAAGGTCAAAATCAGTGAAGTTCAAGAGAACACGGTGATTTCTTTCCACCCGAATGACCCAGGAGCAGTCAGTGTTACGCCTGTAAGGACTGGGGTAATTTGGAGAATGAATCTCTCCAGCAGGAGCCTGGAAAATCCCACCACAACCTGTAAGTAGGAAACCCAATTCAGGAATGAGAAGAGTCTATGATGCATAAAACTTTGCCCCATGACCTGATAGCTTAGAACAATATGTTGCCTTGTTCAACCACCTGTTTTATGTTGGTGCTGAACATTGTGCAGAACTGAATATCCACCATTAATTTCATTCATCCCAACAAAATGAAGAAGGATGACTAAGAAAATCCCTAAAATTTAATACTGATGACAAAAGTAATTTTAAAAAAATTTTTAAATACTGAAAAATAAGTGCAAATAAAATCATATTCTCATAAAGCCATAAAATGCCTCTTATTTGTTCTCTAAAAATATACTGTAAGAATAACACATCTCCTAAGAATTTGGTAACTTAGTAGTGTATGCTTTTAATAATTTAATATCTATCTTTTAAAATGTAATATTCTGGGCCTGGTACAGTTATTCAGTCTTTTTATTCCTATGATATTATCAAACACCTATCACTGTGTGTCTCTATGCCTTACATATCTTAGAGTTATAATAATATAAACTTATAATAAAAAAAGTAGTATTATTTTCTAATAGCTGACAATCATTTGGGGTAATCTAAACACTATGTCTACATAATCTCATATATATATATTCCTCTTTAAATTCACACATCATTAACTTTAGGAAAGATCCAACACATTTACTATACCACCTTCGAGTTCCCTAAGTGGGGCCGCGAGGTAGCCTGGAGTCACATCTATGCTTTGGCATTTCCTAGCTATGTGACTTCGGACAACTACTAACATCTCTGAGTTTCAATTTCCTCATTAGTAAGGTGATGATTAGAAATTACCTTCCCTCATAGGCTGATTGTGAGGGATGAAATGAGATCGTGCTCACGGAACAGAATAGATCTTTGGCACCTAGTAAGCTGTCAGGTAACACGGCTTTATTAGTAGCTGAATAGGTTAACTTCTGCTCAAATATTTTGTGCATTCATTTTTTATTAAAAAAATATTCACAACAGGTAAATATTATTAGACTGCCTAAGATGCTAGGCAGAACACCACTGTATAATACACAGTAATTCTTAGATTTCACAAATCTAACTTTTACAGTTTGGGCATCTGCCAAGCATCCAAAGGTCTGTACCATGGCATGAAGTAATTTTACCCTTTGCTGATGCCCATATCTGAGGCCAGAGAACAGCCCAAAGCCCTTGGAGAGTAAGTTAGTCTAACCAATTACCCTGCTTCTACTTTCACCATGGATTTAAATACTTTCTCATATTTTAACTCTGGAAGTTAAATTCTATCCCATGGTTTTTAGGGAAGAATAAATGCCAAAGCAGCATTTGCCATTTGAGGAGTCACCAAGTTGTCACTGTGTTAGGGCTTCATACCTCTCTCTCCAATCATTTCATGACATTTATAAGGGTTCAGTCCAAGTATTTGGAGATACCTCCTCGGTTCACTCACCTCCAGGGACTGCTTGCCATGAGGCATTGAAGCCTCTGCCATTTATAGAGCTGTCGGTCTTGAAGCGGATGGCTAGCTCATTTCCAGTGCTGGAGACCTGCATGGGATTCTCAGATGATCTTTGGGCACACAGCTGGGCTATTCGGGGAGAGTGGAAATCAGGGCCTCCATAGACCTAAGACAGGATGCAGAAAAAAGGACTGAAATTAAGAGATATATCTAAGCAATGACAGCCCTTCCCCTGACCTTGTTGTACCACCAGCTCTTGAATTCTATTATCATGAGAGACTGAAATCTCAGCCTTCCTGGGTGGGGTGAACTATAAACTTGAGCTGGGTTTTCAAAGGCACTCCCTCAGCCCTAGGAACACACAAATTCTGCCACCCACAAAACGCCTGCTTATTCTATCAGTCATAATTGTACAGCTGAACTGAACAGATTATTCCAGAATCTTCCCTGTCTCCCTCCTTTCTCTTTCCACGTCTTCATAGGATTTCCTGCTTTCTTTGGCAGAGGCATTGCCGATAAAACTCGGCATTGCCGAGTCTGGCTATCTAACTCTTCTAGGCACATGGGAATAGAGTTAGCATAAAGCCACTTTGTTTGTGACAGTTCGCTGAACCTATTGATCTCCCTGTTGGATTTTTAAAGGATCTTCCACTTAGCAATTTGAATACTTTATAAAATTAAGCATGTAATATAATATTTTGTTTTTCCAGAGAGAGTGAAAATATAACCTCTGTATCAGTGTGTTCTGTGGTATTCTTAAGAGGGACTCCCCCCGATTCTCTCCAAATCTACTCCCAGAATCCCACTGGTGAGAACATGACCAAGAGCAGCTGGATTCCTCTGGGGAATGGCCCTGGACACAGCCCAGTATCTGGACGTCTCCCTCTAGATCCATCTCAAGTATCCTCAGGTCTCCTGGGTTCCTCCAACTGGCAACCATCTACCTAACTAGGACCCAGTGCCCCAGGGACACATTCCTCCCAGGAAGTGCCCCCACCTTCACCCTGGGGTCTCAGAGTCACATCTTTCAGGCAGATGTACCCAGCCCAGGGCAGGTCTCTAACTCCTCATACACAGATTTCTCACTGGGGGTGGGGAGGAAGGGGACAGGAAGATAAGAATCAAACAAAAGGTACTGAACCCCTGCCTCCAGACCTTGCCAACTCAAATTTGTAGCAGAAAGGCCATTTTTGGTGACAGCTTTTAGGCATAATGGTATCTGGGTCCTTCCCCAACCCCCACATGGCATATGGTCATTATTCAGTGCTCCAGGGAGAAAGCGGAAGAGGGAAAGCATCGCTGGGGAGATCTGTGTGCAGGGCCCTCCCACTCCTGGCCACTGTATGGCTCTCCCACCTCCGAGCGCTCTCCCCCCATTCCTCTGGCCCCAGGCCCTCGCCCACCCTCAGGGCAGCATTTAACTGATAGGGGGAATCCCTCAAGGGTTCTCTGAGGGGAGAGAGTGAGAACAAGAAGCCTACTTTTGGTGAGGCTGTGTGATTTGAATCTATAATGATGTCTTTGTCTGATTCATTCCCCCCAGCCATGCAGGAAAAGCCAAAATGAATGAAACTGCTGTTCACAGAGGGCTGAGCGCAAGGACTTTAATTGCAAAGGAATGAAGCAGGCGGATGGCTTCAAGTTTATTTTCATAGGAGGAGCTATGTTTGTGTGGCCCCCTAAGTCCCACCAAAAGCAGGACTTTTGGAGGAGCCCCGTGTGGCCCTTTATACGTACACATATGCAAATGACAGGAGCAGATTGCTTCAGGCTTATGGTGTCCTTTCCCGATTTGCCTGCGTCCCCCCCTTCGCCCCAACACAGTCCTCAGAGCATGAAACTGACGGCATGTGTTCCCAATCATCCGAGCCCAATAAACAGCACATATTTGGAGAGAACACTGAGCACAAGGCTTTAGTTCTGACAAAGAAAACTTGCACGTCGGCAAAATATTCTCTGTTTTCCCTGCTCGGGGTCCCCTTAAGATCACAAACATAACGGGTCTGAGGGTATGAGTCCGCTGGGCCTTAGAAGCTTCCAGAAGAAACAACACTGCCGCTTCTGATATTCTTTGCTTCCCCTCTTACGGGGCTGGATTCACAACAGACCATCCCAGAGAGACCAGAGGGAGTAAACTGCCCACACCAAGCAATTGTCTTGATTTATTGCCCCAAGGAGTGGATTTCCTTTTCTGTTTTATGCGGGAGCAGGCTCCTTTCTCAAGAGACTGAAGCAAAATCAGCCAGTATTTCCATGACCCAAACAATAGAACGGTACTTTCGGCTTCCACAAATAACACCAACAGTTAACGCATGACTCTTCAAAAGAGGAAAAAGATGGAAAGAATTTCAGGGTGTGGTTCATTCGACTACAGCATATGACTAAACTTGCGGGGTGGGGGGGAAGCGGGTCTGATGATCAGAGATTTAAAAATGTGTTTTTATAAAATGCTCGGGATATAGAACATTTCAAAGCCTATGGTTTTAATCTGTTTTGAACATTTCTTTCTGCTCTGTTAGCTCCATTGATTGTTACGATCAAGTCAGCATTCCAGGGTTATGAGTAACCAAACGGCTGTTGCTTAATGCAAGCGGCCACTTTCTGGACACTGAGTTTTGAGGGGAAAAAATATTGGCTCCTGGTAAAATCTGGTGAAACCCAGGTAAGCCTCATACTTGGTGATAGAGAGGTCCCACCTGGCAAGGCTTGGAGCAGGCGGATCTAGAAAAGTCAGCCGTGTCTCCAGGCCATGTGACCACCCCAGGGAACATTTTGAAACCTATTGCTAGCATGTTATCAGCAGCTATGGCATGAGGGATGGAAAACTTCCTTTTATCATCATTAGTGCAGATTTATTACAGCACTTTCCACCTGACAGAAGCATTTGCCAAGATGTCAAACAAGGTTTTTGAACAAAATGTAAGGGGGTTACTCATTTCAGCCATAAGAAGTAAGCTTTCCCAAAATACTTAAGGGCTCGAAATAGTCCCCTCAAACCCTGATTTTGATGCAACATGGGAGACCACATTGTTCTCACAAAAATAAGCCCCAAGCTGATGGGAGCCTCACCTCAGAGCTCTTTCTGCGCAGGGTTCGGACCTGCCTAAATGCAGCTGCCTGGAGACCATGCCTTGTCCCCCTGTCCCCCCAGTTGAGTCTTGCAGGGAACAGCCCTAGTCTGCTTTCTCATGTAATGGGTATGACAAAAGCCTCAGCACAATGAATCCATTTACATTTTGCCAAGTGGGCAACAATCACATGTGCTTTGGAATATGAAAATGAAGGGTTAGGAACATTTCACATTACTGTGGAAAAGTCTGCTGCCAACCCTTTGTAAGTGTTAAGGGGTTTTATGCCACTGAAAAATATCCTTGCTGGCAAGAAAGACCATTTGAACCTTCCACATGTGAGTGTTAGTCCCACTCACACTGTGAGTGTGAATTTCAGGAGTCACCTTGTTCTCTCTTCCCAAAAACCTTTCCTCTTCTGAGATGGAGTCATGACTTGGCAACACCCAGGACCAACATGAAGACAAGGGTAAAAGGTTTTAACACAAAGACTTAACCAGCTCCGTCTCTGATTTCACTTATTGCAGCATTATCCTCCTTTAGAGAGCCCAGAGCTGCTCAGTGCAATTCTGTGATTCCACATCCACTCAGTGAGGGCATGATTTGAGAACCCCATTTCTTTTCAAAGAAAGAACTTGTTGGGACGCCTTCATGGCTCAGTGGGTTCAGCATCTGCCTTGGGCTCAGGTCTTGATCCCAGGGTCTGGGATCAAGTCCTGCATCGGGCTCCTTGCTCAGTGGGGAACCTACTTCTCCCTCTGCCTATAGCTCCCCCTGCTTGTTCTCTATCTCTAACAAATAAATATAATCTTAAAAAAAAAAAAAGAACTTGTTTTGTAATTAAATGATGTTTTAAGTGCTAAAGTTTCCTCTAAAGCCCATGCCGCTCATTTCAACATCTTGTACACTGCCCACCTCTCTCTCTCTTTTTATACTGGTTTATGCGGAGCATGGAGTAGGGGATGGATTCTGTTCCAAGCTCATCCACTCACTGTCCCTGTGGTCATGGAAAAACCCATCAATATTTTTGAGCCTCTGTTTTGACGACGGTAAAATGGGGATAAAATTCCCTTTTTACCTCGCAGGATTATTTAACATTCAAATGGGAAAATGGATGTCAAAATCCCTTCGCAAACCACCAGCCATGTGCATTAGTTAGTTTGTGTCAATCAGAGATATATATGCTTTCATCCATTCCACAAATATATATCATGTGTTTTTCTGTTTGCCAAACACTCAGCTGCAGGTATAGCAGTAAAGCAAAACCAAAACAAAGAAATACCCAGCCCTTCATGGAGCTGAAGTCCTGGTAGATACGGAACACTTGTCATGAAGCACGATAGCCATTTTTAGAGCTGAGGTGATAGGAGCTTTGTGTGTTGGAAGCCATTAAATTTAGCAGACAGTTTCTGTTCCTAATGACTAGATCCCTGATTATAATAGATTCTCAAAGGCCATTTTCATCACCTGAGGGAAATGTCATGCAGTGTTGCCGCATTCTGCCCCCTGCACCATGTGGATCCCCCAGTGGCAGCTGCCATCTCACCAAGGCTACCCCTTCTCTACACTCTGCATACCCCCCACTGTCTTTCCTAAGGGAGACTGACATGTGGGGCCATAACAATCCTGAGTGCAGTCTGTCAGTGGGGACAGGAGTCTGGGGACAGTGCCTCAGACTCACACCCTTAGAGGGATGGTCTGACAAGCAGTCCTCATGGCACCTCAGAGGGACCCAGTGGGACCTGAGTCCCCCTGAGTGGCCCTCAGGGGCTCCCTCACTGGCTCTTCCCCCTTCACCCCACCTCCTGCTGTCCCCTCATGCCTGCTTCCTGGTACCATCTCCAAGTTGAATTGCCTGCCACCAAGTCCTTCAGACCCGGCTTTTAGGGAAACCCCAACTGAGATTATTAATCCCATTTGTTCGTCAACATCACTCACAAAGAATGGATACTTGTCGAAATGTCTGGACGTAGAACACAGCTGGCCACTGAAAATAATTTAGGAAGTTTTGCAGGGTGATCTCTAGTTCCACCCCGAATTCTGGGGTAGAGTGAATATGCTGACAAGCGATCTGAATTCCTACCTCCAGGACGTCAAAGTTGCACCGTGCATGATACTCCACATCAAAGTCGTGGATGGTAAGCTGAATGCTACTCCCAGGGGCTGTGGTAATGTACCAGAGGCACTCCTTGTTGGGGGGATACGTGTTAGGGTATCCAGGGCTGCTGAAGGAGCCCATGGGCCCAGACAACTCCCCGCCACAACCTGTTAAAACAGCAAGACTCAGTCAGCCCTGGGAAAAATTCAAAAATACAACCAACCAAAAGATAATTGAAAAATGTACAGTGAAAAAAATCATGGCTACAACTTGTTAAATTTATTTTTGAAAAACACTGATCATATCATTTGGTATAATAATTCTCAGTCCTTATTCTCAGCACATCAAATCCTTGGTAGTATTCTTTAAATGGCATTCTAATTTTTAGATTTTCTTCATTTTATTTAGGAAAGAATTTCATAGTAGGAAGAACAATGAACTAAACAAGAAGTGTTAGTGAATACCATGTCTCTCAGTCTTCAGTTTCCTTGTATGTAATACATTATTTTTGATTCCTTATCATATCGAAGATCTAGAATGCTAAGAGCTAAAAATCATTACCTTTCTTTGTATGTGAGACTATAGGAAATAAAAAAAAAATATGATATGTCTGTAGCAGCTTTATTCATAATTGCCAGAACTTGGAAACAACCAAGATGTCCTTCAGTAGCTAAAAGCATAAATAAATTGTGCTACATCCAGACAATGGAATATTATTCAATGCTAACAATAAATGAGCTATCAAGCCAGAGAAAGATACGGAGGAAAGGTATATACATATTCATAAATGAAAGAAACCAGTCTGAAAAGGCTCCACTACCAAATGATTCCAAGTGCATGACGTTCTTGAAATGGCAAAATTATGGAGACAGTAAAAAAGATTAGTGTTTGCTGGGGCTAGAGCAGAGGAGGGATAGAAAGGCTGAGCACAGATTTTGAAGGCAGTAAAACTATTTTGTATGATACTACAATGGTGGATATATGTCACTAGACATCTGTCAATCACAGAATGTACAATGCCAAGAGGGAACCATAAAGTAAATTATGGGCTCTGGGTGATAATGAAATGTGACTGTACGTTTAGCAGTTGTAACAAATGCCCCACTGTGGTTGGGGTTGGGTGGGGCAGGGGATGTTGATAATAGGAGAGGCTGTACATGTGTGGGGACAGGGGTAAATCAATGGGAACTCTGCCTCCCACTCAATTTTGCTGTAAATTTAAAACTCTTCTAAAAAAATCAAGTCTGTTACAAACAAAAATAGTAAATGATACAGGTCCTAACCCAAAAATCTTATACCTAAACACTAACTAAACAAATTAAAACTGGATATATAAGACCCAAGCATGGAAAACCCAAACATGAAGCTTATATTTTATGTGTATATATTATGCCCTAGAAAGTAATTAAGGCAAATCATTACAAGAAACAATCAGATATTGCATCATATGGTATATACAAAAAGGAAAGGCCACGAAGTACTTAGATATGTTTCTAGGTTTTTTTTTCCTTTTTGAATACTCATAATAACCACATAAAGCATGTACGATTATTATCTATATTTCTCAAGTGAGCAAATCAATGCACACAAAGGTCAAGTGGCTTGGTCAAGGTTATCTTGCTTGTCAGTGGTAGAGCAGGACACCAATCCAAGCAATCTGATTGCACCCAAGTACTGAATTCTACAGACTTGTGTAGTTTGTACGAATTTGGGGATTTGAGAAGGGAGAGGCAGAGAAAACTTTGTGAGAGAAGCAAAATTTGAGCAAGGCTCAGATTTTAAAGACAAAATTACAAAAAAAAAAAAAAAAGATAAAATTCGGGGAAAAAAGATAGATCCCCTTTTTTCCAATAGCAATTTTTGGTGATTAAAAAACATTGCTTGGGGCGCTTGGGTGGCTCAGTTGGTTAAATGTCTAACTCCTGCTTTCTGCTCAGGTCATGATCTCAGGGTCCTGAGATCAAGTCCTGTCAGGGCTCCATGCTCAGTGGGGAACCCACTTGAGATTCTCTCTCACCCACTCCCTACTCACACATGTGCATTCAATCGCTCAAATGAGTAATAAATAAAATCTTAAAAAAAAAAAGAAAAAACATTGCTTGCTCTGCCAACAAATCCAAGCCACCTTTTCTATTTGTTCAGAATATTCTATATTAGTTGCCAAAGTCTTCCAAATATCTCTCTCAAACTGCATCAAGACTTTTTGGATTTAAAAAATGAATGTACGTGCATTGTCACATGAGGGCAATTAAACTGCTGTGACTTCAAGCAACCTGTAAAGCTGAGGTCATGTCTCCTGTCCACACTCTACAAATGTACAGTGAATTAGGAAAAAGGTTTTATAAGGGTTAAGAAGAACTATTCCCCATACAGAATCACCACATAACTGAAAATGGCTGAGAAGAATTCTAAGAAGAATCTTTTTTTTTTCTTTAAAGATTTTATTTATTTATTTGACAGAGAGAGATCATAAGTAGGCAAAGAGGCAGGCAGAGAGGTGGGGGGAAGCAGGCTTCCCGCTGAGCAGAGAGCCCGACTGGGGCTCGATCCCAGGACCCCGGGATCATGACCTGAGCCAAGGGCTTTAACCCACTTTGTGGGTTAAACCCACTTTAACCCCAGGGCTTTAACCCACTGAGCCACCCAGGCACACCAGAAGAATCTTGATTCGGTAAAGAAACCTGATTCTAGTACAATATGTCACTATCTTCTTGAGTTGCCAGTTTCCTCCTTCCCTTTGAAAACCCATATTTTCAGACTTAAATATGTGTCACACAGAGCAGTACCTTTCCTATGGCCTATAAAGCTCCTACCTTCATTTCTGCTTAAAGCCCCATGAAAAAGCGGTTTAAAATTAGCTGTGCTGATATTGTTTATAGACTGTGGTGGATGTTGAAAAAGCATGAATGCCATGAAAGATTATAAAATAGTTTTCCTCCTAGAACAACACATGGAAAACATTCCTGAAGCCAAAATCAGCACAGTTTACGCAGCCCCACTGCACAAAATCAGGGAGCGCCGGTCACAGAATATGCCACCAAATGATGCCCCCTGGAGTCTTGTAACATAGTGACCCCCATACAAATTATCTGAAGATGTAGCACCTTCTACTAAAATACATCATAGGGAAGTGAAAGCATCCTGTTACCCTGCCCACATTTTTCCAACCCACATTTTCAGCTCCTATGGATCTTGTATCAGTTGTATCAGATTTTAAAAATCCAGTGGGAAAAAAGTCTTTGGAGGAGAACAACTTCATGGCCACATCATATAAAAGAGAATAAGGAGGTGGAAGCTTGGATAGCTCATCTCTGCATTTTTTATTTCACTCCGTTCACCAGACAAGCTAACTCAATTTTTTTTATCATAGTTGATTCATCTAAAAATCTGCATGACATTTTCCATTGTCTCTTCCAGTGGTTTTAGGTTTCCTTGTAAATTCTTCTGCGAATAATGATACGAATACCTTAAACTGGTCAGTGTAAGCTGGAATGATAATATCAGATTCTTGGCATTCAGTGATGCTTTGAAAAATCATAGCTTTTATTTTATTTACCCACTTACAGCTTTGGAGGACCACAGTGTATTTTTCCCTAAGATTTAGAGCAAACATAAACAAAGTTTACAAAACACAAAGCCAAACTGTACTTTTAGGTATGTCATGTTCTCCTCTCCTCAATAGCACTTAAGTGTGTGTTTTTTAAGGAGAAATTCCAATATTATTAAAAGTACCCTCTTGGGGTGAAAAGACTGAGCGGCAAGAAGGAAAAGATCACAAGTGTGGGCACTTAAAAACTCTGAACCTCTCTCTCCTTTTCTCCTTCGTGTACTCACTATGTCCAAAGCTTAACGTATCAAAAGGGAACAAGTTTGGTTTACAAGTTCAAGTCAAATGTAAAGTAGAATACATTAATTTAGTGGTATTTTATGGTAAAACTATGAAGTACTGGAAAATGAAGTTAATTCTGATCATTATGGTAGAAATTTCACTCTTTGTATTTCTATATTCTCAAAGAGATAGAAATAACTTTCCAGTTCCCATCCATTCATTCAGAAAGTATTTATTTAGCATATATGATACTATAAGTAGTGTTATAGAAGCCAGGGTTATTTAATGCCTCTGGAAAAAATCCATTTATAGATCTAAAAAGTGCTATCCCCACCTGCCCTTCTGTAAGTCATTAAACTCCCTTTGCTTTTCCTTCAGTTACAAAGAGTAACTTCAATACGCTTTGATTTGGAAAAACCAGTGAATTTTGTTTTATCCTTTACATGTTAATTGGTGGTAAGTTATAAAAAATAAGAATAAATAAATGGTCCTGTTGAGTTGCTACAAGATATTTTAAAAGTTATAAGTTTTGATAGTACTGTGTTAGCATAATTCTCTTTCGATACTTATTTCCAGTCCACAGATGAGAGATTTTAATGAGCATTTAGCTAGTTATCCTTCACTCTCTTGGGTGAAGACTTTGGTATTCTTTGACACATGTGTAGATGGTATCAGGCAAAAAAAAAAAATATGTCAAAATATACATTTTAAAACTGAAAAAAAATGAATGATGTCTTTTTTTTTCCCCCTATGCTCTCCTTTAGTGATAGGAAAAACATTCACAAAAACTATGAAAATTTCTATTAACCAAAAAATTAAATACCAAGAAATTAAATATGTAATGAATTTATTTGATACTTTGTTTCATAAATCTAAGCTATCATTTGGTTAACAGTGAGACATGAAAACAGCAATTTGGAATGGTATAATTATGGATGAAAATGAAAAATTATAAAGTCACACCAAGAGCTGAACTTTTAAATTATAAATGGAAGCAAATGACAACTATAATTCACAATACATAGTGGAGTTTTTAAAGAATGTATAATATGGGTCTTCCAAATTTTATTTATGCATCATTTTCCACTTAATTAGCTCTGTAAAAGGGAGTCTGTTCTAATACCAGAAATGTGATTTAGAACCTATATCAACACATACTAGCCCATCATCAGTCAAAAGAAATATGAAGATAATCTAAAAGCCCCATTGCGTATAATTCTGAGAAAGAGAGAATGTGTTCCAAATGCTGAAATGAATCGAAAGCTAAGTTTAATTCTGCCTCATCAATAACGTCTTATTCATATTGGGTAGCAGGCCTGTTTGTTTTATTTGATTTACTATTTCTGCACCTCCTGGGGTAGAAACCAGGTGTATTTTGTTTTCTTTTTAATAAAGATTGTGGAATTTTAAAATATAGCTATTTGAGAAATTTACCTCTGTAGTTGCTATCAGTGTTGCTGATGTCCAAACACTAAGAACTTTCTACATAAACAGGTATCATCATTTTACTTTCCCGCTAAATTTAAATTTGGGGAGGGGAAAAATTGCAAAACATTAAAAATAAATAAATAAATAAATAAATAAATAAATAAATAAATAAAATGGATGAATAAATGAATGAGTAATAAATCAGGTGACTCAGTCGTTAAGGATATGACTTTGATTTGGGCTCAGGTCATGATCTCCAGTCATGGGACTGACCCTGCGCTGGGCTGTGTGGGGCTTGGAGTCTGCTTAATGTTCTCTTTCTCTTTCCATCTGCTCCTCCCCTCCCCACGCTGCTCTCTCTCTCTCACTCTCTCTCTCAAATAAATAAAATCTTTAAAATAGAGGAAAGTGATTTAGGAAAGCATTTTAGGGGTCGCCATTAGGAAAATGATTAAGTGAGGAAAAGACAAACCAAGAAGCATAGAATGGAGTGAATTAAAGGTTTTGAGCGAGACATTTTTAGAAGAAATAGAGTTAGAGAAAGTAGCTCTTTATAGCCAGTTGGTAAGAGATTTTCATGGAGGAGACAACATAATTTCAGAGTTGCCTAATTTGCATGTTAGGTTGCAAAACTTTTGAAAATATAATAATATTCCAAGTAAAGTACAGGCCATGACACTAGACTGAGTTCCAACCTTGGCTGTGTTACCACTTGCATAACTAATTGAACATTTCTCATCCAATTTCTTCATCTGTAACAGCATTAACCCTTATCCTCATAGGGTTGTTGTACAGATTAAATGAAATAACCAAAGTAAGGTTTTTCATTAAGTTGTTCATTAAGCTACGGTAAAGAGAGTTCATATTTGCATGGTAGCTCATAGTTTTTCAAACAGCTTTTAATAAACACATTATCTTATTTGAAATTCCTAACAACTCTTGGCAAAAGCCAGGAATGATCATATCAGATCGTATCAGCTATCCTATTTCAAGACAAGCAAAATGAGGCTCCAGAGGGTTGCTGGACTTGCAGCTCAGATTGTGAATGCACATCTGGGGCCGCCGGCCATCTCTGCCTGGCCCCTCCACCCCTAAACCCAGTTCTGTGTTTTCTTCACTATGCCTCGTTGGGCACTGGAGCCCAAAAGCACTGGAAGGGCAGTGTTGAACACTGTCGTCATTACTGTTCTATCCATTACTGAGGGGAAAATCACCACAGCAACCTGAAAAAAATAAAGCAAAACCCTTTTTCATTTAATGTGAGGCAAATCTGACAAAATCTAATATATTAATATCATTAGACAGCAGCTGAGCTGGAATAGAATAAGGTCCTACAGAGAATCACATGTTTTTCAATTTTCATTAGTTAATCTTTATAAAACTTTAGTCGTGGTGACTGATAATCTATTTGATTTCTTTTCCTCCAAACTCCCAGTCATCAGCTGAAAGGAAGTGCTTACCTTATCAGCAGGAAGCACCTTGATCTACTAAACTCATAACAAGGAAGAGTTAAAAGCTGTTGCTAAATTTGCTTACTTGTGAAGATAGTTTAAATCTTTTTCATAAAAGGACTTTGTTAATGGTGATTTTGTTTTGTTTTGCTGTTTTGGTCTAAAACAAGCAAGGTATAAAATTTCAGAATGCACACACAAAAATTAAGCATAATCTATGTATGTTCTCTCTTCAAGGTTTTGGGTTGTTGGTGTCATTTTTAAATAAAAGAGTTCTAATAAAAGCAAACCAGCAAGGAAACAGCTAAATGGAACCACAGGCTCAAAGTTTTAGAAGTGCTTTCTGTGTTTCTCTACAGTTGCTCAAATGCAGTCTCTTGGTATTTTCTTGAAACTACCAAGTCTCTCTCTTGGCATTTTCTTGAAACTATGATCTGTAAACCAATAGTACTTGGAGGGCTGCCAGCATGGAACAGGCATGGCCAAAGCCCACTGAGGCTGGAAGAAAAGGAACAGAGACCCAAACAGGACATCTTCACATCCTCATCCTTCAACTTCCAAAGGAAACACCTGAGAAATCAGTGGTCAGTGTTAAAAGGAGGTGAAAAGTCAAAATACAGTAAAAGAATAAATTTTAAACACAATAAATCATGATGCTCATGCACTTCATTAAAATGACTGATGTGGATTTTGTTTTTCTATTATTTAAAATTAAAAATGTTCTCTCCTATAATGCCTTGAGAAACTGCTTAGTGCAGTTTCCCTCTGACATGCTACAGGGCAGCCTATGGTGGCAGTGGGCTTGCTGGAAGACATTGCCAATAAGGATTCTTCCGGTGGGGCAGGTATGATACAAAATGGCAACTAAGAGCTCAGAAGTGGGGGATGGTCCAACCCAAGGCAAGGTTGAACTATTTCCTGGCATACACAGGCCTCACTTCTGTTTCATCTATGAGATATGCAAATAATATAGGTAAAGCAATTTTGAACTGAGAAATTTAAGGAAAGGGGTAGAAAGTGGAAGTAGAAAGCTCTCTAAAATGGCCAAAGCTGTCCAAAGGTGACTGTTGCATGGAGAAGAGCCACAACAAGTCAGGAATTTTACCTGTTAATTCTGATTTTAACAGTTAATTTCCCAACAGTACTGCTCTCCTGGGATGCAGGAGAAAGGCAAATGATAGGTATCTATCCTACTAAGAGGAAATACAAAAATCAGATCACTAGACTCTTTATAGACAAGGCCAAGTGTAGAGCCCTCAGGATCCACCTGATTTCAAGGATATGATCTGATCTTAAGGATTTGCAGATTAATTTTTTGGGACATTTTGTGGGTTGGCACAAACTAGAGCAATCACAGATGAAACCAGAGAAGAAGATCAGATAATAAAAGACCAAGGAATGTGAAATCCTCCTGAGAATAAAGGAAGAAGAAAGAAGACAAAGCATGGTGACCCCAAGAGAGGAGAAAGTTGTCAAAAGTTGCAGACACTCCCATCTTAGGGTGAATAGTGTCCCCCAGAAATCAAATCCACATGGGATCTGTGAATGTGACCATATTTGGATACAGGGTCTTTGTAGATGTTACCAAGTTAAGATGAGGTCACCGTGGATCAGAGTGGGGCTGAAATCTAATATAATAGGCGTTCTCATGGGAAGAGGGAAATCTGGATACAGACACACAGAAGGAAGAAAGCCACTGAGGATGGAGACAGAGATTGGAATTATGCTTCTAGAAGCCAAAGAAAGCCAAGGATTGCCAGCAACCTGCAGGAGCTAGAAGAGGATTCTTCCCTAGAGTCCCTGGAGGAATGGCCCTCCTAACACCAGGATTTTGGACTTCTAGACTTTGAAACTTTGAAAATAAATTTCTGTTGTTTGAAGACACCCAGTTTTTGGTATTTTGTTACAGCAGCCCTAGGGAAGTTAATGTACCCTCATTCTTTTGATAGACAGGACAGCCAAACTTGAAGACTGACACAAAACTATAGCAACTATGAGTATAATACCTGAAGGAGTAGGGGTGTGTAAGCTCTCCTGACTCCTTCTTCTGTTAATTACTTCCTATTTATCAGACTGAAGTTGAGATAATGGTTGGTTAAGGATAAGGTTAGAAGATAAAGTTGGTTTCAGTCTCTTTGGGCTGCTATAACAAAATACCACAGACTGAGTAGCTTATACACACCAGGAATTTATTTCACAAAGTTCTGGAGGCTGGAGGACCAAGCTCAGGGTGTGCACATGGTTGGGTGAACACCTTCTTCTGGGTCACAGATGCCATATAGCAGAGGGATCTCTCGTGGGCCTCTCTTATAAGGGCCTAATCCCAGAGCCCTCATCACCTACCTTATCACCTCACAAATGCCCTACCTCCTAATATCATCACCTTCAGGGTTAGGTTCAACACATGAGTTTTGGTGGTAGGGGGAGGGTGGGGGTGGCCACAAACATTCAGATCCAGCAAAGTCTACCCTCGAGAAAGCTACAGACAGACTTAGGGCTCAGTAGCACAATAGGAGAAACACAAACCCAAGAACTAAGGATAATGATTTTTAGCACTGAGTAACCAGTAAGGGTTTTAAAAGTTTCCTCTTTCATAAAGAGCTCATCCCAGGCCCAGATTTTCAGAAAATCACTTGTCTGACTGATTTCCATACAGCAATGGATATGGAGTAGAGTCGTCTGTTTTCAATGATAGGGACAAAAAAAGAAAGAATGAGGCCATACTATGAAGTTAATGACTTGGAAAACAGAGGTGAGGAGCTTGAAATGGATTCTGCCCATAGTTACAAAATGACTTTTAAATGACTATAGAAGATGCCATAGAATTTCAAAATTAAGATTATCGTATCTATCTGACTCTCTCAGACATCCTGGAGCCGACTACTGCAGTATTTTACCTTAGTACATCATCAAAGAGAAATGAACCCAATGGAGCCATATTTGGGAACTTTTCACATAGTATAAATTTTAATTTCCTGTACACGAAAGGATAACAATCTTTCATTTTGACCCAGAGAAGTATAGCCAATTGTGTCGTCTCTTCATTTTGATTAACTGTGTCCTTTCTCTTCCTCATCTACGCATTCTGGCCAAATCAAACAAAGGTTCCTCAGTAGCAGTTCTTTGCTTACAATTCAGAAATCAATCGAGCACTCAATCTCTCTCTTAAGCATTTTTTAAATTATCTGAGTTCTGAACAAAACATATAAAAATGGCATAAAAATATCTTCCAAGGAAATGAAATGAGACCAAGGCAACTAGACTAATTTCTCCCCTCAAAAACACATGCCTAGTCCAGCCTAAGGCTACTTATAGCTCCTTTATGAAATCCCCCAAATAGGCAAAGACTGAAGAAATGGGTTCTCTTGATGGGACTTGCAAGTTCAACCCTCATACTTCTATTTAAAAGTATGCATTCCAATCCTGCTTTCTTCTGATTTAATTGTTTTGGCCCACAGTAGGCTTCCAGGGAAAGGCTCATGGACTTCCCCGCATGGCTTTGCAGAATGCCCCACCATCATTTACTCCCAACCTTTCCTCCACAGCCAGGGTGCTCCCTCTCAACACATGCACAGATATGAGAGGGGGCACCTTGCCAACAGTTGTATCCTCTAGCCATCTAAGCTCTGTCCAAACCTGAGACACAGGATCATTTTCTGGGATGATACCGGGGTGCAGGGCGCTCAGAGGGCAAAGGCTGCAGGCATCGAGCCCTCGAGGTCACTTCCTTGGAGAGGGGCAAAACTTTCTCAGGTGGGGCTCCTAAATTTACCCCATCTAGAGCTATACCATGTCCCTATTGTTGACCTCTGGTCAAGCCAAACTATTTGGGGGACAGCTATCCTTTCACTCCTCACTGTAATAAAACTCCTGTAAACTAGTTTGGGAAACTAGAGCATGGTAACAGATTAGATCATCTCTGTGGTCCAGCCCAGCTCAGAAGTTTACGATTCTGTCAACCCTATGTAGCAATGCCCAAAGAGGAGCACTTTATAAATGAATAACAGAGCACATACTGTGTTGAAGGACAAACAACATCAGCTATTTTGAACTAGTCATTTGCTAAGTAATGTGCTTCCCCTCCATTATTGCTACTTGAACCCAAAGAAAGGAGGAATTGTGTAATTCAGTGGGGAGACCTTGGAACCAGAATATTATTTACTTGGGAAAGACTGCGTATGTTCATTTTTAAACATTCATAATCCTCAGTGGGAATTTAGTTACAAAATCTCTTGCTATAAACTCTGACCATCTCTGCACTGCAATATGGCTTAAGCTCTTTTGCAATGAAAAGTTGTGGGAAAAACACACTTGCCCTTAGGCAGAGTGTAGCTCTTTAAGACAAAGGCTTTGGAGTTCTACACTACTATGGTTTTGTGTCCTGATTCTATCACTCACTGGATTTGTATGTTTGGGGAGGTTCTTTAACTTCTCCAGGACTCCTTCCTCAGTGTTCTTATCTGTAATGTGGGGATGATAATGCTAACTTCAGCACATTTTTGGACAAAACCTGAGACAATATTTAAAGCACTAACCAAAGGGCTCCACACATGGTTAGTATCACTTTTTAAAGATGATAATATCAACATTTTCAAAATAACATCACATGTTTTTAAAATAATTCCTTGGTCCAGTGATAAAAAGTGAGACGTCAATTAATAATGCACCAAGCATTTAAATTGTATTTTCACTCACTTTCATTTTCATTTTCATTTCATTTCATTCACTCTTTATATGGCAGTTTATTTTCATCACAATTAATATCTTAAACATTTAAGTACTAAAATCTCTATCGTGTAGCTTCTAAACAGTCTGTAGGTATAACTAGGAGGAAAAAAAAAAAAATCAGGGACATGAGCGCCTGGGTGGCTCAGTGCGTTAAGCCTCTACCTTCGGCTCAGGTCATGATCTCAGGGTCCTGCCTCTCTCTGCCTGCCTCTCTGCCTACTTGTGATCACTGTCTGTCAAATAAATAAATAAAATTTAAAAAAATCAGGGACAAATGTATTAATGTCATTACTTATATAGAGAATATGAAATTTTATTTAATCTTCTAGAATGTAGTTGCTATCCTACCTCAGAGATTCCTTCTTTGTCGTGTGAGTTAACACCATGGAAGGTGGGTATTAGTTCCTTGAATACACAGGGGCACATAAAGAAATCAAGTCCTTGGATAAATAATGCCATAGAAAATATGGCAATATAGAAGTGAATGTTCAAAAAGAGAAACTTCTGGAACAAAAATTAATGTTCTAACCTGAACTTTGTGTTTGTTCTACATTGGTTTAGTCATTTTTGGCTGCCAAAAAATTTGAAACTGTGAAAAAAAAAAATAAGTGTGGTTTCTTTTTTTCGTGTTGAATGAAAGAGTGTGGAATCCCCTGGAAAGTATGTGCAGTATCTATCAGGGATGTTGTTGCTAGGGAACACAAACAGAAGATTCAAGAAAGCCCTTCATTTGGCCCAAATTTTAAGGACTATTACAAATTGTGCAATATATGATTTGGGAAGGTCATGGTTGTTTGGGAGTTACTTTTTTTTTTTTTTCTTTTTATAACTGTTTCAAAGAGGAGCAATGGAAACAGAACTCAAACTTTTTCAAACAGTAGCAACATGGGAATTGGGTTGCAAGACTCCTAAACAGTCCTCACTGGTTGCCAGACTTAGAGCCAACGTTAAATGAAGGTCAACTGTGTGTATGTGTATTTTCTGTTGTCAAGGAGGCAAATAATGTCAGGATTTAGCTTTCCCACTCATTCTGAAAGGTCTGCCTATGTTTAATGCTGCCTCTGATTACTAGGATCTCGCTGAAAAGGTTCTGAAGCCAAAGCAAAAAGAGGTGCATGATTTTCTTAGTAAATTATTATCCCAATCTTATAAATGTCAGTTAATTTATAAACAACATCACCCATTAAGAGCTTCTTGGCAAAAAGACATAAGTGAGAATTTGCCATCAGTAAAAATCAGACAGAGTATCACAGTGCAGAAATCTATGCTTTGGTTCTACATGAAGACTGTGTTCAGTCAGTCTCCATGCTTAAACATTTGCTGTATCACAAAGAAAAAGTTCAAAATATCAAACAGATAGAAGAGGCCAGGATAGGAGGATGGGATATAACAAGTACAAATGTGAGAGAAAGGCTAGTCAGTGTTTAGGGAAATAACTGTTAACTTAAACACAACTAATGTTTCTTGAAAACTTCTCTTTTACTTAAATTTCTGTCCAAGCGGGACAGGATTTCTTTACCTTGTATCACACTAAAGAATAAAACAGTCACAGGAGTCCATGTTTTTTTACTCATTTGTCTTTACCAAGAGAGTGCTTACCAACTGACTGAATAGAAGACTCCTTCTCAATTGGCAAAGAGGCTACTTCAAAGGCTGACTGTGACAGGTGTTTTAACATTAT
This sequence comes from Lutra lutra, assembly GCF_902655055.1. NCBI lineage: Eukaryota > Metazoa > Chordata > Mammalia > Carnivora > Mustelidae > Lutra > Lutra lutra. Next base: position 22,788,781 of record NC_062285.1, on the reverse strand, counting down.
CTCTCGGGGGTGGGGCCTGGGTGGCTCAGTGGGTTAAAGCCTCTGCCTTCGGCTCAGGTCATGATCCCAGGGTCTTGGGATCAAGCCCCACATCGGGCTCTCTGCTCAGCGGGGAGCCTGCTTCCTCCTCTCTCTCTCTGCCTGCCTCTCTGCCTACTTGTGATCTCTGTCAAATAAATGAATAAAATCTTAGGGGAAAAAAAAAACATTCTCTCTCTGCGACATTGTATCTATCACTGCCCAGCAGGAAGTGACTATGAAAGCAATTCGTCACCAACAAGAGAAGGGCCTCTGTCTGCCATGAGGACCAAAAGGTGTGATTCACATCCCGGCCTGGTGAGCGTGCCCTGGATCTTTGCTGACCACAATTCACAAAATCACTTTCACTGTGAACATCATCCCTCCAGATTGTTGTGAATTTTTGCGTTATGCAGAGGCAAGGCTCAGGACAGACAACGGGAAATAAAATCCAAGTTCTTGCAATGGCTCTGACCAATTGATCTCTGACAACCTGTCCTGCCGCAGCTCCCTCATTCCCTGGAGCTCAGTGTTTCCCAACTGTTTGGTCAGTATTGCCCTTCTAGGGAAACTTCCTAGATACATTTTCCTAAGTTCTCGTCCATGGGATGTTAACATTACACATAAACACATGCTATGTATGATACATATCTGTGCTTTACCCATTAAATACAAGAATTTTCTTTCACTCTCCCAAGAACCAATTTTCATACACTTGGGGTTGGCACTGAGAACATGTGCTCCAGCTGAAATCCTTGCCCATTACAAAATTTGGGTGCTATATCCCAAGCCCCCTGCTTCTATTTAGAAATACCTTCCTCTCCCAGATATTAGTCCGACTGATCAATTCTTGTTCACTCTTCAAAAACTCAGCTCAAGCATGACAGCTGTCTGGAGAGACTCTCAAGGTCCCTCAAGCTATCCTCCATCTCCTCTGCTCCCACAGCATCATGGACTTATCCTGGACTTATTTCTACAGTTGGTTTATTTGTCTATCTCCCCTAGTAGATGACTAACTCCCTAAAGTCAAGGATGCTATCTCCTTCTTCTCTGTTGTGGGCTGAGTTCTCTCTGCTAAAATTCATATACTGATGCCCTAAGCCCCAGTACCTAGAATATGACCATCTTTGGACATAGGGCCACTATAGAGGTGATTACATCAAAATGAGGCCCCTAGAGTGGGCCCGAATCCAATCTGACTGGTGTCCTTTTATGAAGAGGAAATTGGGATATGTGAAGGGACACCAGGGTGTGTGCTCACAGAGAAAAGGTCCTGTGAGGACATACATAGGGAGGCCACTGTCAGCAAGCAATCAGAGAGGCCTCAGGAGAAACTAAATCTGCCAACACCTTGATCTTGGACTTCAGGCCTTCAGAACAGTGAGAAATAAATTTCTGCTGTTTAAGCCACCCAGTCTGCTGCATGTTCTTATGGCTACCTGAGCAAACTAAAACACTCTCTACATTCTCAACACCAAGCCCAGAACCTGGTAATGGAAAAATAAACATGCTGGTTGGTTGGTTGGTTGGTTGGTTGATTGGTTGGTAGGTTGAACGAAGGAAAAACAGGTTCTTGATAAATTCCTGCTTCCAGAGGCTACAGGCAGTCACTATAAGCTGATGCACAATAGCAAACGATCTGTCCTGTGGAGAACAGGCCCAGACTGCCCCAAAGACCCAAGTTTATTCACCCTCACACCCGAAGAGAGATGAGCCATCATTTGCATATAAGGCAAATGGATAATGTTATTACAAAGATAAGACCTTTGTCCTCAAAGGGTGAACCTCTCAGAAACCCAAGTTCATATATTCTAAGTCACAGAAAGAATAAAAATTACCAATGAGAAGGAATTCCCCTGAAAGACCAGAACTGAACAAAGACTATTGAGAAGGCCATGTGAGGTAAAGAAAAGTAGAGGGAAGTTCTAAGAGAAACACTGCTGACCTCATGGAGGTTCTTTGCCAAGCCTCTAAAATTATATTTTTTAAAAGCCCTTTCATATGGTACTACATGTCCATAAGAACTCAAGAAGGGACTGGCTCATGTTCCAAGCAAGCCAGCCATGGAGGAGGGGAGCCATGTTCTTCCCAGCCCATTCCCCTCAAGGCTTGAGAAATCTCATTAACAGCTAAAAAGAAGGCAAAATGGAACCAGCCCCCATTCAAGAGGCTGATGTCATCTATCTCCCCAAAGAAAAGGCCACACTTTTCTTTGTGAAAACCCAGGGTGACATCACCTCCCGATCACATGCCACTTAGCCCTTTTCCTGCTATTCCCAGCTGAGGGGTGCTCTCCCTTTGCAAATGTCACTCTTTCGCTCACAAAGCTCCTTGACCTTGTTTGTATGCTGGATCCCACTGCCTGTGAAAGAGGGCCTCTGGGAGGGACGGCCAGGAGAGGCGAGGGGTGTGCACAGCCAACTGGGAGGGAGGCCGCTATTCACACAGCTTGCAGAGAGCTCTATATTCCCTTCAGCAGCCCCAACGGAGGCCCCCGAGGCCGAATTCAACCCCTGGACAATGCTGTCAACACTGAATACTGTGAACCTTTGAGCCAGGCAGGGCAACTGTGGCCATTTCTTTCTTTCCAGAGTGGGATTCTCTTTGATGGTCTGCATAAAGGCCAGGCAGCACGGTTTAATCTCACATCTACAGAGCCTCTTTAAAAATGGGCCCCACAAATAAAGCCTGATTGTGCATCCATGTTCTCAAAGCAAATAGAAGATCTGTACAGTTGACAAAGAAGCACATTTTGAAAACAGGCTTATTTATTAATGGGCAAAATAGATGAAGTGTGGGGCAGGGAGGGGGTTGGTGTGGATTCTCCCTCAGTAGCAATACTCAGGAAATGATGCCAGTATAGATTCTGAATTCTCAGTGAAGAGCTTTTTGGAGTTCTTACTGCACAGTTTGGAAAAGAGCTAGGGGGTGGGGGGATGAGAGCCTGAAATGAGATATCTCGAATGAAAAGAGGGCTACAGGTTTGAAGGAGTTTCCTTCCGGCAGGGAAAGCAAAGCAGCATGCGTGCTAGAGTCAGGCGGGGTGTGCTGGGCACTGGCCTGCCATCCCCACTCTGAGACCGAGGTGTGGAAGGTCTGTGCAGAGATGAGCTTCTAGAAATACCTTCACCTACAACCACGCCTACTCAACAACATGCCTCTTATACTGTCACATGGAGACCAGTTTTTTTAACGTGTTTTGGATTTTGTCTTTGCTTGTTTTGTATTTATTTGTATTTTGTGCTTTAGTTTATATTTCAAATCCTGCCACAGGGCATGTGCCTTCAGTGCTTCAAGGTCCTACTAGAACTGCGCTCTCTGAAATCCCAAGGATTTATGTGAAAGAGAGGGTGCAGAGCCTAGCCCTGCCTGAGCCACTAACTGGAAGTGACCTGGGTGACCAGAACACTCTGGCTGCAGCTCAGCTCCCCAGCCCCTCCAGCACTCCTCCCTCTGACCTTGGACCCTAGCCACGCTGGATTTTGGGTGCCTCATACTTACCCTGCTGCCTCCCACCCACAGGGACTTCTTCTACTGGGAATACTCTCCTTCTCCTATTTGCCTATGTCATTCCCACTTATTCATACATTTAATTAATTAATTAATTAATTTTAAGATTTATTTATCCATTTGACAGGACAGAGATCACAAGTATACAGAGAGACAGGCAGAGCGAGAAGGAGGAAGCAGGCTCCCAGCAGAGCAGAGAGCCTAATATGGGGCTCGATTCCAGGACCCTGGGATCATGACCTGAGCCAAAGGCAGAGGCTTTAACCCACTGAGCCACCCAGGCACCCTTATTCCTAGATTTTAGTTTAAAGGTCCTATTCTCATGTGGGACTTCTCCGACCTCCTGTCTAGATCAAATCCCCCCTTATGTGCTCCCATGGCCCTTCTCACACTTTTAACTTTATGTCGACTCGTGAACCATATACGTGGTGGCTACTTCTCACAGACACCTGGCGGAGCTCTATAAAACCAAGAACCAGGCCTGTGGTTGGGTCACACCCTGGCCCCCAACCATAGCACAGTACCTGGCCCAAAACAGCTCTTCGGTATCTGTGGAATGAACACATGGGTAAATGTGAAAAAAGATGTATGTCTTCAGTCCATGTCTGCTGGGTAAGAAGTGGAAGAACCTCTCCTACAAAAACCTCTTCCCTGACCCTAGTTTTTCTGTTGTGGCCCCACTCCCAGGCTACCTCAAGTCAAAGACCAAGTCAAATATATAGTAGAAACTCTGTGTAAATGAAGCATTGCCTATAGTATATGATAGTTAATTTTGCACCAATCTAGATGACTAATAATCCTCTTCCGAGAGGTTCTTCCCAAGTATAATTTATATATGTGGACAGCACAGAGTTAAGGAAAAAAGGTTCAGTTCTGGTCCCATTTGGCAAAATTTTGTTGTGCAACTCTGATTCCAAGCTTAGCAAGTTTTCAACAATTGAGAGAAAGTTGTGACATAGTAAATAGGAAAAGAGAATAGACAAAGAGGTCTTTGACCCTCCCAAAGAAAGATTTCAAACAGAACTCGTAGAAAAAAATTTCCCCCAAAACTCAGAGCTTTCAGGAGAGGATTCAACCATGTCGAGCATGTTGGCTGGGAGAATCTAGTGATATATAATACAGTGTAGCCAGTAAGGACCCATTAATCATACTCCTTAGTGTGGCCCCTGCAGGTAGGATAGCTAGAACAGCCAGAAGGGACAGGAAGCAACCCACCAAGAGGAAAGCTATAACCAGCAACAGCAAAATCACTGCTCCTAAACCCTCCATCCTAATGCATGGCAGAATTACTTAGGGAGATTTTTTTAATTAGCCATTGTTAAGGTCCCACCGAGGATGAACTGAATCCTATCTGAAGGTTGAACCCAGTACACTGGTTCTCTTTACAGCTCCCACACAATTCCAACGTGTATCTGGAGTAGGGACCTCTTCCCTAGGCCCTGAATCTCTACCTGGTTAGTGTTTCTTCCTTTCCACTCTTCTGTCTCGTGGGAAAGCTTTCCTCCCCTTGGATCTCTGAAGCAATAAGGTTCTTTCTTACAGAAGCCCCAGCTCATATCCTCCTGACCTCGAAAGGTTGAGGATATTATTTTGCTGTTGGTACAATGAGCCCTTGGAGCACCTTAGAAGTTTCTCTAGTCTCTATAGATGCTGTCTTTCTACCATTTTATATCTCCAGCCTTAACATCTGCTCTCGCCTTGGTCCTCAAAGAGTGGTCTACAGAGTAGCGCCATCAGCATTCCCTGGGAGCATTTTAGAAGCTCATTTAGGATTCATGGACCTTACTCTGCATTTTAACATGCAGTGATTCACCTGCATGTGAAAGTCTGAGGAAAACTGTTCTGGGAAATGTCTGGAGCCTTTGAAAATCTGGGTCATTTCTCAAGATGTTACCCTGTCTTCTAGGTTTTTTTCACTCTCTTCTCCGGTTGCCTTAGAATCACGCCATTTCTGAATCACAGAATACTAGAGATGGACTGTATTACACAGATAAATCAATCCAGTCCCTTCACTTAACAAGTCAATCAATTTACATTTCAAGGTTAAATCTACCCCTTCGGTGAAGAGAACAGGCCAGAACTCCCACAGGCTTAATTATCATAGCTCATTTACTTTAGGAATTCCTAATCTGTATTTCAAGCTATAAGTAGCTCTGTGCTTACACCAAGTATTTTTAAATACTGAAAGCCCCATACTTGTATTTTCACAGAAATACACCAGTCTCCAGTTCATATTAACAGGCCCATCTAACACTCTTCAGTGTATAACAAGGGTATCATTTCTGTAGAGTGCTACGATTCATACAGTAAACAGACTATGATTTTAACAACCTTGAGAGTCCCACAATCCACATGCGTGTGTCCCTGCCTTGGGCTCACCCTGATTCTGACAGTAGGGGCCACCGTTTCCGTGTCTGTGTGTGGTTCCCAGTATAACATTCCGATTCCACCTTTCTTTCAAATTGACTGAACTAGACCAGCCAGCCCTAAGCCTTGGTTGAGGACTGCTACTAAAATAGTCACCAAGGACTGTATTTTTAGGTGTGGATCCCTCTAGGAGGAGCAGTTCTCAAACCTGGATCACCAGGGAGAGCAGTGAAGACATGGATTATCAGGCTTCCATAGGTCTGGGAGGGAGCCCCAGAATTTGCACTTTTAACCAGAGTCAGATGGTGTTGATGCTGTTCTTTGGGGACCCTATTTTGGGGATCACTGCTCTGGGGTCTACTCTCATTAGACTGGGCCACGTGAGGTCAATCTACACGGTTCGGAAAGCTCATTAAATGTGAATGTCCATCCTTGGAGGAATGATCATCCCTACGTGCTTTCTTTTTTTTTTTTTTTTTAAGATTTTATTTATTTATTTGACAGAGAGAGATCACAAGTAGACGGAGAGGCAGGCAGAGAGAGAGGGAAGCAGGCTCACTGCTGAGCAGAGAGCCCGACGCGGGACTCGATCCCAGGACCCTGAGATCATGACCTGAGCCGAAGGCAGCGGCCCAACCCACTGAGCCACCCAGGCGCCCCCCTACGTGCTTTCTGAACTACGAGTTCCTAGGTGGGTGCTGACATGCCCCGACTCCGGCAGGTACAACACATGCGCTGGCTGAGTGAGTTCTCTACTCCCACTCTCCTCTCGGCCCAGTGCCTCCCCTTCTCTCTCTGAGTGGCTCTCATCCTTGCCCTTTAATCCCCACCCCCACCATTCCTTCACAGCTAGGTCAGAATAAGCCTTGAATGTCATTCCATTCCACGCCCCCTTCGAGACTCTAATGCCACCTCGCCATGTCTCACCACACCCAGCTCGAGGTTTTCCCCCAACTAGAAACTTCACTCTGTTCCCCTCCTTTCTCTTCGGCAATTTATAGTTGCAAAGACTTCAGCAGGTCTCCAAGCCCTGTCCTCTCTTAACCCTGCCAGGATTAACTCTCCCAGAGCCACCAACATCTGAGGAAACGGACCAAGGTCTAGCATCAGCTTACTGGTTACCAGGTCCCAATATTTGTGGGTGTGATTGTTTCCGAAGAGAGAATTGGGAAAGGAATAATTCTTAGTCATACAGCAGGTATCAAATACAAGGAAGATCTGCACAGGGCTTACCATGAATGAACCACTGCATCTGGAATCCTTTCTCACCATGACTGACCCCGTCGGTGTAGAACAGCACCTGAAGCTGGGAGCCTGTGGTGCTCCCTGCGGGCGGCGTCTCTTCTCCACAGTAGCGCCCAATCCGCTGGGAGCCATCATAGAGCTGAAATCAAGCAGAAACTTCCCAATGTGAGAAACTTCACATGGCTGGACAGATGGAAAAAAAAAAAGTCTGCTCGTGTGGCCAAAGCTGCTTCTTGGCTAAAAGGTTAAGGGTAAATCTGCTGAGATGGTTTGAGCATGGGAGGCATCACATAAGCATTAAAAATAGATGATTATATATAGAGAGTTTTATGGATGATTCCTAAGCCCAATAAAGCTGGAAATCCAAATACTAACGTTTGACTTTAGGTCAGCCTAGCAAGTTCCCTTGAAAGTGTAAATCCAGGCACAGAATAAGGAAATGGTGGCCTGAATGAGATGTGTTCACAGATTAATGACACACGAGAGACGCTCAATGAATAGTCTTGTAATTGTAAGATCCACATATTTTTAAATAAAGACTGACTATAAAAATTGAGACATTTTAGAAAGCTATGTGAAAGAAAGGTAAATACAAAAATTAATCCCACTGTAGATAACCACGCTTAATATTTTGTTAATACCAGAAGTTTCTCTTGCCAACGCTTTTTTGTTGTTGACTTACATATGTACATATACACACGTGTCCAGGTGTATATGCGTGTGTATAAATTTAGGCTACACATTTAATTGTGTTCCCAGTTTTTCTCTAAGCATGTCACTCAACAGTCTAGGTAAACATTTTTGATGGTGGCATAAAATGTTACTAATACTCTGTTGTAGTTTATTGAAGACATTTCCAATTTTTTTTTTTGCCAATGTGAGTATTTGATATTTTAAATGTCCCTCAGGAAAGATTCCTGTAAGGGGAATGAATCAGAGAGTATCACCTTTTATGGCTCTTGATATATATCATTAAATCTCTTATCAGAAATTTCTATCAGCGTATCCCCCACTAGCACTTTACTGAAATGGTTCTTATAGGGGACCTTGGCAATTATGACTGCTATTATTTTTATAGCTGGTGCTAATAGGGAAAATTTGGGGGGTTTATAATTGTCTTAATTTAGGTTACTTTGAGGTTGAAGGTTTTTCATCTTTGTTAGGCATTTATATTTCTTCCCCTGGAGCATTTCTGCTGAGGTCTTTGCCCACTTGCCCACTAAGCTGTTTTGTACATCCTGTCATGCATCCTTTATCTGCCTCATTAATTTCATCAGATACATACCTCTAAACTAAAAAAAAAAAAAAAAAATTTAAGCTTCTCTGCCATTTCTCCTCAATCAAAAAAGATAATGATAATCTAAAAAGATTGGCTCCTCGTGACTCAAGCCATTGTATTTTCTTTGACTCCACTAATGTCTACATTGCTGTCTATTTTGTTCTAGTTACCCGTGGTATATTTATTAGCATGTGTGGGTCTAGATAGTTGACAGAAGCCATGATGACGGAACAAAAATGAGGGAAAGAATAAAGTAACACAAAAAGAAAATGGGACAACAAAACAATCCTTCGCTTCTGATGGCAGGGGGTGGAGGTGGGGAGGAGGGACAGGCTGCACTCTGTTTACTCTTAAATTACTGCTTCACTGTAAGGTATTTATTCCAGCTTCAGAGTTTTTTTGTTTTGTTTTGTTTTTTCACTAAATCCAGTCTACCAACTCCAATTCAAAACTAATTAATACAAAAGTAAACATACTGTTCCCAAGCAGAGGTATAATAAGTAAGAAACACTCTACTATTTTCCACTCCAAAAGGCTCATTCTTAACTTTGGGCTGTAGTTCAGTGACCAAAACTTTAATTATTTCAACTTTATGAAACAAAACATGAGGTAAGACTTCTCTATAACCATAATCCCTTTAAGCCTGATGGGTCTTCTGAAATGGTTGTAGTGACATTTTGAGGAACTGTCTTCTAGACTCTATACAAGGTCATAAGCAGCCCAGTATTTTTGCCTCCCCAGCCCAGCAAGGTTAAGAAACCTGACATTTTCACATGACTCGGAAGGTATTTTTTTTTTCTTCCTTCTGGAGAGGATTACTTCATTGAAGGAGCGCCCCTGAATCCCAGTTGTTCTTAAATAACACATTGTCCATGGGATGGGGGGTAGGGCAGGGGCAAAGAGAGCGGGTTTGGGGGGGAACAATGATGAATGACAATTAGTTTCCTTTTGCCTTTGGAGGGGAGAGAGTGATGCATTGAAATAAACATCAAATAGACATTGATGAAAATGCTTGAATACGTCAAATAAACGAATGACTTAATTAGTATAGAACAAAACCTCTACACAAAAACACCCCAACCCCCAATTTTATGTCCTTCTAAAGTTTACACTTAATTAAATCAGGTTTTTTTGTTGTTGTTTATATTCACAGATGGCTAACGTCACCTCTATAATTCGTTCCCGCGTAAATTTACCACACAAAAAGGAACAGTCATTTTTCAAAGTACACAAATACTGGTTGCCATGGAAACCAGTAGGTGCCTGCTGCTCCTGATTCTGTTTTCAGAGCAGAATGCTAACCACAGGACGTTCCAGCTGTGACTCATGCAACTACTGGCAAGCATGCTGGCTTGGTCCTGCTAAGGAAGGGTATGATTTCCACTGCTTTTAGAAAGCCTAAAGATCCACTCGGTGTGAACAATACTCAAGCTTGAAAAACAGTCCACAAAAGGAAACTAGCAGAACTTAAGAAAAGAAAGATGGAGATTCTCAGTTTAAATATGCGGATCCAATTTGTATAACTGTATTGAGAAGTTGTTCTACCTTTTAGAGTATCTGAAATGCTGCATCCACTTTCTGGCTGGCCTTTAAATGTATCTTTGAAGGTAAATATGTTGTATACATACAACCTCCTCTGTAGAATCTTTTCAGTTATTCTCTGAAGGAGGCTATTCATTTAGGATCGATGAGGTTTAGGTCTCCCTACCCCCCACTCTACCCTGAAATAGCTCAACCACTCTTAGGACACCCAAAGAGGAAGGAAATCTCTTGCCTAAAGCCACATTTACCAATTTCTATCTACTTCCTTTGCATGGGTTTGATAATTTGGCACACATACAGTGTATGAGGCCATACTGACTTCGGACTCCAGCTGCAACATGAAAGGATCTGTGGACCCCTTCCAGCTATTAAGAACCATACTTACAAGGCAGAAGATATAAAACTGAGGCTACATCACTGACAGAGAGAGTTGAATTTTTCTAAGAGTAAGGGTTCTATAGGTACTTTTAGGAATCACTGAAACGCAAGTCTGGAGGAACCCAGAGTCAGCTAATATGTACTTCAACTTGTTCCCTCTATGGGAATCAACTTTATGAACTGCAAGAACTCTCAGAACAGAAATGTGCTTTTCAAGTGCTTCTTTGCTGCTAAATAGTTTTACGATTTTGAAAATTTATTACTTTAATGAATGAAGTTATAATTAATTGTTTCATGTATATGAGCATGGGATGTCTAAATGGCTTCTACACCGCTTTCAAATTACAGTGAGTAACAACTAAAACAGCCATTTCTATTTTAGATGGGCATCTAATTCATACTTTTTCTAATTCATACTTTTTCTTATTTCCTTGAAATTTTTCTGCAATAAAACTTTTTTATAGTAGATATAACTAATTTTAAGAATTAAACATAGTCCAAATAGAGAAATAAAATCAAGAGTCTGTTTGGGATGATATTATTAAAATAAGGAGAAACTCTGGGGAAAATGTTTGGTCCATCTTCTATTACACATCTTTAAAAACTTAAAAACTTTAAAAACTTTAGAGTTTAACATGTATTGAAATAATTTGCCTGCCATGAGGGAGAATTCTAGGTGTAGCAGAGAATTTCCTAATATTTATAGAGAACTAAAATTCTAGTCAGTGTAAGAACATAGTTAAAATTTCTGGGAACTATACTCGGTGAGTTTACAGATTAGCTTTGCAAAGTCAGTGTCAATAACAGATTATATTCAACGGCAAGCTGGAAAGTAATTTCCCTATAAGAGCATACTAGAGTATATTAATTTTGATCAGGTTGTAGGTATACAGTCCAGTCCGGCTCTGAACTTTTTTATAGAAAATAATCTTGTGAGAATTACTTTCTTTTCCTAGCAAATTTTTTTTTCATAAATTTGGCATCATGATAGTACTTATCTTATAAGTACTGTTGTAAACAGCAAATGAGACAGACCACGTAATAGTTTGAGTGTGAGACACATAGGGAATGTGCTTAAATTGTTATTTTAACTCTTGGTCAGAGGCAAAGGGAACCAACATTTTTTTCCAAAGAAATCATTTTAGAAATAGCTTTGAGAGAAAAATATGATGGGTATAGAGAACTTGAGATGACTCACGTAAAATATTTCTCAGAAATCATCCCTGGCAGACCAGACAGGGAAGTACTGAATCAATGAATCACTTGTACGGAGATGGACGGCCATTGCTTTCAGCATGTTGCCATGACAATGTGGTTCTGTGAGGCCATTCCCCATGCATGGGGCGCATAGCCCAGAGCAAACCATACTGTGGGGGAGAGTGTAAGTATAATGTGCATGTTGGGGTGGAGGAAGATGGTGGATCATAACGGGATGGTGGCAAAGAGAGCATTAGGAAATCAGTCAAGGCTGCCCTGGGGAGATGGAGAAGGGAGGGATAAATGGTAGGGAAAGTGGCTCTGCACGCATTTCTTTTTGCTGCTGCCTCCTCTCCCCTGGCTGTCCAGCCAGCCTGCAGCCCTAACAGCGTTGCCACTGGCCCTCCAAAGGGGTGGGAACTGGTGAATTCTTGGGGCATTTCTTCAGATTTTCCCCCACCTCCCAAAAAAACAACTGTAACAGGTCCTATGAGAACTGCCTCATGAGAGTAATTATTAGAAATGTTGTTGCCAAAGTTTACACAAAAATCTGAATAAACCTGAAAACTTCAGCATTTATTTTAAATTTGAAAGTCTTTGAAATGTTCCTGTAACAACAGTAGAAATTACCAAACAAGATTCACAGAGTAGGGTAAAAGGCTCCCATTGTGGATGAGAAAAGCCTACGGGGGTAAAAACGTAATCGAATTGGGGAGAGTAAATTAGGCAGATGATAAAGATGAAAGCTAACAGAGCGTGGTAGGCTCTGGTTGGCTCCGTGATGGGCCCAGGAGTCAGGGTCCTCCATCAGACACGTGCCCCTGCACAGTGCTCCCTGATACACAGGCACATATCCTCCCGACGGCTGCCATGTGCTGACAGGGTGGGGCAGGAAATATGAAATAACCATCTAAAATTAAACAATTACTCATAATGCTGGGCCTTGCATGACAGCAAGAAACCCATTGAAGACCACATTCTGAGTTCTTCTGTGTCACTCTGAATTCGATGTCTGTCTCACACACAGAGGAGATGGTAGCCTTAGCACGTGGCAGCTCACTGCTGGTCCCTCTTAATAGCACATTGACATTTTTGTTTCTGCTTTCTGTACCTTACTCATATTAGAAGCCACAAAGGCTGATTTTTTTTCACTTTTTAAACCATTGTCTAATCACAGATCTGTGCAAAGATTTAACTACAAGAATGTTTATCTCAGCATTGTTTATAATAGTGGAAATTTGACAAAGATTCTAAATGTTCCACAGGAAGAAATGGCCGTACTGGGATGATGGAATGCGTCATGTTGTAAGTGATGTGGTATTATGAATAACACAGAAAGATACTCACAAGCTATTGTTACCTGGAAAAAAAATCATTATAGGATAATATGTACAGAATGATCCCCTTTGAATATTAAAACAAAATATATAAAGAGCAACTACAGGAAATAAATACCACCAAAAATTATTAGTAGAAATGTAATTTAAGTTGTTTTATTTTGTTTTTATTTTATCTAGGTTTTTCTACATTTTCCAAATGTCCTGCAATGACTATATATCCCCATGTAATCATGTAAGTTTATTTTTTCAAGAAAGCATTATCTTTGGGGACCTATTTATATAGCAGTGTAGATATGCATTGGTAATGTCTTTCCATTCCAAAATTCCATACACTTCTGGGTTCTCAGCTATCCACCTGGTCTACTAAAAATACTATACTGTCTAACTCCATAGTCTTTTAGACAAATCTCAAGATTAGACATGAAAATTGGTCCATTAAAATGTTATTATATAAGGTAATCTCCTTCTGCATTAATTTAAAACTATATTTTGTCCCTAATGCTTACTTTTTTATCATAAGTAGGTTTTTATTATTAATTAGACTAATTCTTTCTTTCTTTATTTATTTTATTAACATATAATGTATTATTAGCCCCAGGGGTACAGGTCTGTGAATCGCCAGGTTTATACACTTCACAACACTCGCCATAGCACATACCCTCCTAGACTAATTCTTTTTTTTTTTTTTAAGATTTTTTTTATTTATTTTATTTGACAGAGAGAGATCACAAGCAGGCAGAGAGGCAGGCAGAGAGAGAGGAGGAAGCAGGCTCCCTGCCGAGCAGAGAGCCCGATGCGGGGCTCGATCCAGGACCCTGAGATCATGACCTGAGCCGAAGGCAGCGGCTTAACCCACTGAGCCACCCAGGCGCCCCCTAGACTAATTCTTTATTTAAAAAGAATTCCTTCAGATGTTCAGGGACTAAAGACTTCTCACAAACATAAGTTCTGAGAGTTGCTGATGGAGCCCTACCCGCCTAATTCCCTCCCTAGTGATAAGTGAGATGCATTGAAAGCCAAGCCTACTCTCCCATGGGAACATGAACATTTAATTCCAAGAACCGCAGTGTTCCCTTGGCCAATTATACCACCACAGCAAAAGACTAAACATCTTTAAAAAATTATTCTGCCTCCTAAAAGCCTCAGCATCTGCTAAAGGTGGACTCAGAAACGGGGACAGATCTGCTTCACAGAACGACAGGAAATCATAGAACGCGGAGCTGGAAAGACCTAGGGTACTGCAATGTGTTCTTCCCCAGTTGAGGGAAGAAGTGGGGGAAAGACCATTAAACACATAGTAAATGTAAGCACTCAAGGGTCAACACAGTATTTTTTCAAAGAAAATTCTGAAATGTTGCAGTTGGAAATCTTTCCTAATTTAAAAATAAGACAATCAAGATAGTTAACCCAAGTCCATGATTCCTAATTTTAAAACTTGGCATTCTGAGCCCTGCGTTCTTATTCAAGCCACATGCCTGTTAGATACTGGAAGGGACCCTCCAGGTGCTTACTGCCTGTGGCCGGAGGAGAGAGCACGAGATTCAGGAGTACCAGGAAAGGAAGTGTGGATGGAGAGCAATTTCAAGTTTTGAGCCTCGGATGTGATTTCTACTGTCTCCTGGGTAGGGCGGAAGCTATCTATAGGTCTGATTATCATTCATCCTGATTCTGTCCTTCATGTTTGAGACCATCGAGAGGGGAAACACACAAGAATTTCTTTTGAATCCAAGAGCAAAGGCTATCTTTTGAAGGCTGCTGTGTCTGCCTCATTAACTGCAGCAAATTAATGCAATCACATGAAATTCTTCATTGTGAGGGATGGTCAGGAAAGATCAGCATTTCCTTTTAAGGAAAGGGATTTTGATTACATGGAGATCAATATCTCTCCTTTTAATTTTTTATGATTAAAAAAACCCCACACTTTTCTTGGGCAACGCTGCAGTATTAAATTTCTTATAAAATGCTTCTTGTTACTTTTAATGCCAATATGAAATATTTGGTGTAATTAATCAACAGATACACTTCATTCTAAACTTTTGAATCCAGATCACAATTAAGTACAATGCTAGGCTCATTTCTGGCATAGAGACATAAACTGAATTGATTGGTGTATTGTTGTCACTTTTTATGAGTGTTTTTGGATAGCAGTTGTCCTCAGAATTAAAATAGCTTATCTCTGAATTCTAAGCAAAATGCCAAGCAGTCTAGAAGCAAACTTCCTCGGACAGACAGTCGCAGGAAGCATGACTTATCTGCCCGGGAAGTGTTTAAGGAGATGCCATGATGATGAAAGTCAGCTCAGACCCTTTGCTCCTAAGACATAAAATCTCATCAGCTTTTCTCCAACCGGCAAATGGGATTTTAACCACCATGCCTCTTACATTCAGATATAGAATCCCTGCAGCTTTTGTTGCTTTTGTTGCAAGAGAACTGAGATGCCAGGGACAGAAGCCCTGCTCTCCTTACATGGGACCAATCTATGTTCATCACAACTAGAAAGACTGCTTTGGAAACTAAAGTTCTGCACTGACTGCAAAATGTTTTTGAAAGCAAAATTAATCCATCAAATTTTGCTTATGTTTAAATAATCATAAATAATGTTTATTAGCATTTAATAAATAATATTTACTAGCTGAATATTACTTTAAGCCCTTCGTCTGTGTGACCGAATTTAAAAATTCCTAGAATCTCCATATAGCAGGTACCACTGTTATCCCCATTTTAGAGTTCTGGAAACTGAGGAATGCAGAAGTTCTGTAATTAAGCCCCTCAAGAATAATTTATTGTTCCCTTCATTGATAATCATATTTTTAAAATAGTAACTGTCAAATCCAAGGATACAATAAAGTCTTCATTCTCTGTAATAATGGAGAAAAAATAACTTCTAAATTGTAATAAACATATGCAAAACTCCTGTTAGTCAATCGAATCAATATATTCTTCATTATATTTAACAGAGATTCAAGGGAAGTAAGTGGAGTAATATGGTAGCTTTATCACTTATCCTTTGTGAAAGTGTCAAATGCATCAGTAAAGTAGGCTGTGGAGAGAAAGCAAGAGGGAAATTAAGTGTCTTAAGAAATGAACCATTAGGGACACCTGAATGGTCCAGTTGGTTGGGTGTCCCGACTCTTGGTTTTGGCTCAGCTTGTGACCCCTGGGTCATGGGATTGAGTCCCGTGTCAAGCTCTGGGAGTGGCGCCTGCTTGAGATTCTCTCCCTCCCTTTCCCTTTGCCCCTCCTGCTACTCCCTCTCAAAAAAAAAAAGAAAAAAAGAACGATTAATACATCTCAGCCTTTTCTTCACCATGCGACCCCTTTACCCCCATCTAATCCTCAGTCCACTTCTGCTGATTTTACCTCCTAAGGACTTTCAAATCCTATTGCATTCTCCCTCCTCAGCATGCGAGGAACTGACATCTCTCTCACCTGGACCACAACAGCCCCCTTGCTGGATCTCCTCCATTACTTTCCCCTCCCTTCAATTTTCTCTTGAAGCCAGAGTTTTTAAAGGTGCCAATCTGGGTGTGCCATTTCCCCCGTTCACTCCTGGAAGATCTCTTGCCGCACTAAGGGTGCTCCCTGACACTCCTCACACAGCGCCAGTGCCTGCAAGACTCACAGACTCCTTCGGGCCTGGCAGCCCCCCGATGGGCCTTGCCCCCCCCCCAGACTCCCTGCGGTTCTGACAAGGATTTTCTCCTCCAGTGGACCCCAGCCAGGCTCCTCTGAACCTTTTTCCTGACTACACCTTGACCTTGGCCAATAAGAAAACACAGACTCCTGGCATACATGACTTCACCCTCTCGTCCCTACTTACCTAAATTAAAAGACTTCAACAAACACTAATATAGTTTCTAACAAGGTCATACCGCTAGGAAGACCCTACCCCCGTTAAAGGGCCTGCTTGAGAAAGCTCAACGCTGTCAAGAGAATATATGATTTGTTCCAGCCAATACCTGAGGATAAGCCCCTGACCACCCTTTCCCAGAGCACTAAGAAGGGCTTACAATCCTGAATTCTTCCTCTGTCCCTTTGAGATGTGTGTGTGTCTCCCATGACTCAACTCGGGAGTGCCTTTCTCAAGGATCCGAGAAGCATACCTTTGAAACAGAATCATCAGGAGGGATAGGACACTGGTCTCCCTGTCCCTGTGGAAGGGCAGAATCCTGGCTTCCATCACTGCTTGCCGGCACACACAACTGGCCTCACCACACTGACCCTGATTAACCTTTTGCCGTTGCTCACTTCCCTGACTCCTCCAGCTGCTGGTCCCCTCCTGACACCCTCGTTCTCCCTTCACAGTGTCCCGTCACCTCTGTACAAACTGAAATGGAGGGCAGTTCATGCTTGATCCCCCTGCAGGAGTGTGTTACTGATTAAAATCTATCTCTGTCACTTTAACTAGTGTCCAGCTTTATCTGTGACAGTTCCTCGACCACAGCTTCCCTTGGTGAAACTTTCCTCTTCCTTTGAACTTGCTAAGTTACTCTTCCTCGGGAAAGCCTTCTCTGACCCACAGATGAGCTCTGTCCTCCCTCTTCGAGTCTTTGGAGAACCCGATAACATTCCCTGATACCACTTAACACAGCTTGTAATTAAATTTGTATTGTGTGCTAAATTGATTACCATCTGTCTCCTCAGTGAAGACAAGGAAAACAGATGGGAAAACAGTTGTATTTCCACAGTCTACGTGTCTAAGATGTATTTGGATGACGAAATGAATGGATACATGAATGAACAACACTTACTTAGGGTAGTAACAGCTTGAGGAAATACCACAGCAAAAACCGAAAAGAACACCAAACTCTGTTTAACTGTGTTTAATTCAGCATTTCTCAAAACTTACTAGAATTTAGTTCCCTTTATTTGTGAAACATCAATGTTTGTGGCAGAGAGAGTTATGTGGTTTCCCCAAATCGACTTCCCCTTTGTCTGGGTTCCTGAATCACTATGTGGAAGGCAAGGAACACCTGCATGGGTCTCTAACAAGATTGAGAAATAAACTTGCATTATGTTAAGCATCTGAGAATTTATGAGTCCTTCATAACAACAACAGCTCGAGTTACCTTAACTAATCACAGTATCACAAGGGCCTGATGGAAAACGTTGCTCAGGCTGCAGACTTGGAAAACAAGAGTGCAGGACCGGAAGCCTCCTTTTTGGTACATTCTTCCATTTGAAATGTGTGATTTTGTAACTGGAAGAGGACAGGGGAGTATAATAAATAATGATATAAACATCTGGTGGACAAGATGACATCAGAAGGAGGATTTGGCAAGAGATAAAATGAATCTGACAAAGACTGGAGGGAAATGCATTTGACAGAAGTCACTGGCGTCATAAAGAGGAAGGCTTGCAAAGTGGAAGGCCTGGAAGGGTATAGAGAATGGACTGGAAGACGGTAGTGGTTAAGGTGCCAGCTAAAGATGGGGCAAGAAAGTTGAGAATCCCGACATGAAAATCGCAAAGTAAATCTGATATTTTTACATAATGACACAAACATCATGACCGTATCACCAGGCCTTGGTGAGACAAAGATGTGATTCACCTGCAGCAACGGAAAAATGAGATTTAACCCAAAAGGCAATCTTTACTAGCACTCAAAGGTACGTGTTAAGAAAACACGTCTTAAAGTAGTTATGACTTCCCAGGAGAGAGCTTTGAAGAGGGGGTAAAACGTGCTGCTAGAGGGGCGCCTGGGTGGCTCATTGGGTTAAGCCTCTGCCTTCAGCTCAAGTCATGATCCCAGGGTCCTGGGATCAAGCCCCGCATCAGGCTCTCTGCTCTGCAGGGAGCCTGCCTCCACCTCTCTCTCTGCCTGCCTCTCTGCCTGCTTGTGATCTCTGTCTGTCAAATAAATAAATAAAATCTTTAAAAAAAAAACAAAAAACAAAAAACGTGCTGCTGGAGTACAAGTGGGCTGCAGACAGTGGTCTCAAGTGCGGCCCGAGGGCTTGGGGGGACTCTCTCTACTAAGATTCCCAGAGACTTTGATTGAGTAGGTCTGGGCTGACGTCTAGAAACGTTTTTCTAACAAGATCTCCAGGCGACTCTGGAATGCAGCCAGTTATAGGGGCTTCATCCTCCCTCACTGGCTTCTTCCTCAGCTGAGACTACAATTTTTTACAAAGGAAATATGTCAACACGAGTGCAACACAAAGAGACACATGGGGGTGGCAAAGGGGAGATAACTTCAACCATCTGAACGTCTCTCCAATGTTTAGTATATGTGCTGCCGAAGCGAGCACCGTCTCTCCAATGTTTAAATGGGAAAAAAAAATGGCATTTGATAAATTCTTTAAATGCTCTCCTGTCTCAAAAAGTAAAGAAAATAGTGGAAAGAAGTACTTGTCTAGACTTATTCTGGACAGCAAAGAAGTGGTTGTTATTGTAGAACAAAACATTAGGAAACAGCGATCAATGTCCCTTGAGCCTACGATATTGAACATACCAGTCATGGGCCTAAGGTTTTAGGAAGTCAGACCTCAAAAGGAGATATGAGATTAAGAGTCACTTATGGTTTGTCTCCCTCCCAATCCCATCTTGTTTCATTTACGAGGGTTGATGGGGGGAGGGGTTTGGGAGAGGGGGGGGGGGGTTATGGATATTAGGGAGGGTATGTGCTATGGTGAGTGCTGTGAAGTGTGTAAACCTGGCGATTCGCAGACCTGTACCCCTGGGGATAAAAATATATGTTTATAAAGCTGTAAAAAAAAAAAAAAAGAAAAAAAGAAAAAAGAAAGGATGAATACCCAAGTTTTGTAGCAACATGGACGGGACTGGAAGAGATGATGCTGAGTGAAATGAGTCAAGCAGAGAGAGTCAATTATCATATGGTTTCACTTATTTGTGGAGCATAACAAATAGCATGGAGGACAAGGGGAGATGGAGAGGAGAAGGGAGTTGAGGGAAATTGGAAGGGGAGGTGAACCATGAGAGACTATGGACTCTGAAAAACGATCTGAGAATTTTGAAGGGGTGGGGGGTGGGAGGTTGGGGGCACCAGGTGGTGGGTATTGTAGAGGGCACGGATTGCATGGAGCACTGGGTGTGGTGCAAAAATAATGAATACTGTTATGCTGAAAATAGAAAAAAATTAAAAAAAAAAAGGAGATATGAGCCCACGACCAAAACATTAGCAATTAAAGAAAAAAGAAAAGCAATAGAGATAAAAAAGAAAATTCAAGAAACATGATAAATTCTAATAAAATTAAATTCTGTCCAGAAAAGTTAGAAATAACTTTGGGGGCAATAAAAGGGAAACCTCTGAAGAAATCAAGTAAGAAGGAACCATGGGGCTATATAAAAGCTTTTTGACCATTTTATGAGCACACAGACAAATGAGCTACACTCTGGGAAACAACACATTTAGAAAAAAAAATGTCTATTTTTTAAGCTATGATTAGGGCAAAAGAAAGATCAAAATATGGATGGATCAACACTTGCAGAAGAGAGCATAATGTGATAAAGGGGAAAACTGAAACATGCCTAGTAGAATTTTGAAACTAGAAGACACACTGAAATCCAATTTATAAGATCAAGACAGGCAATTCCTTTAAATGCATTTCTGGGGCTTAAGTGAATTACCTCCTGCAGTACTGAAAGGTACAGTCCCTACAGAACAAATTGTGTAATCTTGTTGACTTCATGAATGTTTAAGAATGTTTTAACATGTCATTAGAGCCGTACTCAAAGATTCTGCCTCTGCCCCCCACATACCATCTATGAGCAACGCTGGCCAGAGGACTGGCCTTCACTGCTCCTGGCCAGAGCCGCCTACTGCCCGAGGAGTAGCTATCCATAGGGTGGGCGAGATCCATGCCTTGCTGTCAGGCTCAAAACGACGAACTCCCTGTGCTGGAATTTTTGCCACAGGAGGCCCATTTGTTGCAAGAGCTTGGGCAATGGTCATGTGGAGTCATTGTTGGTGGGCCATACCGAAGCTAAAACGGTGAGGTTGCAGACATGCAGAGGAGAGAGATGAGAATGGCGTATACTCCTGCAGGGAGATGACACTAAGCTGCCTTTGTTCCTGCCCTTTCCCACTTTTTAGTTAATCGCCTGTGTCATGACGCTTCTACTTTCCTCAGGACCAGAGCCCTTTCACAAAGCTAGTAGGGTAGTTTGAGCGTATATCTGCAACCAAGAGTATAAAGCACAACACTAAAAAGTAGAGGACCGTCAGAAAACGCAAGGGAAGATATTTCAATTTCCAAACTCTAGGAAAGATGTAATTCTGGCATCTCATAGGCAAAAAGACTGACAGTAATTTTTGGGAAAATTCGAAGTTGGACACTAAAAATAATTTGTCATAATGTAGCAAAGAAAACCGTGATTATAATAATAAATGGCCAGTACTTATCTATGAAGTAGACTATAATAACACAGACTTTTCTCTGTGACAGTATCAGTAGGATGGTAGGTCCAAGGGCTCACGGACACTCCCTCATGTCACCTCTGAGGATGACAGAGAATTTTGAGTATATACATAGGGGATATGTGGTGTCATGGCTAAAAGCACTGGCCCGGCATTATAGGGCCTGGTAGAAAGCCTGGCTTTGACACCTCTAATGTTTGTGACTGTGGACAATCTGTATTTGCCTCAACTGTCTTGCCTGCCAAATGGGTAATATTTCTTACATTACATTGTTGCTATAATAATTACCTAGCAAATAATAAGTGTTCAATAAAGATCATCAATTATTATTGCCAAGTTTTTGAACAATGCTATACCTAAAGTGTTTAATAATAGATCATTTTAGGGATGTCCGGGTGACTTAGTCAGTTAGCCATCTGACTCTTGATTTTGGCTCGGGTCATGATCTCAGGGTCCTGGGATGGAGCCCTGTGTCAGGCTCCACGCTCACAAGGTAATCTGCTTGAGGATTTTCTCTCTCCTTCTCCCTCTGCCCCTCCTGTTGCTTACACACACACTCTCTCTAAAATAAATAAGTAAATGTTTAAAAAAAAAAAATAGACCATTTTAACCAAAGAAACACACCACCCAGGCACCATCTTGTCTGACATTTTTATCAATTATTTTTGAAGAAGTAGTAGGCCAATGCCAGTAAGTCTATATACAAATGAATAATGTTCTACAGACCAAAGAATCGGGGCTTACAAGGCTTATGATGTGTTTCTATTCTCAGGCAAAACAGTCAAATATAACTTACTAGGAATAATTTCCCATGTATGGCTATATGAAGCTATTATAGTTCCTGTAAATGTGACCTGGAGAATACAAGTATTAATATAGTCCAATGTTATAACTTGATGAACAATAAGCCCATATAACCTCAGCCTATGAAACCAGAAGTATCTGAGCCAGATGATAGAGTTCCAGCATGCCTGGCCCTAGTTGGCTTCATTGAAGTGTCGAATCCAAACCTGAGCCACATTTTAAGACACACTGACAGTGGCGCCTGGGTGGCTCAGTGGGTTAAAGCCTCTGCCTTTGGCTCAGTCATGATCTCAGGGTCCTGAGATCGAGCCCCACATCGGGCTCTCTGCTCAGCGGGAAGCCTGCTTCTCCCTCTCTCTCTGTCTGCCTCTCTGCCTGCCTGTGATCTCTGTCTGTCAAATAAATAAATAAAATCTTTTAAAAAGAGAGAGAGAGACGCTGACATACAAGAGAACATGCAGGGAGGGTGTCCCCTGAGAGCTTGCCTCATGAGGACCAGTGAGGGAAATGCAGCACAAGGACTGGAGAAAAGAAGCTCTGACTTCATGCTATTTCCTTGGGAAAACTCGGCGAATTTGTGGGCTTAAACTCCCATCTACACTCACTGTGCTTCTTGACACTGTGGTCTCTCGCTCCTGCTCCTACCACCCTTCAAATACTGGTCTGCCCAGAGTCACACTGATCACCCAGAGATCCCATCTTGATCCCCTGAGAGCCTCTCACCTTGTCCATCACAGTCACCTTCTGCGATGCTCTCTGCCCTCAGTATCCATGACACAACAACCTCAGGGTTTTCCTCCTTCCTCTTCCCACCACACTCGTGCTCCAGGCTGACCTCACATATGCTCGGGATTCCCTGTACATCTCTGTGCTGATTTCTCCCAAATCCACCACTTTCATGTGTATATTCAATCACTTATTAGAAGTCCCTTCTATGCAGAGACCCAGACTCAAAATAAAAATTAAAAAATTGAAATGCAGTTGTAGTATACGCAAAGAATCCTTAAGGTTGACTTCCCATAATTGCATGGGCAATCTGGTCTTATTCCTTCAGGCAAGTGACCCTTGCTCTCATTGAATTTAATTTCCAAATCTTCCTCTCATTGAATTTAATTTCCAAATCTGAATCATTTTGTTTTGCCCAGAGGACAAATAATAAAGGATTTTCTTCCCAGTGGGATCTCTACCAACCCACACCCCTCAGCAAGGTTGGGCATAATGTCTGACCAACACCTAATCAAGTCCTTTCGTAATTTCGGCTTTATTAATTCAAAATAACTCAATTCTGGCTGCCATAAAGTCACTCAACTAGGATCTGGCTCAGTTACTTGAAAAACCCTTCAACTAGAAGTTATTAAAATAATGGAAACTAGATTTTGTGTTTCTGGCTTTTCTCTTCTTAAGTAGTTATTTGTGCTTTTAAAATTTTCATCATAGACCAGCCATTGTAGGAACTGCTCTGGCCTTGCCCCTTGGCTTACAGAAATGGAAAAAATCTCCTCCCTCTGGCAACAGTGTCATTCTTTGGAAGGCTTTGCTGAACTTTTGGTTCTCATTCTGTGTTTTTGCTGCTTTCACCATCAGTGTTGCACAAGATACACGGCATGCCTCTAATGTCATCTACGAAGGGGCTCCACTGAGCTGCTCTGTGGTTGCTGGAGTAAGTATCTTCATTTGACAGTTTTTGGACACCTCCAAAAAATTATCTGATGGGCCTTTTTGTTACCCTTCCTTCCTCAAGTAAGTCCAAAGAGGTGGAAACCAGTCCCTGGAAAAGTTCCATCTCATTTCCTCCCCCACTCTTTCTTCCAAAGCCTCCTGAAAGTCCAGGTCGAAGTTTCCTCCCTCTGCAGCTTCTGCTGTTGTCTTCTCATCAAATCGCTCTCACGGTGCCTGGCATCTCACTACACACACAAGGCCATGAGTTCTCTTTTGGTTTGTGTTCAAAACTATGCAGTGTATGCATAGGAAAGATATAAAATGGTCTGTCTGGAATTCAGTTCTTTCTTGCTAATTAACATCTCTCATTAGGCTGATGCTAAAATATGGCTGTGAGAGTCAATTCATCCTGAACTTAACGACTTCCTATTAAGATCCCAACTGTATAACCAATGCTGGGTCAGAAACTCAGCGGGAGACAGCTCACACCTTCAAAAGGGCATGTGGGCGCAATCACAGTTGGCAAAAATGCAGTAAGATAAGTGGCTCTGTTTGTAGTAGGAACAAGGGGCTTTGAAAGCAACTCTTCCATTTCCTCTAAAGAATGAACAAGATCATATCATGTGAAGAAAAGAAAAGGATATCTACTCCGGGTAAATGCAATGGGACAAGCGTGCCATGAAGCTTGTGAAGACCGTAGGAACACTAGATCAAGAAAAATGGACTTTAAAACCATTGTCAAGTTCATGCTTGTAATGTTTGATGTGTCGTATTTTCTTTGAATACTAGTAAACATCACTTTCTAGTGGGGAAACCCTATGGCTATAATTCTCTAATATTGAACTTTTCTAAATACAAAGCAAGATTTCACCCCAAAAAACTATCCCTCAGAAACAAGAGACTCCCTCTATTTAGAACTCCCAAGTCTCTCACAGTACAGGCAGCTTTCTCTTTGTTTCCCCTTGTTTTTCTTTTTCTTTGATTTGAAAAACGAATGGACTCTTTGGAAAAGATATGTTAACCTCAAACAGCCTCAATCAATGCTCAGTTTCCTAAAGAACTGGTCAAAAAAAAAAAAAGTAAGAAAATTTTGCAAAGATAAAGGACTTTTTCTGAAGAATTGGTCCTTAAAGTTACAAGGGCTGGATGTTCGAAGTCTTTGTAAGCAAGACTTCAAAAAATCACTGATCACCCTAAGAAGAAACCCGCTAAGTAACTGTGTTGTAGATAGGTAGCATGGGTTGGGGGAGATGTCCTAATGCTATCAGAGCGGGTACTTGTCACTTTAGAAAAGATTTTAGTGAAATATCATATGTGGATTCAAAAGTATTGTTCATATTATATATGAACAACATAGAAAAATACGAAAATGGTATGTTAAGTGGACTTAAAAAGTGATTTTATTAATGATGAGAACTTGATGTCAAAATACTGTTAGTGGTTTCAGTAAAATTATCTTGCAGAGTGCGAAAGTGGATGCCATAATTTCTAACTAATATAATCGCTTATAATTTTACATATGAATGCATAATTACACTCACAAATTAAGCAAAATAAGTAGGTGCCTAACTTTTCAAGCTATAGCCCTAAAAAGTCACACATGGAAGTTAGCAAAAAAGCTTTTAAGAATAAAGTATCTTTTTGTAAAAATAGGAGATTATCTGATATTTTGGGCTACCTAGTTCTCAAGCAGTTTTCATTGAATAGCATTGTATACTAAGAGTTGAATAAATGCTACAGGTGGTCATTATCAGAACAAATAGAAATTTCCATTTTACTGAAGGAAAATTAACTGAAATGCACTTAAATTTAAAAATAAAAACAAGGCTCAAAATCATGATTTCTAGTATCAGGCAAATTAGGTATTAGATAAATCCAGGTACCCAAACATTTTCTGATATCCTGTTTATAGACAATAAACATAAAAACAAGTTAACACAAAATTAACACAAATTAGAAGTTATTCCTTTACTCCTGGATTATTGAAATAATAGGAGGTCAGTCAGCCCAGAAATCATATTGAAACCTAAAAACATAGACAATTCTCTGTGTATTTAATTTAGTAAATTAGATATCCTTAATATAACATGATGCAGTGAAAGAGACACGAGATATACCTGTTGAAATACCATGGGTAGCTGGAGGAGTGTGGATGCATAGAGCCACACAGACTCAGTTCTACAGAGCACGATGATTTCTAGTTTGGCTTGCCTAACTTGATCTGAAAATGCAGTGGTTTATTTAGCTTTAGAATACATACCTCTAAATAGTCTGTCAAGCAGTTTACATGATTTTCCAATTCAAATGCCAAAAATGTGTAATTCACCGTGTTGCCGGTAGTTGCCTGGATGGTCCAGTTGCAACGCTGATTGTCAGAATAGGGACCTGGATAATGTATACTCTCTAAGAGGCCGTAGGTTCGGTTCACAATCACCACGTTCCTACATGCTGAAAAAAGTAACCAGGATTATTGAGAACCACCATCATGTATTTCATTGTTGCTCCCAGATGGGTGAGATTTTCCTTTAAGAAAACATCTAGGGGGTATGGAGAGGGTAGTTGGGTTATGGACACTAGGGAGGGTATGTGATATAGTGAGTGCTATGAAATGTGTAAGCCTGACGATTCATAGACCTATACATATGTTAATTAAAATAATTAATAAAAAAGAAAACTAGATTAAAATATATACATAGTTTATATATTATATGTTTGTATATATTATGTATATACATATATATAGTATATATGTTTATGTGTGTGTATATGTGTATATAGTACATTTTTATAGTGAAAGGGTCTCCACTTAGAATAAACATAAAATAATACTTCAGTGAACTCATAAATTTTAAAGTGTCATGAAAATTGCCTATTAGGCATCAAATTCCCGTGAACTGGTAGAGAGCAGACTAACTCAGCACTACTCAGAGAGCAGTCTGATTTGTTTATTTACAAAAGTGCATTAAATATTCTATGCTTCTGTTTTTCTAACTTCAATGTTTGGAAGGAACAGAAATCCTGACCTTTAAATTCAACAGCTTAAAAACACGAAGTTCTATGTGAATGCTAAAAATGAGTAACAGCATGGCTTTGTTGAACATTCAAAAGTCAGCATGAAATTCACAATAAAGGCTCCATTATTCCTCTAGTTAGTCATCAGGAAGTACCAAATGAATGGAGGGAATGTAAAGGATGTGAAGAAGAAACGAAAATCTTAAATTTTGAAAAAAGTCTTCCATCTACGGGTGGCATTTTCCTCGGCTGAGTCTACAACAACACTATACCAGGTGCCTCAAGGTGTGGCTAGTCCCGGGGAGTCAGTGCCAAACACAACCCAAACTAAGGACTTGAACAAGGCATATACATCCCTTTTCTCAAACCTTGTCCACATTGTCTGTATGATGTGTGATAAAAGAGAATGAGAAAAATAAACATTATACTGAAAAAATGGTCTCTGAAAAATGTGGTTCATATATGCATTTCTACTACTATACTCTTCCTGACAGATGACTAGAATATATATTTCATATATATATGAAATCTTTGGTATGGAAAAGTATACCTTTGTAGCTCTTCAGAATCTTTCTTTGCTAGATCAGGGGAATACTCAAACTATTTCTCATTAGAGAAATTTCTCTATTCTCATTTCTCTATTCTCTATTCTCATTTCTCATTTTGTCCACAAAGGAATTCTAAAGGACAATGTCATGGTCTTAAATGCCTGTGAGAAGTTACAGCAATCAGGCAAAGAGGCAGCGTGTGCTACAATGCCTACAAGTCTGGGCAGAGGAAAATATATTCCATGAAACCATATGGGCTGCTCTCAGTGCTCAGAAATTTTACTATCTGCAAACCTCCAATTTCATATGGCAAATTTTACAGAAAATCTCACAGGTTAGCTCTGATTTTGCCTTTAAGGACCTATATTCCATGTACGCTATTACTCTTTCAGTATTCCGAAATTACAAGAGAAAAATAAAATAATCACAGGAATAAAAGGGAAGAATCTTTAATAAACAATCAGTCTATAACCAAGAAGCAAATTACCACAGCAATAATAAAATTAGAGACATGATTACATGTTTGACCAAAAAGATCTATCCCTGAGAGAATTTAGGAGAGCTTTTCATACACTATGCTGAACTTCTGAAGAATAAAGCATTTTATCATTAAAACTCAGTATTCAAAACTATCTAGAATTCAGCCTAACCCTCAACTGTAAGTGAATGTGAATATTTGCAAATTCACACATAGTCAAGATCAAACATTAATATGCTTTCAAAGAATTCCAAGGGATTTTGTGTGTTCAGTTTATGATCTTGTGACTTTCAGTTCTATTTTTATGTAACTGTGTCAAAATATAGATAAATTTAGGTGTAGTGGACAAGGAATGTACTTTCAAAACCACAAGTGTTTATTAAGTAACATAAATTCAAGGAAGCCTTGTTTTCTTTAAATGTCCATCTTGAGACTAACATAAGAAAGTATTTAGTTCTAGGGGCGCCTGGGTGACTCCATTGGCTGGGCGACCAACTCCTGATGTCAGCTCAGGCCATGAACTCAGGGTGATGAGATGGAGCCCTGCTTCTGCTCTGTGCTGAGCATGGAGCCTGCTTGGGACTCTCTCCCTCGGTCCTTCCTCCTTCCCCCTGCCACTTGCTTGTGTACATGGGCATGCACACACTCACACTCTCTCAACTCTCAAAAAAAAAAAAATTAATTCTAAACCTTGAAGGCACTTTCATAATGGCGTTGTTTAATCTCCTTTTAAGAAATCATGGAACCTCAGAGAAGAAAAGTGATCCTCTCAGAGATTAGGAGCCAGGAAAAACCTCTGGGCTCCTTGACCCTTCATACAATATTCTTTTCATTCTACCATGGGGCCTCATAGGAAAGTAGATTTTAAAATGACATCTCTATAATGACCAGCTTTTTCCACAATAAAGACTGTACTAGGAGCACCTGGGTGGCTCAGTCAGTTGAGCCTCCACTCTTGGTTTCAGCTCAGATCATGATCTCAGGGTCCTGGGATCAGCTCTCCATGGGGCTCTGTGCTCAGCAGGAAGTCTGCTTCAGATTCTAATTCTCCCTCTGCCCCTCCCCCAACTTGCTCATTCTCTCTCTCTCTCTAAAATAAATAAATAAATCTTAAAAAAAAAAGAATGTGCACTTTACATCTGATTTATAAGAATATAGTTTTCCTTAATAAAAATTAAGGTACCATTTGGGGCTCCTGGGTGGCTCAGTGGGTTAAGCCTCTGCCTTCAGCTCAGGTCATGATCCTAGGGTCCTGGGATTGAACCCTGCATCGGGCTCTCTGCTCAGCAGGGAGCCTGCTTCTCTCTCTCTCTATGATGCCTACTTGTGATCTCTCTCTCTCTCTGTCAAATAAATAAAATCTTTAAAAAAAAATAAAAATTAAGGTACCATTTGAAGTACAAGACCAAAAAACCCCCCAAAAAACAGTGTGGGAGATACTATGTACAATGGAATAATGTCTAACTAGAAGATTGTAATGTTTGATACAAATGAAAACCCGTTTGCCGTTAACCTGCTATGCTGATCTTTAGCCAAATAGCAACTATCTCAGCATATTAAATACTCCATTTTGCATAGCTTACCACATGCTTTAGTTATATGGCATTAAATTTAATGCTAAGCAGTTTTCTGTCAAATCGAATTAAATTTTCTCATAGAGAGCAAAGATTTATTTCAATTGCTCAAACCAATGGGTTATACTCATTTCCATTTGTTTCACTATCAGGAGATTGAAGACCCACCAAAGGCACGGATGGAGCAGCCAGAATGCGTACTTACTCTGCCGGTATTCGGCTAGGAAGCCACCTCCTTGTTGACCTTCATCTGTCCTGAATTTTAAAAACATGCTGTCTCCACTAGAACGGATGAGAGGCGGTTTTTCATTCCCACAAAGCTGACTTAGCAAATGAGAGCTGGTACTTGGGCCGTCGTACACCTTTAATAAAACATTTTAAAATGTCAGATGATTGTGGCCATAGACATTATCTAAAAGACTCCAATTCTTAACAAGTGGGAAAATACATGAAATGCACGACATAACAAAAGAAGAGCCCTGAATCAAAATATCAAAATATCAAAAATTATATTTAAATGTCTATAAACGTAGGTAGTGAACTTGGGCCGTTTAGCCATGGCTGTGTATAATGATAAGGGTGTAAACCCAGGCTGAAATTTGAGGGTTAAAAATGAAAGACTAATATGCATTTTTGAGACCATAGTTGTTTTCAGCAGTTCTCCTTGTTTTTAATTTCACAGTTTATAATTTATGACATTGTAATACATTTTCATTTAGTTTTTTTTTAAATGGTCAAGGATGGATTGCTGCTACTTATGAAATCCTACCTGATGACTTCAATTATCCTCTCTAATTCACCAATATAGTCCTCTACATTGTTATTTTTTTAAAAGAATATGTAGAAATGACTCATTTTGGGAGATTTTAATCATATTTTCACAGCCCATATTCAATATATTTTAAATACTTAGTATACCAATGCCGTACTTAGAAGGCTGTCATTTTCATCACATTTTCTTTTTTCTCTTTTCTTTTATTTGAACTTTCTATGTGGATATTTTAAGTGTTCCCATTTCCTGAATTTCAAAGAAGGAAAAAATGCTTCTATGTGTGTGTGGGCAAGATGGGAGCAGTGAAATAAACCACTGAGCTCCATACATACCGCCAGATAATCTGACGTGCAGTTTGGGTGATGCTCCAAGTGAAAGTCTTCAAATTCCAGTTCGAATGGGCTGCCGTGGCTGGATTTCAACCTCCAATAGCATTCAGAGCTGTGGTAGTAGGGCATCGGGTAGTTGGGAGAAGTGAACACGCCAGTGGGAGTCGTGAGATTGCCCCCACATCCTACAGGAGAAAGAGATGAGATGACCCAGATGTTTTTCTTCTTGGTAAAATGGAGTTCTCCTATCTATATTAAACTGGGGTTACTGTTACTCTCTTTTGTGGCAGAACACAACTGCATCTCCAAAGAGTAACTAGCCTAGGTCAACATTCTTTCTTTCTCCTAATCAAGATGACCAGCTGAAGGAAAGATACCATGGAATCAGGATATTTCCCCTTGTTCCATCCTCGAAAACAAAACCAAAACAGCGGCTGTTAACTCAGAAATATTTGTAATGTTGAAGTTTAGTACAGACAGTAATGACAAAATACAGCTGAAAAAAAAAAAAAAAACTGGATGAGAGCATCGAAGTCTATGAATCAAGAAACCAATCAGACCAGATTCTCCAAGGAAAGACAGCTCTTTCCCATTTACCTGTCAATGATCCATCCCAGTTAACTGAGAATCCAGGCCCTGAGCCAAGGAAGTCACTCTTAAATTGTAACCATAGTTTGTTGCTGTGAGAGATGATTCTTGGAGGTGGATTTGAGCCACAGTATGTTCCCAGGGATGGTGAACTTTCATAGCCTCCATCTCTGTGGCAAAACACAGATGAGATCATTTATTGGTTATTGATAATATTACTGTATAAACATTTAATATTATTTGAACTTTGAGATTGCAAACAGATCAATTTATGTCAGTCAACCTTTCTTCAGAATACTCCAAGTCACAATTTCAAGTTTTCAATTTTTCACTTTATTATATAGCATTTGAATTCCTTAATAAGGAACATCATTTTTGGTTCATGCGACATTTTATATAACCAATTTCAAGCTGAGAAAAGCATCTGGCAAATGTGTCAGAGAACACAGAGAGAATGAACATGTAGAAATTACATACATAATATGTAATGGGATAAAGAAACCATAATTATTAACAGTATAAACAAATGTTACTTAATTTTACAGAGAAAACTGGAAATTTTTTCTTTCTATTTTGAATTTTTCAAAATTTAATCTTATATTTGACATATTTAGCAAAATTTTGAAAATAATTTTTCCCCAAGAACTTTTCAGAGTCTTATACCTACTTTGTAATATGGAGCTTTTCAAGCTTAAAAAAACGGGGGGGGGAGTGACTCAACATTAAAATCTAATGATTAATTATTGCAAATTTAGAATTTATGTTATTTTGGCATGATATGATACAATTGTGGTTTATTATTTTAGTACCTCACTTTACATAATAGAATAAAATGTATTATAAAAAAGTATAATATTCTAGGCTTTCAAAAAGCCAAATAAAAAATTTAACCAAATATACACCAAGTTGATTAGCCTGATTAATTCAATGTAATGATCTGAGTAGAGAGCAATATATAGGTTAACTTACTTTTACTGCAAATATAACTTTTTAAACTCATTCTCTCTAAATACCAAAGAAGTAAAGAAGAAAGGGTCTCACACTAAAATTCACAAGCCTAGACTTTTATTAGTTGAACACAAAAACTTTCTAAAAACTTTAAGGTTGTTATCTTACCATCATTTTTGTGATATAATTAGACCAAATGTACAATGAACAGCCTAAAATTTAAATTTATTTTCCTATAAAGAAAGTAGGTTTTTAATAATTGCAAGGACCTAATTTCACAGTAGTAGTACATCTGTTTAATCTGTCCAAATAAAATCTGGAGTTTATTTTCAAATATTCTCAATAAAATAATCACTTCAAAATAACCACTGAAACTTATGCAATTTCCTGGTTTTCTTCTGTTAAATCAGGGTCCACATGGAAAACTTTACATCTTGCAAGAAAGGGCACAACAGTCTGCTTTAGAGAGAATTTCCATGTGTTTTCTTTACCCTTTCCAGGAAAGATTATGAATTAAAACCAGTAACAGAAAAGGTGATGAAATAAAGGCGCTTACCTGATTTCCACAAAATCTATACAGTGCCCACCAATGGCCTCCTCCAAAGAGAAATTTGTGAAGTGTAATGCAATCTGTTGGCTGGTTTCCACCGTGATCCTATAAACGCATTTCCAATTGTTGGGATAATTACCAGGGAAGTTTGGAGAAGTGAAAGTCCCAGATTCTTCTGTATAGTTTTCCATGCATGCTGTGGAAAGAAATACAGCATAATGGAGAAAAGAGAAAATAACAGGCTATATCTATAAGACATTCAGTGATAGACATTTCATCAATTTATGCCAATGTACTTGATTTTCAACAGGCCATTGAATGTTAAATAATGATTTCCTTTCAAAATAAAGATTTTTTTTTAAATCTCAAAGGCAAAAGTAATTATTAATAGTAAGCCTAAGAGGGGCGCCTGGGTGGCTCAGTCGTTAGACGTCTGCCTTTGGCTCAGGTCATGATCTCAGAGTCCTAGAATCGAGTCCTGCATCCGGTTCCCTGCTCTGCGGGAGGCCTGCTTCTCCCTCTCCCACTCCCTCCGCTGTGTTCCCTCTCTCACTGTGTCTCTCTCTGTCAAATAAATAAATAAAATCTTTAAAAAATAATAGTAAGCCTAAGTAAGCTACGTAGTACAAATCGTTACATATATCCAAACTTTTTAGACCTTGGAAGTGTTATAATGTTTTAATTTATGCACATTAACCTAAACATTAAACATTAGGCTCAACCATGGAAATCATAGAGGGGCGCTAGAAATAATTCAGTTCTGTCCTCGTTTTCATAACCTTCCTTTAAAATGGTTTTCATCGGGACGCCTGGGTGGCTCCGTCGGTTAACCAGCTGCCTTCTGTTCAGGTCATGATCCCGGCGTCTTGGGATGGAGCCCCACATCCGGCTCCTTGCTCATCAGGGAGCCTGCTTCTCCCTCTGCCTCTGCCTGCCACTCTGCCTGCCTGTGCTCTCTCTCGCTCTCTCTCTGACAAATAAATAAATAAAATCTTAAAATAAATAAATAAATAAATAAAATGGTTTTCATCAAAGCATGCATTTATGAAAAATGACAAAGCAGGTATCTCAGCCACGTGAAGAATAGAAGGTAAGTATTGGGAATCGGGCTGAGCTTGAATCAATGCCTCCCTCAAACACGGACAAGCTATGTGACCTTGGGCAGATTACTTCACCTCTCTGAGCCTCATATCCCAAATGGGGATGACAACTATATTTGACTCTACATATATGTGTTAGAGAATTGCATAATTAAATGGCTTGGCACATGGTACATGCTCAATAAATGGTAGTAATCGTCATTATGTTTCAAAATAGTTCAGAAAAGTGTAGAAAAAGTAGAACATAAACGATAAGGAATAAATCAGATATTCACATTAAACATTACGATACTTGGAGGGCTCCCTCAGTGGCTCTCTTGGTTAAACATCCTGCTCCTGATTTCAGTTCAGGTCATGATTTCAGGGCCATGGGATGGAATCCCACATCTTGGCTGCTGGAGAGTCTCCCCCTCTCTCTCTCTGTCTCTCAAATAAATCCTCAAAAAAATAATACTTGGACAATTTTATGCTGTAATTCAGTATTAACTGTTCTACTTTTAAGAATTTTAACTTCACCTATTCAGTCCATCAGGCTCTCTATTTACCAACCAACCCATTCAATCTCCTATGCCCTTCAAATCTGAGATATTTTCCAAAGAAAATCCAGTTTCAAGCATTTTTAATGTAGTTGCAATTGTATCTAGTAATAACATAAATCTAGGGTCCAGGAGTAGACACAGGCCTCCTACTAAAAGGTTCTGAGGGAGAATAAGCTATTATACTTTCTTATGGGTGAAAAAAGAAAATGAGGATGTTTGGATGTCAAATTTCCCATTTGTTGCTGAATAATCATAGTCAGAAGAGAGGACCCACTGATATTGAGAGTACAAAGATGCAAAGAGAATATTACAAGTCCTTGGGGCACCTGGGTGGTTCAGTTGTTAAGCAGCTGCTTTTGGCTCAGGTCATGATCCCAGGGTCCTGGGATCGAACCCCACATCTGGCTCTCTGCTTAGCGGGAGGCCTGCTTCTCCTGCTCCCACCACTTCCCCTACTTGTTTTCTGTCTCTCTCTCTCTCTCTCTCTTTCTCTCTCTCTCTTTCTGTGTCAAATAAATAAAATCTTAAGAAAAAAAAAGAAAATATTACAAGTTCTACTACCTATGTATAACCCTCAGAGGAATGGTACTCATCAAATATTTGACTTCCTCTATTTTAAACAGCAAGCCAGCAAGGTTTTACTTTATTGAAAAAAATTGAAAGGTTATTTAACTTCAATTATGAATACTGCATAGTTTTCTGCAGTCTGCCAAGAAATAGTCCTTCAAGGAGGAAGGATGGAAGGAAAAGAAGGAAGGGGAAAGGCAGGAGGAAGGCAGGGTGGGGGGAGAGAGGGGCAGACAGAAGGGGGTGTAGAAGTGGTCTATTAAGTATTTCACAGCAATAATGAGTATTACTGCAGTAACAATTCATGGATCAAATGTACATTAAATGAAGGTTATGACGTAGTCTCCCTGAGCTGATAGAACTGGCAGAGTCATTGACCATCCCACATTCAGATAGTTTTAGCCAGTCAGTCAAATATCTAGAGCAAATCTGTATGTCATATGTTCTTAGAGATAATATTTCATGCCTACCCACTCTACTTCCAGAAGGGAAATACAACTGTACTGGATATTTCTTTTTTTTTTTTTAAGATTTATTTATTTATTTGACAGAGAGAGAGAGAGAGAGATCACAAGTAGGCAGAGAGGCAGGCAGAGAGAGAGGAGGAAGCAGGCTCCCCACTGAGCAGAGAACCCGATGTGGGGCTCGATCCCAGGATCCCGGGATCATGACCTGACCAGAAGGCAGAGGCCTTAACCCCCTGAGCCACTGTACTGGATATTTCTAACACAACTTGCAATTAGTCTGCAGGTGGATGGTTTGTATGAGCAGGATCTCATGTAAAAGAACCAATTCAACAAATATTTGAGAAGTAATGATGATTTATTTTCCTGTACCTTGTCTATATGCAGGGGACTACTGTGCCACAATTGGTGTTTGTTTTTTAACCCCTACTGAGATTTTGACTTACTCATTAAGCTTCTTTTCTGGCACAAAGTCCCTTATGTATTCAAATGGTCCTCACACTGTTCACTTTGAAATGTTTTATCTAACAACTTCCCTTCTACCCCAACACACCATTAAACAAATAAACTCAGACATCATTTAAAGTCAAAGTCAAATATCACTTCTTCTGTGAAACTCCTCCAAATCAAGCCAGAATTAATTTTCTTGTGCTCAATTAAAATTTATGCAAATAGCAATTTAAGCTCCCAAAATACAGAATTGTGATTGTCTTTATGGGAGTACATTTCCTCTACTATGTCTGAAAATATAAACAGGACCTTATTAACAATTATTAACTGTCACTTACCATATTATCTGGACCAGAATACATCTAATAAATATTTGTTAACATTTTATTACATAACTATGTATTGAAAATTGAGAGGGTGGGACAAGTATCTATTTTCTTCCCACTTTCTCTATCCCCATCCTATTACCCCCTCCACTTTTCTTATCTCATGTTCCTGCTCTCTCTCCTTCCTATCTCCTTTACTGAGTAGGTTAAGATTCTTTAATATTTTATCATGTTTATTCAATCTAAAGTATAGAAATCTTTGCTTCCAGCCATGACAAATAACTAGTGCTAAACTAGCCCCCATCCATAACAACTATGAAACTGGACAAAATATATGAGGCACCAGGCAATGGACAGTTCAAGATTGTGATCCTTGACAGACAGAAAATTCATGAGGTGGAATTTTATTTCCTTGGCTCTTTATGCAGAATTTTCTGATCACAGCAGATTGCTCAAGTCCAAGTAGTAAATACTAGACAGTACTGTTCAGCTGAGGAAGCAGGAATCTGAGTTTAGGGCTGTCAAAAGAGCTGGGACTACAGGGAAATGCTCTAATAGGGAAGAATTATACAGAGAGGAGGACCAGCCATCTGTGTAAAGTTCCCTATGTATTCTTGCCTGAGCCTGGGCTGGGCATACATGAGGTGAGTTCAAAAGGCATACCAGAGAGTAGCTGCTACTAGGCTGGAAGCCAGAGGCCAGGCAATACTGGGAGAGTATGGAGTTCTCCCCGCATCAGAATCCCCTCTTTTACATGTCAAACACCCATCTGAGAACTGGAAAGGCCACCCCTTAGAAATGAGGACCATGACCAAGAGTAAGCTTTCCTTGAATTTCCCTACTAAAGTATAAGTCTTGACAAGGCCTGCCTACCTAGTTAGAAGGATTTAGGAAACACCTGGGGATTTTCACAAATATGCCTTAACAAATACAAAATACAAACCTATACAAGTATATAAAATAATCAGCTAAATATTGAACTGCCATAAAACTTCAGAGAAAGAGAAAGCAGAGTTTTTACACAAATCATTTACCATATCCAGTATAAAACTCAAAAACTGCTATTTTTTAGAGAAAAATTAACTATTTTAGAGAAATATAAATCATAGTCAAGAAAAAATGTGACCTTGTGACTCAAAGATGGCCAGATATTAGATTAGCAGACAAAAACTTTAATACAACTACTAGAAATATGCTCAAAGATTTAAAGAAAAATACAGTCTCAATGGTAAATACATAGAAAATCTTGGCAATACAAAGGAAATTATTAAAAGAATCATATGGAAATTCTATAATTTAAAAGTACATCAACTGACCTGAAACTAATAATAATACTGTATGTTAACTCAACTGAAATTTTTTTTAAAAAGTATACTAATTGAGATTTAAAAATTCATAGATAGGCCTAATAGAAACTTTGAGGTAGAAGAAAAAGGATCATTGAACTTGAAGGTGTATGAATAGAAATGGTTTAATCTGAAGGAAAAAAAGGGGAAATGTGCAGAAAAATGAACAGATTCTCAAAACCTAGAAAAAAAATTACCAAATAGTTTAGCACACATATAATTGGAGACCCAGAAGGAGAAGATAATGAAAATAGGTAAAAAAGAAAAAATATAGTGACTAAAATTCTCCTAAATTGACTTGAAAAATCAAATTAGCTTCAAGGACTTGAGTTAATCCTAAGCAAGAAAAATAAAAGAAAATCACACTTGGGTACCTCAAACCATTGAAAAACAAATACAAGAAAAATAAAGGAGCCAGAGGAAAAATGACACATTATATACAGGAAAACCATGATATGCATAGTAGCTGGATTCTAATTAGATACAATGGAGGCAAGAAGAAAATGGAATATATTTTTAAGGTGTTGACAGAAAAAAAGTTTAATTACCCAGAAAAAGTCTTTTTTTAAAAACTTTTTTAAAAGATTTATTTATTTGAGAGAGAGAGAGCATGAGTAG
Organism: Lutra lutra; assembly: GCF_902655055.1. Classification (NCBI taxonomy): domain Eukaryota; kingdom Metazoa; phylum Chordata; class Mammalia; order Carnivora; family Mustelidae; genus Lutra; species Lutra lutra. The sequence goes on along the minus strand of NC_062285.1, from coordinate 22,750,853 downwards.
AAGTGGCAGCAGGAAAGGGAGAGAGAATCTCAAGCAGACCCAATGCTGAGCATGAAACCCAACTAGGGGCTCCATCCCACAACCCTGATATCATGACCTGAGCTGAAACCAAGAGTCGGAAGTTTAACCAACTGTGCCATTCAGGTAATCCCTGATAAAGTTTTTCAAAATGAGAGTGCAAAAAGGACATTTTTAGACAAACAGAAGCTGAGAGAATTCATCACTAAAAGTGATGATACTACATGAAAAACTAACAATGTCATTATGCCAAAGACAAATTATACCAGAGGGAAACATGTATGTATAAGAAGGACTGAAGAAAGCCAGAAATGGTAAGCAACTAGATAAATATAAAGATTGCTCTTCTTTATAGTAAGGTGGAGTTTATAATATAAGTAGAATTAAAAGATACAATTAAAGTAGCATTAAGAAGAGGCAGACAGAATTACATACTGTTGTGGGGTTATTACATTTGTAATGTGAGAAGTGTGTGAAATACAGTATCAGGTATAAAATATAAGGTGTGAAGTGAAGTAGCAGCATATTAACTCTAAGCAGACTTACTGATAAGCTAAGAAAGCATTTTGTTAGCCCTTGAGCAAATACACAAAAAAGAGGTATAATTAAAAAGTTAATGAGTAGGGCACCTGGGTGGCTCAGTCGGTTAAGGTCAGTCACCTCAGGTAATGATCTCAGGGTCATGACCTGGAGATTCACATCAGGCTCCAAGCTCAGAGAGGAGTCTGCTTGAGATTCTCTCTCCCTCTCCCTCTGCCCCTCCCCCTGCTCATGCTCTAAATAAATAAATAAATAAATAAAATCTTTTTTATAAAAAAGTCCATGTAGGCAATAAAATGGAGTATTAAAAACTTCTGTAAGCTGAAAAGAAAAGAGAATAGTAGCAAAAGAAGGACATCTATGAAAAACCCAAAGCTAACATGACACTTAGTAATAAAGGATTAAATGCTTTTCTGTTAAGATTAAGAACAAGGCCAATATGTTTGATTTCATCTTGTCTATTCAACATAATACAGAAGTCACTCACCATTGTAATAAGGTGAGAGGGAGAGATTGGAAAAGAAAAAATATAGCTGTTATTATTCACAGATATGATCATCTATGTTGAATATACTAAGTAATCTATTAAAAAGTTACTAGAATAACTGAGTTTAACAAAATTACAGAATACAAGGTAAATATACAAAAATCAATTTAACTTGCAAATATGAGCCAAACAATTAAAAAATGAAAGTTAAAATATCATTTATTTGTTTTTTATTTTTTTTAAAGATTTTATTTATTTATTTACTTGTCAGAGAGAGAGAGAGAGAGGGTGCGAGCGCACATGGACCATGAGCGGAGGGTGGGGGGGTGCAGAGGGAGAGGCAGGCTCTTACTGACTCTTACTGAGTCCGATGCAGGACTCAATCCCAGGACCCTGGGATCATGACCTGAGCCAAAGGCAGATGCTTAACCAACTGAGCCACCCAGGTGTCCCTAAAATATCATTTATAAAAATATAAAAACATAAAGCACTTGATAATAAGTTCAATGGGAATGTGCAAAAACTCTATAGTGAAAAATTTAAAACATTGCTGAAAGAAATTTAAAATATTTGAATAAATGGAGAAGTAAAATATGTTTATGGATTGGAAGACTCAATTTAAGATGCCCTTTGATCCTGTACTGATTTATAATTCAATATATTCTCCATCAAATTCCCAATAAGTTTTGTTTTGATTTGGTTTGATGTAGTTTTTTTTAAGTTAAACTTGAAAAGCTGATTCTAAAGACCTATAGAAATGTAAAGGATCTAGAATAACCAAAAAAACAACTTTGAAAAACCTGGAGGACTTAACTTTCTGATTTTAAGATACACTATACAATTACATAATATTGAGTCCTATAGAATAGAATAGAGATTCCATAAGCACACCCAAACATGCATGGGCAATTGATTTGCAACAAGAATGTAAAAGCAATTCAGTGAAAAAAGGAGAATCTTTACAAAAAATAGTGTTCGAACATTAAATACCATTTGTTAACTTGGACACATAATTCATATCTGATATAGAAAAATTAGCTCAAATGGATCATAAACATAAATGTGAAACTTCGAACTCTAAGACTTAGTAGAAGAATGTACAAGAAAAAAATTCCTCATAACTTTAGCAGGCACAGAGATTTCCTTAGACAACAATACAAAGAACACTAAGCAGAAAAGAAAAAAGGGACTATTATACTTCTGTTCTTCAAACAACACTGTTAAGGTGGGGTAGGCTAGTTTCACACAAAGAAAATATTTGCAATGCATTTATCTGAAAAGGGACATAATTGTTTCCAGAATATATCACGTAAGACAATAATAAGACAAATAACGCAAATAAAAATGAACCAGTGATTTAATGGACAGCTCATAAGAAAAGATGTATAAACTGTCAATAAGCATGTGAGAACGTTCTCAGCACTATTAGTCATCAGGGACATGCAAATTTAAACAGTGAGGCAGTACTTCACAACTACTAGAGGCTAAACATGAAATATTGACAGTACCAAGTGTTGACAAAGACATAGAAAAAGGGTAATTCTCATTCATTGCAGGGGAAAATATAAAATGGTATAATCACTTTGGGGGAAAAAGCCTGGCAGTTTTTCATAAAATGAAAAATAGAATTGGGGCGCCTGGATGGCTCAGTGGGTTAAAGCCTCTGCCTTCGGTTCAGTTCATGATCCCAGAGTCCTGGGATCAAGCCCCGCATCGGGCTCTCTGCTCAGCGGGGAGCCTGTTTCCTCCTCTCTCTCTCTGCCTGCCTCTCTGCCAACCTGTGGTCTCTGTCTGTCAAGTAAATGGGTAAAATCTTTAAAAAAAAAAAAATAGAATTACCATGTGACCCAGATTCTATTTTAGGTATTTATTTATCTAAGAGAACTGATGACCCAAGTCCACGAAAAAAATAGTACACCAATGTTCACAGCCCCTTTTTTCATAATAGCTAAAAATGAAACAATCTAACTATCCAAAAATAGGTGAATGAATAACCAAATTATGATACATCTGTACAATGGAAGGCAATTCAGCAATTAAACAAAAAGAACTACTTATAAGTAGAACAACATGAACAAATTTCAGAAGCATTATGATAAAAGAAAGAAGCCAGATATAGGAGGGTATATACTACTCATATTTGCTTTCTGAACAGAAAAAAAACTAATTCATAGTGATAAGAACCAGGTTTGCGTTTGTTGAGATGGATGATGTAGAAGGATCGATCAAAAGGACATGAGGATTCTTTCTGGGATGATAAAATTACTCTATATCTTGAATGTGATTACATGCATATAGGTATTTGTTGAAACTACAGGTGAACTTTATGAAATTATGAAATAAAAATCTCTGTTATATTAAAAGTCTGAAGGTTCCATGCAAAGACATGTGATTACATGCATATAGGTATTTGTTGAAACTACAGGTGAACTTACTTTATGAAATTATGAAATAAAATCTCTGGTTATATAAAAGTCTGAAGGTTCCATGCAAAGACAGGTGAGTTCTCTAAAGTCAAGTCACTAAATAATTCAGCTATCCACTAAATAATAAATAAAACTAAAATTAGAGAAATAAAAATTATTTTTGAAGGGTACATCTGCTATAAATATTAAATAGGATATTTAATATTAAAATTTGATTGCAGTCTTATGAGAGTCACATGTCTGATTTTGTGGAGAGATAAACAGTAGTATTCTGAACTTACTGCATCTATTTCTGGAGAGGTTAGTAATTCCTCTTAGCTAACACTGGAGTCTGTAGAAAGTTTATGCTTTCTTCTCTTCACAGTATAAATGACTCTTTTGAGAATAATATTAATACTGAGATATATTAATGCTAGGTTTTTGATTTTCTCTTCTGCTTTGCAATAAAGCACAAATAATTAAAATTGGATATAGTCCACAAAAGGAAATTCACATGTTGCTTGATATTTGTTATATACATACAAAATGTAAACATAAAAATGCTTTTTCTTTCTTTCTTTCTTCCTTCCTTCCTTCCTTCCTTCCTTTCACTTGAGAGAGCACTGTGCACGCATGAGTTCTTGTGTGCAGGGTAGGAGGCTTGGAGGGGAGAGGAATGACAGAGAGGGAGAGAGAATTGTAAGCAGGCTCCACATTCAGCACAGAGCCCAATGTGGGGCTCAACCTCACGACCCTGAGATCATGACCTAAACTAAAATCAAGAGTCAGACGCTTAACTAACTGAGCCAACCAGAGCCCCTAAAAATGCCTTTTCTTTATATCTCATCTTGCTAAAGGAAAACTCCTATCCAATGGCAGTTTGCTTTTTATGATGGTCTAATATTTACAAAGATGAAGGAGAAAAATACATTTCTTCTATCCATTATATTCAACCGAACTAGCAATGGAAAAGCACCCCTCTGAAGATCAAAAACAACTGTTAGTAGGCCTCACATATCTCTCTTTCTGATCAACCCCAACAACAACCAAAAAAAAAAAAAAAAAAAGGAAAGGGAGAATATACAAAAGTTCTCTATGAACCCTTACAAAGGCACAAAACTGTATTTTTCTAAAAATGTATCTCTCCCTCCACTTAGTATTTTCAAATAAGTTTAAAGAATGTAACATTCAGTTCATTATCAAAAAGGAAAATCCAAAACATAGATATCCTTAATCCACAAAGCAGTGATGACATCAGTCCCATATGATCTGGGAGACAGGAAGAGTGCACAGAAGAATGCATCACCTTGGGAGACCCAAGATCACGGATAACTGCTCCATCATCTCCCCACTTTGCCATTTGCGATAACCTATGTGATTGTCCAATTACATTAGGGATCAATCCATAGGTGGTGCTTTCTGATCTCATTTATGAAACTTCCATGTCTGTATGAATCCATATGACCTCAGACTTTTTGTAAATGTACAGAATAGTCAACCCAGGAACCATCACCTGCTTCAGCTGGCATATTTGGTTAGCATTCTTCAAAGTGAAGACTTCAGAGAAGATAAAATTTCAGCTTCAGTTTCTCTTTCAGGAAAACAGAATCTTCCTTAACCAAAATCTAACATTTTGCCACAATATGCTGCTAGGGGGTCATGGCCATGGCTTTTTCTTTCCCCTCACAGGTGACTAACTGAATATGAATGTAAGCTAACTCACCAACACAGCTATTGTGAAATTGTACTTGGACCTCAGTAATTCATTTTAAACCGGGAATAGTCATGGTGGTTCACAGCGATTGTGTAATTTTCACACAGAATGTCTCATTTAATCTTCCCCAACTGTATAAAACAGCCACGTGTCACAATGTCCACGTTGTAGAGGGGTATAGATGAGGGATCTCAGACTCCCAGAGGTTAAGTTCTGAATATTACTTAGTTCAGACATGACAAAGCTAAAATTCAAACCCAAGTCTTCCCTTTCAAATCCTGTACTCTTTAACAATCCCTGGTTTCTCCATGCAGGAAATGTCAATTTAGAAATGAAGGTGAGAAGAAGGACTAGGAATATCACAAATGTTCATTTAGCACCTCATCCTAAGGATGAAGAAATGTAATAAATTAAATAAGACCAACCTACCAAGCTGTGAAGTGTTGGGAATACCCACATATACAAAATAGGAGATATTCTGACCGATGCAAAAGTAAATCTTTAAAAGAGCAATAGACTAACTAAAAACCTTTCCCAGAAGGAAAATATCTGAATATCTCATAGCAGAAAATTCAGAGTTCAAGGTGAATGAAAAGAATGAGGGAGCTTGGTACTTTTCCAAGGTAGTGTCAAGGCTGGCCTACAGCCCAAAACTTGTGACTTAGCCATCAGCCTTTCAGTAGCACGGAAAGTACTTTCCAGCATGACTGGTGGAAGTCTAATTCCCCATTACACCTCAGTTGTAATTCTATAGCAATTTATGCACTAAGACTTAATGTCCAGAATCTCTGAAGAACTGTGAGATTTTATTAGAACCATTTGAATTGGTGATAACCCACCCTAGACATATTTGAATCCAAATTTCTGGATGGGGACCTGATACCTGAATTTGTAACAAGAAAATCCCACCCCAAGTTTCTTATAAACACTAGAGTTTGAGAACACCACTCTCCTGGACCAAAGTTTGAAAATAGAAACAGTATCCCCTATTCATTTCTTCTAAAGAAACTCACTTTTGTCCTTTTGGTCATCACTTAACTTCTCAGTCTTAAATGCCTCTTCTGGGCTCATTTCAGGGTAACTGATGAAATATAAACTATAAGGAGGGCACCTGGGTGGCTCAGTGGGTTAAGCCTCTGCCTTCGGCTCAAGTCATGATCTCAGGGTCCTAGGATCGAGCCCCACATTGGGCTCTCTGCTCAGCAGGGAGCCTGCTCCCCCACCCCCCCCACCTACTTGTGATCTCTCTCTCTCTCTGTCAAAAAAAATAAATAAAATCTTTAAAAAAATAAGAAAGAAATATAGACTATAGGGTGGGTGGGAACTCTGAACTGGGAATGTGGGAGTTCGGAAAGCCCACTACTACCCACTTTTAACCCTATACTGATGTGGGTCTGACACTTCCTGACCATTTTTTCAGACAACTATAAAGCCCCCCCCCCTTTTTTGCAGAAAATAAGAAGTTCACTACAGTCCTTCCATACTCTGAGTTGAATATTACCAGCCACACCAAGTACATTTAATCTGGAGCATTTCCAAGAGCTCACCTGGACAGGATGAAACAAATGGATTAAATGTTGGGACTGAACTGTTTTGGTTTGGCTTCTAAACCGACTAGCTGTGCATTCTTGAGAGGAAAATTCAATAGTGGGTCCTCACTTTCCTTCATTAAAAAAAAAAAATAAGTAATTAAACTGGATTTGGTTTTGAACTTTCTGACACACCATAAAAACACATTTACATCAATCATGCACACACATGGATATTGCAAACAGTTTCAGGAGGTGACACCAAATTTGTATGATAAACTGATACTTTCTATTCTATTCTTTTCTATCTGTTCCATACTTTGAACAAATACAGATAGTAACATAGTAAGTTAACGTCATGGCCCACTAATGAGGCATGAATGTTGCAATGTTTTGAAAACATTGGACTAAGTGTTACATGGGTTTTGTCTAATATTAAAATAGAAAAGTCATCAAGTACATTTCTCTATTCTTTCTTATACCTTAAAAGTCTCCTTGTGGGTAAGATTATTTTAATTCATATGTAGGAGATGCTAATAGAATATAAAATTACAATTGAAATTAGTAAAGTTAGCTGGATAATCAAACTATATTCTTTCAAAATTCAAATATTTTATACTTTAAATAAGCAAACATGTAAAACCTATTCTAATAATGCTACTAAAAAAATTCTTCAGAATTTCTACCCAGAAACATTTTACTGGTTCGTTCTTGTTTCTATTTCCCCAGGCACATCTGGATGCCAGGGAGAAACTGTGATGAGGGAGGGAGTCAAAGTAATGAGCAGAAACTGATCTCTTTCCTCCCAAACACATATTTAGGAGCTGACATCATAGCCCCATGGCATGAAATAAAGATGGAATTCAAGTCAGGAAATTGAACCTTCACTAGATAAAGACAGGAAAGATTTCAGCTGAGAAACTCACACCTGCTGTGAACTAGAAATCACAAGCCGAATATTGTCATTATTGCTCTGAAAGTAACTTCTGCTAGAGCAGAAGGATGAGGGCCAATGACTAAGCTTCCATCGGGGCTCTTTCCTGAGATTGTATTTTGTAGAGAATACAAAAAAATCAGGTGACAACTGAAAAGAACACATCCCTACACCTACATCCCTACACCTCCTATTTCCTGGGCAGCCCCCAGGACTCAGGTTGCCTACAGGGTTAGCCCATGGGCTGGTAGTTGCCAGCACAACCCCCACATCAGTCCCTCCCTGAACAGTCCCGTGGGGCCACCAGTAACAATCACGACAGCCAGTCAGTCACGTCCTGCCCAATAGGAAACTGAGACAGGCTCCAAAATGGTTAAGTTGAATGTGCCATATGGCTTCCTGGGTCTGTCATCTGATTGCTGTTTAGAATACTTGACTATTAGTCAGGCCGAGTGAGTTCACCAGCAAAAGGAAGGAGCATAGTGATCAGCCAGACTTGGCCAAGGATGGGAAGGCGAACACTCCTTGTCTGTGATTTCGACGCTGTCTGGACCAGGCAGAAGTCAAAGTAATGATTATCACCCAGAGAGGCAGATAGAAGAGTCTTTTGAGTTTCCGATATCAGGGCTCCCTTCTCTTTTTGTCAAATATCTTTTCTTGTATTGTCTTTCTTTTTATTTATTTATTTGAGTGAGAGAAAGAGAGAGAGTGTGCACGAGCAGTGGGAGGGACAGAGGGAGAAGCAGACTTCCCGCCAAGCAAGGAGCCCAGTGTGGGGCTCCATCTCAGGACCCCAAAATCATGACCTGAGCCAAAGGCAGATGCTTAACTGACTGAGCCACCCAGCCTCTCTGTGTTTTCTTTATCAGCTTCTTTTTCTCCTCTGTTTGTTTCTTCCCTTTTTCTCACCTTTCTTTTACTTTACCTGTATCTTATCTTTCTGAAAACCTTTTTTTTAAGATTAAAATTTAACTTTAATATCCTTCCTGCCAGATTATTGTGGTTGCTCTTAGTTCCTACTGCACTTGCTACTGCCTTATAAGTCAGTGTGGTATTAGTGAGGTTGCTTTCATCATTACAGAGCTATGTCTTACTTTGCACACCATAACAAAGAGTTCCATATTTTCAGCAGGTCCCACCAGCACGTATGTTATCTAAGACACAGCCAGTTTATTCAGGCAACAAATTAAACTTGTGTTCATAGCTGATTAGAGCCAGACACCATCTCAGAGATTATCAAATCCAATTCCTTAATTTTACAGATGAGAAAACTGTGGCCCAAAGAGTCCAAGTGACTGACTCCAAATCTTAATCTAATATTCAGTGTGGTTTGGGCCAAATATATGAGGCACATAAAACTACAGAAGTATGGAAAATTGTGTGCACACTGTAATTTCTTAAAAAGCCAATTTTGGTCATTGGATGTTAAACACCTGGACAAAGTCCAGTGAATGCGTCAGTCATTTAACATAAACTATGGTAATTGCTGGGGATTCAATTTCCTATGTGCTTGAGCTGGATAATAAACTGTCTCCTGGAATGGGGCCCTCAGGAGAGAAAAGTGCATGAATCACTCACACTCACGATTCTGGAGAAATCTAAAGCCACACTACCTAAACACAGAACTTAAACTACCAGAAAACAGCAATTTTGCATGAAATAAAGTATGGTGGTCAGGTACTCTGAGAAGAAATACATGAGAAATTGGGAAGGGATTCTGAGTGGAAGTTTTTAAAAATAAATACATACATTTTTATTTATTTATCTATTTATTTATGGGGTGGGTTTTAAAAGATAATCATCTAGGAATTTTCTCTAATTTCTTAAAATTAGTATTCAGTCTCATAAGTAACATTTTATTTTGATAGAATTTTAAACTTAAAAAGTTTTAAGAACTAGCTCACAAATTCTTTTTACCTAGATTTACTATTTGTATATTGCCCTCATTGCTTTATCTCTGTCCCTTTTTCTAACTTACTCATTTACTTACCATCTGAGCCAACTGAGAATATTTTAGAGATATGGCATGTCTTTACCCCTAAAAACATTAATATATCATTCCTAAGAATAAAAACATTCTCTTACAGAATACTTACAATTATGTTAATTAGAAAATTTAACACTGATACAATATTGCGGTCTAATTGCTATTTTTAATAAGCAAGGCACTGAAGTCACTATACTCTTTTCTAAATTAGCTTTCATTATGTGCCACAGGTTTGGGGATGAAGCATTCTCATAGTATGTTTTTGCAATGGAGTGAGCAAAACCAAGTATACAATTTTGTTCTGTTACCTGTTGATGCATTGGTTGCTTCATAGCTTATTAAAAAGCCTTCATAAGCAAGGTCAGAGTCAGCCACAAATTTAAGAATTAATGAGTTGGTACTACTGGTAAGAGACGGTGGGATTGATTTTCCACAGTATCTGTTTGAAACCAAGAACAGATTTGAAAACTTTTAGTATACTTGAAATCATGCACCAAAAATTAGGACATGTAAAAATAAAAAATAATAACCCCCCACTAACCTTGAAAAACAAATATATTTCAAACCCAAAACATTTATAAAGTTGCTGAAGATCGTCCTATTCATGATTACTTCCCTGAAATGGTTATATGTGTATACCTAGCTGTGTGGCTTGCCATGCATAAGAAGTTTAAGGAAATGAGAAGTTGCAAGGTATACAAAGTCACTGTATAGCATATTAATGAACTTATTAATAAAAATGTAATAAAGTTACACAATAAAGAGAAAGCATAGACCATAAACTCATAGAGCACAGACTCTAGTGTCAGCTCCATCATTTGGAGGCATTATGACTTTAAGCAGATCACTCAACCCCAATGCTTCAGTTTTCTCATCTCTAAAATGGAGATTATGATAGCATTTACTTCATAGAGTTGTTTTTAGAATTTTATGAGTTAATATACTACATTTAAGAGGGTTAGAACAATGCCTAGAAAAGTGAGCCCTATAGAGTGAGTCCTATATAGGTTCCTATATAGGAGCCCTATAGTACCTAAAGAGGTATTATCTTTAAACAGCTGGCCTATGTGGAGGTAAAAGTTTGGTTACCGAGCCATGTTAAATTTTTGCTAAGTAGAACCAATTGTACTCAGAAGAAGAAAGTTTTTTTTTTTTTTTAAGATTTTTTATTTATTTATTTGTCAGAGAGAGAGGGAGAGAGAGCGAGCACAGGCAGACAGAAAGGCAGGCAGAGGCAGAGGGAGAAGCAGGCTCCCTGACGAGCAAGGAGCCCGATGCGGGACTCGATCCCAGAATGCTGGGATCGTGACCTGAGCTGAAGGCAGCTGCTTAACCAACTGAGCCACCCAGGCGTCCCAGAAGAAGAAAGTTTTAAAAGAAAAAATAAAGAGGGAGAATAACACTAGGAGATTAAATAAAACACTAGGATATGAAAATAAAAATGTACTATGAGAATACCTCATTCCCAAACCCATGGCACATAATGAAAGCTAATTTAGAAAATAAATAAGAAAATAATAAATAAAGGGAAAATGTTTAAAATGGGTAAGAAAAAAGAAAACAAAATTAAGAAGAAATAAAAAAGTAATCAAGAGATTTCTATTTCCAAAAAAGATGTAGTAATAGGGGCTGGATATAAAATCTGTCATCTGAAACAACTGAAAATCTGATCTGGACAAAAATATACAAAGCAGTGGATCTCAAGATACTGGATATCAAGCAATGAAGGACAATAATTCTTCAGAGACAATAAATAAGTGAATTTGAAAGGAGAACCAGAAATGATCAAGCTGTTTCCGAGAACCTTAATACATTTCTAAAACAAAGTTCAACAGATATGGAATTTAAGAAACAAATGAGCAAAGGAAAAAAGAGAGAGAGTGAGAGAAATGGAGAGAGACAAACCAAGAAACAGACTCTTAATTATAACAAACTGATGATTATGAGAAGGGAGGGGGAGAAGCAGGATGGATTAAACAGGTGATGGGAATTGAGGAGTATACTTGTGATATGCACCGGGTGTTCTATGGAAGGGTTAAATCATATTGTACACCTGCAACTAATATTACACTGTATGTTCACAAACTGGAATTAAATTTAAAAAAAAAAAAACCACAAAGCTCAAAAACACATACAGAAATGCAATAATGTTCACTGCACAAAAACACAAAATTGGAAATGTCTGGCATCCTATCGAATATTACTAGACATGAAAAGGAGGAGAGAGGAACACATAATGAGAAGAAAAATTGATCAATCAGAACACCAAGAAATGACACAGATGACTGAATTAGCAGAAAAAACATAAAATAGTCATAACTGTATCCCAGAGATTTAAGAAGCTAAAGGAAAAAAATTATTGTGTAAAGTAAAGTAGAGACAGGGAAGATATAAAAGATGATCCAAGTTAAACTTCTAGAAATGAAAACTATAATGTCTAAGATGAAAAATACACTTGGTAGGATTTATAGCAGAAGAGATATTTCAGAAGAAAAGATGGTGCACTCAAATACGCAGCAATAGAAACTTTCCAAAATGAAACACACAGAGAACAAGAACTCAAAGTCAAATGAGCAGAGTTCATCAGTAAGCTGGGGGACAATATCAAATGGCCTAAGATACTTGTAATCAGTGTCCCCAAAGGGAAGAAGAGACAGAAAAATTATTTCAAGAAATAACGACCAAAAATTTTTCAATTTGATGAAACTATAAACCCTCAGATCCAAGAAGCTCAACAACAACAACAAAATTACGCTAAGAAAATCCAGACAAGAAAAGAGTACATACAGTTTAATTCCATTTTTATATAATTTTAGAATTTGCAAACTAATTTATAGTTATCAAAAGGTTGGTTGTTTCCTGGGGATGGGGATGAGAGACAGAGGTGAGGAATTATCTTGATTTTGGTAATGCTTTCATGGATATATACTATGTCAAAACTTAATTACTGAGGACCAAGATTACAGAGTAGTCAGTAGCAATACAGAAATGGTCATTGAGGAGCAAACATGTTGCTCTCAACTGGTTTTTATAACACAACATGGTCAATTTTAACATTCTTCACTGCAGTAGGAAAGCAAGTAAGCAGGAGGTTCTTTGTGTGTTAAAAGAAAATAAAAACAGAGGGCGCCTGGGTGGCTCAGTGGGTTAAGCCGCTGCCTTCGGCTCAGGTCATGATCTCAGGGTCCTGGGATCGAGTCCCGCATCGGGCTCTCTGCTCAGCAGGGAGCCTGCTTCCCTCTCTCTCTCTCTCTGCCTGCCTCTCTGTCTACTTGTGATCTCTCTCTGTCAAATAAATAAATAAAAAAATCTTAAAAAAAAGAAAAGAAAAGAAAAACAGAATATTTTTACCTCCCAAGAGATGTCTCAGAACCAGTGTCATAAACTTCCAAATAGTCATTTGTGCAATTGTAATGAAACTGCAGATGAAACACCCTGAAGAGCAAATGAATCAGGTGGCCGGGTTGGACTAATATATGCCAGGTACAGTTGATGCCATGAGGGTAGATATTTGGATGGCCAGGACTTTGAATGATTCCTGTTGACTCTGTCAGAATTTTTCCACATGCTGTCGAAATAAAAATAATAATCATTATTAGAATAACTAACCAACAAGCTACCCGGAATTCAAAATAAAATAATCTGATCATAACCTCTTAAAAGCTGAAAAAGAAATATGTTCCTCATATGCCACGTAAGATAACCTAGTTTTTCTCTTTTATTAGTAGATATCTGTTAACTATTGATATGTACTGATTAGGAAATATATTTTTTTCTTTGCCTCTTGAGTGTACTTTAAAATTTTTACAATATTGATGACTACACATCTACATAGCAGATGAATTTTCTATAATAATTTATTACTGCTGCTAACTTTTTCTGTCCAAAGGCAAAGTAGGAGAAAGTGTCAGTATCTTACCCAAATCTGCAGAACTGAATTTGGCCATGAAACCACGATTTTCAGTAGAAGAACTTTTCACAAATATGACATAAAGAAAATTGTACACAGATGTTAAAAATGAAGGTATGTCTGTGCCACAATATTTTTTATTTTCAGGAGAACCCAAAATTGGACTGCTACCAATCTGAGTAAACAACAAGAACAAAAAAAGGTATATTCAAATTTATTTTGTTAGATATTATTTTGGAAAACTGCTTTTTAAATTTAAATTCAATTATCTAACATATAACATATTGTTTGTTTCAGGGATACAGTTCTGTGATTCATCTGTCTTATATAATATCCAGTACAACTGTTTTTAAGAATAATTATTTCCGAAAGATAGTATTAATGTCATAAAATAAAATTTTAGTCACCCCTAAAGAAACTTCATACGTTTTAGTGATCATTCCCCATTTCCCTCAAACCCCAGGCTCAGAAAGTCCACACTGGACATTTCAAATAAATAAAATTACACACTACTTGGTCTCATATGACTAGCTTCTTTAACTTATTTTCAAGATTTATCCATGTAAAATGTGTCCTTTCTTCATTCCTTTTTATATCCCACTGTATGGAAACGCCATATTTTAATAATCCATTCATTAGTTGATGGATATTTATATTGTTTCTTCTTTTTGGCTACCAAGAATAACAATTGTAGTCATTTATGTATAAATTTTCATGTGGACATATATTTTCGTTTCCTCTAGATATACAGGTAGGAGTGGAATTGCTGGCTCAAATGTATAACTTCCTGTGGAACTTGCAACTGTGTTCTGAAGTGGCTGTACATTTTATATGCTCACTAGCAGTGTGTAAGTGTAAGAAGTTTCCAGTTTCTCTCGATCCTTGCCCATATGCTCTATGTTGTGGCTTCTGGATTATAGCCACCCTCCTACTTGTGAAGCATTATCTCGCTATGGTTTGATTTGTATTTCTCTGAAGATGAATGATAGTCAGCAACTTTTTATGTGCTTGTTGGCTATTTGTGTATATTCTTTGAAGAAATATGCATTTAGATTCTTTGCCCACTTTAAAAATTAGATTGTTTTTAATTTTGATGAAGCCCAATTTTCTATTTTTTTCTTTTGTTGTTCTTTGTGTCATATCTAGAAGCCTTGGCCTAACCTAGATCATAAATACCCCTCTGTTGTCTTCTAAAAGTTTCACTGTTTTAGCTCCCACACTTAGGTCTATGATCCATTTTTAATTAATTTCTGTGTTTAGTGTAAGGAAAGGGTCTACTTTCACAATTTTGCATGTGGTTATTCAACACCATTTGCTGAAAACACTATTTTTTTCCCCATTGAAATGTCTTGGTGACCCTTTCAAGAATCAGCTGGCCATACAGGAATGGATTTTTTTCTGTATTTTTCAATGCTGTCCCATTTTTCCAATTTTGGTCCTTACTCAACATACTATTATTACTGTAGCTTTTTTCTAAGTTTTAAAATTGGTTAAGTGTGAGTCTTCTAACTTGGTTCTTCTTTTTCAAAAATGCTTTAGTTATTCTGTCATTTCTAGATGAACTTTGCAATCAGCTTGTGAATTTCTGCAGAACATGCCAGCTGGGATTTTGATAGGGATTAAATGGAATCTTCAGATATGTTTGGGGAGTACTGCCAACCGAACAACATTAAGTCTTCTAATCCATAAACATGGGATGTCTTTCCACTTATTTAGCTCCTTAATCTCCTTCAACAATGCTTTAAGACTATACATTTTATACATCTTTTTAAAGATGCATTTCTCAATATTTATTCCTTTTTATGCTATTGTAAAGGGCATTGCCTCCCTGGTTTCATTTTCAAATTTTTCACTGCTAATGTATAGAAAAAGAAATGGCTTTCATATTTTAATCTCGTATCATGCAATTTGCTGAATATGTTGGTGTGTGTGTATTCCTTCTAATTGTATGTATGTATGTATGTGTGGGTTCCTTATGATTTTCTATGTATAAGATCATGTTATCTGTGAAGAGAGATAGTTTTACTTCTTCCTTTTCATTCTGAATGCATTTTTTTTCCTCTCCTCACTTAATTGCCCTAGCTAAAATCTCCAATATAATGTTGAATAGAAGTGGTAAGAACAGACATCTTTTTCCTGATGATAAGGGCAAAAGATTTGGTATTTCATCAGTAAATACATTAGTTGTGGACTTTTTATAGATGCCCATTTTCAAATTAAGGAAGTTCCCTTCTATTTCTAGTTTGTTGAGCGTTTTTATCATGAAAAGACACTGGATTTTGGCAACATGTTTATTCTGCATCTACTGAGATAATCATGTGGAAGGTTTTTTCCTTTATTTTATTTTATATTAGCTGATTTTGTAATATATACCAACATTGCATCTCTGGGGATAAATCCCACTTAGTCATGGGGTATATTCCTCTTTACAAACGGTTTTGTTTCCTGTAGCTGATCCGAGGATACTGTGACATCATATTTTCAATAACATTCAACCAAATACAAGTATTCAAATATGTTTTACTCTTACCTCAATATAATCTCTATCACAGTAGGCAGAACTTCCAATTTCAAAGGCAGTGAAATTGAAAATAACTACTCGGCTTTGGGGCTGGAGGATGGTCCACCTGCAGATCCTTTCTCCCGGATACACATTAGGATGAAAAGGTGAGCGAATGAACCCTTCTCCGGTTAATTCTCCTCCACATGCTGCAAATATGAAAATGATAGTAGCGTTTGTTTAGATAAATGATTCTTGCCTTCACTTTTATTGCAAGGTTTAGTTCTGCATAGGAATATAAAGGAATGTGATATTACTCTTAGAATTTTTTCCTCACCATTAAAAGACATAAAATTACTAAGTTATTTCAAGAAATTAAAATGTTACAGACAAATTAGAAACTTAAAAACTGAGGCATAAATTTTCTTACCAACTTGATAAACAGCTCTGAAACTAGCTCTTACAACAGAAGTATCTATTTTAAGCCTGATCCAGATACTATTAGTAATGGATTTAATGTGAGAGAGGGTTTCACTGCCACACACTTTTCCAAGTAAGGTTTGATCATCTCGAACCTAAAGAGAAAAACAAAATAGATCATCAACAAAATTACTTTGGCAATGTTGGATTATTTGGAGATGAAAAAATGGCAGATTCAGAATAAGTTTTAATCTAATTTGGGTTACATATGGGTTACATAATATTGGGTTACATATTCAGCACAATAAAATAACACTAAATATTGATAACAAAATCTTAAGCTAAATAAAATCCAAAAGCATAAGAATATTTAACACTTTCTCCTAATAACTTCTACAATGTGAACAGGGAGATAAATTTACAATTTTGGATTATTTAGAAAACAGCATAATATGAGAACATGATATATCAAAATAAGCAAGTTTTAGTCAAATCTGTAATCAAAGAAAGTCATAGACTAAACTGCTTTTATTATTGAAAGAGACAGAACAGTAGATAACAAAGAGAATTTAAAGAGTCAACTTAAAAAATTGGAAAAACATTAAAATGAGGGATAATAAAGTAAAACTAAAAGTAAAACCTAAAAAATAAAATACAAAATAATGTTTTTTGGGACTAAGTTGGGGGATAGGGATATTTAAGATATATCTTTGTCAGAGTGCGGAGTCAAGATGGCGGAGAAGTAGCAGGCTGAGACTACTTCAGGTAGCGGGAGATCAGCTAAATAGCTTATCTAAAGATTGCAAACACCTATAAATCCAACGGGAGATTGAAGAGAAGAAGAACAGCAATTCCAGAAACAGAAAATCAACCACTTTCTGCAAGGTAGGACTGGCAGAGAAGTGAATCCAAAGCGACGGGAAGATAGACCGCGGGGGGAGGGGCCAGCTCCCAGCAAGCGGCTGAGCAACGGAGCACAAAATCAGGACTTTTAAAAGTCTGTTCCACTGAGGGACATCGCTCCAGAAGCTTAACTGGGGTGAAGCCCAGGTGGGGTCAGCGCGGCCTCAGGTCCCACAAGGTCACAGAAGGATCGGGCGTGTCTGAGTGTCGCAGAGCTTACAGGTATTAGAACAGGGAAGCCGGCTGCAGAGACAGAGCCGAGGAGTGAGCTCTAAATTCGGGGTTACCTTGAACCGGTCGCAGGCTCGGTCAGCTCGGAGCGCGGCCGGAGGCCAGGATGACGGGAGTCATTGGGCACTGTTCTCTGAGGGCGCACTGAGGAGTGGGGCCCCGGGCTCTCGGCTCCTCTGGGCCGGACACCGGGAGGCCGCCATCTTCACTCCCGTCCTCCGGAACTCTACGGAAAGCGCTCAGGGAACAAAAGCTCCCGAAAGCAAACCCAGCAAACCCTAGCGGATTACTCAGCCCGGCCCGGGTAAGGGCGGTGCAACTCCGCCTGGGGCAAAGACGCTTGAGAATCACTACAACAGGCCCCTCCCCCAGAAGATCAACGAGAAACCCAGCCAGGACCAAGTTCACCTACCAAGGAGTGCAGTTTCCATACCAAGGAGAGTGGCGGAATTCCAGAGGAGAAGAAAGCAAAGCATGGAACTCATGGCTTTCTCCCCATGATTCTTTAGCCTTGCAGTTAATTTAACTTTTTTTTTCAATTTTTTTTCTCTTCTTCTGCTAAATTTTTAAAACTTTTACCATTTTCTTTTTTTAACGTTTTTTAAATAGTTTATCTACTATATATATATACATATTTTTCTTTTTATATTTTTTATCGGCTTTCTTTTTTTTAATAGTTTCTTTTTTTTTCTTTTTTTTTTTTCTTCTGAACCCCTTTTTCTCCCCTTTCTCCCCCCTCACGATTTGGGATATCTTCTGATTTGGCTAAAGCATATTTTCCTGGGGTTGTTGCCACCCTTTTAGTATTTTACTTGCTCCTTCATATACTCTTATCTGGACAAAATGACAAGGCGGAAAAATTCACAACAAAAAAAAGAACAAGAAGAAGTACCAAAGGCTAGGGACCTAATCAATACAGACATTGGTAATATGTCAGATATAGAGTTCAGAATGATGATTCTCAAGGTTCTAGCCGGGCTTGAAAAAGGCATGGAAGATATTAAAGCAACCCTCTCGGGAGATATAAAAGCCCTTTCTGGAGAAATAAAAGAACTAAAATCTAACCAAGTTGAAATAAAAAAAGCTATTAATGAGGTGCAATAAAAAATGGAGGCTCTCACTGCTAGGATAAATGAGGCAGAAGAAAGAATTAGCGATATAGAAGACCAAATGACAGAATAAAGAAGCTGAGCAAAAGAGGGACAAACAGCTACTGGACCACGAGGGGAGAATTCGAGAGAGAAGTGACACCATAAGACAAAACAACATTAGAATAATTGGGATTCCAGAAGAAGAGGAAACAGAGAGGCGAGCAGAAGGTATATTGGAGAGAATTATTGGAGAGAATTTCCCCAATATGGCAAAGGGAACAAGCATCAAAATCCAGGAGGTTCAGAGAAACCCCCTCAAAATCAATAAGAATAGGTCCACACCCCGTCACCTAATAGTAAAATTTACAAGTCTTAGTGACAAAGAAAAGATCCTGAAAGCAGCCCGGGAAAAGAAGTCTGTAACATACAATGGTAAAAATATTAGATTGGCAGCAGACTTATCCACAGAGACCTGGCAGGCCAGAAAGAGCTGGCATGATATATTCAGAGTACTAAATGAGAAAAACATGCAGCCAAGGATACTATATCCAGCTAGGCTATCATTGAAAATAGAAGGAGAGATTAAAAGCTTCCAGGACAAACAAAAACTGAAAGAATTTGCAAATACCAAACCAGCTCTACAGGAAATATTGAAAGGGGTCCTCTAAGCAAAGAGAGACCCTAAAAGTAGTAGATCAGAAAGAAACAGAGACAATATACAATAACAGTCACCTTATAGGCAATACAATGGCACTAAATTCATATCTCTCAATACTTATCCTGAATGTTAATGGGCTAAATGCCCCAATCAAAAGACACAGGGTATCAGAATGGATAAAAAAACAAAACCCATCTATATGTTGCCTACAAGAAACTCATCTTAAACCCGAAGACACCTCCAGGTTTAAAGTGAGGGAGTGGAAAAGAATTTACCATGCTAATGGACATCAGAAGAAAGCAGGAGTGGCAATCCTTATAGCAGATCAATTAGATTTTAAGCCAAAGACTATAATAAGAGATGAGGAAGGACACTATATCATACTCAAAGGAACTGTCCAACAAGAAGATCTAACAATTTTAAATATCTATGCCCCTAACGTGGGAGCAGCCAACTATATAAACCAATTAATAACAAAATCAAAGAAACACATCGACAATAATACAATAATAGTAGGGGACTTTAACACTCCCCTCACTGAAATGGACATATCATCCAAGCAAAAGATCAACAAGGAAATCAAGGCCTTAAATGACACACTGGACCAGATGGACATCACAGATATATTCAGAACATTTCATCCCAAAGCAACAGAATACACATTCTTCTCTAGTGCACATGGAACATTCTCCAGAATAGATCACATTCTTGGTCCTAAATAAAGTCTCAATCGGTATCAAAAGATTGGGATCATTCCCTGCATATTTTCAGACCACAATGCTCTAAAGCTAGAACTCAATCACAAGAGGAAATTTGGAAAGAACCCAAATACATGGAGACTAAACAGCATCCTTCTAAAGAATGAATGGGTCAACCAGGAAATTAAAGAAGAATTGAAAAAATTTATGGAAACAAATGATAATGAAAACACAACGGTTCATATCTGTGGGACACAACAAAAGCAGTCCTGAGAGGAAAATATATAGTGGTACAAGCCTTTCTCAAAACAAGAAAGGTCTCAGGTACACAACCTAACCCTACACCTAAAGGAGCTGGAGAAAGAACAAGAGAGAAACCCTAAACCCAGCAGGAGAAGAGAAATCATAAAGATCAGAGCAGAAATCAATGAAATAGAAACCAAAAAACAATAGAACAAATCAATGAAACTAGGAGCTGGTTCTTTGAAAGAATTAATAAGATTGATAAACCCGTGGCCAGACTTATCAAAAAGAAAAGAGAAAGGACCCAAATAAATAAAATCATGAATGAAAGAGGAGAGATCACAACGAACACCAAAGAAATACAGACAATTATAAGAACATACTATGAGCAACTCTACGCCAACAAATTTGAAAATCTGGAAGAAATGGATGCATTCCTAGAGACATATAAACTACCACAACTGAATCAGGAAGAAATAGAAAGCCTGAACAGACCCATAACCAGTAAGGAGATTGAAACAGTCATCAAAAATCTCCAAACAAACAAAAGCCCAGGGCCAGATGGCTTCCCGGGGGAATTCTACCAAACATTTAAAGAAGAACTAATTCCTATTCTCCTGAAACTGTTCCAAAAAATAGAAATAGAAGGAAAACTTCCAAATTCATTTTATGAGGCCAGCATCACCTTGATCCCAAAACCAGACAAAGATCCCATCAAAAAAGAGAACTACAGACCAATATCCTTGATGAACACAGATGCAAAAATTCTCGCCAAAATACTAGCCAATAGGATTCAACAGTACATTAAAAGGATTATTCACCACGACCAAGTGGGATTTATTCCAGGGCTGCAAGGTTGGATCAACATCCGCAAATCAATCAATGTGATACAACACATTAATAAAAGAAAGAACAAGAACCATATGATACTCTCCACAGATGCTGAAAAAGCATTTGACAAAGTACAGCATCCCTTCCTGATCAAAACTCTTCAAAGTGTAGGGATAGATGGCACATACCTCAGTATTATCAAAGCCATCTATGAAAAACCCACCGCAAATATCATTCTCAATGGAGAAAAACTGAAAGCTTTTCCGCTAAGGTCAGGAACACAGCAGGGATGTCCGTTATCACCACTGCTATTCAACATAGTACTAGAAGTCCTAGCCTCAGCAATCAGACAACAAAAGGAAATTAAAGGCATCCAAATCGGCAAAGAAGAAGTCAAACTATCACTCTTCCCAGATGATATGATACTATATGTGGAAAACCCAAAAGACTCCACTCCAAAACTGCTAGAACTTGTACAGGAATTCAGTAAAGTGTCAGGATATAAAATCAATGCACAGAAATCAGTTGCATTTCTCTACACCAACAACAAGACAGAAGAAAGAGAAATTAAGGAGTCCATCCCATTTACAATTGCACCCAAAACTATAAGATACCTAGGAATAAACCTAACCAAAGAGACTAAGAATCTATACTCAGAAATCTATAAAGTACACATGAAAGAAATTGAGGAAGAGACAAAGAAATGGAAAAATGTTCCATGCTCCTGGATTGGAAGAATAAATATTGTGAAAATGTCTATGCTACCTAAAGCAATCTACACATTTAATGCAATTCCTATCAAAGTACCATCCATTTTTTTCAAGGAAATGGAACAAATAATCCTAAAATTCATATGGAACCAGAAAAGACCTCGAAAAGCCAAAGGAATATTGAAAAAGAAAGCCAAAGTTGGTGGCATCACAATTCCGGACTTCAAGCTCTATTACAAAGCTGTCTTCATCAAGACAGCATGGTATTGGTACAAAAACAGACACATAGATCAATGGAACAGAATAGAGAGCCCAGAAATGGACCCTCAACTCTATGGTCAACTCATCTTCGACAAAGCAGGAAAGAATGTCCAATGGAAAAAAGACAGCATCTTCAATAAATGGTGTTGGGAAAATTGGACAGCCACATGCAGAAAAATGAAATTGGATCATTTCCTTACACCACACACGAAAATAGACTCAAAATGGATGAAGGATCTCAATGTGAGAAAGGAATCCATCAAAATCCTTGAGGAGAACACAGGCAGCAACCTCTTCGACCTCAGCCGCAGCAACATCTTCCTAGGAACATCACCAAAGGCAAGGGAAGCAAGGGCAAAAATGAACTATTGGGATTTTATCAAGATCAAAAGCTTTTGCACAGCAAAGGAAACAGTTAACAAAACCAAAAGACAACTGACAGAATGGGAGAAGATATTTGCAAATGACATACCAGATAAAGGGCTAGTGTCCAAAATCTATAAAGAACTTAGCAAACTCAACCCCCAAAGAACAAATAATCCAATCAAGAAATGGGCAGAGGACATGAACAGACATTTCTGCAAAGAAGACATCCAGATGGCCAACAGACACATGAAAAAGTGCTCCATAGCACTCGGCATTAGGGAAATACAAATCAAAACCACCATGAGATATCACCTCACACCAGTCAGAATGGCTAAAATTAACAAGTCAGGAAATGACAGATGCTGGCGAGGATGCGGAGAAAGGGGAACCCTCCTACACTGTTGGTGGGAATGCAAGCTGGTGCAACCACTCTGGAAAACAGTATGGAGGTTCCTCAAAATGTTGAAAATAGAACTACCCTATGACCCAGCAATTGCACTGCTGGGTATTTACCCTAAAGATACAAACGTAGTGATCCGAAGGGGCACGTGCACCCGAATGTTTATAGCAGCAATGTCTACAATAGCCAAACTATGGAAAGAACCTAGATGTCCATCTACAGACGAATGGATAAAGAAGATGTGGTA
Source organism: Lutra lutra (assembly GCF_902655055.1). Classification (NCBI taxonomy): domain Eukaryota; kingdom Metazoa; phylum Chordata; class Mammalia; order Carnivora; family Mustelidae; genus Lutra; species Lutra lutra. Next base: position 22,727,770 of record NC_062285.1, on the reverse strand, counting down.
TATATACACAATGGAATACTATGCAGCCATCAAAAGAAATGAAATCTTGCCATTTGCGACGACGTGGATGGAACTAGAGGGTATCATGCTTAGCGAAATAAGTCAATCGGAGAAAGACAACTATCATATGATCTCCCTGATATGAGGGAGAGGAGATGCAACATGGGGGGTTGAGGGGGTAGGAGAAGAGTAAAGGAAACAAGATGGGATTGGGAGGGAGACAAACCATAAGTGACTCTTAATCTCACAAAACAAACTGAGGGTTGAGCGTGGAGGGGGTTGGGTGAGGGGGGTGGGGTTTTGGATATTGGGGAGGGCATGTGCTATGGTGAGTGCTGTGAAGTGTGTAAACCTGGCGATTCGCAGACCTGTACCCCTGGGGATAAAAATATTTGTTTATAAAAAATAAAATTAAAAAAAAAACAAATATCAAAAAAATATATATATCTTTGTCAATAAAGATAAAAGAAAATAAAGAGAAAACTTAAAAAAAAAAGATAACACAGATATATAAACCAAAAACGAGAAACATGCTACAAATACACAATACTGATACATTCATTTCATATGAATGATAATTCTTTGTACAATGCTATGCTAATACAGCTGAAAGTTTGAAATGGTTATTTCCAGAAAAAATATAAATTACTAAAATTATCTCAAAGAGAAGGAAAATAAAACCTGAATAGATAATAAACCATGCATAAAATTGAAAACATTATCAAATTACTCCCTACCCCTCCAAAACTCCCAGAAAATGCTCTATCTCATCAATTGTTTCAAACTTTCTTTTAAGATTTTACTTAGAGAGAAAGAGAGAGAGAGAGACTCATGCACAAGTAGGAAGAGGGGCAGAGGGAAAATAAGAGAGTCTCAAGCAGACTCCGTGTTGAGCATGGAGCCTGACACAGAGCTCAGTCTCATGACCCTGAGATCAAGACCTGAGCAGACATCAAGAGTCTGACACCTAACCAACTCTGCCACCCAGGTGTCCCAATTATCTCAAAATTTTATGGAACAAGTGATTGCCATAGATAATTTGTTCTAAGGGACCCTGAAACATGGAAGAATCTCCAACAAATTTTTCTCAGAACTATCTTACTAAATTCCAACATAGTTAATACAAATGAAACTATGGATTGTTTTCACCTATTTGGATAGATACAAAAATCTTAAACACAGTTCTAGAAGAACAAATTTACTTCAACATTAGGCTTATGAACCAATCAAATATGAGAATTTAAATAATGCAAATTTATTTAAAATTATGAATTATAAATTAACCCATCAATGGATCCAGTAAGATAAACCATGCATTTCTGTAGATATTAAAAAAAAAATGTCAGCATTCCTTTTTATTAAAAGCAAAAACTCTTAGAAAGTTAGAAGCAAAAGAAAATTTCCTCCATACAATAAGGACCACCTTCTTTAAATCAATAGTCAATGTCTTATAAGGGCCATGAGCACAGTCCATGGAGTCACACAGACCTGCCAGAGCCCCTGCACTTCTGAGCAATTATTAAATCTAAGCCTGGCTCATGGGGTTGTTAAGCAAATAGATGAAACAATACTGTGAATTCCTCAGCAAAATGCCTAATAATAAAAAAATGTGAACTAAAGAATAGCTATTGAAATTCTTGACACTTTGAAAGGTGAAACGCTAGAGGTTTCTCACAAAATCAGGAATGATTCCATGAATACAGTATATTATTACTTAAGACAATGGTTCTCAATAAGTGTCACAACTACACATTTGTTTTTAAAGATTTTATTTATTTATTTGAGAGAGAGAGCACACAAGCTGGGGGAGCAGCAGAGGGCGAGGAAGAAGCCGGCTCCTGGCACGGCAGGGAGTCCAACACAGGGCTTGATCCCAGGACCCAGAGATCATGACCTGAGCTGAAGGCAGACACTTAACTGACTGAGTCACCTAGGCACCCCACAACTAGACATTTTGGAAATCTCTGAAAATATTTTTTGTTTTTGTTTTAATCAACTAACGCAGTAGTGGTTAGGCACTATTGGCATTAGTGCCTGGGGACCAGAGACACCAAACACCCTGAACTGTGAGATAGTCACACACAAAATTCCTCTTATATCCTGTGTGAGACTCATATAAGGGACAGTTCTATTACTAAGTGTAAAAACTTGCTCTATTTTATAGACCGAACCTAAAAATATTTTTGGCCCAATTTTAATACACACTGGATTTTCCAAGATTATAAGTAGGTATAAATCAAAGGAAGTTTGTATTTTTTTTTTCCTGGAAATCTGACAAGTGTTCGTAACCATTTCAGAAAATTTGTCACCAACCTACACAGCCCCCTCAGCCTGGGTTTGTACTGTGGCATTCACAGTGACTCAAAGAGAAAATAGACTAAGCCCTCATTTTTTTCTTCAAGTCTAGCTTGCCTGGGCTTATAACATAATGCAATAAGTAAATATGTACATTTTTACTTTATTTCTCTTAAATCTTATATTCCTCAACTATATTTTTTATATTATATGTGCATTGAGGTATATCATCTTATGAATTTCATTTCAGAATAGAGAAACGGTGATAAAAAGAAGGCCTTAAAGGAAACTGACTTCACCCCAAAACCCTCAACTCAAACAGGGGATTATGGATATTTGTCAGTGGAAATAACCTTTAAGTTGAGCCTTGAAGGATTATCCATCCAGGCTAAGGGAAATGGGCAATAAAGGGAAGATTTTTAAAGTTCTGATACTCAAAGCCAGCACGGATGCAGTAACACAGTTGTTCCAATCCACAACTGGTAGAAGCATATATAAATTTCTGGGAAATAATTTGACCGTGTGCATCAGGAATCTTTAAAATGTTCAGTTTTGGACCCAGTATCTTCACTCCTAACACTCTATCATAGGGAAATCATTCGAGATACAGGCAGAGAGACACACAAGGATTCACATCAAAGTTGATCTATAATTACAAGAACTGAAAAACATTCCAAGTGTCTAATAATAGGAGAGTGATTAAATAAATTAGGGTGCAGCCATATGATTGCATCTTACACAGACCTCAAAAATCACATGCCTCCCCACTGACTCATACCAAACTGGTTTCTTCTAAGCGCTGTAACACGAATTTCACATATTGCCTTAAAGTTATGCTGAATAATCTCTCTAACCAAACAGTGAATCTTTGAAGGAAAACATCTGCCGTGACTTCAGCATCTAACATGGAACTTTGCAAATAGGTATTTGACAAACGCTTGTTGATTCATTAATTTTAAGGCCTGGGAAGCAGGAAACACCCCGCTCTCTCATCCTCCAGGGCTCCACTCTCCTCTGCTAAGACTGTAGTCTCTCGTATTTTGTCCATTAGAAGATGACAAGAAGGAAGAAAAACAGCCAAATAACATCAGAGCAAGCTAAAGTGGGCCATTCCCTAGGGCCTCACTAATGAAATTCAAGGATTTTAGCAAGGAGAAAGGCAGCTGCAGTCCAAATGTTTTAAGAGGAACTTATAGGGCTCGAGGGCCCTAAACCTAGAAGGTACAATTGATTTTGGCTGTGTTTCTCTGTCTCTGTGGAAATGAAAGCTTATTAAATCGGAAAGCCTGTATTCTCTCTGGATCCTGGACATGACAATACCTTAACCACAGATCCTCTGAAAGAGACAAATAAAGTTCATCAAATGCTCTAAAGTGTCTCAGATATTGTTTTAGCCCATTCTACATTCAATATGTAGGACTTGTGAATTTGTACCTCCCCCACAACAACAGCAATAACAACAACAACAACGACAACCCCTTTTTCTTTTGTGTGTAGGCACTAGGATAGACTGTATTATTTTTCCTAATTATTTACGTCCTTCCCTGTCATGGGATCTAACATCTCAGCTCATTGCCATGTGACTTATAATGCCACCCCATGAAGAATTAAAACTTATTCTTCCCATTGACTAGGCTTGGCCATATGGTTTGCTTTCCCCAACATAATGGAGTGAAGTGATATGCCTCTCCAGGATGAGTCACTGAAGGAGTCAACTATCTTCTCCTTTCTTTTCTTACAAGGTCAAGAGCCTGGGTCCCAGGGACAGATGGGATAGGGTGAGCAGATCAGCAGAACTGCCAGCGACCCCAAACCAACATGTTGACATGTTTACATGAGCAAAGAATAAATGTATACTGTTGTAAGCCACAGACATTTTTTTGTTTGTTATTGTTTTTGATTTGTTGTGTTGCTGTTGACTGTTTGTTATTATAGTATAACCTACTCTATGAGATGATTTGTATTTAAACCTGGTTTATATTAACAAGGAGTTTTTCTTAACAAGGCAGGTGAAGCCATGAAGTCACTTACAGAGGCATGACATCAAGTTCGTTCTTTATACTGGATCACATTTGCAAAGAAATGACCAGGGCCACTTCAAAATTCCAGTGTCTCTATCCATCTAACACTGGTTGTCTCAGGCCCAGAGATGCAACAGATAGCCTGTTGCCCCCCCCCATTAGCCTGTGGAACAGCCCAGATGGCTTCTGATTTTTGCATTAATCAGACTGAACTAGTTCTTGAAGATATACTATTCATTAAAACAACAATAAAAACAGAGTTCTTACAAAGGAACGATTTCCTGTAGAGAAAGTTAAAATAAACAAGGCCAAAAAAACACAGTTCATATGAAATTTAAGTGTGAGCTCTAGAGCCTAGTCAGCAGTAAGCTTTAACATCTGGAATGGATCAGGTCCCAAAGCCCCATCTTAATGCATGTGCTCATTTGTTTGTATCTGCTATGTATCCAGATTTGTTTTTATATAACAATTCCAAAAATCTATTTAAAGTATTAAACTTTAATTCAAAGCAAACCAAATATGCTAGAGATGGGTCTGGTCCAACCAAGAGCTGAAGACAGAACCCTCCGACACAGCAATGTTTAACGTGTAGCTTCCTGTGAAGTGACCTTCAGGTGGAAATGCCCCTGAGCAAAATAAAGACTTGATCCTGGTGGCAGACTAGTCTTGGGTTAATTTGGGTACACAGGAGGGGGATGTGGCCCCACTTCAATTAAGACAATAAACAGTGAGGGTAAGAAATGAGAGAAGCCACACAGGGATTAAAAACTACTTCCTTGGGGCTCCTGGGTGGCTCAGTTGGTTGAGCACCCAACTCCTGATTTCAGCTCAGGTCATGATCTCAGGGTTGTGAGATGGAGCCCCTCTCGGGCTCCTCACTGAGCCAGAGTCTGCTTGAGATTCTTTCTCTCCCTTTCCCTTTGCCCTTCCCTCTGGTTAGGCACGCACTCTCTCTCTTTCTCTCTCTCAATAAACAAATAAATAAAATCTTCTAAACTTTTTATATTATTTCCTTTATGTTATTGTCATTATGTTTCATGATTTCAGAGTTAAAATGTTAAAGCGTTTTATGCCTCACGAAACAGTGCCTCCACTGATATCTCTACCGTAAACTTATAATTTATCCAATACTTTAAAAAATCTGCTTTTCCAAAATCAGGAATCCTTGTCTAGTTTTACCTAGAAGTGTGAACTACATGATTGCAAACTCCATCATGCTACCCTCTCCTCCCTTTCTCTTCTCCCTAGCATCACTCACTGTCAGAATCAACCTCAAGTTAACCTTTAGTAACCAATGACTGGTGCTCTGGGCTCTGTGCTAAGAATATTCTAATTGTTCCCCTTTGCACTGAGTATGTCTGGGTTCTTCATCTCCATCTACAGACTTTACAAGTCTAGCTCCTGCCTAAATCTTGTTTCTCTTTCTTTCTCTCCTTTGTGATTCCAGGCCACACTAGGCTCTTCACAATTCTTTGAGTTTGTCGAGATTTTTTTTTCTCAATTCATCTCCTACATTAGCACTTCCGTTGCAATCCTCCTTCTCTTGACTCTTTGCATTGCTAACTCCTTCTAATTCTCAGACCCCAAATATGCTGTCGTTGGGGGAGCTACCTCTGACCATTCAACTAACGTCATTAGCGCTGTTATTTTCTTCCACAGGACTCTTTCTTTCCTTCAAAATGCATTTCCCAACACAGTTGCATGCTTGTTTGTTTAATATCTGTCTATTTTACACACCCAACCCCCAACATAGTGCCTGGCATCTAAGTTGTTCAATAAATACTTAGAGAATGAATAGACAAATAAATGGATGACCCTTTTAATTCTTTTGAGAAGTCTAATACTACTATTCCTATTACAGATTAGGGAAACTGACACCCAGTGGTGTAAAGTATCTTGCCCTTGATACAAGAGAGAGTTGAAGTCCTTCAATGTTTCCCTGCAGTATTGTGTTTATAGCAGAGAGAACTGGCCATCCTCTTGATTCCTCTGAATAGCTTGTGGCACTCTTGATAGATGCCCTTCCTTATAGACTCTGCATCTCACTTGTCCCATTGGGTTTGTAGGCTCCCCCATGAGCACGCAGCTCCTCTACACAGAGCAAGGATCTGTTCTGTAAATCTCTCACACCTCCATAACGAGGTGGGGCTACCATCTCAGTCTTTTCCCTGGCTTCCACTACACCAACCAATAGAATTATTTCACCTGAGCAATGGCATATTTTGCCACTCCATTACAAAAGATCAGGATGGCCAAGGAATTGTGGAAAGACTATGTTGACAACAGAGCTAAGAAACTAACCGAATGTTTCTAACCTCTGCCAAAACTCCAGATCCAATATGCTGAAGAATGCAAACTATTGAACATCACTCCATTGCCCCCTTTTCTGGTCATTTCTGAAAGATATTTCTCTGAACTAAAATTAATTTCAACATGTGCCTAACTGGAAATAATCCTCAGCCTCCACTGGTTTGTTTGTTTGTTGCAGTTAACATTCCAGTTTCAGTTGTCAGAGGTCTTATTCTTTCTCTGCCATTTGAGTTTTATTCTTAAGAACTATTCAGTGAGTCCCAGCCATGAGACTTTAACTAGCACGTCCCTTTGAGGATAACAAATATATTCAAGCAGACCAAAAGTCATAGCCCTCCCTCAACCATCCCAAGGCTGGAGCTGAATAGCATCAATGCCTAACAAAAGCAAAAGGAAATCTTTTGTGAATTTGATTCTATCGAAAGATGTGTGGAGATGAGGGAATGCTGTGCAAGGCCAGCAGGGAGGGCTGGGGTAAGGAGTACCAGGAAGGGGAGAGGGAGGTGATAAAAGGTTCAGAGGGAAGATAGATCTCCAGTGTTTCACCTTGTCATCCTCTCCTATGTTTCCAATTTTTAGTTCCTTCTTTAAAATTTTGAAGATTTTACCTGGAAGTTGAGTTTCATCATGTCTCACAGATTTTGATATCTATCTAGCATTTCCTCTTTGTTATTTTCTACATTGTCTTTCATTTCATTTTCTATTTCCTTCCTGAACACAGTAACTATTTAGGAGAGAGTTTATAAATTTCCAAGTATTTGGATTTAAAAAAAATTTTATTAATAACTTCTAGTTTCCTTACATTGTAAAGAGATAGGTGTGTAATTTCTGCTCTGTGAATTTGCTTGGATTAGCAAGAAGTCATTTGTCATTCAATGACACAGAGTAGTACACATTCCCCATATTTCAGACACCAAATTTAACGTAGCTTATTTTTCTATGCCATTTATTTTTGTTTGCTTTCTACTTCTAAGAAGGAACAACTTCCCCAGAAGCTCTCCTATTTCCCCAGAAGGCACTTCTCCTTGCCCTTCCCTTATTAGTCTCTCTTATGAGGTTCCCTTTCCACTTACCAAAAGACTTAGCAGGAAGAGGTCAGATGATTCAGGATTGGTCAAGGAGATTCTATTCATTTATTTCTACATCTCATTTCAAGCCCTGGCCTTAGCATCATATAGACTTCTAAAATTATTATTCAGCCTATTACTTGGATTCTTTGGGATTAAAAATTAAACTTTCATTACTTCTTTATGTGTCCTTCGCTTAGAGTTCTGAGGGCTTAAATCACTTATGAAATATTAATGAGAGGTGCTGCTTTTTATTCTGGAAAGATGCTTCTGCACCATTCATTGATTTGTTCTATACAATTTAAAAGCTTTCTTAGACAAAAACAGATGAACTAACAGTTGATCTGTTCTTGCTATACTCATTCTTTTGTTACTGGCCACATTACATCACCCATGGGCAATGTGTGTTTCTAGAAGCAGAAGTTTAGTTGAAAGAGATACATAAATCCAAGAATTAATGCATAAATGTGTGCTTCTTAATATAAAAAGAAAAATATAGATATGCTACACTGGATCTGGGCAATGCCACATTTATTATCTTCTGTAGTTAAATTTTATTCTCAAATAAAATACAGAGCTCTCTTACTGAGCAAAAAATCTTTCAAAAACATACTATACATGAAAAAGATACAGTAGGCAATAGTATCTTTATTTAAATATCTCCATTTAAAGGATAGATTTGCATGGGAACAAGACAACTGGAACCACATAATTAGAAGATGTGGGATTTTTAGAAATGCATATATTCATTCAAAAGAAAATTTCTTGTTATTATTCTCCCAGATCTCTCTAGAATTCCCTCTCTCACTTTTCACTCTTTCTAAAATTTTGGGTGGTCTTTTCTCTCTTATAAATAGAGTTAATAAATGGCAAAGCCATCTGCTTTCTAAACCACCAGTGTATCTGAAATACCATTACTCTTTTTTTTATTCCTTTACTTAAATATTCACTTTTTAGGTATACCTTTTAAAAATGAAATCACCATTTCAGAGAGCAATATTTTGAGTCATAATAATTCCATTTGAATTTGGTTCCAGAATCTTTCTTTCTTCCATGCCCACTGTCTGAAGAAAATGAAAAGAAGTAGATATACTTTAAAAAAAAAAATGGCTCAGTTCACAGATTATCCCAATAGATAGATGTGAGGTATTGGCAAGAAATTGGTAGAAGTCAGCATAAGTCTATCTAGCATCCCACGTAGGTACATCTAAATCCTATTCTGACAATAACTAGAGTTTGGTCTTTGTGACCTCAATTTCCTCATTTGTAAAATTAAGGATTTAAATTAGATGACCTTTCAGACCCTTGCTGTGCTAAAATTCTACAAATCGATTGTATTCCTTTAGGATGGTCAAGGACATAATAGAAAATCTTTTCAATTATTCAAATCACTATACATGTCCTGTCCTTCTAATAGTGCTCTTATATTGTCTCCATCAACAACCTCTGAGGGAAATTTAATCAAGACTTTATGGGTGTGTGTGCACATCAGAATGTCAATACTTCAATGGCCAACCATGAAAGAAAGGGTCTTACCAGCTCTATCTGAACTGATAAGTTCAAGGCAGGAGCTGGAAATGTGGCCTAGGAAAACCTTGCATTTTTATAATATGTTAATACTTTAAGCTTCTTTTATCATTCACTGTCTTGATTTATATTCACAAAGTTTGAAGGAATAAGTAGGGTATCTTGTAGAAGAAGGCACTGAAGCATCCAGATAAAAAATTGCTCAAGGTTATGCAGTCATCAAATGACTGGGCAAAAATAAGCACTTAGAAAAATTAACTCTAATCCCATTCTGGCCACATAATATTCTCCTATTCTGTTCTACAAAATTAAATGTTTCAGTGCTTTATTTTTTTAAATAACTTTTCACAATGATTTGGAGTTCATATAACTTCTTACTGAAATTCAATTAGAACATAGTACAAGGCCAGAGAGGGTAAATCATTCCAGATGCTTTGGTAACACCTTAGAGTCATAAGAACCCCACATAGCACCTAATACAAAGGTACGCAGATTTCCCTAAAAATTAGAGTTACAGTGTTACCTGTCTCAGAAAAGCATTGTGCATGGTTCCATGTTAATGTCCGGTAACCAGGGAGCCAGATATGGAATTGGGAAACTTACAAGGGCTTCTTTCCTATGGAAGGTGAGCCACCTTTTGCAGTCATAGCTACACAACTGTGTCTCTGTTCTTATCAGAGAACAGTACAACTGGAACTAATTCAATTTCCAGCTCTCCCACTCCCCAAACATGTAACCATGAGCAAGAGACAATTTCTCTGGGCCTCAGTTTCCTCATTTCAAATAGGAATAATAATGGTTTTTGTGAGGATTCAATGAATTAACTCATGTCAAAGATGTACCACATCCAACAGATAGTAGAAAGACAATAATCGTTATCTACTTAATTATAGTACTTTAAAGTCTTAGAATAGCACCTGGTGCATAGTAAGTACTCTCTAAGTGTGAGCTATTTTTTTCTATCCTTAAAGTTAAAAAACAGATGGTGGAGATTTAATTTTTATTTACATAAAAATATCTGAAATTGCTCCATAGTGTAAAACTTTAATGTATTTTATGGAATATTCTGGAAAACATAAACTGAATGAATATACACATTTACCTTACCCTCTGAGACAACAATCTCTGGATTAAAAAAATATATTGCTAAATCCAGAGAGGCAGTTCAAGATGGCAGTAGAGCAAGATCCCGAACTTACCTCTTCCTATGAACACAACAAATCTCCAGCTACATGTAGAAAAATTCCCTCTGATAAAGAACTGAAAACTACCTGAATAAGCTTCTCCACAACAAAGGATAAAAGCGCCACACCAAAATGGGAAGGAGAGGCATAGATTCATCTATAGGGACTCCCTCTGGGGATGGAGACACTGGCAGGTACCAGTACCATCTCCAGTACCATTTTTGGCATTCTCCCTCTAACCTGCTAGTGTTGGTAGGCATACCCAGCCTTTATATTCTGTACTCCATGACCGCATCTAAGCCAGCCAAGCAAGTGCCCCTCTCCATGTACCACTACACTGCAGCCCACCAGCTGGGAGAGCACCCCACTCCCCATGTGCCACTCCACCTTAACCTTGCCAGTGACAACCTAGTGAATGCCCCACCCCTACATGCTGCTTTACAGTGGCACCACCAAAGCCAGCCAGCCAACACAGTTCACACAAAGAATGCCCTGTGAGCATCTGGTTCTGGTGGCCAAGGGGGATTAGACCTGCATCCTATGGGTCTGAAACAAATGGAAAGAACATTCTTGGCAGGCTACCACTCCCAGGGTACTGCACAGACAGCAGATTGTAACACATTTCCAGTTTTGCTGTGAAAAAGTCCTATCTATCTGACATGGAGTTTTGGCCTGGGGAGACAGACTTCAGGATTATCACATATGTAGAGGCTATAGAAGTGCTCTCAGGAAGCATAGGTTGGGGGATACCATCTTTTTTATTTGATCTCACTACAGCCCACCAATACCTCCTAGAAAATAGTTCATACACTTGTCTCAAGCCTTGACATTTGCAACTGTTGCTAAGCAGATACATTTAGATCATTTGGACTAGAGCCAGCAGTGTCTATAATTGAGGTCCCACAGGACTATATATATTTGTATATCTTAAAAGCTGCTGCCTGTGGGTCTAGCTTCTAAATAGCCTGAACCTAGGTGCTGACCAAAATCCACCCCCTCTGGAACATTCACAGGTCTTGGCACACCCTCAACACCTGGGACCTACCAAGAAAAAAATCAGGCTGCTTAGCCAGTCATAAAGATTTAAGAGACAACAATGGCTTAGGGCAAAGTTAAATGATAGGGTTTATCTCCTACACAAGATCACCCAACCAAGACTGGGAAAATAGCTGTTATACCTTATACATACATAGAAACACAGATAGATAAGCAAAACGAGGAGACAGAGGGATATGTTCCAAATGAAAGAACAGGATAAAATCCCGGGTGGAGGGGGGGGCACCTTAATAAAACAAAGATAAAGAATTTACCCGATAAAGAGTTCAAAGTATGGTCCTCTGAAGAAGAATGAATGAACATAGTGCAAACTTCAACTAAAGTATAGAAAATATGAGAAAGTACCAAATTGAAGCCACAGAAATGAAGAATGCAATAACTGCTCTGAAACATATGCTAGGAGGGTTCAACAACAGAGAGAGATCAAGTAGAAGAGAGAATCAGTGAGCCGGAAGACATGGCAGTGGAACTCTTCCAAACAGAGCAGCAAAAGGAAAAAAATAATAGTAATAACTTTAGCTTAAGGAACATACAGGATATCATCAAGCAGAATAATATTCACATTACAGGGGTTCCACAGGAAAAAAGGAGAGAGAGAAAGAAGCAGAAAACTTACTTTGATTGATGAAAGAAATTAAAGGATACACAAATAAATAGAAAGATACTCTGTGCTCATAGGATGGAAGAATTAATACTGTTAGATTGTCCAGGTTACCCAAAGCAATCTACAGAGTCAATGATACACCTATCAAAATTCCAGTGGCATTTTTCACAGAAAGAGAACAATGATCCTATGATTTGTAGGGAACCACAAAAGATTCTGTATAGCCAAAGCCATCCTGTGAAAAAAGAATAAAGCTGTAGGCATCACTCTCCTTTATTTCAAGCTATACTACAAAGCTAGAGTAATTAAAACAGTATAGTATTACAATAGAATCAGACATAGAGATCAATGGAAAAGAACAGAAAACCCAGAGATAAACCCAACTACATATGGTCAGTTAATTTACAATGAAAGAGGCAAGAATATACAATGGGGAAAGGAAAGCTCTTCAATAAATGGTGTTGAGAAAACATGCAAAAGAATGGAACTAGATCGCTGTCTTATACCATACATAAAATTAACTCAAAATGGATTAAAAACTTGGTGTAAGACCAGAAATCATACAGACTAGAAAAAAACATAGGAAGAAAGCTCTTTGACATTGGTCTTAGTAGTAACTTTTTGGATCTGACTCCAGAAGCAATGGCAACAAAAGCAAAAATGAACAAATGCGACTATATCAAACTAAAATGTTTCTACAAACTGAAGTAAGCCATCAACACAACAAAAAGGCAACCTGATGAATGGGAGAAGTATTTGTAAATCAAACATCAAATAAATAGTTAACATCCAAAACATATAAAGAAATCATACAACTCAATAGCAACAAAAGACAATCCAATTAAAAAATGGGCAGAGGATCTGAGTAGACATTTTTCTAAAGAAAATATACAGATGGCCAACAGGCACTCAGCATCTCTAATATGAGGGTGACGCAAATTAAAACCAGGATAAGATATCACCTCACACCTGTGGGAACAACTATTACCAAAAAGACAAAAAATAACAATGTTGGCAAAGATGTGGTTAAAAGGGAACCCTTGTGCACTTTTGGTGGGGGTGTAACCACTATTGAAAACTACATGAAACTTCCTCAAAAAATGAAAATAAAACTACACTATGATCCAGCAATTCCACTTCCTACTCTTTAATGAAAGAAAAGAAAACCACTAATTTAAAAAGATGTATGCACCTCTATGTTCATTGCAGCATTATTACAATACCCAACATATGGAAACAACCTATGTATCCATTGATCAATGAATGGATAAAGAAGATGTGGTATTTGTGTATCTATAACGGAATATTACTCAGCTATGAAAAAAAACAATGAAATCTTATCATTTGTGATAATATGGACGGACCTCATCAGCATTATGCTACAGACTTTCAGTCATAAAATAAATAATATCATGGGGATGTAATACATGGCCTATAATCACAGGGCCTATAATCAATCATTCTGTATTGCAAGTTTAAAAGTTGCTATAAAAGTAAATCTTAGAAGTTCTCATCACAAGAAAAAAATTGTTACTTGGTATGGCTACAAATAGGTAATACACTTAATGTGGTGATCATTTTGCAATGTATACAAATGTTGAATCACAATGTTGTACACTTGAAACCAAGGTAATGTGTATCTGAACTAAGCTAAATATCAATAAATACTACTGTGGCACCATGCTCAATGTACTTCATTTTTCACCTAAGTCCAACTCTTACACTGAAATTCTTTGTTTCTCTACTATACGTATCAAGGAGGGAAGAGGGCAAGAGGTTACATAGGTTTTTCCTGGAAAAATAAATTGGGTCTAACACATGAGCAAACAAAATCGCCAATGCCTCTCTGAGTTTATATAAAATGATTGCACCCAACAAACACTGTTTTGTCTCTTTTTCTCAATACTCTAATTTGTGGCTTGACCAATAATTAAGCAAAAGAAATACCAGGCCAGGCAAACCAAAGTGCCTCTTTGTTTCAGATATTCTTCACATTACAATCATTACACACACTTAAATCAGAGTTAAAGTTATTTGAAAGAGAGCATGCAGGCCTAAGGAAAGGAAAAAACCTGAAACAAGGGTCACCCAATGCTTTACCTTAATTCTTTGCCACCGAATAGCTAGTTCACCTGGGCAAATCCTTTTACTTTTCTGGGATGAGTTTCCTGGACAGTCTATGAAAATTATGTCTTATTAGTAAATCTCATTAGTCTTTCCTATTTGCATTCACCTCAGTTATTAAGGATCAGTTTCATAGCTTGTAATCGGGCATTATTATGAGTTCCTAGTCCCAGCTTTCTTTTTTGACCTTTGCTATTTCATTACCAATCTCCTGTTTCACGATCTATAGATCGATTTTTGGCAGATTCTTTCATACTCTCTAGAACAGTTGTTCTCAGACTCTAGCCTGAGTCAGAATGACCCGGGAGAGGCCAAGAGCTTGTTAAAACACAGATTGCTAAGCATGCCCCTACAGGTTCTGATGCAGTAGGTCTGGGATAGGGGACAGAACTGGATTTCTAACATCCAGATCGTCCAGGGGATCCACACGCTGCTGGCCGTACAACCACTACACTATAGAATACAAAAATGTTGATTAACGTCATGAAAGGGCCATGGACTAGTCAAAGTTACCTCCATGTAACTCAGGGAACAGACACTCTGGCCTTCCAGCTCTACATGGGTGAAGTTGATCTGTATTTGTTCTCCCACGGGCTGCGTTATAATATAGATGCACTGTCTGCTGTGAGTGAAAGGTCCAGACAAGTCAGAAGACAGAAGACCCTCTGGGTCTGTGTAGTTTCCTCCACAATGCAGATCCGCTAAAGAGAACAGGGAAGACAAGGGAAAGGTCCTGTGAGTGGCCATTCCTGTGACCGTCAGGCATTAGATATAATCCTTAAAAATTGACACACATGCACACAAAATCATATATCCATTTTATTCACCCTGTGAATAAAGACATTAGGCCTATGTCTCTGATCATATTTTCAGTTTGACGCGTGTTTGTGGGACATCCATATAGTGCCTAAAGAAATAGATCCAGACATATGTGATCTAACTTCCCATCTAACATCCTCTTCTACATTTAGAATGTATCCTAAATACATTTAGGCTCTCCTTCATTCCAAAACGATTTGGGGTAGCTTATAAAATACATGTTATAAAATAAAATATTGGACTAGAAAAAGGAATCTAATTAAAGGAATAATGAACATAGAACAGCGGGGTGTGGGACGCCTGGGTGGCTCAGTTGGTTAAGCCGCTGCCTTTGGCTCAGGTCATGATCCCAGCGTCCTGGGATTGAGTCCCACATCGGGCTCCTTGTTCTATGGGGAGCCTGCTTCTCCCTCTGCCTCTACCTGCCACTCTGTCTGCCTGTGCTCACTCTCTCTCTCTCTCTCTCTCTCTGACAAATAAATAAATAAAATCTTTAAAAAAAAAAAAAAAGAACAGCGGGGTGTGCTCAAGGGAAAGTTGACACGCACAAAAGTGGGTAGAGACTCCATAGTCTACAGAAGGTTGGCTCTAGATTCAGACTGAAGCCAGGGCAAATGAAGAAAGGGGACCTGTGAAAAGATGTTCATGGTTACTTTTCCTGATATTGAGACCTGAAAGGTGTTTTTTCTGTGAATTCTCATCAGGGCCCAATGAGGTATTTAAGGATAAAAGCCCTAAAGTAAAAATCATAGAGTATTTTATTGTTTGTCATTGGTTTGTTGGTTTGTTTTAAGGTGTCAATATAAGCTCTAAGCATAAAAAGATGGCACTGTCCTTCACATTCATACGCTTTCCCAATGATCAGGTTACTTACAGGGTGATGTTAAGTAGGTGACATGGAAGCCTTGGTCATTAATCTGGTTGTCAGAATGAAAATGAATTCTGGCAAAGGGACCTGTAGTCTGGAGTGGTGGGACAGAGTAAGTGGTACAGAATTTCCCAAGAACAGGGTCCTGATACAAAGGACCATCTCGAATCTAAAAACAAAACAAAAAAATAATTAAGCACAAAATGGTCAGATTTTGAAAAACCCCAGTCATTTTGTACATTAACTTCAAAAAAGCTGTGATTGCAAACTGATGGCTCTCAGAGGTTCTCCCATCACATATATATCCAATACTCAGTTGGGGTTCACTAAAGGGAAGTCTCCTCCTCCCACCATTCTTAATACCTTATCTCTGTCTAAATTTTAATTCCAAGGCTAGATGTATAATTTTGAAATTTTCTCATGAACCTTTCTCAATGTTTTCTTTCCTTAGTTTTTTCCCCCTAGATGTTGTTTTTGTAATGATAAATTCCTAGTAATTAAGAAGGAGGAAATGAATATATGCAAAGAAGATGGAAGAAAGAATACCAACAGTGCTGACTGATTCACAACTTGGTCTAGGTATTCAGAAGGGTCAGAGGTAGAAAGAAGTGAAGTCAGGTTGACGCAACATAGAGACAGTTTAATGTGTTTTAGAAGTGCAATCCTAATAGTAACTGAGTACCGTGATAATGACAATATGACCTGAGAAATCCTTTTTAATTGTTGGTTTTTAATCTCTTAAATAATCATGTTAACCCCTCTGTAATTCTGTTGTAACTAAAAGTTCTGTACTACCTAGAACACCAAACATCAGTGCTATTTTAACATGGCCAATTTGGTCCACTCAAATTACTTTTTCTTTTGGCAGCAAAGTTCTGGGACAGCGGTATTTTATTTCTATATTTAACTACTTCCTCTAAATATCATTGAGAAAGGAGAAGCATTTCAATATTATCAGAATGATTGATATTTTCTAGTACACGTATATCCAGGAATTAATGTGGGGATAAAAAAAAAGCCTCTAATTTTAATTTGATGGAAAATCCATGCTACTGTTAACATTTAAAAGATTATGTTGTTGAAATTTTTCAGGGAGAGGTAGATTTTCCCAGTCACTCCCAAGGGTTTCGAATCCATTACAACTGCTAAATTACTAATGAATTTAACTTGTGGAGATCCCGGTTTGACAGCCACACCTTTCTATCCTTTATGAATAATTCCATAGCACTCCATTCTTCTCTAATGGACTTAGAAAAGCATATTGTCTTTTATCACTACGGCAAGGACTACTAAGATTTATGGAGACAAATAAGACAGGAGCAACATAGGAACTCAATCTTCTCAATGATCTTTTCAGTCTACAAATGCAGAGCAGCATTTCTGATATACCCATAAGCTCATGGCCTTTTTTTTTTCTTCTTCTTCTGTATTTTAATCTTTTACTAATGTTAAGCAGGAGGGGCACAGACTGACTTCTCTTCTCCCAATGACAGTTATCAATATATTCTAAGCTCACCCACTAACAATCAATTTCAACACAATTGCTATCATTTTTCTTCACAGAGCACTATAGTTAGCTTGTGAAATAATGCGTCAGTTACCCTAGACAACTGAAGTCTTGATTCTGCATTGGAAAAGATAACCATTACTGTTTCTTTTGTTAATTCTTCCATTCCCTCCTTAGGGGACTGGGCTTCCAGGAAATGACATAGAACAGTAAGGCAGTCTGTTTCCCAGATTCAAACGAAACCCAGAAGAACCAACAAGCTGACACAATTAAGAATAAGGAATTAGCAAGACTTAAGACATCAGCTGCCTATTGAATATATCTAACTACTGCTAGAAAATTATAGTCATCCACAGGTATCACCAAACCATACTTCTCCTGAGTTCCAATCAGGTCATGATATGTTCTATCCAAATATGATTGTTTACCTCAAGATAATCTTTGCTGCAATCATCATGGTGCTCCAGACTCAAGGTCCCAAAAGTAAATGTTATCAAGAGCCCAGGACTGGTTATTACTTTCCAGACACAATCTCTTCCTGGAGGATAGTTTCCAGGATATCCCGGAGATTTAATCGAACCATAAGTACCCGTCAGTATATCTCCACACTCTAAAATAAGAGGAAAAATAACTTTACATTGTATACAAATTATAATTTATGTAGAGTTATCATAGTCCTTACTGCAAGAAGACAAGCTTTGTTGAAACAACTGTGTGCCATTTGGGATGCCCTCATAAATTAAACAAGGCTTTCATTATTCCAGTTTGATACAGTTATAAATCTAGGAATATTAGCTGATAAATGAATGAGTCACTCCTGCATTGCGCTCTGTGCTTATCAGCTATCACATGGTGATACGATTTTAAAATACAGTGCTGAACTGTCTGAGGGATGAGATGATAGACACTTCTTTTCACTTTGAAAGAGATTAACTTCTGTATAACTTTTTAAAAGTTCTGGTTCTTGAAAAGTTCTTCTTAACTCTTAAAAAGTTCTGGAACTTCTATTACCCCATGTCTTTCAACAAACCAGATTATTTTATACATTAGAATAGTTAAGTGCTATGTAATTTTCATATGAGAAGATTTTTTTAACACTATGATATAATTAAACTCTTCATTTTATAAGTGAATAAAATCAAATGTCTATGGGTGGTTGAGCCACTTGCCTTGACCAGGAATGGAGTGAGGTAGAGGCGGGGCAAGGCTTTGTGACACCCACACCACTACCACTTCATTAATTACCCCCCACCAACCCCCTAAAGTTGTATATCAGTGACTGAAGGAATCTTTTCTTTATTAATATTCACACTTATTTAACAAAGACTCTGATGGCTTATACAAAATACTATCCAACATCACTCATCATCAGGGAAATACTATTCAAAACCACAATGAGATACCACTTCACACCTGTCCCAATGGCTAAAATTAACTACACAAGAAACAACAGGTGCTGGTAAGGATTCAGAGAAAGTGGAATCCTCTTGCACTGCTGGTGGGAGTGCAAACTGGTGCAGCCACTCTGGAGAATAATGTGGAGGTTCCACAGAAATTTAAACATAGAACTATCCTACGATCCAGCAATTGCATTACTAGTTATTTATCCAAAGGGTAGAAAAATACAGATTCAGAGGGGCACATGCCCCGATGTTTACAGCACCATTATCAACAACAGCCAAACTATGGAGAGAGCCCAAATGTCCATCAACTGCTGAATGGATAAAGAAAATGTGGTATATATAAACAATGGAATATTACTCAGCCATCCAAAAGAATGAAATCTTGCCATTTGTGACGATGTGGCTAGAACTAAGTGTATTATGCTAACTAAAATAAGTCAGCCAGAAAAAGACAAATACCTAATGATTTCACTCATGTAGAATTTAAGAAAGAAAACTAATGAACATATTGGAAAGGGGAAAAAAGGAAGAAAAAAAAAGGAGAGAGAGGGAAAATAACCATAAGACTCCTAACAACAGAGAGTGGACTAAGGGTTGATGGAGGGAGGTAGGCGGGGGATGGGATAGATGGTGATGGGGATTAAGGAGAGCACTTGTGATGAGCACTGGGTGTTGTATGTAAGTGATGAATTACTAAATTCTACTCCAGAAATCAATACTGCACTGCATGTTCACCAACTAGAATTTAAATTAAAAAATTGAAAAAGAAATACTACTGTAAAGTTGAAAAACAGAGATGATAAATAAAGAGTCTAGGCTGCAGTGAAAAAAATTAGAAAAAAATAAAATAGATGACATTTCTGATATGCATGATATACGATTTACACAGCTATGCAGGTTACTTAGACAAGTCTTGCTGCCAAGGCAAAAAGTGAAACAAATTAATTACATGATTCTCACTGTTCCTAATAAGAAAACACCTGAGTTGCTCAGAGGAAGAGGAATTGCCTAAAATTTAGTAGTTAAATTATTATATGGATAAAAAATTACAATATCATAAGCAAAGTAAAATGTTAATGGTGCTCCGTGAAAAAAATTCAATACATAATACAAAGAATTAACATCTCTGATATATGAAGAGCTTCCAAAAAATAGAGACATCAAGAGCTCACTGGCAAGAATTCAAAAGTCCTCTATACTTGGGAAAGATGTTCTCTCACTCAGAGCAAGGGACATACAAATAAAAACTTTGCTGAGATACCATTTCTTGCCTCTCAGAATGATACATATCCAGAATACCGAAAACAAATGATCAGCATGATCCGTGGTACATGGAGAAGTAGGCACTCTCGTATATTGCTGATGGGAATACAAGGTAGTACAGCTCTTACAGAAGAGATTATGGCAATGTCTAGCAAAAATACAGACATTTATTTTTAGACCAAGTAATCACACTTTTAGAAATCTATTCCAAAGAGACACTGGCAAAAATGCAGTAAGACAACTTCCCAAGGACTCTGTTGCAATACAGTTTGGAATTCCAAAAGACTGGGAACTTTAAGCTAAATGTTCATCAAGGGAGGGCTGACTGAATAGACAGTGAGTGAGATATCCATGCAATGCACACTATGATCTCATTATGGAGCAGTCTCTAGGATATATCAAGTGAAAAAGCAAACTAGCAACAGTGCCTATTATATGCTACCATTTTTTTTTAAATGGGGGAAACTTGATCGTATGTGATTATCTGCTTATATTTTTTAAATGGAAGGGTAAATCAAAAACTAATAAAAATTGTTTCCTTTGGGAGAAGAAAGGAACAAGACAGAAGGGATAGGGATGAAGGTTAGACTTCTCTAAATTTATTAATGAATTTTGATTTGGCTTTGGAAATATGAATATGTTTTACATAATTATAAAGTAAAATTCAGTAAAAATGAAAAAGTGAAATCTTTAAAATCACAAACAAAATGAAATAACTGTTGAACTAACAGTTTAAAGATAGAGAAGAGAAATATTCCAAGACGCTTTAAAACACTGTAAAGTTCGAATACAGAGCTTGAGTGCAACACATATTAAGTACAAAAAGAATAGCCAAGGAATACTAAATGGCTTTCAGTTATCATATTATTAGTAATAATATTGATATTGTTATTTTGAAAATTCATACAGTAGGATTAAGTACACAGGTAATATGTTGATGTCACTAGGAACCAGGATTTTTCGAAGTGAGAAGAGGTATAAATATAAAATTAAAAACCTTTAATTTCAATATGCAAGTATATTGGAAGATCATGAAGAATACATGATATGCTTTTTCCTTAAAACTAATAAAAATAGGGGCACCTGGGTGGCTTAGTTGGTTGAATGTCTGACTCTTGATTTTAGCTCAGGTCTTGATTTCCGGGTTGTGAGTTTGAACCCCACACTGGGCACCATTCTGGGTATGGAGTCTACTTAAAAAATAGTAATATTTAGGGGCACCTGGGTGGCTCACTGGGTTGGGCCTCTCCTTTCAGCTCAAGTCATGATCTCGGGGTCCTAGGATCGAGCCCCGCATCAGGCTCTCTGCTCGGTGGGAAGCCTGCTTCCCCCTCTCTCTCTTTCCCTGCCTTTCTGCCTACTTGTGATCTCTGTTTGTCAAGTAAATAAATAAAATCTTTTAAAAAATAGTATTTTTTTTAAAAAGTAGCATTTTTTAAAGATTTCTAATTCCTTCTATTGAAAGATGTATAGACTTTGTTCAACCTAGGAGCAATAGCCACTCCTACTACCCAGATTATAGAATCTAAATACCATTACCCATTAGAGGAGTACAACTCTTCAGAGAAATAATTGGTTCCAGTCCTAACACAATAAACATATAGGAAGAACCTAGAACATCTTTCAGAGCAGAAAGCAAGGAAGTTTCCAAAGGTAACTAGAATTGGGTCAAAGAGGCTTAGAAACTAACTTGAAAGTTTTCCCACTAGCCAAATATGGAACATTTTAACATAGGAAAATCTAGACTGGATTATAATACATCAAATATGATAAAATATGAGTTCATATTTGGTACTAAAACCAAAACGAAATAAAAAGAATAACAAGTAATTGTTCATTCTGGAGAAAGCTAGGAAATCAGGTAATTAATTTGAATACTGGAGAAAAATAGGGGGAAGAATCAAGCATTTATCCTACCTTTCTTGACTGATCTGTATGTGAGAGTAACCAAATAGTTGACATGGGAAAGGCCTACTCCACTGAAGAACTCCAGATAATAAATGAAGAATAAAAGATAAAATTCAACTGCCATCATTTTGAAAACCCCAATTAATCTAAACAATGAGCCTATGGGTTGCTAAGGCCATTAGAGAAAGGGCAAAAGGGAAGCTTTCTAATAGAAAGAGCAACCTGAGAAAATCAAAACACTCTAATCAATGAGGCAGTCATGACAGGGAAGCAAATAGACATTGAGTACCTCCAAATGTGATCCTTTTTGTCCCCCTAAACATTAAATTCAATTTGATCAAACCATTCCAGCGAAGTCTAGAATATGGGAAAATATGCAAGACAAACAACAGTTTCTGTAACACATCAATATAAGCAATGGTTACTATTTGGTAATAATAAAGAATTATGGTTTGTTTTAGTTTTTATTGTCTTCAGACATTGAGAAGCAAGCAGTGAAGGACTGTGATCCTTCAGAGGAAGAAAGCACAAGCGGTGAGTCCCATATATTCTCTCTGTGTGCCTTTCCCAAACTGCAGTGCCAGACAGTGGAGTCCAAGTAGCAGTAATACTCCTACTGGGTGAAATAAACAAAACTTGGGATTTGGGGCCCCTAGAGTAGCTGGGATTTTGGAATAAGGTACTATAGTGAAGACAGCTGCATAGCCATAACACCCCCAAAATTCATGAGTTTTCCTTGAGCCCTTAGCTGTCTTCAGCTGCATGTACACAGGCGAAGACTACATTAAAAAGTATGAGAGCGAGAGAAGTCCCACCTCTGGGACACTTATTAGCAATGGGAAGTATCTCTAAGCGGGGGGGGGGGGGGGGGGGGGGGGAGGGGGGGATAGCCTTTCCTGATTGATAACATTTCATTTTTAAGTTTGGAGATGACATTTTTAAAAAGTGTTGTGTTTGTATACATACATCCACACACTTCTGATTAAAGAATTAAAAAAAAAAAAAAAAAGTATGAGAGCTATGAGACATAGTCAGAATCTCCAGCATACGTATAATCTGAGTTCCAGAAGGAGAGAGGAAAAATGACAGAAGCAGAGGAGAACCACCATGCAATCATCTCAATAGATTTAGGAAAAGTATTTAATATATTTCAATATCCATTCATGATAAAAATTCTTGACAAGCTAGGAATAAAAGGTGAGATGGCTTAAAAACATTCATAAAATCTTTGACACTTTTTTTCTTAAATCTTTGACACTTCTTCCACTGAGGTGGGGTCTGTGTCTCCTCCCCTTGAATCTGGGTGGGCTTATGAGTGCTTTAACCAAATAAAAGTATGGCAGAAATAACATAGTATGACTTCCAAAGATGGGTCCAAAAAACCCATGCAGCATCTGCCTGGGTCTGTTGTAAGGCTTGCTCTAAGACAGACCAAGTGCCATGAAAGAAGATCCATTACCCTAAGACCACCATCAGAGAGGGGCTACATGGAGGCATTCAAGTCAACAGCCTGGTTCAACTCTTATCCAAAAGCCAGCATCAACTGAGTGAGTTATCTTGGGTTTCCAGCCTAGTTGAGCCTGTAGATGACTACAGTTTCAGCCAACATCTAATTGTAACTGCTTGACAGATCAAATGATAATTGGGCCCTTTCCAAATTCCTGGTCCACAAGATCAGAAACATAATAAAATGATTAATGCTCTACAAAACTAAATTTGTGGGTAATACAGAAACAGTAATTTGGAGTGAACTTCCTTTATCTGGTAAGAGTTATCTACAAAAACTTACATCTAAAACATTATATTCAACTGTTAAATACTGAACAAAATTTCCCCATGAGGCTGGGAACAAGAAAATAATGCCTACTCTACCACTTTTGTTCAGTATGGTTCTGGATGTCCTAGCCAGGCAACAAATAAGTTAAGGAAAAGAAAGAAATGATAGTTACAAAGATTGGAAAGGAAGATGTTAAAAGGAAAACCACAGACCCCAAACAGTATCACTTAGGCCAAGTCCCCCAGCATGGGCTTCATACCTAATCTAATTGCACTTTCAGCCTCCCCTAGAAATGTAATCTTAATCTGTCAGTCAGGAATTTTCCACTTAGGGCCAATGAGTCTGCCACATGGGCTCTCTCCATCCCCCAAAGGAAGATGAGGTAATCTGTATGATTAGACCCCCTCACCCTTTGCATTAAGGGAAGACCTTGTCTGGAACAATCTTTTTCTTTTGCTAATAGTTACTTGCCCTATTCTTCTTCCTATAAAAACTTCTCATTTCATACAACTCCTCAGGGCTCCCCTCTGTTTGCTAGATGGGATGATGCCCCATTCATGTACTGTTTAATAAACCCAATTAGATCTTCAAATTTACTCCATTAAATTTTGTTTCTTAGCAAAGAAAAACACTCTTTACTCACAGATAACATAACTGTGTATGTAAAGAAATCCAAAAGAATCCACCAAAAAAGCTGTTAGAATTGATTAATGATTTTAGCAATGTGACTGTATTCAAAATCAAATATTTTTAAAAATATCTTGTATTTCTATATATGACAACACATAACCCATAAAATTGACATTTTTGTAAAACAATATCATTTTATATAGTATAAAATATTAAATATCTAGAAAAAACAACTAAATATGTGGAGTAAACACTGGAATCTATAAATCACTGCTAAGATAAATTAAAAGGAGCTAAATAAATACAGAGATAGTCCATGTTCATAAATTGACAGGGCTAATATTTTTAAGAAGTCATTTCCTCCCTAGTTAATTATAGATTCAAGGCAATGCCAACAAAATCCCAGCAGATTTTAGGGGAAAATTAACAAATTGATTCTAAAACTTATAGGAAAATGTAAACGATCTAGCATATTTTAAAAGAACCAAGTTATAGGACTTACACATCAGATTTCAAGCTTCAATATTTAGTTAAGCCAATGTCGCACAAGGACAGATAAATAGGCCAATAGAAAAGCTGAGAAATTCCAGAAATAGATGCACAGATTTATTTATGAATGAATTGGAAGTTCAGTGGTGTTCTATCTGCTTTTTTACCTGTTTAAAAATTGCACAGTAAAATGCTAAAAAAAAAAAAAAAAAAAAAAACAAGTAGAGCCCCAAAAGACAAAATAACAACAGAAAGAACAAATTATCAAGTGGTCATTAAAATAAGGAATACTAAGGAAGGAACAACAATGTCTTCAAAACATCGCTGCAATGAGCTATTAGTAGAGTTTGTAAGAATGCTGTTTGGTCATTTCATAAGGGACCCATTAAGACTCATGGTTTTTAATCTTTCTTATTCATCCAAATTTTGTTATCTCCAAACACAAAATGAAATTCCAATTCATTTTAGATTTATTTGATTTTAAAAGAATTATAAAAGTATGATATAATCCCTAGATCTCAAAACATTTAATGTTATCGACAAGTCTAACACTAATGAAGAAAACTTAATAATTTCAAGATTTTGCTTGATTTTTCTTCACGTTTACACATACCTGGTTTCTGCGTTTCCCATCTTATTGTAAAGCCTCTCTCACTTCTGAAATGTTCAGAATGCAGATGAAAATAGAGGGCATTGTCACTACTGAGGAAGTCATGAGGGAGATCAGAGCCACAGAATCTTCCAAGCTGGAGTGCCGCAGAGGACTCTCCATCGTGAATCTGAAGAAACTCATGTGGACAATTGCTCACTGATTCTAACCGGAAAAAAGTGAAAGTGATACGCAGCACCTGAAAATGTAAAGGTCACAATGTATTGTTTTTCATTTCCATATTAATTCTAAAGCATTTCTCCCACTAATTAGGAAGCATTCTTATTAAGTCACCTTTCAAGAGACATACCTGCAATTTCCCAATTATCCACAAATACATATGAAAATCTACAAATTCAATAACTTGTGTTAAAAATTGCTTAGGCTCCAGCTAATATAAAAATATATCAAAAATCTTAATGAAATAGATTTTTAACAACTTTATTGAGGTGTAATTGGTATACAAAGAACTGTACATACTAAACGTATATGATTTGATGAGTTCTTGGACATACTGCCAACACCTGTGATGCCTTCACCACCATCAATAGGCATATCCAACACCTCCTAGAGTTTCCTTGTGTCTCTTTTTTTTTTTTTAGTGGTAAGAGCACAACATGAGCTCCATTGTCTTAACAACTGTTGAAGTACACCATAACATATTGCTAACCACACGTACAGTGTTACACATCAGATCTCTAGAGCTTACACATCTTGTGTATCTGAAACTTTATATCCATTGAGTTGTTACTGAATAGATTAATGAAATACATTTACCAAGATCTCATTAAACTGTGAAGTCCACTAAATATAGGCCCTTCAAATGTATAGCTGACAATGCTCCCACATCAGTAAAACACATTGGACATTTGAAAAATCTACCTTGAGTTAAATGTAATTGACTAATATTACCATTCACAAGAATTTATATCCTGGCCTCCTCAATACCCTGTATGTATAGCATACCCACAAATGTTTACTGACTGCCTCCCCCCGACCAGGGATGCTGATTCCTGAGGGTTCTCTGTACTTCTCAACAAGATACTAACAGACTGACAACCTTAGGTATAGACTGAGTAGCTGTGTGTGTGTGTATAAGGTCAGTAAGACCTCAGTGGTTGGATGTCATTAAGAGATGAGTAACACCAAGAGTGGAAGATAGGGAAAAAGTAATCTGAAAGATTCTGAGCATACAGGTAGAAGAGAATAAACACAAAAATACATTTCCAAGTTAAAAATGTTAAATGTACAAACTTAAATATAATTATATAATTAATAAAATAAAAAAGATTTTGTATGGATAACATCACTTAAAAGAGCCAAACTACTAAAAGGAGGCTGTTGGATTTGATTCTCATTATGATCTAAAAACCACAACAGCATTTAGCTAATGAGAAAGGATATCAGGATATTTTTGAAATTCTATATGAGGATAGTTTTAAGATTTGTTATCTAACATTGCATCATTTTTGTCCTTGAAGTAATTTCAATAAAAATCAAATAAGTGTTCATGAATAGAACTACCCTGATTTCTGTAAAATTCCTATAAAATACTATATTATGTAAATGGTGGAAATAAGAAGATGCAAAATCACAATAATCAAGAAAAATGTCATTTTTTTTACAAATCAATAATAAAAGTATTAAAATTTTTCCACAAATGACTTTTCTTGAAAGAAAAATGTTTTCAATGCCAGGAAATAGAATTCATGAACACTTAATGGGAGGAAGGAAATTCACATAACATACCCACTGGGAAATCGATTTTGGAGTTGATGCTATTGTGGGGCCACCAGGCCCCAAAGAATCCTCCCATCTCAAGGGAAAAACTGTGTGGTGATCATTGTACAATGACCTCAGTAACATTAGTTTGCTGGAAAAAGTTTACAGAATTTCAAGGGAAAACCTTATCTATTCAGACATACAAACTTCATTTTAATGAGTCTAGGAGTTGGCTGAGAAATAAATATTTGGAAAAGTCTGAGTAATGAATGCTGGGGATAAAAGCACTAAAAACCTCAGGGTCAGATCTTGTGTTCATGCAGCCATTCAGAGTCACTGGATTCAGTCAAAAGGCCTGGGCTTGGGTCAGGGGCTTACCACTTACAAACCATGTGACCTTGGACAAATTCCTCAGCTGCTCCAGGCTCCCTTTCCACAAACTTAAAATGATAATAATAATTCTTATCTTTCAGGGTAGGGTTACAAGAGTTAAAATACAATGACACTATGTATGTAAAGCAATTAACAGCACAATGGCACAGAGAAGGCTCTCACAAGAAAACCATCTTCATAGTTGTCCCCATTTTGCATAATAATTAACAAAACACTGAGGGGTCATCTTCAAACAGGACTCTCTCAGGAACAATATGACTTTACAAATTCCAGGCTTGCAGCAGGCCAATCCCTACAGAGAATTATCCCTACTGAACAAAACGTGGAGTTTGCAATCAGACAAAACTTGACTTTGAAATCCAACTGGTCTAATTACCAGTTAAAAAGTGTTTTTTAAAAAAGACTTGGCTTCTCTTCATTTCCATTATCTTAACTATAACATGAGGACACTATCACCTATTTCAAAGAGTTAGTATAACGTTTGAGAAAAGTGCACAAAATACCTAGCCCAAAGCTTGACACCTAGCAGGCCCTCAATATATAATGGTTGGATTAGCACCATATGTATTTTATGTAATATGTACTCATATTGCATGTTCATGTATACAGATCCACGTTTGGGCAGGAGATACCGCATTTACCTTTCCCTCTTCAGTTCGGATAACCCAGAAGCAGTTGACATCATGTACGTAACCAACGTCAGGACCCGTATAGCTGAAACTTCCATTCATCCCTGAGAGGGACCCTCCACAAACTGCCAAGGGAAAGAAGATGATTTCTGCTTTACAGCAACTCTGCAAAGGAAGAGTCTAGGCAGCTTTAACACTGCTGCTGAAATATTGGAGAAGTCTGAGTGATTAACGCCGGAGACAAATGCCCTGCCATTCTTTCTTCTCCCCGTCCCCCTTCTCCTTGGACACCCTCCTAAGTCCCACCGGTTGTTGGAAGTCCACTTGGTATCTCCTTATAACCACCATAAGCCTTCCCTGCCTCTTTTTGTTCTCCCTGACTCCCATTCTCTCTGCCTCCATGTCTTGGCCCCCACACAACTTAGTTCCAATCTTTAGTTCTTATCTCCTCTCTGTCATTTTGTGTTAGACTCGTCTCCTCAACCAGAAGATAAACAGATAATATGTGGAGATAGTATTTTATGCTTATGTCTTCACAGCATCTACCAGTATCCTCAACATATAGTATAGTCTCAATAAATGTGCTGATTCCGAATCAAGAGTTATACGAGGGGGCTGGAGTAGTCAGAAGAGGCTTGATGAAGGAGATTGAGGCTTGAAGGTGAAGTACTCCTGAGGGACAGATACATTCGGATGTGAGGCAAAGGAGGTTTAGAGATGTCTGAGGAGAAAAATATCCCAAATAAAGGAACACAGCAAGGTAGTACATGGGATTAGGTGATAAGAAAAGACGTCTGGCTTGGAAAGGGAATATTATTAGGGAACTAGTGAAAAACAAGGTTAATTGGATGGGGTAAGTCCTGGTTGTAGAGAATAATTGAAAAACAGTCCCAATCTTTATTTAACTGGTGGCCAATGGGGAATGACTGTGTTTTCTAGAGCAGGAGACTGACATGATTTAGTGCAATGTTATAGGGAAATGAAACGGCTGCTGTAGAGAAAACTCTCCCTAAAGAACTATACTACCTTAGCACATTTTGTTTTCAGGACAGACATAATAAAAATGGCAAATACTAATTTAATTCTTCCTTTGAAGGAAGGTTCTTCTGGCTACAACTGAGATAAATATTTACCTTGTAAATTCTAGACTACCGCAGCAAGGGAAGGCTTAGTTGTAAGCACTTGAACCACATGACAACAAAGTAGAAGAATCTGAAGTGGGACTCATTAAGGGATGATCCTTCCATGCTGTGAGCATCTGTGAGCAAAGGAATGCTGAGTGTACCTTGCTGGGGAATCTGACAGAGGAGTCCAGTCCAGGAACGTGTGCATTCACAGCTGAAAGCATTAATGCCATCCACACAAGTTCCCCCATTCAAACAGGGGTTGCTCAGACACTCGTTTATATTTTCTGTACAGTTGATGCCAGCCCAACCTGATTCACACTTACAAAGATAACTGGAGACTGTTTCCTAAGGAAAGAAAAACATAGCGCCATAAAACAAATGAATAGACAATAAACATGAATCAACTCAAATAACAAAGAAAATTAGTGTTAAATGATGTACGTAGCAGGTGTTGAGGCATGAACATCTGGTAGCCTAACTTGCAATTCATTGAAATGGTAATTGCTAAGAAAGGAAGAATAAAGGACTCACAATGCACTGTCCATTTAAACAGGGGTGGCTCTGGCAAATGTTACTGAGTTGCACACATCCATTTGGCCCATAACCATTTCCGGTATACCCCGGGAGACAAGTGCAGAGAGGTAAGGAACCTGTTTAGAAATCAAAATGGAAGGATAAATAGAGAGCTTCTCGATTCAAACCCAGTAACAAAACTCAGGCTCTGTTGTCTAGATAAGAAAATGCCCAAGTCAAGTCTGCCTATCTCTCGGGGCAGAAACACCAGGCATGAAGAGAAAAATAATAGAATATTTTTCTAATTTTTATCTTAAAAAATAAGAAAGACATTATGCATTTCCAATACTTTATATACAAATTGGCACTGGTATTGTCAGTCCATTTGTCATAGTTCTGAGTTGTGGACAAGTGTGAGGTACACCAAGGGAAAGGGGAGATTCTCATGGAGGGGTTGACAGCAGAAAAGAGTATTCTCATGAAGATGGTATCTGTTGCAAACACTGTACCGATATTGACTACAATTTGGTACTATTTTAATCCCCATTTATAGGTGAGGATAAAGCACAGAAAGATTAAATGCCTTGACAAAGGATACGCAGTTAGAATATGGTGGAACCAAGGAGAAAATCAAAATCCAAGCAGTATTTTTCTAGAATCCATGCTCTTAACTACTTTGGTATGCTGTTAATTATTTAAAAAACATTTAATAGACACAGTACATACATACATACATATATATGTATATATATATAAATTATCTCTATATATTATACATATACATATATACATGTATGTTTTTTTACATATGTGTATAGATATATTACATCAGTAAAAATAAAAGTGGCATTTGGAAATAGCAAGAGATACGATATGTTATTCAATAAATGAAGTTGGAGCCATGCATTTGAGCAAAAATTTCAAGCAATATTTGATGCCAAAAGATCAAAGATCTTAATGTTAAAAATAAATGAAAGTACAAAAAGAGCAAGCAGTTGAGTTCTATAGGAAAGGCCTAATTCCAAGAGGAGAAAATCCTATAAGAAAAGATTTATCTTTTTGACTACATAGAAATTTTAAACTTCTAAATAGAAAATACCACCACAAAACTAAAATAAAAACAATGTGCCAGGGGAAATACATGTAAAACATTACACAGGTAATGAGTTAATATCCTTAATACA
This sequence comes from Lutra lutra, assembly GCF_902655055.1. Classification (NCBI taxonomy): domain Eukaryota; kingdom Metazoa; phylum Chordata; class Mammalia; order Carnivora; family Mustelidae; genus Lutra; species Lutra lutra. The sequence continues at coordinate 22,696,701 of NC_062285.1, read as the reverse complement.
TAGTGAAATTTTATAAAACTGAGAAAGCAGATGAACAAAGGATATGAACAAATAGAAAAAATAATAAAGCCAATAAATATGTAAAAAGTATTAATTACTGAGGTGTCTGGGTGGCTCAGGCGGTTAAGCATCTGCCTTCAGCTCAGGTCATGATCCCAGCATCCTGGGATCCAGCCTCACCCACACTGGGCTCTCTGCTCAGTGGGGAGTCTACTCCTCCCTCTCCCTCTGCCTCTCTCCCTTTGTCTGTTGTGCTCTCTCTCTGTGTCAAATAAATAAAATCCTTAAAAATAAAATAAAGTATTGACTATTAGTGTTCAAAAGTGAATTTTGATATGGTCAAAATTAAAATAATGGGAAGGCAATTTTTGCCTATAAAATTGACCAAAATGAAAAATAACAATAGTATCCATTATTGTGAAGGGTGGGATACATGTATACTTTCATGCACTGTTGGTTAGTATAAATTGATACATTTCTGGGAGAAAATTTAGCAATACATATTTTTTAAATTATAGGAGGTGAAACTTCTCTTACACAGCATTGCAGACACTGTTGGCTATCGCCTTAAATCTAGTTTTCCATTCTTTAGTAGTGAATTGTTTATTTTAACTGGGGGCATAAGCACCTGAAATAAACTACATTTCCCAGCCTCCCTTGCAGACAAGGTTAGCAACAGGTCTCAATCCTGGCCAATGGCATAGAAAAGAAAGCGTTTTTAAAGGGAGTTGACAGATGGTCCTTCCTCCTTTTCTCCTTGCCATTTTCTCAAATACAGTCATAAATTAATTAGCTTGCTCAATTATCTTGGTAAATAACTGCTGGGTTAGGCCATACCAGAGACCATAGTCTATCACATTAAAAAATCCAATGTACAGCTTTAAAACAAGGCTTACTTTTTGGTTTGAAAATCAAAATAGGAATTTTGAAGGTAGGGGATTTTGTTTTTAAAATGTTGATTTGTTTTAGAGGGTCCTATTAAGATACCCCAAACCAGAGGGAGAGTCATCACCGAGAACCGAGGAGCATGACGCGTCCGGGTGGCAGCCTCCATTATTGATGGAGCAGATGTCAATGGGTGTGCACACTCTTCCATCGCCTTGATACCCTGATGACAGCAAGAGCAGGGCATAACACACAACATTAAGAATATTGAAGTATCCCAATCTGAGAACCAAGGATCATGAACCAGGACAACCAGAAATCTTCTATCATCAGAACAAAAAAGCTAAATACGAAGCCACATACACATGGGAAACAACAAACCTTTACAAATTGCGAAACAGCCTGTGGAGATAATGCAGAATACATCACACATGTACACCATAGACAAATTTCTATCATTAAGAGGAAAGGACAAATAAGAATTGGGAACCTGATTGCAGAAACAATGTTCTGGGTTGTTTCTCCCAACTAAAATAAAAAATAAAAATAAAAAGATCCATGAATCTACTGGTAGACTTAGAAAGTGCTGATACTAAGCAATTTGACATTTTCTAAATGCAGTGACTTTAATGATCTGAAAGTTAAATTATTGTAGAAGTCCTAAGTACTATTGTTTCACATTAATAAAACATACAGGGTTTCAATATATCCCCTAGAACTCCCCAAACTTCTTGGGTAGTCACTCGCTCAGTTTAGATCACAGGATAGCTGTAATGACTTCTTTCCAGAAGAGAAAGGAAAATAACATGTATCATATGCTTACTGGTCAACCTGTTATTTAGCGAACTTTGTACGTAAAACATCTCATGACTTCACTGTATCAATAAATTATTTGTGGGAACAATGGGGCTGCAGGTCTGTGATCCACAGAGAAAATGTTTCAAATTCTGCATTATCTCCACAGGCTGTTTCACAATTTGTAAAGGTTTGTTGTTTCCCAGTGATATTAAAAAAATTTTTATTGCTTTTCATAATGTAGCTTGAACTAACATGCCCTGAATCCACATGTTAAATAAAACTTTCCGCACTACTCAGTATATCTCCTTAGACAGAGTCGTATTTAAAATGGAACATAAGCGGGGCACACGGGTGGCTCAGTCAGTTAAGCGCCCGACTCTTGGTTTCAGCTCAGGCTAAGATCTCAGGGTTGTGAGACTGAGCCCCACATTGTGTTCAGCACTGGGTGTGGAGCTGCTGAAGAGTCTCTCTGTCCCTCTTCCTCTACCCCTCACTCCTCCTCCCTCCTTCTTTCTCTCTCCCTCTCTAAAAAATATATATAAAATAATAAAATAAAATAATAAAATAAAAAATATGGAGCACAAGACCCTGTTCCCAAATGTATATTTTGCCTATAATGGTGTAGCACCTGGTGGACAGGCTTGACAGTGGTAAGACCCCAATGTATTCACACAGGTGACAGGTGGAACCACAGAACAGCCGCCATTATTGATCTCACATTCATTGATATCTTGGCAACTGTATCCATTTCCTTGCCAGCCTAGAAAGATTAGAAGATTTGCAAAGTTAGCTCTATAGACAAGTTATCAACAAAGAAATGCAAATCGTCAAAGATACACAAAGACCCGCTTTGCTTGAAGAAACTACAGATTAAAATGAGGTAGGCTCTACCTCTCAGGTTGGCAAAAATGGTTTTACATTCTTAAAAACAAATTCTGGCAAAGGGGTGGGCAAATGAGGTAGTCTTAGATGCTTTTAGTCAGAAGTTAAATTAATAAAATCTGTTTGGAAATAGATCTAGAGGTATTCATTAAAATTTTAAAAATATATACCTTTGGCTAACAATTCCACTTCTTAAAACTTTTCTGCAGTGATAAAACTGCCAGTATCTATAGATGTAGATAAGCAGATGCCTGTGGCAGAGTTGTTTAATGGGGGGGGGGGACCCTCAATGATCACTAGCGGCACAGCTGAATTTATTGTGACTCATCTGTACCACCGAATACAAAAAGCTACTTTTAATGACACACACATATTTAAAAATTTTCCCAAATACACTTACTAATATATAATAATAACTATATAATAATAATAATAACTAATAATATAAACTTTTAGAATAATATGCAGAGTCTGACCCCAATTTGGGAAAATAATTTTTTTAAACCTGCCTATGTTCTATGTGTTTGTATGAGAGAAGGAAAAGGAAGAAGAGGAGAGAGAACAACTGTTAACAGTATTCTCATTGGGAGAACAAGATTGAAGGTGAAGAAAGAATGTCCTTTTTCTCTAGATATTTCTGTTTAAATCAACTGTTACAGTGAGTATTATTACTCTTATAATTCAAATGACTAAAATTATAGAGTGTTTAAAACCTTCTATATTTTAAAAAATATTTCTTTTCTTTCATCTAAGTGGAGTCCCCTTCTAAAAATCTGTTTGTGGGGTGCCTGGGTGGCTCAGTCGTTAAGCGTCTGCCTTCAGCTCAGGTCATGAACCCAGGGTCCAGGGATCAAGCCCGCATCAGGCTCCCTGCTCAGTGCGAAGCCTGCTTCTCCCTCTCCCACTCCCCCTGCTTGTATTCTCTCTCTCACTATCTCTGTCAAATAAATAAATTTAAAATAATAATAATAATAAAAAATAAATAAAAATCTACTTGTGAAAATTATCGTATTTACAGGTGAAGAATGCACAGAAGAGAGTTGGAAGAAAACATGCCCCAATGTCAAAGGTGGTCCTCTGAGTGATAAGACTACGGGCATTTCTCTGTCATTTTATTTTCATATTTTTATACTTTCTTTATATTTTATAAGCAGCATGTATTATTTTGACATGCAGGAAAAAAATAACATGATTAATAGGAAAACACAAAGTTTTGTTTCTCTTTTTTTTCCTCCAACAATTAGTAAAAGAATCCTATAGTTCTTATAATTTATTTTTCTGATTTCTAGTTTTTAAAGACTGTCACTGGCAAAATGCTTTCAAGAATGTGGTTATTTGCAAATTTTATTTGCCCCTGAGAACTGAGAGGGGAAAAAAGTCTTTACATGTTTTTTCAATTTCTTCCTCATTATACAAGATCTAAGCAGGTAACACAAAGAAAGTCACTAAAGGAAAAGTCACTAGATGAAGCAACAAGTGTGTGGGTTCCTTGATGAGACAGATCAATGAAGAATTCAGCAGCCCTGCTCAGATCCACAGTCAGGCAGACCTAGGTTTGACTCCTGACTGCTTATAAGCTATGTGATCTTGAACAAGTTATTTACCTTCTTCAATCCTCATGGTCTTCTATTTTAAAGTGGGAATAAAACTAATTCCTAATATTTCTTGATTTGGTCATATTTGCAAGAATTAAAAATTGCCTGGCACAGTGTCTCAATGAAGTTTCCATAAAATAATTATATTCTTATATGCTCCACCTTCTGACAACACACAAGGAGTGCCACGGGGCCTTGTAGACTATCTGAGGTCTGGTGAATTGCTCACCAGTGCACCCAGCACAGTGCTTTGCTCACACTGTGTGCTCTACAGATACGCATTGATTGGATGATAACAATCTCCTATAGTGAGACACGAAGCATAGACTCAAACCCAGGCAGCCTCGGAGCCCAGAGTCTACATTTTCAGTGACTCCATACGTGACCTGACCTGGAGATTCAGTCTCTGTGGGTCTGAGATGAAACCAGACATCCTTATTTATAGCCAAGACCATAGGGTCTCCCAGTGACACACACCGGTGAGGACTACTGGACTCTAGCAGTGACACTAAGAGGTGAAGTCATCTACCCAAGTTTGCAAACATCTGGCTAGTAAGGGAGGTGGGGTAGAACGGGTCCCAGTCAGCTGCCACCACAGCAAGCAGGTGTTTGACCCAGCCCCCCACATTTGGCTCAGGTCCTCTGATTTCTACGGCTGAATTATTACCACAGAAAGATGGGCCCATGGTGGGAGTTAGTGAAACAGGACATGCTTCCTGAGAATGGTCTTCTTAGCTTTCAGCAGTGGAAGACAAGTTGTTCTGGCACCTTGCCTGGCAGGGCGTGGACAAGTCCCCATACCTGTTGGGCAGGCCCCGCAGTAGAAAGAGCCTGGTGTGTTGAAGCACGGTGCGAGGGCTGAGCACGGCGCCTGTGGGAGGCTGCACTCGTCTATGTCCAGCACACAGGCCAAGCTGTTCAGCGGGGACGTCCACCCTGCATCGCAAATGCAGCTGTATTTGGGCTGGCAGAATGACAAGAGTCAAGGCAATCAAGAAAATGAGCACGGAAATCCTTTGAAAATCTCACCAAGTCCCCAACTGTTGATCCTCTAGCATTCGTTTCCATAACTGATGGAGTGGCTTCTCTTTTTCTTCCCGTATGATTAAGCATTTAGACCCAACCACGCAAAAAGAGAAACATCTTTACTTCAGAGTAAGGAAAACCTATAATTTGCCCCAAAGATTCCAGGGAAAGTGCAACCACAATCAAGAACTGTAAGTCAATATAATTAAAGTCAATGCACTCAGCCTGCTGTGTTTTTAGAGGGGAAAAACACCCATGGAGGCACAGACCTTGGAAAATCCATTCTGTTTGTTTCCTTTTTGAAAGTCTCTCCTTCCCTTCCCACCCACTCCCTCCTCCCACCATCACTGGAAGAGAACCATTTTCCATCACATGGGTAGAAAAAAAAATTCAAACCAGAACTAAAAATAAAGACCCAAAGGTCTCATACAAGGCAAAGCGGGCCAGTGCTGGGTGATCATGAAGGTCAGAGTCAAGGTTGCCAGGAAAATGGACCAGATCCAGAGCACAGGGAGGTGGCTCGGGGTCTGCAGGGCCAGAAACAATCCAGACGCCTTAGAAGGGCATGTTGCCAGCAAGAGTGGACCTTTGGTGTTCCCATGTCTCGTCACTGTTACAACTCACAAGGCCACGAGGTCACGTCTCATGGACAGATTTATGAATAAATTACTACCATAATAAAAATGGTAGTAATTTCTATAATGCTATCACCTCTGGGCCCAGTTTTCTGTTTATTTATGGACAACTCCCATCTCTTTCCTCACCTGTGCCCCGCTTTAGAGCAGGAAGTTGACTTCCTCTTTGCAGCTCTGCCAGAGCTGGGCTCATACACAGACATGCGGGAGGAGGAACGAATAAACAGGACTCCCTCTGAGGAGTCCCACTTTCTGGGAGGGACTCACCTGGCCAACCTGTACACGGATTCGATCCTCACAGATGCCGTGGCCACAGAGCTCCTTGGAGCCCCCTTCACAGTCATCGTATTTGGACGCACACTGGGGGCCTTGTGTCTCAGGTGAGCAGAGACAGCTGTTGGTTATGCAAGAGCATAAGGTCAGGGCAAGTGCCTGTTTCTTAGCATCAGTTAAGAAAATAATAATTCCAACTGTATGTCAATGACGTTCATGTGGAATCATAAATCAGAAAACCAGATTTATTGGCTGCAGTCTTGGAAGAAAATCGCTCAAGCAGTGGACTGAGTAAATGTGTTACCTCTCAAATGCAGTCTGAGAGGGGCACAGCTTACTATCTGGGCACAACTACCACCATAAATTCTTCTGGTATCAGGTCATCACACAGCACTTTCAAAGGTCAGACATCCATAAACTAAAGGGGATGGAGTTCATTCGGGATGGTAACAGGAGAGATCAAGTCCATTCATCGTCCCTCTGAATGGGCCCACCGGTAAGCACCGGTGACCTTGACTGAGCTGGCACATTCCCAAATGTTCCCTGGAATTGTATAACCCATAGGCAATGGTATAGCCACATCTCAGGAAATACAATAATTATTATCATATTACAAAGGGCACTACTTCTATCCATAAGAGATGCAGTTAACATAGTAACATTTCTTTCATAGCCACATTTTCACTGACAAATGCCATTTTACATAATACCCAAGCTCGTGGTGAGTATTTTGTTATGAGAAAATTTCAGTTCCATAATAACCATATGAACAAAGTTGTTTTAAACTATTGCAATCCTTGGAACTGCTGAGTTCATATTCTATTTGTGCTGCAGCTTCCGAGGGGATGGGGAAGGTATGAGAAGAGCAAACTGGGGCAGGAAAGGAGGTGGAGGGGTCACAGAGCCTAAGCTTGTTCATTTTCACATGTTTGAGCACTTCTGCTGGAGGGGAGAGCCAGTCCCAGAGGTCACCATTTGCCTGCCTTGAGCTGCACTAGCCCTCACGAAGCATCTGTCCACCGGGATCAAGGGTCAGAGACAGGAACAAGGAGGATCTGCATAGCTAGGAACTACTTTCTGAGTGTCACGGAAAGAAAGGGCCCATTCTATAAGGTAAAGGAGCTCAGCTCATGTCAGAAGAGGAATATCTCTCATGATAGCATGGGAGAAGAGTCTGGCTTGTCTGAAAAGGAGCAAGAGCCATGATCCAGGCATGGAACTGGGTGTACCCACGGAGGGCCCTGGAAACAACAGCCAGGGTGGCACCTTTCTGTGGGTTCTAAGGAAGAAGAGATCACTGAGTGTGGCCAAAGATGTAGGAAGACTAAATGAGTATCATTCAGGCACTTACACATAGAGCTGCCAGACATGGCAAATGAAGACACAAGATACCCAGTTACATTGGAATTTCAGATAAACAAATACTTTTTTGATTTAATTATGTCCTGGTGCAATTTTTAACACCAGTATATAATTGTGTAAAATCTGTTTGTTCATAAATTACATACATGATCATTCTAAGGTTGCCTTTCTCATGAAGACAAGGTCATAGACTAATGGCAATAGATGATTAAACTTTAACAAAATTTTCAATTATTCATTCCCTACCCATAATTATTTATCTTCTTCTCATCTCTCTCTTTCCATACTTTCCCTCTCATACCCTTGTCCCTTTCCTCTTTACTCTCCCATCCTGATGCAGAATATCCTTTTAGGATATTTCATTAAACTCTTGGAGACTATAGAACTCTATACTGTTTCATATACATATTTGAGCATTTGACCCAGGTGGCTTCCTTGCAACAAGTGTATCTTTTTTCTACCACTTCCCCCACGAAAAAGAATTTTTTCGAATCTTTAAGCCAACTTCACCAGGTTTCTGAACCTATAAAAGAGATCTGAGTATTCAAGACCCAATGGGACAAGCTTCCTGGGTTTAAATCCTGATATTACCTAGTAACTGTTCACCTCAGACAATGTAATAACTCCCTCTGCCTCCATTTCTGTAAAATAATAGTGCCAATCCATGAGCACTATTTTCACCTTGGGGTCTTAAGACGTTTTCCAGTAGGAAGTGGTCAGGAAATTGTGTTTAATCTTAGCATTAAGTGCTTTACTTAGTGATTTATCGGAAAAGCACTTGAGATTTGAGAGGAGACTCTGGTTCCTGGACCTGCAGTTAAATCCTATCTAACTCTCTCCTCCTTCTCCCTCTGAGATGAGTGAATTTTCTTCCTACACTTTTCTCTAAAGAACTACAAAGTATACTTCTTTTGTTTAAATGTAGCTTAATGTGAGAAACAGAGGGAAGAAGGCAGCCAAGTATACCACTAGCTTCCTTGCTATGATCCTCAAAGACAAGTATTAATCCCATTTTACTGGCAAGGCTCACATTACCCAAGGCCACAGGATTAAGAATTGGCAGAAGATGAATTAAAACCTAGGTCTATGTTACTTTTGCATCAATGTTCTTCTACGTCACATCCCCATATTCTGAAAGGTAGTTAGTTGAAGACTTCCCTCTCTCTCCTCTCTCTTTTTTAAATTTATCTCAGTAATCTCTACACCGAATGAGGGACTCGAGGTCACCACCCCAAGATGAAGAGCCACACATTCCTCCAACTGAGCCAACCAGGTGCCCTGAAGACTTCTCGGTTTAAAGCATCTTCTTAACCTAACAGTGTTTGCATGCAAAATATATTCTCAAGTCATCTGGATAGGTCCTTTAAAGAAAAAGAGTGATGGATTATATATCTCCCTGCAAAAGTCACCTTTGTAATGATTTCTTATTACTGGTTTGGTTCTGGCAGAACAAAGCTGGGCTTTCTAGTGTTCAAAAACACTGCAAGTGCATTTGGCAATTGAAAAGAGGTCAAATACACTTTCACAGTCATAATTTAACTTATGTTAGAGTCCATGGTTCAATATTAACATAACTGACTAACTGAAACAGGTAATAAGCTTAATACCTAACTACCAGTGAGCCAAAACCAGACTATCCTCGTCGCTTAACCTCTGCATGTTTTAAAACCCATCAGTGATGACAGTGGAAAGAAAGAAAATAAAATAGGCGAACCCACATTGTGCTCTTGGAGAAAAAAAAACAAACAACAAACTCAATTTTTTTTCCTAGAAAGCCTTCTAGATCTGAGCCCAAAGTATATGATATATGCCATCTATATGGCAAATTTGCATTCCAAGGTCTGTCTTAAATCCAAAGTAAGCAGGAGAACAATATACATCAATTCTTCAGAATAAAGAGGCAACAACAGCATCAGGAAGTGGCAAAATCTTCCTGTGTGAAGCAGTTAGGGACAAGACCTCCAGGCACAGGAATCAGAGGAAACAGACAATGGTCTCCTTGCTCTAGTTTCATTACTCAAAAAAAAAAAAAAAAAAAAAAAGTTTTTACCACAAAGTTTCCTATGAAATAGTACTCCAATTAATTAGTATCTGCAGAGTGCTTTATCTCTCAAAGGTCTTTATTAATTAGGAATTATTAATCCCTTTAAATAAAGACTCCTTTGTCTTCCTAAGTAAACAGGTTCCAAGAGTTAGAGGCTAAAGGAGGCCCCAAACCCAGAGCAAACCCTTTGTTGTGACCACATTTCTGCAGATCCAGATTATTCAACAGTGGCTCATTTTCCTTTAGCAGATGTCCGTAGAAGTTTCCTGAAGGGGTTTCGAGCCTCAGGAAAGCTACTGATTAATGGGCATTTAATCTCACATAATTAATAGAACACAGAGTGTCTAAATGGTCTGTGTTTCATTACCCTGATTCCACAGGGCAAGCCTGTAGCCTTATTCTTATGTATCTTTTTCTATTTTCTGTTATTCCTCCAAAAAGTCTCCATCAAATGCCTGGATTTGAGTATTTAGTTCATTGGTATCAATTGGAATTCATGGGGTTTCATAAACTATCCTTGTATCAAGAGGAAAAAAAAAAAACCCACAGATTTAAACGTTCCTTCTTAACTGTCCTCTAGCAAATCTAGGAAGGACACAGACTAGAAATCAAAACCATTTCCAGAGTCAGCACAATGAGTCCTTGGGGTGTGTGTGTGTGTGTGTGTGTGTGTGTGTGTGTGTGTGTGTGTTTACAGGAAGGTACAAAAGAGAATTCAATATTGCTCATACAAAGTTGAATCTGCCTTTTAGGCAGCTCCTGACAAATAAAAATAAGTTCTCTCTTTCTCTTTCTCTCTCATGATTATACCTGGAAAAAAAGAACTCTAATCTCTGACATGCAGCAAAGAGTTACATTATTTTTTTTTTCTTTTCCATTTTGCAGGACTAAAAGTAATGTGTTGGGGGGTGGGTGGAGAAAAATCAATTTTGGCTGGATCTTTGGGTCCTATCCCACTTGCTGCACATCTTTGTTATTTGGTTGGCCTGCAAGACCCCAGAGGACAGTGATGATAAAAGAAGACCAGGAGTGAAATGTAATCTGCAGGATATTCCTCGATATCAGGAAGGCAGGAAAGTGTTGGCGCTAGGAGTCATTTTCCTCCAGTATCTCAGAGCAGCAATTCCCATTGATAAGTGCCCATAAACAGAGATCAGGAGATAATGCTTTCAAGGGAATTAAAGATTAGACCAGCATTTTGAATCTAGCCCAAGCTTGAATGCTTATAAAAGCAGGCAGGGATCAGGGAGTTCATTAAAATTAGAAATAAAGTCCTGGAAGCAAACGTCTCTTCAATAACATAATACTTAATTTAAGTCAGGGGTGATTGATTTGGGTTCGCAAAATGATGAAGCTTGTGAAAATATCTATCAGAAGTTTGAATGAATTCACTTTGTGACTTGGAGTGAGCAAAACTTTTTAAGATCAGATCAAAAGAATAAAAGGATCAATTATATGAAAAAGAGAAGGATTGTGACTGCTTTCTGAGAAAACAGTGTGTTAACAGATGACAAGGAAATGACAAAATTACTGCACTCAGTTTTGTGGGAAAGGATAGAATAGATACTGTTACAAGGGAATGGGAGAACAATATAGCAGAGACATGAGTTAGAAAGCAAGTAGTTGCTCTCTACTCCAGTGAGATTATATCCCTGTGTGTTGAAAGAAATTGTTCATGTTATAACAGAAACAACTTTCTTACTTTTTAATAATCACAGAAAATAGGAGACAAACCAAAAAATGGGGAAAGACAATGTCTAGAGCGGATTTTTTTAATGATTTTAAGGAACTATACAAAAGTAGGTTTGATGTTGATCTGCCATAAATTTCCGGACTTGATTTTTTTTTTAAGATTTATTTATTTAAGAAAGAGAGAGCAGGAGTGGATGAAGGAGCAAAGGGAGAGAGAGAAGGTCAAGCAGACTCCATGCTGAGCGTGAAGCCTGACAAAGAGGGCTGTCTCATGACCCTGAGATCATGACCTGAGTGAAAACCAAGAGTCTGAGGCTTAACAGACTGAGCCACCCAGGCACCCCCGACTTGATTATTTTAAAAGCTGATGTGTCAGCCACTATAGCTTTAATTACCAGCACTCTTACAGTTTGATTGCAACACGTAGGTGTTGGGATGCCTAAGTCAGCTTCGTAAGGGAAGGGAAGTTTTCCTGGAGAGGGTGGGTCCTAAGCTGAGCAGGAGGACGTGGGACGTGCCATCTGACCCAGCAAGTCAGGAGGGGACAGGAGCTGCATGATGATTGGAGTAAGGGGCCTCACCGCAAGTTGAGGAAAGGCAGGGAGTGCTCACTATGTGGAGAAAACCTCCGTTTAGCTTCTCGTCTTGTTCTGGTTAACATTTCCATAGCGCTTGAGTGAAGCCATCCATACTAAAGCTGTGAGCCCACTTCTCTCATGAGTGGGTGCGGCAGCCGTCTTCTGCTGGAGGCGCTTCAACAGCAGCCCCTTCAGGGGTCTGACTCCCACTAATGCTACAGTCCCATGCCCTCCCTACTCCCTGTGGCGGCCACCGGGGCCTACTTCCTGGTCCTCAGGGACTCCAGAGAAAGACTTTCTTCATGGGGTAAGAATTGAGGATGCACAAGCTTTTCTTCCTCTAAACAAATAGCTACATGTCATTAAATAAGAGCCATATATTTCTCCAGGGAGAGCCGATTGCTGGTAATACTGATAATTAATCATGGATGCTCCTAACTACGGGATGTGTTAGTCCTTCAAAAACTTCAAGAAGGGAAGGAGGAGGAGAAGAAGAAAAGAAAAGAAAAGAAGAGAAGCTAGGAAGGAAGGAAAGAAAGAAAAAAAGAGGAGAGGAGAGAAAAGGAAAGAAAAGAGACACATTACCTGTAACTCCCTGCTGTATTTTCACATGTAGCTCCATTCTGGCAGCCCAGGGGTGTTCCCGAGTAAAGCTCACATTCATTCACATCAACTGAGCACAGAGGACCCTGCATTCATGTCAAGAACAAAGTCAGGTGCCACAGGTCACAGATGGATCTAGGGCCTATATTCCTATGATATCCTTAAGGATTTATATATGCACGGTAAAGCAGTCTTCACTCAGGCGAGATACGATCATGCTAATAGTAACGCTAATATCTGGTTATCCTTCCTCTTGAACTCAGATTTGGCCTACAGGAGCCAAAGAGCTCTTGGTAAAAGCACGACAATCATACAAGAAGAATCCTTCCACTAACTAATCCTCATGTTACTATCAGGCTATGCCTGGGAATAGTCGCTTAATTTTTTTTTTCTTTAATGCACATGTCAGGAACATTTTCACCATTAAGAGAAAAGGGCAAGAAAATTTACATGGCTACGTCAAGTTGCATTTAGGACTTTTAGTGCTGAACAACTGAAACAGACACTGGCCTAAATATCATGCCCTTCCATGTAGTTACGCAATCAAGTGAACCCCTCCTTAAGATGGCTTGGTGTTCAGTGGGTTATGCAGTCATGTGTGGCACTGTTTGGATTTTGGGACACATTGTGTAATTCATCCTGATTTGGGAGACCACAGAATCCTAGAAACTTTGGATGGAGAATTAAATATGTCTGAACTATTCCAGAGGAACCACTGATGCTGACTCACTGTCATTTTTAACCAAAGACCAAGTGACTTACCTTCCACTGGGAAGGACAGATACAATAAAAGGAATCATGGAGATTGAGGCAGGTCCCTCCATTTTGGCAGGGATTGCTGCTACACACCTTTCTGTCAACTGTCTGAAACAAAGACAGGCCAGTCAGCAAGACCATCATACTTTCAGAAGGCAGCACAGACAGGCATGGTTCAGGGAGGTGCACCTGTGAAACTACATTTTACTCCCAGTCAAGGGCAGGTCCTCCTCCAGACATTAAGTCTCTTACTGAAGTTCTTCAAATCAACTCCCTCGTGGAAGAAACAGGGTTTCACACGATCATTCCTACGTATTTTCCTTCACTATGGGATGAGACGCAAGGGGAGGAGATGGTCATGCTATTCTTTGGAAAGCACTGTTCACCTGAGAGATGGATGCTGATGGACAAGAGTGAAGATGTCAGGTTGGGAATAATAATGGACATTCCCATGGTACTGAGAAAACAAAATGGGAAACTCCAGTTCTTTTGGTGTTCTTCTCTTCGGTACCTCCAGATAAGCATTTGAAATCTGATCATCTTCCCGTGGGTTAAGATGACGGAACTCTTTTCGCTCCAAGTGAGTCCCTTTGTTTGAGATGTGGGCTTAGATGACAACCTCCACTCCTGTGCTCCCGTGACTGCTTTCAGACCAGAGTCGCGAACAGACCTGCCTTTGTCTACACAACCTAGGGAATCTCACTATATGTCAGCTATTAGTTCCAATCTCATAAGATTCCTAATGCCTTTGGGGGCAGAAAACTTCTTTAGAGAAGACAAGCGATTATGCAAGAAAAGCTATTTTATTAACCTCACCTAATTGTAGTCTGTTTTAAAAATTAAAATAGAGCTAAAAAATAAAATTTTTAAAAAATTAAAATTAAAAGAGAGGTGAATTATTCATTACATTCTTTCTTTTCTTCTCTCTCTTTTTTTTTTATATCCAATGACTCACAGAGAAAGTCATGTCCCCTTCATTTTACAGATGAAACAGAGTCCGAGGATAGTCAACTAACTGACTAAGCACCATTTATTGCCAAACCCATCTCTCTCCTCCTTTATCAAAAACATGGTGAACACTCCTGTGGGGGTCTATTTCTGGACTCTGTTTTCTTCTATGATCCCATCCATCTTTGTGCCCTAGTACCACAAATAGTCCTGTTCATCAGATGACACAATTACAGAAATTGACCACAAACCCATTAGAAAGTTTTCTGGCACACAAAAGCAACATTGTCTGGTGCTTTAAAACTTGAAAGCCTATGGAGACCCAGTAGGAAACGGAATCAGTAAGCAATCAGAAGGAAGACGTTGGGGAATGGACCATGGCTATAGTATCAGAGAGCCCTTGGAATTCATAAAAGATACTTATATCCAGGGGTGCCTGGGTGGCTCAGTGGGTTAAGCCGCTGCCTTCAGCTCAGGTCATGATCTCAGAGTCCTGGGATCGAGCCCTGCATGGGGCTCTCTGCTCAGCAGGGAGCCTGCTTCCTCCTCTCTCTCTGCCTGCCTCTCTGCCTGCTTGTGATCTCTCTGTCAAATAAATAAATAAAATCTTAAAAAAAAAAAAAAGATACTTATATCCAAAATCATTAAAAAATTCTTCCTGAGGGATGGGGGGTGGGGGTGTCTGGGGTCATCTGACCATGGCCTCCAGCTTTTGACCTTCGGTAGCAATAATGAAGTACTCTAGGAGACTGGAAGCTACAGTACTGTGCCTTGCTCCAAAGGTATGAAGCCTTGCTCATTCTCATTCATTCAAATACTCCCTAAAAAAGATACAGGCTGAGGAGCAATTTATTATCAAAGTCAGGAAAAGGCCTACCTAGATGAACTTGCTCACCAAGTTTAAAACACCAAAATAGAGGACCACACTTGAAGCATAATCACAACAGATCCAGAATTTGAGAACAGGGGTTCTTAACCTGGAATCCCCTAACTTTTATTTGAAAATTTTAATATGGGGACATTCTGTGCATTTCTTTGGATAAAAGGTTATAGCTTCCATGAAAATTGCAAAAACATTGGCCAACCTCAAAACAGATGAGAAGTCTAACATTACAAGGACAAGTTTACAAGCATGTACTTACAAAGTGATGGAAGGTCTAAGATCTAAGAAACTGCTCAAATTTAATTACCAACAAATGTACTCTTAAGGAATTTTGAAATATTATGTAGTTATGTGTCTGTCTTCAGCTCAGGTCATGATCCCAGGGTCCCGGGATCCAGCCCACATCAGGCTCCTTGCTCAAGGAGAAGCCTGCTTCTCTCTCTCCCTCTGCCAGCTGCTCCCCCTGCTCGTGCTCTCTCTGTCTCTGTCTCTCTCTCTCTCTCTCTGTTGCATGTCAGTAAATAAATAAATAAATATATTTTTTAAAAAGAAATATTTTATGACTACCCCAAGCCTCTGAGTTTAATGTCATAGAAGATACATGATTTTTCTTTTTTCTTTTCTTTTTTTTTTTTTAAGATTTAGTGTTTTATTTTAGAAATGGGAGGGGAGGGGCAGAGGGAAAGGGAAATAATCCTCAAGCAGACTCCCCACTGAGCACAGAGTCCCACATGGGGCTCAATCCCAGCATCCTGAGATTTTGACCTGAACCAAAATCAAGTCAGCTTTACTGACTGAGCCACCCAGGCACCCTGATGCATGGCCTTTCAATACTGAGTCCTAGATGCCAGATACTCAGTCACTAGCTGACAGATTTAGTCCACATACTTCACATGCCCAGTGACCTGGGGTTGGTTTACTTTATCTGACACTCAGGTTCCTCAACTGTATCCGGGGAAGCATAAACTGTGCTGAGAATTAAATTATGGGAAAAAGCAAAGTCCTTGATACGGATCATCCATCTACCTGAAGATAAGAATGCCAGCCCCATCGATGACTCTATTGTATTCTCAGTGAAAGATGTCAGACAGGAAGTAGCTATGGGACCTACCTGCTGTAAGCTTTGAAATTTTCTCTCCAGATCCACAAGCTAAGTTGTAGGGAAGAGAAAGCATCAGTTAGCATTTCACATGTGATATTGTCCCTTGGCATATTTTCCTAACCCCCTCTGCTGCGGACTCACATTGTCTGTTGATTGCTTTTTTATTGCTTTTTCCTTCCTCCATTTCTCCTCCCTCCAGGCTTCCCTTCCTTCCTACTCTCTTCCATCATATAGATTTTTTTTTTTTTGAGGCATTTTTTAAAAAAAGGAAGTACAACCCATTGACAAGTTGACTCATTGCTTCTCTGCAGACAGTGACTCTGGGAATTTTCATAAATGACAGCCAGTCATCCACTTTGCCGATAAGAAGGTTCAGTCAGAATGTGGGCAAGAGCGTTGGTGGTATAGTGGTGAGCATAGCTGCCTTCCAGAATGTGGGCAAGACCTACTTAGGCAATAAACTCTTGTTACAGAATCACAACCTTCTGCTCATCACTACCTCTGCGTCCCCTATTGGACTTATGTCATCTCACTGAAAAGTCCGTAATGACAATGCTGAATTTTAACGCAGACAAAAAGCTAGTGTGTCTTCTGCAAACGGTTACTTACAAAGTTGAATTAAGAAAACCCGTCTGTGCTAATGATGAGGATGTCAGTCTTACCTTAGAATTAAGTTGATGTATTTGATTGGAAATATTTTGAGGCAGACCGACTGAGGTCCTTTTTAAATCTGTTATATCATTTTTGTTTTTCTGTATCTAATATCAAAAGGAAAAAGGAGGAGGTGAAGGCTAGTGGAAAAGTCATATGTATGATATAGATAAAAAAATTTTAGAAAGTCGAGTACTGTTCTATTTTAAGCACCAATATCTTGCTCATTATTGTAAAAATCAACACATTACCATGTATAATAAACATCTAAAACAGCCATGGAATAATTCTATTTGCCATTTTCAGTAACAACACATCAAGGAACTTTCTGTTGGCATTTTTTCTCATAACCGTTGGAGTGCTCGTAAAGAGGCCTGGCTTTGAGTGAGACTGCTTGGGTTTCAGGTCCTGCCTTGGCCATTTCCTGGGTGTCCTTGGGTGAGTGGCTGCACTGCTTCACGTTTCCTTTACCTCCCTTACAAACAGGGTGACAATAATGTCAAACTCATAGGACAGTTGTGGGGGTTCGATGGGCGGGGCACACTGGATAGTCCCTGGGAAGCTCTAAGTAATCGTAGCTTCTAACATTACGACTGACACACCAGTGTGATGTAGTTACTAACGGACACTGAAAACACTCAGGGAGGCAAGAGAATAACTAGCCAGTTCTCTTCTCTGGCACAAGTAAACCGGTCTCATCCAAACCTTTCTCTGACCCCTTTCCTTCCTTGCTCCTCTTTGTGGAGGAGTCCCAGGACGACCCTGGGGGCCTCCTCTGGATTAGATGGAGAAGAGGACATAAACCCCCACTACGAACCATATCCCACTAGAATTCCTCCTTCTGCCCATCGTTAGTCCAAGGGCATTGCTCTTCAGAGGACTTATGTCACCTCCAGTTACGCTCCTCAGGCTAAAGATTTAAGATTCATATAGGCCTCTTGAATTAAATGACTATATACAGATATACAAAATTACTTAGATATATTTCCATTGTATTACCTGATGTAAACATTCGCCAAGATCTTCCCCATTTAATTTGATCTTTCCCAGGGATCCAGTTCTGAATTCAATGTTTTGAGCAGACCCAGCAAGAAACACTAAATTTCCCCTCTCTGCAGCCATCCGAGGCCTATATAAATCAAACCAAAGGATGCATCAATAATAAGCATGTGTAATTTTTAAACAACGTTTCTCATGAGAGAAACTCATGAGCGTTTCTCTGCGTACACCTTCGCTCTGTGGTCAACTCAACCAGATTCTCCCTGCTTCTCTGCCCCCTTTTCTCTGCAGATTCCCTAGAGATGGCTTCTAGTAATTGCATACTTGCCTGATTTGCAAAATGGCCAGTGAATAATTCAGGTGGAAGAAGATAATCCCATACATCAGTCTACATATTTTTCCCTACTTGTATTTAACATCATCGTTTTCTTTTCTTTTCTTTTTTTTTAAAGATTTTATTTATTTGACAGAGAGAGAGATCACAAGTAGAGAAAGAGAGGAGGAGGCAGGCTCCCTGCCTAGCAGAGAGCCCGATGTGGGACTTGATCCCAGAACCCTGAGATCAGGACCTGAGCTGAAGGTAGAGGCTTAACCCACTGAGCCACCCAGGCAGCCCCCATCATTGTTTTCTTGAAGAAAAACTACACCTTTGCTTCTCCAGCTATTTGTGGAAACTAATGACCACCTGCCCTTGACCGTCAGCAGCAGTAATCCAGGGGTCTACTTACTGTTGGAGCTCAGTACTTCTCTTTGGTCTCTGCAGCTCAGGTTCTCCAGTTTCACCATTTGATTCAGCAAATGTCAACAAAATAACCAAACTCCAAAGAAAAGATGAGGACATATTCCTCAGCAACCCTCCTCCGTTGTCAGGAAGAGGGAAGCACTCCAGCCCAGTGTGGGATTTGAGAGACGGCAAATCAGGCAGATGTACTTTGGCCAGTGAAATATCCTGCAACTTTTCAGTTCTCTCTTCTTTGCCCTAGAAGGCTATGTTATTTTTCCTTCCCAAGGGATGTAAATGATCTTAGATCTTCAGTACTCTTCAACTTGTAAGAGGTCAAAATCTACCTTTAAGTGATGCACAACTTAATCATTATCTGTCTGACCTTTGAAATAGTGACAAACTGCTTTGGAAACATCCACTAAAACAATCCTTGCTTAAGAAGCAGCTACCGTTCAGCAAACGATACTAGAAAAACTGGATACCCACATGCAAAAAAATGAATTTGGACCCTTACTTTACACCATATACAAAGATTAACTCAAAATGCATCAAATACCTAAAAACAGGAGCTAACACTCTTTAGAAGAAAACAAAAGAGGAAAGCTTCATGACAGTGGACTTGGCAATGATTTTTTGGATATGATACCAAAAGCACAGGCAACAACAACAAAATAATGGATACACTGGGCAATTTGAAAATGAAAAAACTTTTATATATCAAAAGACACCATCAACACAGTGAAAAGACAACTTACAGAATGAGAAAAAAAATTTACTAATTATATATGTGTTAAGAGGTTAATTTCCAGAATACATAACGAACTCTCATAACTCAACAACAACAACAAAAAAATAGCCTCCTTTTTAGTGGGCAGAGAAAATAGGCATTTTTCCAAAGAAGATGTACAAATTGCCAAAAAGCACATGAAAAGATGCTCAGGTTCACTATTCATTAGGGAAACACAAATCAGAACCACAATAAGATAACACTTCATACCCATTAGGATGGCTACTATCAAAACAAGCAAACAAAACCCAGAAAATAGCAAGTGTTGGTGAGGATGCAGAGAAACTGGAGCCCTCGTGCACTCCCAGTGAGAAAATAAAATGGTGCAGCCGCTACAAAACAGTCTGGTAGTTCCTTAAAAAATTAAATGGAATTACCATGGGATCCAGTAATTCCACATCTGGGTATATACCCAAAAGACCTGAAAAAAGGAGACTTAAAGAGATATTTGTACAACCACATTCACAGCAGCATCATTCACAACCTCCAAAATATGTAAGCAATCCAGTGTCCGCTGACAGATACGAATGGATCAACAAAGGCATTACATGCATACAGTGGAATATTGTTCAGCCTTAACATTGAAGGAAATTCTGGCACCTTCTACAACATGGATAAACCTCAAAGACATTATGTTGAATGAATCAAGTCAGACACAGAAGAACAAATACTGTACGCTTCCACTTACATGAAGAACCTAAGGTAGTCAAACTCACAGAGACGGAATGTAGCATGCTGGTTTCCTGGCTAGAGGAAGGGAGGGTGGGGAGCTCTTGTTTAATGGGTACA
Organism: Lutra lutra; assembly: GCF_902655055.1. Classification (NCBI taxonomy): domain Eukaryota; kingdom Metazoa; phylum Chordata; class Mammalia; order Carnivora; family Mustelidae; genus Lutra; species Lutra lutra. The sequence goes on along the minus strand of NC_062285.1, from coordinate 22,676,689 downwards.
GAAGTTCACTTTGGAAAGATGAAAAAGTTCTGGAGATGGATGATGGTCACGGTTGCACAACAAGAAAGGATGTAATCCCACTGAATGGGACGAAATAGGATGGGGTAGCATCTTCTAACACCAAGGACAATTCTACCCCTCTGAGCTATGACTGTAACTATTTTCATAAAGTATATATAGGTACTCAGCCAATCTTTTCGTTCAATAGAAAAGGTCTCCAGTGTGATCTCAGTAAGAACTTTGTTTTATAGGATTTTCCTATTTTACTAATGTGATTATTATTAAACAAACTAAAGATAATTTCTTTGTTCCTAATCTACACATACAATTCTTAATTGTCCCTCACATTAGGAAAAAACAAGAAAGTAGTATCCTTTCAAGGTCCAACTGACTTTTGGTAAGTTGGGAAATTTTACCTCCGGCTCACCTACTCAACTCCAGCTGAGATCAATAGACAAGTTAGACCATCTGCTTATGATGACTTGGTGAAAGCAATATAAAAATCAAATCTGTTTCCTTGGCATTATCATGAATTCTGTTTACCTGCCTTATTTGGAATTTCTTCAGCAAAGAGAAATTTTAAAAGTCCTAGAATCCATGACCTTCAGACTTAGAAGGCGAATAATCAGCCTTCTTCCCTCCCCCAAGGTAAACTTTCTAAGGACCCAAAACCCTGTCTTTCATTGACTAGCAAATCTCCCATTTCCTCCTTAATCCAGAATACATTCCACAAATATCTTGTTGCGCTGCTCTTTATGTATTAGTCCTTTACCCTACAAAATGACAGGAATACAAGTGAAATACAGTGTAGATCTTTTTCCTTTGAAGTCTTGTCTAGGGGACACCACATGATTGAATATGGGGTCTCAAGCTCATTCACCTGGTTTCAAACTCCAGCTCCATCACTTCCTAACCCTGTAGCCCTATTTCTTCATCAGCAGAAAGATTGTTATCTTTCTATACAACTGAAGGTGTATACAATGTTTAACACATTTGGTCTCTGGCACATAAGTGTCCACTAAATAGAAACTTATTATCATGTGAATAAATATCATTAATACCTCTCCTTCTTTTCCCACCACTTAGGTTTGGGTTCATTAAATGGAACTGATAGAAGAATTCTCAGTTGATTTTAAAATCTTGGGTACAAAGAAAATCAGTGAAGTCTCACCTCTCCTCTTTTGCAAGAGGATTCCAGAACAGAGACATGCACTGGGGACTATGAATGAGCTAGATGGAATTAGGGTTGTATCAGTGTCTCCAGATCTGTAGGTCAGTGAGTGGCTAATCAACAACTCATGACTTCTGCTCCCAGTCCTGCCTCATAGTCTCACTTCCCTACCTGTTGTCCTGGCTCCACAGCAATGTTATAGAAATCTCAGCTCCCTTCTCTCCCTCCTTCACCCCTTACAAAAGCACTAGAACACAGTTGTAAGAACCAGAATTATCTTTTCCTTTCTTCTTCCTTTAACTTCTCCAGGATGTCTTTGTACAGCCTCTGCTCCTTCTGTGCCATCCACTTTACCTCCTTTTTTTTATTCTGAATCCTGAGTTGCCACCCTTCTTAATAACTCCCAATAGAATGCACAAAAGAAAATCCTGTAGTCATCAAAAATGTACATGGAAGGGAATTCCGATATACTAGAATTTCACATGAGTAAAATTGCTGGTTAAGGAGGGATCACTATAGTCAAAACAATGGTAAGGACAAAAGAGAAGAAAGAAAACAAAGAAAAAAGGGAAAACACCGATAGGGAATAGAATTAACTCCGCCTAGGAAGAGCAAAGCAGGCTTCCCTGGAGACCAGCTGAGTTGTGCAGAATGAAGACTTCTCCAGGCAAAGTAGTGGGATTGGGAATTTCAGATGGAGAAAATGACACACCTGAAGCTTTCTGGTTAGAAAAGAAGTCAACATGGCCAGAGCAGTGTCTGTCTGTGGAAGATGAGATTTCTAAAATAGATAAGAAGTCAGATCAAGAAGGACCTTGAAATTGTAATGAACTTAGATTTTATTATAAATAATGGAGAATTATGAGAATACTGTAGGCAGGAGATTAATATGGTCATGTTTGTGTTTGACAAGCATTTCTGCAGAGCCCAGTCTCAGACCCAGAGTTGGTGAGGAGGTTGGAGTACAGTGAAAGAGATGTGAACAGGAAAGCACCCCCACCCCGACAAGGCAGTGGCAGAGAGAGAGCTGGTGAGAAATATTCAAGAAATAGGACCTACCAAAGTATTTGTGCAGTTAAGGAGGGAAGGGTTGATGTTCAGTTTCCTTGTTTGAGAAATTGGAAGGACAGAGGTGTTGATAACTGAATAAATGAGAATAATCAGGGGGATGAGGTTTGGGGGAGAAGACCCTGAGTTTAGATTTGGCTGCACAGAGATCTGAGGGACACTGGCCACCCACTGCTGCCTCAGAGTGTCACTCTCAAGTGGTTTAGTCATCAATGATGGGTGCAGGGAGGATCTGAAATGGCCCAAACTATAGCCAGGGGCTGCATCCCTACTTCCATTTCTCTATTTTTCTGAGATTGATCTAATTTTTCACAACTTTCTTTTCTGTTTTCTATGTCTTTATCTTCTTTGGTTCTACTTTGTGGAAAGTTCTTTGTATTTAACTTTTAAATTTTTTATTTAAAAAACTTTCTTAAGTTCAAAATCCTTTCTTGTTCTCGATTCATTGTTGTAACCTCCCCTGTTATTTGAAAAATATCATAGTTGCTTTTTTCTGTTTACTGCATGGTCTCTGGTTTCCCTAAGCTCTTTTTCTCCTATTTGGTTATTGGGTCTTTCTATTCCATGGTGGAGGCTTTCTTGAATACCTATGGATCTTTATGTATCCATTTACATTTAAGAATAAAACATTAATGAGTGGATGATAAGCTCTGTGTGCATGGATGCTGCTCATGACTAGTAAGTTTTATCATGGGGTGACAGAATGGCAACCTGGCAATTTCATTGGGGAACCCCAAATGTTCATTTTGGAAGGTATTTCTCCCCTGGGGATATTCACTTTCTTCAGAAAACAAGTCCTCTAGTTTTCTACCTGGCTGAGAAAAGTTTGTTGGAAATCTTTCTGCTAAATGTATAGACTTTATTTAGGCCCTTGTTTTCCATCTTTTCTCCAAATTCTTGGAATGTGCCTCAGTACTAAACTAATATAATTCTGATAACTGTTACTTTACCAAGACTCATTTTTCATTCCTACTAGCTTCCTCCAAATTCCATTGTTTTATAGTCTTAATAAGAACTTATTGCAGATATTATGACATGCTTAACATTGAGGAAAATTCAAAAGCTGCAAAAGCCATGACCTACTGTGGTTTGCAATAAAGGTATAGGTACTTCTAGAGAGTTGTAATTGCACAACATTATGAAGATGGAGAGGACAACATATGACAAAATATATACCCATACGCTGTTAGGAAGACAGCATGTACCAAACTGAAGAAGGGGTCCTCAACCCAGTCTGTGCAGACTCTAGACACAGTGGCTCTTTAAGTCCAGAAGACTCATTTTGAAGAAAGGTGAGGGCATTGGAGGCATTGACTGAGGGCCTTACGTGGCAGGTTGAAGAATTTTGATTGGGCCTGCTCTTTTATCTTGAGTGAAATAAAGCTGGTGTTAGTGTGTCTGGTGGGCCAGCTGAACTTACCTGGCAGAGGACTGGATGGGTGTGGGAGTGAGGAGAGGGTGGAAAAGCGGAAGTGCTTTGGAGGAAGAATGTCAAGATTCTCACACCCTGTATCTAGCTCCCATCTCATTTTTATAGCTCCAGTCTGGCTTTGGTACTTTCCTTGGTCCCTTTTAATTTTCATATCAGTTTAAAAGAAAGCACTGTAGAACTAATCTGCATTTTTAGCCGTTAATGGAAACATCAGTGAATATAATGATCTCTTATAACCTTTATGACACTGAGCTCATTCTCTTTTTCAGGGACATAACATTGCTTAAAAGGTACATTTACATATGCTAGTTTTGTGACTTCCCGCAAAATTTCAAGGCAATACAATACTGTTCCAATTGTCTATTCAATTTTCATGAAGGATTACATAAAATAATTATGGAAATTGGTGTAAGTTTAAAACCACTCATTTGCTCATTTTACGGGAAATGCATTACCTCCTAGGAAATTAGCACACCCACTACTGCGATGAACCGATCTCTGAATGCAGTGTGGTCCTGACTCGGGGAACATGATCCAGGCATTTGTTCTCCATGCTCATTAAAGCAATGATGGCAATTATCCTTGAGCAGAATGGAAAAGAATTATGAGTTGATCGTTACCATTTGAATAATTCAGGTTTGGCAGAGATTTTCCTGAGAAGGTAGATTTATACATTATTGAGAGTTTGGAGGACCTTTCTGGGATATTTTTTCATATTTTTTTTCAAGTATGATAATCCCTACATAAATAGGGAGAACATAATCAGAAAATTCATATTCAGGGGAAGGAATGTAATGTAGGACTAGGACTGCAGATAAGGAGCACAGGGTTGCCAAGGGCACATATAGACACACACACAACACCTATATGTTAAGCTCAAGTCACAGATTCTAGGAAACACAAAATATGGACTGTGTCATTATGGGACAGGGACTGGTCAAGGATAGAGCAGGGACCAGAGGAAACATAAATTGCTAGGATTAATGGCTCCCAAAGCTCGTGAAGAAACACAGTACAGCTTTCTCTACCTCCAAAAGCTCTTGATACCAGGATTTCAGCACTTCCACTCCATTCATCTGAGCTTAATTTTCATGAAGCTGTGAAATACAAAGTGCAGGTTGTCTTTGGGGAGTGCCATGGGTAAACCCTCCTGACATTGCTGTCCAAGGTAACCTAAAAAGAACAAAATAAGTTTTCGACCTGGTGACTCTTGGAATTCCCTGAACAAGGCAGTGAAGTATAAGATTCAGATACCATGACTCAACATAAAGAAAAACTCCAGACTGCGCGAACATTCACTGTGAGAAGCTGAGAAGTGGACATGGCAAAAAAGTGCAATGCGCATTCGATCCGATCTTTTGAAAAGGGAGAAATCCACTTCTATAACCATGTTTTGTGTACGATAGAGGAGAGCAAGTGAGGTGAGCCTATCCCCACCGAGCAGGGGCAGGGGGTAGAAAAGAAGATTTTAGGGACATTTGGCACAGTCCAGAACTCTGCCTCTTGTATTTTTAATTGGGAAGCTGCAAACAGGGGCAGCACACAGAAGCATCTTTATCTGGCAGTGGGAGGCTTTGCTCCACTGATGTGATTTATGATGGGAGGAGTGTTTTCACAAGGCTGATGCCTTACAAAGCACCATCATTCCCAGGGGATTCGTTAATTGAAGTGCCACACAGATCTGTGGGAAGATAGAAGGTGTTGTCATCGGGGCAGGAAGAAGGATGAGATGATCTCACCTCTCTGTATTTTTCAGTGCCCTTATTTCAAGATCTGTAAAAACCGAAGCCTTTGTCCCTTTGTATTTTTTTTTTTTATATAGGAACTTGGGCTATATTTACTACAGAAGTCCTGCTAAATCAAGCTTTGTCAACAACTCCCAGACTATGTTTATAGGAGGCATAAACAATCCCCTAGGAGTTACATACAATTCTGGTATTAAATACCTTTCCTATAAAAACTGAATGTATTTTTCTTATTTAAGTTGACTGATAGAATTATTTCAGCAATTCCCCAAGTCGTTAAAGACCATAATGATTCTGCTGTAAAACTCAGCATGCTCATATTCAAGTCAGATTAACCGGACAATTATTTATGAGGTACCTACCATTCATCAGCATCTGAGAGAGGTGCTGAGCAGACAAAACAGGGCAAGATGCAGCCTCTGTCCTGTGGGGAAAGCATCTGGGGAAGAGACTGTATTTGTGCTATCAGAATGCAAAAGAAGCAGTGACTTCAAAGCTAGTTTAAAATGATCAGGCTCCATGGTTGAGACTTGGAATAAAATATTGGTATTGAATGAAAGAATGTTTTAATGATAAAAGAAATGTAACTATACTATATTCAATTCTCAGAGTATAAACAAGAAAACTTAGAATTCAATTCCTCTAATGTAACCCTAATCTATTATTTTATTCCAATTTACAAATGAATAATTTCATGGTTATAATCTGGAGGCACGTGGATAAAATTGTCTCCTCCTCTCCTCTTTTTTCACATAAACCTAATTCAATGTCACCACCCAGTCTCTTTGAGAATAACTGTATTATTATATACAATAAAGTTATGTATATTCATATATTATTCATACACTAAATTTATATTTATATACCACAAAGTTCACCCTACTTAAGTATAAAATTAAATGCTTTTTAGTATTTTCAGAGGTATACCACCATCACCACTAATCCCAGAACATTTCCATCACCTCAAAAAGAAATTCTGTGCCTCTCAATTCCCCTCTTCTCCCTTCCCCTAGAAATCACTAATCTACCTTGCCTATTCTGGACATTTCATATAAAATGAAATTATGTAATATGTGCTCTTTTGGATCTGGCTTCTCTCGCTCAGCATCCTGTTTCCAAGGTCCAACCATGCTTTAGCATGTGTTGGGACTTCCTTTTTATGGCTGAATCCAGTGTACAGATACACACATTTTACTTGTTCATCAATAAGTAAACATAATAGTCCTTTCCACTCTTCAGCCACTATGAATAATGTTGCTGTGAACATTCGTGTACAAGTCTGTGTGTGAAAATGTTTTCATTTCTCTTGGGCACACACCTAAGAGAAGAGTTGCTGGATCATATGGTAACTCAAGTTTTTGAGGAACTGCCACACTGTTTCCCAAAGGGGCTGCGTCGTTGCGTAGCATTTTGATAGGTTTCCTAATCACTTATTTCACTACTGTCTCACTGAAGGACATTTCATATGCTTCCAGTTTTTCTATATTTTGTATTTTCATTTCTATAGCCTTTTGTCCTTCTGAATTATATCATTATGGTAAATTTCCCTCGTGGTTCTTGTTTGTACCATCATGTTTACTTTCAACCCACCTGCATTATTTAATTTGAATTGAGTTTCTTATAAATACATGTAATTAATAATGTTTTTTCATTCACTCTGCCAATATCTGTATTTTAATTAGTGTATTTTCACCAATTATATTTAATGTAATTATTGATGTGGTAGAGCTTGTGTGTGCGCCATTTAATCATTTGTTTTCTGCTTGTTTCCTCTGCTCCCCAGCCTTGTTTCCCTTTTCTTGCCTTCCAACTTGATTTATTTATAGTGTTTTGAGTGCATTTCTTTGTTAGTTTTTGCAGTGGCTGCTCTGGGTATTAAGATATACATTTATGACTTACCACAGTCTCCTGGGATCAGCATTTTATCACTTCACAGGAAACGAAATCTCACTTCCATTTAGGGCCTTTACTCTCCCTACTTTTAAGTATCATTGTCTTTGAGCATGAGATGAAATTACAATTTTGGTCTCAATCATCAAATGTGATTCATAAAAATTCACGAGGACCATATTTATTGTATGCATCCCTAATTATTTCCATTGTTCTTCCTTTCTGATGCCCCAGGATGCCTTTTATCATTTCATTTATGTTTGAGGAACTTCCATTAGGCATTCTTTGGCAGTAGGTTTGCTAGCAACAAATACTTTCTATCTTTCATTCCCGCAGGATGGTTTGGAGAATAGGATTTGCAGCTGATAGGTCCTTTCCTTCAGCACTTGAAACTGTTGAGCCACTTTCTGGCTCCCATGGTTTCTGATGAAAATCAGCTGTCATTCAAATTGTGTAGTGTAATGTCATGTGTCACTTCTCCAGCTGCTTTTGATATCTTTCTGTTTTTAGTTTTCATGTTTATGATGCAACTTTTGGAGTTAAGTTTATCCTATTTATGGCTCACTCAACTTTTTGAACCTGCATAACTGTATCTTTTGCTGAATGTGAGATGTATCCATCTGTTCTTTGCATATTCTCCTGGCTCTATTCTTTTTTCCTCCTCTACTTCTGGAACTTCAGATACATGAATGTTGGCACTGTTGTTATTGTCCCACAGATCACTGAGGCTCAATTTTCTCCAATCTTACTTCTGTTATTCAGATTCATAAACTCTATTGGTTTATTTTCAAGTTATTAATTTAATCTTCTGTCATTTCTACTGTACCATTGTTTACTTTGATTATTGTATTTTTCAGTTATATAATCACCATTATTTATTTTTCTAAAAATTGGGATATAATGCATACACCATGGTGATTTTTTTGTTAACTTTTTAAAACTCTTTATGTTACCTATTTCTTTGCTGAGGCTTTCCATTTTTTTGTTTCAAGAGAATTTGCAATTATTTGTAGAGGCATTTTTATGATGACTGCTTTAAAATCCTTGTCAGATAATTCCAATATCTGGTTCATTTTGGTGGCATCACCAGTTGACTATTTCTTCTCATTCAAGTTGTGATTTTCTTGGTTCTTGGTATGACAAGTAGTTTTAGATTGTATCCTGGATATTTTGCCTATTATGTTAGGAGGCTCTGGGTCTTATTTTAATCTTTTATTTTAGCAAGTAGTCACTCTCTTTATGGTTTATCATGCTGGCCTACTTTTTGGTTTGTGAGTCCAGTGGCAGTTTAATTTTCAGTGCCTTTGGTCTGATCGGTTTATCTGGTACTGCTGTGGTTCCATATGGTCCTTGATGGTGCTGCTTTGGGGGAAGAAGTTTTGCCCTGTCATCTATAGATTGGGGTAAGGAGCCTCCTGTCTATGGTGATAAAAAGCTTCCTAGATCAGGCCTTTTGTCTTAGGATCCCCTTGCCAGTGCCCTTTGGCTGTCCAGTATTCTCAGCAAGCGAGAGGCATCTCAGGTCTTACAATAAAGTAGAGTGTTTCCCCTGGCCACTTGTCAGTGGGGAGCTGTATATATTGCCCTTGCTGGTGGTATCAGACTCATCTCATGTTGGTCAGCAGGACTCCAGTTTCATCTGGGATAGGAATGAGCCACACTAGGCTCCCTTATCTCATGAGGCTGGGAGTCAGGAGACACCAAACATGGGTCGCCTTCCTCTGTTGGGTGGGAGGTTGTAAGACATTCTGCAACCATGTTCCCCTTCCAGTCTTGGGATTACCTAGCTGGTTTGTTTTCCTCTTCCCACCTTACAGAGCTCTCTTTCAGGATGCCTCTTCCATTATTTTATAATCATAGTATCCAGAATTGATAATTGTACTTAGAAGGAGCAAAGAGAAATGAGCCTGCCCTCTTGCCCACGCAGTAAGTCGGAACGCAGTATTTTAAAAAAATTTCTATCCGCACAACTTCCTCAAAAGCCAAAAGATCAAGCCCTATCCTAGAATTGTTTTTCAAACCATGCATTCCAAATCTGAGTAAATTTGGCAATTCCTCTGGGTATGGAGGAAGTGGCAATAACATAAACAGTTCTCAGGAGAGTGACTCAGAGATACTGTTTACAGTGTAATAGCCTTCAGGCAGCTTCTATATTGATCCAGTATGGGGACTATAGTCAGTCATTTAACAAATATTTATTAAGGGCTCAATAGAGGCCATGTACTGTTTTAATCCCTGGGAAGGTAGCAGTGAGGAAAAAAAAATCCCTGCCTTCTTGGAAGCTCACATTCTCCAAAATACGGGATGTTTCTCACTTAAAACGAGTTCAAATCATAGCAACTATCTAGCTCATCATCTAATCATCCATAGCATTATCTTTTCAAACAGCAAAATTCAAATCTACTACACAAGGACTATCACATTCCATTAGGTGTTTTCAATCATTTGTGTAATGTTCACCTGTACTTGTGTAAGGAAATAGCTGAGTAAAGTAACAGCTACCTGAGTATAAATGATATTCATTCTAGATTAAATTCAGAAGGCTAAAATTTGTTCAATGTCCACATGTTTAGCTAAGCATACGAATCTAGTTGCAAATGGGCATGTGTGTCTTGAGGTTTCAAAGTGACATTTTCTGTTTTCCTAAAGCCAATCACTGCTCAGGGAAGGACTTCTTGGGAAGGTCACTTTACTAACAGAAGCTGATAAAAGGAAATAGAGTGAGAAAGAAGATGGTGATGACCGTGGGTGATGGAGTTTGAACATGGGAGACTGGAAGAGAAGCAGTACCATGAAGATAAATACCGAAGTTAATCAGGAGTGGGATCAATTTTTAAAAATTTTTTTAAAGATTGTATTTATTCATTCATTTACTTATTTATTTGAGAGAGGGAAAAAGAGAGAAAGAGAGAGCAGGGGGAGGAGCAGAGGAAGAGGGATAAACAGACTCCATGCTAAGGGAGGAAAGTGACACAGGGCTCAGTTCTATGACCTTGAGATCATGACCTGAGCTGAAACCGACAGAGCCACCCAGAGTGGGACTGATTTTTAAATGGAGAATGATTTGTTTTCAAATATGCTAAGTTTGATGTGATGGGAAGATACTCAAGTTAAAAATGTCCCACCATACAAATTCTAGAATAGGGCTTAGGAGAAATGTTGGCTCTTGAATTATCTGGGTATCCTGAGCAAAAGAAGTAGGAAAGGGTGAGACCTTAGAAAAATGGCTTGGAGGGGTAAGGATAGAGAGGACTGGGGACTGAATTTTCAGTAATGGATGAGTTCAGCTCCAGATCTCTACTCTCTGCTCTCTCTCTTTAAGACTCTTCAGGTGATCTCATCTGATTATAGAGCCAACTTGGCCAAATGAACATGTTCCCTACTTACACTCTTATAATTTAAATCTGCACTGATAGGAATAGGCATAAAGGCACAAACAAAATAAAATACAGAGCAAATCCTTGAGATAAACAATGGAACCGTGGTATGTACAAGCAAAGAAATGAGAACATTCAGAGCTATGAAGAAGAGTTCTATGGGAAAATAAACTTCCTATCTTCCAGTTTGGGAAAATTTCTATCTAGATGCATATTTACAGGAGAAATAAGTTTTTGAAAGATTTAAGAATCAGGTATAGTGTACTTGAGGGAGAGCTGTAAGTGTTGGATGTAGTTGAAAATAAGACTCAGAAAACAAATTTATTTGGGTACTTCAGGAACCAGAAGCCAAAAAAGTTCTCTGCACATGTTCATATTTATCAGAACAAATAAATTTTAAAAGGAATAAACTCATGAGTCAGAACAAAAATAGTGAAATAGTTTGGGTCATGGTTGCAAAAGATTTTGAAGAGCATGAGTATCTTAGTGTAAAATATTCTTAGAAGTCCTAAAGAGAGAAATAGACATAGAGGCTACGAAAATAGGGTTAAAAAAAAAAACAAAACAAAAACTGAAGGTTTAAAATTTTAGTAGCAAAGTAAAGGAATGACAAGAGAGGAAAAATGGGTGCTGACAGGTTGGCTGCTATAAACTAAAGTTGAGGAACATGTCTAGGATTCTTACTGCCTTTAATAAAATGTGCAAAGGGGCATTCCTAAGTGAAGTATTATAGGCATACTGAGATATCCTGATATGATGGATGGAAGAAGAAGAGGCTGGATTGGATGTGGATCAAAAAAATAAATGGGGGCGCCTGGGTGGCTCAGTGGGTTAAAGCTGCTGCCTTCGGCTCAGGTCATGATCCCAGGGTCCTGGGATCGAGCCCCACATCGGGCTCTCTGCTCAGCGGGGGGCCTGCTTCCCTTCCTTTCTCTCTGCCTGCCTCTCTGCCTACTTGTGATCTGTCAAATAAATAAATAAAATCTTTAAAAAAAATAAATAAATGAACGTCAGGAAGTTGATAGGATAGTTGTATGCAGCAAACTCTGACACTGGAATCTGAGAGGAAGAGTTCTAGCACAGGCAGGTTCAAAGGCTGTCTTGAAAAACTGCATAATGAGTTCTAGCACAGGCAGTTTCAAAGGCTGTCTTGAAAAATTACATAATGAGTTCAACCACAGGCTATGAGAAAACTGCTGAGACCATATGACCTTCACTCAAGTTCAAAATCCAAAGCTATTTGTAAACCAGTCTATAACTTGTGACCTAAAATTGTCATAGTTCTAAGCTGAGGACCAAATAACAAAAAATTAGCCTTCTTTTCAATAACATAAGTACCCGAGGAAAACACGCTTTAACTACTTTGTCTATGTGGGCTTAAAGTTAGAACCTTCTTATGTAATCTTGGCTTATTTGGGAATCTCTTGATTCTAAATTCTAATTTTTTTTTTAAGATTTTATTTATTCATCTGAAAGAGAGGGAGAGAGCAAGACGTGGGGAGGAGCAGACAGGGAGAAGCAGAGGACTCCCTGCTTAGCAAGGAGCCAGATGCCAGGCTGGATCCCAAGACCCGGAGATCACGCCCTGAGCTGAAGGCAGACGTGTAACTATCTGAGGCACCCAGAGCCACCTCAGTTTGGATGCACCCATCAGTATGCACTTGAGGTTGGGCTGACATGGCAGTTGCTTCTTCATTCAGCGCTGGTGTCACTGGAATTAATGAGTTTTATGTGTCCTTAGCTTCATTTCTCCATCCTCAGAAGCCTCTAGTTCTTACCCAAACCATGTTGAGGTTGAACCAGAAGACAGATTTGGATTTTTGTTACAGAATTCTACTGACTACCCACAATTTTTTTAAAAAGTGTTTCATAATCCTGACTTTCACAATTTCTACTCCTGGTTTTGTCCCTTGAAAAGGCTCTACTCTTGAGAAAGGGAGCAAGTGGGCTGGTCGTCAGAGGTATTTTCTCACTTTTTATGGGCACTGCCCACGGTGCAGGTCTGATTAAAGAGCCAAAACGAAATACGCAGGTTGCTCTGAAGGTCAACTGATCCCTTAGTAACAGGGTGGTTCACGCCCTCCCTTCTGTCACTTGGCTCTACCACCTCTTAAGACTGTCAAGCTCCAGATCTTTCTCGTATGATGACTACCCAGCTGCTCCTCAGAAGAATTTTCCAGTATGATTCATCTTGTTTGTATTAATTCATTTGGTTATCTCTTGTTCATTACCTTTGGATCCAAAAAAGTTACTAAAAGTATGAGGCAGGGTAATAACTTAAAATTATTTGGCAAGCAATTTGAAAGAGCATCAAAAGAACTGATAGAAAAAGGAGGATAAAAAATCAGTTTACTGTTAGAAATGGCAAAGATTTCATTTCAGTTCTAAAAAGAAGTTCTTTTTAGAAGAAGAGGCTATATTTTCCAAAATACTGCATAAGTTAACAGTAAGTCCAAACATCAGAAAATATGATTTCTAGAACAAATGTTAGGCATATTTATTACTGATAACATAGAGTAGGCATTCAATAAAATACCGTTTTTAAGACTAATTTTGCACGTACATATAAACTAAGTATATTACACAGTTAAATGTCTTTGTTAAGGTATGAGTTTTATGCTTGCTACTTTTTTCTTTTCAAGGGCAAGAATCATCAGACGCCCGTGAATATATTTCAATAATTTAAAAAAATTCACAAAGCAATGTTATTTTAGTTAGGAGGAAAACATTCGATGGAGCTTTTCTAGGTTTACAGTTGGTGCACTGTTCTCAACAGTTATTTTGTGTGACATTGCTCAATGGGGCATAGGACACTGTAATTATAGCTTAATCACAGTAAAACTCTGAACCTTTTTATTAGTGAGATTCTTTCAACAGTGAAGAGGACCTAATGAAAGTGTGTCAAAGGAATTTCAGACTGTTCTATACTAAAACTTATGAGACTTGTAATAAGGTTTGTCTTTAAACATCATATACAAAATGTAGATGTGATAATTGATACATGTATGCATTGTCCTACAGCTTCCCTATATCCATACTTCTCTATGAGCTCCTCTGAAAAAAATGTTGGTGGGGGGACAATTATGTTTTTTATTAAATTGTGGTAAAATGTATATAACATAAAACTTGCCTTTCTAAGGACTGGTAAGTATGCAGTTCAGTGGCATTAAGTACATTTACACCTCTGTGCAACCATCACCACCATCTATCCCCAGAATGTTTCCACCATCCCAAACAGAAACTCTGAACCCATTAAACATGAACTCCCATTCCCCAGGTGCCCCAAGCCACGGTAAAGCCTAGTCTACTGTTTGTCTCTATGAACTTGATGCTTTCACATACCCCATATAAGTGGAATTATAGAAAATTTGTCCTTTTGTGTCTGGCTTATTTCACTGACCATAATATCTTTAAGGGTCATCCATGTTGTTGCACGTGTCAGAATTTCTTTTCATGGTTGAGTAATATTCCACATAAGTATACATCGCATTTTGTTTATGCATTCATCCACTGATGGACACTTTGATCATTTCCACCTTTTGGCTACTGTGAATAATGCTTCTATAAACATTAGTGTACAAATATCTGTTCAAGTCCTTACTTTCAATCCTTTTGGGTAAATACCCAGAAGTGGAATTGCTGGATCACATGGTAATTATATGTTCAATTTTTTTTTTAAGGAATCATCATCTATTTTCTGCAGTGGTTGCACCATTTAATATTTCCACCAGCAGGGCACAGGGTTCCAATTTCTCCCCAACAAAATGATTATCTTTTAAGAATAAAAATATCATTTTTATTTGGTGATACAATTTCTGATCTTACTTCAATTTTCTTCTCTTTGTCCCTTGCTTTTATCACTGAAATCAAAACCACAGGATTTATGGTATAAGACAGTCTGATTAGAAACCCAAATTCCAAGAAGTCTACTGAAAGAGAAAGCAAAAGTTTAAAAAGCTAATTCATAGAACAGTCATATGAATTGGGGTCAGAGGGCAGAGTCTCCTCCCTAAAATCTGAATGTCATGCTACATCCTTAGAATATGATGGAAAATTTAACTTACAAGAAGCAGCAGAGAAGGAAGACAAGAGCAAGCTCTGATGATAGCAAACTGAAGGGAAGGTATTTACAAATAACAAAAGAAGAGACAATGAAGTTTCGAGGTTCAGATGGAGGTAGAATAAAAGATAATCAGATAATGTGTATCTACATTTTCTGTAGCTTCCAATGGACAGGTAATCAAGAATTTAGGTAATCAAGAATTTATTTTTCTGACATTTCCTTCAGACTATTGTAAGAATGCTGAATGATGATAATTCATTTTAAAATATTATATGCATTTGTTTAGCTACAATTAAGAAATGTTTAAAGGATTGGAATTAAGTAAAACATTCAATGTTTGAAATAGGCCAAAATTAGAATCATCATTTTAGAATGAGGAATTAATCATCTAACAAAAAAATGATAGGATCCATAATTTGTTTAATTAACATATAAAAATATAATATCTCAAGTTCACTATACTATGCCTGTCATGACACTTCATAAAATACTAAGACATTCAAACTCCAATGTTCCTGAATTTGTCAATACCATAATATCAAAAAGAATATTTTTGGGGCGCCTGGGTGGCTCAGTGGGTTAAAGCCTCTGCCTCCGGCTCAGGTCATGATCCCAGGGTCCTGGGATAGAGCCTCGCATCAGGCTCTCTGCTCGGCAGGGAGCCTGCTTCCCTTCCTCTCTCTCTGCCTGCCTCTCTGCCTACTTGTGATCTCTGTCTGTCAAATAAATAAGTAAAAAAAAAAAAATCTTAAAAAAAAAGAATATTTTACAGATATAGTTAGCAATTTCATATGAAAATATATTCTTTTAAAGCATAATAATAATTTCTGCTTTACAAAATACAGTAATACAAATTTAGGGAAAAAACTGGCCTTTTTATGATAAATCCAAGCTTCTTTTTAAAGAAATAAAGATAGTTTAGTTGAATTTCATCAAAATCAATTCAGAATAGAATTTTAGAATTACCATCTGGATATGAAGAAATAATGTGACCATCTTTCACAGTCATTTTTAAATTATTCACACAGGATTTTGATTAGTTTAGCTACTACATGCACATTGAGACTATTTCCAAGTAGACGATAACGCTGTTTCACTGTTATCTTCTCAGGAAATCCTAGAAAAGAGAGACAATAATTTACAATACAATCATTTAAAATATTAACTTCCAAAGATAAAAGGATGATGTATCTTTTTGTAAGAACACAGTGGTCATTCACATAAATAAGTCCCTAAAATCTCCATGAAATTAAACTAACAAGTGAGAATTTGAAGCCAAAAATATAAGGTTACATTGCATACACAATGTGATATTATCATGTCACATAACATACTATACTCAGTGTACACATAAGTATACCATAACATCCATGAAACTCATCAAAATCTGTATTTTAAAGCACGTCAGGAAAAGTAGCGGCTACCACTATTTCACAGTTGTTTTCCTTTACTTAATAACAGCTTTACGGGGGCACCTGGGTGGCTCAGTTGGTTAAGCCACTGCCTTCAGCTCAGGTCGTGATCCCGGAGTTCCAGGATCGAGTCCCGCATCGGGCTCCCAGCTCCACAGGGAGTCTGCTTCTCCCTCTGACCTTCTCCCCTCTCATACTCTCTCTCTCTCAAATAAATAAATAAAATCTTTTAAAAAAATTAACAGCTTTATCGACATAAAATTCATCCTTTTAAAATATAAAATTCAGTGGTTTTTAGAACAGTCAGAGTTTTGCAAACATCTCCACTATTTAATTCTAGAACATTTTTATTACCTCAAAAAGAAAGCTGGCCCACAGCTAACATCATACTCAAAAGTAAAAAGCTAAAAATTTTCCTCTAAGATCAGGAACAAGACAGGGATGCCAACTCTTGCCACTTTTACTCAACATAGTATTGGAAGTCATAGTATTGGAAGCCAGAGCAATTAGGCAAAGAAAGAGACAACAGGCATCCAAAATGGAAAGGAAAAAGCAAAACTGTCACAATTTGCTGATGACATGATATTATATATATAAAAACCCAAAGACTCCACCAAAAAGAGCTGTCAGAACTGATAAATAAAATCAGTGAAGTTTCAGGATACAAAATTAATATACAAAGATCTCTTGTGTTTCTATATACTGATAACAAACTATCAGAAAGAGAAATTAACAATCCCATTTACAATTCCATCAAAAAGAATAAAATACCTAAGAATAAATTTAATCAAGGATGTAAAAGATCTGTACACATACAAGATTATAAGAAACAGATGAAAGAAATGAAAGAAGACACAAATGGAAAGATAGTATGTGCTCATGGACTGGAAGAAGTATTAGTAAAATGTCCACTATCCAAAGTCTACATATTCAAGGCAATACCTATCATCATTCCAATGGCATTTTTCGCACAAGTGGAATACACAATCTTAAATTCATACAGAATTACAAAGGACCCTAAATAGCAAAGCCATCTTGTGAAAGAATAAGGCTGGAAACTCTGCTCTGATACACAAAAATTAACTCAAAATGGATTAAAGACTAGAATGTAAGACCTGAAACCATCAACTCCTAAAAGAAAACACAGGCAGTAAAATAAGCTCCTTGACATTGTGGCAACAATTTTTTGGATCTGACAAAGGAAAGGCAAAAAAAGTAAAAATAAATAAGAGGGACTACAACAAATTAAAAAGCTTTCACACAACAAAGCAGAGAAAATCATCAACAAAAGGAAAACGTAATCTTCTGAATGGGAGAAAATATTTGCAAATCATATACCTAATAAAGGGTTAATATGCAAAATATATTGAGGGAAGGTATATTGGTACGGCCACTATGGAAAACAGTATGAAGTTTCCCCCAACAAATTAAAAATAGAACTACCATATGATCTAGTAATTTTACTTCTGGGTATTTATAGGGTAAAAATGAAAACACTAATTTTAAAAGATATATACACCCCATGTCCGTTGCAGTTTTATTTACAATATCCAAGATATGAAAACAACCCACCCCCCACACACAGGAATACTATTCAGTCATAAAAAAAAAGAATGAAATCTGGCCATTTCCAACAATACAGATGGACCTTGAGGGCACTATACTATATGAAGTCAATCAGAGAAAAAAGGACAAATACTCTATGATCTCACTTATATGTGGAATCTAAGAAACAAAGCAACATGGTGGACCAATACTCCCTCCTCTTTATAACTAAACAGTATTCTACTGCATGGGTATAATACATTTTATTTATCCATTTATCCACTGATAGACACTGGGCTGTTTCCACTTTTTGATTATGAATAATGCTGTTATAAATATTGTATACATTTTTGCATGGACATGTTTTCAGCTCTCTTGGGTATATTCCTGGGGGTGAAAATGCTGACTCATGTAGTAACTCCATGTCTAACATTTGAGGAACTCCCAAACTGTTCTCCAAAGTGGCTGCACCATTTTATATTCCCACCAGCAGTGTATAAGGGATCTGATTTCTCCACATCTTTGTCAATACTGTTATTGTTTGTCTTTTTGTCAAATGGTATCTTCTTGTGGCTTTGATTTACATTTCCCTAATAACTAATGATGCAGACATCTTTTCATGTGCTTATTGGTTGTTTGTCTGTCTTCTTTGTTAAATACCTATTCAAATCCTTCACCCAATTTTAATTGAATTATTTTTCTTTTTATTGTTGAGAGGTTTTTGTTTTTTTTTAAGATTTTATTTATTTATTTGACAAAGAGACAAGCAGGCAGAGTGGCAAAGGGAGAGGGAGAAGCAGACTCCCCACTGAGCAGGAAGCCCTATGTGGGGCTCGATCCCAGAACTCTGGGATCATGACCTGAGCCAAAGGCAGTCACTTAACCTACTAAGCCACCCAGGTGCCCTGAGAGTTCTTTATATATTCTGGACACAAATCTCTCACGGTTGTTTTTTATATTCTGTTTCCACAAATGTGCTTTCTCATATTGGACTTCCATTTGCTATATTCTTTTTTAAAACAAATTGGCCCACAGTTACAAAATTTGCTAGAACAAGGCCTTGCAAACAGCAACATAAAAGACTGTCCATGAAATATACACTATAATGTTAGTTACAATTTTCTTATTCAGTATCCTTTGGCATAGCAATTAAATAGAGGAAAAGCAATTTATATAATAAAATGGAAGAAATAATTTAAAAGTATTAAGAAAATTAAATCATATATTTTGTGCAGACCAGAAGGAAGAATTAATTATGATAAAGTTGCTTCATCAACACTTGACATTATAGTTATTGCAGTAAAATAAGTGATTACATAATAAAATTATATTTGCAATTGAACAAGATCATAAAACTGCTATTATAAAGATAACATGTCTTAGGTAAGCACATTAGTCATCTAAAAAAATTATTTCATTCAACTTAGCCAGAGACACAAATAGATCACAGCCTTAGAATATTCCAGGGATGACCTTTTGTAATATTAAGATTATACCACAAGGTAAGAAAGGTTTAAAAGCAAACAAGTCAGATTTATAAAAATTATATATATGTGAGGGACGTAGTTTATATACAGGTATAACTTTTTTATTTTTATTTTTTTTTTTTTTAATTATTTTATTTTTTTCAGCATAACAGTATTCATTATTTTTTGCACCACAACCAGTGCTCCATGCAATCCGTGCCCTCTACAATACCCACCACCTGGTGCCCCCAACCTCCCACCCCCCACCCCTTCAAAATTCTCAGATCGTTTTTCAGAGTCCATAGTCTCTCATGGTTCACCTCCCCTTCCAATTTCCCTCAACTCCCTTCTCCTCTCCATCTCCCCTTGTCCTCCATGCTATTTGTTATGCTCCACAAATAAGTGAAACCATATGATAATTGACTCTCTCTGCTTGACTTATTTCACTCAGCATAATCTCTTCCAGTCCCGTCCATGTTGCTACAAAACTTGGGGATTCATCCTTTCTTTTTTTTTTTTTTTTTTTTTTTTTTTTTTTTACAGCTTTATAAACATATATTTTTATCCCCAAGGGTACAGATCTGCGAATCGCCAGGTTTACACACTTCACAACACTCACCATAGCACATACCCTCCCCAATATCCATAACCCCACCCCCTCTCCCAACCCCCTCCCCCCATCAACCCTCAGTTTGTTTTGTGAGATTAAGAGTCACTTATGGTTTGTCTCCCTCCCAATCCCATCTTGTTTCATTTACTCTTCTAAAAGGTGACTTTTAAAAAACTGGCACATTAAAAATAAAAATAATCTTCAAAAACAAAGAAACATAGCATTAACAAGGTCAAGATAGCAGCTTTCATTCTGTAAGTGTAGGTTAGGTGGCCTCTTCCAAAGCTTGCTATCTCACGAATACATGCCACTAGCCATAAAAAGAACCAGCACAAAATGTATGAAAGGATCAATGCAAATCCATCATTGACCACAGACAAACAACTCAAACAATGCCCGTTCCAGATTCAGAGTCAATCATGTTGGAAGCAAACATGAAGGACAGTCTGTCACAGTGCTGCTCAGTGGTGGCTGAATCAATCAAGCCTGATTATACAAATATATCACACATTTTAAAAGAAGGTCAAGCAATTAAAAAGCCTTTCTTGGGGGCGCCTGGGTGGCTCAGTGGGTTAAGCCTCTGCCTTCGGCTCAGGTCATGATCTCAGGGTCCTGGGATCGAGCCCCGCATCGGGCTCTCTGCTCAGCAGGGAGCCTGCTTCCCCCTCTCTCTGTGCCTGCCTCTCTGCCTACCTGTGATCTCTCTCTCTCTCTGTCAAATAAATCTTTAAAAAAAAAAAAAAAGCCTTTCTTGTATGTATTATACATATATTTTCAGAGAGCTGTGAAAACCCCTAATTTACCTATGTAAAATTTTTAAATGATGAAAAAAAAAAACTGTGAGGCTATAAAAGCAAATACGTCCATCATTCTAAAAATAAAAGCTGACATTTAAATTTTATAATGTGTTACAGATAGCATGTAAACATTTTATATATGTTAACTCACTTATGAAGACCCTATGAAGTTGGTTGTGATTACCCCCATTCTACAGAGGTGTAAACTAAAGCGGAGGGGTTAAGGTGCTGCTAGGATTCAAACTCAGTCAGTCTGACTCTAGGGTCCATGCTAAGTGTCAGTATTTCTGCAGTGATTACCACTGCTTAAAGATATATGCACTCAAAACACAGGAATTAGTTATTAGATAATAAATCACTTCATTCTTTAGTGCTATGGAAAGTAGCTTTGATTGTTTATCTTAAAAAAAGAAAAAAAAAATGGGCGCCTGGGTGGCTCAGTGGGTTAAGCTGCTGCCTTCGGCTCAGGTCATGATCTCAGGGTCCTGGGATCAAGTCCCGCATCGGGTTCTCTGCTCAGCAAGAAGCCTGCTTCCCTCTCTCTCTCTCTCTCTGCCTGCCTCTCCGTCTACTTGTGATCTCTCTCTGTCAAATAAATAAATAAAATCTTTAAAAAAAAAAAAAAAAACCAGTAAGCAAAAAGACAGACTGGGAATAAAATTCCTGAGTCCAATTCTCAGCTCTTTATTTGTTTTATGATGTTCTAACTCATTCTGTGACATAGACTAAGACAAGAAAAGTTTGTGTTTTTCTTAAATAACACTCCCCAGGATATTTGTGACTGAATGAGATCACCGAGAGAAAGGCAGAGAGTTACAAAACAAACCTGGTTGCTGTGACTACACCCCAAGAACCAAATACCAAGAGGACAAATTATACAGTCAGTTTACCCCCCATGTACAGAAGGACATGTTCCAAAACTTCATCTGTAAATCCATTATTTAGAATTTAAAACACGCTCTATTTAACCCATTATCTGCTTCAAAAATAGTACTGTATTAATATTGTAACAATACTGGATTTAGAAAAGTTTGGCTTTTCTGCATTCAAACCCCCAGAGCTATTTTTGATAACTCTTTTCCTCTTTGTGCAGTCCTGAAAGCATGTTAGAGAAGTCTGTCTTTCCTTGGTCACCACGAGCCACGTACTGGCCACACACCCACCCCAGCCTATAAAACTGATGGCATCAGTACCGTGGAGAGCATAGGCGCTGGGAAGGAGAGATCAGGGATGGGGCAGGCACTCTACAAGGCCAGGGCCATGTGTCCAGTCTCCTAAATGCAACAACACCTGGATTTCCTGGATGGCAAAGGAGTTAGGACTACATCTTTCTCATTCTGCTACTGTATCTTCCTTTCTGTTTTTGAGACTCCCTACTTCAGACTCCACAATCATTTTGTCCATTCTGGCATCTGTGCTCCCGAGTCACCCTTTCTTTCCATTAGGAACACTATTTCCCAGACTCCTTCTCTTTTCTCCACTCATAGGGAAGAGAAAAGGTGCATAACTGACAGCACGTGTCTCTGAAGAGAATACAAATATACTTACCACCAAAAAAATAAATTAATTCCTCAACAAACTTTTAATTTCTTCATAAAAAGGACAATTCTGGCATTCTCTCACAAGATCTAGTGTGGGGTTATTACAACATGACTTCTGGAATCAAGAAAATAAAGCCGGAGACGGACATGCTATTAACGACCATCTGTGGGGAGAGGTGAGAAAAATTGCAGTTTGGGCTCACCTTTCCCAAAACCACTCGGGACCAGTACTAGAGTAAAGGGAGGCAGCATAGAGGCTGAAGGGAATGGACTTCAGCAGGTTAAGAACAAAAGCAGAAAGAGGAAGGAAGGAAAATGTCAAAAATGGCATGATCAGGAAAGGAAGGTTCCTTACATCCATCTGTCTGGGCAAGGGTTTATTCATAAAATACACCTATGAGTCCTTATTGAACTCTAGCACCTTTAATAAACAAAAGCTTGGGTCTGCGTGTATCCCACATACCGAACTCTGAAGGAAATCCAAGGAGATTTGCTATTTCTTTAGGAGTGAAATACCGAAGTTTAAGCATTAACAATTTTGTTATCTTTTCTTCTTGTGGCAAATTGGTAAGGGATTTGTAGATATCCTCAATCTGTAAGAAAACAGCCAAGATAACTGATAAAGTAGAGTGCAAGTAGATTTGTGAAGATAAGATCATCTCTTGTGAGAAGCCTCAAAAAGGATGAACACACGGCAGAATGTCTCTTGCAATGAATTCTATAACTGGCTCACCAATGGCAATAGAAACTTTGAAAATGAAATGTCTGAAAAGGAAAAGCTTAATGTTGAACAAATCAAGAAACTTTCAGTTTCCCTGTCATTTTTGATCCCTCAAAAATTAAATCATAAGAAAAAAACAATGGCAATATGACATAAAAGAAATACACTGAAAGATATGAAAAAGAAATCTGATCAACAAATGAAATCAACTTCATAATGCTAACAAGTAGATCACTAAAATGTTTGCTATTTATGATCAATTTCATCAAATTATTTTCTTAAAATGATAAAATACCTTTGGTAAAAATAAATTCTCACATCCATTTGCCTCTAATAGGAATTTTACCATGGGTAAATTTTACAAATGGTAAGAGTTTAATTCAGTATAAAAGAAGATAACATGATTTCTCTTCAAAATTATTCAAAAGGATAAAATATTTTTGCAGCATATCAAGCTTATTTTCAATTATTTTATAACTGAAGTATTAATAAAGAGTCTTGCTAAGATGTAGATTTCTTTCCCTAAAAGATAATTTTATAGTGTGTGATCCAAGGGAATATTAAGATATTAGTGCATAATTTTAGAGAACATTAACTCTTGTATGCTGCATCTCAATTTACTCATTTCAGAGTAAAAAGAATACCAAAAGTGAAAATAAGAAAAGAGAAAGTGAAACATAAAATATCTTTTGTACAGAAAGTAATCTAGCAACAACAAATAAAAAGATTTACTATAAAGAATTATAGAGATTATGTATAATATATGAGTAATATGTATATCCATTCCCAATTAAACATGTAAAATTATTTTAATATTTCCAAATTTTAAGTATTAAATAGGTTTATTTAAAATAATTTTCAAATATTTTAGTTCTAAAGCATATACAATACCTGCACATCCTCTGTGGTCTGTAATACAGATCCTGTCCCTTCTATGTAGCTTCCATAACTGAAAGATTAACACATGTATTATGCAGCATCTAATGTATTAGTTAATGTCAAATTTCTTAAATATTTCTTGAATGAATTAATCAATCTACATAGTTATATCCTTCTGAAATAGTATGAAACACATAAATATGCTCTGTAAGTAAAAAATTCCTGGGTGGAAGACATAAGATCATTCTATTTAAACTTCTAGACACTAAAGTTGGCATAGTGTTTTGAGTTGTGTGAAAACCACTTTGAATTATGCATTATTAATTATCATTTCTCTGTATTGCCAGTTTCTTAATGTTCATCACTAGAAAGCATGCACTTGTTAAGACTTTATATCCAAACGCTATTCAATACTGGCATCCCTGCCACATTAAACCAAATGTTAAGTAGGTGAAAATAAATTGCTACTATTTTTTTATAATGCCTGAACCATCACTTCTCCTCATGAACTGAGAAGCCCACTCTCCAGTGCCATGACAAACACAGGCCCCCTGAACATGCGTCTGCCTCCTACCGTGATACATTGTTTTCACTCTTCTTCATACAACAAAGAGACTATTGTATAAAAAACTGTATTAAAAGTTTAAGAAGCTAGCAAGATATTAGTAATATTTCTTCCCCTAGGATCACTGCCAAGCTAGCTGTTCAATATATTATCATAAATTTTTTTCCCAAATGGATCAATTTAAAATACAAAGGCACACCGCAGAAAAATACCTTTGCAAGTCTGTTTTCTCATATGCATGGGTGTGTATGTGTATATGCCTGTTTATATTATCTACACTAAAATAGACTTTTATAGTAAGGCTTCCTTTATACCATCTTTATAATTACAAACGAATTTCAAGGTTGTTTTTTATTACCAAACTGATAAGTCTTGTCTTATCATCCTTGGAAACAGACAACAGCTGAGTAAAGTCTTTTAAGGCAATGCAAAGCAATAAACCAGTTGCCCTGGAAGTACAAGGGCAGAACATGATAAAATCAGAATAAATCTGGTGTGCTTGCACTGGGACATAGCATGCATGAAAGCTAACTAGTGGGTGAAAAGAGAAAGTTTGAAGTTTCAAATCATACAATTATTCATCAAATGAGGTTGAGTGACATTAACAAAGCGGAGCTAGGGATCTTTTATAAAATTTTCTGGAAAGGCCTAACTTGTAGGTTTGTAAAAAATTGATGAAAAACATATTCACATTCAAAAAATAACCCAAAGGTAGCCAATAAAAGGCATTATGATATGCCATGAGAATGGAAAAGTTCTTTACGTATTCATATGTTATAATATCCAGTTTATACTGTATATGAAGAAAGTACATAATAACAGATACAGTATATTACCATTTACTTAAAAAGGGGGGGCAAAATACACATGTGTATTCAAATACACCCTCACACACCATACCCTTGGAAGATTAGACAGTAAACTGAAATCTCTGGTTGCATGTAAGAAGGAAAATTGAAT
Organism: Lutra lutra; assembly: GCF_902655055.1. Taxonomy (NCBI): domain Eukaryota; kingdom Metazoa; phylum Chordata; class Mammalia; order Carnivora; family Mustelidae; genus Lutra; species Lutra lutra. The sequence continues at coordinate 22,651,447 of NC_062285.1, read as the reverse complement.
GAGCAAGAGATAGGGAAAGGAGCCTCACAATCTTTGTACCTTTGAATTTTGAACCATAAAAATATATTACTTATTTTTTAAAAAATCTGAATAAAATTTAAACATGCTTTAATATGCACCAGATGATTTAACTTTATTTCTAGATATTAAAATTTAATTTCTTCTTATATACTGATCATGAGAGTAGACATAAATTTTTGAGGTGTGATGTGCCATGAAAAGAAAGGTGCTAAAAAGTAGCAATTCAATATCTACAGAAACCATGTTTCCACCACGGGTAATTAAGCTCTTATGAAGGTCACCAAACAAACGGCATTGTGTTTTATGAGCACTTTTGTGGGTTGTGCACATAATGTACTGCCAGAAGGAATTTTCGCTCGTGCATTCTATTGGAACACGAAAGCAGGCAATTAAGGGCAAAAAGGGAAAAAAAAATCATTCCAGCAGAAACATTTTGTAAAACGCTCCTTGTTTTGAGAAGAACTGAAAGAAACGATAGCCATAAAAACCTGGTTATTTTGAATAACCCATTTTCAGAGTCTCTTTAAAACCTACCCTTTGGTAAAGCATGTGGACCTTCTGCACGTGGGCTTCACAATGTCAAACAAAAGAGAATATCGCAGCAATGACTTTGGCGGTAAAAAATACTGATTCATGTCAACATCATCTTCCAGAAAATCTTTTAGCATTTGCACAGAGAGATCACTGTCCTGGTGATGTTTCCGGTCAATTTCTTCTACAGTTTCGAGCTTAAAAAGAATGGCCTCTTTTCCAGAACACTGTCTGCTCTTATCAGAGCAAATATTTGGTTCAATTTTCTTTCTTTCCATTTTATTTTCTGCATCTATTGTATTTCTTTCTGGATGTTCAGATTCAATTTTGGGAAACTCCATCAGTACCTGGCATTAAGTGAAAATACACAGCCCGTTAAAAGCTTTCTTAAAAATGAATGACAAAGGAGTATCTGGGGGGCGCCTGGGTGGCTCAGTGGGTTAAAGCATCTGCCGTCAGCTTAGGTCATTATCCCAGGGTCCTAGGATCCAGACCCACATCAGGCTCTCTGCTCAGCAGGGAGCCTGCTCCCCCCACCCCCGCCCCCCGCTCTGCCTGCCTCTCTGCCTACTTGCGAGCTCTGTCTGTCAAATAAATAAAATCTTTTAAAAAAGGGAGGGGCACCTGGGTGGTTCAGTGGGTTAAAGCCTCTGCCTTCAGCTCAGGTCATGGTCCCGGGGTCCTGGGATCGAGCCCCACATCAGGCTCTCTGCTCAGGAGGGAGCCAGTTTCCCCCTCTCTCTCTCTCTGCCTGTGTCTCTGCCTACTTGTGATCTCTGTCAAGTAAATAAATAAAATCTTAAAAAAAAAAAAGACTGGCAAGAACATCCCTCCAACACGTTTGACCTGATCGATGAGAACTGGGGTTAAAAAAAAAATGACAAATAATGTCTAGCCAACATTATGTAAAAAATGTCTTTAGCCTTTATAGAGTTGTCATTAAAAACATAGGAATTGTGATTTACTTGTATGTGCACAAGTTATTGTAAGTTTTTCATCATATAGTTATAGTGTCATCAGGTTAGAACTGATTTATTCCATGGAGTTACTGCTTGCTGTATTTATTAATAAAAACATTCAACAAAGCAATAGGAAGTTCAAATATGATGCTGTATCTATATTCAGTATACTTTCTATTTCTTTGTTGAATTACTAATATACAGTATCATATTTAAAAAAGAAGTTTAGAAAGTAACATTAGCTATAAATAAGTCATGGGATAACAAGCACAGCATTAAAAAAAAAAAAAGAAAGTAACATTAACATTTCCAAAAAATGTGCATTGGTTCAAACTTTGCCATACTCCTTCACTAAAAAAGAAAAACTGGAATATACCCATGATCTAGAGGAAAACTAGTAATTCAAAAAAGGAAAGCCCTTTTTACCCTGAAAGGTTATTTCTACTCATGAACCCCATAGGAAAACCTTGTCCTGTAAAATAGGTAACTATGCATAATGAATGTCCTATTTTGTAAAAGAAAAATAGTTCCAGGAATTTTTAATGCTAATGTCTTTGTTAATATAGTTTATATATTGTTTTTGGAATAGACCACCATGGAAGGGGAGATTTTTGGTACCGTATGGCAAGGAATCCAAATGATACTGACCCCCTAATAGTAGGCCATGACTTAGGAGAGCTTCACTGAATCACTGAAATTCTGTCTTCCATAGCAATTTTGACGAAAAGATGTACAGGTGCTTGCATAATTAGAGATCCTATCTAGCAACTGAGTATTTTATTCTAGCTTGTACTAATCACTATATTTTAATCAATGAAGGCTAAATAGCACTGACTTCAAAGAAAATGCAACCAATGTGTTAAAATACTGTTAAGCCATTGTTAGGACAGTGTAATGAATTTTATCAAAAATAATCAATGGGGGGTGCCTGAGTGGCTCAGTCAGTTCAGCATCTTGCCTTCAGCTCAGGTCATGAACCCAGAGTCCTGGGATCAAGCCCCTTATAGGGTTCCCTGCTGGGCGGAGAGCCTGCTTTTCCCTCTCCCTCTGCCTGACACTCTGCCTACTTGTGCTCTCTCTCTCTCTCTGTCAAACAAATAAATAAAAACTTAAAAAAAAAAATCAGTGGCTTGTATTGGGGGGAAAATGACAGATACAAAATAGCCAATGGTCAAAGGGGAAATGATAGGGGAAAAGGAGGATAACAGCGCTGATGACAGTTTTTTTTTTTTTTTAACTTTTAACTTACCTTTTTTTCTAGTAATGAAAGAAAGGTGTTTTTTATCTTGTTTAAAACAATAAAAACATCATCAGGAGAGGAAAAAGCTCTAGGAAATAGACCTAAGCCATGGTGTATATTATAGGCTCAATAGGAGACATGTAAGCTTCCACTAATTAGTTCTCGAAAAAATTAGCAGACTGAGATACACTTATAATAGATTAATAATAATAATAATAATAATAATAATACCACCTGACCAGGGGCTTGAAAAGGTAATGATTCTGACTGAAGCTTTGCAACAAGGAAATACCGGAGCCTTGAATTTGGAATGCCAAGCTGGAGTAAAGCAGAGCAGTTAGTTACTATAGAGATCTGCATCAACTGTTGCACCTATCAAAAAAACTCATACAGGTATGCACTTAGTTTCTGCCAGAAAAAATTCTGTTATTGAAATGTAGAAGACTCTTTTGTAGCAAATTCTTAAACCTTTTAAATTGGTGCTTTGTACCTTTATTTGAATGAACAGAGATTGAATCTGATGAGTCATATGCCTTTGAGTCACTTTCATTTTCTATTTCCCAGATAATAAGTTATATAGACATTCTCACACTCATTATTAATAATAATCATAAAAAATAAAATTCAAATATAGCTACTAGCTATTTATTGCCTCACTTTATTAAAAAAGGAGGATGCACTAAATTTTAAACGTTAGAAGGCAATAAATATGAAATAAAGTTAATGAGATCACACATAATGTCAATTTCCATACTTCATGTACATCTAATTTTTGAAATGGGTTTTCTTTTCATTTCAGGGCAAATAACTGCATAACAGGCTAAAGATAATAAAAGGCTAACAAACACAAGAACAAAAGAAAAAATAAATGGTGATACTCAAAATATAAGAGATCTACCAAATGTCATAACCACTTCAATTTCATATTCATGAAATAAAAGCAATGTTTGCATTTTATTTTTTATTTTATTCTATTTTATTTTAATTCCAGTATAGTTAACATACAGTGTTATATTAGTTTCAGGTGTAGAATTTAGTTATTTGTCACTTACATACAATACCCAGTGCTCATCACAATGGAACACCTTAATCCCCATTCCCTGTTTAACCCATCCCTCCACCACTCGCCCTATCCCTGGCAACTATCAGTTTGTTCTCTACGGTTAAAAGTCTGTTTCTTGGTTTGTCTTTTTTTCCTTTGTTCATTTGTTTTCTTTCTTAAATTCCACATATAAGTAAAACCATATGATATTTGTCTTTCTCTGACTGACCTAGTTTGCTTAGCATTTATAACCTCTAGCTCCATCACATCATTGCATATGGCAAGATTTCATGGTGTTTGCATTTTTAATGGTATGTCCCCCCAAAAAAACTAATTAGAAAACTGTCATATGTTCATTTGTTTTTTATTTTGGATGATTCTGAATTATTATCAAACTACAGAACACCTGATTTGGAACTACCAAATGTCACAGATTTTGAAAACAAACTATCCTTTATTTTCTGTGTGAAAAGTAATTTATATTCTCGGGACCCCTGGGTGGCACAGTCCGATAAGTGTCTGCCTCTGGCTCAGGTCAGGATCCCAAGGACCCAGCCCCATGTCAGGCTCCTTGCTCAGCAGGGAGCCTGCTTGTCCCTCTGCCTTCCCTTCCCCCTGCTTGTGCTCTCTCTCTCTCTGTCAAATAAAGAAATAAAATCTTTTAAAAGATGTATATTCTTTCTTCAAGCTATATAATATTTTCCATAAAATATGTATAAATAAATCTATATGCCTGTACAATATTCTTTAGAAAGTAAGACCCATGCCTGAACAATTTCAAGCTTTAAGTATAATATCATTCAAAACAGATCTATTTTCTTTATTGAGTCAAATTCACTTTAGGAAAATGTATAGGGAGGCACGTGGGTGGTTCAGTTGTTAAGAGACTAGACTGCCTTCAGCTCAGGTCATGATCCCAGGGGCCTGGGATAGAGCCCTGTGTGGGGCTGCCTGCTCTGCAGAAAGCCTGCTTCTGCCTCTCCAAGTCTCCCTGCTTATGTTCCCTCTCTAACTCTCTTTCTGTCAAATAAATAAATGAAATCTTAAAAAAAAAAAAAAAGGAAAGGAAAATGTATAGGAAAATTAATAATTGTGATACCTACAGATGTTGGAGATAACAGAAATTCCTGATACTGAAAACCACAATTTTCTAATGTTTGTATTAACAGGTCTCTGAAAAGAAAAAATAAGAGAAGAAAGAAAAGTTTTCACCCGAGAGTTGGAAATGGGGTTCTCATATAAAAAATTATACGTAACTTCATTTTATGTGAAAACTGTATCTCCACCCAACTTGTTTAGAAACTGAACAACCCTAGGTCATAATTACTAGGTCCAGTACTTGAGAAATTATATTTCTCAAAAAAAATATAGGGATGATTTCTATTATAAATAAGTAAAGCTGCCAGATACTTTATCCCACGTGGGGCTATATTCTATCCAGAGTTAGAATCACTAGCCTACTGATGTTAAATTTGCTACTGGGATGGACCTCTATCTGTAGCAAATCAGATGGGGAAGCAATGATCAGACAGTAGCCAGTTCAAGGACACGGATACTTTCTGGCTGGGCTACCATCTGAAAGCGCCCTGACCCAGGGCTTACTTCTCCTAACTGCAGGACAGAAAATGCCTATCAACAGGAACATTTCTTACTAAGAATATTTCTACATCCAAAGAAACAGGCAGCACATTAGCAGTTAAAGCTGAGTGCTTATTCTGCAAAAATTCAAACACATCAGGATGGGAATCAGATGAATCTAACTTTTTTTGAAACTTTATATTTATTAGTCAAAATCAGTATTAATGACTAAAATATATAATATATGTAAAATGTCAGAATATATGGCTTATTTTTAAGATCTTTATTTCACAATGGCTCTTACAATATGCCAAGTTTAAGATGAACACAATGCAAATAATAAATACATTTTTACCTTGTAGAGGATACTTCAAAGCCTTTAACATTTTCTAAAAGAATATATTTCGGTAATTTTTGTAATCTGAAACAAACAAAAAAAAACAAATACAATTCTAATCATGTCATTACTAAGAAGTAAGAAGTAAAGAAAATCCTTACTTGGGGGAGATATGAGGTAAGTAATTTTCTGCACTCTCTTTTTTATAAAGGATTTTACAGAGGAGAGAGACAACTTATATTTTTATTCATTTTCCCCATAACAATGGCAGAGCTACTGAAGTTAACATTTGAAATGTTAATTTCCACTGAAATTTATCAGAAAACACGGGTTCATACAGAGGCTCTGAACTGCACAACTCAAAGGGCTGCTGTTTATATAGAACGGCAGCTTCTAGGGTTAGCACAAGTTTCCAGGCCTTGGGCAACAGCATTCACCAACATTCGCATCACTTGCATCAATACTGTGAGGAGAGGCAACAGAGTTTAGCTATTAGACTGTAATTCCCTGTCACTCACTCCAGTGACAGCCACGGAATTGGCAAACACTTGCAGTTACTCTATCAGCCATGGCAGAAGAAGATAAATGATGTGCGCAGTATCTTAAGGCTGTATTATAAGCTGCTAATCTCTATAAAATGACAAGTATCACATTCTTCCAGATCCAAAGTTTTAAATTTAAGGTAAGCTTGTACAAAATTTTTACCTTGGTAGAATATCTAGGATATATAAGAGGCTATTTGTCCTTGGGTCAGTCACATCACCTTGCAGGCCAATTCTAAAGGATAAAGAAGGTACAAATAAAATAAAATTCATCAAGAATCTTCCTTACAGAAAGATACCTAATCACTTTTAAAACATCAAAACTGAGAGAACTGAAATTAGTTGGTCTCCACAAAAAATATGATCATCTTTGTTGCTATAGAGAACAAAATGCATTTATTCACTTAATTAAAATGAAAAAAGCCTTGCCTATCTAATAAATATGCTTATTATAAAACAATATGCCAAATGACTTATATGAGGCAAAGAAGAACAAAATAATCAATAGAGAATAAAATCAATTACCCTCTTAAAATCACTTTGTTTAGAAAAGACCCACACATACCACACACATACAATTGGTTGATGACACCTTTTGCTCTGTCCCACATGAGAAAACAAAAGTTCAGATGAATGAGCTGGTTGGGGAGGGTGGCAACATAGAGTAATGGCATTGATAACTAATCACCACCTAAGCAGACCATAGTAGGTAAAACCAAGACAATTTCGTCCAATGCAAAAGGTAAGGACATAACCTGAATGCTTGATTCTACAAGCAGGAGTTACAACTTGGTTAGACTAACTAGGTCAGAACAGGACATGTAAACAGCCGGTGTCTAGACTAGTAATTAGATCTTACAAGTAAGATTCAGTGTGATCAAGAATCAAGCAGAAATGAAGACTTGGATTGGGCCTGGGTAGTAGAAACAGAGGACAGGGTTTAAGACTTGGGTACTTCCTAGCTTTGTTGCCTTAGATGAGTTACTTGATATCACTTGTCAGTTCCCTCATACTTTCCAGCAGGGCCAGAATCATCTGCAGATCTGAGGCTCAGAGGGACACTTAGAGTGGACTTGAATAGATACCTCAGAAATCTTGGGTTCATCTCACCATGTCCCTTTCCTCTCAGCATTGCAATGACGGCGGTATTACAGAACCAGTTACTGCTGCCATCAGCAGCTGCAGTTGGAGTTGGAAGACACAGGAGGCCCAGTGCAGCAGTGATGAGGCTACACAGTGCTGGGGCTGCCTTCTGCTCTGTACATCCTACTTACTATAGTTAAACAGGCCATATGCTCACATATGTTCGGAGGCATCTTTACATGGAATGCTCTCTGTATTCTCTGATGAATTCCCAATCTACTTTCAGGCACAGATACTGCCTCTCAAAGAACTCCTGTCTCTTGGTATGTAGCAAGCCATTTTCTCCTCTGTGCTCTCACGGCACTTCTAGTGTTCATTTATTATATATTATATATCACATTATGATAATTATTTCTCAGTCATTCCCTTAAACTGTAAGCTCCTTGAGGACAGGAACTACAATATCAAAAGCAATGCCTGGCTTATAAGTGCACAATAATCCTTGGGGAATTAATTTCCTAGAGTTGTTCATATAAAGCAAAACTTAGATGGAAATTAAGCATGAGAATATTCATAACATGTGATATCCCACTTAAAATCATCTTATACATTTACATAGGAACATATAAAATAACTGATAAATCCTGGCTCTGATATTTTCTAATTGTATGGCCTTAAAAAAGTTACTTAATCTTTCTGTGCCTCAGATTCTCACCTCTAAAATGTTGATAACATTAACACCTAACCCATAGGCTCATTAAATTAAATGGCATACTCTATGTAAGACAGAGGATTGTTACTATTATTTAAAATAATTAAAAATATCTAAATGAAGATGGATTAGTCAAGATTTCATCTAAGATATAATTCTCTGTAACACAGAAATAAATACTAGATAATAAAAAAATGAACTACAAAATACCTATAAAAAGTCAGAACTACTCACTGTACATATGAATTCTGAGAAACATAAAATTCACAAATGAATTCTTGATTAGCTTTTAAATTTTACAGTTAAGTAATTTAGGAATTGAATATTATGAAAACTTACTTTATTAATCAGTTAAAAAGATATTCCTGAATACTCATTAGTTTGATTAATTTAAGCTAACTTAGGTCAGAAATAAATACTGTATCTTGGGTAGGTATTAAAGAGGTCCATAAGGTCTCTGCCTATCTTCTATCGACCAGACTGCTTTGTTTTATTTGGTAGTAATTGTTATTTCCTTTATGATTAATGCTGAATTATAAAAATGAGTAGATAAAAGGAATTATTTATGAAAATTGTCAAAATTATGAAATGCAGCTAATAGTCTTCAAAGTGTCCATGTTTGAAACTATGGTATAATTTGATTTAATGAATCCCTCGTAAGTACCCTTCCTCAACAGAGACATATTTATTATACATACCTGGTGAATGGTTGACAGGGAGGGCTCATTAAAATCATATTGAAAGACAGTTTGTCAAACTCTTCTAGTGTTATGCCCTAAGGAACAAACATTTGGGGGAACAACATTTAAAAAGATGCATAGAAGAGGGAAGAAGGAAAAATGTTAACTAATTATAACTGAATATATCAGAAATTATAACCCTTAATAGTTTTATTTTTAATACTCAAAAGTTTATATAACACTTAACACTTTTCAAATTAACTTCAGTTAAACTCACTTTCCAAAGCAATCTTATGAAGGAAGTTGGAGAAGTAAATCGAAGCTATAAAAAACTAAGTGACTTCCTCTAAGACTCAGAACTGGCCAAAGCAGAGCTGGAATGTTAATTTCCTGAATCCTAAGTATTTTTGCACCTCTGTGACACCTCAAGTCTAACACCACTATGTTTTCTGGAGTCAAACATTGAGAACTTCATTTTATAATTAATAAATTTTTAGCATAAGGCCTAAGAAGATTTTTAACACTTCTCTAGTGATAATATTTATTTAGGAAATGTGATATACTGACCAGTCACCATCCCTTCCATTTAGGTCTCTGTTAAAATATCACCAAATGAAAAAGGGTCCTATTTTCAGATATCCACAATGATTATACTGTTCTACAGTTGTGTATATCAAAAAACTTCAAAAGTTAACAGATAAGATTAATCAGTATAATCCCTACTGGGCTTAGCAGTTGAAAAATATGCTATTTTGCTTCTATTTTATATATCAGAAGATAAATACAGTATAGTGGTGCCTCCCTTATCTGTGGTTTCGCCTTCTAATTTCAGTCAAACCCAGTCAATCAGGGTCCAGAAACAGATGATTCTCCTTCTGACTTATGGTCAGGTCATCAGTAGTCTAACCCCCATGTCACAATGCCTACGTTATTCACCCCACTTCACCTCATCATGTAGGCATTTTGTCATACACTATCACAAGAAGGGTGAGTACAATATGGTATTTTGAGAGAAAGACTGCAATCACAGAACTGTTATAAGGCATATTGCTATAGCTGTTCTATTTTATCATTATTGTTAATCCCTTACTGTGCCTAATTTATAAATTACCTTTATCATAGGTATGTATATATAGGAAAAACATGACATATATACAGAATTTGGTACTATGTGAGGGTTTAGGCATCCAGTGGGGGTCCTGGAATGTATTCCCACATGGATAAGGGGGTCTGCTGCACACAGAAACAAGTCATGGGTTTTCCAATTCTCATTCAGCACTCTTAGTATATAAGCTTAGCTAGAAACAAGCAACCAGACTAGAATCACAACTTTCTTAATTATGACACACTTCTAAGAAACTCAAGGACATGAATAAGGCAGGACAAGCTCTATTCTGAGTTCTGTAAAGAGTGAATTAACCTGGGGAACACATTGGTTGTCTCTACTGTATTAAAAGTTTGAATGTAGGGGCGCCTGGGTGGCTCAGTGGGTTAAAGCCTCTGCCTTCGGCTCAGGTCATGATCCCAGCGTCCTGGGATAGAGCCCCGAGTCGGGCTCTCTGCTCAGCGGGGAGCCTGCTTCTCCCCTCTCTCTCTCTGCCTGCCTTTCTGCCTACTTGTGATCTCTGTCTGTCAAATAAATAAATAAAATCTTTAAAAAAATAAAAAAATAATAAAAGTTTGAATGTATGTGTCTATCATTTTTAAATCACAGGCTTTGAAATAATTTTAGATGTATATGTAACATAAAAACAAAATTAAATATTGAAAAGTTCCTGCAGCACCTCTGAATCCCTGGGTCCTCGGGAAAACAATGTGCAAATCATACACTGACTAGTCTGTCAGAAAACATGGGGCAGAGCAGTTCAGTCAGACAGCACATCATCCTCAAGGCAGAGAGCCTGTCAGCACAGGGCTATTGTGATCAGCAACTTACTGATGTCTTAACAGAATATGGATGGATTAAAGCTACATTTCTAAAACTAAAGTAAAGATAAAACAACAATCTTTTACATCAGGAACATCGTTTGTCTAGAATCTGGAGGGAGTAAACAGAGTTACTGCCTCCAATACAGGTTGGCATAAAAAATTACAATTTTAAAGGATTCTGCAAAATAGTGATTTTTTTTTAAATTCAAATGATAGGGCAGGTATACAAGAAATAATTACTCAAACCATTCACAACTTTATTTAACCTGGCATTCAAAGGCATTAAATGTGTTGAAATTCAAGAAAGTAGTTATAGAGATATACAAATTATCTTTAATAAGTTGATATTTGAAACCTAATGGAAATCTATTCTTTTTCTATATCGTGGCCATACAAGTCATAAAAACCCCTTTGCTTTCAGAGGACATGAGGTCAACTCAGTGTGGTAGCACTGTTTATCACATGTTGATGAGCAGTTTTACTGGTCTTGTTACTAGCTTTATTACTTCTTTTTGCACAAAGTCTCCTGGCTGTGCTTATATTTAATTGTCATAAACACTTTAGGAAAAACTTGGTAGGTTAGAAAACAACATTTGACAATTTTAATAAATTTTAGTTTATCTAAAGGGAACTAAAATTTGTACAATATTCAGTCATACTTCCAATTTTTCAAATATCTTTTATTCCCACGTGGGTCATGCAGATTTTTTTGTTACGTATTTGTCAGTGCTTGTAAGTTTCCTATCTGTGCGAGAAATAGTAACTTTATTATATTTTCTAACATGTCTTTGTTTGTATATATAGGAAGCTACTGGCTATCGTATTTTTGTAAACAACCCCCTTCTCAAATGCACTAATTGTTCCTCATACTCTTTTTAAGGATAGTATTTTTTTTGTTTTCCAGGCCTATACAATTATTCTTTAGAATCCTCCTTAATATTTATATGCTATTTCTCCCACATGAGTACATTACCTAACAATCCACAACAACATTAAATAACAGTCCCAGAGGTAGACATCCTTGTTTTGTTCATTATTTTGGTGAGAATGCTTTTAAAGTTTACCATGTAGCATGCTACTGGATTTGGAGATACATGTGCATGTTTGTGTTTAAACAGAAATATAAACACACATACACACAAAGCTAGTAAATGACATAAACATCTGCAACAGAATGCATTTGTCCTAATTTTATTGAGAGATTAAAACCAACTGGAAAAGTGCATTTTGTCAAATATTTTCTAATAAGAAGTTTTGCTCTTTCCAATTATTAACATGTTGAATAATAGTAATAGAATTCCTATGTACTAAATTACTATTATACTTTCCAAAACAAAATCTATTTTAATTATGCTACATTATTCTTTTGATGTACTTCTGATTATTTGATCATATTTTACTTAGAATTACTGAGTTTATATTCATAAGATAATGATTTTCTATTTTGTGGCTCACAGTATATATCCAATAAAACCTGAGTAGATATTTCCTACCATTTCCTGCTCTATGAACTCTGATGTTATCTTGTGCATAAATACGACAATCAGATCTTTCTTGAGGACTGTGTTAATCATCACTATAAAGTAACTTTCTATGACTCTTAAATGCTCTTGCTTTGAAACCCATTCTAACAAATACCTATTTTGAAACTGTTATCCTTTGTGACCTTTTGCCTGGTATTTGTCGGTGTTCTTAGCCACAATATGTTGTTCATTCAACAACGTTCATAAAGTAATCCACCAACATTTCAGAGCATCTACTATATATGCCAGGCACTGTGCTGAGTCTGTGACAACAATGAACCACCAGAAAAAGTTTCTGCTCAAGTGTAGTTTATATAGTAGTGACTAGTAATTCCTCATTTTCTACCTAGATGAATTACAGACTTAAGTTCAATTTTACTAGTTATTTTATACCCAAGGAGTCCTGCTCCTGGTTATAACGCTCTCTGTGATTTCTCGGGCCTGACTGTGGGCAGTTACAAAGGCTTCTCCCCGCAGGCCTTGAGGGGAGCTACCCTTCACACTCCAGAGTTGGAACACGGTCCACACATTGAGTTTCTGAGGGCCGCTGCGGTCAAGGATTCAGGCGCCCTAGCCAGCACATTCTTCATATATTTGCATGTCTAGTTCTCTTTATCTGAGGCCTTGGGCAGAGGTCCGCTGCACACAGCTCTCCCAAGCCCTCCTTATGGGAGAAGGCGGTGGAACTCTGGAAGACACTTCTCCCCATTCTGGCTGATACTCAGCACTTTCCCTTCCTAGCCCTCCTCCTTTACAACTCCCCTCAAGGCCAGGACTGCCCCAGATGGTAAGCTGATCCCCACATCTGTACTGACATACCGGCTCTCCCCCAGTGCACTGTGGCTTGGGGAAATGGAGCAGGGGGCCCAGGCGTTTTCTCTTACTTTACAGATGTGCTTATATCACCACAGTAAGTAATAAAGGCTTTCTCTCTCATTTTTGTCTTGCGTGCCTTAATTAGCTACTCTTTCTCAGCTCAGACAAGCTTCTAACAGTAACATCGAATAATGTCCTAAAATTCCATAGCTTCATTTATCTTTCAAACAGACATATTTTTTGAGTCTCACTTTCTTCTCCTATGTCAATCATATTACTATATCTACACTGCAAAAATTCACAACATTTTTAGCCAGATTCTAAACATAATTTCTTTCCTAACATGGCAGCTTTATTCCTGGGTTCTCAACTTGGATTCATTTCTTGCTTAGATTAAGTGAATGAGTCACTTTTTCAATACAGGCCCACGAATACTACAGTTCATGAATCGTTGTAGATTTTATTTTAGGAATCTCTTCCCTCTGTTTCTGTTAACATTTTTATTCCATTTATTTTATTGTCTTCCCCAGAGGTACTAATTATTTTTATTATAGATCATTTTTGTCTCCAGTAGTTATCATTTATTTTGCAACATTAGCTCTGTACTTCTTTTCTATTTTATTTTGCTTTCTTTTTCTCAAGCTCTGTCCTTCATGATTGTTTGCAGAACAGTTCATTTTACATTTTGCTGCTCTGACATGACTTTCATTTCTATAATGGTTTTGTTTTTCTCCACTTTTTTTTTTCCCTGACTACTGACACTTTTCCAGTCCAATTACGGTCTTACCATTGCTTGTGAGCTGTTGTATGTATTTATTCGAGCTCTTGTTTTGAAGATACCATGTTTGATTTAATGCCTAGTTCATGGAGGCATGTATGTGTGAAATTTTCTTCTGCTTCTTAACATAATTTTCTGTTATATATTCTGCTTTTTGTTTACATTTCATACATTATCTTAAAAGTACAATATTAGTATAGCCTCAAACTGGTTCCTTTCTCATTATTATTCATTTTTTAATGGAGGCCACCTGAATCGAGGAGTTTGCTGGAAGATGAGGTGAAATAGGTACTTTGTGGCCACTCTGTTTCTGGGAAGGACCTGCACTAGCCTTTATCGTAAGAGCACGCCTCTGTCCCTAACCCATGGTCTTACATTCAGGGCAAGCAGGTAGTCTGTCAAGGTTTGAGAGCACGTTCAGCACAGTGATTTGGGTTTTTCAAATCTCTCTTCTCTTGACTTGGAACAAACTGCATTTGGTCTTCTCCCTTGCCATTCTCTCCTTCTGGATTCTGCACAAGATACGTGGAGGCTTGCCTGTGATTTTGCCATCCTCATTCAGTTGTCTCATTTCCACTGCATTAGACACTATTCTTCATAGTTTTCTTTCTTATTTTGGCTTATTCTCAATCCTATTTTTATTATTGATGGCTTTCCATCCCCCTTTCCCTTCTTTTCTTATTTCTATTAGGAAAAGGGATAGAGTTTTAGATTAGAATTATCTTTTTATGCCACATTCAATCAGAAATCCCAAAGAAAACTGTTTACAAGCATATTGTAAACCCTAGAGTAGCCACTAAGAAAATAAAATAGATATAAATAATAAGGTATACCTAATAAGCCATTAGTAGAGAATAATAAAATATTAATATATCAAAAGGCAGAAAAAGAGGGATAAACAAAAAACAGATTGGCAAAGTAGAAAACAAATAGCAAGGTAGTAGAATTAAATATAAAAATATTAATAACAAGATTAAATGTAAATGGTACAAACACTCCAATTAAAAGGTAGACACTGTCAGTCTGAATAAAAAAGCAAGACCCAACTATACATGTCCACTGTAAATTTAACTTAAATATAAAGATACAAAGAGGATAAACTTTAAAGGATGAAAAAACATAAACATGTAAATATTAATCATAAGAAAGCAGACTAGCTATACTAATATCAGGAAAAGCAGACTTCAGAACAAGAAATACTTCTTGGGGTTAAAAAGGGACATTTCGAGAAGCATTATCAGCAATAGCCAAACTATGGAAAGAGCCCAAGTGCCCATCAACTGATGAATGCATAAGAAGATCACACACAAACACACAAACATACACACACAATGGAATATTACTCAGCCAAGAAGAATGTAGTTTGCAATGATGTGGACGGAGCTAGAGTGTATTATACTAAGTGAAATAAGTCAATCAAAGAAAGATAAATAACATATGATTTCCCTCATATGTAGAATTTAAGGAAACAGATGAACATATGGGAGGGAGGAAAAAGAGAGAGAGGACAACAAACCATAAAAGGCTCTTAATGACAGAGAACAAACCAAGGATTGATGAAGGGAGGTGAGCAAGAAATGGGCTAGATGGGTGAAGGGTATTAAGGAGGGCACTTGTTATGATGAGCAATGGGTGTTGTGATGAACCACTGAATTCTACTCCTGACACCAATATTGCAATGTATATTAACTAATTAGAATTTAAATAAAGTCTGGAAAAAAAGGGGACATTTCATAATGATAAAGGGGTCATTCAATTAAAAAAATTATAAAGTGTAAACAATAAGAGCTTCAAGATAAAATGAAGCAAAAACTGACAGTTCTGAAGGAAAAGGCACATTCACAGCTGTGGTGGGAAATTACAGCACCCTTCTCTCAGCAACTGATAGAAAAAATCAGTAAGGTTACAGAAAAATTGAACATTATCAACCAACTTGATCTGACATTTACAGAGCATTCTATCCCACAAAAAAAAAAAAAAAAGAATATATTCTTTTCAATACCATATAGAACATTCACTAGATAAATTGAATTCTGGGCCATAACACAAGTCTCAACAATTTAAAATAACTGAAATTATACAAAGTATGACCAAAATAAAACAGAAATAAGAAATCAATAACAGAAATAACAGAAAGATACCTGAAAATATTATGACTATTTGGAAATTTAAATCCATACTTATAAATAACACATGGGCTAAAGAAGAAATCAGAAGGGAAATTGGAAAATATTTTGAACTATAGAAAATCAATAAAACATACGAAAATTTGTGGAATGTATCCAAAATTTAGGAAAATTTATAGCATTAAATATTTATATAAAAAAGGAAAACAAGCAAGTCAGTCATCTAAAGTCCCACTGTAAGAAGTATTTAAAAAATAAATTAAATGCAAAGTAAGTAGAAAGAAATAATAAAGATGAGCAGAAATTAGTGAAATAGTAAACAAAAGGACAATAGATAGTATCAATTGCATCCAAAGTTATTTACTTGAAAAGGCCAATAAAATTGGTAAGCTTCCACCTTCACTGGCATTTTATAAATTACTAACATCAGGAATGACCTATAGTATGCCACCAAAGAGTTCACATATAGAAAAAGGGTATAAGGAAATATGAAAAAATCCAGTGAGTGCACATGACAAATCAGATAAAATGGATAATTTCTTCAAAGATCACAAATTTCTAAAACTAAATAAAAATATAAATAGGAAGCCTCACTAGCCTTATAGCAATTAAATAATTAAATTCATAGTTAAAACCTTCTCATAAAGAAAACTTCAGGCCAGATGACTTCATTAACTAAATTCTATCAAACATTCATAAAGGAACTAATACTTGTTTTTCAAACTCTTCCAAAAAATACAAGTCTAAAATAACCCTAATACTGAAACCATACTGAAACATTGAGTAGCAATAACAAATCACCTATGAAGCTAAATGTAAAATACTTAACAAAATATTAGCAAACTGAAACCAGCATTACCTAAAATAGGTGACAGATAATGACCAAGTAGGATTTATCCCAGAAATGTGATACTGAGTTAACATTCAAAAAAAGAAATTAATACAATCACCATATTAAGAGAACAAAGGGGCAAATGATACAATCATGTCAAAAGATGTGATACAGACAGCATCTGACAGAATTCAAAACCCATTCATTATAAAAATTCTCAGAAAATGTAATAAAAGGACACTTCTTCAACTTGGTAAAATACATCTATAAAAAATCTACAACTAACATCATCCCAAATGGTAAATGACCGAATGCTCTGCCTCTAGGTTCTGAAAGAAGGCAAGGATATCCAATATAATCCTATTTAATCAACACTGTACAGAAGGTCCTAGACAATGCAATAAGACAAGAAAAAAAGTCACACTGATTGGAAGGGAAAAGTAAAACTCTTATTCTCAGACAATATGATTGTGTATGTAGAAAAAAATCCCCCAAAAAGCAAAGCTATCAGAACAAGTCAATATAACAAAGCCACAAGATACAAGGTCAAGGTTGATAAACAAAAATAAGTGTATTCCTATATGTTAGCAATAGGAAACAGTTGTAAAATAGTGGTATTTAAAAAATACCATTTACAATAGCATCAAAACCCACAAATATTTAGGGATAAATTAATTAACATAGTGCAAGATTTGTATAACAAATATTATCAAATAGTGCTCTTATAAATTAAAGAATACCTAAATAATTGAAGAGAAATACTATGTTCATGGCCTGGAAGACTCCACTTTATTAAGATACCAATTCTTCTAAAACCAATCAGTGCAATTCCAATAAAAATAGATACATTTTTTAAGAAATTGGCAAGGTTATTCTGAAATTTACATTGAAATGTAAATGACAAGGCAGCCAAAATAATCTTGAAAGAAAAAACAACAGCAATTTGAGAATTTATGCTACCTGAATTCAATACATATTATAAAGCTATAATAATTAAAATAATGTGCTACTGGTATAAGGAAAAACATATACAACTACTGAAGAGAGGGTCCAGAAACAGACACACATTTATGACCTAATTTTTTTTTATAAAGGTGTCAAGAAAATTGATGAAAGTATAGTCATTTCAGAAAATAGTAAAAGAAAAAGAAAGAAAGAAAATGGTGCCAGGATAATGTTATATGCACTTGGAAAAAAAAATGACTTACTTCAAAATACACACAAAAAAATAATTTTAAATGGGTCATAAACCTAAATGGAAAAGCTAAAACTATAAAATTTCTGGAAGAAATGAGGGGAAGATGGGGAAAACAAAAAAATTTTAGAACACTCAGAAATGTGATCAAAAAACAAAGAAAGATAAATAACCTCTGCATTTTGAGGAAATGAAAAGTGAAGGAAATGAAAAGACAAATTACTAAACTGGAGAAAATCTGTTATACAGATTTCTGACAGACAACCTGAATCCAGAACACTTAACTCTTACAATGAAATAATGATATTACAAACACACCAAATAATAAAAATTGGGCCAGAGATTTCATTACAGAAGAAAACACAGAAATAGCCAATAAGCACAAGAAAAGATATACAACGTTATTAGCCATTGGGGAAATGCAAATTAAAAACTATCATACACAAAAGAATCCCAATAGCACAATAGGCTCACTAGAATGGCTAACTTTTTTTTTAATATTTTATTTATTTATTTGACAGAGAGAGATCACAAGTAGTCAGAGAGGCAGGCGGCGGGTGGGGAAGCAGGCTCCCTGCTGAGCAGAGAGCCTGATGCGGGGCTTGATTCCAGGACCCTGAGATCATGACCTGAGCTGAAGGCAGAGGCTTAACCCACTGAGCCACCCAGGTGCCCTAGAATGGCTAACATTTTAAAAATTAACAATATCAAGTGCTTGTAAGGATGTGAAACAACTGAAACACTTAAAACATTGATTATGGGAATGTGAAATGGTACAAACATGCTGGTAAACAGCATTTTCTCATAAAATTAAAGAAACCTACTATAGGACCCAGCAATTCCAATTCTAGGTATTCATCTCCAAGAAATGAAAACAAAGGTCCATACAAAAACCTGTACATGAATGTTCACAGCAACATTTTTATATAGCCAAAAACTGGAAATAACCTAAATGTCAAACATCATATGAATGGATATATACACTATAGTACATAATATTCCACTGTATAGAATATTACTCAGCAATAATAACAAAAAAAACAGACTACTTACTGATGTGCAAAACAACATTTGTGAATTTAAAAAAAAAACATGCTAAATAAAAAAGTTACACCCAGAAAAATTACACTCGTGATTTTATTTGTGATATACTGGAAATGGAAAATTTAATCTGTAATGACAGAAAGCAGTCATTGCCTGGGGTTGGGACACTGAGAAACACTATAGGGAATGAATGTTCTAAGTCTTGATTGTGGTGGTTACACCCTTGAATATATTAGTCAAAACTCAACTACACACAAATGAGTGCAGTTTACTGTATATAAATTATAGCTTCATGAGAAGTCTGTTATAAAATTTTTCACAAGAAAATGGGAGAAAAACACAACTTCAAATTATTTTTAAAATAATGTACATCAGTGTTAAATACTTCTACAGAGTTGATCAATGTACTTTGAACCATTAATTTTGACAGGCTTGCTAAAGTAAGTAGCATTCAGGGGCACCTGGGTGGCTCAGTGGGTTAAACCTCTGCCTTCGGCTCAGGTCATGAACCCAGGGTCCTGGGATTGAGCCCCGAATCGGGCTCTCTGCTCAGTGGGGAGCCTGCTTCCTCCTCTCCCTCTGCCTGCCTCTCTGCCTACTTGTGATCTCTATCTGTCAAATAAATAAATAAATAATCTTTAAAAAAAAAAAAGATATTAAAATAAGTAGCATTCAATAAGTAATAGCCAGTGACTGCCTCTCTTGTTTTTATTCCTGTTATGTATATATATTGCATGACTATTGCTTGAAAGTAAAGAATTCAACAAAGTTTAATATCATTAAGGAACCATGCATTTAGAAGTCAGGCGTATTCTTATATTTCAATCCTTTTTCTCAGAGACCAAAATACTAACCTCTCTCATTCTCACTCTCTCAAACTGAAAATTAAAAATAAATAAGGGCAAAAAAAAAGCATGCCATCTTCTCACAGAATATAAAATGTTGATTCCCTTCTCCTAAACTTTTTCATTTATATATATGACTTACCCTCCAATGAAGACACCAGAAACCAGTATCTTACAGTGTTTTTCAATCACATTTTCCTTGCCATATATTTATTAAAACAATAAGCAACAGTACTTACTTCGATTGTCTTGGCCAGTAACTGTGTGTGAGGAAAATTGTACTTGTATACTTCGTTAGCAACAGTGTTTACATCAATGGCAGCCACCACTTGTGCAGGTATACAGCTTTCTGCAATGATAAATGGAATATCTTAAGATGTAACATCCTTAATACCAACTTGGTCATTTTACAGAGAAGTCAAAATCCAGAATTTTGGAGTACACGTCCTCACTTCCTCAATGGTCTAGCTAGATCTCAGATTTCTAATGGACAACCAGGCCGGGGAGTTAGGTATGAAGTGGAATATTTGCAACTTCTGGTTCATCTCTCCAAATAGATTTCTAAAGCTATAAATAAGATCTAAATGTTTTAGTCATTACCTCTTACATTTGCCTTCCTCACTCCATTAAGATATACACTTAATGAGTTAAATAGAAAGTTTTCCTAAGTTATAACAAACCAAAAATAGAAAAGGGAAGTATATTTTTAAAAACCGTTATCAGTTGGAACTCTATATAAATAAATTACCTACTGTTTGCACCTCACCTTTTAACATTAATATAAAGCTGCTTCCCAATATCACTAAAAATGCTTTTATGTAAGTTTTGGAAGTTTTTTAAACAACAGTTTTATTGGGATAACAACAGTTTTATGGGATTCACATACCATAAAATTCAACTGTTTAAGATTTAGGTAAGTTTTAACTACAATGAGCAATTAATTGGTGTCCAAAATAAAAAATACATAGACTAAAAATTTAAAACCTAACAGATCAGGACAGAATGTGAAAAGAGTAATGGAAACAATTTCAAGAGATGCCTTCACTGCCCTTCCCTCTCGCTGTTAAAAAAAGTAATTTCAGGGTGCTTGGGTGGCTCTGTGGGTTAAGCCTCCAACTATTGATTTCTTCTTAGTTCATGATCTGGGTTAAGAGATCGAGCCTCATGTTGAGCTCTGCACTGGGCATGGAGTCTGCTTAAGATTCTCTTTCCTCCTCTCTCTCTCTCCCGCTCCCCCACTCTTTCTCTCTTAAAAAAATAATAATTTTCAAAGTGATGTCGAAGAGTTTTACGGCAGTCAAAACATGAATTATATAACATGTATAGCTGTATTACATTCTGCAATTACCACCCCCCTTCTTACCCAAACACATACAAAAGAAATGCTGTTATTTCCCTGTCCCAAATCAGGAGAAGATATGACGTTTTAAAAATAAAAGTATTTGAGACTTCTTAGGAAAACCACCAGAAAAAAAATTACAAAATTGCACAGTACCTCAAAATAGCTATTTCTTTAATAACCATTTGCTGTTAAGAGTTAGCATAGGTAGACCAGATATCAAAAAATGACCAAAGACTTTAGATGTGAGGAGCTAGGGCTCTGGTAGCAGGCACCAAAAATCAAACTCAGTTCTCAAAAAATGGGTAAATAGGAAGATTCACAGACACTCAGAAAATAATCACAACCATATACTGAGGCCTAAAAGAGATGATGTCCAAGACAAAACAAGGGCATAAATATCTCTAAGTATTTGCTGAATGTCTACTAGCCTCAAGACACTCAGCTAGGACCAGTTAGTTATCTCCTAGTACTCTGCTGCCTTGTATGTAGGTCACTGGAAACTCTGAGGTCCAGTTGGTAATACCATAGGGTAGCCGCCTCCAACTGAGTTTAGAAATCAATAACTAGTTATTTGCCTTAGTATAAAGTTATAAATAATATCTTTGTCAAAGGCATCACAGAAATCTTGAAACATAAATCAAGAAGGCTTTTAAACAAATTAAAAATCAGTGTATAAGGATTATTTTGTAAAATCACAAACCTGTTATATTTCAGATCAAGAATTAAGTGACTTCTAAGCATTGTAAGAGAATTCAGAATTACATAAACTTCACTGAATTATTTTATTGTTCTGTTAAATATGATTATCTTGTTATTAACATGATGAAGCCTGCTTGCATTTCCACGATATACTCTGCAATCGGGGATTGCCTGGAGTTGGTTAATACAACTTTTCTCTTTTTTCAGGCTGACTGACAGTACACAGCGATATGCTGAATCTATACCACAATCAATAATTAACTTTATGTTCTTGTATTGTGTGCCTAAAAGACATAAAACCTTACAAAAAGCAACTGCCAAATGAATGTTTCATGTGGCTATCCAAGAGCTGATGAACCAAAAATTTTTTCTTGGAAAACAACAGATTTTAAAAAGTCAGTAAGTAAAAACCCTGTTGTTTATGCATTATTTTAGATTATTATAAAATCAGGATCCAAGGAATGCCCTAAAAAGTTATTTCCACAATGAGAAATGAATGTACTAAGATATTACTCACAATGATTCAACTTGCCTTTTTAAAGCAGAATCGTTCTGGTATTTGGATGTGCTTCTAAGGAAAAAGTTATATTTATAAATAACCATTTTAAAAAGCAAACTTGGTTGTATGTAAGTGACAAATCACCGAATTCTATTCCAGAAACCAATATTGCTCTATATGTTAACTGACTAAAATTTAAATTAAATGAATAAATAAATAGCAAAACTGTCAATTCTATTGAAACCTGAAAATTGAGATCCAAAGAGAAGTTGTCTTGCCATTTTCTACTGTGTACTTCAGATCTATAGTCTCCAATAATCTTTGTCAAACCACGTACACGTATTTTTTAAATGTTTGACTAAAAATATCAAAGTGAATATAACTCAGTAGAACTTTACATAAGTGAGCTCTATTACTTAAATCACGCAGCAGATGTAATTCTTACAGGGAAGAGAGAATTGGGAAAAGGGAACCCATCCGGATATTTTAGTCATGTGGAGGGTAGGAGTGTGTTTTCAGCACTGTGATCTACTGTTCTACCTGGATATTATTCATGATATTTCAGTTATTACTCTGATGGCATATTTATCAACAGGAAGCATGGGTATAAGAGGTAAGACATTCTAGTTAAAGAAATGCATATAGATGATGTTAAAAGATTGTCAGATTGGATCTATAAGAAAAGGACAAAGGGTATCATGCTCCTCTTCACGTGAGGACTGAATTTAAAAAGGCAGGTTTAGTTATATCAAGAGAGACCTTCTAGGGAGATGTAAGAAATGTCACTGACAATACATGCGTAATTCCTGCTCTCGTGTATGTCTCTCACTGAAGTAGGCAGGAATCGGACACACGCACACTATATTTGAGTCGCAATAATTTGCTTCTTTTTCTGATCACTCTTTCTGGAAAAGTTGTAGGGAAGAACCTCTGGTTGGTAGTAGTGATGAAAGGGTGCAAGTTTATACTCTACCTGCCTTTCCTAACCAAATAAATCAGAAAGTTTAAGTATGCATAGTTATTAAGGTGGGGGAAAATTCAATTTTTAAAAATGTGAATAAAAAATTAACCAACCCATTTTGAAATAAGGAAAGCAGCCTATTTTTTTCCTTTATTACTTATTTTCTGATTGTGTCTCGGATAGGTGAGTAAATACTTGAATGAGCTCATTATGATCACACCTGAGACACTTAATCAGGTATGTTAACACTGACATCTAGTTGTGAAATGGAAGATCAGTGGAACATATCCCATGTCTGTTTCCTTTCATTCAAAGTGACAGCATTAAGAATAAAAGTACTAAGCAAAAACATCTGAAAGGATTCTGATTTTAAAATGATTGCTAAATGTTTTATCCCTATTGGCAAAGCGTATTTCTTATTTCTTTTTAAAGATTCTTGCTTTTCAAAACTTGCAAATAAATTATTTCTCTGAATTGAATAAAATTTAAAATAAGTTTCAAATTTTTTTACAAAATTCATTCAATTTCTTTGAAAATCTCTTTAGAAGTTTAGCTAACAGTACAACAACAAAAAACTTACTTTGGGTCAAGACATACACTAGATCATTGTTACTAAGATCTAACTAAATACAAGAGCCCATCAACCAGAGAGTGGACAAGGACTGCTTGAGATCTACATACAGACCAGAGCTGGGGAAGTGGCACAAGAGAAAAAGGTACCAAATTAATGTTTAAAAAGGAGCACAATGAATTTATAGGGAAAGGAAAATAAAGATGATACACCAGATAATACCATGCAATTTGGAGAAGAGGAGGACCCTGAGAAAGAACAAAGGTATAAGAAAGAAGAAGAACAGGATAGTTTGTGCTTTCTGGCCTTTTTACTATTGATTTGTTTCTACTGTTGGTTTCAACTATTAAAAAATAAATGTAATAGCTGGCACTCGAATCACCATGTTAGCCCATGAAGAGAAGGGCCACTTTACAGAACTGGTGAAGCAAAGAATTAGAAGGAGTTGAGGTCCTGAAGGATTCCAGAGTCACTGTAGCAGCCCTGGATTACTATATCTAGACTCTCTCTCTCTTTTTAAGATTATTTATTTATTTGAAAGAGAGAGAAGGAAGGAGAGACTCCCCACTGAGCACAGATTTCCTGACCATCTCACAACCCTGAGATCATGACCTGAACCAAAATCAAGAGTCAGAGCTTAACCGACTGAGCCACCCAGGTGCCCCTAGGCTTACTTTATGTGAGAAAAAAACCAAACTTCTACCTCATTTTAGTCACTATTATTTTGGATGTCTCTATTACTGACAGTTGAACCTAACACTAACAGATGCATGAACCTAAACCTAACATTTCCTCGATTGTTTAGATGGTGTGTGTGTGTGTGTGTGTGTGTGTGTGTGTGTGTGTGTGTCTATGTGTATGTATGTGGTGAGAAGAGAAGTTCAGGTTCAATTCCTGTTTAGACCGAATCAATATAATTCAAAAAAACATTTATTGAGTAATTGTGCCAAGCATTTTGCTAGACCCACAGGGATGGATATATGAAGTTTCTATTTATGGAGGTCAGGGGAGTTTTAAAATTAAAGCAACATTGTTTTTCTCTGAGGTACAAGAATTCCTCTTTTAATATAAAAGATGATTTCTCCCCAGATTTTCCTTTTGAAGTGAATTTCTACCAACCAAATACTTTCTCTGTTATTTTTAAATTTTTATTATCGAAGTATAGTTGACATACAATATTAGCTTCAGAAGTATAACACAGTGATCAACAACTCTATAAATCACTCAGTGCTCACCATGGTAAGCGTCATCACCATTTGTCACCATATAAAGTTATTTCATCATTATTTCTTAAAAGTCACATCTATGTTACTCTGAGGAGAAAACCTCTGGAGCCTTGATTTAAGAGAAAATAAAAAATTTAGAAAACTAAGCAAAATCATATATCCAATAACTCAAAAATCTAATATGAACAATATTAATAGGAATACCAGTACCAATAACACCACCATGGTATACTCAAAATCTCAAAAGCAAAACCGCTGAAACTCTGGAACAATGATAATCAGCCTCAGGTATTTCCTAACCCCAGTAATCTCTTGCTAAATACTTTTGCAGGGCAAGACCTCCTCAGAAATTTATCATAACACTGATTAGAAGGGGACATGAAGTACCGCTAAAGGAAGCTCTGGTTTCCCTTTGGAATGATGGCTGGAGTGTTACCCAACAGCCTCAGTGGTTCCTGACATAAAACAAGGGTCAAATTACAAATATTGGTAACGATTACCAAAGAAAAAACAAAACCCTAACTTCTCAGGTTTTCATGCAAGATCTTCTAATGATTACTAAGTGTTCATAAGTCCCTTTTATAAAAGGTGCTTGGTATTTTTAAGTGATTTATTGTCCTAAGATAAAGAAATGTTTCCTTCCATCAAGTTTTGGTAAGTTTTAAGACTTGGAAAGTGATATTAGATTGCTTATTTTTAACTCTATTTTGTTTGAAGGAAAGATAAACCTTCATTTCTTTTTGTTTCTTATAGAAAAGTCTGTATTTTAGAAACCTTATCAAGAGAGATGGTCAGTGTTCCATGGACATATTCTTTATAAGCTACACATATCAAGGATACAAGTTAGCAGCTACTACACAGCCTTCTTGATGCAGTAAGGGGAGAGTCTATATAAAAATGCACCCACTTGGCACCTGGGTGGCTCAGTTGGTTAAACCTCTGCCTCCAGCTCAGGTCATGATTGTGGAGTTTTAGAATCAAGCCCCACATCGGGCCCCCTGCTCAGTGGGGAGTCAGCTTCTCCCTGTCCTTCTGTCCCCCTCCCCTGCTTGTGCTTGCTCTGTTTCTCTCAAATAAATAAATAAAAACCTCTTTAAAAAAAAAAATGCAGGGGCGCCTGGGTGGCTCAGTGGGTTAAGCCTCTGCCTTCGGCTCAGGTCATGATCTCAGGGTCCTGGGATCGAGCCCCGCATCGGGCTCTCTGCTCAGGAGGGAGCTTGCCTCCCCACCTCTCTCTGCCTGCCTCTCTGCCTACTTGTGATCTCGGTCTGTCAAATAAATAAATAAAAAATCTTAAAAAAAAAAATGCAGCCAATCCAGAAAGAACAAAACTGAGACAGATACACAGAGAAAGAAAACTGATGCCTGGTAACACAATTGAGCCCTTTTAAAGCTGTCCCCAAACCAAGCCTGTATTTGATCTTAGTCATTACATGAGCATTTACAACTTTTATGTAAACCAGTTTGGATTGTCTTCTGTAACTTGGAAATAACAGTTCTAACAAGCATTTAAGAGAACACACACTTAAATATCACTCATCACTATAAGGAAATGCATTTCAAATTCCATCCTGGCAAGCAGAACAACGCGAACACCAAAAGCCTAGTGAATGAGAAATTAATTATGTATCTATATAACAGAAACACTTCTCTTGATCAAACACTCCCCAAGTATCCCAAGTAAATTGAGGCAATATTTGCAGGAGTCCCAATTTGGGAGGCAAGGACTTCATTATAGGTCTACCTAATTACTTTATCCTATACATATATTCTAAATACAACAAATACATAGAGAGCCATCTGTAAGCTGTATCCCCAGTGTCTTCTAAGAAGCACGTATTTTCAGTTGAATGGTCTTAGCAATTCGTCAAAAATTCAAGTTCTAAAAGTAAAAGCAGTCAAAATAGAAATTTCAATTACAGTCAATTCAAAATAAAGAATTTTACATGATCAGTCGACATAAAATGATGCTGCACCTCACCAATCATGACAGAAATCCACATTAGTCAGTTTTGCTTATCAGACTAGGAAAGATTTTATAAGATGAACACTGTCTAGTACAAGCACGTTTGAAAAAAATGTGCCCTTCATCATGCTGGCTGTAGTGTACATGGATTCAACTCTTCTATCATTAGTCCTAGCCATTCCACTTGTGACAATTTATGCTAAGGAGATATTTGAACAATATAAGTGTAAGACTGCCATATTAGAAATGATACCCATATACACTAATGTGGAGTGATACAGATTTTTTAAGTACCAAAAAAAGTTACTAACTATCCTGTTCGGTAATAATAAAAGTTTTGTATAGTGTATATGTATGTACCCATATTAAGAAAAAAAAGATAAAAACAGTAAATGTTGACAGGGGCTATCTGTTGGTGGTAGAGAGAATTTGGAGATAATTTTTATTTCTTCCCTTAAACTTTTTGGATTATTTGGTCTTTTTCTTAACAATAAGAATGGAATGCTTTTACAATCAGTCAAAGTAAACAAACAAAACTATTTTTATCTTGGAACAAAATAATTCCATATTTCTCTTAGTTGTGACCCTGAGAAATCCCATGAAGGGAAAGTATCAAGGTCAGATAAGAAAGGTTTGGACATATTCTCAAAACATGCCCATTAGACTGTAAGGCCA
Organism: Lutra lutra; assembly: GCF_902655055.1. Taxonomy (NCBI): domain Eukaryota; kingdom Metazoa; phylum Chordata; class Mammalia; order Carnivora; family Mustelidae; genus Lutra; species Lutra lutra. Next base: position 22,623,695 of record NC_062285.1, on the reverse strand, counting down.
CACACACACACATGCACACCAGTATACAGTCATAACTCAATGCGTTATTTTATCCCACTAACTCAGTAACAGCCAAAAGAATAAAAAACAAGAACTAAACTACATTGTCATAGTTCTTTAGAGATCAACAAGTATGGCATATGGCCAAAAATGTAATGAGTTGAAAGCTACCTATTTACATACTTAGAATTCAAAGGATATAAATCTGTCTTCTCCATTTTTCCTATGACATTTAGACCTTCCTTTTAATCTCTTAAAGACAATACCAGTGATTAAAAACATTTATTTAAATTGTTTAAGAAATAAGCAATATAAACACATGTGATCCAGCCTATCACAGGTTTAAAGAACAAAGACTTTGTTTTACATAAGTTTATTTTGAATGATTGAAAATCTATGAATGGTTCACCACCAAAAATATGTCAAAACGTATTTGCTGATATTTTCTTATACCTTAAAAGATGATCACTTATTTTTTTTTAAAGATGATGATTTCTGACATACTCATGGAAGTCAATGAAGAAATGACATACACACCACTACTCTCTATCTAATCAACTATGAATGAAAAAAAGACTTGTAAAAATATAATTACGTTATCAATCATAAAGACCCCAAAAATTAAACTAAAAACTCCTCTCTAAATTTGTCCTGCCATTCTGAGTCCCTTTATGCTTTGTATAGTAGACTTTCCTTAAAGCTTATTATTTTTATCATTATTGACTTCAGAGTTTTAAGCCTATCCTGAATTTCTGCTATAGGCACCTCAAAATAATTATGTTTAGGGGCACCTGGGTGGCTCAGTCAGTTAAGTATCTGCCTGCCTGTGGCTCAGGTCATAATCCCAGGGTCAGGGCCCACATTAGGCTCCCTGCTGAGCTGGGAGTCTGCTTCTCCCTCTCCCTCCACCCCGCCTCCTGTTCATGCACGCTCTCTCGTGCTCGCTCGCTCTCACTCATTCTCCCTCTCAAGTAAATTTAAATTTTAATTAAAAAATAAAAAATGAAAGAATTAAGTTTACGATTTTGCTCTGAACCAGAAAGTAAAATCTGTCCTAAGACCTTAGAGGAAAAAGCACTTCAATTACTTCATTCCTCATTTTCCTTTGAGTCTCCTCACGACTATACATTTCTTTGCAAACCTCTTTCCATTAAGCCACATGGTATTCAACACATATTAGCTATCACTGTTTTTTAAATCAAGATTATCACAGGCACACCCTACAGAGACTTTTTATTCAGTGTGTGTGTGTGTGTGTGTGTTATGTACGTGTGTGTGTGTGTGTGTGTGTGTGTGTGTGTTCACTGGTCCTCAGAAAGATTCAGGATGTGGGTATCTAACTATCCAGCTCTTCCTCTGCCTGTGTTTGAAGTTTAGCTCCACCGTTTCCAGCTGCGTGACTTAGGCAAGTTACTTGACTTCATCAAGCCTCAGTGCCTTTATCCGTAAAAGAGACAATAAAGTACCTATGTCGTACAGTGTTCTGAGGATTAAATTAGCTAATATCTATAAAGCTTACACTTGTGCTGGCCAGATGGTAATTACTCAATAAATTTTTGCTGTGATTATTATCAAAAGTCCAAAGACTTTTTAAAATAAGAAAGTGTGGGGCGCCTGGGTGGCTCAGTGGGTTAAGCTGCTGCCTTCGGCTCAGGTCATGATCTCAGAGTCCTGGGATCGAGCCCCGCATCGGGCTCTCTGCTCAGCGGGGAGCCTGCTTCCTCCTCTCTCTCTGCCTGCCTCTCTGCTTGCTTGTGATCTCTCTGTCAAATAAATAAAAATAAAAAAAAATCTTAAAAAAAAAAATAAAGTGTGACAGGAACCCTCACTGCAGGCGTGGCAAAGGAGGGTTCAGTGTTTGAGAGAGAAGTTTGCAGTTTGTATCTAAAGCCTTCAAAACTGCTAGGACTTAGCAATTTTGTATTTGGGCACATACTAAGGTGTGGTAGGCAGAACAGCGAATGCCCCCGCCCCAAAAAGAATTGTTTCCATCCTAATCCACAAAACCTGCAATAATGTTACCTTAGCTAGCAACAGATATGACTAAAGATCTTAAAAAGAGATTATTTTAGGTTATGCAGGTAAGGCCCAGTGTGATCACAAGGAGGATGGAGGAAGGTTAGAGTCAGAGAAGGAGAAGCGATGAAGGAAGCAGAGGTGAGAAAGACGGGAGATGCCGCGCACTTCTGGTTTTGAAGATGGAGGAAGAAGTCGCAAGCCAAGAAACACAGGTGACCTCTAGAAGCTTGAAAAGGCAGAGAAACACCTGTCCCCTCAAGCTTCCAGAAGGAAACAACTCAGGCAAAACCTTGATTTTAGGATTTCTGATCTCCAGCATTATAAGATAATAAATTTGTATTGCTTTAAGCCGCTAAGTTTGTGGTGATACCTTATGGCAGCAACAGGAAACCAGTATGTAAGGCAATAACAGAGATGTGAAGAAAAGATTTATATGAAGGATAAATGCTATTTTATTTATAATAGTGAGAAATTAGAAGCAACCTACATATCCTAAATAGTTGATTGCTTTGAACAAATGGAACTTTCATAAAATGAAATATCACACAACAATTAAAAACCAAGTTTACAAATATATTTAGTAACAAGGAAAACCTCAAAATTTTCTCACTGAAAAAAGAAAGCTATAAATTATTTTAATGTTAATGAAGACCTGTCAAATAAAGATACAATACAAATTCTCAACAGTGTTTACTATGCATGAACAGCATATGTAAGTTTTATTTTGAAATTTTCTTCATTTGTGTAGCATCAGTACTTTCCAGTAAACCATAATCTCAAGGAAAATAATGCAGCTGTCTTGTTACTGCTGTATCCCCATCGTGCCGCAAAGTAAATGACACATAAACCACTCAAAAATTACATGCTGAATGAATAAATGAGTATCTTTTCAGTATTTCCCAATGTTTTCCACCCTTGGGACTTCTGGGATTCTAGCAGAGTTATGGTTCCCAAGTCCAAATAGTCCCCTTTCTTAATACGGTGAGATATATGTCTTGATTTGTGATCTCCACAAAGTAGCTCTCTTCCCTATTACTCTGTAAAGTAATTACCAGAAGGTTTGTTTACAATGGTATCTAATCCCTATAACTGCAAGGTCATCCCTCTGAAAATTATTTCTAAGTCTTTAAATTCATCTGTATGATTCTTTCATCAATTTCATCAAGTGACTTTAATAAGCACCCAACACTCGTATTGCCTTTTTTCAGGCTAATGTAACTTATTAAAGCAACATTTTATTAGTTTGCTGTTCAAAATATAGTAAATTGAGAAATACGAAGATCCTAAATTAAGACTAAAATATAAGGCTATATTCTCTTTTTGAAGTATAACTTGTTTGGGGAAAATGAATATATTTACTGAAGAATGTATGACAAATATGTCTATAAAGCCATACGTATATATGTTTGTGCTTTGTTTTTCTGTTTTCTTTTAATGGAATCACAAGCGCTTTGACTTTTACAATCACAGGAGAAATGTAAAAGACGATCTCTTTTCAGAAGCAGAACTCTGTATTTTAAGTATGTTTCCCTTGCCAAATCCTAAAAATGCCAACCCACAAAACAATCTAGAAAAATGATGGATTCATATCTTTTCCCCCAAGCCATGGTCACCAACATTCTGACATTTCAAAATCAACAAGAGAAATCACTGGATGGAGAGCAAGGTACAGATAAATGGTCAGTATTACGTCAAATCAATAATGACTGTCATTAAATCTAAATAGTCAAAGAATATAATTTAAACAAATGACTTAGCAACAATAACCACAAAGTAAATGGAAGCCACAGAAATAAAATGCCTCTGAAGAGGCAGAGAAATTACTCTGGTACTTTAATAATCATCTAAATCTCAGGGTTTTCAGGATAAATGTAAGCAAGGCAAAATTATTTACTTAGTATCTCTAATTTGATCTATGAAACTTCATAGCCTAATTAGATTGTGTATCTATAAATCCTTCATAATATGGGTTCTTCCTGGACCCAAATTTTCCTATAATTAAGGCATGTGCCAAAGCCTATGAGGGTCTCGTTTGTGCCACAAGACTCAGGCACTTGTTTTTTACTTGAGTTTCACTCATTAAGTACTAAGGGATTATTAAATTCACTATTGTCTTTGAACAAAAACTCACTAATGGATGCTAAAGAGCTATGATGACTAACTCTGATGGAGTTGTTTTACTTTAGTCCAAGGGGTTTTGTTCAGTTTGTGTTGATTTAAAGTCCTAAAATGGAAAGAATTGGTGGATAACAGTAAAAGCAACTATTGGTCCAGGTAAAGTAATGGTACTTATAGTTGAAATCTCAACTATTTGAGATTTGAGATTTTCCAAAACTGAGATGCAATTTTTTTGCTTTTAGGCAGGGTAAGAACTGATTGGCACTATTCCTACAAAGCACTTTTTAGGGAATATTCCTGATAAACTCATCAGCAAAGCAAAAGGCCAAAATCCTAAAAAGGCTCTAGATACCAACAAATACTGAATTCTACATGCAACCTTAATCTCCCTATTTTATGTAATAATCCTTCTGTAATGACTTACAGATTTGCTATCATATATGAACCTCTTCTTTTCAATTTTCCATACAAAGAGGTAATAGTTCTTGAGAGGAATAAAAGGTAAAAAATAAAACCCTTCAACTTCATTATTTTCACCATAGCTCATTTTAACATACGATTAAAAGTCTACATTGATGGGGTGCCTGGGTGGCTCAGTGGGTTAAAGCCTCTGCTCGGGTCGTGATCCCAGGGTCCTGGGATTGGGCCTGCATCGGGCTCTCTGCTCAGCAGGGAGCCTGCTTCCACCTCTCTCTCTCTGCCTGCCTCTCTGCCTACTTGTGATCTCTGTCTGTCAAATAAATAAATGAAATCTTTAAAAAAAAAAAAAGTCTACATTGTGTTCAAACCAACTTATCTCAAAAAACTTGGTTATTTTGAGAAAATTTCATGTTTTATCATGCAGCACAAAAAAAAAATCTGTTATCTGTTAAAATGCCACATATAATCATGCATACAAAACCCTCAGTGATTCTACTTATTTGGCCACTCTCCAACACACACACATACACACACACAGAGACATGGACACACACACACACACATATGAACACGTTTATCTCCTACATGATACTTATTAACATCCTTCAAAACACTACCCATGCACCACACTTTGGGAAATGCTGACTTAACTCACCACCCCCCAAAGAAAAATGACCTCTGTGATCCAGATTTAATAACTAAGTTTAAACTTGTCACAGTACAATGGTATCTACTTCAAGCTATACATATTTCATAGCAAACATGACTCTAGTTCATTTATTCATTTGTACATTCATCCAACAAGTATGTATAAGCAATGTTCTAGACAAAGTCTATCTTATAATGGAACTTATATCCTTGTGGGGTGGGGGAAAACAAACAATAAATAAATAAGTACATAATACATCTAACAATGAAAAGTATTATGGGAAAAGAAACAATAGAGTAATAAGCTAAATAGTGTAGGAGAAGGGATTAGTTCTATTTTTATACAGGATGGTTAGAGAATATCTCAATAGCAAAAACCTGAAGGAAATGAAGGAGCAGGCAGATATGTGGAAGAACTTTCTAGAACAGAAGGAAAAGACACTGCGAAGGCCCAGAGATTGGGAGCATGCTTATTGTGTAGGAGGATCAGCAAGAAGACTGGTATAGACTGAACGTGCCCCTCCAAATTCTTATGTTGAAACTCTGGCTCCTAATGCTTCAGATGAAGCCATGAAGGTGGTCTGGATGAACAGGATGGTCTAAGAGTCATGGGCGAGCTGACCTCTTCTCTCTGCTCTCAGCCATGTGAAGACAAAGGCGAAGTCGGGACTCTGATACGTGGAGCAGGGCCCTCACCAGAATTCAACCACACTGCCATGCTGATCTCGAACTTCCCAGCCTCCAGAACCATGAGAAATGAATGTCTGTGGTTCACGAGCCACCCAGTCTATGGTACTGTTACAGCAGCACAAACTCACTAACTTACTAAGACAGCCAGCAGGCCTGGAATGGAGAAAGCCAGAAACGTGCTCAGAGAGGGAAAGGGGTTGCTCTAGCCCAACCAGGACTGTGGCCAGAGGACTTGAGCTTTCACTGAGTGATATAAGAAACCTCTCAGAAGTTTTAATCCGAGGAATGACTTAATCTACTGCATTTCTAAAGGGTCACGCTGACATTAGAGGAGTCAAAATAAACTAGAGGAGACAGAGCAGAAGCAAGGAGACCAGTAAAAAGGCTACTGCAATAATCCTTTGCCCAGGTCTCCTAAGAAAGAACCCAAGGCAAAGCTTAGCTGCAGACACTCTTTCTGGGAGGCAAAATCAAAAGAGTAAGGGGTAGTGAGGCAGGGAGGAGGGAAAGCAAACAAAAGGCAGTATAGTACTCAACTGGTCACAGCTTCACAAGAAAACCCAGCCTACCGTGGTAATGCGGTTACATGTCTCACTCCTCAAAGGCAGGAGGAGGGATGAATGGAAGGTGACAGAAGTCCTGATGCTGTTTGATCTAAAGCAACACTTCCCACATCCCCATGTGTACTTGAGCAGGGACCACTGGTAGGGGGAGGAAGAGAGAGGATGTATCTGCTGACTCCTTCCTCATCGTGTCTCCTCCTGATCAGAAGTCACCCCATGAGGCATGTGTAGGAAAACACTCCTGTGGTTCTCCTTTACTCACACACTATTACATACTCACAACACTTCTGACACCAGTTGGATGTCCATGGTTCACTTTAATTCTGATGCTAACCGGAGTTGGCCTTAAGTTAAGAGCTCAGACTCATAAGACTACCCCAAGTCTGACACCAATCGCAAGTACTAACCAACATGCTCCAGGTTACCTACAACTTCGTCCGGCTTGGCTACGAATCCAGGGTTCCCACAACCCCCTCCTTGGGTTCCATCATTTGCTAGAACACCTCACAGAACTCACACAATGCTTATGTTTGACAGTTTATTATATAGTAAAGGACACGACAAACAGCCAGATGAAGAGATACATAGGGTAATGTCTGGAAGAATCCAGAGCACAGGAGCTTCTGTCCCCATGGAGCTGGGGTGCACCATCCCTACGGCATGTGGATGTGTTTACCAACCCAGTTGTTCTCTGAACAACTTTTAGGATTTTTATGGAGGTTTCTTCACATAAGCACGATCAATCAACAACGTAATCTCCAGCCCCTCTCCCTCCCAGAGGTTAGGGGATGAGGCTGAAAGTCCCAAGCTTCTCATTACCCTCAGTCTGTCTAGTGACCAGCCCCCATCCTGAAGCAATCTGGGAGCAGAGCAAGAGTTGCCTCATTAGAACAAAAGACACTCCTGCCACCTAGAAAATTCCAAGGGATTTAGGAGCTCTGTGTCAGGAACCAGGGTCAAAGACTACATCTGAGAACAAAAGGGGCTCCTAGTGCTCTTACCACTGAGGAAGTTATAAGGGTTTTAGGAGCTCTATGCCAGGAACTGGGGGCAGAGACCAATATATGTGTATTTTCGATTATTATACAGGCATGACTCTTTCTCTCCTCTCCACTTAGTGTTCTGTTAGTCAACGCCTCTGGACAGCCTCTGGAGCAACATTTCAGTCCAGACACTGCGGGTGGCTTGAGCATGTCATGAAGTGTGGACTGGCAGTGTTACGGGGTGAGGCCACAACAGCAGAGCTGGAGACTATGCCGAACAAGCAGCTCAGGGCCTGGCAGGCAGGTGGAGTCAAGCGAATCTGGGCTGGCACGTAAATGAAGTCTGACAAAACAGGAGCGAGATTATGGATGAGGTGGTAAAGGTGAGGACAGAGAGGAATGGTTGAATTATAAATTGAGTTTGAAGGGAGATCCCGTGGACTTTGCTAAGTAAGTCAAAGAGAAGAAACACAGATGACTCAAGACTCAGGGGTGGGTCCCCGGAAGAATGGAGACACCCGTTGCTGGGAGGAGGAAGGCTGCGAGAGCATGAAGTTCTGAAGGGGTAAGGAGAACCAGGAGCTCAGTTCTGTACACCTCTAGGGAGAAAAAAAAAATGGAGATAATGAGAACATGAACAAATCTAGCCTTATCGAAATACTACAGAGAAGCTTACATCAGAGCTGGTCAGCACCGTCAGCATCATCAGAGGTGATGCACGCTGGTGCTTGTGCGGAGCCCTGGCACTTCCTCTCACTCACCCACTCACTGGCCCCGGCTCTTCTCCCACAGCTCCCTCAGTGCCCTCCTGTTCCCCAGCAGGCATTTCCCAACACATGCTCTAAGGAACATTATTTTACATGATGCTAGTAAGTGTGATCCTCTTACTAGCATCTAGTAGTCTAGATGCTAAAAAAAAAAAAAAAAAAAAAAAAAAAAAGCATATTCATGGCTCAAATACATATGGGAAGTGCAGATTTAACTTTTGGTATATTAATGTGTCCTGAGACTTTCATGGGACAATATCGTATGAAGAGTTTCCGAAACTTACTTGATCATCAAGGCAAACTTATTAATATCCCTGTGAAGATAATTACACAGGAAACCAGCCAGGAAATGATAACTAACCCAAGAATTCATTTTGGTCCTTAGTTCACCTGGGTTTGTAATATCAAATCACTCCTTGAAATCCTTTACCTTCGTGGCATGGTGTTCTTTTGGTTCTCCTTGCTCTCTAATTTTTCCTGCTCAGTTTCCCTCTGTGAATACTATTTTTCTACCCAGCCCCACAATGTCACTGTTCCTCAGTATTCCATACTGTTGGTCCTCTTCTCTACACTCAACATGTATATAGAAACAAACGTTTATCTCTGATCCCATTGATCCCCGGACCAAAATGCACAAGCAGCCACCTATGTGGCATTTCTGTGGGTCATATGGACAAACTCTGTGACTCTAAAATGGAACCTATTATTTCCCCCCTACCTTGATTTTTAGGACTATTCCATTTGATAAATCACCCACATTAGAAACCTCAGTAACTAACACCCAAATGACTACCAGGTTTTGCTGATTTTTAGATCCTATATATATATAACCTGAGTCATCTTCTCCATTCATTGGCTTTGCCTAAATTCATTATCTCTGAACAATAATTTCCTACCTGTCCACCATGCCTCTATACCCTACTCCCCACCACCACCACCTTCTGGTCACACGGTACAATTTCTAGAACCTAATCAACAGGTTCTTTAACTTTCATTTGCTAACCAGACCTAGGAGATAAAAATCCAAGGACCTTATCAGGTTGTACAGCATGTCATGATTTGGTACCTCATAAACATCTACTTTTTTGGAGCACTTAAACTGCAATATTTTAAAACTTGTAGCTCTCCATGTTTGTATGCTCCATGTTTGCTATTTCATGTCTGTGTGTGCACAGGAAGTTTCTTTCTGTCTGGTATAATCTTTCTCTTCTTAACTATCTGAAAAACTATCATCTTCCAAAATCCTGCAGGGAAAAATATCGTAAGAAAACTGAACAGCAAATCACCAATTATAAAAAAGAATATACCAATGACAACATGAACAAGTCACAAAATAAATACAAATAAGTATATGAAAATGTTCAACTTCTCTTTTTTTTTTTTTTTAAGATTTTATTTATTTGTCAGAGAGAGAGGAGAGCGAGCGAGCACAGGCAGACAGAATGGCAGGCAGAGGCAGAGGGAGAAGCAGGCTCCCCGCCAAGCAAGGAGCCCGATGTGGGACTCGATCCCAGGATGCTGGGATCATGACCTGAGCCGAAGGCAGCTGCTCAACCAACTGAGCCACCCAGGCGTCCCGAAAATGTTCAACTTCTTAAGTAATATCAGCAGTATAACTTATGTACTATACACAGGAATTGTACAAGCTCTATGTATACAGTTTCATTAAATCCTCCTGTCAAGCCTATTAGTAGTAGTATCCTGATTTCAATCAATAAGGACATCCCATACAATTAACTAAGGAAAACTAGTTACAAAACAACGTGGGGAAAAAGAAAAGGAGCTAAGATTTTACCAAGTACCTACACTATATTTCATACATCAACTGTTTCAGTTTACATTCACACACCCTATGAGAAGGTATTACGGTATCCGTCTCACAGGTAGGGTATCGGGGCTCAGAAAGTCTAATAGCTTTCTAGTATTCATGCAGCTAATATATGCCAGTTCTGCCTTACTCCTAAATAATGGTATTAACTTTAGCACTCAGAGAAATAGATGGAGTAATTCCAAAATCATTGAATAGGAGAGCAGGGAAATGGACACAAAGCAGATTCAGGTTAGGAAATCTATTCCCTCGTGGATCAGTAAGCTTTCTAGAGAATCAAGAGGGCAAAATAGAATTTTCTGCTCTCTTCATTGCCCTTCTCTTTTACCTCTTCATACATATTCATTCCATATCATCTTCTGTGGCTATAAATAATTCTTTCCTTCACTGATCTATTCCTGAATAATTCAAATCTAGTCTGAAAGCTCTTTGACAACTTCGAATATTTAACCATGAGTCTCTTCTAAAGCCATTTTTAACATGTAATAACTTTCTATAACTTTAAGATTTTTGTTAATAACTGCTCATATTTGCTGAGCACTTACCACATCCAAGCACTATTGGCACGCTTGATTTTCACTTATTTACAATTTTCACACTTCCCCTTCGAGATACGTACTACTTCAGAAAAGGAAACTGAGGCACAGAAAGTTTAGTTTTTGCCCAAGTTCACAAAGCTAGGATGTACCAGGCTTTCTGACAATAAATCTGTGCTCTTGACAGTCAGTCCTGCATAAACACTGTCTGCTGTTACTATCTCATAGTGCTACGAACATACTGATTTAAGACCAAACTACTATGAAAACAAACCACCGTATTTCAAATGATTCGACAGTACTAAATGATTGTCAGAGGCGGTTTAAATATCAAATATTAAAAGAATGAGACAGCATTTGCAAAATTAAAAAATGGGGACATCTGAATGATTCCTAAAAGCATTTGGCAGGTGAGTGTATGCGTTCCCCTACTGATGTTTCTTCCAAGTGAGTGGTTTCTATTCATTTTAAACCCCTCACCCATCCTATCTCTTCTTCCATGGAAAGCAGATTGACTTCTCTAGTTGGCTAATTTGTGAAAAATAAACTAGGTATGCTTGCTCAGCGCCACCAGTCCTCCTCCTGGGGAATAGCTACCCACTTAAAAGATATGCTGCTTCATTGTCTGGTTGAACACTAGCTGACCCATCTGGTCCTCTCACTACCTACATCCTCCAACTCAGCCTTTATTAGTAATAAAAATCATACAAATTTGTATTTCCTATTTGACTTACTCCTCTGTTTTCTTCCTCTCTTTGTTCCGAATTATGAAGAGGGGTACTATTTACTGAGCCCCCCAAAAGCCCCAACGGATAGCTCATAATACAAATTAAACTGGTCATCAACACATTAGGACAGGGTAAGTAATCTGATCTATGGAAAATAGTAATATTCTGCAGTGAAGTAAGCATTTTCATCAGAGAAAAGATAGGTAATTCTATCATCCAATGGAAAGTGAGGGTTCTCCTTTGTTCAATATACAAAACTCATCCCACCTATTTCACCTTTGTATTTCAAGTTTGGAAAAAAATAATCTAGTAATTCCTATAACTAACAGAGAACAAAAGATACATATTTTCAAACGGGACAAATTTTTACCTCACTTCACTTCAATTCTGGCAACAAGTTATTTAAGAACAACTATGGGAAAAGAGGCATGAAGAGGGCATTTTTACAATCCCAAGGAAAAAATATATATTAAAAAAAAAAATCAAGCAGTTCAAATTCTAGCTCCTTACAACTGATATTTCCAAAACATCCCCAGGTAACATTCAGATCTACATTTAATCATAATATACTTGCCCGATTCAGTTATAAGCACACCTAATTACAAAGTGGTTCAGTAGGTCCTCAAGTTGGCATATAAGTCATTGAGAAATAAAGATAAAAGAAATTCAGAAAATAATGATTGACAAATCATTGACATTTTAAGAGAAAATACTAAGGCTCAGTAATCCCTACTAAATATGACTGTTTATGACTAAAAGTCAAAATTAACACCTTAAAAGACCTTTAGAAATTATTTGGTAGGGTAGGCCTTTTTACTTTTAAGGATGTCTCAGTAGTTGACCATATATATGATAGTAATCAGCTAGAGCTTTCTTTATTCACTACCTTATGCCACATTTTATTCGTTCTCTAATATTATACTTTATAAGAAAAAATCCTATTTGGTACCTATTCATATCTGCAGGTGTCTTGCAGGCCCCACCAATATATAACCCATGAAACTACTTCTACTGCTTTCTGAAAGGAGAGATTTTCACTTGGAAGTCTCATTACCCAAGACTTTATAGACTGCACAGGCATAAATAATATCAAAGAAGTAATAAGTGCTTCCTATACAGGGCAACATGTACTGAAAAATGTGAAAGCTATTTGTTGTACTTGTGGCCATCATGAATCTTGCCTGTTTTCTATATTTGAAAATTTACCATATTTTGAGTCCCCTCTTTCCAAAACAGAAGCCAGAACTCACTTTCCCACCTTCCTCTGCTGGCAGTGGGATCCAATGTTCACCAATCAACTGCATCCATACAGTACTTTAATTCAGAAGTAGTAACATGAGGCAGCAAATAAAAATCCCATCATTTTCGTGACAGAGATGATAGAAGCATCCACCCTTCAGAGAAAAATAGGGATGGCACTTCTCAGATCCAGCCCCCAGCATCACTGGTGAAAGTTGTGATGTCAGCATGTAGCTTTGTAGAGGGGCAGGGCCCAGAGTATGATTTGAGCTGTGCTTCTGTTCACCTAACCTGTTCGTCGGGTGTCCTGTAGATTCTGTGAGCTTCCAAATGTCCTTTAGTATATATGTTTTTTGGTTGTTTTTTTTTTCTGCTTAGGTTAGCTAGAGAATAGATTATGGGTTTGCAACAAAGAGTTCCATGTTACACAAAAATTGGGGCTGGCAAACTATGCTTTTATCAACATAATGGTAGAATGATTACCAACTCAATAATCAACTCAGCAGTCATCTGCAGAAAGTGTATCACAAGTGTGGTACTGTGCTAGAAGCAGTACAAGAACAAAAAGGAAGGGGAGGAGGCAGAGGCCAGATCTCCCAGGCAGAAGAGTAAGAAGATAGGACTGTGACTCAAAACCTCAAAGGGAATCCATGCAAGCAGGGAAGTGAATGACATGATTCAGTTTACTGTGCAAAAGATCATTCTCTTCCTATGTGGAGATAGGGTGGAGCAGGAAAGCAAAGTAGAAACAGGGGAGTAATTGGGAAACTATTCTAAAAAAGTTTAGATTCAGGATGTAGCAGTGGCAACAGAAGTATGTGTACAGATTCAGTTTGCATTGGCTGATAGAAGATACTTAACTGTTTCACTAACCAAAAAAATGTCAGTTAAAATCATACAAATCAGCAAAAGTTAAAAATGGCTAATATAAATCCTGATGAATATGTAGTCGAGGGAGGCATTCATAAACCTCTGAAAAGCAATTTGCTATATTATCTAGCAAGTTTAAAAAAAATTATCCTAACTTTTGACTTAATAACTAGCACATAGTCTCAGATTGTTAAATGAATTAATTCAACTTTTAGAAAACACAGTTAAAGAGAAAATTAGGATTTATGCTCAAGGCTGTAATTGCAGCACATTTATATTGAAAAAAAAATTGGGGTATAATCAAATGTTCAACCCTTAAGGAGTGGTTGAATTATAGCTTATGATAAAGTACTAAGCAAACGTTAAAATCATGTTCATTAAGGGGTTTCAAGATATGGGAAAATATGCTGACATTATAAAATCTTACAAAATTAACAAAGAATAAAGAGTTCCAGAACTTTTTTTTAAGTTTATTTATTTAAGTAATCTCTACACCCAACATGGGATTGAAACCCATGACCCCCAAATCAAGAGTCCCATGCTCTTCTAACTGAGCCAGCCAGGCACCCCCCTTTTGTCTTCCTGTTGGTTCAGTTTTGATAAGAGAACTGAATGTAGAGAGCCAGCAAATAACTGGTAATAAAAATTGGTAATAAAAATCACTACCCTACTCTACACTCAAAACTCAATACATATGCCCAGAAAACTCATGTTCAATTCATTATATATTGTATCTTACACTAAAATTTTTTTGTTGCCCTTGGTACTAAAAAAAGGAAGCAGGCAAGTTTCAATGTTGTGGTTGTCATAGTAATTTAAGAATAAACACGCATGTTCGAAGTCTACTTGTCACTCTGTATCTCCAGCACCTAGACAGTAACTGGAGTTCAAGAACTATTTTTGAGCGAACATCACCGAAAATAAACCTTTCGGTTCCAGCTTATCACCACAGAAATTTAAAACCTCAAAATGAAAAAGGTACATACAAGTCACAGCGATAGTGATAATTTATAATGTTTGGGGTGGCTACAATGCATGAGGCACTATTTAAACATTTTACCCGCCTTATCTTTGATCCTCATAATAATCCTTCTCTGGAAAATTCCCTTTTCCATTTTTAAGGCCAGGAAACAGGTTCAAAGATGTAAAGGAACCAGCCCAAGGTCACAACCAAGTTTCCAGGCCGCTCTTCCGGCGCCTCAATGTAGCCAGACAAGACACGCCGCTGTTTCTTTTCCGCGGTCAGAAAGGAACAGGTTTTTCCTCCATGCTTTCCCTCCACAGTTCATTGACGCTCCCCTAACTTCTACCCTGCACTGCAGCTATCCCTTTGAAGATCCTTCGCTCACCGGCCAAGACCCCCATCGACCTCCCCTCCCCGCCGCGACGTCCTCGGGGGTAAAGAAGCAGGTGTCCACGCCTCTAGGTGGCCCCACACTTGGAACCCGGGCCTGGGCCCAGCCAGGGGCTCGCCCATCCCCCTTCGCCGGTACCCTCTCAGTTTGGCTCTCCAGCCTCGCCTCGCGGGTCAGGACTCACAAACCGAGTCCACACAGACTCCGCGTGGGCCCCTGGGAAAAGCCTCGCGGAGGGAGGAAGGGAGTCTCCGCCCGGAGTAGTCCGACTACGCGCCGGGGCGGTTTCCACGACAACGAGAGCGCCCCTCCCCCGCCCCCCACACACACACCCCGCGCTCCAGACTCCGCCCCCGGCGCCTTGTCGCTTCGCCCCTCCTCCGCACCCGAGCTGGGACCAGCCGCGCGGCGCGAACCGCGAGAGAGATGGGGTGAGCTCTCTCACCTCTCAGCGCCTGGTGCATGCCCCCAATGCCGCTATACAGCTCCAGGACGCGCAGGGGCTCCATGCCCACGCCGCCGCCGCCGCCACCTCGGAGCTAGGCCTGCCGGTCCCTTTCTCGTCCTTTTTCCGCCCGCCCTGCTCCCTCGCCTCTGGTTCCGCGGCGTTTCAGTTCCCCCTTTCCTGCCGCTACCAGCTCGGAGAGCTGCTAGCAGCGCGGGGCCCTGCGGGACTGGCAGGGCTCAGCGGGGAGACAACGGGCACAAAACAGTGGGGCCTCCACAGTGAATAGCAGCCTGATTTACGCCCCATCTACCTTCTAGAGTGCATTCAGGGACCTTGGAAGGAAAAAGGGCGAAATGTCCCTTTGCCCCAAAGTGAATTAACACGGGTTAGACGCCAGAAAAAGTCGTTTTCCAGGCGTCCTGCTTTTCCGTCGCTTGGAGCTCGAGGTGTGCAGACCTTACTAGCGTGTTTTGAGCACGTACCACGTGCCAGGTGTTGTGCCTGTGCCGGGGCTGCCGAGATAAATCCTCCTTCCCTCGCGAGCTGGTCCCGCAGTTACAAGCACAGAAACCAGCACCCCTGCAGCCGGGCCCCAGCGCCGGCCAGGACCGGAGGGGTGGGGGGTTGGTGGGGGCGGCTGCTGTCATTGCTAGTGGGCTTCCCTGCATCTCAGCTTGGAAAATGGCCCCCAGCAGGATCTACTGTTACCATAAGGTAGAAGTACTTATGCCCCTCCCAGTGCCAGGGCCTTGCTGTTCCAAGATGCTCCAGTGACCAAGTTTGTTAGATCAACAAAGTAAAAAATGGCCACGGCCACGAGGGGAAATGATCTCATTTCGCGGCCTCCTATTGTTCCCATTACCATGGCACGTTAACCTGTGTTAGGAAAAAAGGGGCAATACCACTTGTAATAAGTTAATACCTGGTTTGTTAGAAACTTCGCAGATGTGCTAATGAAATACTATAAACAAAGTAGGACGGCCCTGTTTTGATTATGGAACTGATCCATTTCGATCCGTTTCCTCTGACATTTTTTCACTGTAAATGTGTATGGGTGTTTAAACGTTTTGTTTTTATTGGTCACTTACTTCAGGTAAGGAGGGTGCCAGAAAGGGCACCTGGGTGGTTAAGCGTCTTAAGTTGGTTAAGCGTGTGCCTTCAGCTCAGGTCGTGATCCGGGGGTCCTGGATGGAGCTCCACATCGGGCTCCCTGCTCCCCGAGGAGTCCGCTTCTTTCTCTACCCTTCCCCTTGCTTATGTTCCTTCTCTCTCTCTCTCTCTCTCTCTGTCAAATAAATAAATAATCTTAAAAAAAAGAAGAAGAAGAAGAAGGGTGGTAGAAAGATAACAGAGAACAGAATCTTAGCCCGGGCATTGCCAATGACTTTGCACTGAGCCTGATTTCCCCTTCTGTCAAATTAAAGGGAAGGAAAAGGGGGAAATGATTGCTGAGGTCCGGGCAGTTCTAAGATTCTAGAGCTGAATTCATTTCTGCAAAAGTTGAGTCCTGATTTGGCCACATGTTAATTATCTGCTCAAATTGAAATTATCAAGATATTTGTAAAATCTGCTTTAAGCAAATGTACTCTTAAACCAACTCCATTTCTAGAAATCACATGCACACTAACATTACATATATAATGCATGAAACAAACTTTTCTTGTATTTATTACATAATAGCATAATATGTATTATATTTTAAATAATATAATTTATAATGTAAATTATAAATAATATAAATATATATATTATATATATACACATATATAAAGGGGGCTATATAGTCACAGTGATTTATGTACCATTAACAACCAATATACTAAACATACCTAGAATCTGTTTAGCTTTAGTACTGTAAGTCAAAATAAATATAACCAAGGATCTAACCCTATAGGGGAGAGACAGGCCAAAAATATGTGAAAGAGTTCACAGAAAACACCAGTCTTTTGAGAGGAAAGGAGATGGACCGCCATTCCCTCATAAGCCAGTTCCAAACTGTTCATGCTGATACTTAGGTGTCTTCACAGTGTAGCACACACTTTTCTTTATGATCTCTGTTTCCTCCCCTTCTTCAGTTCTGCTGCAGACTGAAATGGTCGGCATTCCCCTCTTTCGTGCCTCAGTTTCCCAACTTACATTCTTTGCTCACGTTCTTTACATTGCCCAGAAATCCTAACCTTCTTCCAGACCTACCTAGTGCAACCTTCCTTCTAGACTCCCAGTCTAGAAATCCAGAGTTGTTTAATTCCCCAAGCAAACTCCATGACCAGCAGTGTTCTGAAACACATATCCCACCTGTTCCCATCACAAAATCCTTTCAGTGCTTCCCAGCCCAGCTTTTACCTTATATACATCATCTCTTTGCCTAGCATTTCCTCTGTAAGGCTTATCCCATGCGACAATCATTTCAAGAATGAGAACTTTCTCCCTAATCATGATGTATGCCCATCTCCATGAGAGCACCTGTAGATGTCAGGCCCACTCGGATTAGGTATACATCCATTTCCAAACCCTGGCGCAAGTTGCGTGGGCTGGGCACGCGGCAACAGGAGGAGTTGAGGAGGAAGGTAGGATGGGCACATACAGGGAACATGAAGATACGCATTAATTACTCTTTCCCGAAGTGAATCCCAAATGTTCTTACAGAAGGAAAACAGCTTTCTAATCTTATAGTTTCCCATAAAGTTATCCTCAGTGACATGTCTAATAGAGCTTACATTTTAATCACAGACACTCATCACACTTTTTGAAAATACAAGTATTTTTAGGATATGCAGTCTCCTTTCCCTCAAAACACAGAAAATGCACTTGTAAAGAAGCCCAAAATGCAAGTTAACACCTGGCACATACAACGCATATCAGGAATAATTAAGGAGCACAATAGAACACTAAGGGTATATTAGAATAATAATAGCATATCTCAATGATTTAAGAGCTCATTGTATAACTTGAAATCTAATGATATTTTATTCTTCCTCTCCTGGCTGTCATGTCACCGATCATTAATATCTAACAGAACTAAACAAAGTCTGCCAAATGTTTAAAATACTTTTGGCAATCATCTTTGAGTTTCCATGATCCGGGCCATTCTTTATTCCCCAGCGAAACGTGATGTGGATCCTTACACAGGTTTGCTGCAAATTTGAGTGATGAATAAATTACATTCTGGTTTCACACAGAAAAAGAAGGGTCTTTATGAATTGCATGGAAAATAAAAAAGTAGTCATATGAGAATAAAATGGCAGTAAATGTCTTCAAGAGAGGAAATTAGATTCAGAAGAAATTTGAATCAGAAAGACCCTGAGAGTTCATCTATCACTCGTGAGCCCCCACTTTTTCTAGGCCTTCTACCACTGCTCTGATGGGCCAGCACGAGGTCTCAGCTGTGAGCTGCTCCTGGGCACAGCAGGCCTCACAGAGTGAGGTGTTTGTGGTGAAGAGCTTGAATTAGTAGAAAATCCTTCTCTGTAGTCCTCCCCCAAATCCAGTTCCTTTTAGATTTGCCCTCTGCACTGATTTTGAAGAACTGTCCCTCTTGAATAATAAATTTCCTTGTGGTTAAAACTGCAAGGCTGAGAGCCAGAGAGTTTAAATAGGAAATTGTAGATCTGCTGCCTCCTAGCTGTGTGACTTTGGGAAAGTCACTTACCCTCTCTGAGCCTACAGACACATCTACAACGTGTAAAAATAGGACATGTGGTTGCTACAAGGATGAAGTGAGAATTCAAAGCACTTCATTCCATGCCTGGCACAATAGAAAAGCATGTTTAATAAACAGTATACATCTAATGACATTCTCAGAGTGATGCATTCTCAGTCCCTTCAACTGTGTCCAATGGCATGATTCTGACCCCTGGAATTGCTCATGCTGCAAGGTGGTGAAGCTGTGTTAGGAACCATAACTGAACATGGGGCCCTAACTGAGGTCAGGTCAGCATGCTACAGGGTGGTGCTTATAGCCATAGACCTCTAAGGGCTGTAGGGAACTTTGTGGGAGGTGTCCAGGAGTAGCCTGGGCTGGGAGCAGAAAGGCTGGATGTCTGTAAGCCAGACGCATGACTGAGGAGGGGTTGCTGAGTCTAGAAGCATTGGCAGTAAGAAAAAAGACAGCAGCACACATAGATAGCGCCTCACTCAGAACTCTCGCAAAGACCAGGGTAGCTTGAAAGTTAAATCTACGGATCTGCCAATCTTAGGGGAAACTTACGAGGGACCTCACCCAGGATGCCTGAGTTGCTGGGACTAGGAGTGGAGTAAGGTGAAACCTATTAAAACCATCCCGTCCCCCCTTGACTCTTATGTGCCAAGCACTGAAGAAATACTTAATTTAAAATGGTTTCATACGTAAAAATCTGTAACCTAAGCCCTTCAAGTGCCAATAATAAAGAACAACTTATTGCCTTCTATCCCCTGAACCTAAGATGATTTTACCAATTCTATTGATTCTCCAGAACTATACTGTCCAATGGGGTCACCAACAACCACATTTGCTGATTTAAGTTTAAACTGGCTTAACACTGAAAACTCAGTTCATCAGTCATACGAGACACCTTTCAATAGCCACATGTGGCTGGTGGCTGCGGTACTGTTCAGCAAAGAGAGGACATTTCCATCCTCATAGAAAGTTCTGTTGGACAGAACTACTTGAAAATCAGCCTCTTGAAGTCATGACCTTGATGGGTAGCCCATTCATGAATGAGCAGTGTTGAAGTATGCAGCAAGTGCTTAAAGATTGTACTTGGATTTTAAATAAGTGCCCCCCAAAGATTTAGAGTAAAAGGAACTCCCACAAAAGCAAACCTTATAGCCCAACACTTCTGTTCTTCCTCTGGTGTCCGGTCACCTTGTTCATAGACTGTCACAAAAGAAAAGACGCAGGAACAGCAGGTTTCTCTTTCTTCCAAGAGAAAAAGAACAGATGGAAAATGATGAACTTCACAATGTCTCGAAGGAATGGTACTTTTCCTTTGCAAAGTATATTCTAGTGACTTCCGATTGTAAATATTATCTTACACTTACCTCAGAAGGAGGAGGAGGAGGAGGAGGAGGGGGAGGAGGAGAAAGAGGAGAAGAAATGCTTTTTTTAAAATTGGAACCTTAAGGAAATTTCATTACAGATTTTTTGGCTGAAAAGCATAGAAATCATGCAGTTTGCCTTATAGCTTACCACCTCAAAGTGCTCAGTCATAGATCTTGACACTGATTTTTCTCTTTCAGATTTTTTCTGAAATTTCTAATTTAAAAATGCTTGGCAGTAAATTTTAAAGGTTAGATTTTAGTCCAATTAAACATAGTGGGATTGTCTATCTTTAAAACGGCTCTCCTAGCCCAAGGAAATTTAGAGCTGGAAGACATATTAAGGACTATTTCCCCGTGTTTTTCCAACTATTTTTAGATACAGAACCTTTTCTTCAAAGAAAATCTCATCCAGAATCGGGGCAGAGGGTGAGGTCGAGTGTGTTTGCGAGTGCACCCACACACACAATTGTTCTGCTGCTGAAGCATGGATAGTAGGGGGCCCAGAAGAACACCAGATCATCGCCCCTGCCCTCACCCACCCCCGTAGCTGCCTCCTAGTGACCCCGGGGGACACTGATTTCACCCAATCTTAGTTTGACTGGTGAAGACATGGAGATTCAGAAACTTGAGGTAACTTGCCCCAGCCCACAACTAGGTGGAGAATGGGGAATTTTTACTCAGGGGTCCTCCAAAGTCTTTCCAGGACTGGCTATACCATAACTTAGTACAGAAGCTATTAGCTGTCCCCTGTCTGCTGGGCCTCTACAACTGGAGGGAAGGCCCAGAGTCCAAACTAGGGCAAGCCCTGGTTGCTAGAATATATTGCTTCCTGAGAACACGTTGGTGTAAAGAACGAAGGCAACGATAGAACTCAAAGAAGGTGGCCTGAACTGCTATAACAATGAGTTTTATAAAGGTTAGACAAAAGGTTAATTCTGCTTCACAAAAGAGAGACAACCTCGAAGACTCACAAACAAACAGAACTTAGAATCTCAGACCAGTTTCTTCCACAAAGACACCTTGATGCTGTTCCAGGGACATACAGAGTCCTTAGAATAAATGAGGCAATGTGAATCCTGCCTCTAATACTTTCTTCATCTATGAAACAAGGGTAATATTTGCTAGCAAGGTAACTGTCTATATTTAATCAATAATTAATGGATACAGAGAGAGAGAGAAAGAGAGAAATTCAGTGATGTGCCTAGAATAATAAATCCTGGTTTCCTTCCTCTATCTCAGCAATTTCCCTATCTGAACAACTCACACTGGAAACTATAGTCCACTCTTTTCTAACAATCACATACAGAGAATTATTTTCCTGGTATGCTTTCAAAAAGCCTATATTACCAATAGACTGATTTGCATATTCTCTAACAAGATGTCTTTCCTTTTTGTTTTCTATTATAGCCTTCATTATTTCAGGTGGGAAAACAATACCCATGATGGGAATAGAGGAGATAAAAATGAAAAAGCGAGCTCTTATTACTTTGCTCCTGTTCTCTGCTAATTCACCAAACATTCAGAACTGTTTGAGATAAACAAATCCCCCTAACCAGATCCAGCAAGGCCAGGAAGAGAGAAACACACGTGTGTGCACACACACACTCACATACACCCTACAGAAACCGCACACATACACGCTCCATAAAACCCCTCATTTTTCTTCATAGCCTTTTTTTTCCTCACTACTACAGTTGTCACCTTACCAACAAACTGAAATGCAGAAAAAAAGTCAAATAAAAGAATTTGGGGGATGGGGGTGCCTGGGTGGCTCTCAGTGGGTTAAGCCTCTGCCTTTGGCTCAGGTCATGATGCCAGGGTCCTGGGATCCAGCCCTGTATTGGGATTTCTGCTCAGCAGGGAGCCTGCTTCCTCCACTCTCTCTGCCTGCCTCTCTGCCTGCTTGTGATCTCTCTCTCTATCAAATAAATAAATAAAATCTAAATAAGTAAATAAATAAAGGATTTTTTTCACCCTACCCTTACTAGTTAGGTACAAGTCTAGATACCAACACTCATATCACTTAAGATCATTCTCATAGGATCCAGTGGTGATAAAAATAACCAAAACACCATAACATTTTTACTAGATCTAGTCACTCCCTAAGAAAACAATGCAACTTTGTATTTACTTAACATTGTTGAAATTGGGCTTACAATCTTTCAAAGTCACTCCAGGAAACATTATATAACACAAGTAACACTGATTCCCCCAAACTTTCTATTCACACTGGGAATACCCCAGAGACCATGAACAGAGTTACCCTGAGTCCTGAAGAGATCAAGACTGACTCTTTCATTCCCATTTAAGGTAATTACTGCAGAGTTAAAATATAGTCTAAGCCTCAAAGGGATTTGTTCTATGTTTAGTCATTCAGAGAATACGGAAGGACCAAAATAGACTAAATTTCAGTGGATGGCAAAGTATGTTTTAATAGTAGGACAGTATCAACCATAAATGATAATGTAAGCCTGTAAGTTTCAAAGAGCTTTATGAATGTTGAAAATGCTCATAAATCCACTTAGGCCCTATCAGTTTTTCTTTTTTAATATTCAGAGTTTTGGGTTTTTTTTTGTTGTTGTTGTTGTTGTTTTTTACAAAGAATCAAAAGGGGAAATTTTCATGCGATTGGCTGACTGTCCCATAAATCAATATTCTCCAGGTGAACAGATTTATTTACAAATCACAGACACTGTTTTTTTTTTTTTTTAAAGAAATCAGGAGAGAGCACCCATTTAAAAAAAAATTTGGAAGGCATCAAAGAATAACTGAAAGACGAGAGATGGTATCTATTTTGAGGGGGGAAAATCACATTAGGGGTTAAAAATCATTCTGGTTAGGAAAGAATGTCAGGAATCTGCGTGGCCTTTTTTTTACTTCTTTTACTGTAGGGCTCACTTCAAGAATAGCGTGGAAAAGAATGCAACCAAGAGCGTTATTTCTGTCTCCTTGCAGTTTGAAAATCCAAAAGCTTAAGACTGCAGTTCCATTGTATTACTTTTTCCCTATAGATGTAAGACATTATCTGAAAAACAATTTTCTGATTATCACCCGAAGGGAAAGAGACCTAATAAACATAACATCAGAAATGCCCAGAATCGAAAGACCAATCCAACTGTAAGAGGACTGTTCTTCCTCTGTGTTCACAGCTAATAAAATATTTATGCCCATTACACATAATGCAGAAAATAGGAAAATATATTTAAAAAGAAAATTTTAAAAAGCCACAAGAGATAACTATAGCTAAATCGTAGTATTTCTCTCTCTAGTCTTTGCACTCATTATATTTTACCAAAATCATCATCTTACTGCATTTGTGTTTTATGCCCTTTTTTTTTCCATCTAACATTTTATCATGATCACTCTTGCATTTGTATCAAAGGGATATATCATTTTTTACATATCATCTTTACTTTTTTTTTTTAAAGATTTTATTTATTTATTTGACAGAGAGAGAGATCACAAGCAGGCAGGGAGGCAGGCAGAGAGAGGAGGAAGCAAGCTCTCTGCAGAACAGAGAGCCCAATGTGGGGCTCGATCCCAGGACGCTGGGACCATGACCTGAGCCGAAGGCAGAGGCTTTAAACCACTGAGCCACCCAGGCGCCCCTCATCTTTACTTTTTTTTTTTTTTTGCAATTTTTTTCCTGAATTTTCTGAATAATGCATGCTAATTTGGAGGAGTAAAGCAAATTACAAAAGGTTAAAAAAAAATCCAGCTTCCAAAAATGCCTTGATTCCACCCTCATCCCTAAAAATCAGCCAATTTCAACTGTTCACTGCGTATCTTTCCCACCTTAGTGGCTTCTGTAATACATAAACATCCATAATTTCTTTTTCTGGTCTCTCAGTATTGAACATTTAAGAGGATTCCGTTTTTTGCTATGTGAACAGAGCAATGAAATTCTTACATATAAATATTCAAATGCTCTGATGTTCTCATCAGCTAGAGTCTAGAAGGGGGGGTTATGAGGTGAAAGACATTAATTACTACCTAAGTTCCTGATGCATTTCCAAAATGATTACGAGCCCAACTTGTCATCATTGGCTGAGGATGCTCACCTGCTTTATTCTCATGAACAAGTGTTGTCATTTTAAACTTCTGTCTATCTTATAGGCCAAAAAATTAGTGTGTTATTTTTATTTTCCCTTTTAAAATTAATATCGAGGATGAACTATCACATGTTTATGGGACATCTGTAATTATTTTCTTCTGTCAGTTATTTGTCATATTTGTTCTTTTGCTACTGGGATAATATGAGTTTCTGACTGCATTACCACAATGTGTTTTTTTTGTGGCTATAAAGCTGTCAGCCATGTGTGTTGTAAAAATGTCTCTCTATTCATCAGTTTCCACTGGATTTGGTTTATAATATTTTATGACACAAACGTATTTAATTTTCTGCAGTCAAATATACACAATTTTCCTGTGTGATTATCCAATGTCTTTTTAAGCCTAGGAAGTCCTATACTTGGGGAAAAAATGAGTTACATTCAGCTGTATGTTCTCTTCTTTTATGCTTCATTTTTTTAATCTATTTTGATTGGTATGCAAGAAGAGGTTTTAAACCCAACTATTCTGCAAATACCTAGATTCGCCTTCCACAGTGGTTTGTAATACTTCCTTGTTCACATACTATATTCTAAGGCAGGTTCGTCCTCATGGGGGCCAGCCCTTCTTGGGGTGTGTCTGCTGCTCCTGTTGGCGAATCACACTGGCAAACAGTGGAACTTGGAAATACATTTTCACACCTACTAGGAACCCCCAGAATTCCTCTTCTTTTGCAAACATTTCATGGCTATTCCTTCCTATTCTAAGCTCATTTTTATATTTGCCCCCCCCCCCCGATTTGGTACCAGTTACCCCTCCCCAACCTTCTTTTACTGGAAGAGTAACAGAACATTCAATGTTCCACACAACCAGCTTTAGAGAGAGTAAGACCAGGGGCAGTCTAGACTCGTTCAGCTTTAGAAGGGAAAATTTTTTAAGCTGCAAGTTCATCCTGATGCTTCCAATTTATTTTTTTGTTATTTTTTTAAGTAAGTCTAGGCCCAAGGTGGGGCTTGAACCCGAGATCAAGAGTTGCAAGCTTTTCTGATGTTGTCACCCTGGTGCCCCCTAAACTGGATGCCTCCAATTTAATAAAACCTTTTTAAACATTGCTAAAACACACAGCACGCGCACACACACACACACACACTCACGCACGCACTTTGCTTTGTCTCAAGTGATGCTCATTGACCATTTCCCTCATTTCCAGGCCTCCTTCCAGTTTACCATCTTTGCATCCACTCTGATACACCAGGCAGCCTGCTGCCACGCTCAATCCTGTTTAAATTACAGAGCTGCACAAAATCCAGAAGAGTCTCTTTCTTTCTTTCCGTTTTGACTCTTTGCCTCCATATCCTCAAATTGGCTCCAGGTTGACAGGTTCGGGTCATCTTTCCACGGGTCATGATCTCCTCTGAGCACAGCCCTGGCTCCCTGGAAAGAAAGAGACCAGGAGAACACGAAAAGACAAAATGAGAGGACAGGAAAGCAAAGAACACTAAGGTATAAGGCACCTGGCCTTGCCAATATTGTTCCCGTGTACTTACTTAAAAAGTCGTCAAAGGGGGCGCCTGGGTGGCTCAGTGGGTTAAGCCGCTGCCTTCGGCTCAGGTCATGATCCCAGGTCCTGGGTTCGAGCCCCACATCGGTCTTTCTGCTCAGCAGGGAGCCTGCTTCCTCCTCTCTCTCTGCCTACTTGTGATTTCTCTCTGTCAAATAAATAAATAAAATCTTTAAAAAAAAAAGTCGTCAAAGTATTTTCAGGGTAAAAAATAAAATATTCCTCTCATTTCTCACAACTAGGAACCAAAATACAGATCTTGCTTTTTTTTTAAATTCAGATTAGTGCCAATGTTTTATGATGATGATGATTTATTTTTAACCATGAGCAACCATCGTACGAAATTCTAATATTTATGTTGGGTTTAATGAAGAGCATGAAATCAGCCATAATACCTGGCTTGCTAAAATGTTAACACAGGGGCCACTTGCAGTGAAGGAAGTTTCCGGAAAAGGGTGTAGGCCATTGGAATGCTGAGGCCCTGTGTGACCACTCTGCCCTTGGAAGGCTGTGGGGAGTTGCCTTCCCTAGAAACTTTCTAAGCCCAAAAACAGCTGCCCCGTGATCTGAGAGATGTATGCATTGTCCCTTAGGGTATGTTTAGCAGAACTCATGGAACAGGCAGACTAGCATACCTTATCTTTCTGTATCTTTCCTATAAACAGATCCTCCTAATTCCTGTAAGACCCCTTGCCACACATCATGTGCTTGAGAAAGGCGATAAGGATTTGTGATGCTCCTGAAGGACCAATACAAGTGGCAGCAAAGATGAGCAAAGGGTCTTTGCCTCAGAGCCTTGACCTCTTTACCTTCTCCTCTCTTTCACAGCAAGGTCTGGAATAATCTTTCATTTGCCGGTACAGGGACTACTGGCCATTCTTGGCAATTTTAGAAGTCCCTTGAGTGGATGGGTGCATAGATGAGCATTTAGTCATTATCTCAAAGTTTGGCTATCCTAACTCCACGTTGCCATTCAAGCATACTTAAAAAAAAGAAAAATAACCAAATTGATATTAAGAGCTACTAGACAAATATACCTAGCATACTCAATTTTCAAATCCCCAGGAATTTTTCAGAGGTCCGTGCAATTTTCACAATAGTACCTAGTATCTACAAAAACATTCCAAGTCCAAGTCCATATTCAGAGTGAACTTAGACACCCACCTCCAGAAATACCACAAGGCAGTCACAGACATTTTGGGCCTGAGTTCAGAGCTGCATTTACTTGTACACATATATCCATGTGTGAACGCTTACATTAGAAAATGTCATGCCTGAAATGCAAACATAATAACAATAATAATAATTGAAAATTTAAACACAATACATGATATATTTAATTTGTCTCAAGACGAGTTTATTTAATACAAGTGGGAATTTAGGATCAGATTAGAACCAGCAAAAGTTAACAGTTTTCCAACTTCATCTGAACACCATTTTTAAACACATTTTAGCTCCTAAAACAATAACATGAGTCAGCCCCAAGATTGATCATGTAAGTCAGGAATAATGTAAGTTAGTCACATTAAAAAACAAAAAGTTGCCTATGAGAAAAAGATTAAATTTGAAGATCTGAAAAAACACTCACACTGAAAGATTTACTTTGGGATTACTTTTGGATTTGGGCACTTATGAGGGTCAAACCATTGACCCTCGTGCATGGCCAAACCATTTTCTCCTTGGCAGCCACAACAACTTGGGGGTGATGGTCTGAGAAGTCAGGGCATTCCCCAAGTCAGGCCATTCCCAAAGTGATCCTTTCCCCTTTCCTTTCATAGGAGTTAAAGTACAAGTTTCAACTGAAGCAGCACACAGCAGAAACCACATTCTGAAGTGAAAGACAACACTATAACGTGAAGTTTTCAAAGGAAGGGTTCTGGAAAGAGTTATATCACTGTCTCTCCATGATGAAGGTATCCAAAATGAAGGTATAAATGAGTTGGAGATTATTTTTTTTAAAGATTTTATTTATTTATTTGACAGACAGAGATCACAAGTAGGCAGAGAGTCAGGCAGAGAGGGGGAAGCAGGCTCCCCGCCGAGCAGAGAGCCAGATGCGGGACTCGATCCCAGGACCCTGAGATCATAACCTGAGGCAAAGGCAGAGGCTTTAACCCACTGAGCCACGCAGGCGCCCTGAGTTGGAGATTACTGAAGCAGAAAGTTTGTTGTTGTTGTTGTTGTTGTTGTTGTTGTTGTTGTTGTTGTTTTTAAGATTCATTTTATTTTAGAGAGGGAGAGAAACAGGGAGAACACACATAAAAATATGGAGTTGGTGGTGTGGCAGGGGAGAGAGAAGTAGATTCTCCCCTGAGTGGGGAGCCCAATGCAGGGCTTGATTTTATGACCCAGCGATCATGACCTGAGCCAAAACCAAGAGTGGATGCTTAACCGACTGAGTCAACCAGGAGCCCAGAAGAGGAAAGTTTT
Source organism: Lutra lutra (assembly GCF_902655055.1). Taxonomy (NCBI): domain Eukaryota; kingdom Metazoa; phylum Chordata; class Mammalia; order Carnivora; family Mustelidae; genus Lutra; species Lutra lutra. The sequence goes on along the minus strand of NC_062285.1, from coordinate 22,595,423 downwards.
TGGAGAAAATTGCCAGCATGCTGTGTGGATTGACCTTTTTCCCCAGAAGGTCTATGGAGCTGTTTGCTACTCACCTCAGGACCCACACAAAGAGCTTCAAAGGACCACCCTGAGTGTTTACAACTGTACTTATCCTCTATCCCCTAGTTTTAGAAAGTCAAGTATTTCCCTTAGACCAGATCTGAACCATACAAGGGAGAGTTCCCTGTTTTAGATCCTGTGGGAGGATGAGGCCCCGGAAAGAAGTTACCGCAGCTGAAGGAATCAAAGAGTATACTTCTGAATGACTTCTAGTGACTGTGGAAGACCAAATATGAATGCATGTTAAAGACACTTTCAGAGAGCCATCCCAATGATGAGAAGTCCCCAGAGACACACCTGCTAGAGAAAGGGCCAGTTTTAAACACATGCCCAATGGAGACATGTAAACTCTAGATCACCAATGGTACTTGTCAAGAAAGAACTTTCTTATCTCCCTCACCTCTTCTCCATGAGATCTAACCCTGAAGTAGGAGACCTTAGTTAGCAAGCACTTCATAAAGAGAGTTCTAGGACTCCCATTCCCTTGCAACCAGCACACTCAAGCCTGGAGAGGGAGCCTGGAAAGGGAAGATGTGTAACTTTAAATCGAGATTGAAATTTTGACTATTAGGTAGATACGCAGATTATAAATCACTATGATTAATTTTGTCTATTTGAAAGAATTGTTTAATTTAGTAAGAGTCACCAGAAAGTCATGGGACCTACTTGAATTTTCATTTGCAAAATGATCGGGCCCTTGTCTTCTTATTTTCTCCTGCCCCTGATTTTTCAGACTTATCACCCCTTTTCATGCCGTAGTTTAATAACAACCCACATTATTGGGTGCTTACCTTGTGCCCCTCTACCATGCATTTTATCTATATTTCTCACTTCATCTTCATATACCTCTATATTAACACCTCCTTCTTATATACGAGGAAACCAAGGCTTATGCAGGACTTGGGAATTTAAACCACGTAGCCTGGACTCCAGAATCTGTCATCTTTCCCTGAAAGAATGAGTGAAATGCAGTCTCTCTGTTCAAAGGATAAAAATTATCAGGCTGCTTTCTTTAATAAAACATGTGTGGATCTCCCTCATTTCATGAGAAAATGAAAACATTCCACTGGAGGAGAATTAGTAGGAAAGCAAACATAGTTATTTTTTGTAATCATAAAATCTGCTGACGAACACATTTATTCCAAACTCCTGGATGTCATTATGTCAATAATTGCGAAGCTTCCTCAACCCAGACATAAAACAACAACAATCCTAACAACAGTATCTAAAATGTGTAATGTTTGACCTTTGCAAGCTCCATTTTCATATTTTAATCTAATCTTTTTTCTCACAACAATCCTCTGAGTCGATTATCATTGATTTTTTTTTTTTGAGGAAACTAAAGTGAAAAGCTTTGAAAAACTGTGATTTACTTAACATCAAAAAGTACTACAGAACAGAGCCAGGATTAAAGGGGGTATATGTGTCAAAGGGAAATTGAAATATCCACCCATTTTTGGATTGCCTTCTAAACCCCTCTTTCCTGTCCATATTGATAGTAATTATTCTTCATTCTTACGCTTCACGTTTTTCAGTAATCAGATCACTTCACAAATCCTCTTACATATCCCAAATCTCTGACTTCATGCTGATGAGATCATTTGTGGCAAGTAACAACGCATATGGTTTTCAGATGCAGAAACAGGGGCCTCAAGATGCAAATGAGCTGGGCAAGCCAATGGCCCATGAGAGTCTTAAAGGATTTTACAAACCTAAGTTGAATGTATGTCCTCATACAGAAAGGCATGACTTCTCTCATGAGAGATTATTTGAGAATTTCAGAACCATGCCCATAGAGTTAGTTCACAGTCCCCCAGTCATCCGGATTGCCCCTCTCTAAGAAAGCAAAGGTTCTTGCAAGCAATCAGTCTTCCTCATTAAATTCCAGACTTTTTATTTTTTGATTCTCAAGTTAAAACTCTCTCTCCTAACTATTCCTCATTTCCTCATCAACAGACTCATCAATGTCCCCACTCTCCAACCACTGTAGTTTTCATACTCTTCATGGCCACAAATACTAATAATTCACTAGCATGGTAGTTCTCAGACATCAGCACTCCTCAGAATCATCTGGAAGTCTTCTTAAAAACCAGATTGTTGGGGCGCCTGGGTGGCTCAGTGGATTAAGCCGCTGCCTTCGGCTCAGGTCATGATCTCAGGGTCCTGGGATCAAGTCCCGCATCGGGCTCTCTGCTCAGCAGGGTGCCTGCTTCCCTCTCTCTCTCTCTCTCTGCCTGCCTCTCCATCTACTTGTGATCTCTCTCTGTCAAATAAATAAATAAAATCTAAAAAAAAAAAAAAAAAAACCAGATTGTTGGGCCTCTGCTCCAGAGTTCTGACTCGGTCAGCCTAAGGTGGGAAGCAAAAGCATTGCCAACAAACAGCAGACGATGCTGATGTTGCTGGTCTGGGAACCCCACTTTGAGAACCACTGGACCATCCCTTCTCCCATGTTCCCTGAAAGGGGACCCACAGAAGAGGGCGGGGCTGCTAAGGCTCACGAATCGCACAAATGGTGCTCCGTGCCCTGGCCTCACACTGAACGCTTCTATCTGGAAGGAAAAGAAACGGTTGTCATGACTCATTGCCTTCTTCAAGCTTTTCCAGCCACAAAATTAAAAGCAGAAAAGGGCTGAATTAAAAGCAAAATGAAAACAGCTACACTTTTGAGACTTATAGCACGATTTCTGGAGTTAGAACAAAAGATACAAAGACAATCCAGGCGAGCCCTATGCTGACTGCACTGAACACTGATATCGAGAAGGTTACCCGGCAAAGTCAGAGCCTCTGTAACTAAACCCACGAGCCCAATCATCTGGTCTTGGCTCCCACTTTTCTTTGTCAATAGTAAGTTCTTCCATAATTCTCCAAGCACATTATCGGCCCATCACTCTAGGAATTAACTCACTTCTTCTACAACTTCTCTACTATTTTTTAACACAGAAAAATATCAATTGTCAGTAAATACTATTAGAACATCTAGCGGGCAGACAGATAATCTGAAGAGAGAAGCTGGCAGAGGACTTTCCTGCCAGTTCCTCTATTTTTTGTATATAATAATATAGACAATATACCAATAGGTATACAATGTACAGTATATACAATGTATAATATGCAATAATATATACAACACAATATATACTCCAGGCAGCTCTCCATGAACAATTTAATTCCATTTTTCATCTCCTTGGGGGAAAACTGAGGCATCTTAGGTTACGGTATAAAGCCCTTTAGTGAGACCAGTATTTTCAATAGCAGTATTGTTACATCAAATAACAAAAAGTAACGGACAAGAAATGTTGTTCATATAAGACATAACATTTGCTGCTTAGAAGATAAGCTTAGTTCCACATTTAATATACCAATATGGGGCGAGAACTACTGACCTTTTACTCTGATCACCACGGGTCCATTACATTTCAAAACATGGGTCAGCCAGAGAATCATATGCTACTAAGTAATAAACCCGTGCCATCCAAATGTAGCTTTTTTCTGTCCCAGTCCAAAGATAAAGGAAAACAGAAGCCTAATGGTAAAGGCACCAAATAACAGATTTTGAAAGCAGTCCTTCTGTATGAGTGTGAGTCACCAAAACTACTTCCTTAGTGATAAAAGTTGCCTAAGTAACCCAGATGCCTTCCTTTGCTAAGAAGTACATGGGCCGTGTGTTGAGTTTCAAAGTCACTAGTCATTTCCTTTACTTAATTGCTAACTATTCTTCCCGGCTACATTTGGGGCCTGTGTTTTATGCAGTAACCCAGCAACTAGTTATTATGCTATATTTTATCAGAGAGAGCAAAACAGTAAACTTTCACATTTCCATGGCTTTCCGAGTAAAAAGCACTGCGACTTTAGCTGGGTGTGGGGGGAGGGTTGGTGGTGCAGGGAGAAGGGGGCATTATGAAACTACTAGACTAGATCTTGATGTGACAGCATGATCACACAAGACTTAGAGACAAAAAGATTTAGCAGAGAAGAGAGAAGTCATTTAGGGGCCCTTTGAGTGCAAAGAAGGTGCTTATTCAGTTTTGTGTCCTTAGCTCACAACCAGGAGCCTGGCACACATCAGGACTCAAAACACATTGGCTGAAGAGGGTCACTGGTTCTTTCTAGTATAATCCAATCCACTAAGGATTTGGGCCACTACTAAGTGAGGACTTTATCAGGCTTTTTAACACTTTCATGCCTTCTTTTCCTCTTGGATCTACAATGGGACTATGATATTTGTTGCTCTCAGCCTTGTATACGTGTGAAGTGCTTTAAGGAGGCTCTGTTTTATTTTATTTTTTTATTTTAAGATTTTATTTATTTATTTGACAGGGAGAAAGCACAAGTAGGTAGAGAGGCAGGCAGAGAGAGAGAGGAGGAAGCAGGCTCCCCGCCGAGCAGAGAGCCTGCTGCGGGACTCGATCCCAGGACCTTGAGATCATGACCTGAGCCGAAGGCAGAGGCTTAACCCACTGAGCCACCCAGGCGCCCAGGAGGCTCTGTTTTAAAAAGAAACCTGGTGTTGATGAGCATTATCTGGGAAACTCTGATACACAAAAGCAATGAGATGGTGGGTGCTCAGGAAATTTTTTAACTGGGTAGTAAGCTTGCATGTATTTTCAGTAACGTTGTTTAGTTTGGCCTTGAGAATCTTGGTTGACCTGTGATTCACTGTTATTGCTCAGACCACAGAACTCTCCCATTACTTTTGGCCGATGCAATATTAGCACCCTAAACGTTAATAAATCTCCCTAAAACTCCAACTAATAGAGAACGAGTAGAAGATGTTCCTAGTTACAGAGGCTATGCATTCCAAAAACGTTAGTTTCTTTCTTTTCCACTAGTGAATGCGGTTGAGGACTTTCATTCATGTAATTGTGTGGAGTCATACTCCATCACTATCAAATCATTCTGGTGGGTTGAGTCAGAATTCAGAAATGAGATCGAAGAAGAAGAAGAAGAAGAAGAAGGAGGAGGAGGAGGAGGAGGAGGAAGAGGAGGAGGAGGAGGAGGAGGAAAGAAATGAGATCTCTACAGAAAACCCCTGAAATTGTTCACGGACATCTTGATGATTCATTAAGGGCACCATATTCTCTGAATCAAAGAGAGTCCTGTTGCTGCATCAGAACAAGAAAAAAAAAGTCCAAAGAGATAGATATCACAGTAAGAATGCCTAAGAAATGTGGGGATGTCACCAACAGCGGTACAAAAATACCACAACATCTGAGATACTACTGAACAGTGAAGTTTCAAGTGTGGGACCCGGAGCCAGAAGTCCTAGGTTCAAATCCCAGGTCTGCCATGTTCTGGCTGTGTGAGCTTGAGTAACTTACTCAGCTTCTCTGTGTCTCAGTTTCTTCCAATGTATAATAGGGCTGTTGTGAGGATTAAACAAGTTAACACGTGGCAAATAGGCTCACACTTGGCATACAGTAGGCACTCAATACATGCAAGGTCTCATTATGATTACCATTAGCTTTCCTATCTGGGCCAGAGTCCAATTTTAGTCAGGATATCGTGGCATGCCTGGTTACCATTATCATTGCTTAGAGCTCACAAATCACGGACTGTGAAAACCAACCCAGAGTCAGCAAAACGAAAACCCTGATCTTGACACGCGAAATCACACGTGTCTAAACTCAAGTTCTGGAGCTCACAGATGAATGCATTACAGTACTGTATCAGAACAATTTTTCACCATTTATGATATGGAGAAAACATGTTTAACCTATATTAAGCTCAAGTTCCATAATATTTTTGTAGTTACTCCATATGTTCATATGAGTCACATTAGAGGGCATATTTCTAAGACTTAGCTAATTAGAAATACAAAACCTTACTCAGTAGTTTAAGAAATCACTGCAGGAGAATTATGGAGAGGGCTGCCAATCCCTTTATTCTGTTACAGTTAACTCGAAATGGTCTTCGTTATTTCTCATAATTGTGGTAAAGAGTTCCCTTAATCTTTTGCCTTGCATAGTTTTATCATTATCTTATATTTCCTTCCATTTGCATTTAGGGTTACTTTGACTTAATGTGTTTATTACTTTTCTGAGACTTTGTCTTTTGATTTTCATTTCTAACCTCTACAGATCATAACCATCACCATACACAAGACCAAAGTTTGATGGGATATATTTTAAACACATGATAAACATGTGTTTATCAAACATATCCAAAACTAGAGGTAATATCCAAGGTTCTGAAGAAAATAATTTTCACTGGCTAAAGGAACATGAAATGCCAGAGCTAAAATATCTCCACATTTTTGGGGAAGATTGGTTAATTCATCAGTCAGTTGGAAGATAAGTGGGATAGAGTTCTTTTATTTGTCCCAAATATATAGGAAAGACATTATGACTATATATTTAATCAATATATTTCCATTTTAGCTTTATAGGTTACCATAAAGAAAATCAAAAAAATTTTTAAAACTTCTTCAGTTCTTTAAAACTGTGCTATTAAACAATTATTATCATTAGGCCCATTACCAAAATATCTCCTGAAAAAACTTCCACCACTCAGGAACTAGGGGACCTCCTAAAGATAGGCAATTTCCAGGATGTACATGCCCTTGGACAAATTTTCTTGTGGTGGGATGACCTTCTCTATCCTGAAACATGGTAAAAACAACATTAGAGGCCACGAGTAAATACCTTCTTATTTTCTTGTGGTAATCTCACTTGGCCAATAACTAAACTCTGACAGTGTCCTTTAGGCCACTTTCAAATAATGTTTGGTTTTTATAACGGGGCTGGTTTCATTTTAAGTTTTGCATCCAGTAAACCAATACTGAAAATCTAGCTTCACGTCTGTCTGACATCAGCTAGAAATACTTGCACTAGGTTTTCCCTCCATAGATTGATGAACATCTCTTTTTCCCTCCTACATACTGACCACCTTCTCTTTCCTTTGTCATAGAATGTACTTTAGACTTCAATGAAATTACAACTAATAAATAGCTCTATGGAGAACTATGATATGTTTTTAGTTCTCCCAAAAGATTCAAAGAAATTTCCAGGAATTCATCTTTATGCTTTTTCTCTGAACTTTAGAAACTGTTCTAGAAGATACCAAAGAAGTCCCCAATTTTATACCAACTGTGGAAAGCAGACCATCATAAGGCAATGGGTATTAACTCATGTGAACATTCTGGAAGTGCGATAAAAGGCAGAATTGTGGGACCCAGCTTATACCTCAGCCACCTCGTGAGGTTTCACTGTATATAGGCTACGAAAGGACGATACTTCCAGACAAGAGGATTTGAATGAATTCTCTTTCACCCCACATTATTTTCCCACCTCAATATTTTTCTTCTGTGTACACCACATTCACTCTCTCGGTTCCTATCCAGAAAGCTCTAAGGCCTTTGACTTGCTTGTCTCCTCACTTCACAGCTTGAAACAGTCATCTCCCTAGGCCATCACTGGATGCCCCCCATTCAACTGATCTACTGCAAACAGCCTTCCAACCGGTCTCCTCAATTCACCCCCCACAAATATTCTAGAACAGTCTTTCTAAAGCAAGCCACAAATGGCAGTGAATTCCCACTGCCCACCGCATTAATGATAAACTCCTCTCTTTGGCATTTCATCCTCCAACACATGGTCCCATATTAGCATCCGATTCCCTTCCCCACCCCCCACCACTCCTCTACAGTCCAGCCATACTGGGATCCCTGCTCTCCCCTAAATGCTCCCCCTTCCCCCAGAACCCTGCCATCTAGGTGATTTTTGCTCAGACTCTTTTATCGGTTTTGAACCTTCTTTCTCTACAACAAAAAGCCATAAAAAGTGTAGCCATTCTTTGAATACCACCTTTTCTAAATATATTTTCCGGTCTGCCCAAGTGGCTATGGATCATTTTTCTATCTAAACGTGTTAGTATTTCATTCATACCTCCATGAGAGCACTCACCACAGTCCACTATGCAGTACAGTTCTTTCTGTGGTTCCTGGTCCCTCTACAAGGCTGGGAGTTCCCTGGAGGCATGAACACTTTCTAACTTACCTGAACTAAAATGCGTTGCAGGCGGTACAGAAAATGAGGACACCCATCTGCTGAACAGAATATGAGGAAATATGGGAAATACGGAAAAGTGCGGTATATTCGCCCAACAGAGAGAACCTCAGGGTCCTTCTGCAACTGCGGCCTGGTGAGGGGCAGCGGGAAGGATGGGTGGGCACGCTCGGCCTGGCCTTCAAAAGTCACAGCTGAATGTCTGAGCCTTAACCTCCTTTGCAGCAAAACTTCTGTTTCCTTCACCATCTTTATTACAAATTGTAATTTCTTTGCTTGTTCCTTTACCTGAGTATTGTCTCTCTGCATCCCGTTTGCACACGCACAGCTCAAGTCAACATTCCAAGGACACAAGCCTTGTTCACTTCTCCCTCTCCCCCCAGCGTCTAGCCGAGAGCCTGGCCCATGGTCACTATTCAATATTCTGAGTCAGTGAATTTGTGGATCATTATGTCCTGAGGAGATTAAATGCCGTCACATGCAAAGTGCCTGGCATAGGGCTCGAACATAACAGCACTAGAAATATTAGCCTCCTCCCTCCCTTCTTTCCTTTCTTCTTTCTTCTATGAATTACTCATGCATCAATCCAACATTCAACGAATGTGCCAGACTTCTCTAGGCGTGAGACGATAAGATAGTGAACAAAAGAGAAAAAAAATCCCTGCCCTCATGGACCCCACATTCTTTTTGTTTTTATGGAGCTTACTTCCTGATGAAGGAAGGAGTGATTCACTTTGGATCTCTGGGGAGTGTTAAGAACGTAATCATTAGGGGCGTCTGGGTGGCTCAGTGGGTTCAAGCCTCTGCCTTGGGCTCCGGTCATGATCTCAGGATCCTAGGATCGAGCCCCTCGACGGCTTCTCTTCTTGGCGGGGAGCCTGCTTCCCCCCCGCCCTGCCTGCCTCTCTGCCTACTTGTGGTCTCTCTCTCTCTGTGTCAAATAAATAAATAAATGAATCTTAAAAAAAAAAAAAATCTTAAGAAAAAAAAGAATGTAGTCATTAAGAAAAAGAGGTTGCGGCTCAAAGACAGACATGTTGGTGGAGGAAAGGAGATCCTGGAAGAAGGGAATTCCAGGGTTGCAGGGCTGAGGGACCAAATGGCTTGGATGAGTGACAGGAACGAAACAGAGGAGTGGACGCAGGAGACAATGAGCCAGGATGGCTCCTGGGTCTGAGTGACCAAAGAGGAAGGAGTGGCCATGGGGATGAAGGTTTGTCATCTTGGTAGTGTGCTGGTTGCCCTGAACGGACACGGAGGTTGGGAGCGGAAGCCGCTGGGGTTGGTGGGTTTTAGGGGGTGAGATGAGCTACGTCCAATTTTGGAGACGATGTCTCTGAAGAGATGGAAAAAAATCTAGGTGAAAATGTTTAACTCTCCCAGGTATAATTTAGGAAGCAAGTGAAAACCAAATTCCCAGCACCAGGGTGGCTCAGCGTGTTAAGTGTCTGACTTCAGTTCAGGTCATGATCCTGGGGTCCCAGGATGGAGAGCCCCAAGTAGGGCTCCCTGGTCAGCCAGTAGCCTGCTTCTCTCTTTCCCTCTGCCCCTCCCCGTATGAGTGTGCGCGTGTTCTCTCTCTCTCTCTCTCTCAAGTAAATAAAATCTTAAAAAAACAAAAACACAAAAAACTTCATCTCTACTATGAATCACTGTTATGTCCTCTGAATAACAAAAAAATGATAGCCTGGGCATCTGCCAAACTCCATTCAGCGTTCGCTCCTTCACAACATAATCTGATAATGAACCAGCCTCTCCAGCTCCTGGAACACAGTAGGTCCTAAATAATATCTGTGAATGGTTGGTTGACAGGGAGCAAAATTTCATCATCGAGGAAGGCAAAGGGAAAAGTGCCTTTGGAGTCAGAAAGGCCTCCACTGAAAATCTTGCCCCCTTCCTCCCTCCCCTCCTAGTCACGAGACCCTGAGCAAATTGTGAGCCTGCGTCTCAGACCCCTTGGCTGTAAAATGGACGATGGAATGCCCCTTGCAAGAGGCCATGAGGACTTTTAGTAACACGCGTGCGAACTCCCTTGTCATCCAGGAGACACCAAAATGAAAGTACCGGTGATATGAGTGATGATTTTTTTTTTAAGATTTTTTAAAAATTTATTTATTTGACAGAGATCACAAGTAGGCAGCGTGGCAGGCAGAGAGAGAGGAGGAAGCAGGCTCCCTGCTAAGCAGAGAGCCTGATTCGGGGCTTGATCCCAAGACCCTGGAGTCATGACCTGAGCCAAAGGCAGAGGCTTAACCCACTGAGCCACCCAGGTGCCCCTGATTATTTTTTTAATGACCACGTCTTCCAGGTATTTTCCTGCCTCTCGCATCTCACTTTATCCACCTTCTCCTTTCTCTCATTCCATCCAGGCCATCCTGCTAGAAGCTGTCCCCCGGTGTGGCCTCCTGCCAACCAGCCTTCCTAAAGCCCCCACCCGCCGCTAAGCTCCTCTGCACATGGCTGGCCGCTCCGTCAGTTCAAATCACCCCATTCAACTGACATCACCACAGCTTGCAAATTCCCAAATCCCCATTAGGACTTTAGATGCGGTCGTGTTCACGGCTGGCCTACAAGTTGGGTCACCATGTCCTTACGGAGACACACCCCGCACAGTGCAGTGTCTGAAACGGCTTTCTGGTCCAGCATTTAAACACACCTGCAAGCTAGGTTTTCAGGATACTCAGGAAAACCGAGAGAGCAAGGTCTCCATACTGTCGACTCTCAAAGGTCACCAAGAACGTGGGGGCACAGATAGGGCAGGATTAAGAATCCCACTCAAAGACATTAGTGCAGTCATTGTGATTTCCCACGCTGGCGACTGGCCGCCCATTGGCTGAGCCCCATGCTACACACCTGTGTCTCTGAATGAAGTTAATTCTGTCCGAAATATCGTGCCTTCTACACGGAGGAGGTTAAGAGTATTTTTGTAACCTCCAGTTTTCTATGCTGTATAGGCCACTGCTAGCTATGGCCATTTCTAATAGGAAGGGCACCCTGGATACTCTGTACGTGTGTGTACGTTCGCATGCGGGCGCTGTATGGCGAGTGCTATGCATGGAAAGTTTGTGTCCCACCCTACCCTCCCAGAGCTCCAAATTCGTATCTTGGAACCCTAGTCTCCAACACTTCCGTATATGGAGATGGAGCCTTTGGGGGTAGTTAGGTCTAGATGAGGTGTTGAAAGTGGAGACCCCATTAGGAGAACTCAGTGTACTTACAAGAAAAGGAAGAGATTTCAGTTAGCTCTGTCTCCCCCATCTGAGAACACGGCAAGAAGGGGACTGTCTGCACGCCAGAAAGCAGGTCCTTATCAGACACTGAATCTGCCAGCACCTTGATCTTGGACTTCCTGCCTCTAGAACTGTCTGTTGGGTAGCCCACATGGTCCATGGTATTTTGCTACAGCACCTGAGCTAAGACAGCAAATGACCCACAGCCCCGCCTGACAATTCAGATTGCAGTCAGGTTAGAAAGGAGGGATACCCCTGAGAGGATGAGGAAGGCCAGAGTCCATCCCAGAGGAAGTCACCAGGCCCTAGGAATTTGCTGTGGTCACCAACAGGGCACCCTGCCACACCACACCAGAGCCTTGCCCTCATTTTCCATGGTGAGTTAGTCAGCAAGCATCCCCTGACAGCACCACCTCATTGCTCTGGGATCAGCATTTTGGGAGAAGTAGGGTCCATCCTCTCTCCCTCCCTCCCCATGGGGAGATGGCTTTTTTCCCCCCTCATCCTAAAAATTCCAGGCATACTCACAATGGTGGCGATTTGCCGAGCAATGGTTTGAATAAAGAGTTCTAAGGGAGCAAGATGGCAATGAGGAGGACAAGCTAGTCTACCAGGGCACTGAGCCCCAGGCATGCTCCTGGGGAGTGCCCCAAGGTCCCCCCAGCACAGAAGAGAAGAAAGGAAATGCACAGTAGGGGAGCTGTGTCTCAGAGGTCCTACAGCTTGACTTTGCCAGTGCCATTTGCCAGAAATATCTGAAATGAGGTAAACAAAATATTGCCTAGACAAGGCTTGTACCAAGAGGCTAGGATAAACCCTTCATTTGGTTCTACACTATTTTTCTTAAATGCCAGGTAAGGTCCAGTACAAACCCCACACCCCCGACTCGAAAACAAAGCAAAAACAAAAACAGGGAAGGATTTTTACCTTTTTTCGTGTAACTATTCACTCTAGTTTTGAAGTTAATCCATCCGGTACTAGATCTTCTAAATACACAAACAAACAAACAAAAATACCCAGAATTTTTAAATTACTCCTTAATCCCAGTAGGGCTGGCTTGCCTTTCCTCCCTTCATCTCCCCTTTGGGGGTAAACTCTCTCTTCTGTATTTACCAATGTTGCAACAGCCCTTGATTTGAGTGATTTACCCTACATGGGTTTTGGTGATGGAATCTGAGTACTCCCTGATGTCCGAGACCAGAAGTTTCTATTGTTTCTGCGGACAGTTTATCTCCCTCACTGGAAGGCCAATTGCACGAATTTTTCTGGAAAAGAGGCCAAAAGGACCTATGACATTTCCCAGACAAATCAACAGAATCCCGTACTGTGCCTTGCTGAACCAAAATGAACACATAAATCTATTTTCCCCAAACATTCTGTCACTTGCGTTATATAATTGCCTTTCATTCATCAAATCTGGGCTTTAAAGCAACACCTAATTAATTCTATAATTGGCATAGATTCTACCTTTAATGACTTCCACTATAGCAGAAAAACCAGTGATCTCTCGATTTGATTTTGAAACTACCGACGCTGGGTTTCCTCTTTCACCCGAAATTTTCAGATCTTGTTGAAAGTTGGGTGTGGTTTCATGGGGGCGGGTGGGGGGCACTGAGAGGAGCCCAGAGGGAAGGGTGGGAGGGAACTTTGAAAAGAAAACCCCTCCCCGAGTGCGTTCGTGACGCTGGAGACCCGTGTTTGGCAGCTCTCCGGGGTCTGCAGAAATGTCTTGCTGATGGGATGGGAAAGTCCTCACATTTGGAACAAAACCAGGTTTTGGAGAGTCCTTCAGAACGTAGGGGTGCTCCAGTATCCCCGCAGACGAACCGCACAGAAGAAAGCGGAGGCCCGACTCGAAGTTATGTAAAACTCAGAACAGTGTGCGCGCGGCCCGAGGAGACTCGAGTCCATCTCGTGTAGCGGTTCCCGAACCGCTAGGAGCCCTCAACCCCGGAGGACAGCAGGGCTCAGTGACTCACTGCCAGTGACTCAGTGACCCCACCCCTCTCCCCTGGGCTTTCCCCGCCGCCACCTCGAAGTTTGCGCCGTCCAAACCCAGACAGAGCCCGTTAGGTGCTTGAACGGGAACCCCCAAAACGAGAGGTTGAAAAGATTCGTCCGCCAAAGTGGGCGGTGCGCCAGGCTGCGCGGGGCCCCAGCTCTGCGTCCTGGGCGGTGCACGCCCCCACCTCGCGCTCCAATCTCGGGCACTCTTTGTTTCTTTCTCCGCGTCTTCCGACCCTCTGGATCCCTGACTCCCCCCGCTTCCTGCTTCTTGCCGGCGGGTCTCCCCACCCACACGCCCCTAGCAGACCGCAGCCCTGCAGCCGAGCGCCCCTCCCACCAGTCAGCCTCCTCCCAGAACTCTGTGGCGCGGTGCCCGCGACCCCTCTGGTCCAGCTCCGTGCAGGGTCCCCCACCACCGCGCGACCCCGCCTTTTTTAGCACCCAGTGGGGAGCAGAGCTCAGGCCCTCATCAGGAAAGCCCCCGAAAGTCCCAGCCCAACCAAAAAGTAACGGGACGGCGCCCAGTGCCGGGCTTGCAGAAGGGCGGGGAGGAAGGCTCGAGGGCGCCCCCGCCCCAACCCCCGCCCACCCTCCCCTCTCCTCGTCCCGTCCCCATTGGCTGGCGCGGTCTGCGGCTGGGATGGCAGTGGGAGGGGACCCTCTTTCCTAATGGGTTATAAAAACTGCGCCCTCGGAGGGGCCCGGTCCTCTGCCACTCTCGCTCCCGGATCGCCCGCGCCAGAGACGCAGTAGCGCTCTAATCGCCCACACCCACCGCGCCCTCGCTCGCCTGTCCGTGCCGCCGCCGCCGCCCAGCCCACCGCCACCCTTTGCAGCCATGTCCACCAGGTCTGTGTCCTCGTCCTCCTACCGCAGGATGTTCGGCGGCCCCGGCACCGGGAGCCGGCCGAGCTCCACGCGCAGCTACGTGACCACGTCCACCCGCACCTACAGCCTGGGCAGCGCGCTGCGCCCCAGCACCAGCCGAAGCCTCTACACCTCGTCCCCGGGCGGCGCGTATGTCACGCGCTCCTCCGCGGTGCGCCTGCGGAGCAGTGTGCCCGGCGTGCGCCTGCTGCAGGACTCGGTGGACTTCTCGCTGGCGGACGCCATCAACACCGAGTTCAAGAACACCCGCACCAACGAGAAAGTGGAGCTGCAGGAGCTGAATGACCGCTTCGCCAACTACATCGACAAGGTGCGCTTCCTGGAGCAGCAGAACAAGATCCTGCTGGCCGAGCTCGAGCAGCTCAAGGGCCAGGGCAAATCGCGCCTGGGGGACCTCTACGAGGAGGAGATGCGGGAGCTGCGCCGGCAGGTGGACCAGCTCACCAACGACAAGGCCCGTGTCGAAGTGGAGCGCGACAACCTGGCCGAGGACATCATGCGGCTCCGGGAGAAGTAAGTCGGCGTCCTCGCGGAGCTGCGGGAGGGAGGGAGAGGGGAACAGGGTCCCCGCGAGAAGCTGCCACGCCCTTGGGGATGTGGCTGGGGCGGTGGCGGACGGGGGACAGCGGGTGAACGGGGCTGTGGCTGCGGCGGCGCAGCCCCGCCCTGAACCCAGACCTTGCAGTTAGCATTTCCCCTGGACCCCCACTGGTTGCCCAAGAACACCCCGCTTCAGGTTACAGATTTCTTAAAACTACCAGTCTGTGCGCAGCCGAAGGCCTTTGTAAGCGATGAGCGCCATTTCCCCAAACTTTTAGAAAGTTTCCTGGCCCCTTCTGGCAGGCTGCCATCATGGGGCGGGGAGGAGGGAAGAGAGGGGGGATGTGGCGGAAGCGAGACAAAGGGATTGCAGAGGTTCCTCGGGGGCGGGGTGGCGGCGTTCGCGTAACAGGTTAGGGTGGCGACCGTGATTGCTTCTGCACGCCGCCGCCGAGGCCCCGCCAAAACTTGCGGAGCGCAGCCGCTCTAAAAGCCGCAGTCGTGGGCTGTCCGCAGAGGTGGCGCAGCAGCTCCTGTCTCGAGGCACAGCGACGTGGTGGTTGGGTGTGGCCGCCCCCGCCCCGGGCGGTTTCCCAGTTCCTTTTTGGTTAACGTGCGACTGTTTCAGGTTGCAAGAGGAGATGCTGCAGAGAGAGGAAGCCGAGAGCACCCTGCAGTCTTTCAGACAGGTTTGTATTCAGTTCCCGTGTGTAGCCACGGGACCCCACCCGATCAGCCCCGAGCAGCTCGCAGAGTTACTTACCCCACGTCTAGATAGCGCAAAACTTCCCGTCCGTGGGCTAAGCCCCCTAGTGGCAGAAAGAGCACAGATTCGAGCTTCTCCCAATGAAAACCCTTGAATGAGCGAAGCCGTTCCGTAGGACTGGAAGTCTTCAACTCTTTACTTCGTTTCGAGATGTTTTTCCAAAGAAATACTTTTTTTCCGTTTTGTTTCTGCAACATACTGACATTCTTACTCTGAACAGTTACAGTTTGATACAGATACAAGCTTGCTAAAGTCAAGTTCGCTAACTTTTACAAGGCCAGGAAAAGCACAGTGATGCCCTGTAGTTTGAAATGTAAACGTATTGGAGGATAAGAAACTTAGTTCAACTGGACTTAAGCCAGCAAGGTTTTTTTTTTTTTCTTTTTTTTTCTTTTCTGCAAGTTCCATTGTCGCATTAAAGTTATATGGAAGTATCACTAGGCAGAACTATTTGTGATCTAATAAGGGTGAAAAGGAGCCATCTGTCCCCTAGGCTGAAAGGTATTAATGGTTTCTACGGCTTCGCTATGGAATGTAGATACAGACATTCTGGCAAGTGTGGTGGCTTTGGACAGAAATAATAGGAGTCTTTGTGTTCCCAGCGAAGCTTTGCAACAGGCTACATTCTTATTGAATATGTAATGATGTAAGCTCAGCTCCAATTGGACACAAGTATTTGCTAACATCCGTTATCTAATATCTGGCCCAGACTTGTGAAGTATGTGATGGGAAAAGTTCTTAAAGCTACAGTCATACTTCACATTTTGAAAGGCCTTTCTTTATTTGGTTTCTTTATTCTTTAACACTTTCTCCTTAAATGAAGAACGAACCTAAGGCCAGAGAATGGATTTTTAAGTAAAGGAGTTTTTGCTCCAAAGTTAGATAGACTTCAAGGATTTTTAGTTTGAATTGGAATTCAAAAGCAGGAAGAGCTGTTAGTCCTGGACACTTAACTGGGATGGCTATCTAAGCTCTCAGATGAATAGTCTAGAATAACATTTTGAAGCAGAAATATATTTACCAAATTAAGCACTGCAACGTGGGCCCATTTTAGTAACTGAGCATTTATGATCATCATATCTGTAATGTTTTTTGCAGAATAGTGAGTTAATATGAAACGACTGAGTATGAATGATCTCCTCTTTAGGCATTAGGTAAAATCCCTCATATTCTTACAAGGAAGTAGAAATGTCACATGAAAAACTTTTTTGTAGAGGTTAGTAAATTACCTTCTGTGTCCCTTTTTTTAGGGCTTAATAAGCAAAAATGAATTTTTCCCAAGCCAGTTTTTTTTTTGTTTTTTGTTTTGTTTTGTTTTGTTTTTACTGTTACCACTCATTTATTCATGTTCCCATGAAGGTGAGAGAGGTCTCTCAACATTTAAGACTTCAGTGCTATAAACTATACTCCACTCCACATACAATTGCTTACAAAATAAGTATAAAAATTCTATAACATTTCCTTGAAGGGAAATAAAATCTCTGGGACATGGCAGTTTGCAAGTGATGGAAACAGAGGAGTGCCAGAGCAGCGAGAATTCTGCATATAGTTTCATTACATGGATTTTGACCAGTCATTCTGAGACTAAGTAACTGAATTTACAGTGTTAAGTGAAAAGGAGGGACACACCCTTGCAGGGTGAGATGGGAGTTTAAGAGAAAATCTACCAGATTCGGAAGCAAAGAAAATACAGTACAGAATGGTATTTCTTTTCCTTGTGTGCCTGAACTGCATCTTTGCCAGCATACGTCTTGAATTAAGAGTATAAATCTAGAGATAAATCTAGATAAATCTAGAGATATTAGATAACGGATGTTAGCAAATACTTGTGTCCAATTAGAGCTGAGCTTACATCATTACATATTCAATAAGAATGTAGCCTGTTGCAAAGCGTACGTAGATAACTACGTACTAGCTTTGCACTCTAAAGATACGGCTCCACGCCCAGCTCAGATACAAAAGAGCTCAGATACACACTGAAACTTTTGAAGCAAACAAACTTCTGTTTTACGTGTACTTGAGTATACACAAAATGAAATCTGGTCAACCCTATTATGTCATGTTATTTCATGACATTTCTAAAAGAAAGATACCTTAAAAATGGTGACACTGATTTTTCTAGTTTAAAAAAAATAAATCAGGGCAAGACAAATACCTTATGATTTCACTCATGTGGAATTTAAACAGATGCACAAAGAAAAAGACAACCCAAAAAACAGAGTCTTAGCCACAGAGAACAAACTGAGGGTCACCAGAGGGGAGGTGGGTGGGGGATGGGTGAAATAGGAGACGGGGATTAAGAACACATTCACTTTGATGGGCACTGAGTAATGGACAGTGTTGCTGAATCACTATATCGTACACCCGAAACGAATACAACACTTTGTTTTACTGGAATTGAAATTTAAAAAATAATGAAAAACTTCACTAATGTAACAGAGATGTAGTGATGACTGATTGCAGTTTAACATTTATTTATATTTAAATTGCTTATTAGACACCCAAATACAATACAGTGGGTTACAATTCAAATTTATTAATGAAAAGAAGAAAGTATATTATCATACTGGGTGATTTATAGACTTAATTGAACGGTCATAAAAGTTGTCAACAGCCTTTTCCCAGTGAAGAGCCTAAGCTCATATGGTTCATTTAAAATGAATAAATGAGATAAGGCGTTGACTTCGGCATCCTCCCATCTGCCCTTCTCTCCTTTCAAACCAGGATGTTGACAATGCTTCTTTGGCACGACTTGACCTTGAGCGCAAAGTGGAATCCTTGCAGGAAGAGATTGCCTTTTTGAAGAAACTCCATGAGGAGGCAAGTGAAGCCACGTTTCGTGGATGAATGTGGGTGAAGTTGCCTCCATCCTGGGCATGGCTGACCTTCTGTCTGTCCTTTTCTGCAGGAAATCCAGGAGCTGCAGGCCCAGATTCAGGACCAGCATGTCCAGATCGATATGGATGTTTCCAAGCCTGACCTCACGGCTGCCCTGCGAGATGTCCGCCAGCAGTATGAAAGCGTGGCTGCAAAGAACCTTCAGGAGGCTGAGGAATGGTACAAGTCCAAGGTACGAAAGCAGTCCGTGTGACTGGAACAAAAGAAGAGCATTTTGTTCTGGAAACACTTTGTACCTGCTTGTGATCCCTGCATACCCGTAGCTCTAGTCAGAAAGTTGGCTTGAACGTCTTAAACTTGGTGTTCAAGGCTGCTGTTGCTGCAGCCTCCCTGTCACACCTTCTTTCCAATCCCTTCTGAACCCTAGTTCAGAGGAATTCCATCAACACCACGCCTGTGACCCTCAGCCTTCTTGAATGAGAGTAACACATCAAATTTCTACTCAAAAAATATCAACATCCGCATTCCGCCGCTCTCCCTTTGCTGTTAGACCAGAAATGTAGACATAGTCTGGAAGACGTGGAGATTTGAACTTAAAAATACAAAATTTGGTTTAGATTATGTGCTATTTGTTGGTTTGCTTGCCATCTGGAAGTTTTCCCATTTTTCCAGGCAGTGGAGAATGTTAGAGGATCGGTGACCAAGTCACAGGGGTGGTCCACAATTTGTCCTCTCTTTCTCACAGTTTGCTGACCTCTCTGAGGCTGCTAACCGGAACAATGATGCCCTGCGCCAGGCAAAGCAGGAGTCAAATGAGTACAGGAGACAGGTGCAGTCCCTCACCTGCGAAGTGGACGCCCTCAAAGGGACTGTGAGTATGAGACCCCACTGACGGGGGGGACGTAACCCGCTTGCATCATTCACATGACCCAAGCTAATGGTGCTTTGTGAACAAAACTTCTGTTGAAGACAAATTTATGTTTTAATCCCAAGAAAATGAGTTGTCAGGACGGGTTCAGAGAGCCCTCTGAGGTGTGATGGTTTTAGCTGACACCTGTACTCTGGCTTCTAACACTTGATGCTTGGATCCTTCCCCTGAAACTGGAGTGCTCCCCATCTTTGCCACTAGGGGAACGGATCGCAATCGGTCCGTTAAGTGGTTCTGGGAATTGCTGGGGGTTTCCTGGGAAGTAACGTCGGAAACCTCTCTTCCTCCTGCAGAATGAGTCTCTGGAACGCCAGATGCGTGAAATGGAGGATAACTTCGCCGTCGAAGCTGCTAACTACCAAGACACTATTGGCCGCCTGCAGGATGAGATTCAGAACATGAAGGAAGAAATGGCCCGTCACCTTCGGGAATACCAGGACCTGCTGAATGTCAAGATGGCTCTCGACATTGAGATTGCCACCTACAGGAAGCTGCTGGAAGGCGAGGAGAGCAGGTGTGGTACAGGGGCTTCTGCACATGAATTAAGAGCTGCCCTTTGTTAGGAATTACGCCCCTCACTTTACCTACGTGCGTTACCTCTTCATCTTTAGAACATTTCTTCAAGGTAGATGCTGACCACTTTTTATAGCTATGGAATCTTAGGTTTGGGAGTTTTAGTAACTTGTCCTAGTCAGCGTTAATCATGGTGGAGCTGGGATTTGAACTCACAACTCTGGGAGCGGCAACGCTTTTCCCACTCTTAAGCACTCAGAGAAAACGCTCAAGAGATTTTAAATGTGCTAATGAGACCAGTCCTAGATAGATAATTCTGAGGCATATCCCTCCCTTAATGAGCTCCAAGAATACATTCTCTTATTTGATGAAAACAAGAAGTTGAATAAATTCATCCCTTACTGTTCTCGTTTTCCAAAAATTTTACTGTTTTTCTTTATCCCTTTACAGGATTGCTCTGCCTCTTCCAAACTTTTCTTCCCTGAACCTGAGGGGTAAGCATTTGATCTCCCCTTACGAAAAATTATAGCAGCTCATCACCAGTCCATTTATGATGAAGCCCTGATCTGTTAAATGATTTTTGAAAATGCCATACAAGATAAACTCCTCTAAAACATTCATAATTTTTAGACCCATGTACTGTCTTAAAATCTGTGTTCCCAACTAAATTTCAGCTCCATTGGACTTCAGCCTTTGGAGTATACATTGAAATAGTCTATCCAGGAAGCTACTGGGTTACCAGGGCCCAGGCTTTCAAACAGGTCTTGAGTCTTGAGAAATGTTTTGGGAGGAGCACTTTAGGGGTGTGAACAACGATCATAATTCCTTGGACAAAACAGTTAACTTGTCTTTTTAAAATTTCACCTTTGCTAATTTTGGGAATTTTGTTCTCTCTTCAGAAACCAATCTGGATTCCCTCCCTCTGGTCGATACTCACTCAAAAAGGACACTTCTGATCAAGACGGTTGAGACTAGAGATGGACAGGTTGGTATCTTTCAGTCAAAATGCATCCTGTCAGGCAGACATCGATAGCTTCGTGAATCGTTAAGTCTCTGTCTCAGATAACACCTGGCTAATTGGGTGGGTTTCGGTTTCACTCATGACCCCTCAAAAGAGAATAGGCCTCTTCTCCTGGCAGGGCACACAGCCAACTGTTTGGCTCCTGAATTTGAAGGTGAGATAGCGATCTTCCTGTCCAAAATCAGTTTTGTTTTGTTTTTTTTTTCTGTGCTCCTTAATTTTAGATCGAAGCACAGCTTTAAGTTCCTTCCTAGACTCCCTCAGTATCAGGAATGTTTTAGTCCTGGACGTTCGTCCTTCTGTGCTGACGGACACCTGAACACTCTTAGGTCTTTGACATAGCGCAAGAACATGCCAGATAATCACTTTTCTTGTTACTTCTCTATGCCAGGAAAGAAATGGCCAAAAGCTGTTGTAATCTTCATAGAATCTCCTCTTGCACATACATGTAAAATGTACTTGGCTATATATTTTAGTCTGTTTTCATTGCTCTTAAACTTGGCTGCATGGGATTATTATAGCGTCCTCCATACTCCGTTTTCAATGTTCCTTTTTTTAAGCGCTAACATTCCATAAGATACTACTTTCGCGTGTAGATGAAAAGCATGGTACACACTTACCTGTCCCTCCTAGCTGTGACCTTGGCCTTGCACCACCAATATAACCTGCCAATTTTCACCTTCAGTGACACCTACTGAGGAAGATTTTCCTTTGTCACGCTTAATGGGGTAATTGAATCTTCAGCAGGCATTCTGTTTGATTCGGATTTTTTTTGTTACCAGGTTATCAATGAAACTTCTCAGCATCACGATGACCTTGAGTAAAGATGGCACAGAATCGGTGCAGCAGTCACTACCAGCAAGAATAAAAACAGAAATCCGTGTCTTAAAGAAACAGCTTTCAAGTGCCTTTCTGCAGTTTTTCAGGAGCGCAAGATAGATTTGGAATAGGAATAACCTCTAGTTCTTAAGAACCAACACTCTTAAAAGATTTAGGAAAAAGTTTACAACATAATCTAGTTTACCAAGAAAACTTGTGCTAGAATACTTTTTAAGAAGTATTTTTGAATACCATTAAAACTGCTTTTTTTCCAACAAGTATCTGACCAACTTGTTTCTGCTTCAATAAATCTTTGGAAAACTCTGTTGGTGTGTTACTTGATACTGTCAAAATAGTTCTCTAGATATAATGAGAATATATGTGTCAGTGAATTTTTTTTTTTTTTTTTTGGTCCTACTGGTGAGGGTACCAAGTTTAGGTTAACTGGATAAATTGAACTTATTTCGCTTGCGATACCACTGTTAACTTTGGTCATTATAAGTAAGACTTTGCTTTTCAGTGAAGTTATTGAAGTTTACAAACAGATGACCTATAATAAAAGAACTTGTTCAAAGATGGTAGGTCTTTTAGTTCAGCTGGGGCCATACCTGTGTGTGATTTCAATTCTAACAAAAAGACTTTCTAAAATTAGAGACTTTGGCTAAAGGGAGCTTCTGGATGCACTTGGAGCAGGTAGAGTAAGTCAGACTCCACTGTGGGAGTTAAAACATGGGGCAAGGTCAGGGTAGAGGGCTGCGGTGTCTCATTAGCAAGATGGAGAGAAGGGACAGGTCCATCAAGGTTAGCAAACTTGGAGCTCGGAATGAGTGATAAAGTCGGGAAAAGCTTCAGGTCTCTGGAGGATGGATAGAGTTGAGATGGGGGGCGGGTAGGATATTGCTCTGAGGCCTGGATCCTAATGGTTGGTAGTGTGTGTGTGCAGAGGGAAACTCCTTTGGGCAAAATCCCCAGACATCTTGATGTCCCAATTTCCTATATAACTATTATCCCCTCTCCTCTGGAAGGATGTGGTAGCCATTTGCTGGCATATTTAGGTGCTTGCCTCTGCCTCTTGAGTTGCTGAAGGGAGTAGTAGGTAGTTAAGGCAAAGCCCACCTAAGTGCCAGACACTCAGTGCTAAGTAACTTGGGCTGCGATTTTCATCATTCCTGTTGCGGGGGCGGTGCCGGAGTGAAGAAAGGACTGGCTGCAGAAGTGACCGCTAGCTGGGGTGACTAGTCCTAGTTTGCCTGGGATGGTCTTGTTCTTCAAACATTACTTAGTTATAGTGCCCCCTTCAGGCTCATAATTGAACTTGTTTGGACAAGAGATTCTATCTGGTCATCCTGTCCTCAGTATAATCTTACAGGAAAGGGTGTTTGTCCTCAGAGCCCTTGAGAGTACCTGCCCTCCCCCCCCCGTCCCCAGCCCCCATATTTGAACAACTGGTGTGTTAGATGGTGCAATCAGCATTACTGCAGCAAACATCCAAGACTCGGGGCCCTATAGACATTTTCTATTTGATTTTTGGTTTTGTTTTCGTTCCGTCAGCCATTTCTAGCACCATCCCCACCAACACTATTTTTCCCGCCTCCTCCACCATTTCTACCCCACCTCTGGCTCAGGATTATTATTTCAAACATGTGACCTTTTATTATTTAAAAAAAAAAAATCAAGGGGTTCCTGGGTGGCTCAGTGGGTTAAAGCCTCTGCCTTCCATTCAGGTCATGATCCCAGGGTCCTGGGATTGAGCCGAGCATTGGGCTCTCTGCTCAGCGGGGAGCCTGTTTCCTCCCCCCCACCCCCGCCTGCCTCTCTGCCTACTTGTGATCTCTCTCAAATAAATAAATAAAATCTTAAAAAAAAAAAATCAAGCTATAGTTTTTTTCCAGGAGGAAAGGAACCAGGATAACAAGGAGTTCTGCCCCTATACTTTCAGTCTGGTGGGCTCCCCAACCTTCAAAGTCCCTTACAGCTTTTTCTAAAATCACCTCCCTGCAAATGACAAAGATGAGCCAGCCTCCCTTATCCGTGACTGTCAGAAATTAGCCCTTCCTGAAAAGCCTTGTAGGGGCTCATCTCACAGGAATTTAAAATCTCTTTTAAGTCTTTCTTTAATTTTTATCTTTAATTATACTTCTAGCATTTTCCTTATCTTCCACTTTGAAAAAACTAATAAAAAGAAACTATGTTCTCACCACCTATGGTGAAACAAAGATGAACACTTGGTTCTTTTATATATAACATTAATCCAAGACTAAAGGAGATTTAAAAAAAAAAAAGTGGGAGGCAGAGTGAAGGAAATGATGACATAAAGTGATGGCTGAAAAAGGGACCAGGGGGACTGTGAACTCCAGAGAAATAATGTGAAAATTGAGTCCAGCTCAGTTTTCTCACAGTAGGGACAGATGGAGGAGGTAGCTGGGAATGAGACAAATGTTTGACTTAGTCATACCTGATGGAGGATTCACTTCCCATGACCAGCCTCTGACAAAGGCACTAGGACAACGAACTCTTTCTTTCTAGGTTGTGAGGCAGAGGGGTGATAGTTGGGGGAGAAAGGGCGGCAGGGAAGGGGACGTAGGAGGACACGAGCTTCTCCTCTTGTTTTCCTGAAGAAAGCAAGGGAAAAACAAACACTATGACTGCAAGAAGGCTTTCTCCCCCACCTGCCGGTCTTCAGCTAAATGAAGGGTCTGTATCAATCTCTTGCGGCGGCCATAACAAAACACCACAGCCTGGGCTTAAACAACTGAAACGTTATTGCCTCACCGTTCTCAGGCTGGAAGTCCCAGATCAAGGTGTTGGCAAGGCTGGTTTGTTCTGAGGCTCCCCTCTTGAACTAAACTCTTCTTACACGTAACAAGTCACACTGAAATAGGACCACCCATATGACCTCATTTCATCTTAATTACCTCTTGAAAGACCTTATCTCCACATACAGTAACGTTCTGAGGTACTAAGGGTTAGGATTTGTATGACTATGGGGCTATGGGGGAGGATACACAATTCAGCCCCTAACAGGGTCACCGTTAAACGTTTGAAGAACATTCTTCTTGTCTGTATTTGAAAGAAGTCTGTGACAGAGATTTGGAAAAGGGTGTAAGTTTGCAAAGTCACCGATGGTTAATATACTACTGAAAGCTTTGTGGCCGTTTGTGACTATTGAACTTCTCCCCTTTTTTTAACCCCCCTCTCAAGGATGAGAGCAGTTTCAGGTAAATCCTCCAGAGACTTCCTACAAACGGCTATCATGGAAGGCAAGTACTTCTTCTAGGGCCCAATAGGAGGCGAGAAGGCAGCTGCTGAAGGCCGTTGGGAGGGCCAACAGAACTACCAAATAGTCTTTCCTCAGATGAAGATTTTCCAAAATCCAGGACCAGTATAAAGCTATATTCTTTTATAAAGTTATATTCTTTTATAAAGCTATATTATATATTATATAAAGCTATATCTTTCATAAAGCTATATTCTTTTAAAAAATTCAACTTTCCCCTGTGTATCAAGCACTATGTTGAGCGTCAGCTATACCAAGTCAGCTTCCTTACTGAGTTAAGAGCCCACCAGCCTAGGGAAGAAGCACAGTGCTATGGACTAAACATTACCACCACCCCCCAATTTCATAGGTTGAAATCCTAACCCCCAGTGTGATGGTGTTAGAGGGTGGGGCCTTTGTAAGGTAATTAATGAATTAATTTGGGGAACTAGAGCCCTCATGGATGGGATTACTGCCCTTAAGAAAAGACACAAGAGAGCTTGCTTTCCCTCTGCTCTGCTTTTTGCTCTGTGAGACAGTGTGTGAGGCTGATTTCTACAAACCTGGAAGAGGGCTCTCACCAGACACTGGATCTGTTGTCACCTTCATCTTGGACTTCCCAGCCTCTAGAATTGTGAGAAGCACATTCTGTGGTATTCTGTTATAGCAACTGACTGACTAAGACAAACAGGCGATGCTGTGTACAGGAGTTGGATGCACTTTACTTCACAAATGTTGCAAAATAGCTGTATGGGTCACTTCAGTTCAGTTCAGCTCTCTTCAGCTGGAGTCAACATGGAGAAGGATCGGGTTCTGTCTTTGGAGTTCAGACTGTGGATCCTAATCCTGATGCCAGTCATAATGCAGTATGGGCCTCTGTCTCTCCAGAAGATGAAATTTTTCATATCTTCTCTTTTACCTTCTTGGTCATATGAATTGTAGTGAGATATATATATATATATTTATTTAAAGGTCCTTGTCTGCTAATGTCAAGATGTGAATCACATGTGAATTTGTTTATATGGTCTGTTTTCTCTCTTGGTTTTCAATTAATTGGTCCTGTCTTCAGTATGCCTCATAATTTTTTTTCTGGATTCTGAAAAATTTTAAATGAATACTTGTTTAGGCTCTGGACAGCATTTTCTTCCTCTAAAGAGGAAGAAAGGTTTTCTTTCCTTTTTTTTTTTTTTAAGATTTATTTATTTATTTGAGAAAGAGAGGGAGCACAACCAGGAGGGGCAGAGGAAGAGGGAGAACGAATCTCAAGCAGACTCCATGCTGAGCATGGAGCCTGATGGGGGATTCAATCCTAGGACCCTGAGATCATGACCTGAGCTGAAACCAACAGTCAGAGTTGGATGCTTAACCAACTGGGCCACCCAGGCACCCCATGTTTTCTTCTTGCAGACAAATAGAGTACAGACAAATAGATCACCTTGATTTGGCAAGGATTAATTTTAGCCTTTGTGAGGACTGGTCTATTTCAACTTCATTATCTTAATACTATTGTTACTTCTCAGTTGTGTCCCTTAGCCCTAGGGTGAGAGACATTTCTGTGTCCCAGCTGTGTCAGAAACTGCATCTACGAAAGCCCCTCCAAACTGACAAAGCTTAAACTCTAGCCTCTGCTTCTCTAGTACTATACAGGTGCTGACATCTCTGCTTAATTTTCAGCTTCCTGCTGTTCCTTCTAGGTTTCTCAGTGTCTTGCCCTAAACAAGCAGCATATGAGATGGCCAAGAACTAGAAAGCGTCTCTGTCCCCTTAATCCAATGGGAATACCATTCTGTGTGTGAGTTCTCTCCCTCATTTGGAAATTACCCGCTTGGGAAAAATTAGGTGAGTGTGGGTTTTACCTTGGATACTTTCTTTCCCTTAAGGAGTAGAGCCCTCAATCTCAACTGTGTTGGTTGCTTTCAAATACACTCAGACAGGTGTGTGTGTGTGTGTGAGTGTGTGTGTGTGTGTGTGTGTGTGTGTGTGTGTGTGTGTGTGTGCGTGTGTGTTATTCCAGCTATTATACTTTTTTCCATGGAGGGGAGAGAGATATTCAAATTATCTTGTGAAACATGCAGTCACAAAACTCAGCAGCTTAAACCAACAGTATATAGTTTTCTAGATCGACTCAGCTCAGCTAGGGAGAGTTTACTTGGGATCACTTATGCAATTACAGACAGTTGGTCCCTAACGCTGGGTCATCTGGTGGCTCAACTGGATAGGACATATAGGATGACATTTCATTATTATGCCTCTTGCCTCAATGCTCCTTGGTTTCTTTTCCTATCCACATAGTGTCTCAGAATCCAAGGCTTAGGTTTCTCACAGCATGGTAGCTGGACAGTTTTATTCCTTACAGTGTGACTAACTGCTACGAGGCAGGAAAGAGAAATGTCCAGGTTTGATAAGGGCTGTGTCTAGAAATAACACAGCATAATTTCCACTATAACCCATCAGTCAAGTAAGTCACAGAAACTGCCCAAATTCAAGGGTGGGGAAACAGAATCTACCTTTTGGTGTGAGAGTGGCAAGGTCACAATACAGAGGAACATGTGGAATGAGAGATAGTGTTGTGGCCATCTTTGGAAAATATCATCTTCCATGTAAGTCAGCTACTCTGTTGGGGTTTCAACAGGCAGTCACAATCAAAATGAGCTCAAAAAGATAAAGAAAACTTGAGGTTTCTCTTGAAAGAAAATATTGAAAACAGATTATCCTAATAATTGAGTTCCACCAAACATTTAAAGTACAAATCTCAAAGCATCACAAACACTTCAAAATCATAAAGATGAAGGAACATTTGTTAACTAATTGTATAAAGACAGCATAACCTCAATTTTAAAATGAGACAAAGACCCAAAATAGGACATGATATAGATGCAAATGTCCTAATGAAACATCAACAAACCAAATTACGTTGGTTAAGGTTCTTTGAAAAGTCAAAGTGGGATGGAGTGTACAAGAGATACATAGCGTGAGACAAATGGAAAGACACAGGAGTGGAGACGTGACTGCCATTTGACCCAGGAGCTGAACCCCAGCAACCAGAGACTCCTCATTTCCTCCCCTGTCCTTGTAATGTGCATTCTGTGTTCCCTACCCCCAGAAACTGCCTCTAGAGCAGAGCCTTAAGAAAAGTGATGCGGTATTGAGGCTCTCTGCCAATATACCCAGTTAAGACTACATAGACATTTAAAATGTGAGAGGAGAAATGGAGATCTACTCATCCTGTGACCAAGATAATCCTCATCTATAAGTTCCCTTGCTTATTAAAACTGCCATCTACCAACCTACCAACCAGCCTCTTTCTTTGATCTCGCCCTGCCTGCCCTATGGGTGCTGGTTTCAGATTTCACTCAGGCAGCCTGTGAGAACATTGCAAAGTGGTGTAACGGGCCAAGCCACCAGTGGATTCCCATAGCTTTCTCTGAAGGCTTTTTGTAATATGGACCCAGTATTTTCTTTCTGGCCACCTTCTCACTGACATTGAAGTAGTGTGTGCCTTCTTGAGAGAAGAGATGATGAGTGAATGGTCTTGATGTCCCTTTATGTCTCACTGAAGGCAATTCCATACCTAGTTGTTCAACATCTATGAACAAAATTAATTTTATATAAATACATAGTCTGACATTAACTCCAGAAAGCCTACATCATGTCTGACAGTCTCAAAAACCTTTCTCTTCCTAGTCACTGTCTATTTATCCATAGCACAACAAATCCCATCTTTTAGTTCCAATTAAATATGGATAATAGAAACTACCTCCGTATAATCTCCTATGTGTAGGGTTATGGGCGCAGTCAGATAATTGAAGGTTCTCCTCACCACCACCAGATAAACTCTCTTCTCCTGTGTGATTCACTGATCATAAACTAGTTTACTGCAAGAAATAAAAATGGATATGTGGAAGCTATCTCCAGGTGGCAGATAGGATGAACTACGCATGAAACAACGCAATCAGCTCCAGGCAGAATACATTTCAAAATGTTTCTCCCTATGGGGTTTGACAGAAACAGGCAATTTTTGTTTCCCTTGCCATGTGCTTCAGCAAATCATCCTGGATGTTCTGAGTAGTGACCTTTCAAGTCCACGAGTTACCATTTGAGCTCTTTTGCTTCAAACTGACAGAGCAATGCTAAAGCAGAATGTCATCTGTGAAGTTCCAGGCTTGTCTATTCAAGAATTGGATTCACTCAGTCCTGTGCTGGCACTCAGTACCATGGAGTAAGGATATTTTTTTGGCTTGACCAGAAAGTCCTCTTGACCATAATGTGTTGATGAGATTTTATGGTTTCCACTAAAATCAATAAATAACAAGTGAGGTTTTGTTAGGGGGAGAGCCATTTAAAATGGTTGACCAGAAAAACTACAAAGTCACTGTTCCAAAGCAAATCTGTGTTCACATGATTTGGCTAGTGGGTCTTCTTTGAAATAGACCTCTGTGAATAAAGATTGGGTTCATAAAATTGGAGTCTACCATAATGATGCAAAGTTGAATTTCAAATAAGGGCAAAGCTTGAGAAGATGAAGTATAGCATTCAACCATCTGCCCAGGGGAGAGAGAGGCATGCATTTTAAGGAAAGAGGATCCCCAAAGTTAACACACAGCCTAGGGGCAGTCAGGCTTTCTTGATGTACTAATCAGATTCAGCAAAAGCTAGACTGTCTTTGGGAAAGGTATCCATGCAGTTGGGTCCACGTGTACCCTCCAAGCTGTCATTGTGGCTGCTCCGTTAATA
Organism: Lutra lutra; assembly: GCF_902655055.1. Lineage (NCBI taxonomy): Eukaryota > Metazoa > Chordata > Mammalia > Carnivora > Mustelidae > Lutra > Lutra lutra. The sequence continues at coordinate 22,565,796 of NC_062285.1, read as the reverse complement.
CATTGTTCCAGTCCCAGCGTAGTCAGTAACCATGGCTGGCTAATGTCAACTGTGCTGAGTCATATTGTCTGTTCAGTTCTTCAGTGTCTCTTTTGTGGTGAGATGCATTTTGGTAGGCATTAATATGGGCTACAAAAATCGTCACACCTTCCCACCCCTTGTTGGGTCTAATTGTCCAAACCTTTTTTTTCTAAGCCCTTGGCCGGCCTGCTAGGTAATTGGTCTCAGTCTCTAGAGTCAGTGTGTTTAGGTCTGAACACTGGCTCAGCATGAAAACTGACTTGATTGGGTGGTTGCCTTCTGCTCCTCCATCTTTGCCTCCCTCAGGTTATAAAAATTAAGAAGTACCCTGTTGGCTATTTTCCCTATAAGGAAGCCCGGGTCTACTAGCCATTTCCAAAACTTCCTGTGGGTCAAGCCATTTTGCTTGTCCTTCCAGCTTTGCCACTCATTATGGTAACTGGGGCTCCTTGGCTTCTAATGGTTAAGAGACCCCTCATGGCCCCATCCTTTTTTAAACACCCCATAACAAAGCCAGCTCTGTGTCTGTCTCACCTACCATCAGTCCTGGACTGCAGAATTCATCTTACCACCTGTTTTCCCTGACTATTTCTGCTCCCAATGGTGTGATCCTCTGTTTTGTTCCTTAAATTCCACATATCAGTGAGATCATATGATCATTGTCCTTCTCTGACTGACTTATTTCACTTAGCGTAATACCCTCTAGTTCCACCCACGTCATTGCAAATGGCAAGCTTTCATTTTCTAATGGCTGAGTAGTATTCCCTTGTGTATATACACCACATCTTCGTTATCCATTCATCGATGGACATCCAGGCTCTTTCCATAGTTTGACTGTTGTGGACATGACTGCATAATGGGTTCCCTTGAAGGGAGTTCTGAACCCCATGGTCACCTCACTCAGGACAACACAACAGTTCTTGTCAAAGAAGAACGTTTCTTTAGGTATAGCAGAATCTGTAGAGATTCTTCTGAATCCCCCAGGAGAAGAAAATATTCCATGTTGAGCTTGAGTAGTGTCTGCTACTTTTTCATTCTCTTGTTTTCTCAGACTGGGCCCTGACTGTATCTGTGTTTGAGAGAAGAAATCCAATACTTACCTACCCATCTCATGACAGCCTCTCTTAAGCCACATGGAAACTCTCCTATAGTCTTGAAGTAACCATTTTCCTTTAATACCACCTTCTTGAAGAGAATTCCCATGACTTTTTCCTTTACTTCATTTTTCTCCAACATACTTATCCCTGTCTGTATAATGTTATTACATACTTGAGTGTTTGTTTACTTGCTCATTTTTCTATGTCTCCTCTTAGAATATAAAGTCAATGACAGGTGGGACCTCCGTTGCCTTGTTCACTGCTGTATCTTCAGTGTTTAGCACACATGTGCCCGAATACACACAGTATGTGCTTAATATATGATTATTGAATAAGTACATCAATTATTAGGCAGATCAGCCTCCCCCACACATAGCTAAAATCAGCCCCTAGAGGAGGGGACGAGGACAGAGAAAAGATGTTTTTGTGGTTCCATTATGGATACCTCAGAAGGATCCTATAAATCGAGCATGACAATGCCTATTTTGCAGATAAGTAAACTGAGGTTTGTAGACATACTATTCCCAGAGCCACCCAGCTGATAAATGGTGAAACTGAAATTTGAATCCCGGCCTAAAGTGGATGCTCTCAACCACTAGAGGATGCTAATAAGAACAACAAAACCCCCAAACCTAACTTCTAAATGATGATGAGTTCTGACAAACAATAAACTAGCTCCGTCTCCAGACTTCTTGAGCGGGGATGACTCTCGCCATCAATCTACATAATTGCTAAATTACAAAACAGGCATCGTGAATAGCCCTAAAGCGCTTTTAAATTTTCCAACTAACAACTGCTTACATCCTCTCCCGCAAAGTGAAGTAAAACTGTTTGCTAATCAGGCCTCAGGAGGGCTCAACCGTTCCACACAGAATATCAGAAATCTAGAGAACCATTAAGTCATTACCTAGTGCCAAATTGAATGCTACAGCATATTTTTCTGGGATTTTAACCTGTCTAGCATCTAATGACTCAGAAAGTGTGTCTCTTATTTAATCCCTCTCAAGATTTGTTTCTCACGAAGAAGCTACTAATGGTCTCCCTCGTCAGGGAAGTTAGTCCCTTCAGATACCTGTCAAAGAATTTTATGTAGTTAAGCTAAAGCAATGGAAAAAAAAAAAAGGAGAAGGTAGTGGAAGGATTCTGGAAAGCAAACAAGAAAAAGCTCTCAGCTGGGAAGAGCCTAATTGTTATTAGCACCTCCACTGCCGGTGGGGACATGAAAAAGCCACACAAATCAAACACCGGAGTCCAAAATCAAATTCGCGTCAACTTAAATCCTAGTCTGCCATTAACCTGATAAATAATTCAGATTTCTTACATATATAAAGCTCTGAAACGGGCTCCAGAAAACATTTGCATATAAAATATTATTTGAGAAATAAATAAAGCCTTGGTAGAGGGCTGTGATCTTACTCAACCAACTCTGATAAAAGTGCCCAAAGCAACTGTCTGTCCTCCAGATCTGAGTCACTTTCTTCAAAGGGCAATTCTTTTTGGATTGGCGTTTAGCCGAGTGGTAGCTGCTAAATTCCTGATGAGCGGCGTTGGCTTGATTTACCAGCCAAGGTCTCGATGAAATCTGGCTTTAGTATCCTGGAATGTCTTTTCCCAACCCCCACACAGCTAGATCTCCTCGAGAGAAAATCCTCTGAATCTTTCTCATAAAAGTTTGTGTGTGTGTGTGTGTGAGAGAGAGAGAGAGAGAGAGACAGAGACAGAGAGAGAAAAAGAGATACAGAAGATTGCTTTGGGGTCATTAACATCCTTGAAGATACCTGTCCAAGGAGATTCCTCCAACCAAGTGAAATGTAGAAGAAACCTCTGTCCATTCTTCAGACAACTGACCGCCTGACAGAATGGTGAGGCAAAACCCCAGAGGTCACTGAGGTGTCCAAAGAAATACTGACATCTACTGGTAGGTCTGGAAGTCACAGGACTTTTCCAAGGGCCATATTAAACTGTATGGAATTGGAAGGATTAAAATCTGACAGACATGGGCGCCTGCGTGGCTCAGTGGGTTAAAACCTCTGCCTTTGGCTCAGGTCATGATCTCAGGGTCCTGGGATCGAGGCCCGCATTGGGCTCTCTGCTCAGTAGGGATCCTGCTTCCCCCTCTCTCTCTGCCTGCCTCTCTGCCTACTTGTGATTTCTGTCTGTCGAAAAAAAAAAAAAAATCTGACAGACACAACTCAGAACTGTTTAAAAGAAGAAATGAATTTCTCATGATCGTGAAGATTATTTTTGAACATTTCTATTATATATTATAGTCCTTTGGAGGCAAGATAGAGAACTAATCATTGACTAAATCCCCACACCTGAGACATTTAGCCAGCGAGCAGTCAAGACGAGAGTAAAATAAACCAAGTTACTTTCTAACTTTTTGTGACCCCAAAACATACCTCTTAAAAACAGTGCTTTAAAAGGCAGCAGGAACGACGGGCAGTGGTACTGCTTCATCGAAAGATCGACCTGTGTGTTTCAATCTGGAAACCTCCATCTGGCTTTGTAATTTCTACTGAATTATTTAATCTGTCTAAATCTCAGTCTTCTCAACTAAAAAAGAGGATTCAGGGTACATTCCCCCAAATGGTAGTTTGAGGCGATTAACACAAAATGCTTCGCTCACATTAAATACTCCATGGAGTTGTTACCATATTTAAAACACAGGGAAGAAAATGGGACCATTTGGTTCTTGATGACCAAGCTATGATTTAGGAGAGTGCCTCCCAAGCTTTACTTTGCCCACAGATCACCAGGGAATACTGTAAAATGAAGGTTCTGTTGCAGTCAGCCAAGGATGGGTCTTACCTCTGGCATTTCTAGAAAGTTCCCTGGTGAAGCCGCTGCTCCTGAGGGACCAAGACCAGGAGCGAAGAGGTATGGGTCCACTGCCCTCTGGTGGTCGGGAGTGTGGCGATGGCTTTGATCTGCAGCCTTCCGCTCTGAAGGAATTTTTTCAAGAGGGTCAATGGCTCTGAGAATTTCAGTCATCCCAGTACGTGGATGAAGAGAGCACAGGAAAGCTCTGAGCAAGGATGAATCTGTCAAGAAATGGAAAACCCATTTCTCATGCCTTTCCAGTTTATGGATTCACCTTCTTTTTAGAGGGATGAGGTATTTGGGTTCTGCACCAAAACGACCCCCATCAGAAGGGTTCAGGGAATTAAAGCCCAGCACTGAGTTTGCTCTGTTACAGATCTAGCCTTTTGGCAAGCTCTGGCAACGGGGAGCAATTAAGGTCATGGGCTTTGGAGTCATAGGTGCGTGTGCATCTTAGCTTTGCCCCCACCCCCCACCCCACCCTGGCTCCGCACCATCAGCAAGGTCTGGGGCCAGTTCCTTAACTTGTCAAGGCCTTAGAGTTCTTGGACTCTACCTGGAAAGCTAATCAAGATAACACGAAGAATGCCTTCGCACATATACTGCTCAATAAATGATAGTATTATTACTGATTATTGTTCTCATGACAAAACAGCCCAGCTCCTGTTTCCTTTGTCTTTTTGTTTGTTTGTTTGTTTGTTGTTTGTTTTTTTAATCTAGTGCTTCCCCTTGGGGGAAAGGTGTTTTAGAACAGTCAGTGGGACATCACAGAATCCGGTTTTGGAGGAAGCAAGATGTGAGTTCAAATCCTGATTCTGTCACTATATGGGATCACTCAGGGCGAAGTTCTATAGCATCTCTGGGCTTCCGGGTCCACCGGCAAACTAGAGGAATGATAACTTACTCCGCAGTGTGCAACCTCACATTGAATGACTGTGACTTGATCAGCATGACCAACAGATAAAGGTATTGTTTGTGGGTTCAGAACATAGGGGTTCAATTCCTGACACTGCTACTTCCTCGGGGGTGATGCTGGGCAAACCACAATTTCCCAGAACCTCATTTGAACTATAAAAAGGCAGTTTTGAACTAGATCATATCCAAGAGTATTCTTTTGTTTTAATTGGGCGTAAGACTGGTGGTCACTGCCAGAGGAAAAGAGAGAAGATGAATTGTGAGAATATATTATAGTTCCTGTTATAGATATGCTTGCCCTTGAATGTTGGCGGTGGCGGTGGGGGGCATATGCCCGCCAGGGCTTGTCCAGCATCCAAACTACCTTTATTAGGTCCCTTTTAGGAAACCTCTCATACTATGGAAATTTTTCTACTGAAGTCACATACCCATATCTTTCCTTTCACTGCCATGGAACCAAATCTCTGCTTGGACTTCAGGTCCTCAGTGAACGTTAGGAAAGCAGAGGGATATGGGAGTCCATAGTCATGACCTCATCGCTGACGAGACAACAGTGGGACCCCATGTATGGGTCCTGCTGCCTGGTTTTCCCGTGCTTCTGGGTTTTGTGGCTATTTTCCAAGCCTGGTTCTCCAGCCCTCCTCACATTCCAGTAAGTTCCCTTTATGTTTAAGATAACCAGAGCTGGATTCTATTGTTTACCACAAAGACCCAGACAAACTGGGCTAAGAGATTAGCATCTGTTTGGTTTTCCTTCTTTGCCAAAGCTACTGGTGATGAGTGAGCGAACACAATTCAAACCATTGGTGTGATGTAGGTGATGACTAAGAATGGTAGGGTAAGGAATTAAAAAGTAGTTATCTTTCTTTTAAAATGTTTAATTTGAATCTCACTTCACTCTCCATGAATCAGGCATTAATGTCCCTTTCCAAAAATGGACCATGTTAATAAATGAAATTCTGCTCCGTAAGATGTATTTATGTACATGACTGGCATCTTGCAATACTATGACTGTGGCTGAAAAGTGCTGGGTGGCTCGTAAATTTAGAACTGCATTTCCTAAATGTCAAGTGTTTATTACCTGGAAAAAAGAAAGGAAAAACAACTCTACATTTTAAAAATGTTCGGTGGCTTCCTTGATGAGACATTTTAAGGACCATTAGCTGTCTCAATAGAAATTGTATTTCAGAGAGGGAAAGAAAGTGAAAGAGTGTTCTCTACTTTAAGATTACATCCTCTACCTTGCAATGAAGTTGTAAACTCAAGCAGGCGTTTTGCACCCCCGTTATTCCAAGTCATCTTTCTTTGCTCTCGCCTTTAAACCTTTTTCCTCACTTGAAAGGCCAACGCGTGTGAAAGCATTCAGCCTGGGCCAGCCTCAAGTGAGACCTGAAAAAATGGGATTCCCTACCCTTCTCTCAGTTAACATGTGGAGTAAATGCTGTGACTATGATCTGAGGGTTAAAAAAAAGTTCATCTCTGGATTTCATGAATGTGACAGAGCTCATATATGTCTTATGTAGTTCCTGGAAATAGATTTTGTCAGAAGGGAATGATCGGTTTGAAAAAAAAAAAAATTCTGCTCAAGATTTTCAGAAAGGATAATAAGATAAAAATATATTGTTTTTTTTACCTTTGGCAAACTAGCAAACTGTTCTTCATCCGATTTCTTTTCCATCCTTTCTGCTTTAACTTAGGACCCTGGGGGAATATAAGCATCTAATTGTCAACAGTTCTGCTTCAGAAACCATCATAGAACTTCAGTTGGTTTTTTTGCATGAGGGTTGATGCTAATGGACTCTTCAAGAAATTCTTTCATCAGATGCCTCCTTCATTTTTATTTTGTTTTGATCTGTGGAATCTGGGATGTAAGTAGGTTCAGAACTAATATTTCCTAGAAATTAATGTCAAGATATTAATTCTGTAAGATGTGCTTTCACAAGTGAAAAACAAAAAAACATCAAGGAGAGTCATCTCTAACGGATGCATGCTTTGTTGTAAGAACACTCATGGCTAAGTAAACAAATAATCCTTTTGGAAGAAGAAAGCAGTTTGACCTGACTTTTGTAGACTGCAAAGCTGACTTCAGAGTGCTCCCGCCTTGTCTCTGAAACTTCTCTTAAGTTGGTGCTGGCCACAAGGAACTGGAAAGTCTTAGATTAATTGCCCCTCAGGTAATATTTCTTAAACATATTCTATGTGAAAGGCAACAGAAGAGTGTGGGGGAACTTTACAACAGTGAGGCATGTTTTCAAAAAATGCACAGTTCACCATAAGCAAAGTGTGCGTGGATCTATCACAGCAAGTGAGAAGGAGATAGATTAGTGGCAGGGGACAGGGAATCTCTTTAATGGGACTATCAAGCATGAAAGGGCAGTGTTAGTCAGCTGCATTCTCAGAGGAAATAGTTCATCCCTGCAGTGGGAGAAATGATAAATTCTTGCAGCAGGAAGACAGAGGTCAGTCACGTGGTGAGGGACTTGGTCTCCAACAGCCGGCCACTGGAGGCTTAACTAGCTTAGCACCTGTGGTAGTTTAAAGGTCAGCAAAACGTGCCCTTATCCGTCCACATCAAGCTAATCTCTCAGGTGGCTTGTTGGCTCGCCTGAAGACAGCTAGCTGTGGTTTAAAGAATTGAAGATCTTCTGGAGAATCTCTGGTGTGAAGACTTGTAGTTCCTGGGCCACACTAGAAGATGAAATAGAGCCGTCTTGTATGATATAGCCGTACTCCTTGAGAGCAAATGCTTCTAGAAAGTTGGAGCTTCAGTTCTACATCTATGGAAATTAGTAGAGATTATAATTGCTGGCATTTTAAATGGAAGCCATTGTATATGTAAAAACTCAATATGTGGAATAAAATAACTATAAGCCTCAAGGTCAGAAGTCTACACTGGTCTTGGCTCTGCCATTCGCCAGCTGTGCGGCTGATGTGGGGGTCACTGAACCTCACGGAGCTGCAGCTTCCCCTTCTACAAAATGGAGAAGGGCACCCCAAGGGGCTATATGAGGCAGTAAAACCACTATGAAAACAACAACGCTCCCCCTACCGATCAATGTCTCATTTTTTATTGATGACCAATAACTTGGAAAGAATAGACTCTTAATAATACGATTCACGGAAGAGTGAAAACTCCTTAGAAGGAAATTAATGGGGAATAAAGTTTTAAATAATCAAGGAAGAAGAGATTAGCCAGTGCAGGCAAACTTTTATGCTCCTTTCGAATTCCATGTGATTGTGATATATAAAGCACCCCAGAAAGCAGATAAAATCCATTTCGCAGGGGCGGTATGCAGAAGGGGCAATATTTCCTATCAAATGCACATGACAAAGGTGTGCAGCTCCATTTGCAATCAGAACACATTGCTGCTCTATTAGCTGGATTAAATAAAAAGCATTCTGTATCAAGACACTCCTGATATAAACAAATAAAGCAAGCATGTTTTATTATGATGGTGTAGGGCTTATGCCATGGGTAAAGAAGGACCAATATGAATTCTTCTTTCTTCAAGAATAAAAAAGTTTCATTTTAACCTGAGAAATAAAAACCATGTTACCATATAATCTATAGTTAGCATCTCAAGAACTCCATAAAAACATTCAATGTTTTGAAAGAAGCTTTAGAGCCTACTGCCTAATAAACCCCATTGCCAGAAGATTAAATCCAAATTAGAGAATTATTCAGAAATTGCCTCCATCAAAATAGCTACTTCCTGCCTATCCTCGAAACCCTCTAATTGCTCCCTTAACCCTGAACTCTGTTCAATTTATGATGATTTTTTTTAAGTTTGTAAAAAATGAATTTCAAAGCTTGAATCACATGGTCTTATAATTCCTTCCAACTCTTCATTTTGCAGATGGAGAAAGCCCAGTGTCTTGAGAGGATTCAAATTCCCACTCTATTTTGGAATTTTTTTTTTTAAAGATGCTATTTACTTATTTGAGAGAGAGAGAGAGAGAGAGAGAGCATGAGCATGGGGAGGGGAGGGGCAGAGAGAGAGAGGGAGAAGCAGACTCCCCGCTGAGTGCAGAGCCTGAAGTAGGGCTTGATCCCAGGACCCTGAGATCATGACCCAAGCCAAAGGTAGATGTTTAACTGAGGTGCCCCAATTCCCACTCTATTTTGATACCCCAGAAAGAGCTGAGTTGGAAATGATCAAATAGAAACAAAGTAAAATGACAATGTAACCTTGTTTACTTAAAATGAAATCATTTTATAACTTTTTAATTAAAGGAAATGAACATTTTTATCCTGTTCTTTAAAATTCATCCTAAAGTTCATCCCATTCATCTCCAATTTAATATTGAAACCATATTTTTTCTTATTTTTGTTGATTTCCAAATCTGAAGTCGTTGATCTAAAAATAAGACACAACGGGGGCACCTGGATTACCTTAGTCTATTAAGCATTTGACTCGATCTCAGCTCAGGTCTTGGTCTCAAGGTCATGAGTTCATGAGTTCAAGCCCTGTATTGGGCTCCATGATGGGCATGGAGCCTACTTAAAAAAATAAATAAAAATAAGACACACCAACCCCATTCTTGTTCCTTCCAGCTATCCTGAGCCACAAATAAAAGATCTCAGGTTAATGGGTGTCTCAGATTTGGAGGCTAATTAGCACTGTATATGACTGAAATAATTTTGCTTCTGTGTACTCAGCCATGACACACTTCATCTCTCCAACTGAATCCTAAAATACCTGTGACTGTAGTAGGTCAAAGTTATGCCGTCCATTTACACTCTTGCATTTACTTCAAGTCCATTCAGAAGAACTTAAAAAATATGAAAGGTTGCCCTATTTCGCTTACCAAACAGACAGGATCACGATGCTTCTAATATGCTAACCTCATTATAGGTTCCACTTTTATGTATTTATTTCCTGTTAGAGAAAAGTGAGTCCTGAAAAAGATTCCTTGGAACCTTTAAAAAAGTTCCTTTTCAGGACTTCATCCCCAAAACTTACACAAATGCCCTCGAGGGTATTACTTACTCTCTTTTAATACCAGATCCTTCCTGTGTAAATTAAGGAATATGTTGTAGTTGTTGTTGCTTATTTTTCCCTAACTAATCAATAACTCCCCAAACCTCATGGGCTCTCTGATGAAAATAAACACTAGAAATGATATCTTTGAACTGATAAAGCAAAATGAATAAAAACAAGAAGAAACAAAATAAAGCAAAGGAAGAAAATGAAAGCTTTACTGAGAAATCAGATATATAGAGAGTCTACTTCCTTCTTGTTTTATTAGCATCTGAAATTTGATATGCGTATTAATATCCAGCAAGGAGTCCTCTGTGGTTGCAGGAAAATATTAGAAAATCAAAATATGTGACTCAAAATGTTAATGCTATAGCAAAAAAAATCACAAGAAAAAAGAATCCATGACAAAAAATAAAAACAATACTCCATCCCTATTATGTGCCAGACAATATTTTAAGTGCTAGGAATACACAGTGAGCATGGTTACATAATATTGCTAATATAAACTCAAAAAAAGCGTTTCCTTCTTATTTTCCTTTCTTAGACTATAGGTTTAAGGGGAAAATTGGAAAAATGCATTTATGGAGGTGGACAGAAAAAATATTCCAGTCTCACAAATGAAGTACTAATCTCTTTCCTCTCTGTGGTTGAGATCTTTTCTCTGTACTAACCACCTGGACTGGTTTTACTCACCCTGGTTAAATGCTCATCTGTGAGGCTCCTGTGATTAATTGCAATTAATGAATTCTCCGAGTGCCACGTGAAAGATGTCGTCAGAGGCTAGAGCAGATGCTTTCTACATGAGACAGGACAGAATCCCAGTTTTTAAGGCAGTTGCAATTTACATGTATGAAGAGCAAATAAGCACGTCTAGGGCAGATAAAGATAAACCCAGAATGCTGTTGCTTTATTCATTCTCTCCCCACTACACGAATGAAGAAGGTCTCAACACAAAGTAGAGACTCAAATTTCAGAAAGCAATTCATTCTAAAATGTTCACTCAACCCAATACTGCATTTTTCTTTTAATTTTCTCATCTCCTATGTCTCTGCCCCCGCCTCCGCCCAACCCACATCTCCCTTCCATTCTCCCCATCCCAAACTTCCAACGAAAAAGATAAAACATTTTCAGGATCCAAGGGACTGCTGAAATCACAACAAGGTCTTTTCAGGGGGTCTCAAGGAAAACTTGATGTTGGCTTTTTCACTGATTCTTGGAGGAAAAGTGAGTCCAATGGACACTCTCAGGTTGTGCCTCCCTCGGTGCTGAAGGAGGCTAGCTTGTGTTGCTAAAAGAGAAAGGTGCTGGGTCTCTTCATCACTGACACCTTTAAAACATTTAAAAAAAAAATTTGCCAAACCCTTAGCACAGCCTTCTCTAGGTAAGCAGTTTTCAAAATCGTCTTTTCAACTGATCCTTGCGATAGAGATGAGCTGTGCCCATAATCCACCTCATGCTCAGGGTTCTTTGGGAAACACAAATTCTGCTTCATAGCCATAACCTTCTCTTTCCCAAAGAAAGCATGCCAGACCTGTTCCTGGGAATGGTCTTGAATCCACTCTATTTTATTTTTGAGAAAGTAAACCATTTGTGAACTTGGGCAATTTAACTGGTATGAGTTACAACCGAATCAGAATGTACCTCGCAGCTAATCTCAATATTTCTATTGAGAGCTGCTCACCTCTAATCTGGCTTCAGCGTACTTCTATAAAGGGCCAGATTGTAAATACTTTGACCTTTGTGGATCATACAGCCTTTGGGGCAACTATTCAACTCTGCCATTGAAGCAGAAAGTGTCCATAGATGATTCCTAAATGAATGAGCGTGTGGTAAGCCTTTATTTACAATAACAAGCAGGCCGGATTGGACCCAGGGGCCATAGTTTGCTGGCCCTGTCCTATCCAGCTCTTGCCTCCTTCACAGACTCCAACAGGAGCTTGCCCCCTGAGTCCTGGCCCATCTCGTGAGCCCTTTATGCAATACACTATCCTCTCCCCTCCCAACAAGACCTCTCGATACATATTTTATTCTTTCTTCAACACCTGATGTGATTTTACTTACATTTCTTAAACATCTGTGTTCCTTCCATCTGATATCCCGAGACATATTCTTATTTCATGCCTTCTATTGTATTTCTGCCCATGCTAATACATAGTTTTGGCAAAGAAGTGCATTTCTTTCATTAAATGAAAGTGCATTTCCTCCATTAAAGAAAAAGAGCACTACTGCATTTATAAATTTTCCAGTTGGCAGTAATTATTGCCAAAGAGAGCAAGGCTTCTAATGAACAAATTCCAAATTCTGAATGGTGTGCCAGACTACTCAATTTTAACTGTTGCTTTTCAATTCCCTCACTGGAAGTCTCAGGCTTTGCTTTATCCCCAAGGACACTTCTTGTCTTTAGCTTAATCTCGGCTGTACTCTAGGTTATGTTAATTATCTCCACTAATTTGTGTGTTTACCTCAGGTAGAGGACCTCTTAGCCTATGGAGTTCAGGGAATGTCAGAATCTCTGTGACCCACCTATCTACTGGTGTTACCTCCTAGGCATCAGAAGCAATATCTGATTCTGGCTTCGTTTGTTTTTCTGGTTTCATTCTCTTCTCTCTCTCTCTCTCTCTCTTAGCTTGCAATCTCTAGATTTTTAACCCATTAGAACACTAAAATTCAAACACAGAAGAATAGTAAGTACTGAAGTTTTATTAGAGAATGAAATCCAGAGAGAAGGTAGAGTTATTGTCTTAGAGAATAGTGGTACAAGGTTGGAAAGGTAAGGGATGAGGAGTTTTTAGCAAGATGGCGCCTTGAGTGCCTTCCTGATGTCCTCGTCTCTTGATGTCATTTTCCAGCTGTTAGTGCACAGCCTGGCTCCTGTTAGCCTTGAACAGACCTGGAGGGCATGTACAAAATCTCAGTGTAGGCCAATAAGAGAATGCTTAAGCAGAACTTTTCCCCTCTGGATGCCAGATCACCTGTATTAGTTTCCTGTTATTGCTGTGACAAATTATCACAAACTTGGTGATTATAGCAGCATAAATGTATTATCTTACAATTCCAGAAGTCAGAAGTCCCAAATGGGTGTCACAGGGCAAAAATCAGGTGGGCAGCAGGGCTGAATTCCTTTGGGAGGCTTTAGGGCAGACTGTGGTTTCCATGTCTTCTCCAGCTCCTTGAGCCTGCCAGCATTCCTGGGCTTATGGCCCCTTCCTCCATCTTCAGAACATCACAACAGCATCTTTAATCTTTTTTTTTTAAAGATTTTATTTATTTGTCTGACAGACAGAGATCACAAGCAGGCAGAGAGGCAGGCAGAGATTGAGAGGAGGAGGCAGGCTCCCCGCTGAGCAGAGAGCCCGATGTGGGGCTCGATCCCAGGACACTGGGACCATGACCTGAGCTGAAGGCAGAGGCTTTAACCCACTAAGCCACCCAGGCGTCCCCAGCATCTTTAATCTTTATCTAACTCTGACTTTCTTGCTTCCCTCTTTCAGACATGAGAACCTTTGTGATAACACTGGGCCCACTCAGATAATCCTGAATAATCTCCCCATCTCAAGGTAAATTGACTAGTAGCCTTAATTCCACTCTACAATGTAATCCTCCCTTTGTGTAATAACATAACATACTTATAGGTTTGAGGGATTAAGACATCTTTGACAGTTCAGTGTTCTGCTTGTCACATTAATGGAGTCTGGAGTTCAACGAGTGGGAATTCTGGACGCATCCCTGTGCATATCCTGTCAAATCTTCTGAATCTAAAACTAAAAATAAATTTGACAAGATTTTAGGCAGAAAATATAGTAATTTACATACACATCGCTATCAGACCGGCATTAAGTTCATCTGTCGAGTGAACATGGAAGATGATGGATATCTACAGACTTCTGGGGTAAATAACACCCCTGTAATCCAAGAAACATGTATCCATCTAAGGTACCAGTCACTCCTCCAGGAAGGTAAAGATGTTTGTTTATGAATATGCAAGGATTCCAAAAAATACTCCATGAGTCTCATCCAAGGACAATATTATGCAAGGCAAAAACTTTTACCCCAACAGCAAAATATTCACAACAGAGCTTAGAAGACAGAGAACGATGGAAAGAGAAAACAGTGGTCAGGAGCCCTGAAATTTACAAATCATTAAATCTAAATGAAGTTTGGTCCTATCTGAAGATTAGAAAATCAGAGGCTTGAGCTACCTGGGTGGTGTAGTTGGTTAAGGATCTGCCTTTGGCTCAGGTCAGGATACTGGCATCCTGGGACGCCACACCGTCCACATCGGGCTCCTTGCTCAGCAGGAAGTCTGCTTGACCCTCTTCCTCTGCCCCTCCTCCTGCTTGTTCTTTCTCTTCTGTCAAATAAATAAGTAAAATCTTAAAAAAAATTAGAAGCTTAATCTATTTGACTAGCATTAGACAAAAATATAATTTCCAGTTTTAACTGATGAGAACCCTTGAGAGAAAAACTAGTCTTAATGCCATAGGTCTTTAAGGGTTGTGTTGATATTGCTTTTCTTAGCAAGACAAGAAAAAGAACAACGAAAAGTATTTCCATCCTGGTGACTACTACAGTACTCCAAACAAACAAACAAACAAACAAATAAACAGTGCTGGAAACTACCCAGAAGGGTCCTACAGTATTTGAGATTTGATATTAAACTAACTCAGAGATGCTGTCCTTAAATTTAGTGATAGTTCTAAGGAAAAGCAAGACTTGTTGAGAAATACAAGTATTTGACAATCAGGCCTGTAAAATATAATGGTTTAACCACAAAGCTTGAAAACATTGTTATGGGAAATTGATTTTGTTCACTTCAGCTGTAAATTAACTCATCAGACTTGTGATAAATAACCTTCCACGCAGAATGTGAACTCTCTGGTTTTGTGAAAATGAACCCACCACCCTGCACACTCTGTTTTCTTTTTAACCAGTTCTCTTCCCAACAGCTATTCAACAGAAGAGAACTGATTCAAGCTGCCTCTGATAGATCTGATGAGGCATCCACAAAAAAAAATCACTCTGTTAGCATAAAGTATCTGATTAAGCTGGTAACACATGGCCCAAGGCCTCAGGCATGCAAAAATACTCTGATCAGGCAGAATATTCGAAGGGCTCAAAACTCATCTCCCTGGAGTCAGCAAAGTGCCAATCCTGCAGACAGGTCTTCCCTGGCAAAGAGCAGCTTGGGCAGCCAGACCTGCCGACTTAGCACTTTCCTGCACATACACCATCATGATTATAGAAAACAAAATTGGAAAATGTAATGCAAGTTTTAAGAAATTAGGAAAGAAATGAAAAAAGAGAAAACAGCAGAAAGGGAACTAGATAACAAAAAGAATTAGGAAAAAAAAAAACCCTCCCAAAAATAGATGGGATGTAACCTAAAGCCAATTCTTCCAAAAGACCAATAAAGTAGACAAACTCTCATGAGCTCAATCAAGAAGGGGGAACATACATTATAACTGGTGTCACAGAAATAAAAAGGATCATGGGACTATCATGAACAATGATATGCCAACAAGTTAGATAACATAGAAGAAATGGATAAATTCCTAGAAACACACAACCCACGCCAAGACTGAATCATGTAGAAATAGAGAACTTGAACAGACCAATCATCAGTAATGAGACTGAATCAGTAATAAACCTCCCAACAAAGAAAAGACCAGATGGCTTCACTGGTGAATTCTGCTAAACATTTAAAGGAGAGTTCATGCCAATACCTTAAACTCTTCCTCAAAAACTGAAGAAAACGGAACATTTCTAAACTCATTTTTGAGGCCAGCATTACTCTGACACCAAAACCACACAAAGATACTCCAAGGAAAGAAAACTACAGGCCAATATTCCTAATAACGAAGATAGATGCAAAATCTTCAAAAAAATGCTAGCAAAACGAATTCAACAGCATATTAAAAGGATCATATACCATGACCAATTGAGATGCAAATCACTTAACAGACTGAAAGATAAAAACCACCTGGATATGCAGGAAAAGCACCTGCCAAAATTCAGCATCTTTAACAATAAAAACTCTCAATAAACTAGGTTTAGAAAGAATGCACCTCAACACAATAAAGGCCTTGTGAAGAGTCCAAGGCTATTATCATATCCAACAGTGAAAAACTGAAAGCTTCCCCTCAAAGATCAGGAACAAGGCGAGAATGCCCACTTCTGCTTCTTCTATTTAACATGTACTTGGAAGTCCTAATCACAACAGTTAGGGGGAAAAATTAATAATAATAAAAGGCATTGAAGTTGGGAAAGAAGAGGTAAATTTATTTCTATTTGTAGATGATATGATCCTATATAGAGACAGAAAATCCTAAAGACTCCACCAAAAAATAACCAAAACTTAGAAGTAAATAAACAAATGCAATAAAGTCGCAGGATGAAAATCAACATACAAAAATACACCAACAACAAGCTATCTGAAAAGGAAATTAAGAAAACAATCCCATCTACAATAGCATGAAAAATAATAAAATACTAGGAATAAACTTAGGGAGGTGAAAGTTTTAAACCAGAAACTGTAAATCAGTGATGAAAGAAATTAAGGAAAATAAATAAATGGAGAGACAGCCTGTGTTTGTGGATTGGAAGACTTAATATTTTTAAAATGTCCATACTAGGGGCACCTGGGTGGCTCAGTCAGTTAAGCATCTGCCTTCGGCTCGGGTTGTGATCCTGGGTTCCTGGGTTTGAGCCCCACATTGGGCTCCCTGCTCAGCGGGGAACCTGCTTTCCTCTCTCTCTCTCTCTCTGCCTGCCTCTCTGCCTACTTGTGATCTCTCTCTCTTGGTCACATAAATAAATAGAATCTTAAAAAAAAATGTCCATACTATGCAAAGTGATCTACAGATTCAATGTAATCCCTATTAAAATGCCACTGGCATTTTTAAAAAAGATTTATTTATTTATTTATTTGACAGAGAGAGAGAGAGATCACAAGTAGGCAGAGAGGCAGGCAGAGAGAGAGGGAGAAGCAAGCTCCCCGCCAATCAGAGAGCCCAATACAGGGCTTGATTCCAGGACCCTGAGATCATGACCCAAGCCAAAGGCAGAGGCTTAACCCACTGAGCCACTCAGGTGCCCCATCCACTGGCATTTTTTCATAGAAACAGTAATCCTAAAATTCCTATGGAACCAAAAGACTTTAACTAGCTAAAGAAATCTTGAGAAAGGACAAAGCTGGAGTTTTGATTTCAAAATATATTACAAAGCTATAGTAATTAAAGTGGTATGACCAGAAACCAATATAACACTCTGTGTTAACTACAATGAAATTAAAAGAAAAAAAAAAACAACAATATGATACTGGCATTAAAATAGACATAGATGTCAATGGAACAGAATATAGAGCCCAGAAAAAAAAAAAAAAAAGCCACACATATTCAATCAACTGATCTTTAACAAGGGTGCCAAGAATACACAATGGAGAAGGCCAGTGTCTTCAACCAATGGTGCTGGGATAACTGGAAATTCATATGTAAAAAAATGAAACTGGATCCTTATCTTACACTATACACAAAAATCAACACAAAATGGATTAAAGACCTAAATGTAAGAACTAAAACTCTAAAATTCCTAGAAGAAAACACGTGAAAAACTTCATGAAATTGCTCTTGGCAATGATTTCTTAGATTTGACACAAAAGCATAAGCAAAAAGCAAAACCAGGCATGTGGGACTACATCAAATTGAGACCTCTACACAGCACAAGAAACAATCACCAAAGTGAAAAGACAACCTATGGAATGGGAGAAAATATTAGCTAACCATATATTTGATAAGAGATTAACATCCAAAATATATGAGGAATTCCTACAAATTCAATAGCAAAAAAGCATATAGCCTACTTAAAAACATGGGCAAAGGAATGACTAGACATTTCTTCCAAAGGTGCCTTGGCCTTTGGCCAAAAGGTATCTGAAAAGATGCTCAACATTACTTCTCAGCAGGGAAATGTAAATCATAACCATAATAAGCAATCACACCTGTTAGGATGGCTATTATATAAAAATAATAAATGTCGGTGAGGATGAGAGTAAATTGGAACCCTTGTAACATTCCCGTTGGGAACATAAAGTAGAATAGCTTCTATGGCAAACAATATGGTAGTTAAATCAGAAATACAAGAACCATCTAATCTAGCAATCCCACTTTGGGGTAGTTATTCAAAAGAATTGGCATCAGTACCTCAAAGAGATATCCGCACTCCCATGTTCATCGCAGCATCGATGCACTCATAGCCAAAATATGGTCCAGTGATGGATGAATGGATAAAGAAAATGTGGTATAGACGTAAAATGGAGTATTATTCAGCCTTCAAGAGAAGGAAATCCTGCCACATGCAACAACATGGTTGGACCTGGAGATTATGCTAAGGGAAATAGGTCAGTCATAGAAGGGCAAGTACTCCATGATCTAAAACAGTCAAACTCATACAAGCAGAAAGTAGACTGGTAGTTACCAGGGGCTTGGGGGGCAGGGGATGTGTCATTGTTGTTCAATAGGTAGAAGGTTTCAGTTATGCAAGATGAGTAAGTTCTAGAGGTCTGCTGCACAACCTAGTGTCCATAGCTAACAATGTTGTATTGTACACTGAAAAGTTTGTTAAGAGAGTAGTTCTCAAGTTAAATGCTGGTTTTTTTTTTAAAGATTTTATTTATTTGACAAAGAGAGACACAGCAAGAGAGGGAACACAAGCAGTGGGAGAGGGAGAGGGAGAGAGAGAAGCAGGCTTCCCGACGAGCAGGGAGCCCGATGTGGGGCTCGAACCCTGGACCCTGGGATCATGACCTGAGCTGAAGGCAGACGCTTCACCAACTGAGCCACCCAGGCACCCTCAAGTTAGGTGTTTTTACCACAAAAGAAGATGAGATGGGGGTAAATGGAAACTGGTGGATGAGATGAAGATGTTTGTTACCTTGACGGTGGTGATGGTTTCAGAGGTGTATGTATATGTTCAAAGTCATCAAATATATACATTGAATATGTGCAATTTACCACCATAAAGCTGTTTAAAAAATCAAATCACGAGCTCCCAAGGGGGAAAGAAGAAGAGAACAAAAAGGTACAAAATTAGGACTAAGAAAGAAAACATGAAAAAACGAAGGTGAAGTAATTTTAAGAAAATGCTAGATATAATTCACAGCAATCAAGTTCAAAATCTAAAGAAAATGTATATGTTTTGAATAAAATGTAACTTCCCACATTGATCCCAGAAGATGTACCATAGATAAACAAATTTCTATAGAAGAGATTGCAAAGATGATTAAAGATTTACCATAAGAAAGAGTAGTGTCAGATACTGTTACAACTTAGTTCCAAAAATAAAAAGTCTAATTTTGGTGTTATTTAAACAATTCTAGATGAGAAGGAAGTATTAAGAGCTTCTGAAATCATTTTATGAAGCTATCCTAACCTTTATTTAAAAGCTGATAAAAGTGACATAAAAAGAAAAAGAAATATTGGGCGCCTGGGTGGCTCAGTGAGTTAAGCCGCTGCCTTCGGCTCAGGTCATGATCTCAAGGTCCTGGGATCGAGTCCCGCATCGGGCTTTCTGCTCAGCAGGGAGCCTGCTTCCCTTCCTCTCTCTCTGCCTGCCTCTCTGTCTACTTGTGATCTCTGTCTGTCAAATAAATAAATAAAAATCTTAAAAAAAAAAGAAAAAGAAATATCTTTCACAAATATAACCAATCTTAGGTAAATATAAATGCAAAACATTCTACTGGAAAATATAATCTAGCAATCTTTTCAAAGGAATAATCAAGCCAGATTTGTTTTCATAAATTCATAGATGTTTTACTATTATAATATCTGTCAACATAATTCATTATATTAACAAATTAGAGGAGAAAAAGCATCTATCATGACAATGGATGATGAAAAGTCAGTTGATAAAATAAAACAACTTAGCCTAATAAAATTCTAAATAATGTAGGACTAGAAGAGAACTATATAAGTAAGATAAATTCTGTTTACAAAAAGCAATATGAAACATCATCCTAAATGATGTAGTGCTAAGGCCATTTTCATTAAAATCAGGAACAAGATGAGGATACCCATTATTCATATTAATATGAAATGTTGCTTTAGAAGTCCTGATAAATAGAAAAATACCAGAAAAACAAATTGGTAGTGTATCAAAAGGAAGAGAGAATAGTTTTTGCTGTTGATAACACTGAATATCTAGAAAACCTGAAACCCCTAGTTCAAAAAAATATCTGTTAGATTAATATGGGAATTGGGTAAGGTGTATAGATACAAGAAAAATATACAAAAATCTCTATAGTAATAATTAAGTCTATATTATAGTAACAGCTAGAAATTGAGATAGGGAAAACAACATTTACAATTGTATCAAAATTGAAAATATGTAGAATAAATTTATTCTAACAAAGAACCTATATTAAAAACCATGAAGTTTTATTGAAAGATGTAAACTAAACACAACAAACTAAAGGTATCAGAAGACACTAAAAGGTCACCTCTCAGTTTATAACTGCAATTCTCATGAGTATCATTTTTTATATTTGATTTAGATAAATAACCTCAAGTTTATATGAAAGAACAAGTATTTGAGACTAGTTAAAAGATAATTAAGAAAGAAGAGATGAAACTCAACAAAATATTTTAGAGTTGTAATCCAAAGTTATTTGCATTTGATGAGACAAATGGATTTATGAAACAGAATAGATTTTCCAGATAGATATATATCTCATGGATAGACTATATGGGAGTTAATATAACATTCAGCTCACTGGAGGGTAAAGAGTTAATAAATCGGACTGACATAACCGACTCTCCATAATTTCGGCCATGTGTCAGTTCTGGGTCGCTTCGGTCTCAGATTCATTCCTTGTCTTTCGGCTACTCTGCTTTGCATAGCAGGGACTGAGACCTCAGACTGCATTTTCCTGTCTCCCTTGACAAATGGTCTGGCTGGGTTCCAGTCTGGCTGGGACCCAGTCAGTCTCTGGACACAAAGGGGTATCTGGAAATCAAGGCAAAAGGAAAAGACAAGGCATTTCTCTGCCTCCTGCGGCAATCCAGGGGCAGCTGCATCTTTTCCTCCTTGATAGTTTCAGGTCCTGTTAAGACAGGTCCTCTGGGGGATCAAGCTTCAGTCAAGAAAACGTGTCAACAGACAATTCCTAGAAGACAATACAAATGACTCCCTTTCAGGCCAGGTTCTCCTAGATGCAGACTCTGAGACAAAAATTGAAGTACAACTGACTTATTTGGGAGTGGAAAAGACAGGAAAGTTAAGGAGCCAAAAAAGGGCACACAATTAAATAAATCACCATTTTTTAGAAGCTGGAATTAACGGTGCTGGGTCATCTTCAGAGTCATGACTTCAGAGTCATCTTGCTCTGGTTGCGTCATCAGTCACCGATGGAGGTTGGCTTCCAGTGAGCATTTTGTTTTGGTTTGTGGCTTGGGTCCTAGCAACCAGACAAAGCCCTTTCTCAAAGAAATGCAGGTTTGGGCAGCCGAAGGTCTAGGTGGTATTCACAGAGAAGGTGAAGAGTGTGGAGACAGGTCAGAACAGGAATATCACCTGCTACAACTATTAGACACAAAATCTGTCCCATTGTCCTGGTAGACAGGAAAATGCAAAGTAAAATAATAGATATCATTGGACCCCATAACACTGGCAACTGCAAGGAGGAATAACAGACACCTACTGCTGGTGACCCACAGGGGTAAAGGTTTTCTTATGCTTCGTAGTGAGAAATATGAATTGTTGCAATTTTGGAAAAACAATCTATAGTATCTATTAAAAATCAAAGTGTGTGTGTATAAGTTTGTGTGTATACATAATTTATATGTATATAAATGGTTTAAGCATTCTCAATCCTGGACTCCATCTTGGCCATCTCATAGAAATAAGTGCCATAGTCTATAGGAATATATGTTCAGAATTATTATTTTATAAGATTTTTAAATAATTGTATTTATTTATTTGATAGAGGGAGTGAGAGAGAGAGAGAGCCTGCCTGAGAGTATGAGCAGGGGGAGGAGCAGAAGGAGAGGGAGAAGCAGACTCCCTCCCTGAGCTGGGACCCAACATGGGGCTTGATCATAAGATACTAACATCATGATCTGAGCCAAAGCCAGACACTTAACCAACTGAGCCATCCAGGCGCCCCAAATGTTCAGAATTATTTTAAAGCAATCATAGAGGTTTAAGAAAAAGTAAATGCCCATCAAAAGAGAAATGGTTAAAGGAATATTGACACCTCCATGCCATCTACCCTTGTGCAGCCATTTAAAAATTGTAACAGGAAAAAAAAAAAGAAAAGGTAACAGGAGAATCAACTCAGAAGGATTCTCTCACTGTGTTCAGTGTGAAAGGTAAGATCTGGAGAAATGTGTATGATATCATTCTCCATTTAGTAAAAAACAAATTTAAATATTTGTGTGTGTTTATACAGAAGCACAGAGAAAGGGACAGAAGATTATACAGCAGGTTGTTATGATAGTTACCCAGCTGGTAGTGGGGAAAAATGGGAACAAAGCCAATATTTTGGAGGGAAGAAAGAGAGATCGAAAGAAGGAGAAGCCCACAATTTAACATTAAACATTATTTAAACATGTGTGACATTTATGTATTGATCTATACATGTATGGGTATAAATAGACCTTTGAAAGGAGAGTCTCTAAAATTAAATGGTGTAAGGTGATTTTAAGAGATGGCTCTTCCTTACATTTTTCAGTGTAAATTCTAATTCATATGAATTATATACATGTTGTATGAGTAGAATAAGATAAAAATGTTTTAGAAATAAAGGAAAAACAAATATATACATCTATCTATTTCTATATAGGGCCATGCAGTAAGTTTTACCTTCTTCTCTCTAAGCCAGAATTTCTCAAAAAAGACTAATTCTGTGAGGCATTTATTAGGTGTTGCTGAATTAAGAACTCCCTGATCAAGGACATTTAGGGAACACCAAAATAAATGAAGCTGAATGTCTTTCTTTGGGACTTTCAAAGCCTTTCACGTGCTAATGTCGCTGGTAAGTCCCCAGTGTAGGAGAAGGTGGGAAATATTAGTTGATCTTGTTTAAGCACACAACTCCCGGCCATCTGGAGAGTAAGGAGCCCTTCAAGACTTTAGTGTTCCCTGGACCTTCTCTAGAAAAGGGAAAGCCACGGAAGTTTTTTTCGAGCAAGCGAGTAAATGTTTTAGGAAAATTAATGTAGAGTGATGTGCTAGACACGAATGGTTTCTCTTCTCAAAGTCATAAATCCCAGCTTGGTCACTGAGTATTTCACAGACTGAGATCATTACTGGAACATTTTTCCCTCACTTTGTCACTTGGCTGTCCCTAGTAATTTATGTAACTTCACAACCTTGTAGTTTCCTTATCTGTGGAATAGGGAGAGGACGAGGAAGGAGGTTAATAAAGACCAACTGCTAGAACACCTGGTGGGAAGGAGACATCCTGGAATCTCACTGATGAATTTTGCTATATTTGGTGCTGAAATAAATGGAGCATCGCTAGAACAGTCTTAATGAATGATATTAGCATTCATTATTATAAATCATTCATATTTTTAAAAAATATTTATTTTAGAGACAGAGAGCGCGGGGGGAGGGGCAGAGGAAGAGGGAGGGAGAGACACTCAAGTACACTCTGTACTGAGCGTGGAGCCTGACATGATCGATCTCACAACACTGAGATCATGACCTGAGTGAAAACCAAGAGCCAGACACTTAACCGACTGACCCACCCAGGCGCCCCATTCATAACTTCTTTTTAAATATGCCGAAGACTTCATTATTACTAATGTCTATCTCATAGGGGCCCAGTGCAAAGGTCCCTTATCTCTGCAAGGGATCCCTAATCCCTACAGATGAATGGACTGATATCTTTTCTGAATCTCCAAAGTACTTTAGCTTTAAATATCAGTTCTGGCCCTCCAGGAAACATAAAGTGAGAAATACAAAAGATTTAGAAGGAGAATCACCTGTGAAAGGTAAGGAGGAGGGGGCAGGAGTCTTGAGAGGGCGATGGGAGTCTAGTATCTGTGAAGGGAAAGGCAGGAGGACTGGATAGAAGAACCTCAGTCTCCAGGGCTGCTCTGTGAACGTCTCACCAGGCGGGGGAGCCCTACAGCAAAGATGCTTTGCTAGAGGCCTGCAGAGGCAGGAATGGCTTTGTTCCAGGATCCCATCCCTTGGGTGGAGTGCTGGCCAGGGAGGGCATGACCTCCATGAGACCTCTGCAGTGGGTCCCGAAGGCATGGCAGCTGCAGCCCATTAGCTAACTGCACTCCCCTGTCACAGATTCCTTCCAGAAGGAAGATCTGTGCCGCACACAATGGCTGACGCTCATTATGTTTCACATGCCATGTCTCACTTCCAGTCTTTGTTCTAGTTATTAACTATGTATCTTACTTCCCTAACTAGCTTGTTGGGTTCTGGAACATAAGGTCCCCATCTGATTTATTCTTGGAAATGTGCCAAACTATGGCATACTTGAAAAGGCCAGGAGACGTGTAACACGAAACAAATCATCAGTAATTTATTTCTGCAATAGTAATCATTTCTCTAATACATAACGCCTCGTGGTGTGAAGTCAAGGCTTCCTGAGCTACTGCAATTATTGAGCTGGTTGCCCTTGGCACATTTTGAGTACAACAGTTTACTATCCTGGCAGCACTCTCTTATTTATTTAAGAGTTAAAGTTTTCGCTTCTTCCCTGAATACCTTTCCTTCTTTGAGAGCAGCGGGAGGTTAAGCGAGTGTGATAATCTGAAGTAGTGTGGACTTAATCCACACCACGTTTCCAATCCACTCAGCACAGCACTCCCTCTGATGTGTGCTTGTCCAATATTCATTGCCTACATTTACCAACTTTACCATGCATCTGGTGAGAATTCATGTTCAATGCAGAGTTGGAACCGACTACAGAAGGCACCTGATAAATATTTCTACTTTGAACAAACCAAATTCAACTCTTTCTTCTTCTGACATGGCAGGTGCATCATACAGAAAGGCAAAAAGGCTGCTCTGTATACCATAGGGCAGGTCCAAATTCTCTTCCACTTCAATAGTGCTTTTGAAAAAACAAACGCAAGGTCAGTACTGCTGGGGTGTGTTGTTGGTTTTTCCCTTTTAAATCAAAATACAAACATTATTCTTTAATGACTGATTAAGAGTTGCCCCCTTGAAGACGTCATAGGAAAAATGAAAAGGGTAAGAAGTCATCATTCTTTTTTATAATCTCATGTCAGTGTTACTCACTCTGGCCAAATGGCTCTTTGTAGCACTTCTCTTACTGTTTTGCCAGTATCAGACTCCGCTAAAAATAACAGAAGGAGGCTTACATACATCCAAACATACATATATGCAGAGAAAGAAAGATTTCCTTTGAGCTACTGTATTTCGGAATGACAGGTGCACCACTGGGATTAAAGTCTAGCCTGAGAAAGGAGGGAAGAACATTTCCCGAGTGCTATTTTATTTAAAAAGAAACACTTACTCTTTCATTTTCCCCCAGTTGCTTGCATCGCATTATGAAATTATGAATCAATAAATATTTTTTAGTTCCCACTAAATCATTTATAACACAGAGGACCCACTTCAGAAAGGAGATCCAGGCTAGAATTTTTCAAATTGCCTCCAATAAAGATCCCATGCGCTGAAATTTATGAATACCGGAGGCTTTACAAGCCGAAGCCAGAGCAAGTGAGTCAAAGAATCTGTTCCACTGCATGTTTAGTTGAAGGTGTAAAATTCTCCCCACATCGAGGAGCTGAGAATTTCATTCCTCCATGAGACAAAAAGGAGTATCGAGCCCCTGAGCGGAACAACGGATCCTCGGAAAGCTTAGAAAGTCAGAAGCAGTGGATTTCCTCTACCCCCCACTAGTCACCATGTGACCATTGGAGAGCTTGGTTTATTTAATCCTTAATGAGTCCCATTATGGCGATTTCAGGAGGAGCGGCACCAATTTTTAGACCACCCAGAGATGGCTCGTGAGTGGCGTTCTGGGTACGAGCAAGGAGCAGCAGCCAGAGCAGCGTCCTGTCCCTACAGCTGTCAGCATTCCGCAGTCCACTGGACACCTCTGCCTGTGTCCTCACCTCTTGGAAACCGCAGGAAGGAGAAACTCACATCAAATTGCCATTGTGGCACCTGCAATGCCACCAATCCTTCATTTCAGGATGAGAGCAAATCTGATTTAGCCACAGTACAAGTTATTAGGGGGCAATGGTGATTATGAAACTTTGGTCCCCTGACAGGGACCCCCAGCTTTAAAAAAAAAAAATGATAACCCTTTAAGAAAATACGACTGTGCCTCCTTCCTTCATCCCCTAAGTGTTTGTTCTACACCTCGCGAATGAAGTCAAACAACAGATTGGAGAAAAATCTCTTGACGTTAAGATTGAGTTGTAGACGGGCATGGCCTGAAACGTTATCCTTTCACCTCTCGTTCTGGGGTCTGATTGCAATGAGCTTTGGAGATTACCATGCGGTCCCTAGAGGGCCCTGCAGGATAGTAAATCTATATGACAAAGCCATTGCATGTATGAGTTCGTGCAGATTTTATGGGACAGCCCGTTTCCATTTAGACGGGTTCAAGCACCGCAGAGCAGAAATCCCCTCCTTCCTCCTTGTCAGATTACCGGTAGAACCATTTTGAACAAAGTCCTCCTTCTGGTATCCCCCCTTATTCCTTTTGTTTTCCCAGAATGATAAAATCTTTGTTTCCTGATGACAGCAAACGTTTCACTCTCTGTTCACCTTTACTTCTCCTTGCAGAAAAGAAGGGTCTTAACTAGGAAAGCAGCTGGTTCAAAGCACGTTCCTTCATTTTGCTTATAAAGGACAATGACAAGGCTCCGATGATGAATAACCAGCCTCCAGAGCGTCGTCTCATGAGGAACTGTACCCCCTACTCACTGGGCCTCACGTTTCTGCCCATCAATGAATAAAAAACCATATTTTTTTGGGGTATTTAATTTCTGGGAAATCCAAATGGATTTAATGGGAAAATAACTGAAAAGAAAGGCTTTAAAGTCTTACTTATTTCTTTGGTGTGTGTTAGTGTGGGAGAAATCCTATAGGAGATTAGTTTATTGAAAATGTATTAAAATCTTGAATAATAATTATTATGACAATGATTATGGCAGTAAGGGCTTAACTATTCATTTAGGATTTATACACACCTGAAGCCCACACAGACCCCAGCTGAAATCCTCCTGGCTTCTCCTCTTATGAACAGTCTGGCTACATTATTTACCACGTCAAAGTGTTTCCTTATTTTTGGGATGGTGGTTGAGGTATGTATCTTTTAGGGTGTCTGTTGAGCCCACAGTAGTACCCTTCCTCCAATATTACCATCCTCAGACTAGAGCGGAAGTGGGTGCACTTTGGGCAGTCACCTGGAATGGATGCTTGACCCAAACCAGGATCATCGGATTTCCTCCCTGAAAGTTATCACTGAGCTGGAGTAGCACACACAGGGTCTCTGCTCATGGCTGGAACTGGAGAATGGTAGGACAGGATGGGTAACGTGTAAAGAGACACGGAGAAAGCGAAGAGAAAGGACTCAAGCAGCCTGATGTGGAAGTACGAGTCAGTGTGGTTCGGAAACACCAAGCAGTGATTGAAGAAAGGCTGTCTGGGTTCTGAGGGCTTTCCATCCTCTGCCGAGCGTACCTATGAGGCTAAATTGCGCTTGAGTGAGAGAATATATTTCCTTTTTTTACACAGTGGATTGCTTGCAAATAGAAATCAAAATAACCTGAGTGCCTGGGTGGCTCCGTCGATTAAGCGTCAGACTCTCAATCTTAGCTCAGGTCTTGATCTCAGCCTTGTGAGTTCAAGCCCCACATTGGGTTCCACACTGGGCATAGAGCTTACTTGAAAAAAAAAAAAATAAAAAGAACAATGCCAACTACAGAAATAATTGTACCTGAAGGTAAGGGCAGTTGTGAATGTTAAATATTATAGAAGTAAGATAGTAGCTCAGTTATATTCAGTAAATGGGAACTATAGTTATAAAGTCACTCTTCCTATGAGTACAATGAGAACACATAATGAAGCCCAATATTACAGAGAGATTTTAAAGTATGTTCATAGAGAAAAACAGTAAGTTGGTACAAAACATACTTTTATAATTTATGTGAACACACTTTCCCAGGAACCCAGACAGGAAGTTTTTGTCCTCTTTTTCAGCAGCCCTGCTAATGGGCCACAGGAGTCTTCCTTGTGTGCATGTGTGTGTGTGTGTGTGTGTGTGTGTGTGTGTGTGTGTGTGTGTGTTTGCTTGTGAATGTGCACATGCTGCACACACACATGCATGTGTGTCTTTGTAGACAAAGATAATATATCTTCATCACATATTGAATTCATGATTACTATTATAGAGACATTGAATATCAACTAATGAAAATTACATTAGATTTCATTACAAGCTTATCCTATTTATACAATCATTAAATAAATTACAAGCTATATTTATGAGTGCTGAAAGTGTTAAGAAACACTAAATAGTAGCATTTAATACTTTTAAATCATGTTTGGTCAGTGGCAGTTTTAGAAGAAACTTTTTTTTTTTTTTTTGGTCTTATCTCTTCCAGCCTGGGGGCCACATTTTGAATCACCAGATTTATGATCTCACTCTACGCCCTTCCATCTCTTTCTCAAACCAGCCCATTCTTGCCTGAGCTCATCTCTTTCTTGTAATACTTTTCTACATATAAGAGATAACAACTAACATTTCTTAATGTGTTTCCCAAATTCTTGCCCTTGAGCTAGAGTTTCAGTAGCATTTGGTCAGCTTTCTTCTGCCAAATTTTATTATATATATATATCTGGCAAGGGGAAAAAACTCCCAGAAGGCTGAGTTAGGGGTCATTAACAAGAGAATTCTCCAACAAGGAGCATCACAGACTAATATAGAAATTCACGTCTTTCTGAGAAAAGGACCTCATTCTGCCTGCCCAAGGTCAGTAAGATTTCATCCCTGCCTTGGAGCAGTGACTCTTCTGTGTGTCTCATTCTTCTCTGTTCTCTTTCAGAGGTTTCATTAAGTTTATTCTGACCCCGAGGATGGGGGGCAGGGTGCGGATAGCTCACCTTTTAATTCACAGACCTCCCAAATGCTAAGAGCTGCACCTGAGCCTTAGGGAGAACACGGCTCATCACCCAGAAACTCTGGTCTCTAAGCTCTAGGCAGTGACTGGATGAGATTCTGGGTTTCCCTCCTGTGGGGAGAGAGTATGTTCTATGAGTGGAGAAAGCATGAAAAAGAGATGTTTTATTTCCCGAGATTTCCAGCTGTTCATCCAAACCTGTTTCCTCTCCTTTCTCTACACATAGGTGATGTTTCTTACCCTTCTGTGTGATAGGTATGGCCACAGGACTCTGCCAATGACATGTGAGTACAAGTGTGAGGCACCATATTCAGATCTGGCCCATAAAAAGCACTCAGATCTGGGGTGCCTGGGTGGCTCAGTTGTTAAATGTCTGCCTTCAGCTTAGGTCATGATCCCAAGGTCCTGGGATGGAGGCCCATATCCAACACCCTGCTCGGCGGGAAGCCTGCTGCTCCCTCTCTCTCTGCAGCTCCCTCTGTTTGTGTTGCCTCTCTCGCTGTGTCTCTCTCTGTCAAATAAGTAAATAAAAATCTTAAAAGAAAAAAAAGCACTCAGATCTGTACTCCTCCATATTTGTTCTCTTTCTGTTGGATAGATGTCAATGGACAAGTTTTAGAAATCACATGTCAAAGACAGCACACTACGAAGTACAAGTCAGAGCCTCAGAATGACTGCTTGGAGGTTGACTCCCAATCAGAAACTCCTACCGGACTTGCAAAAGTTAGAAATAAACATCAACACCGTTTGAAACACTCTACATCTTGAGGTTGGTTGGCTATGCTTGCTAGCCCTACCCTAAGCCACACTTTAATACTTCCAATTCATTTAACATCTTGATAAAATTTCCCGATAAAAGTAAATGTGCTGCTTTTCAGAAATTTCCTGAAATGCAAATGCCGAGAGAGTAAGTGTAGCCTACCTAGCAACAGCCCATGAAATTAAATATCTGGAGACATTCATTAGACAACCGCTCTGTTTTAGAATTTACATCAGTGAAAGCACAGAAGCATGTTCAGCAGGTCTTTATTATACTGAAACATAAATACTAAAATATCAATAATAGGTACATAGTTCTAAGGAAATGATCAATAATGAACCAAATGCATTTTTATAGCTCTTCAAGGATTTAAGCACAAAGCATAGTCACTGAAATATCTTAATACTAGATTTATACTTAAATAGCAAGCATGAATGCATTAATTTTGCCTTTTTTGAATATTAGTATTTTAAAAATGTAGGCATTCTAGTCTATCTTTGAAGCCAGCTACTGTTAATTTACTTTGAAAAATACAATTCAATTACAGATTTCTAGAACCTATGGGAAGTTAAAGAGTCCATTGCACTGTAACAAAAAAATGATGTAGAAACACAGGGTACCTACTAAAATCCCTCCATTCAGAAATAAAAAATAAAAGACAATCATTTAAATATCCCCCCAAAACTATGAGACACTTTACTATGTTGTCTTGATTAATTGCAATACATATATAGCACTAAAAGTCTCCTTAAATGTATAATATTGACTTTATTTCATTAGAAGTTACATTTGCTTACCATTAGCTTCTAGGATTTTCTGATATTGACAAGATACAGAAAGAATTTATATGAGATAATCATCACCCTCATCCTCGTCCTCATCATTGTAAAAACAATGGCTGCAAACACTGAATCATTATGTACTTACCACTTTACATGGATCATCAATCTTGCACATAGCGCTATGGGTGGGTACTGTTACTAATGGCTGCACAACTCCAGGGGGTGCCATTATATTGGTCTATATAAATGGTGCCTCTTGGAGTTGAGTAGTGTGCAACCTCCAGTGCCATATGTGGCAGTCTTGACTTTTATTATTCTCACACTAGAGAAGAGAAAACTGAGGGTCATATAAAGAGAGAGGAGAAAAAAAAAATTACAGAAAATGAAATCTATACCAGAGGCTTTCCTTGCTTTAGGAGGATTAAAATTAATTCATTTTGAAAAGACAAATAATGCTTGTGCTGCTAATAAGTATCAGAACAATGAAACTAATTTTGGCAAGAATTTATAACCTTTGCCTATCCCTGGGCCTCTGCCCTTAAGTGAACCAGCAGCCAGGCAGAGTTAGGGCCCCTCTTCTGCATTCCTCTAGCTCTCTGGGGATTTCTCTCTGACATCCTTACTGCACTGGACTGTTACTTTCTTTCTTTCTTTCTTTCTTTTTTTTTTTTATTTTGCAATTTTGGCTCTTTTTGGGAATTTTTTTTTTAATTTTTAATTTTTTTATTTTTTCAGCATAACAGTATTCATTATTTTTGCACCACACCCAGTGCTCCATGCAATCCATGCCCTCTACAATACCCACCACCTGGTGCCCCCAACCTCCCACCCCCCCACCCCTTCAAAATTCTCAGATCGTTTTTCAGAGTCCATAGTCTCTCATGGTTCACCTCCCCTTCCAATTTCCCTCAACTCCCTTCTCCTCTCCATCTCCCCTTGTCCGCCATGCTATTTGTTATGCTCCACAAATAAGTGAAACCATATGATAATTGACTCTCTCTGCTTGACTTATTTCACTCAGCATGGACTGTTACTTTCTAATGTGTGAGTTCTCTCCCTGGAATCTGAGCTCCCTACTGGTAAACTGTCCTGCATTTGTGTCTCTAGAAACAAGCACATGATAGACATTCTATTGGTTTTTGGAGAATTAATGAAAGGAACATTAGTTTTCATAGATAACTGAATGTTAGATTTTTACAGTTGGTTTTCTATCGGTCACATTTGAGAACCAACACATTTCAGCAATAAAGCTGAAAGAAAATGGAGGAAAATGTTATTTTACAATCAAAGGCAGCTTTCTAAAACGATTTCCTTATCCTGAAATCCCAGGAGTTGAACTATGGGTGGTATTTGCAAAAAAACAATAACACATGTCTTGGATGAAGACAGATTTTTTTAAAAAAGATTTTATCTATTAGAGAGAGAGAGTATGAGCAAGAGAGAGAGCATGAGGAGGGAAAGGGGGAGAGAAATGGGAAGGACAGAGAGAGAGGGAGAAGCAGTCTTGCTGCTGCGCATGGAGCCCAAAGCGGGACTCGGTTCCAGGACCCTGGGATCAGGACCTGAGCTATAAGGCAGCAACTTAACTGACTGAGCTACCTAGGTGCCCTCACATGAAGACAATTTTAACAGTAAAAGACAATATGTTCTCTTCTAGAGTTCCAATTTTTCATTTCCCCAAGTTGGGACTAATTCGAGCTCTTAGATTATTTAACATGGAAGAAAAAAAAATATTTATTTACAATTTAGAGTCACCTTCTTCCAAAAGCTTTTCAGGCAACTTGATGAAATAATGAGCTGTATTTAAAGTTATTTCAAGTGCTACTTTGCTGCTAGAGTATCCTTTTTCCGGTTCATGTATTCTTATCTTGGACAAAATACTTTCCACTGGTTTGTTGATTTTTTTGGAATGAGGTGAAGAACTTCAGGGATGAGGACAATAAACGCCAAAAAAACATGCATCCCTGTCCCCTCTTCTGACACATGGCAGATGGTGAAACAGAGGGAGGCAGTCCTACTCAGAAATCTGGCAGATCGGACAGAGAGAGGAGACTTTGGAAACTTAAAGAATAGGACAGCGTTAAGCTTGGAGGGCTTAGATGAAAAACAAAACTAGAATATCACTGTCTACTTAGGAATCTATTATATGAAGTGCCTGAGGCAAGACAGCGGCAATGTTTAATGTCAGAAATGTCATTTTCCACTGCTCATGATTAAACAAAAGTGCCATCTCCTATGCCTCGGAGATTGGCAAGTCGGACATCCGAGTGTCTACCGTGACTCTCTCTTTACCGGGGAACGTGAATTAAAAGTCAGATTTGTCACTTGTGATGGAATAGTGCAGAGAGTTTGGTTTGTTTTCATCGCGCCTCACAAAGGTGCCGGTGTTGAGGGATCACAAAATGCTAGCAGGTGCGTGGCTGAGCTCAGGAAATTTTATGAAGTCGGGAAGGTCAGAATTCATTGGTTCCAACACGTGTTAGAAAGAGGCAAGGAAAACTTCCCTAGAATACGCTCCACGGGATGCTTCCAGAGTTCTCTCCTCAAGGAAATATTTAAGGCTGTCTCGACATTCTGCTGGAAGTCTGGGGCATGAAGATGGGGGGATCATAAAAATTCTGGTCTTGCGCCATAACCCTTAGAAAGTTTGCGATGAAATAAACAACCTTAAGGTTTTCCTAGGGCATCCGGAAATCAGAGACTTTAGAAGACCCAAGGATTCTGTTTTGTTTGAGTCACTGCAGTAAATCATTGAATAATCTGTGAAAGAGGAGACCTGCTGACTATCATTTCTTACTCAGTTTCCTAATTTCTTACCCAGAGGCTATACAGGCTGTTACAAAGCTGGCTCAAAATGAGTTACAATAATGAGAATTTTTTGAACTGTTTTCAGGCTGCATTGGGCAACAACTCAAAATAGCACTTGCTGGTTGGCTTTGAATATGGCCATAGGACACTGAGAACTAGACAACAATATTCTCAGAAACAAAACCGAGGTACGGGCTCAAGGGTTATATACGTAACAGCCTTGCTCTTCATCTAGATTAGGGAAACTATCTAGCATATCTGTTGAGAAGAAAATTTGCCTCCTGAAATCCCTTACTAATTATGTTGTGCTTGTGTAAGAGAATAACCTTGTTCTTACGCAGTACAAGCTGATTTAGGGTAAAGGACCATGATATCTACATTGTACCCTCAATCAAAGGTTGATTCTACACAGGCATAGATCAGGTACTTGTTGTAATATTCTTTCTACTTTTCTGTTAAGTTTGAAATATTTAAAAATAAAAAGTTTTTTTAAAAATGCAATTTCTCCCATCTTCCATTTCTCAGCTGTGTAATTGGGTTCAAGTTCCTTGTTGTTTTGAAACTTCAGTGTTCTCATCTACAAAATGAGAATAATACTTATGATGGCCTCAAAGAATTCAATGAAATAATCCATAACCCAAAAAAAGCTAGTAATAATTTACCACAAATCTGAAAAATTATTTTCTACTTATGCTTGGTTATGCATTTGGGTTTGGACTGATTAGAAATAGCTTAGTACCTACAGGATATCCACAATGATAACAAAATACACTGAGATGATCTTTATTAAATGACTATCAGTGCTTAATGATACTCAGGTTTTGTAAATGCAAACCTTCCCAAGCAGCCTATTATTGAAGTGCTCTGTTAAATTATAAAACAAGTATATACATCCAGAGACAGTTACTAAATGAAACTGAATGGATTGAGAATATAGCTGAAGTTATACTTTCCTTAAAAACAATGTGGAATTTTGAGCAGTTCCTCAAAAAACAGAAGAGAGACAAAAATACAGAAAACAAATGTCTCCTTCAGTTTTTCTAAAGGCAGTCAAAATGTTAATCATTATTTTTGTCATTTAGAGACAATGAAGTCATTGGCTGTTATCAGGGTGTCATGGTGGTAGGAGAAATATTTCATCAACAAAAAAAATAAATATCAACACTTCCTCTTGAGTAAGTGGATACCAGCGTTATAATTAGAACCAATGCTATTTTTCACACAATGGACTATTTTTCTGATCCTGAGAGCTATAATTACCCTAGCAACTTCAATGTCTAGCTTTAATTCCTCCTAGAAATATTTTGACAAACTGACAATAGTTAAATATGTTACAACAGTGAAAATGACAGGTTGCTTTTGCCTTTATTATACAGAACGTATTACTCTGTGAAGATATTCTGTAGGGCAAGCACCTACATCCATATTTCTTAGCATAGGAAAAGGAGATTAAATATATTCACAGCCCCAAAAGGACACTGGTATTGAATGGACAAGGGGAGACCTGGAGATGACCACACAGCCTTCTAATTTGAGCTGCACATTCAGAAAAAAAAAATCCATTATGGATCAGTATGGAGATAGAGGATATTCAAAATCCAAGCCAATCCTCATAATTTATTCTCCAGTAAGACTAGGTACTACTGTTCTCTTGAATCTTTTTTTTTTTTTTTTTGTTCTCTTGAATCTTAAGAGAGGTGTGAATATTACATCTCAGGATAAGAGTGTTTACAGCCCAAACTTTAAGCTTTTGACAGAGTTATATGGGACAGCCCCACTGAATCCTGTTTACAAAATTCTAATTTCAAAGAAACTGGGGGACCACACACATTTGGACTGGATACTTCTGAGAATAAAAGAGGATAAACTTGGACTGTATGGGTAAAACAGGACATAAATGGTCAATAAACTACTGCCTTACTGAGGCAAAACAG
Organism: Lutra lutra; assembly: GCF_902655055.1. Taxonomy (NCBI): domain Eukaryota; kingdom Metazoa; phylum Chordata; class Mammalia; order Carnivora; family Mustelidae; genus Lutra; species Lutra lutra. The sequence continues at coordinate 22,530,553 of NC_062285.1, read as the reverse complement.
AAGGAAGCATTCTTGTCAGAGAGGTTTATTGCTAGAGGACCAACCATTCCTCTATGACCAGAACTAGCATGGTGCAGCTTGTATACAGGGAATTTTATGATTCTCAGAAGAGCAACTTGAATAGATACCTAAATGAGAAGGGTACCAATCTGGGAAGCCATCAGCATTGGGTGCTTAAGACAGAGTTGTTAAAATATCACTGTGTTTATTCAAAGATCAGTAAGCCCAGAAAGTCTACTCTAAGGTAAAAGTCTTAATAGCTTATTTCTAAGACTTCACCCATGAGCAAACATTTAATTTCACATATTTAATGAAAATTAATCAAGGTACTGTCTTACAAGTAAAACAAATAAGAGTATGGGATCCTACATATTACATTTTGATTAATACCAAAGAAGGATCAGTGCCCAAAATGAAAATGTAAAATGCATCATTTCTATAAGAATTGCTACTGGAGTTAATACATTTAATATCTAGTAACTAAGTTTATGGAAAAAATTAAAGGCCATATAGCATATTTTCTCCATAATCAGCAGAACAGCATACTAAAAACTTCAGGGTTTGCAAGAAAGACCACTAAATTTGGAGTCAGAACTACTTCGGTTCAAATTCTAGTTCATCACTTAGCAGGTGAATGACAAAGAAAATTACTTATAGCAGTTATGGTTAGATGTCCACCCAACGTCTCTTCTTCCGCAGAACCCTAAATTTGTTCAGGTACACACTAATTCGCCTTGAAGTCTATGACCCCAGGGATAGGAGTAATTGTAAAAGTGGGCTCCAGGGGCGCCTGGGTGGTTCAGTGGTTAAAGCCTCTGCCTTCGGCTCAGGTCATGGTCTCAGGGTCCTGGGATTGAGTCCCGAATCGGGCTCTCTGCTCAGCAGGGAGCCTGCCTCCTCCTCCTGTCTCTCTCTGCCTGCCTCTCTGCCTACTTGTGATCTGTCAAATAAATAATAAAAAAAAAAATCTAAAAAAAAAAAAAAAGTGGGCTCCATATTCCCTTTGCCAATGACGGGTATAGGAATGTTCATGTGACTAGTGTGAACCAATGAGAAAGAAGAGGTACCAAAGCATACCAGCTTTTTTTTCATGGGGCTTTGGGGAAAGCTCTTTCTCCTCCTGGAATAGTGTCAAGAAGTGACTCTCTCCTCTTCTCTGGATATGTACAGATGTACTTTTATGAGGCCTGAATGTGCTGCTTTTGTTCGATAAGGAGTCTTAGGATGAAGTCAACAGCATAAAGCCTAACTATGACTCTTGAAGAGAAATGAAGTAGAACAAAAGTTCTTAGGTTGCCCTGTTTTGGACTTCTAGATTTGTGGCCAAGAATTCTACACAATTTAAGCCAACTTGATGGAGCTTTCTGGTATTTCAGTTGAAGGTACTGTTACCCTCCTGAGTCATTTTCTCATCTGAGAAAATCAGATTGACAGCTACCTTGCAATCTTGCAAGAAGTCATGATAATACACATAAAGTATTATGCACAGTGGTTGGAGCAAAAGAGCTTTCAATAAATGGTATCAGGTTTGCTGGTTGCCTGGCACACTGAATACCTATTATTAAGTTGGCTCAAAATGATTCTTTGGCAAATCTTTAACAGCCTTGATTTCTGATTGCTCACATTTCCGTATCAGATGAGACTGGTGATACTAGTCTCCAAAAAATACTCTGTAATAGCTGAAGCAAGGATTTAAAATCTCTTTGAGGTCCTCAAAAGGTAAGAAATACAATAATGCATTCATATTTCATTGAATCTCTCTCTCTCTCTCACTCACACACACACACATAAACACCTTAGAGCAAATAAAATAGAATGAGACTGAGAAAAGAAATTAATCTATCCCATTAAATGCTCATTTCAAAAGAACTCAAGAGAATACAACATATTGGAAACTTCCAAAATTAATTAAACTTTAGAGTGACTATAGTAGGATATATAAAAATGTATTGTGCAAGCTTGAATAATCATTCCTTAATTTAGAAAAGTTAAAATTTGAAACATACCAAGAGGACTAAGACAACTAAAGAAATAAAAATCCAAAGTTATGAGGATATAATTCTAAAATTTAAACATTTTAGATGTTATTTTTCTACACAAAGCAACATGTACAATGATAACACTAAAGAGAGAATAAAATATTGATGAAGCATACCAGCTTTAGGCATACAACCTGAATTTGAAACTTGGTTTTGATGCTTGTATGCTATATGACCTTGGGCAAGTTTCTTAGCCTCTCTTAGCTGGTTTTCTCATATATAAAAATAGAGATAATCAAATCTACCCCATAGACTTAGATTTAAATAAGATAAATAATGTAAGCCAAGTTCTTGTACAGGTTCCAAGTGTATAGCAAGCACTTAATAAAATATTTTTATTACTTTCTTATAATAAAATGAGTCCCATGGGATCCCACTTCTGGTAGTCTATCATAGAATCTGGGGTTAAAAAACAAAAACAAAAAACCCAGACTCAAATTTCAGAGGGGCAAAGGAAATTTCTAGAAAATATTTCCAGCACCCCCAAGAAAGGACAGGTGACAAACACTACAAAAATCAGATCATAGGGGAATTTCTCCTTCTGGATAAGGTAGGTTAAAAGTAGCAGGGACTAGTTTTTTTGTTTTTTTTTTTTTAAAGGTTTGAAGAAGACTCAGCTATTCTTTTTTTTTTTTTAAGATTTTATTTATTTATTTGAGAGTGAGAGGAAGCAGGAGAGAGAGCACAAACAGGGGGAGTGGCAGAGGGAGAGGAAGGGAGAAGCAGGCTCCCCGCTGAGCAGGGAGCCCAATGTGGGACTCGATCCCAGGATGCTGGGATCGTGACCTGAGCTGAAGGCAGACGCTTAACGACTGAGCCACCCAGGCGCCCCGCAGGGACTAGTTTTAACCTGCAGTCCAGAACAACTGAAAACTAACAGACAAAATACATGAAACAATGGCTACAGATGTTGGCCATTAGGCAACTCGGGAAGGTAATCCTTGAGAAAAAGGACCCAGGCTAGTGGAGTCCCACAGTTGTCCTAGCTTACTGCTTTGATAGCTGCTAGGCCACAGCACAGGGAGGGGAAGTTCAACTCGGAGGTCTGTCTCTCTGAGTAGAGGTTATAGAATTAGGATACGAGGAATGCCCATGTAGATCCAGAGTGGAGAGGGCCTCATAGAAATCTCCTCTAGCTTTCAGCTGAGTATTGGCCAGCACATGTGAAGAAAATGCCTAAATCTGAGAGAAGAATCACCCAGATAAACAACTCCTCAAAGTTAAAGAGGATAGAATAATTCAGTTCTTCCCAACAGAAACGAAAATCTTGTAATTCACAGGGATTTCAGGAGAACATTCAAAAAGGTGTTGTCTCAGTGTGAGAAAAAATTTACCCTCGAATAAGCACTGTGATGGTTTTAACTAACGCAGACTAAAAGTAAGCCTCGAAAAGGAATGAATTGTTTACAAGTCATTTCATATCACCCAAAACAAATCTTCACATATTTTTTAATATCAAAATATAAAACAGCCACCAAAGTAAAATTCACAATATCTAGCATTCAACAAAAAATTCCCAGACTTTCAAAGAAGCAGGAAAATGCAACTCATATTGAGGAGAAAAATGTATCAGTGGAAATGGGTCCAGGCATTACACAGATGATACAATGAATAAAAAAGGACACTGAATGGGTTATAAGTATATTCTATATGTTTAAGAAGGTAGAGGAGTGAAGAAGCATGTTAAATGCACAAATAGAAGATAGAAAAAGGCACAAAATGAAAATCTACAATGTTCAAAATGAAAACATATTGGATGAGATCGATACCAGATTAGACACTGGAAAAGAAAACATTAGTCAAGTTGAAGATATAGGAACAGGAACTATCCAAAATGAAAGACAAAACAAAAACAAAAAAAAAGGAAGAATGAACAGATGACAGAGTCAGTGATCTAGAGAACAAATTTCAAGGAGTTTCATGTGTATTAACTGGTGTCCCTATAAAGGGAGAAGGATAAGGGACAGAGAAAATATGTGACAATAACATCTTTTCTCCATTATGTAAGCAATGTATCTTCATCATATATCACTCCCATTTCCCTGATAAAAAGAAGAATGCTCTTAGAAGGCTGATGACCCAGATAAGAGAAGATGGGCAAGAGAACTATTCCTGTTCATTAATCTTCGGGAGGGTAATTGTGAGTTTCACCATGGAGTCAGCCTTCTGAAGTAATATACAAATAGGAAACCTTGAAATTACCCAGTGGGTTTTTTAAAAATCAAAAATAAAGTAAGAAATAGTCTTTTTAGGTCAAGTGCTTCAGATACTTCATTTGACTCTGAAACTCCTTCATTGTTTACTATATTTTCATGTCATGTTATATAAATAAGATGTTTCGAATGTCATAACTACACATTGCATCATAACAGTACTTTTAAGGTAGCTATTTAGGATGTGAGCAGATCTGTTCTAAGATTTTCCAATTTTCCCAGAGCTTCCTGAAATTCATGGAATGATTTAGAGTACGTAACATGATATACTATTGAGCTGGTACATTTTTTTTTGTGAATAAGAAGAAACTTAGCCTCAAATAGGGCTGATTTATAGCTTAATTCAGTATTCTATGCATACAAAGTCCTCCAAAAACAAACAAAAAAAGTCCTTGGCTGATTACCTGGCTGAGAGTCCACATATTTACATGCAGAAGGAAATCTTCTTTCATGAGAGTCATGATCTATTTGCCTTTCCCTTTTGTTAGGAGAAAAAAAATCAGAGACTTCAAGGACTATTATACTATGTAATGTTAAACTTTATGTGATTGTTCATAGAGTCCTTTCCAGGGACCACACAGCAGCAAGGACTATATGCTTACATGAATATTTTTGCCCTACTAAGATTTAGATGAAAACTCTTTTAAAATCTTGCTATTTGGTTATACTGCCCAGGGATGCTGAACAATGAGTAAAAAATAAAATCAAACAAGCTAGTATTTCCCGTAGAAACTGATGACATGGTACTATAAGCTGGAGTCCCAACTAAAGTTTCATACTATCTAGCACCAGTACTCAGACTTACTATTTTCAATGTGCATGGATGCACTTTAATTTCAAGAGCAGAAGCTCAAATCCAATCCATCAACATTTAAGCAATGCTCATTATGCCCACAGATTCTTGAGAGAGTCACAGTCAGGCTTGATGGATAATCTATAAATCTATAAGATAGAGTTCATGGTTTTTCTTTTTGTTTTGATCTTGGTGTAAAACTTGTAATAATTGATCATTATAGAACAAAAAGAACTGTGGCTTATGATTTACAACTCACATAGCTGATATGTTATATTATCAAAATGTATGTTCTGTTGTATTTTAGAAAGTCTAAAAAATTCTCCTTTGGAACAAAAGGACATTTTTGACACATCATAATCATGGGGGAGGCTGTCCTCTGCCAAAGAGGAAATGTTAGGATAGGAATGAAGCCTCCCACAGATTTCACAACAGTCACAGAGCAGCTTGGGAAAGAGACACAAAAAAATGCATGTTCTTTTTGACCAAAGACTTTTGGTTAACAGGTGACCTAGCTGGGATTGTTGCAAAATTTCAACATGCTTTTAGGATGGCAGGACAAGTGTTTACCAGAAAACCAACTTCAGTTATGTTCCTCTAGAAAGGCCTAGCATTTTTGCTGCAACTTTCTTCCTCCTCGACTTTTACTGGATCATGGGTATCAAACATTAGGACACGGCTTCCTGATCTCACAGTGTTGGGGGAGGTCATTGAGAGGATATTACAGCTGGTTGATCCGTGAGCTGGACCCCAGAAACTGGAAGCTCCTTACCCTCTCCCCTGTGCTGGCATGTGCATTCTATCTGCCTTCTGTGATGCTTCTGATCCCAGAAGCTACCCCAAGGACGTAGCCTCAAGACATTGATGTGGTGTTAAGACCATGTGAACAATATACATATCTGAACCCAGTGAAGGTCTCTCCATAAACTTTCAGGCTTACTAGACAAAAATGGAGATCTACTACTCTCACAGCCACCCGAGAAGATCTCATATGCAAGGTCCCTTGTTTATTAAAACTGTCACCTACCAAATCTTTCATGGTCTGCATCTTTCTTTGGTGTCTTGCTGTGCTCTGTGTATAGGCACCGGTTTTAGATTACACCTGGGAAGAACCTGAGAAGTTTGTGAACCAACACATACCATTTTGAATACTTCTGAAATTCTTATCAGTGTCATTAAAGATTCTATTTTGATATTCTAGAGAAAACTTGTGAAGTTAAAGGAGGAAGTTATCTGGGAAAAACTTAAGTAAGTTCTGTGCTAATCATACATAATTTTTATTAAAACAATGTATAAAAATCTCCATACTGTATATTTAATGACTGATTTCAGTATATTCTTTTACTCCTTAATCATCTATTTCCAATATCATCAAAAAGAAAAGTTTAAGGCTCTACTCCCCAGAAAACATTTTAAAGGAAGCATTTTACTAACTATAAAATATTAGACTGTTCTATTTTTAATAATCCACTGTTAGTAACATGATAGACATTACTCATACTGATAGATTTTTAAAAACAAATTAAATCCATTAGAAGCAGCAGAAAACAGCCACTTATTCATCAACACAGAATGAAAGATAAATAGATTAGACTTCATATAACTAAAAGCATATACCTTTTGGAAAATATTTATATATGAACTTTTAAGCAATTTATGGAGCTAATTGGTTTCATCTGCTATAGAAGAACAAAACGTGAACAAACAATAATATTTAAAAAATGTCAAACACAATGCAAGAAATCAGGAGGTACTTTGCCAAAATAAGCGACTGACAGCAGAATGTTTTCAAAAGGAAACATTTAGTAAAACAATCATCTGGCTAAGGTAAGAATTAAGAATTTTATTTTTAATTAATTCAGCATGCTGACAAGTTGGCTCCACCCCGATTTCTGCCCTCCTCATGATGGTACAAAGACAAGTGGGCAAAGTAAGAATGTAGTTACTTAGTTAAACCAAAGAACTTTGTAGATGAATAGGTGATCTATGTTAACAGGTATCATCATAATGAAGGGAGTGGTGTGAAAATTGTAATATTCAATGCCGCTTAAGCTTTATTTGATATTGATATTTAAATTATTTGTCCTATTTATCATGTAAATATATACCTTTCTTTATGAGAATTAAGTTTTGGTATATTTTAATCCTTACTGCTTTCCTGTGAGACCTATCAGGTCACTACAACTACTGTTTCAGAGGTGGGCCCAAGCCACTATCCACTCGTGGTGTAACCTCTCTTCAAGCAACAGTTCTTAGGGCAAAGACCATGATTTACCTTCAAATATCCTCATTCTGGTGAATCAGAATCAAGGGGACTGCTTTTTCCCCTATCATATTCCCTCTACTTAAAATCTTCTTCATTTGTTAAAACCTTACTCACTTTCTAATTTTTATTTGACAATTACCTCTTCTCTGAAACAGATTCCACTGAAATAGACTGAATGACTCCTGAATGACTGAATGACTCCATAGTACCTTCTTCATAGCTGTCATAACAACATCTATCATACCATATCACTGTTGGTCATATGCATGTCCATTTCCTCCTGCAGGACTTGGTCATCTTTAGGTCCCTCTCACACAGCCTGCTACAGGGTCTGGCATGAAGTAGCTGTTGGATAATTTTTTACAAATAAATTGAATGTGTGACCCCACAGACACCAGGTAAGAAAAACTGGGTATTGTAACTCTTCATGCTCTTAAAATAGATCCTGTCAGTGGGAGCAGAAAAGGCTTAATAGTAAGGCAGGACGTTAATATAAATCAAAAAGAACACTTTAAAAATGTAAATGAAGGAGGAAAACAATTGGCCTAAATCCAGCCAGACACATCATTGCAACTAATAACCCTAGTGAAGGTGATCAGAAGCAGGTACATTACCATCCAAAGAGGAGGATTTCATTCCTGAATCATCAAGGGTTTGCTATAATTTCTTAGACGTCCTCTTTTGGACAGGAAGAAGGATGAGAAGGATATTATTGATAATAGAGAGGCCTGATTGAGGAAGAACCCCCAGTGAAAACTGGCAATTCAGCAGGTCTCTCCAGGAAGGGTCTTCAAAACAGCATGCCTTTTATTATCAGTCTGCTGAGAGTGGAAATGGCAACTGTACAGAGCAACAAGGAAATATTCATGGAGTCCCTACCTCACGCCAAATCCTGTACTAGGAGATTTCATGGATTGCTAGATGGAGTTAGATATCATGGTCCCCATTTCACAGGGAGGGAAACTTGAAGATCAGGGCAACTGCACGAGCTGCTGATGTTGCAAGCTCAGTGGGGAACTTTGATCACACCACGTTTCAGGGCTTTTCCTATTATGCCCTACACCCACTGCTTTTAGTGTTGGGAAACACCATTACTCACCTACGGCATTCTATTAAAACTATTCCCATTTTAAGACACTATGCTTAGGCTCTTTCACATTTGCTAAATTGTAATTTGAGGATTCCTTTCAAGTGAAGTTGAAGAATTTGTCTATATTCTTTAGGCATCTCATGGAAACCACGTTTGGGTAAGTTGTTGTCGTAATAGTGATGGCTGACAGGTGTGTCTTTAATCGTTCTAGAAAAGGGCCAAAATCCATACAGCTTCACGTGCTCACACAGTTCAACTGCCACACTTGTGATCATCAAGCCAGAGGACAGGCGAAACTCCGTCACACCTTCAGTTCTCCAGAAAAGAGCAAGATTTCTCAGGTATTTGGGATGGAAAAATATAACCTTCTGTCTTGCTTGAGACTCCTTTAGGGTGTCATACACTTTGAAAGAGGCAATCGTGTTGGCCCTGAAAGAAAACGCTGGAAGAAGAAGGAACGCATCTCCATAGGTCGCAATGTCCTCCAGAAATATTTCTTTCTTTTTCTTTAAGTTCCCATATCTGCCAAATTTAAAAAAAATCGTCATTATAATCAAAGTGGCCATTTTGGTTACATAAGGCTGAATTTACCTTTGGCCGAGCCATTGAACCGTTTATGTCACTGTTGTATATAAGAGACAAACAGTAGACTCAGAGTCCAAGTACGAGTAAGCCTCCTATAAACATCAAGAGCTAGGTCCTTCAGCTCTCTTTTGTGGTGTCCCTAGGCTTTCATTTATATTTTCTTATCAGATTATATCCTTACTGGACACACATTTCTTATATTATTTTATCTTCTAACTCAGTAATTTTTTTTCTCTAAAGCAACTTTTTTTAAAAAAGATTTTATTTATTTATTTGACCGATAGACACAGCGAGAGAGGGAACACATGCAGGGGGAATGGGAGAGGGAGAAGTAAGCTTCCCGCCCGGCAGGGAGCCTGATGTGGGGTTTGATCCCAGGACCCTGGGACCATGACTTGAGCTGAAGGCAGACGCCTAACGACTAAGCCACACAAGGTGTCCCTCTAAGGTAAGTTTTTGATACAGAAATACCTTCCAAATAATGATTGATTTTTTTTAAACACAGGACACTCTTAAAATGTCTACACATTAAAAAATTCCCTAAGCTGTACACCGGTGACCTGTGTATATTTTTTTACATGTGATCACAAAAGTTTCCTTGAAAGAACCTAAAATACCTACATTCATACACATACACACACACACACACATTTTAAATGTATTGTGATAGATTTGTGTTTGATTTAAATAATACCTTAGTAAATATACTAATATGAATGGTTGTGTCTAGAAGGTAAACTTTTAGGATGCAGGTATAATATTGCATATTATCTTAAAAGATACTAGAACTATATGGGTATATAGTTTAATTTGTATTTTATTAATAATGATTATTAGTTTTGGTGAAAACAGTGGAGTAAAACCATGTATGGGATTTTTATTAACCAGGAACATTTTGTCGTGGCTACACTGTGAAAAATGAAATATGGGAATTATTTTTTGGTAATAAGCTATATGTAGTAAAAACTTTTTTATTTTGGCCAGCTTCTCTTAAGGTGCATTCCCTGAAGTTTCTAAATAAACTGTTTCATTAGGAAACTACTCCCAAGATAAAAGAGTAATGTTAAAATTCTGAAAGAAAGCTCTCAAAAGTAACTTCACTATTGTTAAAAAAGAAGAAGTGATAAATAAGTTTTCACTTAATTAGTAGTGTTCCACTTATGACATTAGAAGTGTAATTGGTTGGGATGCCTGGTTGGCTCAGTGGTAGAGCGTACAACTCTTCATCTCGGGGCTATAAGTTTGAGCCCCACACCAGGTGTAGAAATGATATTAAGAAATAAAAAATAAATATAAGTAACATAAAAAAATAAAAAATAAAGTCTTTAAAATGGAATGGTTTTCTTTAAAAAAAGAAAAGGAGAGAGAGGTACAATTGATCATACCTCTTATGAGCTACAACCTTGAGAGGAAGTAAAAAATTATGAATATATTATATTCTTCTATCTTTTCCCCAAAGTCATTCCAGCTATATTGCATTGCAAGTCATTCCAGCAACAAGATTAGTGTTCAAACTAAGAAACATGTTAAACCAACATGTTAAACAATAAAACAAATGTTCTCAAACAGTTATGTAAGTTGGACATACTTACTTTAGTTTTATGATACTGGGATTTACAGTCACGACATTGGTTTTACTGCCAACATCTTTACTCACATTTCCTGTAATTGGAGGAAGGTTACACCTGAAATTTGGGGGGGGGGGAAAGCGTTTTCAAAATGCAAGTTTAAAAAAAAGCGCATACCCACACATGTACACATACAATCACTGTCGGTTTATTGGAGAAAATGATGGCTGTTGAGTTCTGAATTGATCTGATTTCCATTTAAAACTTTAATAAGTACTGAAATCCTTTTTTTATATGAAAAAGATTTTATTTATTTATTTGACAGAGAGAAAGAGAGAGAGCATAAATAGGGGAAGTGGGAGAGGGAGAAGCAGACTCCACCATGAGCAGAGAGCCCAATACAGGGCTTGCTCCCAGGACTCTGGGATCATGACCTGAGGTGAAGGCAGACACTTAATGACTGAGCCACCCAGGTACCCCTAAGTACTGAACTCTTAATTGACACTTCAACATTGCATAAAATATACAAATTTGGTAAATGCTTTTAATATTAAGACCCTTAAGTATATCAAAATGAGAAATGACAATTACCTTGCTAGCTGCTGAAGAGTTCATAATCCTTTTATTAAAATTATTATTTCTATTGATTATATTTCCACAGTGTTATGGTCATCAATTTACAGGTTAAAAAAAAAAAAAACAAGGCATTGCAACTAAGGTTATGGAGTATGCCAGAAGCAAAGTCTATTAAAAAAAAAAACAAACACCAAACCCTGAAATCTCCTGATTCCCATATGGATAGTTTTTCTAGCAAATTCTGCTGTTAATAAATAAAACCCTAATGTTCCTATAATGATATTTTCATATAAATGTTCTCTTCCTCTTTTGAGTACTAATTTTTTAGTACTCAGAACAAATTAAGAATTGTAATTTTGAGTAATTATATTCCTTTCACAAAAAAGGGAAAGTTGGTTATGACTCCCTAAGTATTGTTTACAGAATTTCAAGTAGACCATTTCTTTTAAGCTATACAAATAAAAAGAGCATTTCTGAGTTTCAACGAACTGAGGTTGAAACAGCATTCCACACTCAATGAAACATAAAATCAAATGGACCGTGTACACCTCTCATTGATATAAAAGGTATGTCAGGGGGCGCCTGGGTGGCTCAGCGGGTTAAGCCGCTGCCTTCGGCTCAGGTCATGATCTCAGGGTCCTGGGATCGAGCCCCGCATCAGGCTCTCTGCTCAGAAGCCTGCTTCTTCCTCTCTCTCTGCCTGCCTCTCTGCCTATTTGTGATCTCTCTCTGTCAAATGAATAAATAAAATCTTTAAAAAAAATAAATAAATAAATAAAAGGTATGTCAGAAAATAATTAAACATGGCACCTTGCGAAAAATATCAATCACAGATAATACAGAAACGCCCTCATTACTGGACAACCTGTAATAACAAATCTATCTTCTAATACAGTATTATTCTTTTTAAAATCAAAGGTGATTTCCAGCAGAGTATCATAGGAGACTCCTAGGGGAGTAATGGCGTATTGTACACATAGAGTGGTAGTTGGTAAAACCATCCATTCTTCAACTCTTTTATTCTTTACCCACTCAGCTAGTAGCTCCCAAACTTTTGGAATGAAAAACAAACAATAATAAGCAGTTTCCAGACTGTTACTACAAAATTCTGACCACGTAGACACAAACTAAGTACAGACTTAACATTTAAATAAATTTTAATGACCATGACCACATCTAAGCCCTCATTTGCCCTTTCATTCTGGAAAGCTCACTTCACAGGAAACTCTGTCTCAGAAACATCCCTGGCAGCAAATGCAGGATCTGGAAATAGGCACACTTACTGGGGAGTTTGAAATTAAGTAGTTGCTGAGATGTTTTTCTTTTTTTTTTTTTAATGTTTTATTTATTTATTTGACAGAGAGAGATCACAAGTAGGCAGAGAGGCAGGCAGAGAGAGAGGGGGAAGCAGGCTCCCTGCTGAGCAGAGAGCCCGATGCGGGGCTCGATCCCAGGACCCCGAGATCATGACCCGAGCCGAAGGCAGAGGCTTTAACCCACTGAGCCACCCAGGCGCCCCGATGTTTTTCTTTTTTAAACCTCAACTTGCATTTCGTGTATCTGCTCTATCAGGTAAAATGGATGGGTAACCATAATCTTCCCCACAGATGTTTTGAGAATTTTAAATCTATGAAAAGTCTATTACAAGAAGAATTATTTAGCTTCATTATGGCTTTTTCATAGTGAGTGCTTTAACTAAATGGCTAAATCATTCAGGTATTGGCCATTTTATCATGAATCATGAGGACTACATTCAATGACTTGCTGGATTGTCAGGTCTACTGTTCAGTCATTACCTGTAGCAATAAAAACTTTAAATGAGATTCAAGCAAAGCAGTGGGATTGGGGGGAGGGGGACAGTGAGCTAGTGACTGAAAGTCCGGCCTCCTTTTCAGTTGCGAAGAAACGACAGCATTAAATCAATAAGAATCAAAGGCTCTCCTCTGATGTATGAAATCAGTGCCCCTGAAATAGGAAGAAACAGATTTCGACTTACTTTTTAAAGAGGTGTATTTCAATTGAAATCCAACCTCACAGGGATGAATCACCTTTCCATCATATTCTGAAAGTGCAGAAACTCCACGGCTTGGCTTATTAGCACAGGCACAGGGAGAAACAAATCACTTCTGCTTCTGCATTTGCAAGCTAGCTGCTACTGAGATACAGACACTTTAAAAGACCAGAATCTAGAAGCTCCACAATTTCGTTTCTTAATTTCAAGCCAGAAAACGAAACAATGATATTGTGTGGCAATACGATGCTTAGGTCGGCATTTTCTCAAGTATTATCTGAGAACAAAAGTTTCTTGAAATGCTCTGTTCATATATATATATATGTATAATATATATATGTATACATATATATAATATGTTTATATATATAAATAAATATATATTTTTTCCCTTTTTTCAGGTGAGCCTGGCAAATGTTGTTCTCCAGAGCCCTTCTGAGGGAGCCATGGTATCCTTAATACAATGTAGGCTCTGACAAGTCCCGCAGTGAAGACCCTCTTTCACCACGATTTCAGAGTTTCAGCAAAGTGGCCAAAGCACAGTTTTTTTCCTTCTGGTATTAACATTCTGAGGAACTCATGATCCATTTAACACCTCAGGAAAGTCTACCCAAGTAATTTGTAGACTTAAGCAACACAGCTCAAAGGTCAAAATTTACAGGGAGGAGCTTTACAGCATTCCTTTAAAATATCCAACTGACCTTTGGTTTCAAGGAAACCCGTCTGACAGGTCTTACCTAAAAACGAAGTCAGATTTGTCTATTTCAGCTCCACAAAGAGACTTATTCAGAATTCCCCCGTTTCCAACCACTGCGCACTGATTGTACGGGTACTCCATGAAGGGCTGAGACTAGCAGAAGGAAGAGAGAAACCATCACAAAATAGCTTTAGTTTCAGAACAATAAATATCATCAGCTTAATTCAAGCAGCTACATTTTTTTTATACACGCTAAGGAAAGGAAAAGAGCAAGGAAAAAAAGGCAGAGATAGAAATGCCATAGCATGTTGATCAACTTACAACTTATAATAAAAAATCTTGTAAACCTACCTTTCATTTCTCTTGAGAGGAATATACAGCATATCATAGACCCTATGGTGTAATAATCTAACATATAATACATTTGTTTATAAAATGTAACTTAATGTGTCTTAAATCACACAATTAAGTACGTAACATTAGACTGGCAAAACCCCACACTGGGCCTTTCCAACAAACAAGAATGTTTTCAGCAAAATAGAGGAAATGAAGCAATTAGAAAGTATAATGAAGTCCTCTATTCTTGGGCATAAAATTAATAGCTAATTTAGCAGAAGTTTCTGCTAGAGTTAGACCTTCAGGCTCAGGGATGACATGAGATTTATGCCTGCCATCTCCACAAATGACCAGCCACGGTGCTACAGGGATGCCTACTAACTCTCTGCTGACATATTTCAAATTGATTTCCAAGGTCTGAACCTCTTATATTTCATCCGAGGACCCGACTTGTCTACCCCCAAAAGATTTCCCCCTTTCCCCAAGTCCTTCCCAGTCAGAAACATAACTTCTCCATTAAACAGTGCTCTTTGTCTTTGCTTGTCCCTCTCCCCGACGAAATGATGGGACCCTAAGCAGCACCAAGAAGGCCCAGGTTAGACACCACAGTGACATTGTCCTGATTCACCTCTTTTATCTTTAGAGGGTGAGTGGAGGTCCTCAAGGGCAGAGGACGTGTTTGTGACATTTAACGTCCCCTCATCTTTCACCACACACCTCACATGTTGGAATGTACACAGTGACATTTCAATTAATGCTTGCTGGCCCGATGGTCCACCCTGGAAAAAACCACCAGTGTTGAGTTGGGAGCCTCTTGGACCAGGATGGGGTAGTCAGCTGGTGAATATTCAGGAATTTTGTGAACAGTTGTGAAGCCACTGGTAAATTTAAGTCAACCACCCCGGGGGTACGTCCACCACTAAAATGGACCAACACTACAAATCAGGGCAGCTCATTGCCCAAAGCCAGTTTCCCAGCACCAATGGCAACACCTCAGGGCCAGTGCGGTTGTGTGAAGCCCAAAGGACTCCTGAAACCCTATGACTGTTACGTGCTCTCAGGCTCCATCTGGGCAACACCAAATGAGCAGAGAGAACTCTGATTCAGCACAGTTGGTTTGTCTCTAACAATTCAGAATCATATTGTAATCATTATACAAGAGATGCTGTTCCAAGTGCCTGACTTATTAACACATGTGAACCTTACGAGCATTTTGCTGCTGGGGAAATAAAAGCATGGGTTTAAGGAATGGCTAGCAAGTGTCAGAGCTGAGATTCAAACCCCTGAAAGAGCCCATGTTCTTATTCACCCCATGTGACACAGTTTCTCACATTCCATGAATACAATGTTAATTATGTACCTTATTTCTCTTCGTATCTGCAATTGCCTAGCAGAGGACATGGCTCTGAAGTCAATGGTTCCTAGATACCTCAGGTGATTTCAAATCCACTGTAATCCTAGCTCAAGATGTCTTTGACCTATGTTTACTAAATGGTGCCACAAACAATTTTGAATTTTACAGACTGGATAGAATGCAAATAAACTCTTAATGGTACAACAGAAAAGTTGACAGAAGAAAACGTCTCCAATTAAGCACTCAAAATAACACATGTTTTCTCTAGTTTCTTGGTCAACTAGGGGGAAAAGCCCATATGCTTGGGGATCTCATGTTCAGTAAGAGTAACCCCTGAATGACAAATTCCAATGTTTCTTAAAACAAAGCTCCTAAGAAAGTGGAAAATGTGTGCTATGTTGAGCAAGTCCTGCTCATTGCTCACTCTGGTCGAAAACCAACTTTGCTTTCTTTTCAGGTAACTTAGCAAAGTGTTTGGAGGAAATGACTTTACGACATTCATCAGAAGTGTCTATTGTCATCTCCTTGTTGTGTGCCCCAGAGTTCTCTAGCAGAACAGAACAAGGAGGCTGGGGATGTAGGCAGCAGGACCAGAAGGAGGCCAGCTCTCTTAGAGAGGAAAGGGAGTGTGGAAGCAACACAGAAAAGTGGCCTCTCGCTTTGCTACTATTACTGTACTCACTTCAGAATTATCTCCCAACCTCCACACCCGCAGTTCTGAAAAATCCGTGCAAATTTGGGAAACCGATGCTGTTGTTAACTGTATACAGAATTATCAAGCCCTAGGTTATTCTTTTCTAGGTGCCAACCGGAAGCTAAAAAAATCCCTGTCTCTCCTCTGTTCTGGTCTGTCTAAAGCAAGGAAAACACGAGAAAAAATTGCAAGGGTGAAAGAGTTGCTCATTGTGAAACTCTCAGGCCTTCTTGGGTCAGGAATATAATATAAATATTATAATATATATATATTTATATATATATGTTTATATATAAATATAATATAAATATTCTGTACTTATTATCTTTTCAATTATTGGTAATTTCAGTGCCTCATGAGGGCATTTTTAGAATGCATTATGAGTTATTTTTGGTCCTCCTTTCCTTCCGGAAAATTTCTTCTATTTTTTTTCTCTATCATTTTCTATTCATTTTTCAATCATTCCCAGCCAATTAGACTTCCTTTGAATTATAAGAGTAAAAGAAAAACTGGCACAACTTATATGACCAATAAATTAGTTGAAAGAAGTCAAAGGTCCAACAAAAAGGAATTAATTGCAAGAACAGAATATTCTACAGTTGGTAAACTGCATATATTAGGTCATCCGATTTTTGACCAGACTGACTTAGCTTAATTGCTTTTAATAAACTCATGAGAAGATAACCGAAGGTGTATGATTATAAGCGATGGGATGTTCTTCATGACAAAAATTCTCCCCAAGTTTGGATTTATATTAAAGAAGTTTCTTCTTGTAATGACACTGTACTATTACTCATTAGCTTATTTAATGACTGTGTAATGAATGCATGTATGCACTGGGGAATATTCTGGAGCTTGGGATACATCAATGAACATACCACACAGAGATTCCTGAGTGTGAGGTTATGTTCAGTGACCACAAATTCTTTTTTTTTTTTTTTTAAGATTTATTTATTTATTTTAGAGAGTCAGAGCACAGGTGGGAGGGGCAGAAGGAGAAGGAGAGAAAATCTGAGGGAGACTCCGCACTGAGTGTGGAGACTAATGTGGGGCTCATTTTCACAACCTTGAGATGATGACCTGAGATGAAACCAAGAGTTGGATGTTTAACCAACTGTACCACCCAGGCAGCCCCCTCCCCCCACCCACTGACAACAAATTCCTAACATATTTACTTCCCAAAGATTAGCCAGATAAACCCATAGTTCCTTCTGAAGGAACCGATTCAGTCACCAAAACTGACAACTGCAAGAATCTTATTCCAGGTGAAAAATGATCCTCTTCCCAAGCCCCAGTAGTTCCTATCCAGAAAACCCAAGTAAGCTCATCTCATGCAAGGATGAGTTATAAAGACTCAAGGACTTGGAGAGCTTATCATGTAAGATATAAATACCATTCCCTGCAGAGCCACTTGCATTCAAAATTCCTTTTTAAAATGGACCACTATCACCATCTTTTACATCAAAACAATGTATGGTATTTTAATTCTGGGTTAACTTCCCTATTAGTATAAGTTACAATGTAACGTGGAAGAAAAGTCATCTGGAATGGCGACACAAATCAACCACAACAAAACTTTACTCACCACTGGAAACATATTAAAAATATTCTCTCTAATTAGGATTTCATTTTTGCTTTCCACCTCGTAGCTCATGTTGGTCCCAGCTGGAGTGTTGTTCTGAGAAACAATGAAGTTTTGAGCAGCATCACAACAGGAAGCAAGTTTTGCTCTGCAAAGGGGAAGAATAAAAGCGAACCATGCAACAAGATTAAGAAACCACAAATAGAGGCTACGGTGGAAAATGCAAGAGGATTTTTTGCCATATTGGCTTTCAGAAAGAAGAGAAATCATTCACAAAGTTGACATTTGTATCTCTTTCCAGTCTAAGTGGTCCCTAGTAGGACCAAAGAGTGAAGAATTCGAAACATACTTATGCTCAGGTAGGGATCCTCTCACCGACAGAAAACATTCATGAACATAATTGTTCCCATATAAAAATGTCCTCCAAATGATAATGTTGTAACATTAAGGAGAAAAATTACAGGATATACTGCAATTATTTTACAATAAAGTAGAGTAACTGAATTAAGAACAATGTTACAAACTGTCATCAAAGCAACATGTAGTCATTTACTAGGAGACGAGTCCAATAAAAGAAAAATCATTCAATACAGTGATTTGTTTCTAGCTTTACTGATATAATTCAGGAGCACAAATGATTTATATTTAAGGTGTTCAACTTCATGTTTTGCAATGTTTATACGTTGTGGAATAATCGCCACCATAATCAACCCAACTGAAATATCCATTACCTCACATAATTATCATTGTTTCCTTTTCATTTTTTTGTTTGTTTGTTTTGTTTTGTTTTTGTGGTAAGAACAGTTGATATTTACCCCTTTAGCAGATTTTGGGTATACACTATAGTATTGCTATCCACAGTCACCATGCTGTGACCTAACACAGGGAATTTCTGAGTGAAGCGAAGTTTAAGTTGCCATTCCTTATAGAAAGAACATAATTTAGTACCAAGCTCTGTTTTAAAACTTACATGTTTTGTATGTATTTCACTCAATAATGTTGAGTGAAACATTATTAATAGAACATAGACCCAATTAAGTCCTTCTGGTGATTATCAGGACTTGCCCCC
The DNA here is from genome assembly GCF_902655055.1 of Lutra lutra. Lineage (NCBI taxonomy): Eukaryota > Metazoa > Chordata > Mammalia > Carnivora > Mustelidae > Lutra > Lutra lutra. The sequence continues at coordinate 22,511,680 of NC_062285.1, read as the reverse complement.
AACCTTTAGCCTGTCAGTCTAGATCCACTCAGAATTTTTATTTTGTTTACATAATTCTCCAGGGATGCAAAATCCCAGTATCACTTGACAATTATTCCAGACTTTAATCAACCTTGAAGTCAAGAGATCCTTCAATTTGCACAACTCTACCATCTCTTAACTTGAATCCATTTCCCTTGTTTATTTTTTCATAGAATCTCTCCATTAAAACACTTCATGAAATTGAAAATGGTAATAATCAAAGGGAACTTGAACCTTTTCAATCTGGAAGCACTGAGAGAAGTTCCTCTTCTTTCAGATTTTCCTTCTAGGACCAGCTTTTCAATATCTTAGTCATCTTGTTCCTCTTTAAGCTCTTATGTATTTTTCCATATTATTTAAAAATACCTATCAAGGGGCACCTGGGTGGCTCAGTGGGTTAAAGCCTCTGCCTTTGGCTCAGGTCATGACCTCAGGGTCCTGGGATCAAGACCCACATCGGGCTCTCTGCTCTGCTTGGCGGGGAGCCTGCTTCTTCCTCTCTCTTTGCCTCCCTCTCTGCCTACTTGTGATCTCTCTCTCTGTCGAATAAATAAATAAAATCTTAAAAAAAAATACCTATCAAACAGACTCTTAACTACAGAGAACAGAAGTTTGCTGGAAGGTAGGTGGGTGGGGGAATGGCTTAAATGGATGATGCGGATCAAAGAGGGAACTCGTGATGAGCACTGGTTGCATGTAATTGGTGAATCACTAAAAAATTCTAGTACTGAAACTAATATTACACTATATGTTAACTAACTAGAATTTACATAAAAACTTAAAAAAAAAGAAAAAAATATGTACCAAAGCTGGATCCAATTATAGCACAAAGGACAGTGAATATTCAGTGAATAGGGCTGACATGCTCATTGCTGATATCCTAGATTTGAAACTGGTCCATCCCCATTTATTGGTTTTGGTCCTGAACTTTTGTGTAAGTTCCTATTGAATTTTCTCCTTTTGAAAAAATATAATGCTCTAATCTGTCACAGTCATTTTGAATTATATTCCAGTCTTCAATAATTCTCTGGGTATGGAAAGTCAGGGCTATGATGTTATTTGTACCCTAAAAATCAATATTTTCAATAATATTTATCAGTTAATTTATATCATTAAAATAATACATTCTTCTTAGTTGTATTCTATCACCTGTTTATTTTGCCTCTTCGGAATTCAGAACCTACCATGTCTTCAAGATAGTTCATGGAGATTAACAAAAGGAAAAATCGAAAATGAAATGACATGTAGTCAAAAAGATGATACTCAAAAACATGTAGTTTTTTAATTTTAAATTTAATCTCCTAACAATTCAATGTGGCATATTTCAAATTCAGAAATCCTTATGTATTTATCATTCTAAATATCTCTTTTATGCAATATTTTGAGCAAAGGTAATGGAATAAACTCTCATTTACCTTCGACAAGTAGCTCAATTTCTCTAAGGACATTCAGTGCTTAAAAGAACATTGCATCCCAAACCTCCCACCCCCCCACCTCTTCAAACCCTTCAGATTGTTTTTCAGAGTCCATAGTCTCTCATTGTTCACCTCCCCTTCCAATTTCCCCCAACTCCCTTCTCCTAACTCCCCAGGTCCTCCATGCTATTTGTTATGCTCCATAAATAAGTGAAACCATATGAGCACGGATTGCATGGAGCACTGGGTATGGTACAAAAACAATGAATACTGTTATGCTGAAAATAAATTTTAAAAAATGATTAAAAAAAGAGAACATTGCATCACCAAAAAGCAAAACAAAACAAACAAATGAAAAAAACACGAACCAACCAAACAAAAAAACCTAACTGTTGTGCCCTTGTGATTTTTTTTATATTAATAGTTTTTTTCTGAAATTACATTCTTAACTTCGTATTATAAGATTTTCAAACCTAGAGAAAAATGCGAAGAATTGGACGAGTACTTGAATAACTTCCAACTAGATTCTACAATTAACTTTTTACATTTGCTTTATTGTGCAACCATCAGTCCATTTTTATTGTGGTGGTGGTTACAATTCAAAGTCAATACAGAGATCAGTACGCTTCCATCTGAAACACCTCAACATGCCTATCATCATTTTGTGTACATTTTGGGGTAAAATTTACATAAAATAAAATCATAAGCACATTTGAGGAGTTCTGAAAAATCTGTGCACCCTTGTACCCCAATCTCCTACCAATATACAGAATTTTGCCAGCATTCTAGAGAATTCCCTCATATCCCTTCCCAGCCTATCTGCAGCCCTCCCCTACTCTTGTGATTAATTTTTATCAAAGATCAAGTTTTGCCTGTTCTAGAATCTATTTAAGCAGAATCATATAGTACATATGCTTTTGTGTAAGACAACTTTCTCTCAGCATAAATTCTCTAACAATTCATCTATGCTGCTGTGTGTATCAGTAGCTTGTTCTTTTTCACTGCTGGAGTATTACACTGTATGGCTGTGCCAGAATCTGTTCAGACATGGCCTTTGCACTTAAAAAAAAAAAAATCACTATCGGGTGCCTGGGTGGCTCAGTGGGTTAAGCCTCTGCCTTCAGCTCAGGTCATGATCTCAGGGTCCTGGGATCGAGGCCTGCATAGAGCTCTCTGCTCAGCAGGGAGCCTGCTTCCCTCTCTCTCTCTGCCTGTCTCTCTGCCTACTTGTGATCTCTCTCTCTGCGTCAAATAAATAAATAAAATCTTTAAAAAAATCACTATCGGGGTGCCTGGGTGGCTCAGCGGGTTAAAGCCTCTGCCTTTGGCTCAGGTCATGATCCCAGGGTCCTGGGATCGAGCCCCGCATCGGGCTCTCTGCTCAGTGGGGAGCCTGCTTCCTCCTCTCTCTCTCTGCCTGCCTCTCTGCCTACTTGTGATCACTGTCAAATAAATAAATAAAATCTAAAAAAAAAATCACTATCAAAAATCCATGTGAAGCACCTTATCACTCATAATAACCTCCCAAGAAAAATATCAGTAATTATCCAAAATTTCATTTCTGGAGCTTGTTTTTACTGACCAATGGGACTCTTTTTAAAGCTTCACATTCAGTGGCAGAATTATAAATTTATGTTGTCCCTTCCCAGCTCATCCATGTGGCGGACGCCCCTGTTGTTACAGCATCCATAGAAAGCTGAGTGAGGTGCATAATACAAACAGAACAAAATGGAATTTAGTCTCTGCTACTCCATTTCCCATCCTCCTAAAGAGTCGCTTCTGATCTTTGGTGACTTTAACGTCAACTATGTATGTTCACAATTATGGGCACACAGCACTCTTCCCCTTCTTATATAAAAAGCAGGAAATCATGTAAAAGAAAAAAAAAGGATGCTATTGGTATGTGATGATTAACTTTATGTGTCGATCTGGGCCATGTCAATGTCACGGGAGCTATAAAACACTATTTCTGGGTCTGTGAGGGTGTGTCCAGAAAACATGAGCTTCTGAATTGCTGGACTGAGTAAAGAAGATCACCCTACCCAGGGCAGGTGGGCCTCATCTAATCTGTTGATGGCCTGAGTAGGAGAAAAGATGGACAAAGGCAAATCGGCTCTGTGCTGGGGCTGGGAAATCTGACTTGTCTCGTCATCAGACGTCAGTGCTCCTAGTTCTTAGACCTTCAGACTCAGATGAGAACATACACCCCAATACCCACCCTCTCCCCCAGTTCTTGGGCCTCGTAACTCAAACTGGAACTCATACCATTGGCTTCTCTGATTCTCAGGCCTTCTTCAGGTTTGGACTGGAACAACGCCATCATCTTTTTTGGGTCTTTAGTTTGCAGATGGCAGACAACAGGACTTCTCAGCCTCCCTAACTATGTGAGCCAATCTCTCAAAATAAATCTCTTTCTCTATCTCTAGATATATCTTATTGGTTCTGTTTCTGCAGAAAACACCAATATAGATACTGGTACTGAGAAGGTGGTGGGGAGTGGTAATGTAATAAATACCTAAAAATGTATGAATGGCTTAGGAACTGGATAATAGGAAGACTTTCAAGGCTCATGCTAGAAAAGGCTTAGAGTTCCATGAACAGGATTTTAAAGGTAACTCTGTTAAAAGCTCAGGAAGAAAATAAGAGCTACAGACAAAGCTTGCACTTTCTCAGAGAATGGTTAAGTGATCATGAGCAGAATACTAGCAGATATATAGAAGTTACATAAAGGCCATTCTGATGAGGTCTCAGATGGAAAAAAGAGGGACATGTTATTATGAAAGGACAATGGAGAAAAGGCGATCCTTGTTATCAAGTGGCAAAGAACTTGGCTTTGAATGGCGTTTAAGCTCTAGCATTTTGTGGAGGGTAGGTGCTGAAACTGGATGTTTAACTGAGGAGATTCCTAAGCAAAATATTGAACGTGTGGCTTAGTTCCTCCTGACTACTTACCATAAAATGCAAGAGAGAGATGACCTGAAGATGGAATTAAAGTCAAAAGAAAAGCAGGACTTAAAGATCTGGAAAATTCTCAGCCTATCTGCGTTGCAGAAAAAAAAAAAAAGAAAAAGAAAAAGAAAAGAAGAAAAAAAAAACAAAACCGAGAAAACATGTTTAGGAGAGAACACTAAGCGTGTGGCCAAGCATTTGTTCGATAAGGAGATTAGCCTGGGTGAGAACCACAGACTTAATCAGCCACCCAGCAGGAGAACTACCAGTTTGAACCAAAGAGGAAGGAGACAGCAAGGAGAAAAGGAAAGCTTTTGGACAGAGATTTTACAGGGTGGGCCACAGAACTATCTGGCTCCAAACAGACACTATTTTTCTAGTTGAGGGGAGGATCACCCGAAAAGTGGTACAGGCAATCAGGGATGCGTCCTGGTTTCAAGAAGGGAATACTGCTTTTGATAGGCCAGTTGGCCTCAGCTCAAAACTGTGGGGGTGGGGTCACTTGGAGACACAGTCCCTGCCCACAGAGCCTGGGGGCAGGAGCCCACCCCAGTGGGTCTGGAGGGCAGTGCCTCCAGCAGGAGAATTACCTTGAGCCTGAGAGCTCATGAAGTTTATCTTGCTAAGTTTTGTACTTGCTTGGGACCTGCCATTCTCTCCTTTCCTAGTTCTCCCTTTTGGAATGGGATGTCTATCCTATGCTTTCCTACCAGGGGATTCTGGAAGCATTTGACTTGTCTGGTTTCACAGGTTCACAACTGAAGAGGAATTTTGCTTCAGGATGAAATGTACCTCGAGGGTGCCTGGGGGCTCAGTGGGTTAAGCCTCTGCCTTTGGCTCAGGTCATGATCTCAGGATCCTGGGACGGAGCCCCACATCCGGCTCTCTGCTCAGTGGGGAGACTAATCTCCCCCCCCCGCCCCGCCCTGCCTGCCTCTCTGCTTACTTGTGATCTGTCAAATAAATAAATAAAATCTTATAAAAAAAAAATGTACCTCGACTCACCCATATCTGATTTAGAGGATATGTAGATGAGACTTTGGACTTTAGAGTTGATGCTGGAACCAGTAAAGATTTTGGGGGCTGCTGGGATGGAATGGATTCAATCTGCGTATGAGAAGGACATAGGTTTTGGGGAACTGTGGGCAGAATATCATGGACTAAACCTTTGCACTCTCTCCAAACTCCTGTGTAGACATCCTACCCACCATGTGGTGGTGTGAAGATATGGGGCCTTTGGGAGGCGATGAGGATTAAATGAGGTCATGAGGGTGGAGCCCTCGTGATGGAAGAGTGCCCTTTTATGGGTCCTCGGAGAACCTGCTTTTGCTCTCTGTGCTCCGCCACATGAGGACACAAGAAGAAGGCCCTCAGTGTACAAGCAGGAAGAGGCCCCTCACCAGATCCCAACGTGCTGGCACCCTGATCTCAGTCTTCCAGCCTCCAGAACCGGGAGAGGTAAAAGTCTGTGGTTTACTAGCCACCTGGTCTATGTATTTTGTTAGATCAGCCAAACCTGACTAAGATACTAGAAAGCATGCTCTTACCAGGACACCTACATTGTCTGTAATGTGTCGTTCCACATTCTGCAGTAGTAAATGTCCCACCAGATCAGCATGCACAAACCACGCACTTGATAAGTACTGCCCATGTCCCAGAGCATTTTCAGAGCCGGATGTCATCTGATTCCCATGACCAACCAGAGAGCCAGAAAAGATTATTCAGAGATGAGAAAACCAGAATTAAGAGAGGTTAAGTGACTTGACCAAGGCACCCACGTGGTAAATGTCTCCAACTTAGGTCTTTTGACATTCAATTCTCTGCAATTTACACTGGCATAGTTTCTGACCGGAGGGTAGAACTCTCATTGCAGCTTCCTCCTTCAGGATGCTTTCCATAATGGCACTGTCATAACACGGTGCTTCTCGCAATGGTGCTGGTAGCACCCCAGTGAAAACTCGCCCATTCACAACTCTAAGGCAGCAAGAAATTTACGTATACATGTTTCAAACCCTATCTAAACTGAGTTGCTCAATGCTCTTGTTTTATGTGACATCCAGGGCCCCTATAGGATCAAAGTCCGAGGGTTCCAGCCAATGTGCCTGGTGTCAAAGGGAAAAGAAAGCCCCGGTTTGATGATGATCTCACACTTGCTGTCTCGTACCTTCACCAACTTCCTCCACACAATCCAGTTTCCAAAAGCAAAGATTCTCCCCTCCGTGCCCAGGAAAGAACAGGGGCCCTTTGTACCTCAGGAAGTTCCAGAATTGAAAAGAATTTACATGCTTCCAAAAGTGCTTAGCTCTCAAGAAGCAGGTTGCTCCCAAAATCATCGGGCTTAACATTTTTAGCCTTAGCCTATAAAGATGGTATTAGAAAATGTGCAAATCGCCTTGGCATCACAGTTGGCCCAGCAGATATGCTTCTGAGAAAGGGATTTCTTTTAAATTGCAAAAATTCCTTTTTCATTCATAGTGCAGGCACTGAGTGTCTCCTTGGATTTATAATAATAATAATAATAATAATAAGAAGAAGTAGTAGTAGTAGTAGTAGTAGTAGTTTTGTTTTTCCTATTTGTTTTAGGTCTCAGGTCAAAATTTTTCAGTTCTAAGTGGGATGCTTCCTGGATTTCCATGAAATGTTAACGAGTGCCTCAGGATGACCATGCACCAGACTCAAGCATCCACCCTGAATACTAATGACCTGACTGCCCCAGCTCAGAGCTCATGGTCAGCTCTTCTGTTTATCGAACTCCCAAAAACTCTTTAATAAGACATGGAACAGGTAAGGTGAGACAGAGGGTACAGACGCTTTCTAAGTATTAATAAAGAGCTACCTTCTTCTACGATCCATTCTCTAAGATTCTAATGAGAGTTGGAGGAAAAGGAGTTTTAAAACCTAAGTGTCGGGGACGCCTGGGTGGCTCAGTTGGTGAGCAGCTGCCTTCGGCTCAGGTCATGATCCCAGCGTCCTGGGATCGAGTCCCACATCGGGCTCCTTGCTCATCAGGGAGCCTGCTTCTCCCTCTGCCTCTGCCTGCCATTCTGTCTGCCTGTGCTTGCTCTCTCTTCCTCTCTCTCTCTGACAAATAAATAAATAAATAAAATCTTAAAACCTAAGTGTCTGCCTCACTTCCAGGGAATTATTTGCCATCCGATCTATAATCAGTTGTCAGTCACATTTCTTTTCCATCCCCAAACCCACAAGATGCTTGGGCCAAGCAATAGGCCAACTGCCTCTTTCCCGTTGATGTACCCTTCTGTTGACCTTTGTTCTGTTCCTACCCTACATCATATAATTCACTGATTGACCACTAATAACAATATCAAACATTTAGTCTGATATCACTATGTGCTAAATGTTTCACAGATACTATCTCAGCAAGCCCTACAATAATGTTGCAAGATAGGTAGAGTTGATTCGTTTTACAGTTGAGGACAATTCAGGCTTATAAAAGGTAAGTAGGTCACATATCACATATTCATTCATATTTACTTAGGACCTAGGTAGTTATGGAGATGCACAGTCTACACCCTGGTGAATAAAACAAACACCACCTCTGTCTGATCTAGGAAGGAAGAAATGAAAAAAGGCTTACAAGGACACATTTGAAGGGTAGCAGGTTATGAGGCCTAACCCCAAATAGGCTGCTTTGGTACACTGATTATTTGAGCTGTTTATTTGATAAACAGCAAACGCAGGGAGTTTTCTTTGAACTCCCCTTATCTGCCAGAAGGAGCTCAGCTGTCATAAATCCTCTGCAGGAGAGTTCCACCAAGGAGGGAAGATGGATTCTTATCACAGGAGAAGAAACTAGAAGTCAACAGCACACTGTCGTGACTTTGTTGTAAAGGATCACAACTCCCAACTCCTCTTTCTTGAGCTTTCACCTTTCCTGAAATCATTTACTCTCCCCTAAGAGGCCTACCTCCCCCTGACCCTTCCTCATTAGGACAGGATTTGGGCCTGAATTCTATACTCTCTTTTCCTGGCTGTCTCCCATGGGGTCTACATGTTAATCAACTGCTGTTTGTTTTTCTTGTTCATCTCTCTTGTATTATTACATGGGTCTCAAGAACTCCGAAGGGTAAAGGGGAAATCCTTTCTCCTTCCTTACAAATTGCAACACAGAAAGTGATAAAGCCAAGATTCAAACTTAGAATTCAAACCCTTATTATAAAGCCCACCTTCAGGAAATGGCCTACAAAGGGCAATGCTCCCAACAAAGGAATTGGGGGACATTCAGTAAATAAAATGTGCTTGTTTGAACCACCATATTTTACTAGCCAGCGATTTTTCTAGAATCTTAAAGTTCATAATTACAAGCACACTGTAATGTAAAAGTAGAGAGCACTATAAACTCAAAAGGTCTTTTCTATCATGTAGCTGCTGATGTCACATGATGTGACATCCTGGCCCAGCCTCCATGCATATTGTCATACCCTAGGGACCACACTGGACTCTGTGAGTCTGGGTGTTTGTGTCTGGGCCTGTGTGTGCAGCACTGTGATGTGGGGGCACAGGAAATGTGGGAGAGAAAGAATAATTTGGTATGAGAAGTTCAGAATAAGCCATTCCCGGTAAGAGACTTTGAGGAATGAATAAGATTTGCAGGTTTTTTTTTTTAATATAAAGATCTATTATTTATTTTAGAGAGAGAGAATGTATGAGCAGGGGAAGGTGGGGGGAGAGAAAGAGAAGAAGCAGATTCCCGGCTGAGCACAGAACCCAACAAGGGGCTCAATCTCGGGACTCTGAGATCATGACCTAAGCCGAAATCAAGGGTCGGACGCTTAACTGACTGAGTCACCCAGGCGCCCCTAAGATTTGTAGGTTTTAGACTAACCTGTGAGAACAGTAGTGTGTAGCAGCTTACTAAAATTCAAATGTGATATGAACAATGTAATTACAGGAACAGTGGTTGGAAAAAGAGGGGAGAGATGCACTGTACTTCTGATGCTCAAAGCACACTCAGTGTTCTTGGCTCTGTTGTGTAATCTTTGCTTTCAAAGGCACACTGAGAAGCCAGGATCTGGCTGGAGGAAGCAGATCTGCTGATGGAGGAACTGAAATTCATGACAGGTGAGAAACTAACAACATCCAGATTAGAGAAGGGCTGGTGTGGGGGATTTAGTAGCTGCCTGCCAATATTCTATGGACCCAGAAGGAATCAGATTTATTTTATGCAAGAGTACAAGCCAGAATTAGGAGCCATTCACAGAACAATCCAGCACATACTCAACAGGTGCTCTTCAGGTGACAGTCATGAGGATTATAACATACATATCATTAAGTACAAATAGGAATAAAGCAGGGATGGGCCCTACCTTATGGGACCTTACTTACATTAGGAGGGACAGACACAAAGCATAACTGGTACTTTGGTATCATTTCAATATTGTATGGGTTGACACAAGGCGAGGTTTTGATAAGTACACAGAGGGAGGGCACCACAGCTAAGCTGGGGGAAGGGGAAGATGGTGTGAAGGTGTTAGCACAGCGCCCAGCACATAGGGGACACATGGGATGTAACTGTTCAATGGATGAATAAGTCTGTGTTTGTGAGGATGGACAGCAGGGGCAGAAGGCCAGAGTGGAAGGCCAACTGGGAGTAACGGGGGACAATGACTAGAGTTTGATTAATGAGAGATTAAAAAGGCCTCCCTTGAGTAAGTGATTTTAGGGTACAAAGGGCAGGGGTGGGGTGGGAAAAGATGTGAGATCTACTTAATGGATGAGAGACACATGAAGGTAGCTAGGAGACAAGACAGTGGCTCCACAAGAAATTGTGCCAAATTCAATGTCATGAAAATTTTCACCTAAGAATTTTATGGTTTTTGTCTTTAAGTTTATGTCTTGGATCCATTATGTGTTTTGTATGATGTGAGGAAAGGGGTCCAATTCTTTTTCTATATACAAGGATATTCAGTTTTTTTCTCCATCATTTTTTGGACAGATTGTCCTTCCCCCATTGAATGGTCTTGGCACCCTTGTCCCAAATCAATTGGCCATACATGTGAGGTTTATTTCTGGCTCTCCATTGTACTCTGTTTGTCTATATGGCTGCCCTTTTGCAAGGAACATAGTAAATGTGTTTTATACATTACACGCAGTCCTCACAATATACTTTTGAAGTAGAGATTCTTATTTTCGTTTTGTAATTGAGGAAACAACCTCAGAAAAATTAATTCCCCTAAGGAATCACAGCTAGTAACTGGGAGGCTAAGGACTGAAACCCATCCAGTTTGAAACACTGGAAAGAAAATCAGTTCCTAGAAAGACATTTTTCTCTGGGGAATTGAACCCAGACAGTTAAAAGCACTGAAACAAAATAAACTGACAACTCTGCAGAGTTGGAAACCATTAAAAAAAAAAAAAAAGACAGTAGCTCCATGACATGGTGCTCATCTAGGTCTTCCTAAACTCTTGATGTGCCCTCGTGGAATTCCTTCATCTCCCAAATATTTGTCAAGAGCATCATGTGTTCCTGGCACCATGCTGGACCCTGGGAACGTGTTGAGGAATAAAAGAGACACTGTCTCTTCTCTTGTCTTATATCCAGGGATGGTACAGTTTAGAAGAGAGGCAGAAAATGTAAGAAGCCTTCCCAGCAAAGCAATAAAGGCGCCTAACAGTTTTCCCACTATGTTTAAGAAAGAAAAGCCCACCAAACCCCAGGAATCTCTTTTGTAGAAAGCATCACTGAACCACTTGGGAAGAAAATCCACAGGAGGTTGTAGGAACAAAGAACAAGAGAAATATGGTATTCATAAGCTGCTAAATTTCTGAAGAAGAGAAAACTAACTAATTCAGAAAATATTTTTTAATTTTCAGTTTATACATGATGGGTATTGGCAGAGGACAGAAGAAAGGCAAGAGAGAAAGCACAGAATAAAGCCAGAGAGAAACCAAGAAAATTAAATAAGGCACACACTGCTCCTGTGGTGCAGTCAATTAAGCATCTGACTCTTGACTTTGGCTCCAATCATAATCTAAGGGTCATGGGATCAAGCCCTACATCAGGCTCCATGATGGGTGGTGAGTCTGTTTAAAATTCCCTCTCTCTCCCTGTGTCTCTGCCCCACCCCCTCTTGTACCCTCTCACTCTCTCTCTTAAATAAAAATAAAAGAGACACATTAAAGCAAAACAAAGAAGTCTATGTGTCTGTTTTTGTGCAGTGGAACAGAATAGAGAGCCTAGATATAGACCCTCAACTCCGTGGTCAAATAATCTTCAACAAAGCAGGAAAAAATATCCAATGGAAAAAAGTCTCTTCAACAAATGGTGTTGGGAAAATTGGACAGCTGTATACAGAAGAATGAAACTCGACCATTCTCTTACAACATACACAAAGATAAACTCAAAATGGATGAAAGATCCCAATATGAGACAGGAATCCACCAAAATCCTAGAGGAGAACATAGACAGTAACCTCCTTGACATCAGCCACAGCAACTTCTTTCAAGACACATCTCCAAAGGCAAGGGAAACAAAAATGAAAATGAACTTTTGGGACTTCTTCAGATCACAAGCTTCTGCACAGCAAAGGAAACAGTCAACAAAACAAAGAGGCAACCCACAGAATGGGAGAAGATATTCACAAATACTACAAAGGGCTAACATCCAAGATCTATAGAGAACTCCTCAAACTCAACATATATAAAACAGATAATCATGTCAAAAAATGGGCAGAAGACATGAACAGACACTTCTCCAAAGACATACAAATGGCTTACAGACACATGAAAAAGTGTTCATCATCATTAGCCGTGAGGGAGATTCAAATCAAAACCACACTGAGATAGAACCTTACACCAGTTAGAATGGCAAAATTGACAAGGCAAGAAACAACAAATTTTGGAGAGGTTGTAGAGAAAAGGGAACTTCCTACACTGTTGGTGGGAATGCAAGTTGGTACAGCCCTTTCAGAAAACAGTGTGGAGGTTCTTCAAAAGGTTAAAAATAGAGCTACCCTATGACCTAGCAATTGTACTACTGGGTATTTACCCCAAAGGTACAGATTAGTGAAAAGAAGGCCCATATGCACCCAAGCCATGCACCCAATGTTCATAGCAGCAAGCCATAGTCTGGCTCTTTGTGGACAAAGAGCCAGACTGTGGAAAGAGCCAAGATGCCCTTCAACAGATGAATGAATAAAGAAGATGTGGTCCACATTGGGGAGGGTATGTGCTATGGTAAGTGCTGTGAAGTGTGTAAGCCTGACGATTCACAGACCTGTACCCTGGGGGCAAATAATACATTATATATTAATAAAAAAGGAATTAACAAAGAAAAAAAAAGATGTGGTCCATATACACTATGGAATATTACTCAGCCATCAGAAAGGATGAATACCTAGCTTTTGCATCAACATTGATGGGACTGGAGAGATTATGCTAAGTCAAATAAGTCAAGCAGAGGAAGTCAATTATCATATGGTTTCACTTATTTGTGGAGCATAAGGAATAGCATGGAGGAAATTAGGAGAAGGAAGGGAAAAATGAAGGGGGGGAATCAGAGGGGAAGTGAACCATGAGAGACTATGGACTCTGGGAAACAAACTGAGGGTTTTAGAGGGGAGAGGGGTTGGGGATGGGTGAGCTCGGTGATGGGTATTAAGGAGGACATGTAATGCTTGGAGCACTGGGTGTTTTTATGCAAACAATGAATCATGAAACACTACATCAGAAACTAATGATGTACTGTATGGTGACTAATAATTTAAATCATAAATAATTTAAATAAATAATAAATATTATAATAATAACAATAATAATAAAGTGAAACAACGAAGAAGAAAACCCCCAGAAAAGCAGAGCTAAGAGACAGTCACACAAACAACTAGGACACAGAGACCCATCAAATATCCAGAGAGAAATGCAATCACATGATCCAGAAATAGTGGCTTATGCAGACAGAACATTCGACAGAAAGGGGCCAGAAAGAGAATCATGACACAGAAGTCCCACTAGAGACATTAAAAGCAAAACATGTGAATTTGAGGCTCAGGAATGTTTGTGCATGAATCCTAACAGTCAAATCATATGTAGCTCCTATGAGGTCTCAAACATTCTTCCAAGCCCTGCAACACAGAAACTTAATCCATTCTCATTACAGCCCTATGAGGGCGACACTATTATCATCACAATTGTTCTCCCTATTTTCCAGATGTGGAAGCTGAGACACAGAGAAGCTAAGTCTTTTGTCTGAGGTCACACAACGAGGACTCAGATCTGAACCGTAGTCAGCATCTGTGGGCTTTTTACCACTGACCTACCCTTCCTCTAAATATTGCCTTACACAACACAAATCAACCATAGCAGAGACACACAGAGGGGAAGAGTCACTGACACAGCCCACTGAGCCACTGTCGTAAGATCTGCAGAGAAACTCTCTGACCGTCACGGGAAAGTATCTGCATGTTGAGGCATTTTGTAAATTTTGATTAAATATTCAAACCGTGCTGAATCTTTATGCCTACATGCATACGAGAACAAAATATGAGAGTAAAACAGTATCCAAATCCTTCCCTTGGGGGACCGGCCCGAATGGATACAGGTTCCAAGGCTGAGGGTTGGCCAACTGCCATTCACAGGGTCAAGGCCAAGGCTGAAAGTTCTTGCCCTGGCATCCAATTTCTTGGGCCAGGAATGAAGACAGAGCTCTTAACAAAAAGAAAGAGTTTGACATTGAAGAGAGTAAGTATGAACAGCTAGCACCAAGAAGGCAGAGGCAGGAATCACGTTTAGGGACACGGAGCAGTGTTCAGGGTAAACGTATTTGTTCATTCATTTAGGTGTACACTTATTCAGCAAATCAAGTTATCAAGATCATAGTACTGTTCTCAGTACTAGGGTTATATTTAAAACAAACAAACAAACAAACAAACAAACAAAAAAGAGTGAATGCCAATGGAGAGCTTGTGGTGTAACGAGAGAGAGACCATGGCAAAAAATTACATTCATGCCCTCAGCCCTATGTGCAGTGGGTAGCAGAGGTGAGGGGCTGGTTAAGGCTGTGCCAGGCCTGCTGCTTACCACTGATGTGGAAGAACCTGGAAGGGTAACCTTTTAGTTCAATGGGAACTTCCTTTTGTGACAACAGGGTGGACCTTTGAGACTGGCATTTTGCCAGCGTGAGGTAGAGAGTCCATAATTTGGGGTCTGGGCTCCTTCTTAAGCCCTAAGGACTATGTAACCCATAGAAACCTTAGGTGCTGCTCTGAGTGGAATAATCCACTTGCTTGAGTCCTTAATCTTGTATTGATGTTTTGCTGGTTCAATAATAAAGCAAAGTAAAAGCAAGTTTAACAGAGTCCAATTGCATCAATACATCAACCCAAGGACCTGGGCCAACCCTTGAACTGGAGCACGTAGGAAGGTACCCAGTCCAAACCTGGGGTGCCAGGGTTCAGCACTCCAGAAAAAGCAGACCTTAACTCAAAATCAAAAGATGAGCACAAATCAGCTAGGCAAAGCAAGAGAAAGAGATGGAGGGGCAAAGAGTGTTTGAGAAACAGCAAATAGGAGTATGAGAGCCTGCAGGAGAGAAAGAAAGAGAGAGCATGGAATATGCAAAATCCTGAAAGAAATTCCATCTGGCTTGGGAGACAGGGTACTAGGTGGGGAACACTGC
Organism: Lutra lutra; assembly: GCF_902655055.1. Classification (NCBI taxonomy): domain Eukaryota; kingdom Metazoa; phylum Chordata; class Mammalia; order Carnivora; family Mustelidae; genus Lutra; species Lutra lutra. Next base: position 22,496,659 of record NC_062285.1, on the reverse strand, counting down.
AGAACTGTAACATGAAAAGTCTTATAAACAAGGCAAGGTGGACAACTGGCCCTCTTCTGTGGGAAAGGGCAAGCCACCGGAGACCTTATGTAAGGCCGTGACACTAGGACATAAGCATTTCAGAGTCTTTGAGGAGGACAGATTGAGGGTCTGGGCAAAGGTGGTAGGATCAGGCAGAAGGATATGGCGGTGGCCAGTGTTATAAGTAGCCTCCAAAGATGGCCACCCTCCGCTCATCCTTGTGCTATATGGACATGTTGCTGGGCTGGCCTTCTGACTACTCTGACCAAGGGAATGCTGCAGACATGGCATTCTGGGACTTCTGAAGCAAGGTCCTAAACAGTCTTGTGGCTTCTGCCTGGATCTCTTGGAACATCCATTGTCTGAACACTTCCTGAGGGAACCCAGGCATCATGTTGTAAGAAGCTCTAGTCACATGCCAGGGCTCCTCTGAAGGTGGCAGAGAGGGCAGGCCTCGAGGAACTCTTACAAAAGCCCATATCAAGCACCAGCTGTGGGAGTGAGCCATCTCAGAAAACTCCAGTGCCAGCCACTTCCGGACAGTGAGCATACACCCTTGATTGAAAATCCCCCCCGCAGCTGAGCCCAGTCAGCCCATGGAACCAGGAGAGACTACCGAGCCATTCTTTCTAGCCATTACAAGTTCTGAAGCAGTTGACAATGCAACAGATAACCAGAGCCCCAGTTAAGAGATAATTAGACAACAGTTAAAAGATAATTAGAGGGGGCGCCTGGGTGGCTCAGTGGGTTAAGCTGCTGCCTTCGGCTCAGGTCATGATCTCAGGGTCCTGGGATCGAGTCCCGCATCGGGCTCTCTGCTCAGCAAGAAGCCTGCTTCCCTCTCTCTCTCTCTCTGCCTGCCTCTCCGTCTACTTGTGATCTCTCTCTGTCAAATAAATAAATAAAATCTTTTAAAAAAAAATAAAAAAAAAAAAGATAATTAGAGGAGCTATATTAGTTAGGGCTCTCCAGAGAAACAGAACCACTAGTCTGTCTATCCATGTATCTACCTACATATGTACATATGTATGTATATATCTATCATCTAAAGAAATTTATTTTAAGGAATTGGCCCACCAGTTGTGGGACTGGCAAGTCTCTAACCTGTAGGGCATGACCAAGGCTGGCAATTCAGGAAAGAGCGGGGACTGCAGTCTCAAAGGAGAATCTCTTTTCTGGGAAACCTGTTTTTGCTGTTCAGCACCCAATGAGGCCTGCCCACATGATTGAGAATAATCTCCTTTGCTTGAAGTTAACGGATCAGAGAGGTTAACCCCATCCATGAACTACCCTCACAGCAACACACCAGACTAGCCTTTGATTAAACTACTGAACACAAAAGCCTAGGCAAGTGGACCCATAAAAGGAAGCACCTCAGTAACTCAGATCAGAGTGGTGGTGGGGAACAGAGAAAAGCAGATCAGATGGAAACACACTTTGGAGGTGAAACTGTTGAAGTTGGCTGATTGACTGGAAAGGAGCGGGAAAGGACAAGACACTTCGGGTAACAGGCAGGTTTCTGACACAGGCTGCTGGGAGAAGGGTGGTGCTCTCCCCGATGTGGGGAGGACCCCAGCCTTCTCCTAGTGAAGCTGTGACCTTTTACTGTGTTCATTCATCCTCAGGCTCATTAAAGGAAGACGGAATTGCACCGCAGCCATAGAACCATAGAACGGGTAGAATGAATGGAGAACTTAGATCATGAAAGAAGCAGGGTTGTGAAGTCTGTGAAAACAGGAGAGACCTTCGAGCATCTGGTTGGCTTCCCCGGCCTTCCCGGATGGGGGCAAAGCGGTGACCCAACTGACCTTCCCAGGCCCCGGCAAGGGCCCTAGTCACGTGATTGGCCCCTGCCTTTTTCAAGTTATTAGGTTCAAAGTAGATTGTGAATTACGTAAGTGTGGAGAACACAAGTTCTAAAAATACAAAATCAATGGTTAAGACGAATGTTAAGATTTCTGAATGTATTTTATTTTGCAGGGAAAAAAGAAGGAAAAAAAAAATCCAGGTCACTGCCCTTATGGTTCCGAGAGTGAGGAGAATGTAAAGAAGTCGTTTAACCCAAACCTTTGTTGACAGAATTTATACTTCTCCTTGGTCAGAGATGTTGAAAGGGAGAAAAAGGGAGGGTGAGAAACCTTTTTTTTCTTTTTTTCTGATGCTGTCTGGCAACATAGTTAAGATCCTGAATGTATAGTCTGAACCCTGTGAAAACCGAGTTTTTTCATCCTAATGGGAATCAATCTCACGCGTAAGTGCCCTAACGTGCTATGTCCTGTGAAGGACTTCCTCAGGAGAGCCTTCTCAGCCCCTTCTGCTTATACCGCCTTCTTTCCTGAAGGGTCTCATGATTTCATAATCTTGAACTTATGAAGCCCAATTCTAATTGTATGATCCCGTGAAAAGCAATCCATGTGTATCACACAGGGCTCCTTGCGGGCGCAGGATGGAGATGGAAGAGAGGTAAGAGGCCTAAGAGGCCGGCTGGGCTCCCAGTCCTGTAATGAGCCTGATTCAGATACAAATGGACCCTAAGCGCTCCTGGAAATCCACGAAAGGCCAATGGGCATCTCAGGCGCCCTTCCAGGACAGCATTCATGGCTCACAGTGGAATCCAGCCTCTTCTGCTTTCCGGCTTGAGCCTTAAAACTCAGCTTCTGTTTCTGCCTGGCCTCGGGAATTGTGCACTCATTTTCTTGCTTTTTTGCAGCTTTTTCCCATGTCCTGACTTTTCATCTCTGCTCTCTGGCTTCACCCAAATGATTAGAATTATCCGGTCCCACCCTGAGCTTGTACCCTTATTCAGTCCCAATCGGGGGGAGGGAGAGGTTAAATAATCTGGAGGAAGGACAGATGTGTAACTCTGTTCTGCCTGTCCTCAGGCTGATTAATTCTCAGGCAACTCGGAGTCATTCCTGGTGAGACATCAGAGGATGTTACTGCACTACCAAAGAGAGGGAGACAAGCCACGGACTGCTCACACAAAGAGTAAGTCCTTTTCTGCTGCAAATAATGCACAGGAAGATTATAACCTAGAAAGTTGAAGCTTAGTATTTTCTGCTCGGTGTGACCTATTTTTCATCATGAAAAGATCAAAGAAGTTTCAAACAGAATAAACTAAATAGGAAATGCTGGTCCTATGGGCACCCCGTCCTATGGGATAATCCACAAGAAATGCATCACAAGAGCAAAACTGAGGCTTAGAAATGTTTACATGCGTCCGCAGGCCAAGGACTGGAACTGGAACTATTCCGGCTTGACTGCCACTTGCAGACTTGTTATAGGTATTACAAATGGAAGAGTTTAATTTATTTTTAGTCGAATATTAATTGCAAGCTAGAAAGATACTAAATGGAAAATAATAATAACTATCATGTATTGAGACTTGAACATCTAACAAACTCCGTATTTTGCATATTGGATAGTCATCAAAACTCACAGAGGAAGGTATTTTCTCCTTCCTTTTCTCCTTTTTCTCCTTTTCTCCTTTTCTGATAAAGAGGCTGGCTGGGAGAAAGGGCTCAGCCTAAGAGTGACAGAGCTGATCTCTCAAAAAACAAATGGGTCTAATGCCTCCTGTCAAGGTGCCTTTAAGATAGTCTAGTGAGGGAGCGCCTTGGTGGCTCAGTCCTTAAGTGTCCGCCTTAGGCTCAGGGCATGATCCCAGGGTCCTGGGATGGAGCCCTGCATGAGGCTCCCTGCCCAGCAGGAAGCCTGCTTCTCCCTCTCCCACTCTCCCTGCTTGTGTTCCTTCTCTCGCTGTGCTTCTCTGTCAAATAAATAAAATCTTAAAAAAATAAAAAACATATTCTAGTGGGAAATCAGCCATTCACAGGGGAGACCAGATTTAAAATAAAATGAAAGGCTATGGGAAACAAACAGGGAAGGTCAATGATAAGATGCATGGAGCCAGCCTGACACTGAGCATGTGTTTCTGAGCTCAGAAACCTGACGACACTTTCCAACCCCTACTTCCTGTGCTGAGCCTTGACCCATTTTTAGAACCATCTAGAAAGCTTCGTGGTTCTTCCTGATGAAAATATTTTCTGATCATTATTTTGCACTTTATAAAATACACGGATGCCAGATTAGCCAGGTCTACAAAGTAATCACATACACACAAAATAGAAACTCCTACTTGGGATCAGTGCTATGGAGAATGCATTATAGGACAGCAGCAATGACCTCATCAGCTTGTTCAGGGAAGGATCTTGCCAAGGAAGGGATGATGGATGGGGGAATCTGAAAGATGAGTACACATTAACTGGGGGAGGCAGGGGAGGCAGAAGGGATGGTGCTGGAAGGACTCTGGCTGAAGATACATGTGAGGTAGAAAAAGACTAACGAAAGTGGAACAAAATGGGTCAGAAGGAATATGGTGTGTAGTGCGGCTGGAGGACTGGGTAATGGTCCAGCAACACAGGGCCTTGAGAGAGTTCAGTTTTTGCTCTGAAAGCAACAAAAAAAAAAATCACCAACACATTCCAAACTGGCTGGGGCAGTGGTGGGTGTGGCAGAAGCCAGTTGTGACCACAGACCCTACTCCCATTTAAAAGACTCCATCTGGCTCTTGTGTTGAGAGTGTGTGAGAAGGACACTGGTAGGTGCATGATGACCAGGGTGCAGGTCACGGGAGCAGTACCCAGGAGGGGCAATGATGAAGCCACGGACAGTGCTGCAATTCCTGCCATCGGCCAGAAGGGGTGCCCACATTCTAAAGAGAGATTCCTAAAATAGAATCAGGAGTTGAGGATAGATTGGTAGCGGGGTGAGGAGGAAGGAGTTGAGACAACAAATGGAGTGGCAAAGAAATCAAATATGAAAATCTTTCAAGGAACCAGAAATGGTCTGGAATGTCAGAATATTGGTAAGAGCTGAGAGGTCAAACAAAATGGGAATGGAAAATGCCCTCTGGGCTTAGCAGTGTGGGGTTGCTGTTGACCACAGGTGAGATGGCGTACTTAAATAGGTGGGTGGAAGACAGATCGAGTACAGACCACACTCTTCAGGGTTTGGAGGAGAAAGAGTCTTTGTGTCAGAAGGGAAACCAAAAATAAAATCGAGATGGCCCGCTAAAATCCTGTGATTTTAGAATCACAATGAATGTAGATTTAGGCTCACAATGAATGTAGGTTTCAAACCAAAAGAATAGTTTGTATCATTAAAAATGCAATGATCTAAGAATTCCAGTGATTTACAGGGCTTCCAAAGGCATTAAAATATTCCATTTCAGCCCCAGCAGATCAGAAGAATTAAGAGCTTCAAATGGACAGTCCTTTTTAGCAACATGTCTACATGGGAATTAAAATAGAGCTATCCGGGGCGTCTGGGTGGCTCAGTGGGTTAAGCCGCTGCCTTCGGCTCAGGTCATGATCTCAGGGTCCTGGGATCGAGCCCCACATCGGGATCTCTGCTCAGCAGGGAGCCTGCTTCCTCCTCTCTCTCTGCCTGCCTCTCTGCCTGCTTGTGATCTCTCTGTCGAATAAATAAATAAAATCTTTAAAAAAAAAATAGAGCTATCCATGAGATTGAACTAGCTGCCTGGAACACTGGGAGAAATTCGAGAAGCCCAGAAGGTATCTGCCATGAGTCGGTGTGATTATCAGACTTAAAAGTATGTGGGGGTACTGATAGTTTCCCCTGGTTTAGATGGTCACTACTCTCAGAGGAGTTTTGCCTTCAAATCCCCAGCTCTCCTACACAGTGAGAAAAGCGCAATGGACTCTACATTAGGAATTAGAAAAATCAGACATTGGTGGTCGTCCTTAATGAATCCAGTTAGATACAGAATAGAAGGCAAGGGGTTCAGAAAAGCCTGTCCAGTAATCCTTCACATCTTAACATGAATTAGCACATGACATTTCAGTGGCAATCTCACACAGAGAAACTGGAGTTTTGAGGAAGGACAAGGGAGAAGTGATCTGGGGACATGGAAACTTGCTATTGTACAGTGCGTCTGAACCCCGGAGGCACTGCGTTGAGAAGCAAGAGAGAAGCTTTACAGAATATCAGAAAAGGGAGGGGTAGGGGGAAACCTGGGCCGTTCATGCAGAGAGGAGGTTCAATACATTTTTAAATACATGTGAAATGTAAAATGAATGAATGCTTCCCATACTTGGCCATTTTGCTAAAGGTCCATCCCAACTCTACCTCAACCCTCTCAAAGTGCTGCTCCATAACTCAGTAGCCAGAGAAAAAGCCGATAGGATATGTGATCCAGTGTTCAATATGGGATCAGCATGAGTCTCAGGCTAAGGAAGAGAATAAAGATGAAATTCAATCGGCAACTCAGATGACTGGGTTTTTCTCTTAACAACTGTGCATGGATATGTTTAAGCTGATGAAAGACCAGCCCATGTATTTGAAAATATAAGAACCAAACCAAGGTAAGATGAAATATAAAAGAATATGATTACCAAAGCACATGACAGGAAGACAACTGAAACTCAGAAGTGTAGGAGGTCTGTGGAAACACTGGGTCATTAGACCAGAGTTTCAACAATGTAAAGAAACAGCCAAGAGAGTGTAAGCAGTGCAATAGGGAACAGAGGCTTTGAAAGGCAGGCCAGCCTAAAAAGACGGTTATCTGACTCGGGTTCATAAAGCGATATGGTTGATATTGAGTACAATTTGAAAGATAAGTTTTGAAGTAAAATGTAGAAGAATCAGTGAATCTTATGTGGGTTTGATGCATTTTTATGGCAAGGTTTATATTCTGAAAACTAAGACAGGAGCTACTCCCTAAATGTCCAAGAGCCAGTTTCTGTTATTAAATACGGTAGGCGTAATGACACAGTGTGGTTTTTGTGGCTTCTCTAAATGCACGGGCATGCTTATGGCATGACAAACAGAAGATGCTATGACAGGATATTAACAGTGAAAAATGTTCCCGATGCAGAGGAAACGAGGAAAAGAAGCTTTTTCAATCTGACAACTGACCCAAAACAGCTATCATAAAGTACATACATCTTCTTAAATTAAAAAAAAATATATGTATGGCTTTGAGGTGTCCTCACAGTCACCCTGTATAAATCATAAACAGCACGTATTTGAGGGACATGAGGAGCGGAATAGTGGCTCGGAAAAATGAACATGGTTTTGTATAACGAAAAGAACCCCCTAATAGAGAAGGCTCCTGCTTCTCTCCAAGAAATCTGTGCTACAAAACAAAATGCCTGGGATAAAATAACATTTAGTTAAAAAAAAAAAAAGGACTAAATGGGGGTGGAAAAAAGTGTAAGCTCAGGACATACTGACCAAAATCAAACATTAAGCCCTGCTTTTGGAGAAATATTTCAGAAATTAGCTGGAAGCTTTGTTGCTGAAACTGTCTGGTTGCTCAGTCCTATGATATCTCAAAAAACATTGATTAATTTATCCATTTTTTTAAAGATTTTTATTTATTTATTTGACAGCGAGAGACAGCCAGAGAGGAAACACAAGCAGGGGGAGTGGGAGAGGGAGAAGCAGGGAGCCCAATGTGGGGCTCAATCCCAGGACCCCAGGTTCATGACCTGAGCCACCTTAATTAAGTGACTGAGTCACTTAATGACTGAGCCACCCAGGCACCCTATCCATTTATTTATCTGAAAATTTATATCCTTTCACAAAACTGAATCTTTATTTTTATTTTTTTAAAGATTTTGTTTATTTATTTAACAGAGAGACACAGTGAGAGAGATTGAGAGCACAAGCAGAGGGAGCAGCAGAGGGAGAAGGAGAACCAGGCTCTCCACTGAGCAGGGAGCCCAATGAGAGGCTCAATCCAAGGACCCTGGGACCATGACCCAAGCCAAAGTCAGATGCTTAACTGACTGAGCCACCCAGGTGCCCCAAAACGGAATCTTTAAATGGCACTGTTTCAGTCATGTAATTATCGTGTAGTAAGAAAAGAATATTAACATATGTGATAGAAGGTGTGTAAGTTAATTTTGTTCATTGTTCTATTTTTGTCCAAGGAACTCTAATAAAAACAAAAGCAACACACTGGCTGATATTTTAGAAAACTCAATAAATCTACTGATACAACACTGGAACCTTTTCTTATGTATCCCACACAAGAAAAACAAAGGAGTAACTTTCAAGAAATCTTAATCTAATCAAACCGGGGGGGGGGATAATTCCAGATTTAAGAAAATTGCTACCATGTGATAGTTATCTGTAACAAAGTAATCAGACACAAAATACCTGTTTTACACATAATTTGAATGGCATCTCATTGCATCAGTCTTAAAATAAACGTGTGCATTTACATTAATAGCACTGTTTTCGGCCACTTAATTTTCAGTAAATATTGGACTGATAATATTCAGTCATTTTGGCTCCAAACTCACATCCATGAAACCCAGGGATGTTTAAAGAAATCAAAGGGTATTAGAGGATCCGAAAGAAACTAAAAACAAAATCACAGCAAATAACAGCATGAGTTTTTACGGGGGAAAAAAGGGAAGTAAAATGAAAATTCAGGACTGTTGCTTTGTCTACCTCTTAGTTTTCCATAATTGATTACACAAATGAATACAGTTCTTTGAAGTAAGAAGACAATTCATGAAAGCTAATGCAGTAATTCCCATGCCAGCTCCCAGGGAATCTAAGACTAATTACTGAAGCTCAAATGTCTTCTGCTGGGATAAAACCTGCCTACCAAAAGTTTCCAGAGCTTTGCAAAGGAGTTTTCAAGGGTGAAGAAGAGGAAGTAGAGAAAGAGGAGTAGAGAGCGTTTCATATTATCGTGTTTAATTTAGATTTAAGCATGTTGGTATGAGTCTCAAATTCATGAGTATCCTGCCGAAAGACATGATTATTCATCAGTCTCTAAAAATGCCAGGGAGAGAATGTGAAGAGCAGTAATTCCTCAAACTGAAATCCAGGTTCAAGTTTCCACAAATTTATTATATGTGTATCGGCTGCTGATTTTAAAAGCAGAAGGCAGACAGTTCAACATTCTTTGTACAGCTATGTATAAATGAAATTAGACGCCAAAAGAAAGAGAGAAGGTAGGACATCTTCAACTCTTGCTTAGAAAATCTTTCTTTAGGTTCCACTAGGATCTCGCCGAAATGCCAGTTCATGACTGAAACTGAGAACGTCCACATGACAGGAAGGGATACACCTGAGCTAGGGCCACACCGAAGCTTATGGTCATCACACTTACAGAGAAGATGAAACAAGCAGTACAATCCCGAAGCAAAGAGAGCTTCAGGTCTGGAAGTGTTCTTAGAAATACCGTTGTCCATTCTGGGGGCCCTAGACTCCTTGAGAAGCAGATGGAAATCAGGGATCTTTTTTTTCCTGGAAACATGCACAAAATTTCAGATATAGTTTCAGAACTTCATAGAACCACTCACGTGGACCTCAGATGTTTTTCTAAGAAAGATGGAGAGAAGCTCGGGACTCGAGCCTGAGGTTACAAGTTCTTGGACTCAAGATGAAGAGCTGAGTGAAAAAAGGTTTAGAAATTGGTAAAAAGAGGAAAAACACCAGCAAGTGAGCTGGGTTGGGGGGATGCTGAGAAATTAGGCTTTTCAAGGGCCACATTTTTAAATTAAGTTTTAAAATCCAATATAGTTAAAATACAGTGTTCTATTCATTTTGGGTGTACAACATAATGACTCAATAATGCTATACATTACTCACTGCTCCTCACAAAAAATTTCCTCCTTAATCCTCATCACCTATTTCACCCGCTGCCCTCTCTTGCCTCCCATTTGGTAATTATCAGTTTATTCTCTATAGTTAAGAGTCGTGTGGGTGATTGTCATTTTTTAAGATTTTATTTATCTATTTGACACAGAGAGAGAGAGATCACAAGTAGGCAGAGAGACAGGTATGGGGATGGGGGAAAGTCTCCCTGCTGAGCAGAGAGCCCGATGTGGGGCTTGATCCCAGGACCCTGAGATCATGACCTGAGCTGAAGGCAGAGGCTTAACCCACTGAACCACCCAGGCACCCCATGGGTGATCGTCTTTTTCCCCTTTGTTTTGCTTCTTAAATTCCACATCTGAGTGAAGTCATATGGTATTTGTCTTTCTCTGACTTACTTCACTTAGCATTACACTCTCTAGCTCCACCCATGTTGGTACAAATGGCAAGATTCCATTATTTTTTATAGATGAATAATAGTCCCACCTCTTCTTCATCAATTCATCAGTTGACAGAGACTTGGGTTGTTTCCATAATTTGGCTATTGTAAAGAACGCTGCACTAAACATAGGGTTGTATATACCCTTTGGAATTAGTGTTTTCATATTCTTTGGTGTCATTACTGGATCGTGAGGTAGTTCTATTTTTAACTTTTTGAGGAACCTCTTTACTGTATTCCACAGTGGCTACAATAGGTTGGATTCCCACCAATGGTGGGAGAGTTCCTTTTTATTTCTCCACATCTTGTTGTGTTTTTCATTTTTGCCATTTTGACAGGTGTGAGGTGATATGTCATTGTGGTTTTGATTTGCATTTCCCTGACAGTGAGTGATGTGGAGCATCTTTTCATATGTCCATGGCCCTCTCCAGCTCTTCTTTGCAGAAATGTCTATCCATGTCTTCAGTCCATTTTCATTTGGATCATTCATTTTTGGGGGGTGTTGAGTTGTATCAGTTCTTTATATAATTTGGATACTAACCCTTTACTGAATATGTGATTTGCAAATATCTTCTCCCATTTTGTAGGCTGCCTTTTAGTTTTGTTGATTATTTACTTTCCTGTGCACAAGCTTTTTATTTTGTTGAGGTCCCAATAGTTTATTTTTGTTTCCTTTGCCTCAGGAAACAATATCCAAAAAAAGTTGTGAAGTTGACAGTTATTAACTGTCAAACAGGTTACCGCCTGTGTTCTCCTCTAGGAATTTTATGGTTTCAGGTCTCACAGTTAGGTCTTTAGTCCATTTTCAGTTTATTTTTGTGGGTGGTGTAAGAAAGTAGTTCAGTTCATTCTTTCAGTTTCATTCATTCATTCTTTCATTCATTCAGTTCATGCATGTAGCTGTCCAGTTTATCCAACACCATTTGTTGAAGAGACTTTTTCCCATGCATATTCTTGCCCCTTTTGTCCAAGATGAACTGATCATATAGTTGTGAATTCATTTCTGGTCTTTCCATCTTGTTCCATTGATGTGTGTATCTATCTTTATACCAGTACCTTACTGTTTTAGTTGCCACAGCTTTGTGGTATACTTTAAAATCTGGGATCATGATATCTCCAGCTTTGTTCTCATTTTTCAAGATTGTTTTGGCTATTTAGGATCTTTTGTGGTTCCATATAAATTTTAGGATTATTTGTCCTAGTTCTGTGAAAAATGCTCTTGGTATTTTGATAGGAATTGCACTGAATCTGTAGATTGCTTTGGGTGGTATAAACATCTTAAAAATAGTTGTTCTTCCAATCCATGAACATGGAATATCTTTCCATTTGCTTGTGTCATCTTCAATTTCTTTCATCAGTGTTTTATAGTTTTCAGAGTACAGGTCTTTTACCTCTTTGGTTAGGTTTATTCCCGGGTGTCTTATTATTTTTAGTGGAATTGTACATGGAACTTTCTTAATTTCTCTTTCTATTGCTTATTAGTGTATAGCAATGCAATGGATCTTTATACATTGATTTTGTATCCTGTGACCTTACTGAATTTGTTTACTAGTTCTAGTAGTTTTTTTGGTAGAGTTTTCAGCATTTTCCATATATAGTGTCATGTCATCTGCAAACAGTGAAAGTTTTACCTCTTCCAAATCAGTAAATCTGGATGCCTTGTATTATTTTAAGATTTTTTTTTATCTAGTCATTTGACAGAGAGAGACAAAGTGACAGAAGGAACACAAGCAGGGGGAGTGGGAGAGGGAGAAGCAGGCTTCTTGCTGAGCAAGAAGCTCCAATGCAGGGCTTGATCCCAGGCCCCTGGGATCACAACCCAACCTGAAGGCAGATGCTTAATGACTGAGCCATCCAGGTGCCCCACGTTTTATTTCTTTTTGTTGTCTGATTGCTGCAGCTAGGGCTTCTAGTACTATGTTGAATAAAAATGGTGAAAGTGAACATCCTTGTCTTGTTCCTGACCTTGGAGGAAAGCTCTCAGTTTTTTACCTCCAAGTATGATGTCTTCTGTGGGTTTTTCATACATGGCCTTTATTATGTTGAGGCATGTTCTCTCTAGACCTACTTTGTTGAGGCCTTTTTTTAAAATCATGAATGGATGTTGTACTTTGTCACATGCTTTTCTTCATCTATTGAAGTGATCATATGGTTTTTATACTTTCTCTTATTGATGTATGTATCATATCACATTAATTGATTTGCAAATATTGAACCACCCTTGTAACCCAGGGATAAATCCCACTTGATTGTGATGAATGATCTTTTTTTCCAATGTATTGTTGGATTTGGTTTGCTAGCATTTTGTTGTGGATTTTTGCATCTGTGTTCCTCAGAGATATTGGCCTGTGGTTCTCTCTCTTGCTTTCAGTGTTTTTAACTGATTTTGGTATCAAAGTAATGCTGGCCTCGTAGAGTGAATTTGGAAGTTTTCCTTACTCTTCTATTTTTTAGACTACTTTAAGAAGGATAGGTATTAACTCTTCTTTAAATGTTTAGTAGAATTCACCTGTGAAGTTATCTGGTCCTGGACTTTTGTTTATCAGACTTTTTTGATTACTGATTCAATTTCATTGTTGGTAATTGGTCTGTTCAAATATTCTATTTCTTCTGATTCCATTTTGGGAGCTTATATGTTTCTAGAAATGTATCCAGTTATTCTAGGTTGTCTAATTTGTTGGCATATAATTTTTCATAAATTCTTACAATTCTTTGTATTTTTGTGGTGTGGTAGTTATTTCTCTTCTTTCATTTCTGATTTTGTCTATTTGATTCCTCTTTCTTTTTATTTGTTTATTTATGAGTCTGGCCAAAAGTTTATCAGTTTTGTTGATCTTTTCAAATAACCAGCTCCTGGTTTTTTTGATCTGTTCTACTGTGTGTGTGGTTGTTTGTTCATTTGTTTTAGTTTCTACTTCATGTATTTCTGCTTTATTTTTATTATTTCCTTCCTTTTTCTACTGCCTTTGGGTTTTGTTTGTTGTTCCTTTTCTAACTCCTTTAGGTGTAAGGTTAGATTGTTTGAGATTTCTCTTGCTTCTTAAAGTAGGTCTGTAGTGCTATAAGCTTCCCTCTTAGAGTTTTTGCTGCATCCCAAAGATTTTGGACTGTTGTGTTTTCATTTTCATTTGTGTCCATGTGTTTTTTATTTCCTTTTTGATTTCTTGGTTGACCCATTCATTATTTAGTAGCATGTTATTAGCCTCTATGTATATGTTCTCTTTCCAGATTTAGTCTTGGTTGATTTCTAGTTTCATAGCAGTGTGCTCAGGAAAGATGTACATTGTGACTTCAATCTTTTTTGAAATTGATGAGGTTTGTTTTGTGGCCTAGTATGTGATCTTTTCTGCAGAATGTTCCATGTGCACTTCAAAAGAATGTATATCTACTGTTTTAGGGTGGCATCTTCTGTATATATCTGTTAAACCCATCTGGTCCAGTATGTCTTTGAAAGCCACTGTTTCCTTGTTCATTTTGTTTGGATTATCTGTCCATTGATGTAAGTGGGGTGTTAAAGTCCCTTACTATTATTGTATTACTATCAATTACTTCCTTTATGTTTGTTAATACCTGTTTTAAGCATTTGTGTGCTCCCATGTTGGGTTCATACATATTTACAACTGTTATATCTTCTTTTTGGATTGTCCCCTTAATGATTATATAGTGTCCTTCTTTGTCTTTTGTTACAGTCTTTGTTTTAAAATCATTTTATCTGATGTAAGTATTGGTAACCTGGCTTTCTTTTCAAATCCATTTGTATGATATATGCTTCCCCATCCCTTCACTTTCAATGTGCCTGTGTCTTTAGGTCTGAAATGAGTCTCTTGTAGGCAGCATTATAGATAGGTCTTGTTTTCCTATTTCGTTATCCTTTGTCCTTTGATAGGAGTGTTTAGTCCACATATATTCAAAGTAAGTACTGATAGGTATGTATTTATTGCCATTTTGTTACTTGCTTTACGGTTGGCTTTCTTTAGTGATATACTTGGATCCCTTTCTCTTTATTTTTTGTATATCTCTTACTCATTTTTTTCCATTCTAATTTATTTTCTTTTCAGTGTTCGAAAATTCATTGTGTATGCACCACACCCAGTGCTCCATGCAATATGTGCTCTCCACAATACCCACCACCAGGCTCACCCAACCCCTTACCGCCCCCCCACCCCCGAAACCTCAGTTTGTTTCTCAGAGTCCACAGTCCCTCATGGTTTGTCTCCCCCTCTGATTTCCCCCATCTCACTTCTCCTTTCCATCTCCCAAAGTTCTCCATGTTATTCCTTATGCTCTACAAGTAAGTGAAACCATATGATAATTGACTCTCTCTGCTTGACTTATTTCACTCAGCATAATCTCTTCCAGTCCCATCCACATTGATATAAAAGTTGGGTATTCATCCTTTCTGATGGAGGCATAATACTCCATTGTATATATGGACCATATCTTCTTTATCCATTCATCCATTGAAGGGCATCTTGGTTCTTTCCACAGTATGGCAACTGTGACCATTGCTGTTATGAACATTGGGGTACAGGTGGCCCTTCATTTCACTACATCTGCAACATTACCCTGATCCCCAAACCAGGCAAAGACCCCACCAAAAAGGAGAATTTCAGACCAATATCCCTGATGAATATGGATGCTAAGATTCTCAACAAGATCCTAACTAATAGGATCCAACAGTACATTAAAAAGATTATCCACCATGACCAGATGGGATTTATCCATGGGATGCAAGGGTGGTTCAACATTTGCAAATAAGTCAATGTGACAGAAAAAAATCAATAAGAGAAGAGAGAAGAACCACATGGTCTTCTCAATTGATGCAGAAAAAGGATTTGACAAGATACAGCATCCGTTCCTGATTAAAATGATTCAAAGTATAGGGATAGAGGGAACATTCCTCAACTTCATAAAATCTATCTATGAAAAACCCACAGCAAATATCATTCTCAGTGGGGAAAAGCTGACAGACTTCCCTTGGAGATCAGGAACACAACAAGGATGCCTTCTCTCACCACTGTTGTTCAACATAGTACTAGAAGCCCTAGCAATAACAATCAGACAACAAAAAGAAATAAAAGGTATTCAAATTGGCAACGAAGAAGTCAAACCCTCTTTCTTTGCCGATGACATGATACTTTATATGGAAAACCCAAAAGACTCCACCCCCAAACTACTAGAACTCATACAGCAATTCAGTAATGTGGCAGGACACAAAATCAATGTATGGAAATCAATTGCTTTCTTATACACTAACAATGAAAATATAGAAAGGGAAATTAGAGAATTGATTCCATTTACTATAGCATCAAGAACTATAAGATACCTGGGAATAAACCTAACCAAAGAGGTAAAGAATCTGTACTCAAGGAACTCCAGAGCACTCATGAAAGAAATTGAAGAAGACACAAAAAGATGGAAGACCATTCCATGCTCATGGATCAGAAGAATAAACATTGTTAAAATGTCTATACTGCCTAGAGCAATCTATACTTTCAATGCCATTCTGATCAAAATTCCACCAGCATTTCTCAAAGAGCTGGAACAGACAATCCTAAAATTTGTATGGAACCAGAAGAGACCCCAAATTGCTAAGGAAATGTTGAAAAAGAAAAACAAAACTGGGGACATCATGTTGCCTGATTTCAAGCTTTACTACAAAGCGGTGATCACCAAGACCGCATGGTATTGGCATAAAAACAGACACATAGACCAGTGGAACAGAGTAGAGAGTTCAGATATGGACCCACAACTTTATGGTCAAATAATCTTTGACAAAGCAGGAAAAAGTATACAGTGGAAAAAAGACAATCTCTTCAATAAATAGTGCTGGGAAAATTGGACAGCTACGTGTAGAAGAATGAAACTCGACCATTCTCTCACACTATACACAAAGATAAACCCAAAATGGATGAAAGACCTCAAGGTGAGGCAGGAATCTATCAAAATCCTAGAGGAGAACATAGACAGTAACCTCTTCAACATTCACCACAGCAACTTCTTTCAAGATATGTCTCCAAAGGCAAAAAAAACAAAAGTGAAAATGAACTTTGGGGACTTCATCAAGATCAAAAACTTTTGCACAGCAAAGGAAACAGTCAACAAAACAAAGAGGCAACCCATGGAATGGGAGAAGATATTCACAAATGACACTACAGACAAAGGGCTGATATCTTACTCATTTTTTATTTCTGATTACCATTTGGTTTGTATATAACATGTTCTGTATATAGCAGTCTATATTAAGCTGAAGGTCACTTATGTTTGAACTGATCACTTGTCTCTCCCCACACTAGGTATGTAGTGTCATAGTTCACATCTTTTTATTGTGTGAGTACCCTGACTGATCTTTATAGATATAGTTCTTCTTACTGCTTTTATGCTTCCTACTTCCCTTACTCTTGCTTGTGTTCTTTCCTTTTCAAAGAGTCCCTTTTACCATTTCTTGAAGGTTAGTTTAATGTCCTGAATTCTTTTATCTCTGTTTATTTGGGAAACTCTATCTCTCCCTCTATTCTGAGTGATAGCTTTGCTGGATAGAATATTCTTGGCTGCAGATTTTTTCCTGTTAGCACTTTGAATACATCATGGCACTCCTTTCCATACAGGGCTATAGTTCTTACAGAAGCCAGCTCTATGCTACACTCACTTTTCTTCTTCAGGAGAGTCTAATTTCTCTTAACATTTATAGTAATGTCTTCTACAACTGTCCATCCCAGTGTCTGCTCGAACATAGCCTGCTCACTGTGGGCTTATTTTTCTCAAATGCAATTTCCCTCTGAAGTCTGTCTGCTTTTCACTAGCACTACTATCATCCCAATCAAACAGACTCAAAATCTCACATTTTCTTCAATTCTGTTTTTCTTCTTCCATTTGAAACCTAGGAATCAATAAGCAACCAAGCCCTGCCAATTCTCCTATGTCTACTGCATCCATTTATTGGGTTCCCTCTTTGTGATGAGCACTGGAGATACAAAGATAAGTAAGACACACCTTGCAGCCACAGAGCTCACCATCGAGGGTCCCTTCCTTGATATTTTTATAGCGATCACTGATGTTCTAGTTGTTTGTCATTCTATAGTATCTTTCTACAGTCAGCCCTTGACTGCTCTGGCTTTCTTCAGTCTAATCACTCCCTTCTAAGACTCCAATCCACATACCATTTTTCTGACCAGATACATTCCCTAAAATAATAAATTCATCATGTAATACACTTGAGGGGAATATCTCCTGGGGTTCTGGTATCTACAGGAAATCTGTGGACTCTAGTTAGATCATCAGAACTCTGTGTCTCAGGCTCACCCCTATCTACCTGCAGGTCTTCCCTTTAACCCAAGTATCCTTCAGTACATGTTTCCTGCTCCAGTGAAGCTGGTCCTGAAACTGACTGACTGGGCCCCATCACCCCTTCCTTTCTACTCATCCTCCAAGTCACAGTTCAGATCCTATCTCTTTCCACAAAATGTTTAAAGAAATTTTATTTCCCACCCTGACCGTGCATTGATATATTACAGTATTAGTATAAATCACTCATTTTGACACTATAAGTATTCATAGTTTTATTTTTTGTCTTTCCAAACTGACTACAATTTCTTTGAGGTTTGTAAGAAAACCTCGTATTTTTCTTGTGTACTTCAAGGTGTCCACTCATTTGAAATATATTTATTGAGGTTCTACTTTTGTGCCCTGCACTATACCAGACTGAGGGATTCTACTGTGCTTTAACATAGTAAAACCGTAAACAGATATTTGTTGATAAACAAAATTCAACCCCCTGCTAGCAAGCAGTATTTATTTAAGGAAAATAACTCTTAAAAGCGGTTTTATTTTTAGATCATGTGGCCAAAGGAGTTCCTATAATTTCCCAATAGCCCCTCAGTGTCAACTGTGGGGAATTTCAACAATCAGGCCAGGGATGGATTTAGAATATACTCACTTGCTCATTGTCAGCAAAATTTAATGCAACTTTTGTAATTCCTGTTAAAAGGATATGATCACCTTTTAAGGGGCCACATTTTGCTCCTCTTCAACTTGGTATAAAGTGCTCACATAAAGAAAATGGAGAATTTGCCATCTTTAATAACAGGAGATGTTTCTACACTACCAGTTTTATAAATAAGCCAGAAACTGCCCAGATTTAGCCAGCTGTATTAGTAAAAATTTAGGGAAGTAGGGAGTTTATTATTATTTAATTGCGCAGACTTCTGTTGAGCGTGTACACCATTTAGTTCACAAATATGCCCATAAAAAGAACATTCTAATATAATAAATATTCAAGTCAATAAATAAATGTCACCGTGACTGTTCTCTTCCATGACAACAAACAATAAGTGTTATGGTCCCAGATGTTTACTGAAATTGGCCCTGGAGGGATAGTTAGGCCATGGTAATCATTGTGGTTACTGATGTATTTTTTATACTGAGATGGTACTAAGGAGAAAATGGCCATTCTCTCTGCTTATCATCCATCTCTACGGCTTTTAAAATTTTTTTTATTTTTTCAGTGTTCCAAGATTCATTATTTATGCACCACACTCAGTACTCCATGCAGTACGTGCCCTCCTTAATACCAACCACCAGGGTCACCCAACCTCCCACCCCTCCAAAACCCTCAATTTGTTTCTCAGAGTCCACAGTCTCTCATGGTATGTCTCCCACTCCGATTTCTCCCAATTCACTTTTCCTTTCCTTCTATGCAGCATAATTTGCAGCATTGACTCTCAAGCAGCTTTGGATTTGTGATTTTTATTATAAAAAGAAAGGAAAGAAAAAACCTTAAAGAGTTTTGTATTTTTTTTTTTTTAATTGAACCAGACGCTGTGTGAACATTTGCAGAGATCAGGTAAGGCTGAGAAGGAGGTTACCTTCTTCAAGAGAGGATCTGCTTTTGCTTCTATCAGACATCTGGGCTTATGGTGGATCTGAATCCAACTGAGGATGGAAATGATTCAAATCTGCGCTTTACTCATTTAGAGAACTCATCTTTTCTAGGGATTGCTGGAAGCTCTGCTCAGCCTCTTGCCTATCAGGCCATGCTTTTGCATTCAGCAAGTTTCCTGTGAGAAAATGCACCCTCAAATGCAGGGCTCACCCCCCTTGGCTTCCTTCTTCTTCTGGATTTTAATCCTGAAAATTCTCCCTGCCTTGGTAGTTTGCCAGTGCCCCCAAACAGTGCACTTTGCTTAGTAGACTTTGCTTACTTAGTATACTTTGTTTTCCTTGTATTATTTGCAGGAGGTCTGAGCTAAGGCGATTTCACAGCTGGAAGGAGAAGATCCTTTACCCCTACTCCAGTGATTGGCGTCACAACACATTACGCTTTCTAGCTGATTATCTTGGACTAATCTTTAGTAGCTCAATACTTCAGTATCTCCCTCTTCCTCTTTTTCTCTCTTCTGCACATGTAGAAAAGCCTCTCTAAACCAGACTCTTTGGCTACTTGTTGACCCTGGGATCATTTAAGTTACAACTGCCTATGCAACTTTCTACTCAGTCTCCCGGTCACGGGGATCTCTCAAGTCTAGTCTTGAGTGGGACTGTGTCTTAGTCCATCTGAGCTGCCATAACAGAACAGTATGGACCGGGAGCGTTATAAACAACAGTTTATTTTCTGCAGGCTGGGAAGCCCAAGATCAAGGTGCCGGCTGATGAGGTGTCTGGTGAGAGCCCGCTTTCTGGAGCTTAGATGGCACTCTCTTGCTGTGTCCTTACATAGTGGAAGGGGCACGAGGGGAGTCTGGGATCTCTTACAAGGTTATCAGTCCCATTCATGAGGGCTCAGCCCTCATAACATACTCACCTCTCAAAGTCTCCACCTCTGAACACCAGCCCATTGGGAATTAGGTTTTGAATTTATGACTTCTGAGGGAAAACATTACATCTATGTCAGACTATGTACATAAAATATCCTGGAAGTTAAATACCAAAGAATCCCTTTTCTTGCTCCTCACCCTAAAAGGTCAGTTAGGAAAGATGCCTAATAGTATCCTATAGGGAGTTAACATATCCATGAGTCTACTCGACAGAGGGAAAATTCTTACTGTGAGCTCTAACCCAGTTAGGAGGTTCCTCTTTCACTCACTGGGAGCCAGACTGAACCCCTCTCAAACTGGCAGCAGAATTAAAAGGCAGCTGGTCCCATGACCAGAGCATAAAGTGACTGAAGGTGGGACAGGCAGAGCCACAGCAGCACAGTGTAAATCAGAGCTCCTTCCCATAGGAAAGAAACACAAGGAGCAGATTCTTCTTAGATACTCTCCCGGGATAGCAGGCTCTTTAAGAAGGTCTTCAAATGAAACAAGATGGGATTGGGAGGGAGACAAACCATTAGTGACTCAATCTCACAAAACAAACAGGGTTGCTGGGGGGAGGGGGGTTGGGAGAGGGGGGTGGGGATATGGACATCGGGGAGGGTATGTGCTATGGTGAGTGCTGTGAAGTGTGTAAACCTGGCGATTCACAGACCTGTACCCCTGGGGATAAAAATACATTATATGTTTATAAAAAATAAAAAATTAAAAAAAAAATAAATAAAATCTAAAAAAAAAAAAAAAAAGAAGGTCTTCAAAAGACTTAAGGCTTAAGGTCTGAAAATCTGAACCAGTAAAGATAAAAACATATTTCTGGACTGTAACATCATAAAATAACTCGGCACTGGACAAAACCTGTGTTGCATGCCTAGCAAAGAATGAGAACACGGGCCAAGAGAAGCAGAGCAGCGTAGACCACGCAAGCGCAGAGACAAGCACACGGTGTGTGTGTGTCCCGCTGTACTATATGACTGGGAGTAAGGGGTCCCTGAAAAGTTTCCATGCACCCTTGTAGCACAGTGTTGGGACACAATTTCTTTCTGTCCAGGTGGGCCCTACATCATGCAAGGACAGGACAGCTCTATAATCATTAACTCATAACCTGGGCTTGTCAGGCTGGTGACTCCCTCCAGATTCTTAGCTGTAGCCAACTCCCACGCCTGAATGTGGCTGCTGTTTAAAAGCCAACAAGGAACACTGGGAGGGAAAACACAGGAAGGAACAGTTTTTGTTCAGAAGCAATGGGATCTTGGATGATATTTTCTCTCTATGTTTTCCAAACAGTCCCAAACTCAATCATATTTTATTTACAAAATTAATAAACAGCAAATACAAATGGTATAAAGAAGCAATGTCCTCTAAAATTTTTTTTCAACTTAAGATTTTGTAATGAATCCCAATAGCCGAATTAAATTTCTATATAAGAGATGGGGACGGAGTGCCATGTGCTTCAGGAGGGGGTCTGAGGATAAAATCGATCTGATTGTGAACTGGCCCCTTCTATTTTCCTTCAAACAACATGTTATTTCCCATGCAAAGCCCAAATACACAAGACATCTTTAAATCTCATAATACTTATGAAAAAATTCTTTACCTAAAATTCTCATATTCTTCTTCTCGTCGTTTCCATGGACAGCTCTGTATATTTCTGATAATCTGAAGATAGTCACTCTCTAAATACCTAAAAGTGAAATATCAGCAAAATTAGAAAACAGAGATCCCATATATTGCTAAACACACATATAAGTGTCCTAAAGGGCATTTTGACAATCTGCTCATTTTAGCTCTCTAAATCTTTTGTGAAATAAGGTAATGTAGAAATAAGTTAATATCATACCCATTTCAAAACCGCTAGGAACATAAATTTGGAAAGAATTATTATGTTGATTTAGAAACATGTGATTTGCACATATCATAAGTCAAGCCTAGTATTACAAATAAACCATGACAGCACCTCAATTTCCATTCATATCTTATAGCCATTTCATTTCGCTATAACTCATTGACAAATATATTTTATAGATGTTTACCATAAATATAGAGTTTATCATTTTTTATACTCTAAGTTGATTGATTTATGTTGGGAAATACAGATAAAATTTCTCTAAAATAATCATCTTAAATTTTAATTCTGAATAATACACTAAAAAAAAAAACCAGATTAAGCTCAGTTAAGAGAGATGTATATATAGTGGCATAAAAAATTCTATAGGCTGGGGGACGCCTGGGTGGCTCAGTTGGTTGGACGACTGCCTTCGGCTCAGGTCATGATCCTGGAGTCCCGGGATCGAGTCCCACATCGGGATCCCGGCTACGTGGGAGTCTGCTTCTCTCTCTGACCTTCTCCTTGCTCATGCTCTCTCTCACTGTCTCTCTCTCAAATAAATAAATAAAATCTTTAAAAAAAAATTCTATAGGCTGAGCAATACAGTTTCGTAGGATCACAGTCCCCAGTAAATCTCCTTCTACCTGAAATTTCATCAGTAAGTATTAATTCCTTTAATCACAGAAAAGCCGTTAGTCTTGAAGGGTTATCATTTTAATACAAATGTTGAGGCCCGTGGATGCCTGAGTTGGTTAAGCATCTGCCTGCTTTCAGCTCAGGTCATGATCCCAGGGTCCTGGGACTGAGTCCTACATAGGGCTCCCTGCTCAGTGGGGTGTCTGCTTTTCCCTCCTCCGCTGCTCCTCACCCCCAAAGTTTGTGATTTGATCTCTCTCAGATAAATAAAATATTTTTTAAAAATTTAAAAAATAATAAGAAATAAACTAAAATACAAGGACCCTTTGTGTGGGAAAAAAAAAACCCTTAAATTTTCTTTAAATTAATATCTGAGTCATTAGTTATCTACCACTTGAGATGAAGGATCTGCATTAGAGATGGAATATGTCTGGTGGGTGGAGAAGGGAGAGGGCCATGAAAAATCCTGTCAGAAACCAGTCCCCACCCCTAGGGGCACCTGGGTGGCTCAGTGGGTTAAGCCTCTGCCTTTGGCTCAGGTCATGATCTCAGGGTCCTGGGATCAAGCTCCGCATCAGGCTCTCTGCTCAGCAGGGACCCTGCTTCCCCCTCTCTCTCTGCCTGCCTCTCTGCCTACTTGTGATCTCTCTCTGTCAAATAAATAAATAAAATCTTAAAAAAGAAAAGAAGCCACTCCCCCATTTCCATCCAGCAAAATGCAGGGCCTCCAAACCTTCACTCTGGAAGAGGTATTTGTTATAGGTGGGCAAGGTCATCAACCAAGCAACTCCTCTCCCTCTGAAGCTTACCTTTCTTTTGGGTATCTCTGTCTTCAATGATGCTGCCAAAAATTAAAAAATACATATATTTTTTCCCTTGGCTGCTGTTGGCCCGGCTAAGAAAATCTGAAAATCTTGAAAGACTGTTTTTTAATAAAGGAGAAGCAAGCAAAAAAACATCACAGGAGAAGCTAAAAATAGTTTTACTCATATACAGGCTTCCAACCTTAACAGATTTACCTCATTCCCATGGGTCCTGAGACTTGTCTTAGCATGCCAGGGAGCCTGAGAGATCTATATATTCTATCCCCAAAGCTTTGTTTAAATGTGACACTTCCTAGCTGGAGTAAATATTACCTGTCTCCACACAGTAGGAGAAACCCAGAGACTCTGTAAGACAGTGTTAAGCTCAGGGAAAAAAGAATAAAAAAGAAAGAAAGAAAGAAAAAGAAATACACATTCAGCAACCTACCCAAGGCTCTCTCAATTTCTGGCTCTTCAGCAGAATCATGACACGGTGCCTGTGCTCTCCTGTCTGTAGAGTCTTATCTCCACCATGGCATGGTTTTTAGTCATTTCATCATATTTAAAACAGGATACTCTGTGTACCACAGTCTATCGGGCAAAGTAACAAAAGAATTGCTACCTCACAAAGCTCAATGAAAAAGAGATCGAAAAAAGAGAAGCCAAATACAAATTCTTCTCATTAAATCAATGAGAATTGTAACAGTATTTGAAGTCGTCAGGATAAAACACAACATAAAAAGTACAGTAAGTATGAAATTACTATCATCTCCCAAAAACAAAATGTGTCAGAGTTTGAAGTTTTCTTTAAATGCCATTTACTAGGCAGAAAAGGATTAAATTTCTCATGATGTATAGCTAAGATAGATTAGTACAGAGAAGACAGAGAAGTAGAGACAGAGAAGTAGAAACTTTTGAAAATGAGACATGAAAGAAAAGATTGAGTGTAAAAGTTACAATCACAAAGCTGTGAGACAATCCTGAATGCCCTAATATATGAAAAATTTTGAACACAGAAAGAAAAGACTTTTTCAAAAAATTATGGTAGCAAATTTTCCAAATGAGAACTATAAACCCACAAATCCAAAAAGCTCAACAAACTGAAAATACAAGAGATGTTTAGGAAAAAAAGAAAAAGACTAGGGATGCCTGGGTAGCTCAGTCAGTTAAGCACCTGCCTCATGATTTCTGCTCAGGTCATAATCTCAGGATGGGGAGATCAAGCCCCGAATAGAACTCCATGTTCAGTGGGGAGCCTGCTTGAGGATTTCTCTCCCTCTCCCTCTGTACCCCCTACTTTTGCAAGTCTGCTCTCTAAATACATACATAAATAAGTATTTTTAAAAACTACACAAGACAAACAATAATAAAATTTCTTTAAGCCAGTGATAAAGAGAAAATCTTAAAAGTAGTTAGAGAAAAGAGGGGTCCCTGGTGGCTCAGTCAGTTAAGTGTCTGATCTTAGGCTCAAGTCATGATCCCGGGATCCTGGGATCAAGCCCCACGTAGGGCTCCCTGCTAAGTAGGGAGTCTGTTTTTCCCTCTCCCTCTGCCCTCCCCACCCAGCTCATGTTCACTCTTTCTCTCTCTCTCTCTCTCCCAAATAAATAAATCTTTTTTAAAAGTAGAGAAAAGAAACATATTACATACATAGAACAAAGCAAGATTATGGCAGACTTGTCAGGAACAATGGAAATCAGAAGATGCGATTAAAATAAAGAACATCATTTAGGGGATTGTCAGCCTAGATTTCTACAGTCATCAAACCTTTCAAAAAATGAGGGTAAAACAGGAACTTTTTCAGACATACAAAGGCTGAAAGAATTCATACCAGTAAACCTGCAGTAGAAGGAATGCTAACAGAGTCCTTTAGATGGAAGAAAAAGGAAACCAAAGTACATCTGGCTTGATACAAAATAATGAAGAACACTAGAAGTGGTAAGTATGTAAATATACAAAAGACCTTTTTTTTTCTACATCTCTTAAATAAATGACTATTTAAAGTAAGTATAATAATAATATATTGGGGAGTTTATAACATATGAGGAAATCAATGCCTGACAACCATAGAACAAAGGCCAGAGAGGAGAATTTTTTTTTTTAAAGATTTTATTTATTCACTTGAGAGAGAGACAGTGAGAGAGAGCATGAGCGAGGAGAAGGTCAGAGGGAGAAGCAGACTCCCCATGGAGCCGGGAGCCCGATGTAGGACTCGATCCCGGGACTCCGGGACCATGACCTGAGCCGAAGGCAGTCGTCCAACCAACTGAGCCACCCAGGCGTCTCCAGAGAGGAGAATTATATAAATCACTTTGAAAGCAGATTGTGATGACAAGAAGACATATACAGTTGACCTTTAAACAATACAGGGGTTACTGGTCTTGACCCCCTGTGCAGTCAAAAATCCATATATAACTTTTGACTCTGAAAAAATTTAATTACCAATAGGCTACTATTGACCAGAAACTTCACCAACAACATAAATAGCCAATTAACACATATTTTGTATGTTAACTTATATGTATGATATACTGTATTCTTACAATAAGGTAAGCTAGAGAAAAGACATAGTTATTCAGAAGTCATAAGGAAGAGAAAATACATTTACAGTACTATAAAAAAAAACCCATGTATAAGTGGACCCATGCAGTTCAAACCCATTTTGTTTAAGGCAAAACTGTACTGCTCACTTAAAGCAATCAGTAAAAACAAAGCCATAAAGAGTGAGGATGTAACCATAAAATGCTCAATCAAAAGAAGGGTGGAGCCATTTGCGATGACATGGATGGAACTAGAGGGTATCATGCTTAGCGAAGTAAGTCAATCGGAGAAAGACAACTATCATATGATCTCCCTGATATGAGGAAGTGGAGATGCAACATGGGGGGTTAAGGGGGTAGGAGAAGAATAAATGAAACAAGATGGGATTGGGAGGGAGACAAACCATAAGTGACTTGTAGTCTCACAAAACAAACTGAGGGTTGCTGGGGGGAGAGGGGTTGGGAGAGGGTGGGTGGGGTTATGGACATTGGGGAGGGTATGTGCTGGGGTGAGTGCTGTGAAGTGTGTAAACCTGGCGATTCACAGACCTGTACCCCTGGGGATAAAAATATATTATATGTTTATATATAATATAAACATATATTATATTATATATATATAAATATATATATATATAAATATATATAAATACATATGTGTTATAAATATATATATAAATACATATATATTATAAATATATATATTATAAATATATATATAAATATATTATATGTTTATAAAAAATAAAAATAAAAAATTAATTAAAAAAAAGAAGGGTGGAAAAGGAACAAAGAGCAGGCAAACAGAAAACAAATAACACAATGGTAGATTTAAACCCAGCCATATGAATAATCCCATTAAGTGTAAATAATGTAAACATACAAAAGGCAGAGAATGTATCTTGGATTTTAAATAAGTAGGAACCAATCACATATTATTTACAAAATAAGCATTTCATATGTGTAAACAGGTTAAAAGTAAAAAGGTGAGAAGAGATATACCATAGTAGAACTAATTAATACAAAGCTATACTTGTCTATACTCATATCAGACAAAGTAGTTTTCTGAGCAAGAAATATTACCATGAAAAAAATAGGATATGAGCAGGAATTGATAAGAGAAAGAAATGAATGAAATCAAAAGCTGTTTTGTTTTAAAAATAAAGTTGACAAACTTACTGTCACATTGCTCAAGTAAAAAACAGACACAAATGACCAAGATGAGAACAATGTTGGAGACTGCAACACTGCAGTCCACAGACATAAAAGTATAATAACAACTTTATGCCAAAAATTTTGACAACTTAGACACAATGGACATACTTCTTGAAAGACACAAACTACAAAAACTCTCTCAAGAAGAAATAGAGGTCAGAATCAGAGGGAGATGTAAGTAACCACAGAAAAGTGTTCGGAGAGATGCAACATGGCTAGCTTTGATGGTGGAGTTAGAATATAGAACAGTTCTGGTTCAAGGTGGTGACACAGAAAGATCCTGAACTTACCTTGGACACAGAGTCCACAGCTACAAATGCAACAATTTCCTCTTAAAACAAATCAAAACAAAACAAAACTAAACTAAACTAAAGCCTGGCTGAGTTACAACTACACATTGTGGGGTGCCTGGGTAGCTCAGTCTGTTGGGTGTCTGCCTTCAGCTCAGGTGGTAATTCCAGAGGATAAAGCCCTGCATCAGGCTCCCTGCTAAGGGCAAGAGACTGTTTCTCCCTCTTCCCCTTCCCCTGCTTGTGCTTTCTCTCCCCCTGCCCTTTCTAATAGATGGATGGAATCTTTAAACCACCACCACCACCATCAACAACAATTACACACTGAGCAAACAAGAGGGAAACCACATCAAAGTAAGTAGGAAAGGCTGGGACACAATCTCACCATAAACCCCATCCCCAATGCAGTGACCCACACTAGCAGGGAACTCCAAACCCAGAGATTCTCCCTGAGGGGCAGTTTTGAAGCCCATGTGCTGCATTTCAGCTTTCAAGACATACCCTTCACAGATGAGCCTTTAAAACATCTAACTTTGAAAAACAGTGGGGCTCCTGTCCCAAGACCCACAAGGTAGAAGCAACCGGAGAAACTGTTCTTCCAGTGCTTGTGGCCTTGACTCACCTACCCCAGGACCCAGCTCAATGGCAGCTGAGTGCCCCAGACCTAAATGGAAGGAGGCTCACTGACATATATAAAGCACTGGCCTAAAGAGGCAGGTACCTTGTCAAACACACACATCTTGAGCCTGCAGGACTATTCTCCAGGAGATTGATGGAGGCCATCTTGAGGTTCCCTCTGCTGTGCTCCAGAGCAGCAGTAGATCCCAGAAGGAGCTTTCATACATCTGGTGCCCTGATTTCTGCAGCTACCACCTTGACCGCCCAGCTCTAGAAGCCAGGGGAACTTACAGTCCTGGTTTTATGGGTCTGTAATAACAAGGGTCAGCCAGAAAGGAGCTCCTATCCCTATCTGGAACCCCAGTAGTTGTGATTGCTGTTGAGGCGACCTTTACGTGACCTAGCTCTGGTGACCAGTGGGTTCACTCACAGATCCCACAGGTCTCTAACCAACAGAAAAAGAATTTTAAGCAGTGACTATCCTCAGGACACAACAAGAGCCAACAGGCCCAGGAGCCTGGACGTTAGTGAGGGAGACCTAATAGCTAATCATTGTAACTGTGGCCTGAGAGGCAGGCTTCTAACTGAACATGCACCTGGGGGCTGACAGTAATCCTTTCCAGAGTCCTTGAGGGCAGGGTTCTGTCCTCATACTCATACTTCTCAGTGCTCCAGAGTGCCAGCATCTTTTGGAGGGGAACTTTCCATGTCTGGTACCATGGTTTATAATGCCAGTACCCCCGGCATTTGTTGTTGCCATCCAGGTGATACCTCTTGATTTTCTGGCTCTGGTGACTGCAGGGACTTGCTTTTCTGGGTCTCATGGGACTGTGGCAACCAGTCAGATAGTTCTTGCCAGGCTACCACCTGCAGGACACTGACCAGACAGTGAACTGAAGCCCACCACTCAGTCTTTCTGTGAAGGAGGCCTCTTTGCTTGTCCTGGAGCTACAGTCTGAGGGGTAGGCTTCAGACCTGGCACACACTTATGGCATATGGAGATGGCTTTCATAGAATGTAGGCTGTGGACATCATCTTGGCGCTCTCTCTGTACTTTGCCCTAGCTTGACTGTGTCATCCAGAAAAGAGGTCTACATTCCTCTGGGGCTTTGATTTTTGCTACTGCCATACCTAGGAAACCTCCAGATCACCTGATTCTGGTGGCTTAGGCTTACAGTACCACAGGACCTTATACATTGGTATACTTTAAAAAGTTGATGTCTGAGGTTCTGGCTTCCAGTGAGAACCTAGGCACTGAGATCCTCCCCTTTGGGATGCTGACAAGTACTGGCACATTCTTAACTGCTAGAGGTGATGAAAACTGTAATAGTCTGCTTGGAAAAGCACAAAGGTTTGAGATACAACCAAGAGCTGGGGCAGGGCTGAGTCACAAGGTTCATATCCTACACTGGCCACTCCTTTTAGACTGGGCAAGGGGTTGTTTCATCTACTTTATGGAAACCATGCTGCTCAAGCAAAACTAAGAAACAGAAGAATATGTTCCACATGAAAGAAAAACAAAATCTCAAAAAAAAAATCTTTAAAAAATGGAGATAAGTAACTTACCTGTTAAAGAGTTAAAAGTAATGGTCATAAAGATGCTCAAAGAACTGGGGAGAAGAATGGATAGGCATAGGAAAAACTTCAAAAATAGAGAAGATATAAGAAAGTGCTAAGTGGAAGTCACAGGGCTGTAGAATACAATAACTGGACTGAAAAATACACTAGAGGGGTTCCACAACAGTCTAGACGAAGCAGATGAAAGGACCATTCAACTCAGAGACAAGGCAGTGGAATTCACCCAATCAGAGCAGCAAAAAGAATAAAGGATTAAAAAAAGGGGGGGAACATAGCTTAAGGGAACAATGAAACAATATTACATGTTCTTCTGTTCATATCATTTGGCTCCCAGAAGAAAAAGAAAGGGGCAGAAATCTTTTTTAAAAAATATTTTATTTATTTATTTGACACAGAGAGAGAGATCACAAGTAGGCAGAGAGGAAGGCAGAGCGGGAGGGGGAAGCAGGCTTCCCGCTGAGCAAAGAGCCCAATGTGGGGCTCAATCCCAGGACCCTGAGGTCATGAGCTGAGCCGAAGGCAGAGGCTTAACCCACTGAGCCACCCAGGCACCCCAACGGGCAGAAATCTTATTTAAAAAATAATAATAATAATGGCTAAAAACTTCCCTAACCCAGAGAATGAAACAAATATACAGATCCAAAATGCCTGGAGACTTCCAAAAAAGAGGAACCTAATGAAATCCATATCAAGACATATTATAGTTAAAGTGTCAAAAGTTAAAGACAAGGAAAGAATATCAAAAGAAGCAAAAAAAGGGGCGCGTGGGTGGCTCAGTGGTTAAAGCCTCTGCCTTCAGCTCAGGTCATGATCTCAGGGTCCTGGGATCAAGTCCTGCATCGGGCTCTCTGCTCAGCAGGGAGCCTGCCTCCTCCTCCTCTCTCTCTCTGCCTGCCTCTCTGCCTACTTATGATCTGTCTGTCAAATAAATAAAAAAAAGAAGCAAAAAAAGAACACTTTTTATGTACAAGGGAACCCACATAAGCAGAATTTTTAATTATTTATTTTTTATTTTTAAGATTTTATTTTATTTATTTGACAGAGATCACAAGTAGGCAGAGAGGCAGGCAGCGAGAGAGGAAGGGAAGCAGGCTCTCTGCTTCACAGAGAGCCCGATACAGGGCTCGATCCCAGGACCCTGGGATCATGACCCGAGCCGAAGGCAGAGGCTTTAAACCGCTGAGCCACCCAGGCACCCCCACGTAAGCAGAATTTTTATCAGAAACTGCAGACCAGAAGGAAGTGGAATGATACATTCAAAGCACCAAAAGAAAAAGAACTTCCAACCAAGAATGTTCTACCCAGCAAAGTTATTATTCAAACTTGAAAAAGAGATAGAGTTTTACAGAAACACAAAAGTTAAAGAAGTTCATCACCATTAGACCAGTGTTAAAAGAAGTGTTAAAGGGACTAAACACTGAAACAAGGAGCAGGAATTAGTAATGAAAACAAATGAATAATAAATCTCACTGGAAAGGTAAATATATAGTCAAGGTAGTAGATTAATCACTTATGAAGCTAGTATGAAGGTTCAAAGATAAAAAAACAAGATTACCTAAATATATAAATATACATATAAATAAATATATAAATATAAATATATAAAGCAAATATTCACACACCTAATGGGAGACATAAACAGTAATACAGTAATAGTAGGGGACTTTAATAATGGATAGATCATCCAGATGGAAAATCATTAAGGAAACATTAGCATTAAATGACACATTAGACCAGATGGTCTTAACAGAAATTTACAGAACATTCCATCCCAAAGAAGTAGAATATGCATTTTCTCAAGTACAAATAGAACATTTTTCCAAGACAGATAATGTTAGGCAAAAAAAACAAGTCTTAATAAATTTGATTTCTTCTTTGACCCATTGGTTGTTCAGTAGCATACTGATTAATATTCACATATCTGTGAATTTTCCAGGTTTCTTCATGCAATCAGTATCAAGTTTTATACCATTGTGGTCAGAAAAGATGCTTGATATGATCATTTGTTCTAAATTGTTAAACCACTGGTAACTTGAAACTGACCAAGGTGGGAGTATTTACACCACAGGCATTGGCAAATGTGACAAATTAGGGCTTCCTCTTCCCTGATCAAGTTGTTAAATATGAATGAGTGCATGACTGCTCCTACACCTCACCCCAATTGGGCAGCTTGTTGACCTGGATCAAAATTTTGCACTCCCTCTCCCACCCCCAAGTGCCACCCTGGTTTGAGCTTTATGGAGGCCTATCAAGAAGGCCAAGTGAATTGGCTGCCACACCTAACTCTTCAAGCAAGACTCACCCACAGTGGTCCCAAGCCTCAGGGAAACAGAACTATCACATTCGGTCCAAACAGCAAATCCTATCTTGGAAATTAAAGGTGATTTTATCTCCACCAAGATTTTGAGCAAATGCTTAAGGAAAAAAAATTACACTACACTTTTACTTTGACTTCCTTGAGAAACAGAGTTTGTATCAATTTGAAATCATTCTTTCCTTCCTACCAAGCTTAAGCTAGAACATTAAAATTACCATCCATTGCCAATTAGAATAAAGGTGCATTATAAAATATGTATTATCTTTAAAACATTTTTGTTTTAGTGGCATACATCTCCCAACAAATTGTAGCTGGCTCTAATTTAATTTGATATTGAAAGATGTTAATCATACTGTATCTAATTTTACTAGTAAGTTAGCTGCATAGAAAATCTTCTGACTTTATAGTCACTGATATTTAAAACTAAGTCAACACATTATAGCAGACCTACCTATCACAAAGGAAGAAAGTTTCCTGGCCATTTTATAATCAGAAAGATAGTCCTCAAGCTATTTTCTTCCCAAGGTTGCTGTGTTCAGGGAATCTTTTGCATGTTGACTCTAGAAATGAAGCATTATACTCTAACATTAAAAAGGGAAGACCAAAGAATAAGGGATTTCAAAAGAAGCATTTTTTTTCTATATACTTGTCCTTTCCTACTGAAAAATAAATCACCAATCAGCTTTTTTTAGAGAATTAAAATTACCCTCATGATGTGTCAAATGGGAGCAGGACTGGAGTGGAAAACCATATGAGAAGGTAAAATTGCACACATGCCACAAATGTGGGCTAGTTTACAGGAGAAATATGTCTCTATAAACCTTTCTTGTTAAGTAGAATGCTCTAAATCACATCATACTTTCTGCAAATTTATATTTATAGTTAGTTTTCAGTTACAAAGGATAGCCCGCATCCCACAACCTTGAAAGATAGCTCTCCCTATGATATTACCCCATTTTTATGGATGGCATAACTAAAAGTTCTGAGAAGATGAACAGCTTGCTCAATATTGTATTGTAAGTGGATGAGCTAAGAATTAAACACATGACTTTTGATTCACAGTCTGGCTCTGTTTCCAATGTATCATGCTGCATCTCATCTCTTTTCATAATGAAACTGAAATTAATCCCATCAGAAACGTTTTCTAGTCCCAGGACATACAATAAATCATACTAAATAATGCAGCAAGTTATTTTCAAAATAATAAATAATGTCTATTTAAATCATTATCAATAATACTCAAAATAAAATACAAATTATAAGTAACATTTGAAATGACACTAAGTAAATATATTAAAATTGAAAATATTATTCTAGAAACTTCTCTTTGGAGATAAAGACCCACATGCTATGATTAGTTTTATCTCAATTAAGATATAAATAGGGCTTTTAAAAGCCCTATATAACTTCCAGTTAATTCATGTAATCTTTAAATACTCATGGGGTACTTATTAGATGCCTAGAAATTACCTTGAAGATATTAATCTATTAGTTCCATTTAAGCTGCCGAGATACTAATTTAGTTTCCTATAATATCACTTCATGGTGAAAACCAAGCTTTAAGTCTACAGAAATGCATGGAGAAACCCCAGTAATATTAAGTCAGTAGGTTTCTTTTTTTTTTTTAATTTATTTATTTTAAAGAAAGAGTACACATCCAAGTAGAGGTAGGGACAGAGGGAGAGAGAGAATTGCAAGCAGACCCCCTGGGGAGCACGGAGCCCAACACAGGGCTTGATCTCATGACCCTGAAATCACGACCTGAGTTGAAAACAAGAGTTAGTCACTTAACCAACTAAGCCACCCAGGTGCCCCTAAGTCAGTAGGTTTTTTTTTTTTTAAAGATTTTATTTATTTATTTGACAGAGAGAAATCACAAGTAGGCAGAGAGGCAGACAGAGAGAGAGGAGGAAGCAGGCTCCCTGCTGAGCAGAAAGCCCGATGCGGGGCTCGAACCCAGGACCTGGGATCATGACCTGAGCCGAAGGCAGGGGCTTAACCCACTGAGCCACCCAGGTGCCCCAGTCAGTAGGTTTTTAAGTGGTATTCCTGACTAGACCAGTTTTTTATAGCTAGTTTCTACCAAACCCTTGAAGAGCTCAGGTCTGCAAGAAACCAAATGCCGCAAATAAGTATAATGCTCTAAGATTTTCAGTTAATACAGCTGATCATTTTTTTTTCTCTTCAGTATAACAGTATTCATTGTTTTTGCACCACACCCAGTGCTCCATGCAATCCATACCCTCTCTAATACCCACCACCTGGTTCCCCCAACCTCCCACCCCCGGCCTCAGATTGTTTTTCAGAGTCCATAGTCTCTCATGGTTCACCTCCCCTTCCAATTTCCCTCAACTCCCTTCTCTCCATCTCCCCTTGTCCTCCATGCTATTTGTTATGCTCCACAAATAAGTGAAACCATATGATAATTGACTCTCTCTGCTTGACTTATTTCACTCAGCATAATCTCTTCCAGTCCCATCCATGTTGCTACAAAAGTTGGGTATTCCTCCTTTCTGATAGAGGCATAATACTCCATACTGTATATGGACCACATCTTCCTTATCCATTTGTCCGTTGAAGGGCATCTTGGTTCTTCCCACAGTTTGGCGACCGTGGCCATTGCTGCTATAAACATTGGAGTACAAATGGCCCTTCTTTTCACTACATCTGTATCTTTGGGGTAAAGGGACGGGGCAAAACTTCTTAAAGAAATGGTTGATGAATGTATGACAGCTAACAAAAAGAAGGATATAGAAGGTATATTCAGTTGGACTATGAATAGTACAGACATACTGTACTGACATATCATCCTCTAAAGGTAGAAGAATTCAATTTACATTGTGTTCAACTCTATGTGATAGTAGCTTCTATTTAGAATGCTATGGCTATTGTCAACTGGCATAGGAGGAAGGGATCTTAAACTTTTATTTTTCCCATACATTCCATACACACACAAGTTAAATATTCTAAAAAGACTCAGGAATTAATTCCTAAAAATGCCAGCATTCTTCCTCATGGCCCCAGTGAAATCTCCAAACTGCCATATGTGAAAAAGTCAGATATTGATTTTTTTAGAAAAGAACACTTTCTCTGCCCTAGGCAATTAACTTTTGGAGTTTTGATATTCATTACAGTGTAAGACACAGGCTAGGAAAGTCTGCAACAGTGACTGATGTTAGACAACCAAGACGGAATGGGGTGTCTCTTTACAAAGGGGTGGGGCATGGCATAGGAAAAGGGACACAGGTTGGTGAAGCCCACTCTAAGGCCAGCAACCAGGGTGGAGTAGGAAAGCTGTCACTGCCCCAAGTTTATAGGCTGCTCGGAAGAGCTGTAGTTCAAGGTACAGAAGAGGGCCACTGGACATGAGTGATGGCTTTCAATAGAGGAGGCGTCATCCCTAAACCAAGCCCACAGAGAGCATCTAGTGGGGTAAATATTCCAAACTCTCTCTCCTCCCACTTTCCTGCCTATGATTTCCATAGACTGACCCTAATCAGAAGCCAAAGGTTATGAGAGTTTAACTAATGCAGCCTTGTGGAACATGCAGCAAGAAAAAGAGAAAAAAAAAAAAGAGTAGTGAGTAGATATGGAAGGTTAAAAAGGAATTTTATAGCACAAACAAAAATTCATTCATGATGCTATTTTCAGAATTATTTGGGGGTAAGTGAATTTACTTTGCTGCTTTAGTTGAATATAATGCCCAAATCAAGCAGTACCTCGGAGCAAAACAAAAACCATAGTTTTCAGTACCTCCTTCATGAACATCTGCTACATGCAAACACATCACCAGGATAGAAAGAATGAATACACAAACAAGGAAGCTTTTTTTTTTTTAAGATTTTCCTATTTCTTCTCAAAACACAATCCCACAAGACTGCTGAAGATGAAAAATATATATATGATGTTCTACTTTCCAAGTTCATAGAAAGAAATCTCCAGACATATATGAGAATTGCCAAAGATGAAAATAACAATTTAGTGATTTTTACACTATCAATTTTTAGAACTGCAAGGGATCTAAGAGAACCAATAAAGTCAGTGTCTCCATTTCTTGAAGAGTTCCATCCTATAGTTTGCGTGAGTTACAACAGTGAAGGAGCTAGCATGAGTAGTATACCTGGTAAGTTTTAAGCCATATATTGACTATTAACATTTTGCCTTTAAATTCTTCTGACTGATATAAGCAACCACCCTGTATCTAGTATATAAGTCTATAGCACTTCTTTTATTTTCATATATGTACTCAGTAAATACCTACTAGGAATCTACTATCTGTGAGGTACTGTTCTGGGGACCAATAATACAACAGTGAACAAAATAAGACAGCTTTTTAAAAAAAAAATCTATATTTTCAGGAAATTTATATTGTAATAGGGGATGACAGAGGATAAACCAAATGTATTAGCTGCATTATGTTCCCCCAAATCCGTATGTTGAAACCCTAACACCCAGTACCTTAGAATTGGATTGTATTTGGAGATAAAGCCTTTACCTGGGGGATTAAATTAAAACGAAGTCATTAAGGTGGCCCTAATCCAAACTGACTAGTGTTCTCATCAGAAAAGGAAACTTGTATCTACAGAAACACCAGAAGTGTGGCATGCATAACAAAAAGACCACATGAGGACACAGCAAGAAGGTAGTTGTTTGTTAGCCAGGGAGAGAAGCCTCAGGAAAAAACCAAACCTGCTGACATCTTGATCTTGGACTTCTAGGCTCCAGAACTGTGCAAAAATTCATTTATATTATAAATTGAAGCCCCAGTGTACAGCATTTGTTACAGCAGCTCTACCAAACTAAAACACCAAATAATACATAAATTAATGGCATGTTGAAGAACTAGGTACTCAGTACCATGAAGAAAAATATCACATGAAAGGAGGGAAAGAGTGTGAAATAGGGTTGCAATTTAGGTTGGGTGGTCAGGGAAGACCTCACTGGGAGGTAAGAGGCAAAGACTTCAAGAAGTGATAAGGGAAACCATGCACATACAGGGGTGTGGAAATGTGAAGAACATTCTAGGCAAAGAGAATGACAAGTGCCAAGGCCTGAGGAGGAGGCAGACATGGTATGTTTGAGGAACAAGATGGACAGGGTGGCTGGAAATCACCCATGAGTCATGCACCCACTCATGGCTACCAAGAGATGTGGTCAGAAAGATAACAAGAAATCTGATGGTAGAGCCCTTGCTATTCAAAGTATGGAACTCTGGATAGCAGGACTGGCCTTACATGGTTTAGACTGTTAGAAATGCAGAATCTCAGGCCCTATCCCAGACCTACAGAATCAGAATATGTATTAAAATAAAATTCACAAGTGATTTGTAGGCACACTGAAGTTTGTTTTTTTTTTTAATTTAATTTTATTTTTTTTAATTTTCAGCATAACAATGTTCCTTGTTTCTGCACCCCACCCAGTGCTCCATCCAATCCGTGCCCTCTCTAATACCTACCACCTGGTTCCCCCAACCTCCCACCCCCCACACTGAAGTTTTTAACATATTTATGGAGATACACAGTTGACCCCTGAACAACACAGGTTTGAATTGTGCAGGTCCACCTACACGGGCATTTTTAAAAATACAGAACAATACTGTAGGTGGATTTTCACTTTCTTATGATTTTCTTGACGTTTTCTTTTTCCTAGCTTACTATATTGTAAGAATACAGTATATAATATAATATGACATATAATATATGTGTTAACCAACTGTTTATGCTACTAGTAAGACTTCTGGTCAATAGTAGTCTATTAGTAGCTAAGTTTTGGGGAGTCAAAAGTTATCCATGGATTTTCAACTGCACCAGGAGGAGGATCAGTGCTCCTAATTCCATGTTGTTCAAGGGTCGACTGCAATTCATATACCATATCATTCACCCACTTAATGGGTACAAACCATTGGCTTTTGAAGAGTATTCACAGATATGTATAACCATCACTATAGTCAATTTTAGAACATATTATCACCTCAAAAATGAAATTTAGTATGCTCTGGTTATCACCCCTTGCACCTCATCAATTTTAATATACTGTGTCTTTATTTTCATTCATCTTGAAGTATTTTCTGATTTTGCTTTATATTACTTAGTAGACTCACTGCAAAGTTAGGAGAATTTTCTAATTTCCACATATTTATGAGTTTCTCATATTCTTCCCAAATATTGATTTCAAATTTCATTACAATGTAGTCAGATAACATACCTTGTATTAATTTTACCCTTTTAATTTTATTTGAGGTTTTATAGCCTAGAATATGATTTATCCTGGAGAATATTTTGTGTTGAGAAGAATGTACATTCTGTTGTTGTTGGGTGGTCTATTCAATAGAAGTCTGTCAGTTCTCATTGATGTATAGTGTCATTCAAGTCTTCAATTTCCTTGCTGATATTCTGTCTTGTTCTAGTCACTATTAAAAATAGGGTACTAAAGTCTGCAATTATTATTGAATTGATTATTTCTCCCTTTATTTCTGTCAGTTTTTGCTCTCTGTATTTTGGTGCTCTGTTATTAAGTTTATAATTATTGAATCTTCCTGTTGAGTGAATCTTTTTAAGATTATAGAGTCTTCTTTATTTCAATTAATATTTTTTCTTTTAATAGTTTATTTTGGGGGCACCTGGGTGGCTCAGTCATTAGGGGTATGTCTTCAGCTCAGGTCATGATCCCAGGCTCCTGGGATTGAGCACCACATTAGACTCCCTGCTCAGTGGGACGCCTGCTTCTCCCTCTCCCACTCCCCTTGCTTGTGGTCCCTCTCTTACTGTCTATCTCTGTGTCAAATAAATAAAATCTTTTTAAAAAGTTCATTTGTCTGATATCATTTTAGTCACTCTAGCTTTCTTGTGGCTGTTCTTTGCATGTTATATATTTCTCCACCCTTTTACTTTCAACCTATTTATAAATTTGAACCCAAAGTGTATCTTCTATATGGTTCAATCCTGTTTTTTAATCTGGTCTGATAAACCTTGCCTTTTGATTACATGATTTAACTCACTCATATTTAATGTTATTGTTGATATAGTTAGACTTACTGCTGTCATTTAACTCTTTGTTTTATGTTTCATGTAGTTTTGGTTCCTCTACTTCTTGTTTATAGTATTCTTCTGCTTTAAGTGAATATTTTGTAATGTTTTAATAAGTTTTAACTTTGTCTTTTGGTGGTTGTTCTAGGGCTTACCATACACATCTTACCTTGTCAGAATCAGCTTCTGATTTATATCAACTGCACTGATATATAAAATATTACTTATAGTTTACAGCTCTATTCACTTTCCCCACCTTTTGTGGAAATTTTGATATATAATATTACACCTATTCATGTTATAAACCCACCCGCACATTGTTATATTTATTACTTTACCCTCTATAATCATTTCATTGGCCCAATAACAGCTTAGCTCTCTCTGACCTTCTTTGTGCTGGTCCTGCAAATATAATTCATGTCTATGGAGAAGTTCTTTTAAGGGTCTTGGAGGCTACTGTAATAATTTTTCCTTTAATTATGAGTGAAATAGGAAGACACTGGAATACAGAAGTGATTTGGTCTGACTTACATTTTTTAAATTTCTTTATTTTATATTATTTTTAAAGAATTTTATTTATTTGACAGAGAAAGACATAGCAGGAGAGGGAGCAGAAGCAGGGGGAGTGGGATAGGGAGAAGCAGGCTTCCTACCATGCAGGGAGCCCGATGTGGGACTCAATCCCAGGACCTTGGGATCATGACCTGAGCCGATAGCAGACGCTTAACAACTGAGCCACGCAGGCACCCCCTGACTTACATTTTTAAAAAGGTTTCTTCTCTATACTTTGTTGAAAATAGCCTCTTAGAGCATGGGAGACCAATTAAGAGATGTTTGCCACAATCCAGGAGTGGAATAAAGATGGCTTGGACCAGGGCGGAGTTTCTAGAATTAGTAAGAAATGATCAGCTTCTATAAATGATTTGAAGGTAGCCAACGAGATTTAATGTTGGATAATGAGGTGGATAAAAAGAGAGGACTCAAGAATAACTCTGAGCGTTTAGGCCTAAACTCTGGAAGAATAGATTTGGCATTAACCAAAGCTGGGAAAAATGCTGGAGTACAAAGCATTTCTCTTTAAGAGAAAGTCCAGGAGATCCTGCAAGATGTCTAAGGTTGGAGATAACTTACAAACCCAGGGAAATGTTGACTGGGCAAAGGAACATTCAAAACTGGGAACAGGTTCAGGCAGAACCTGGAACTCATCAGTATGATGAGTTGGGTGAACTTGGAAATCATCAGTATGTACATGGCATTTAAATCCAAGAAACTAAATGTGGTCTTTGAGGATTGAGCATGAAGAGAAATGAGGCTTAAGGACTGAGTTCTTAGCTACTCCAGTGTCAAAAGTGAGAGGAGATGAGGACTCTGCAAAGAAGAATGAGAAGCCAGTGTATTCTGACTTTCTTAATATACTATGAGCTACTATTATCATCATGTTTCTTGTGCAAGAGTTCTCAACCACACATCCTTTGAAACTGTTCACCTCTAGGTTGAGAATAACTGGCACTGTACCTATCCCAACATTGACTGCAAAAAAACTGTTGTGTGTTTCTGAAACTGAAATTTAATGTGATTAGAACTAAAAACACCCAAAGGTTTCAGATATTAATTCTGAACTATGCCAATAATTAGTCATTAGCCATGCTTTTACCAAGAGAAGCCAGATTGATCCCAAACTTGCAATTAGGGTACCTGCTGTGCAAGACAATGCCACATTAACACTATTTACATTTCAGAAGCTTAAGTAAAGTAAGTATCAAAAGGTGAAGAATATGTATAGTACTTTCAAGATGGATTGCTTTTGAGGAGCTGCTCGTTATAAAGTCAAATGTTTTCTATTACAAAGTCTTGCAATTGTGACTGTTAATCCTGCTCTCATTAAGAGTTGCACCATAGAGTACTGAAAACAAAATAGTCAAAATTTCATCCAAATCCTAGTTCTGCCATTTGTAATTGTCTGATGTGCTCTAAGCCCTTTAAACCGTCTGGGCTCATTTTTTCACTGGTGTAATTAGCATAATGAAACCTACTCTGAAAAAATACTGCAAGGACTATGGATGCATTTAAATTACCTTACATATAGAAAGCTCACAAAAGTCACAGTTGTTATATTACAACTATTTAATAACTTTGGTGATAACGACAGTCATTATGATAAAATATAATAATGCAAAGTATTATGAATTGAATAGTACATAAGTTATCTACAGACACACAATAAGTTACTCCAAAACTTATTGACTTAAAAATATAATCCACATTCATTATTAAACAGCTTCTGAAGGTCAGGAATTCATCAGCAGCTTAGCTGAGTGGTTTTGGCCCAGCAGTCCTCATTAAACTGCAAAGTTAAGAGGTTGGTCAGGACTGAAGGATCTGCTTCTAAGAGGGTGCACCTCACATGACTGACAAGCTGGTGCTAGCTGTTGGCAGACCTTAGTTCCTTGGCACGTGGACCTCTCCATATCCTCATGGTGCGAAAGCTGGCTTCCTCCACAGCAAGTAATCTTAGACAGTAAAGCAAAACTATCAATTTCTTTTATGACCTGTCCTTGAAAGTCAGACTTTGTTAATTCTGCTGTATTGCTACACTGTTAACTGGTTACAAAAGGCAGCCCCTTTCGGTGAGGTAGAGGAAAGTGTGTGGATACCAATGAGAGAATCATTGGGCGCCATTTTGAGA
Organism: Lutra lutra; assembly: GCF_902655055.1. NCBI lineage: Eukaryota > Metazoa > Chordata > Mammalia > Carnivora > Mustelidae > Lutra > Lutra lutra. The sequence goes on along the minus strand of NC_062285.1, from coordinate 22,455,215 downwards.
GTTTGACTACTGTAAATAGTAAATAAACTATGCATTTAACATTAAATGCTATACTTTTGAAAATATTGGACAAAAGTAACAGGTTTGTTTTCTTTCTCTGACCACTTCTAAAATTAGAAATAATCTCAATTAGTTCTTGATGTCCTTAAATAAGTTTGATTATTTTTATCATCATTGTGTATTAAGGGTTCCTTTCAAATGACTAATTATTTGAACAAGGATAATGAAGCCTTCTGATATGAATACGTAATCAACATTATAGCGTAACTAGAAAGTCAATACTTTAATTTTCCTCTGAGGGCAAATTCAGCTTTGTTTCCACTGATAAATACTTAAAATAAAACAACACACTATTTCAATCTTCAGTATGGCAAAAAAAGATTTACTAAGGAACTCTTACCAAATATTAATTAAGGAATTCAGATTAGAATTATGTTAATTATTTTCCAGCATCAACAACACCCCCCCCACACACACACATACACAATCTTTCATTTTCCCACCTTTTCATTAACTGGTTGCCTAACATTAAACAAGTCATTGTCCCACTGCTTTATCTTTAAAGTGAGGCAACAGATTTTGTAGAGAAATAAGAGCCATACATGTTTTTGGTAAGAACAGAAAAAAGTATATGGATCTGAAGAATTTGAGACTATTCCTTCAATTTCTTAAACTGTATGATTATGATTTCTTTCTTTCTTTCTTTCTTTTTTTAAAGATTTATTTATTTATTTATTTGACAGACAGAGATCACAAGTAGGCAGAGAGGCAGGCAGAGAGAGAAGGGGAAGCAGGCTCCCTGCTAAGTAGAGAGCCCAATGCGGGGCTCGATTCCAGGACCCTGGGATCATGACCTGAGCCAAAGGCAGAGGCTTTAACCCACTGAGCCACCCAGGTGCCCCAGATTGTAATTTCTTATATAGTCTCTGGTATATATGGTGAAATCATCTTTTAATAGATCTGGCATAATTGTTTGGCATAAACACAAAAGAAGTTTCACAGCCTTCTTTCATAGACTTGATATTATCTCATCTGCCCCAATTTAAAATCTTATATCAACAAACATAGCCCTGCTTTAGTTACCAAGAGAAATTTCCTAAGATATTAAGAATGTACCATGTTGTTACAAATGGCTGTTTTGTGTTAACTTTTTCATTCTGATTGTCATACCAATGACAGAAAAAAGTGCTAGATTTTGGAGCCCTTAAATCTGATCTAAAAAGGCAAGTTAAAGGGTCAGAGGTAAAAAGACAAACAAAGTGTGGGTATCATTTTAAGAAGCAATGAAAGCACCACAGATTTAAAGCTAAGTAGAAACTAGTCATACATCACCCAATGCAAGAAAACCTTGCACATGACCAGAGATCATTTTTCCTGATAGACAACTTGAAACTTAGGAATACTTGCTTGGTTAGCAAGCTGTCAAGTGATATGCTCACATTCAGGTTTTTGAGTTTTGATCTACCATAATTTATACCTTTCCCTTTCAAACTGGGATTCAGGTCATGTTGTACTCTCCAAGGTAATAAATAGTGAAGAACATTCTGGGCCAGTCTTCAACTCACTTTGCTGTTCACCCTGCAAAACAGACTTTCTAACTAGCATCTTTATGGTGCCCTATTGAGATACCTTTCAGAAAATTCTATTGTTGTCAGTTATTTCAAATGGTATTGCATGATATAGCTCATCAAACATACCCACTCACCAAGTAGTGTAGGGTTTAAGCCACGCTTAGCCCATACAAAGAAGTGTTGTTCCAGATATTAATACAGAGAATTTGAATCTTAGCCCCCCTTTCTGAATGCAAGTGAATATTTCACGCCTCAGTGATGGTATAATAAGTTGCAGTGCAATGGCTTACATTCAGTTCCTGAAAAGGTCTCTAAATCTCTTTCAGTAGAGACACTATATAAATTATTCAAGTGTTCAAAAAATGTAAGAGACTGTTGTTGTTTAAAAAAAAAATGTTTTCTTCTACCTTTAAGAAACACCTTAGAGGCCATGAGTCAATAGAATGATGAGAATAATGGAGCCATTTAATAGGTATGTGGCAGAAACATCTGGTTGACCAACCACTGACTGGTATTTCCTTTCTACAGTTTATAATTGGTGCTGCAAGCAGTTTCCCAGCCAGGTACTACAGACCTTGATGCCTACCATGTGCCACCTCCACTCACTGGTCAAAATGAGTTGCAGGACTCCAAAATTGGAGGTGGGCCCAATTCCAGCCAATAAGACATGACTTGAAGTGACATCTGTTCCCTCCAAGCCATGGGTGCTTCCTCCATAGCACCTTCTTCAACAGCAAGCCTGGGATCATCTACTGAAGATGGCTACATCATAAGATGGAAGGAGCCAGAATCCCTGAGGAATTTTAACTTCAATACGCAACTTTCCTTTGCGTATCGATTAAGGAGTATCTGCATTGAACACCGTATAAAAGAGAATAAAATTTTATGTTGCAGTGTTGCCTTCTGGGAGGTTTTGTTAGAACAGTTCATCTCCCCTAACTAAATGTAGAAAATATAAACGCACATTTTCTTGAGGTCCAAGATCATCTGACATAATGGAAGAGAAGCACAGGGGGAAAAAAACGGGTACAACAACAGAGTCAGAAACATCTGAGAGGGAGAAAAATGAGTTCATTTCCTGGGTCAGCTGCTCTCAAGTTTCTGCTCTTAGAAAAATCAGTTCATTTGTCTGAAGCAATGTAAACTAAGACAGAAAGCTTGGGTATTCATAAAAATCACTTTTGCTAAAAGCACAAGCAGAAAACATTACATATAATCTTGCTATTCTGAAAAACAGCAAACTAGCACTGATAAGATATCTACATAGCATTTTTAGTACAGTATAATATTTTACCTGGGAAATAACCTGAGGAGAAGGATTGAGCTGAAGAAACACAGAAAGGGTAAAGGATGAGGTAAGGAAAAATGGAGAAAACCAGAGATTCAAATCAAGAGAAAGAGAAAAATGACTACTGGTTTCAAAAGGAGTTGAAGTTTATGGATCTATGGCTATTCTTTTCAGAGCTATAAATTGAAGGTGGTACACAAAATGCTTTGAAGACCTAAGAAATATATTCATTCATTTATTCACCAAATATTCACTGACCAATTACTATGTGTGGAGAGGACTGTGATAGGCACTAGAGACAAAACTGTAAACAAGCTCTCTGGAGCTCAGTTTTTTTTTTTTTAATTGAGGTATAACTGACATACAATATGATGTCAGTTGCAGGTGTACAACATAGAGACTCAACACTTGTACACACTGAGAAATGATCACTACAATAAGTCTAGATACCATCTATCACCAAAGTTAATATAATGTTATTTGTTGTATTTCCCATACCATACACTATACCCTGTGTCTTATTTATTTTATAACCAGAACATTGTACTTCTCAAGAAGTACCCCTTCAACCATTTCAAACACTTCCCTAAACCCTCTCCCCTCTGACAACCGCCAATCTGTTCTCTGGGTTTCTTCTGTTTTGTTCTTCATGTATAAGTGAAATCATGTGGTATTTGTTTTCATCTGACTTATTTTAGAGCATAATGCCCTCAAGGCCCATCCATGTTTTTGCAAACGGCAACATTTCATTTCCTATTATGGCTGTGTAGTATCCTGTGTGTGTGTCTGTGCGCGCGCGCGCGCGCGCGTGTGTGTGTGTGTGTGTGTGTGTAAATAATGCTGTAAGGTATATACAGGAGCATCCATCTTTTAGAATTAGTGTTTTCATTTTCTTCAATACATACCCAATAGTGTAATTGCTACATCACATGGTAGTTCTATTTTCCATTTTTTGTGGAATCTCCATATTGTATTCCATAGTGGCTGGACAAACACACATTTCCATCAACAGTACACAAGGGTTCCCTTTTCTACCTATCCTGGCCAATGCTTCTTTCTTGTCCTTTTGATAAGAGTCATTCTGACAAGTATAAGGCGATATCTCCTTGTAGCTTTGATTTGAATTTTTCTAATTAGTGATGTTTGTAACTTGTAACTATTAGCCATATATACATCTTTTTTTTTTGAAAAATGTCTATTAAATCCTCTGCCCATTTTTAAATTGGATTTTTTTGTTGTTGTTATTGAGCTATATGAGTTCTTTTTTTTTTTTTTTTAAGATTTTATTTATTTATTTGACAGAGAGAGATCACAAGTAGATGGAGAGGCAGGCAGAGAGAGAGAGAGGGAAGCAGGATCTCTGCCGAGCAGAGAACCCGATGCGGGACTCGATCCCAGGACGCTGAGATCATGACCTGAGCCGAAGGCAGCGGCTTAACCCACTGAGCCACCCAGACGCCCGAGCTATATGAGTTCTTTATCTGCTTGGGATATTAACCCTTATTAGATATGTGATTTGCAAATATCTTCTCCTGTTCAACAGGTTGCCTTTTTATTTTGATGAGGATTTCCTTTGCTAGACAGAAGCTTAATGTCATCCCATTTGTTTATTTTTGCTTTTGTTTTCCTTGCTTTTAAAGTCAGATCCAAAAAACATGGCAAAGACTAATTTCAAAGAGCTTACCACTTGTTTTCCTGTAGGAGGTTTTGGTTTCAGGTCTTACATTCAATACTTCAATCCACTTGAGCTCATTTTTTGTATGGTATAAGATGGTATCCAACTTCATTCTGGCATGTAAACTGTCTGGGTTTCTCAACACCAGTTGCTGGAGAGAGTCTCCTTTCCCCATTGTATATTGCTGCCTTCTTTGTGGAAATTGATTGACTACATACACATACTGGGCTGGGCTCACTATTCTATTCCATTGATCTATATGTCTGTTTTTACACCAAAACTATAATGTTTTAATTACTAAATCTCTGTAGTATAATTTGAAATCGGGGATCATGGTACCTCTGGCCTAGCTATTCTTTCCCTGGATTGTGTTGGCTATTTGTGGTCTTTTGTACTTCCATATAAATTCTAGCATTACATGTTCTAGTTCTGTGGAAAATGCCATAGGAACTTTGATAAAGATTATGGTGAATCCATACATTGCTTTGGGCAGTACAGACATTTTAAATATTAACTCTTTCAATCCTGGGACACAAAATATCTTTCCACTCATTTGCGTCTCCTTGAATTTCTTTCACCAATGTCTTATAGTTTTCAGAGTGTAGGTCTTTTACCTCCATAGTTAAATTTATTCCTATGTATCACTCTTTTTGGTGCAATTGTCAATGGGACTGTCTTCTTGGTATCTCTGATTGTTCATTATTAGTGTATAAATATGCAAGATTTTTGTATATGAATCTTGTATCTTGTAACTTTACTGGATTTATTTATTAGTTATAATAGTTTTTTGGTGAAGTTCTTAGGGTTTTCTCTATATAGTATCATGTCATTTGCGCAGTGACAGCTTTAATTACCTCTTCCTTTCCAATTTAGATGCCTTCTGTTTTTGTTTTGTTTTGTTTTTGTTGTTGTTGTTTTTCCTAATTGTTGTGGCGAGAACTCTTCTAATACTATGCTGATAGAAGTAGGGAGAGTGGGCATTTTTGTCTTGTCACTGATCTTAGAGGAAAAGCTTTCATGGTTTCACCATTGTGTATGATAAGAGCTGTGGGCTTGTAATATATGGCCTTTGTTTCATTGAGGTAGATTCTCTATATACCCTTGCTGCTAAGAGTTTTTAACATAAACGGATGCTGAATTTTATTAAAAGATTTTCTCACATTTACAGAGATATCGTATGATTTTTATTGCTCATTTTGTTAATGTAGTCTATCACATCGATTGGTTTGCAGATGTTGAACCATTCTTGCATCCCTTGAATAAATCCCACTTAATCATGGTATAAAATTCTCTTAATGTATTTTTGAATTTGGTTTGCAAATATTTTGTTGAGAATTTTTGCATCCAAGTTTATCAGGGATATTGCTTGTACTTTTCTTTTTCTTGTTTTGGGGTTGTCCTTGCCTGGTCTGGTATTAAGATCTCACAAAATGAGCTTGGAAGTCTTCCCACCTCCTCAATTTTTTGGAAGAGCCCAACAAGAATAGGTATTAAATTTTCTTTAAATGTTTGATAGAATTCACCAGTGAAGCTGTCTGGTCCTGGACTTTTGTTGCAAGGTTTTTGATTACTGATTCAATCTCCTTACTAGTGATTGGTGTATTCAGATTTTCTGTTTTTTCATCATGCAGTCTTAGAAGGCTGTAAGCTTCTAGGAACTTATCCATTTCTTCTTGATTGTCTTGTTTGTTGTCATATAATTGCTCACAGTAGTCTCTTAAAATACTGTGTATTTATGCAGTATCAGTTGTAACTTCTCTTTAATTTCTGACTTTATTAGATCCTTCTATCTTTGTTCTTTATGAGACTACCTAATGGTTTATCTTTTTTTATCTTTTTAAAAAATCAGGTCTTGGTTTCATTGATCTTTTCAACTGATTTTTTAGTCTCTGTTTCATTTATTTCCAGTTTGATCTTTGATTATTTCCATCCTTCTATTAATCTTGGGCTTCATTTGTTCTTCTCTTCCTCGTTCCTTTATTTGTAAAGTTCAATTCTTTGAGATTCTCTTGTTTCTTGAGGTAGGGCTATTTTGCTAAGAACTTCCCTCTTAGAACCACTTTTGCTATATCCCATAAATTTTGGTATGTCATATTTCTGTTTCTATTTGATTCCAGGTACTTTAAAAAATTTCTTCTTTGATTTCTTCTATGACCCAACAGTTGTTTAGCAACATGATTATCTCCATGTATTTGTAGTGTTAGCAGTTTTCTTTTTGTAACTGATTCCTAGTTTCATATCACTGTGTTGTCTGAAAAAATGCTTGATATTATTTCAATCTTTTTGAGTTTATTGAGACCTGTTTCATGTCCTAACATGTAATCTATCCTGAATAATGTTCCTAGTGCAACTGAGAAGAAAGTGTATATTGCTGATTTAGGACGGAATATTTTATATATATATATATATATATATATATATATATATATAGAGAGAGAGAGAGAGAGAGAGAGAGAGAGAGAGAGAGAGAAAGAGTGAGTTCATCTAGTGTGCCATTTAAGGCCACTGTTTCCTTATCAATTTTCTGTCGGGACAATCTATCCATTGATATAAATGGAGTGCTAAAGTCTCATATTATTATTGTATTACTGTCATATTTCACCATATAGGTCTGTTAATATTTGCTTTATTTATCTTGGTGCTCCTATATTGGGTGTAGATATATTTATGTATGTGATATCTTCTTGCTGAATTGACCCCTTTAGCATTATATACTGTCTCTCTGTTTTTTATTATAGCCTTTGGTGTAAAATCTACTTTGTCTGATATGAATATAACTATACTAGATTCCTCTTAATTTCCATTTGCATGAAATATCTTTTTTCATCCTTTCACTTTAAGTCTATGTGCATCCTTCCTTCTGAAGTGAGTCTCCTGTAGTTACTGTATATTTGTGTCTTTTTTTTTCCTTATCCCTTCAGCCACTCTATGTCTTTTGATCAGTGAATCTAAACCATTTACATTTAAAGTAATTATTGGTAGGTTGTACTTACTGTCATTTTATCCACTGTCTTCTGGTTGTTTTGGGGATTCCTCCTTTTCCTTTCTTCTCTTTTTCTCTTCCCCTGTGATTTGATGACTTTTATTTAGTGTTACATTTAAATTCCTTTCTCATTTTCTTTTATATACTTACTATATATTTTGCATTGTGATTACCATTACGTTCATATATATCATCTTACGTATATAACATCTTATGTATATATCATCTTATCTATGTGTTTGAAAGTTGATAGCAACTTAAATTTGAACACATTCTAAAACTCTACATTTTTATCCCATCACCACATTTTATGTTTTTGATGTCACATTTTACTTATTTTTATTATATGTATCCCTTAACTAATTATTATAGTTTGGGTCAATTTTTTACTATGTTTGTCTTTTATCCTTTATAGTTGTTTTTAAGTAATTAATCCACTACCTTTACTGTAAATTTATTAAATATATAATAAAAATATATTTTTGCAGTGAGATTTTTACTTTCATGTTCTCTTGTTATTAATGAGTGCCATTTCTTTTCAGCTTAAAAAATCCCTTAAAAATTTCTTGCAAGGCTGCTTTAATAGTAGTAGGCCTTTAGCTTCTGTGTTCTAGAAAACTCTATCTCTCCTTCGATTCTGAATAATAACCTTGTTAGGTTGATTATTCTTGGTTGAAAGATTTTTTTTTCCTTTTAGCACTTTGAATATGTCCTGCCACTTCCTTCTGGCCTGGCAAAATTTCTGCTGCTATCAACAGAATCTGTTGATAGCATTATGGGATATCCCTTGTACGTAACAATGGGAAATTGCTTTTCTCCCGCTTCTTTTAAGATTTTTTCTCTTTAACTTTTGACATTTTGATTATAATGTGTCTTGGTGTGGCTCTCTTTGGACTCATCTTATTTTGGAATTTCTGGGTTCTTAAACCTGGATGTCTGTTCCTTCACCAGGTTAGGAAAATTATCAGCCACTATTTCTTCAAATAAGTCTTCTGCCCCTTTCTCTCTCTCTTCTCCTTCTGGGACCCCTATGATGTAAATGCTATTTCACTGGATTTTGTACCATAGGTCTCTTAAGTTTTATTCATTTCTTTATGCTGCTCTGTCTGGGTTAACTCCATTGCTTTGTCTTCCAACTTGCTAATCTGTTCTTCTGCTTCATCCCTCTATTATTAAACCCCTCTGGTGTATTTTTCAGTTCAGTTACTGTATTTTTCAGCTACATTACTGTATTTTTCAGCTCCATGACTACTGTTTGGTACTTTCTCATATTTTAAGACTCCTAGTTGGACTTATCAGTGTGTTCATCCCAAGTTCAGTGAGCAACTTTATGACCATGACTTTGAATTCTTTATCAGGCAAATTACATATCTGCATATCATTAAGGTTTTTTTCTGAGGTTTTGTCTTATTCATTCATTAGGAACATACTTCTTTGTTTCCTCAGTTTGCTTCACTCTCTCTGTTTCTGTGTATTAGGTGAAGCAACTACCTATCTTGAAGAAGTGGCGTTGTGTAGGGGATGAACATTCTTGTTTCACCTTCCTCTAGCTCTTGGCTGTCTCTTGAGCCTTTGTGATTGTCTAAACCACACGCTTTATTCTTGATATGTCCCCGTTTTTAAGAGTGTGCCAAGAACTGTGAGTGTTCCAAGGGGAGGAAGCTCATTTAGGACTTACTTTCAGGCTGATTGGAAACCGGGCCCTCAGGAAGCAGCTGCTAAAGTTTGCAAATATATACACTCCTGAGGGGCCACAATCATCATCCCTGCTGGCCTCCAGACCAGGAGATCCAGAGGTATCCTCTGGACAAGAGTACAAAAATCAGGGCTCCAGATAAGTATATAACCTCTTCTTTGGCAGGTCTCATTAATCTGTAGCAAGGCCAAGGTGGTGCTCAAGAATAGTGTCTCCCCACTTACATTCCCAGGGAGCACCACGTCAGCCTCCAGATGCTGGGAAACCAAAAGCCTGTCCCTCACGCCGAAGCTCCAGGCTAAGTAAGTAGGCCTTTTTCAGAGGAAGACAGGTTGTGTTTCAGTCTGTTGTCTGCGAAGTGTCCTGGGCGCGGTGGTTGGACAATAACTGTTCTTTGAATTGTTACCTTTCCGGGATGCTTAGGAACTCCAGCCCCCTTAGCTGACGTGACCAGGCAATCAGATGGTGTTCCTGTATGGACTGCGCATGCCCCCTGGACAGCTAGTGTCGGGGGTGGGGCATGCTCGCTGACTTCAGAAAGGCAGCGGGACAATGTTTTAACAGTGTGTGCCCCCGAGTTTCAGGAATAGTGGGACAGTGCCTTGCCTGTGCGTGCGCGCTGGCTTTTGGCTGGGTGCAGGTGAATACCGTGATCACTTAGGCTCACCTGCCCCTGCCAGGGAGCAGGACAGTCCTGCAACCACCCACACTTCTGGCTGCAGCAAGGCAATGGGATAGGGCCGCGTCCGTGGAGCTCAGAGTCTCAGACAATAAAGAACTGTGATTCCAGAACTGCTGTTCTCCAAATAGCAGCTGTTTAATTTTCTTTTATTCAAAGATGTACTAAAGACCAATGGAGAAAAAGAGCAGTTTCCCTCCCACTATAACTGTGTCTTCCCAGGTTCTATTTTCGCAAACCGAAAGGGACAAATTGGCTAAAGAAAGACAAAATTCTAAGACTTTACCAGACCATGACGAAAACAGAGCTAAATAATTATTTCTGAGAAAATGAAATTACTTTTTATCACCCCATATTGAATAGCTCTCCCGATTGTCCCCTGTAAGTCTATAATAGCACTGAAGTCGCAGAACACACAATTCCTGACAACAAATGATACAACTGAAAAAATTAGTCTCCTGTGTGCAAAATAACACTTTCATAACAATGGGCAATTCATGCTTGCTCTCTCTAGACCTTTGCCAAACAGAATACCAGAGCAGGCTAATTATGTGAGCTAGCTGAAAATTGTGTGCATAATGGAAATGCATCCCCCTGCAGAACAACCAAGAAGAGGTCTCAGCACCAGATCCAAAACAATAGAAAAAAGTGCGAGAGCAAACACGAGGGCACAGGCACAGACATTCTCATTAGCACACGGCCACTGACTGTTTTTGTTGATGCACTTAATAAAGTTGTTAAATTCTGTCCTTGGAAGAAAAAAAAACCACAACATTTTACGATTAAAGAATTTTCTCCCGTGCTGACTCAAGTGGTTTGCTCCAACATATAGCTATGGGTCATCCTTACATTGAGGACTTTTGTCACTTCAGGGAGCAAAACCAGCTCATGTCAGAGAGAATGCTGATGAAAGTCAAAGGCAACTTTCACGTGCGGAGTCACACATCAGGCAAGGAGTCCCACCAGCCTGTCACAGGGTATGGTGGAACAAGGACTGATTTTTTCCAAATTCTTACTTTCCATGTGTCATTGTGCCATGTCTGATGCTGGGAGCCTGCGGGAGGTGTGGGATTCAAGATTCCTAGGGAAAGTTTCCGAGAAAGACCTGTAGCCCCTAAACCCAACAAACAACAGCTATACCATGATAAAAATGGATGTGTTGCACCATCTGTAATGCGTGAGCTACTTTAGGTCCATCCCAAAATTGAATGAATTTATCATGCAGAGAGAGATGCATTTTCAACAGTTTCTTCTAGCCAATCTATGGTAAGTGAGCGTCCTGGCAAGGACGATAGCCCACTCGACTATAGTCTGTTAAGAACAGCTTCTGAAAGGGACTTTTCCAAAAGGCCTGGGCTGGATGTAGGGAAATCCAAGCACAATGTCAGGGGACTGTTAATGGCTTATTCCTGACATGAAGGGTCCAGGGAGAGAATGAAAGCCGAGGGAGGGAGAGAAAGAGACACCTAACAAAAGTCATGACCTTCATTAGAGATAGAGCCCTTTCCTTTGGTCAAGCAGGTGGTTCACCTACGGCACCACCACAAAGAAAGATCCTTTCCTCTTTCTGTTCTCCTTCTGGTGTTCCCCTCTGACTCGAATCCAAAGAAAACTAGATGACAAGGAGCAAGAGGTGTGCTGATGAAGTTCTTGTGGGTCAACATTCCAGGGCAAAGAAATGCACAGACCAAACTGTAGTGAAGAGAGAGAAGGTGGTCAGGTGTGGCGGACGGAAGGCACACAGCACAGTAGATTTCTCCAGGAAGCATAAGGGTCCATCGGTTGGAATTTAGGGAAAAGAAAACTGAAGTTTTATTGGGGCTCTCCTTTTGTAATAAACTGAGCTAACACATAGGACTGGATGGTCAAACCAGATGAACGTAAATCAGAGATCATATTCAGTCTCAGGCTTCCCTAATAATTTCAAGGATCCAGGCAGTCAAGAGGCTCAGACCAAGAAGTGATGCCCTGGGATGGCAGCGGTGGTCACCCTGGTACTATGTTCCTGCCCTGGACATGACTGTCTGGCCCAGAATAGCAGCTGAGGTTTCCAAGCGAGAGCTGTGAGGCTCTTTACACCGCAGGAATATTTATACTATACTATATACTATATTATAAAATGTTTCCTTTTTAAGCCCCCAAAGTCAGATAATCTATGTGCGCCTCTCTGGGGAGCCCTGCCTCGAAGATCCTAGGTTCCAGGATCTGAGTATGATTAATACTAAATGCAACTCAGCTTGGTTCCTTTGAGGAAGGTGACGGGTGTAAGCACAGGCCCCCTGCCCCACACGCACACCCTTCGTCTGGCACTGCCTGCCGAGGCAGTACACCCCAGCCATCAGACTCTTAGGCCACCAGGGGCTCTCCTATGTGTGAAGCTTGGAGCTTTAAGATCTCCCTTCCCAGTAGGAAGAAGATGGTACAGGGATCTCTCTAAAATACAGGATTGGAAGCAGGTGGGGGGTTGGTTAGGGAGTGGAAGGTGAACCACCTCTAGGACTAGGGGTAAACCTGCTAACCTTCTGGAATTATAAGCGATTCAGGACAAGTGTACTTTTTTCTAGGATAGCATCCAGAATGCTTCCAGGCTCCTCAAAAAAGACTGAAGGCCTATAAGGTCTAGCCAGTAAAACTACACAGAGTTTTCAGTGAATGGGGATCCAGGGATAGCTAATTGAGTCCCCACCACCAGGGTCTCACCCTGGCCTGCTCTGTCCACCGCCCATCCACTTGCTCACCAGAGAGAGCTTCTCAGAGCCCCAGGGGAAGCCTGAGCATGAACACAGTCTCATTTTCCAAAAGGTTTCAAAGTAAAACATTTTTGAATGCAAAACACTTCTTTTAAAAATTCGATTAAATGTAAAAAGTAGAGCTTACCTTTTTAGTTTGCTAGATAAAGTCTGAAAGCCGTCTTGTAGTCTTTTGCATGTTTCTGTCAGCTGGAGGGACTTCTCACTCAGATATGTGCTGTTCCATGAAAGAGATTTTAAAAAGATTGATTTCAAATGAGAGCCATAAGATAACGTTAACAACATCCAGATATAATTGATCCAGTGTGCCCAAATGAAGTCTGATTTTCATCCCATTATTGGATTTCTCCGTGGAAAAGGAAATTGATATTTTCACCTCTGACAGGTCTAAATTAGGAAAAAAAAAAAAAAAAGTTTGCACTATAAAGTCAAAACAGGGAAGAACTCCCGATGGAAGACTTTGTATTTTCAGGTTTTCATATCTTTTTAGTATTTCCAATGAACACATCACTGAACAGTTGTAATCATTCCATGCATCACCCGTCACGTTAAAGAGACACTGTCTGGCAGGAAGCATGCACACACAAGAGATCAGTATACTCTCCAAAAAGAAAGCATGGTCGATCTGGCCCGTGATTACTATGACACCCATGATATGAGAGCTTGTTCCTTTTGTTTCATGAACTTGGAAAACTGGAGATGGAAAGAAGCCAAATGAAAAAGCAAGTTAAGGAAATGGATCATGGGGTCGGGCAGCCTCCTGAGACTCCGAGACACACGTGGGCTTCATCTCGCGCCAGATCAGCTTCTACACCTCAAGTCTGACCTCATACTACTGTTGTCGTGATGGAGACATGATAGAGAAAACAATGTAAAGCATTTGGTACCTTGGCTGAGACCATAAATCCTTGAAACAGTATCCAATCACACTTTGCTTAGACTCCCAAAATATGCATGGAATTCTGACCTAGCATTAAATGTGTTTATTTAATCATCCTGAAGGTATTTGCTGAGAACCTGGTAGGGGCTGGAGACCAGGCGCAGGCTATTTTGATAGATAAAACAGGCAGGGGCCCTTTCCCTGAGGGGGCATGCGGTCTGGTCGTGGAGAAACCTGGTCCTCAAACAAAAAGCTGCACAAATGAATACAGAATGATGAACTGTGACGGGGATCATTAAAACAGCAGGGGATGCCACGCAGGAGTGCGTAACGGGGAGACCTCTGCATCCTCAGGGAGCCTCTGAGACAGTGCTGTGCAGGTTGGAGACTGCAAGGATAATCTAAGAGAGCCAGGTGAACTATGGGACGTTGGGGGGGGGGGTTCCAGGCAGAGGACAAAGCAGGTGCAAAGGCCCCAGAATGGAGCGGCAGCCCAGAGCATCTGAGGAACTGAAAGAAGAAGGAAGCAAGCACACAGGACTGCTAAAGCACGTGGAGAATCCATCCTAGTAACAAGAGGAAGCAGGACAGTCATGCAACCCTTGTGTACATTTTCAGAGCTTCCCTTTGCTGAGAGAACAGTTGAGGGGAGGCAGGGCTGCTGAAAAGGTGGGCTGGTTAGGAGAGAGAAGAAGGCAATTCGTCTTCCTAGCTGGGTGACAATGGAACACGATGTGACGACACCCAGCCAGCAGGTGCCTTATGGAACAGGGTCTGTGCCCTGCTTGGGAGACGCCTGCTGCACAGCTGGCTGGCTTTCCTGGGCAGTTGCACTCCCTGAAATTTAGGGATCCAGACAGCTTGGACAGAAGGTCTTGTGGCACCTTCATTCCAACAACCTGCTTCTGTACCTGTGCGGTAGGAGAAGAAAGCTCTGGAAAGCATGACCCCCATATCTGCATGGGTCAGCCTGGCCAGAAGTAGGCACAGGCCCACCCCGACTGCAAACCCCAACAGCCAGAACAAAGCACAGGCCCACCCCGACTGCGGAGTGGAGTCAGAAGCTGACAGACAGTGAGATTTGTTCTGCAGGTAAGACTGACAGGATTTCATAATAAATTGGATCCAGGAAATGAGGGGAGCAAGAGGTATGAAGGTAAAGATGTACACAAGACAGCTTCGTAATTAGTTATCTGGTATTTCTCAGCAAGGCTTTCTAAAAACACTGTCCACAGAGCACCTACAGACTCACAAAAATCCCTCTTTATCCTGATTAGACTGGTACCCCCACCCCCCATCTCCTTTCTCCTTCTCCCTCCTCCATCTTCATGCCTGACCTTCTGTGCTTTCTGAATATATTATCGTACCTTCCAAGGATTTGTTTATTTCTAATTTGCTGTGTATTTTATTCAGGCAGCACCGTTAATGAAGTGAATTACCAAGCCAACAGTGCTTTGAATTATGATGGCTTTGCAATACTGAATTGTGCAACTGTGGCGAGCAGGCACCAATGGGATTTAGTGTCCCACAACTTCCCTTAAATTGGAGAGTATCTTTGTTAATAAAAAGTCAGAACAGTTTTGTCCAACTGAAATCACAGAAGATCCAATGAAAGCAAATGAGAGTGTCCGGTGTAAAGTGAAGATGAGAGCATGAAGTCAGGGGGAAAAACAGGGTCTGAGGGACCAGGAGGGCCAGGCTTTAGGGTTTCCTTTATAAAAATCTTTACTCAATAAAGTAGTTAAATGGAGGCTATAGATTGAATGTTTACCACCCCCCACGCCCGAATAAGTATGTTGAAATTCTGACCTCCAAGGTGATGGCATGCGGAGGTGGGATGCTTGGGAGGTGATGACAACATGCCAGGGTGGGTCATGAATGTAATTAGTGCCCTTATAAAATCAGCCTGGGAGTCCCCAGGCTGCCCTGTGAAGTTACAGTAAGAGAGGGCCACCTCTGAGGAAGTGAGCCCTCACCAGATCTGAACATGCTGCCATCTTGGACATCCAGCCTCCAGAGAGGGGAAATACATTTATGGTTGTTTATAAGCTGCTTACTCTACACTATTCTGTTCCAGCAGCCCGAATGGACTAAGACAAGGAGATACACAGGATGTGTACAAAAACACCTGGCACACAGAAGTCATTAAATCCATATCAGGTTTTTATTCTAATGCATCACTATATTCGTTCCTCAAACCTGTCATGGTTATTGACACACAGGGGTCAGAAACTTGTCCCACCCCTAGAAGCTACTTCTCCGTGAAAGGGACAGAAAGGGAAGCCCCTTGATCTCTCTTTGTTTCTGTTTCTCTCCTGTCTCCTTTCATTCAGAGTCTTCATACTTTTCTTCCTTTCATCTAATGTCCTTAAAACCTGCCGAGGAAAACAGTAAGATATTCACACGCAGAATCGGTAAACTTCAGACACCTGTCTACATTAGGCATCTAACCAATATAGACCCTTTGTCTGCCCTCCAGAGAAGTCTCTCCATTCATGCTGTTTTCAACTATGTTTGTTTTTAAAGTGACAGAAGTACATATTAACCATGTAACTGTTATTTTTTTAAATAAATATATTTTTAGATTATTTACTTATTTGTCAGAGAGAAAGAGAGAGCATGAGTGCACAAGCAGGGGGAGCAGCAGGCAGAGGGAGAAGCAGACTCCTTGCTCAGCAGAGAGCCCAATGCAGGACTCGATCCCAGAACACTGAGATCATGGCCTGAGCCAAAGGCAGATGCTTAACCCACTGAGCCACCCAGGCATCCCTGTAACTACCATGTTTTAAAATGCCTGAATATCTGAGAGCCTGAGAGACACCAGGAGTCCCAGGAGACACGGGAGCATTAGGCCTTTGGGGGAGAAGGTGAGACGGCCTGGTTAGGTTAGCTGGTCAGACCTCTCTGCCGTACGAGTAGGTAAGAATTAGATGTTGGGGGTCCCTGGGTGGCTCAGTGGGTTAAAGCCTCTGCCTTTTGCTCGGGTCATGGTCCCAGGGTCCTGGAATCGAGCCCCGCATCGGGCTCCCTGCTCAGCGGGGAGCCTGCTTCCTCCTCTCTCTCTGCCTGCCTCTCTGCCTACTTGTGATCTCTGTCTGTCAAACAAATAAATAAAATTAAAAAAAAAAAGAATTAGATGTTGCTTGGATCTGAGCTCTTTCAGAGGACTATGATGGAGTAACTTGCTCTTGGACGAGGAGAAGAAGAAACCTTGTCAGTTCCGATTGGAGAGAAGACATGGGAACATCTCCCAAATGTGTCAAAAGAGAGAAAGTGGGAACTAATCAAGGTGCAGGCAGGAATTCTGAAGCCCCGGAGTAAAAGGCAAGCTGGCGGAACAAGAGATTGCCACAAAACAGGCGCGGGCCGATCTGTAACCCAGAAAGGAGTCTCGGAGATCGGGTTGGAATGGCCCATCGTAAGGGACCAGGGGAGCAGGGAGAACTTGAAATGGTCAAGGCAGCTACAGAATGAAGCACATCATAACCTGACACTGGGGAGCTCGTGGTCAGGCGGAAGTCCAGGATATCAGTGCAGGGGGCCCCCAAAACTAACTCAAGTTGGTGGTCCGAGCAGTTGGGTGTAGGGAGAGAAAAAGCACAGGAATCAAGAGGGCTTCCAGGGAAGTTCTAATAACCAAATACTGTGGGGGACTGACTCTCTCAGGCTTCAAACATGAATTCTGTTTCTGTGAACTCTTGAGATTTTTTTTTTTTTTAATTTCATTTCAATTTCTGGTGAAGGCCCTTCTAATAAAATACTTCTAACTGGAATTAGGTTCAGAAAAGGATCGGGTGACATATGATCCACCAAGCTACACAGCTGAGAGTGCCCCCAAGACGAGTCACAGAAGAGACAGTGACCATCCCCTTGGAGAGGCACAAGACCTTGGACCCCAGAGCACTTGAAGCCTCCCAGATCAGCGAGCAGAGACAGCTCTAACTACCCAGCCAATGCCTCTTTAATCACTCCATTATAAGAGCACAGTCTCTGCTCACGGGTTGCCCTGCAAGACTGCCCACCTGCTCATTTGTGGTGTTCACTTTACCTTCAGAGCACTCTTAATTCCTTTCTCTCTTTGCATTCTGTCACTTCACCCTGGCAAAGCTGCAGTAATGGAGACTCCTGGCCTCATCCATTGCTATACCTGACCCCTGAGGACCACTGGAAATAAGCGATCACACAGGTAGGTGGTTGGTGCCTTGATACATCAATGGTGTCCAATTTGCTTGTTCTTTGGTCCATCTTGATGATTCTGCTCCACGTCACCAGCTAGCCTCCCCTCCTGCTTTCCTCAATGGCTACCTACCCATTCACCGGTATCTGCTTTCCAGACTTCTCACTTAATCATGTGTCCTATCTCAGAGAAAAGCAGTGCTGTCAGGTGTGAACTGATCTCTAGGGACCAGCCAACCTTTCTTTCCATCTCAGGAAACCAGTCTCCCTGCCCAACAAAAGGATAGTTCAGCCTGCCACCCCATCCCTCCCTGTCTCCTCTGAGATCTGGGCCCATCCCTTTATTTTGTTCCCTTTCTCTCCCATGGTCTCCTCCTTCTCCTCATGCTCAATTCTCTACCAATTCATTGTCAAAACTGAACAAAACTCGTTCTCCTATTCCCCTTTACCTACTATTGCCTTGGCTCCCAGAATGTACCCTGCTACTATTGCTTTTCTTCTACAAATCCACTCAGCTGTTCTTGGAAAGCATCACCAAATCTGGGGGATATTTTGGTCCTCCTACTTTACTTCCCAGTAGCTGGACAGCAGTCTTCCCTCTCTGCACCTGGTCCCCATCACAGTCCTCTCTCCCCAGTCTTCTACCCTGTTCCCCAGGGTTCTTTTGTTCTGCCTGTTACTTTTATGTAACTGACTGGTGTTCAGTGACAGCATTCCCCAGGTCTTTCTCCGGATCTCTTGTCTTCTCAGCCTGCCTGTTTTCTCCAAACATCTCCACCAACCTCCTGTCCCTTCCGCTCCGTCCTCACTGGCCCATGGGGGTTTGTTGTGTGTGCGCATCTGATGGTGAAATTTCCCTGTGCAAAGCTCTTCCTTGACCCACATCACCCTCGACACATGCTCCCCAGTCCTTGACTGGACATACAGAGCCATCTAGGACCCGGACTCCAAGATTCCACTCTCATCTTTCACAGACAGTTTGCTAAATGCTACAAATTCCTCTTTCTCCATTCCTTGTAAATCTTGTACTATGGATTCTGACTGCTTTTATTATTTAATTATAGAATTTATTTGTGTGGTGCAGGCAAGCAAGACTTTAGGCACATTTTCCTCACTTCACTGTGTCGGGGGAGAAAAAAAATCTTTTAATAAGATTTGGGGGAAAAATATACATAAAACCATGCATTTCTGCTATCATCATCTGTGTGGCTGATCTCCTTTTTTAGAAATGCTGTCTTTTTAAAGTCAGTCTTGAGTTGAAAGCGATCGCTTTACAGAGCCACCTGGCAAAATTTTGCAGAAAAACGGGAGGTTTAAGGAGGACACAGCTCCTGCAAAAGGCTAAAAATTAAGTCTCTGATGATGCAAAGAATATCCCTTAAAAAAGCACACACACACAAGGGATTCAATCTCTACAAGATAATGTCACCAGTCCTTAGCCTGCATCCACAAAGATCTCTAAAACAGACTTGACATCAGCTTCTGAGCATGACTTGTAATTCAGGCCGTCATGCAATCAGTCCCCTGGAGAAGAGTAATCTGCCTGCAGGTGACTGAGGTCTTTCAAGGACACTTTCAAGGACACCCAAATTCTATTTACGGTGGTCATAAAAGAGGCAAAACTGGAGTGTGAGTCTAAATGAAAAGCTTAAAACCCAACCAATTATAGTCTCTCTGAAGAAACAATGTTTTAACAGATGAAGAATGCACCCTAGTCATGAAAAGCCCAAGACTAAGGATTGTTCCATTGACTTCTCGCGCTCCTTCCCTACTCCTGAGAAGAGGAGCCCGGAGGAGCGGACAGGGCCTCCTGACCACCTGCTGAAACCACTCTGCAGAGAGGGGTAAGGGGTGATAGTGACCACCGGGGCTCTGACTTGTCGAAGTCATCAAGCAAAATATTCCTTACAATTGCCCCCCACCTCCTCTGGCTCACATCACAGTTTCCCTAAATGACAGATACAAGTCCCTGCCCACTGCACAGTCTGATTGTTCTCTGAGCTTGGTTAACCCGAGTCTGCCTTTGAAATACCAATCAAGCCAGGAACTGGCAAAACCCGCCGAGAGACGAGGGGCAGACCCTGGCCCGCCTGTTCGTTCAGTCATTCGCTGTGGGATCCATGGAGCCCAAAGCTTGTGCCACTAAGGATAGTGACTACTGGAGACAGGACAGTAAACAGGACAGCGTCCCTGCCGCCTTGAACAAAGAATCCCGTGAGGAGGACAGACAGGTAAGCACATGCTTGCCATGCCGACTTTGCAGAACAAATGCCGGCTATTTCCTACAATCATATTAATTTCAAGGAACCCTGAATCTGTGTTTTGGTGGAAGCCATTGAATTCAAAATAACAGAATGTGCTTTTAAAACGACCAGACAGAACTTCGCTCTTTTATCCATGAACACAGCAGCCAACTGAAATTGCAGACATTTCTGCAATCTCCGCGAATTTGCTTTTACCTTAATGCTTGCCTGTCTTTAGTTTCCCCTTGACAAAGATTAATTAGGTAGCTCTCTGCACTACTAAATCAGCAACCATAATGTATTCTGGCCCCCTACCATGGCTGAAAGATAGTTTTCAAAAACGTACAATCATAAATCTCATACAGATATAACGTGAACCCGTGTTAAAGATTTTATTCTATTCATAACGAGGAAATCAATTCAAAGGAGAATCCACGGTACAGACGCATTTATAGATCAGGAATGTTGAGATGAATGCGCAAATGGGGGTCAAACAGGTGGAGAGGGGCAGGAAAGCCAGTTGGACCTCTACCGGGTAAGACATAGTTTGCATATTTATAGACAAGAGTGATATTGCATTGCTGAGTTAACTACAACTTACAGAGTTGTAAAATTGCTCCCAAGGGATCAGAATCAGATAACTCAGAGGTGTGTGATCTGAACAAGGCAAACTTATCCACTGAAAAATTTTCCCTAGAGTATTAACAGTATCGTTCCCCATCACTACGATGTTGAAAGAAAGATCCATAGGCATGAACCTAATAGACTCCTGCTTCTGCTGAATTTAAGCCTCTCCACTCCTAAAGCTTGCTGCAAGGAAAAGAGGTGGGCCAGGCTCAGGTGTGAGGCCTTTGGGGCAGATGGGGAACACGGACTCACCTGCAAAGGTTGAAGTGATTTAGCAAAAGGACAAGTCTGATATGGAGATTAATTAAAACTTCAAATCTAAATGAGCAACAGGAGGGACAAGGCAGAGAGGAGAGAAAATAGCACAATGGGAACAAATGGAAGACAAGTGACACGCTTTGGAGCACCCGGGTCTCATCTCGCTGTCCTCCAGTGGGAGATCCTTGGGGACTCGAGATAAACTCGAATGTGTAGGGTTGGGGTGGACTTGGTCCACACTGCAGCGTTTCTAAGTATTTTGTTTTAACCCATCTCCAACAGTAGTCACTTGCTCGATAGAACCAAAATTGTTTTGACTTCTCTTGAATGTGTTTTGAGTCTGAAATTCTCAGAGAAGCCAAGTATCCTTTTAATGAGAGTATCCATACTTCTTGATGTAAAAATTCTGAGCTGCGCTCCTGGTTAAGCTTGAAGGTCCTAAGAGCAGCATCTACTGTGTGGTCACTAGGTACCAGGTGCTCTTTGAAACACTTTATATATGCGTCGCCTCATTTATTCCTTGCAATGAATATTCAGTGTAGGCACTGTGTCCATTTTCCAGATGAGGAGAACAGAGTCCAGTAAGATGAAAGAATATACCCAAAATCACTCTGCTGCTTAGAACTGGAGAGGGTTCGCTATTCATATGGTTTGAGCCCAGACGCTATGGTTCTGTGTTCTTAACCACTATATTATTCTGCTTCTATTCATAGGCAGGAAAATCTGTCCTTCAATGGAGAGCTACTCACTGTCTATAGCAACATCTGTCCCGATTTCCAGGTGACCTGATTCTGAATCTATGGGGGCTGATGAAGACCTTCTCCTTGACCAAACTCTAGTCAGGCTCCTCTGAGCTTTTTCAATTAGACCCCATCCTTGGGCATGTCTTTAAGGGTTCAATTTCAGCAAGAATTCTGCTAAGTCAGTTTAGCCAGAAGCCTTCATTCCCTACATGTGATCATCTTGAATATCTGACCAAGTTCCTCATTCCTCCCTGTCCCCCAGGTGGTAACTAACACCCCAGCCTGCCTTCAGTGAGAATCCTGCCAGGCCAGTTCAGCCAGAATGCTCCCTTATCCCAGGGCCTCCTCTGGGTAATCTGTTCACTAACCCCTGCCCCTCGTTCTCCTTGGCTATAAACTCCCCCACTTCCTTGTGGTCCTCAGAGTTGAGCCCAATCTCTCTCCCCTGCTTAAACACTCCATTGCGATGGTCCCCACCCCTATCTTGATAGAAACAAATAAAGTCTGCCTTCCCATTTTAACATGGGTCATGAATAATTTTTTCTTTAACAGAGCTATTTTGTGATTCTATAAATTGTAGCTAGCTGACAGCAAAGCAAAATAATTCTTGTCGATAGGCGTACAAATGAATTATGTCCAGTGGAGAGACAACTCTCCCCCACGGTGGGGAAATTAGGTTTGCCTCCATTTGCACATTCATCTCAATATTCCTGATCTAGATTTGTATTCATTCCTTTGAACTGCTTAACACCTTACCAGTTTCTTTACAGATGAGTTACACGAAATATCTCAAAAGTGTTCATGTTCATATCTGTAGGAGAGGCGTGCTTTTATCTTTTTAATAAAACTATCCCCCCCCCTTTTTTTTTGGTAAAACTATCTTCCAGCACTCTGAATGAGAGGGTTGAAGATATTTCCAAATGGAATAAACAGATTCCCCTGACCAAGAAGACAAACACCGGTAGCAAGCTGACCCTAGTTCGGATCTGTTGCACACTAGATGCTGAGCTCCAAAAACGTTATTGAACACCTCTGTGCTTTCAGCTTCATGTCCAAAATGGAGATAATACGACCTCTTTGACAGATCTGATGCTGTTTGTAAGAGATAATGCGTGGACACAATCACCACAGTGGCTGGAACAGAAAGCTCACTTGAGAAGGATGCAGCAGGAGACCTCAAGGTGCTTGTCACTATGAGGGGTGCCTCTAGAAGCAAGCTTCTCAAACTACAATGTGCCTCTGAATCACCTATGAGATTTACTATGATGCAGATTCTGTGTTAGAAGGTCTGGGATCTGGCCTAATACTCTGCATTTCCAACAAGCCTCCGCTGATGCCAGTCCTACTGGACTGAGCATCACGCCTCGAATAAAGTCTTAAAAGAAGCTGATCATTGGTCAACCTGATCATCAATCATCTCCCCTCAGAGCTTTTCCTGATAGCCTAGAGTTAGACTTTCAAGAAATGTAGGACTGTCTTACAGCCAGAAGCAACAGTGGGAAAAACAATGAATCAATTAAAAAAATTACCAGAGTAAAATGAGTTAAGTGACTATGTCACTAACAAGAGTATGTTGCTGCTTTTAGGTTTTCAGATGAACAGCTCAACAAAGGAAATAATACAGGAGGAGATTTATGGTACTGAGAACGTTTAACATAATTGCTTTCCTGAGTCCAGATGTAGCGCTCATCTTCCCCGGAGCTCTGCTACAGAGAAACCACACAACTAGCCTCCAGCATCACCAAATCCTCCACTGAGCCCCACCAACCGGTCAAACACAACCCTCCCATGGGGATTATTCCAACAAACTGGATGGTAATTGAAGGATATGGCCTTTTCTGAGAAAAGGCCAAAAGACATGAGTTGGAAATGTCTCTAAAATGTCAGTTAAAATCCATGCTGAAGTGTCCATATTAACTATGCAAGTCTCATCGAGGTTTTTCATCCCAACCCCCTGCCCAAAAAAAAGAAAAAAAAAAGAAAAGAAACTTCTCTGTCAACTAAATATTTCCTCAATAAAACGTAGATAAAAATTTAAAGGAGAAATAACTTTTCTGTATATCCATGCTAAGCCTATAGTGGAGTTTGAGGTAGAGCTATAGCCACTGGGTAACTTCTAAGATTTTTTTTTTTTTTTGAGAGAGACAGGGCTCCCTTGCATGCAGAAGTGAGGGGTGGGATGTGAGGGGAGAGACAGGGGAGAGAGAGAGAATCTTAAGCAGGCTCCATGCCCAGTGGGGATCCCAACACAGGGCTCCTTCCCATGGCCCCAAGATCATGACCTGAGCCAAAATCAAGAGTCTGACACTTAACCAAATGAGCCATCCAGGTGCCCCAAATAACACTTACAAATTCAAAACTATGTAACTATTTGAACCATAACTACAATTTTAAAATACGCTTAGTCATCAAAGAGTGAAATGATCTTATAACCTGCAAGTCCATAGTTCATTTTTATATAATTGTATTTCATACTCATTTTCAGAAAAGCACTGGGGCCAAACGCTGCAAAGATGATTCCATGCAATCTTCTTTAAAAAACAAAATGGACAAAGTTAAACAGGGCGGTGCGATAGTTTTTGATCATCAGAGCAAGGAAAAGTCAAAGCAATGCAGACTGCCTGCAAGACCAGGAGCCAGCGTGGAAAAGCTGCCTAATCAATGCGGAAGCTCCAGGGAAATTATATGCTATTAAAATATAAACAATCCAAAAGCTAAGCATTGAACACATTTGAGCAGTGAGCAAAATTCTAATTTACTGGCTTAACATTCCTGAGTAGTGGATGGTGATCTATCCCATAAAGGCTGTTTGCGTTTACTTGTGGAATTGAGGTTAGCGTCACCGGAACAAAAATCAGGGCAAAGAATCTGTCACGAAACATGCCTAAACATTGGGGGCGGGGGGGGGGCACCTTGAGTATGAAATAAAATGATATGTCATCATAAAATAAAAGTAGCCAGTGGAGCATTTCCTCTCACTGTGGCAATTTTATAAATGGCAAGTGAAGCAAAAGGTTCTGTCGCAGAATAATGATGATTTTCACAATTCTGAGGCTACTCTATTCAGTTTAACAGGAAGTATCTCAGATGTTCCTTACCTGTGATGCCTTTTCTCTATGACCCATGTTTTGTAAGACAGTGATGAAAAAATGATAAACTAGAATTTCTCAAAAAGCAACTTCTGGGGGCGCCTGGGTGGCTCAGTGGGTTAAGCCTCTGCCTTTGGCTCAGGTCATGATCTCAGGGTCCTGGGATGGAGCCCTGCATCAGGCTCTCTGCTCAGCAGAGAGCCTGCTTCCTCCTCTCTGCCTACTGCTCTGCCTACTTGTGATCTCTCTGTCAAATAAATAAATAAAATCTACAAAAAAAAAAAAAAAAAGCAACTTCTAGAATTTGCCCTTGCTTCGCTGTTAAACATTTCTATACCTGCCTTGACATGATTGTGTCCTCTCATCCCTTAGGGCCCCCCCTTTAATAAATCTGAACAAATAGGCAAATGGATAAATGATAACTAAACCTAAGGTAGTGCAAGACTATAACTCATTCAGTGGGGAAAAAAAAGATTTTTGGAGTCATTCAGCCTGAAAAGACAGAGAAAATTCTAGAAAAAAAAAAATTAATGGGAAGAATTAGAACCAAAAGGGTGTTCTGATGAACCCCCAGCTAATTCTAAGATTTAATTACCCAGGGGTGCCTGCGTGGCTCAGTTGGTTGGGTCTCTGCCTTCCACTCAGGTCATGATCCCAGGCTCTGGGATAGAGTCCCGCATCCGGCTCCTTGCTCAGCAGGGAGCCTGCTTCTCCCTCTGTCTGCCACTCCCCCCTGCTTGTGCTCTCTCTCTCTCTGACAAATAAATAAAATCTTCAAAAAAAATTTAATTATCCAGAAGAACCCACTCCCTGTTCATTTTGAGATTTTACTGTATTTAAAATGATGTTGTCCAAATGTCCTTATTCATACTGAATGAAAGTATAAGAGAATTGGATAACCGAATTGACTGAGCTTACGTAAACCATAATTAGGAAGTGTTAGGAGAGTATCCTAAGAGACCCATCCATCTCAAAATGGAGTGATATAATTACAGATGAAATTCAGCAAGGACACAGCACAACATAATAATCCTTGAAAAGATGAAACACAATTACTAGAATGGGGTGTTGGGTTCTAAGCAGCACAGTCATTCATGTCTCATTTCATGCAACTCCAGAACAATAACCCTACTCAACACAACTCAATTCCTGATTACATTAAAGGCTATTAATCTCCTATCTGCCAGTCACAATTTCCTATCTGATCAAACGTCCTGCTGTTACTTCACTTAAAATTTGGAATAATCTGATTCTAGTTCAATCAGAGTTCCTGTGTCTGGTTATGGATTTTTTGGTTGTCTGGATGTTTGCTTTTTCCTTTGCTCTGTCATGTTGGAACTTTGCAAACCCCATGTGCTCTCTTGGGACAGGACCTCTTTCCCTGTATGCCTGAAGTTCTCCTTGAAAATGCCTTTCCTCTGTAGGATATCCCTTCTTGCTCTTTAACTAATTACTAGTCCCATTTCCTGTTCATCTGAAAAACTAGTCTCTGGGAGTGGGGTCATAGACGGTAATGAGTTCTAATGAGTTTTTGATATATTGCACTTCAAATTAACATATTTGCATTAAAAAAAGATGCTTTTAAGGATGTTTTTCTGTCCTCCTGTACAGCCCCATTTGCAATGAAAGCTCCCCTCTGGTCTAGGCTGAGTACTGAGATCACTTTGAGCCTTTGGGGGTGCTCCTACCCTTAGGACTCTGCAGTCCCTGCCCACATTTACCCAAGTCCCAACTTCCCATTCCACTCCCAATGGATAGATCTGCCTTTTCCAGTTTTGGCCTTGGGGATGTCTCTCAGCCATGTGCAGCAATCACTGTGACTATCCTCCTATCACTGACACCTGGCTCCAATTGCCTTGGAAAACATCTACCCTCACCCTGCCCCCAGCTCTGCCTTCCCAGAGCCTCACCCCATTCCACCAATCCAACACTGGCCAAGCCAGCTCCAGCCCCTCTTGACTGGGGCTCAGAGAAATTAGCAATCCAATCAAAGTAGGGAGTCAGGCTCTGAAATAGCCCCAAATGTTGGACAAATGTTGGGCATAGAGGAACTCAAGCCATGCCATGGGAATCTCCGTTCCACATTAAGTGTCAAGCAATAGGCCTGATGAGGTTATGCTCGGGGATGAACCTGAGTAGAGGCCGGTGTGCATGAACTCCTCCACGTGAGTCTAGGGCATCTGATCCATCCATGGCTCCATCAGAATGGCTGCGTCAGTCTGAAACTGCCTGTTCCTAATACACAGGCCTTTTAGGTACTTTGTCTACAAGAGCTTTATAGGAATGGGTCTGTAATCAACAGAAGTGCATATTAACATAGGAGAATCAAGGAGAAGTTGAGATAAAGGAACACACAGTGCGAACATTTTATTATCTAACACACCTCTTTTTCAATTCTATCAAAAATGGAATCTGTTCTATCTATTCTCATCATTGAGTGCATTTTTTTAAGATTCAGAAATACAATATTCAGAATGATAACTTTTATTATAGCTGTGGGTTTTTCCTTAGGCAATAAACGATTCCATCTAATTCAACTGCTTATTATCTTTTTTTTTCTCAACTCTTCTATTTCTTTCCCAGTAATAACATACATTTTCTCAACTTTTAAAATCTCTTTATTAGACACAATTGAATGTAATTTGGGATTTACAAGTCTTATCACATTCTGATTCTGCCTGAGTAATTCTGAACACAAAAAGTACAGACTGCATGTAATTTCTTCAGAGTTCCTGTAACACTCTGCTTGAGATTTGTGAAATAAAAATTACGGCGCTTTGACCATCTTTTCCATCTAGTCATTGCTAGCATCTGGAAAACACCAGAAGCTGGACTTGTCCAATGTCCCACTCTGAAACTTCACCCTTACAGGGTTGTTTGAAATGGAAATGCCATTTTCAAAAGGGGGTTGGCCAAAGAGCTACAACTAAGTAGAACCAGTCCTTTTTGATGCAATTATTCAGCCATTCATAAATCTATTTTATGTGCTATCATTTACATATTATGACTTTGTTCCTGGTGTCAGCTATAGTGGAATGCCTTAAAGAAATCAAGATACATTATATCTACTGCATTATTTTAGTTTACCAGGCTGATGCCTCAACTTAGAGTTTACCAAGCATTTCAATTTGATATTCAGAATAATCCTGTGAAGTGAGGACTTCCATCACCAGTCTCATATACCAAATATGATTTCTTTTTTATTTTTAAAGATTTTATTTATTTATTAGAGAGAGAAGAGAGAGAGCAAGCACAGGCAGACAGAGTGGCAGGCAGAGGCAGAGGGCGAAGCAGGCTCCCTGCCGAGCAAGGAGCCCAATGCGGGACTCGATCCCAGGTTGCTGGGATCATGACCTGAGCCGAAGGCAGCCGCTTAACCAACTGAGCCACCCAGGCATCCCCCAAATATGATTTCTTAGTGTTGATTTAGACCATGTGTCCAGCTCACTGATGCTAGCATTCTCCCTGCAGTAAATCTTTAATTGTACAGAGACTTCCTTCCAATGCACACACCTGCCTTCATTTCTTTCTGTTCCCAGTGCGTGCCCCCCCAAATATCCTGAATCTCCCTTGCCCCTCTCTCTGCATTGCCCTTGCCTGGAAAATTCAGAGCTCTGAAAATACTCAACCTCTGCCATCTGGGCCTACCCCCAACCAGCCAAATACTGCTGGAGAAGCAGCACGCACTTCTGCTGAATGTCTGTGCTTTAAATTCGGCTCTACAGACTTCAAATGGGCATTTAATGATACCTGGCAATCCTCCTGTCTCCCGAATGAATTTCAATCTCTCTCCCAGTCATTCCTTCATTTCTTCTCTTCTCTGCTCCCACCTCCCCCACCCCCCCCCACTTCTACCCTTCCAGCAGCTGAGAGCCTTACCTCATACTTTACTGAGCGAACAGAAACCCATGGAGGGCAACGCGTTCCTACGCCTTCCGCTACATCTAAAACCTCTGGGTTTCCTGTGCCTCTCTCTCTTAGCCGCTTGGGCTGCAGCACAAAATGCCACATCCTGGGTGGCTTAACCAACAGGCATTTATTTTCTCGCAGTTCCAGAAGCTGAAAGTCCAAGATCAAAGTGCCCCTGGGTCTGGTTTCTTCTCAAAGACCAGTGCCCCTCTCTTCCCGGGTCATTCTTGCAAGCATTCAAAGGTGTTCCTCCCTGACTCCCCATCCTCCACCATGTCCCTTCAAAACAGTTCTCTGAAGCACTATTAAAATCACTGTCTCCCCCTTAACAATCTTCTCACTCATCACACAACTCAAATCTGCTTGCCTCCAAAAGGCTCCTCAAATCCCAACATGCTCCAAATTCAATGGTGTGCTTCTTTTTTAGTCAACTTCTCAGCAACATGTGATCCAGGGCACCACTCTCCTGAAAATTCTCCTCTCGCTGGAGCCATGACGGCATACTCTCCTGGGTCTTTCTGCTTGCTTTGACTCCTCTTTCAAACCTCTAGATCTGGGAGCACCCTAGAATTTGCTCCCGTATCTTCTGGCATCATCTTCGCTTCTCTGGCTATTTCCAATGCTAAGTGATCTCACCCTATTTCCTGGCTTTGCCTGTCTCTCTGGCGGTGATACCCAAATTTATATGTGCAGCTCTGACCGCTCCCCTGATCTCCAGACTCATTTATACCATCCAAGCACCTATGTGACAGCTCCTCTTGGATGTCTAATAGTCTTGTCAAGTGTAGCGTATCCAAAACATAACCCTTGACTTCCTCTCCCTCTTCCAGACCTTCCCATCTCAGTGGATGGCAATGAAATGCTCAAACCAAAACTTTCATCATCCTTGGCTCCCACCCCCTTCTCTTATCTCTGACATCCAGTCCTTTGGCAAGTCTGCCTCAAATCTGTCTACTTCCCTTTATCTCTACCTCTAGCTCTTCAGCCCAAGGCACCTCATCTCTCCCCTGGACTGCTCCCACAGCATCCTCCTTCGTCCTTTGCTTTCATTGTTGCCCCACTGCCATCCATCCTCTATGCAGCTCCTAGAAGAATCTTTTAAAAACTTAAATCATACATTTTGTCTTTGCCTTACACAAAACCACTCTGTGATTTCACTTATCATCAGAACAAAACTCAAGATCATCACTAAGGCTTGCATCCTATATTATCTGACCGACCAGAAGTCTCTTCCTACTCTGGCCCCTGCTCCCCTGGGCCCCCCCACTCTCTATGGTCCATTCTTTCTGCTTCTCAAAAAGGCCAAGCTCAGGGTCTACGTACCCACTGCTCCCCCTGCCTTGAAAATTCTTTCTCGTCATTCACTCAAATGTCGGCCCCTCAAAGTGACTTTTCCTACTTCCTGTCTAAAGGAGACCCTCACCCGTCCTCAGCACTTTCTATTTCCTTCGTACAGCTTATCACCATGAACTCCAAGAGGGCCGAGCTTCACTCTGTCATGCTCCACTCCCTGCTCTCTCTCCAGCAGAGAGCACGCACCTGGTGTACAACAAAAACTTACTGAGAGAATGAAATTGGTTGTGCGTTCTCTCCCTCCTCCAGGATACCAAAGGAAGCCCACAATGGCCTTCCCCATTCCTCCATTTTCCCCCACGACATCTGTCTTCTAAGGAGAGCTGTCTCAGGCAAGCTGGTCCTGGGTTCTTCATATATCAGAGTCAGAGAGTTGACAGAGAATTAATAGGGGAAGATAGAACCTAAAAGGCTTAGGAAGGGAAAGACTTGGAGAAATTGGCTGTCAGTCAAAAATAATAAAGAACAGAGGTCTGAGTGAGGAGGTGGGGGGGAGGAAGCACTGGGAAGGGGGAAAAAAATCCATGTGGTCTAGACATAAGAGACGTTTAAGAGTTCTTTCCGCACTTGTCCAGTCTGCATCTCTGGAAGGGGTGGGAGAGAGAAAACTGAGACAAAAGCTGAGGATTCTGAACTGAACCCCTTTTTATGTGTGTCAAGAGAAAGGAAAATAAGAACATAATTTTTTTTTTCACATTGAGTTATGCTTCCTCAAATACTGGGAGTTGAACTACATGGACCCTGAGGTTCTTACAGAAACTGAGGTTCTGACAGATCATGTGACATGACCACAGCCATTCAGTTAACAGTGGCAAAGTGGCAAACCCCGGGCTGCTGCCTCCCGGCTGGGATTTCTATGCCTGCATCACCTCAGTCCCTCCCTAACAAGAGACTCAGTTAACTGCATGTGTCTGGTTCCTCACAATGTGGCCTTCTTTTGTTACCACCTTCCCTCTCAATGCTCCCCATAATTTAAGTCATGCTCTCCAATTCATGGTTTCCAAAATATCTCTAACCCCTCTTCAAATATCGAAATAGAGTTTGTTCCATTTTTTGCTTTCTATCGCCTCTCTTCTTCTCTGTAATTCCTGAACCATTACCAGTAACAGGTCTCCAATTCCACGTGTAAGGAACACTTAGTTCCTGGCAGACAGTCTGCCTACATCCGGAGAAGGGAATTATTGAAAGCGACAAGGTGATCTTGGACCTGGTCTTCACCTGTCCTGGGTTCCCACTCTTCTTTATCGTGAGATGTTTCCTACTGGAAGATCATTGTTCTTGAAAGAAGTGGGGAATCACAGTGGAATAGAGCAGATCTTCTCTCCCTGCCTTCAGGGGACACTATGCAGTTGGCCCCAAGCACGAAGTATATCCCTTTCTCTTTTTTGCTGGGGAATATGGTTATGCAAACACATCAGAGGTCATTAGAGGTCACCGTCCTCCAGCCTTCTCAGGACCTTGTCCGACTTGCAGGATGTCCTGACTTCATCCCGCCACCCAGCTTTCCTGAATCTGATGCCGTGTTGTCATCCACATGCTAAGCTCACCTCCCAATTCTGTCACTTACATTCACACCTTCAGAATTTTTTTTTAAATAGCTTTCCCACACGGCACCCCTTAGACAGACATAGGTGTGAGGTGGTAAAATGATAACTGTGATATAATTTTTTTAAATTATTATGTCAAAGACCAAGAACTCTGAAAGCCTTTATGAAAGAGAGAACAGGCTTTTCGACAATGGTAAAGTCACTGGAATGTCAAAGTCAATGGTGATCATCCCAGAACTCCCACGGAGGATCAACTCCCCAAAACTCAGGTACTCTGATGATTACCTCTCCGAGCCAGTTGAACTGCTTCTACTTTCGAGGGCCATGAAATTCGTGTGCAGGTAGACAGAGGATGCTGTGGGGTCTACACAATCCTTCTTCTGGGATGGCGGTGTTCATCCCTCCAGCTGCTGGGATGGGCATCTGACCTGGATCCTTCCCTAGAAACCACACTCAGGGGAAGGAGCAGCTCCAGCAAGGTCACAAGCCGAGGAAGGCAGCTAGGACTGATCAGTGCCCTAACCTTCACCTCAGTGCCCAGGGGCCAGCTTGTGGCCAAGGCCTCTGAGGCAACTGCATTAGGACCCAACTCCTCCCACAGCTACATTCTGCTTCTCTCACACCCTCTCCCACAGTATTCCTGAGAGCACTTCCTCATAGACTCCCTGCACACAAATCTCCATCCCAGAGTCCACAAATCCCTGATACACCAGGAACCATGGAGTGTGTACTTTAATTCACAGGTGCTTCTAATTGGTATGCAAAAAATCACATATAAAAACTGTCCAGTTAACTAGAGCTGAAATGAGCAAGATCCAAGAATTAAAAAGATGCATACAAAGTTAGAATAAATCTTTTCTTAAAAATTATTGTATTTATTTATTTATTTGAAGAGAGAGAGAGCGGGGGGGGGAGAGGGAACATGAAAAGCAGAGAGGGACAGAGGGATAGAGGGAGGGACAAGCAGACTCCCCAGTGACCACAGATGCCCATGTGGGGCTCAATCCCAGGACCCCGAGATCCTGACCTAAGCTGAAGGCAGACACTTAACTAACTGAGCCATCCAGGTGCCCAAAGTCAGAACAAGTCTTAAACTGGATTTTATTTCCTTTCTGGGATATTTTCCATAGGTATGACTGTCAGAATATAAAACAAAACAAAACAAAACAACCACTTAGGAAGAAAGCTTACATTTCAAATGATCAACTATTCTAGGGGCACCTGAATGGCTCAGTCAGTTCAGCGTTTGACTCTTGATTTCAGCTCAGGTCATGATCTCAGGGTTGCAGGATCAAGCCCCATGTTGGGCTCCACGCTCAGCACAGGGTCTGCTTGAGATTCTATCTCTCCCTCTCCCTCTACCCATTCCTCCACTCACGCTCACATTCTCTCTTTCTCTCTAATAAATAAATCTTAAAAAACAAAAAAGAAACAGTCAACTTACTACAACTTTTGTGAAATATCATCTTTTAAAAGATTATTTATTTATTTATTTATTTGACAGACAGAGATCACAAGCAGGCAGAGAGGCAGACAGAGAGAGAGGAGGAAGCAGGCTCCCCGCTGAGCAGAGAGCCAGATGTGGGGCTCGATCCCAGGACCCTGGGATCATGACCTGAGCCGAAGGCAGAGGGTTTAACCCACTGAGCCCCCCAGGTGCCCCATGAATTATCATTTTTAACCTCCAGTCTGTGCTCTGGGTTATCATTTTCCCCCACAAGTAGTGGATTAAGAGTTTTTTTACACACCAGAATTCAGGCAGTCAGGAGCAATTGCCCAGATCCAGAGAGACAGAATTTCGATATCACTTTTCGTCTTCCTATGACACTGATCTCCTCTTTACCAAATGGCAGCCAACAGCTACTTTCACCATTAGCAGCAGATTATGTGCTCTGTGGCAAACACAGTCTTCAATAATTCTGCTCCTCCCTTACCAGCATCCCCAGGCTCAAGGGAAAATGCATTGATGTCGTTATGGCTCTCGACACATTGATTAATCAGGTAATACACATTCTAAACACTTAGTGAAATGGACTGTAAAAAAACTATCTTACTGACTCTCAGGGACGATGATTTATCTTCTCTTACTTCAATGGCAATGTTGTCTCTATGTCTTTGGAATCGGTGGTACTTAAAAATCATCTGAAAACGCCTGGGCTTTGCGGATCCATCATCATTTAAAGTTCACCGAATTTGGCCAAAATTTTCAAAACCATTAGACAAACAATGCGATGCATGCTAAGACACAGAGACAGGAATGCTAGAAAATATTAGAAGGTGTTTCATGCTATGGACCAGCTAGGACGACGGACGGTGTTAATTTCCCTTTGAAACACAGCCGACTGGAAAATGATGAAAATCCCTTTCAACACAACAGGAAATAAAGGCGCACAGAAGCAATACTTAACAGAATACTGTTGCCATTCATTTGGCAGTACCAGAGCCAAGGAGACACTCGGAGAGTGTTTGGTAACAAAAAAGTATGTGCCTGATATATTATGCAGCCAAATTAGCAAGTAATAGAAATATTGAAACTGCACCAGAGAAGCAGCAATCCCACCAATTCTAAGCGGAAGCTTGTGAACCGTTCTGAATTTACAACGGCTTATTCCTGTTATCCAAATCCTAATAACCGTCTCTCCGGGAAACCTTTTCAAATCTTCCAGAGTGGGTCCCCTTGTCTTATGTTTGCACAGCACCCTATTTCTTTTTTCTTCATATAACTCAATAGTGTCAGATTCTGGGATTAATGTTCCCCTCCCCCCGACTATGCTGGCAGCTCTATGAGGGCCGGAGACCCGAGGATGGGTTCCCTGTGTGCCTGGTGCTACGTAAGATCCCTGACGGGTGCACCAAGTATCCTTTTTAAAGGAATAAATGAGATTGTTGACGCATCCATGATTTTTCTCCATTCTCTTTTTGGTTGTTACGTGCATTTCCCTAGGCAATGTGGCTTTCTCTTCTTTGACCACTCTAATGAGAATACTAGAGGAGGCAGCATCCCTAGGGCAATGTGACATTTACAGGAAAAGGACACATTCCTCTTACCCCTTTGTTCTAGGCACACCAGAACAGATCACTCGTTCAAGGGCATTAGGTACCTGTGATGGGTCCCAAAATACATAAGCAATAATCTTTTTTTTTTTTAAGATTTTATTGATTTATTTGACAGAGAGAGAGAGAGAGAGAGATCACAAGCAAGCAGAGAGGCAGGCAGAGAGAGAGGGGGAAGCAGGCTCCCTGCTAAGCAGAGAGCCCGATGCGGGGCTCGATCCCAGGACCCTGGGATCATGACCGGAGCCAAAGGCAGAGGCTTAAACCACTGAGCCACCCAGGTGCCCCCATAAGCAATAATCTTAAGGGAAATTGTACATCTTGGTCTAAAGTCATCTTCAGAACAATACTCCATGTATTCTACCAAGCCCTTTATAGATAGCAGAAACCACAGGGATTGAGTATTATATTATAATCCTAGATACTAATTAACTCACTCCATGTACCAGGTATTTTAAAATTGTGCAACACCGAGGACAGAGATGTATGCACCTCGCACAGGATTTTGTCCAGCAGTGGTCATTCTCACACTTCTCAGCTCCTAGGTTTCGGGCCACCCTCCCTCCATCCGCCCCACCTTGAACAACTCTGACAGCATTTTTCCCAAGTTCTGCTTTTGCGTACCTGTAGTTGTGACAGACGCCACATTCCAACCCTGCCTGCACACTCCCCAAAGGGTGTGCACGTGTGAAGCCTGTCATCTACTAATGTGTTTAAGATTTTGACCTTATTGTCCATTACAGAAGCAGAAAAATGGCATTTCCATTAGAAATTTCATTAGACATTTCAACAGACCTTAAGAGATTTCCTCTCATTGCATTTATTCACCGTTATTTCAATATCTCCAGTTTTTACTTATAGGTTTGTATTCATCAAAAGTGGATCTTTTTCTTCTGTTTTTCTTTTAGAAAGAAATAATATCTAAACATCACCAGTGCGGTGTTCTAAAGAACTCCGAAGCTAGAATAAGCACCTGGGAATGAAAACAGAAGGACTCTCGGAAATTACATGAGTTACAGATCTGCACAGAAGCGCACCCATGGCGGGACTGGCTTGTGTGATTACACATATGCTTGGTTGGTGGTGTCAGCTCGGGTTTGCCCAGAAGCAGACCCTGAGACAAGGATTCAGATGTGGAAAGCCTGCTGGAAAGTAGGCCTCAGGCAAGACGGGAAGGGAGTGAGCTACTGTGGCCGAAGGCCCGCAATTAAGGCCCCATGTTATGTGGGCCTTGACGTCTGGGGAAAACCAGGAGGGCCCTGAATGGCCAAAGCCTAAGTTCCCCTCCCTGCTCTGATCCCCCATATGAGGGCCCTTGACCAAAGAGTCCTCCCGGTCCTGGGACCAGACACAGTCCCTGTCTATCCCTCAGAAGCAGGCTTCAACTCTCCACCGGTCCACACAATTATTCAAACAAACAAATCACATCCTCCTGTAAGAACCAATGGGCGCCCCTCTCTCTTGATCCTACAAGGTGTGCCTCCCACAGCCCTGCGCTTCTGTTCCCAAGTGTGATCTCAGTGTGGCTCCCTGTGACAGGCAGTGTCCCACTCCAAGTCTGTGTAATGAACAAAGTGCTGTTGGTCTTGATTACCCATGTCAGTGTCACGCGTCTGGGCATCTCCAGAACCCTGCAGCAGGAATCCCTCCCTCACCAATGGGGCGAGCGGGAGAAAATTAAAACAGATACAGAAGGAAATGTATCTAATAAATTGTGCATTATCAAGCATGTTACTACTACGGCTCCTGGGTACCTGCATTAAGCTCCTCTGGAGAGTTCTCTGGGCCCATGTAGAAACACTGTCCCCGTGGGGTAAAAGGGCTAAGTCTCGTCAGGCACCAGCTGAGGGGGTCGTTGCTAGGGGCATTCATTCTCCCACACGTCAGACCTGCTGTAAGCTGGCGAGGAGGCTCAGCCAGCCAGAGAGAGCCCTCAGGCAGAGATGCAGAGCTGAGCAGAGGCGGCTGGTCTGCAAACAGGACAGCTGTGAGGCCTCAGGGGACATGGGCAGAGCCCCCCTGCCACCGTGCGGAAGAGCGATGGTCCATCTTGCCAAAAATCCTGCTGGTTCCCAAGTTTTCCCCCCAAATTCACTAATCTGAATGCAAAAAGATTCCATCTTTTAGTACCAATAAAGCTCTATGAATGGAAAGAGGATTTTTCTTTTTATGATTTATTTATTTGAGAGAGTACGAGTGAGCAGGGGGAGGGCCAGAGGGAGAGAATCTCCAGCAGACTCCAGGCTGAGCACAGAGCCTGACACAGGGCTTGATCTTGGGACCCTGACATTATGACCTGAGCCAAAATCAAGAGTTGGACGCCTCACTGACTGAGCCACCCAGATGCCCCTGAAAAGTGGATTGTTAATGGAAAAAAAAGGAAAATGTTGATGGTTTGATAGAGTATGGTTGCTAATTCATTTCTCTACCCTCTAGCATTTAGGAATGAGCTCTTCTTGGTTGGTGGGTTCTCAGACCTCAGCAGGTATCAAAATCACATGGAAGGCTTGGGCCTCAACTCCAGACTTGAGGCCTGAGAATAGAGATTTCTGATCAGCCTCAGGGGGTACTAATGCTGGTGGTCCCAGGCTGAGGCTCTGCCACCAACGGTCTTCCAATGTGGAGCTCAGGAGACCCATGATTAGTGATAAGGATCCGATGGAGTCAAAATGGCATCAGTGCAGGGCTCCTCAACAGAGGGAGGGACCAGCAAAGCATGAGGTTAAATGAAAGAAGAAAAATCAGTAGTTCTGTCTTTGCAGTACTATAATTTGAGCAGACAAGGAGATTTCCTTGACAGAGATCAAGGTAAAGGAGACAGGTAAGCGCAGGTAAAGATGGCAGCCATGCCTGCATACACCCCAGGTGCTGGTGTTCATGGACCTCTTCTCCATGACAGGGTGACAAGGGGTTTCCAAAGGAGAGGATACTGAGATGTGGTGTCAGGATCATTCTTCCCCCAGGCAACAAGTGGGCACTTATTTGTTGATGAGGGAATGTCTTGCATGTGCTTCTATTCTTTTATCCCTTTAGTCAACAAGAGTCCGGTTTTACCTCTGGAAACAGTCCAGTATCTTGATTTCATGGAAATCCACTTGCTCAAGAAAAGAGAACCACTCTGACCAGCACTTTACCTTCTCCTCTGAATTCAAGTGCTCAAGATGCTATTACCAGAACAATGATTACTTGAAAAGAAAGAAAAGGAAAACCCTGACATCTCACCATCAGGTGATTTAGGAAAGGCCATCAGTGTTCTCCCTGACCTGGGAGAGAGCATACTAATATAAGGCAGAAAGAAGTCTTTCCTCCCCAAAATCCCTACTGAAACTCGGCATTCTGCCCTCAAAGGAAGTTTCTATCAGCATTCCTCAGCCATTATTACAAGGGCCAGGCTCATGATGCATACCATTTTCATTTTCCACATGCTTTTTGGGTGTCTTCTGTGTGATATGTAACATGCATTCTACAAGAGCATATTCAGAGCGCAGTCTGACAGGTGTAAGAGGCTCTCGCGAGGGCCAATGTATCCAAGTAGATCCATCCCACATTTGAAATCCCAAAGAATCAGATCCTTTCCTTCCTTGTG
This sequence comes from Lutra lutra, assembly GCF_902655055.1. Taxonomy (NCBI): domain Eukaryota; kingdom Metazoa; phylum Chordata; class Mammalia; order Carnivora; family Mustelidae; genus Lutra; species Lutra lutra. The sequence goes on along the minus strand of NC_062285.1, from coordinate 22,417,108 downwards.
AGGCATAGGGTCTGGACTTCCAATGACCTATAACACACCTGGGGAGTACCCCACTACTGACCCAGAATCCTACAGAAGCACCTCTGTGGAAATTAACACATGATCCTGCTTGCCAAATGATGGATGGCTCCACGCAGAACCACAAGGGTATGATGTGGGAAAGGAGGGGGTGGTGGGGAGGGTGGGGTAGAAAATATGAGAAGGAACAGAGAGAATCCACATGAGGGAAGGTGCTTCCATGAAGAACCTGAAAAACGTGTGGAAAACAGTAATGCTGAGAGGTGGTGGGCGACCCACAGTGCCCTGGGAGCTGGCGGCACAAAAGGAAGGCCTTGGAACGGTCTGTTTCACGATTCTGCTTATACATCGAGGGTGAGGCAGTGTGCCCACGTGTGTACCTTCCTGCTGCCCGTCCTTGTGGAGGCACAGCCAGACACCTTCCAGGAGGTCAGTCTAAAGGAAAGACAGACCCAAAGAGGAACGGAATGAGCAGGGAGGGTTTTCTCTAAACCTGAGAAAAAGCCTTCTCCTTGTGTGAGGAGAAGAAACAAGGTCATTTTGTTTATTGTCAGTGTTTCAAGGCATTCTTTTGACTTGATTTTCAGCTCTATTAACTTTTAGGATTATCCCTACAACTTTTCCTCACTTCCTCACTGAGTGACTAAAGCTCTCTGAATGCTTATTTCTTTAAATACTCTAACATAAATACTCCAACAGGTATTCCGGAGATGGCTGTGTTGATAGAGCAAACGGTACCGGTACCCATTAAATGTAGAGCTGGGCCCGTCTCCGGTGGCTGAGCCAGCATCCCTGCCCTTTCTCTCCCACTCTGGCCCCCTCATTAGCAATCATAATGACTGTTTTCTCTCTGGAGTCCAGAGACTGTTATAAATCCCAATACTTCCATTCATTTGTTCCACAAATATTTGGTTTTATTTGTGATACGACACTCGGTAAATGTCGCAGATATGAAAATGACAGGCAGCCCCCGCTCACACATAGCTCTCAGTCTCCCCAGGGGATGGCAAATAAAGAGCCAATTTGCCAGAGTGTGATAATGAGCAATTCCAGAGAAACACAGAGGGAGCGGCAGTTGGGAGCCGCCCCGGGGGAGAGGCGGCTGAGCTAGATCTCCGGAGAAGAGCGAAGGCATCAGACAGGTAGACAAAGGAGTGAAAGAAACAGCACACGTGAGGGGCTGGAGAGGCAGCAATGAAGGCCGGGAAGGCAACCGTGAATGCCGGGAGCAGGACAGCACAAACGCTGGCACCGTGGGAGTCGAAAGAGACAATCATTCAGAGAAGGAGTGGCCCAGTCTGAGGAAGCAGGTAATGGGGGACTAAGGGTCTGTTGGCCTTGTTGCAGATAATCCCAGCACAAAGAGTCATAGAGCCTGGGGGCAGGGTTAGGGGGTCGGAAGTCAGTTTGCCATAACTTGGGAAGGGAGACAGGGTTGGACATAAACACACTGCAAGGCTTTTATGGTCTGAGCTGCAACCACCTCCCCACACCGGCCCACCACCATCTGCTGTGTTGTGTGTGTGTGTGGGGGGGGGGAACGGGTCACGGTTGCACCAATGTAGTAAGCAAAGGGGGCTGCTGCTGCTGCTGGCTTATAGACAGTATTTGAAAAAAAAAAAAAGTCTCTCTGCATCCATATTTCATATTCTGAAGTACAACTATTGCCCTTCTGGTTTAGGACCCCTTACACATTTATACAGCTGTTTTTTTCCCTTTAGAGATATATACACCATTACCACCGCTGACCCCACTACCGACACCTCCATATACTCACTCCTCCGTGCTCACTCCACTTTGCTCTGGACCTCACATTTTGTGGCATCTTGTACTTTATTCTGGTACATTCACCCCTCCTCTTCCAAGTACTCTTGTTCTTCGTAACAGGGTTACACAAAACCCTTGCTCACTATGACCGAAGGCTCCCCCTTGTGGCAGAGAGTGGATCGACAGCCCCAAAGCCATTTGGGAAGCCCCTCCGCATTCCTCCAGTACTCAGGTGGGAAAACTAGAAAGGTCTCTCTAGACATCCTTACCGCCAGGCTGGGCATGCGACAATTATGGCCCAAAAGATTCAGGCATAAATCTCTGGGTAGGGATTTTCCTTCCAAGTGCACAGGCAACGCCTCATTAGGAAAAAGTTCTTTTCCCTCGACCCTGCCCTCTTCTTCCCAATGGCAATGCAGACCATCCAGGGAGCAGCTGCCATTTGCAGACATGAGGGCGAGAGAGAACCACACACACGAAGAATGATGGAGAGGACAGATTAAGGAACCTGGGACTCGGATGACCTTGGGGAGCTGCTACACCAGTCTGGTCTGCTACCTAAGGATTCTTGCTAAGTGAGAGGCATAAATCTCTGTTACTTATTGCTAAAGATGATTTACTCCTAGGTGAGTCACTGGTGGAAGCATCCAAAGCAGGCTCTTGGTTGACGACCACTATTCTGTGTGGCTCCTTGAAACTGGAGAGCCCTCCCACCTCCATACGGTCTGGATTGATCCATTGTTTGGCAGCTCCAAGTATAAACAGATGAAACTTCACCTCATTGCTTGCCTCTAGCACACCCACAGCTTCTGCCAGGAAGACTTCCTCTCAGACAAACTGAGGTCTGATTTGATAGGTTTCTGGATTCTTTTGATTCCTGGGCCAAAAAAAACCTCACCAAAAAACAAAACAAAACAAAACAAAACAAAAACACAAAAACCCACAGAGGGACCAGAAACCTTGACTTGGTAATAAAGTAAGAAAGTATGAAGAAGCATGGGTCACACCTGCAAAAGTGGGCATATCCCCCCAGCCCAGTGATATAATATTACTGAAGGAGGGGACAAGTGGAGCAGGAGGGAGGGACAAGGAAAAGAAGGTCTAATGGGGGGCAGTGAAGAGAGGCCTGATGACAGGGGAGCAGCCTGAGAATGCGTGAGTGGGGTGTGTGTTGGGATCAAGTACCAGGACATACAAGGTTGGGTGAGATGCCACATGGCTTCCTCTAGAAATGCACATTCCTGGAAGCCAGCCTCAGGGAATCTGGTGCCACAGGTCTGCAGTGGGACCCAGGAATTCTCATTTTTCAAGGAGCACCTCAAGTGATAATTAGCATGGGGTTCTTGATTTTTTAAACTCTGCTAAAGGCTCTAACACCAGGAGCCAGGGAGGGGAAGACTGGACTGAGAGTGAGAGAAACTTAAGTAGCTTCTCTGGGCCTCCACTATAAAATCACAAATCGTTCTCAAACTCTTGCCATGGAACTCCTTTTTTTTTTTTTTTTTTAACTATGAAGATCTACTACAAATGTTGAATATATCAAATTAATGAAACAGGTGTATCTCTGACTGAAGCAGAGTGGTAAACCCCAAGGGCCACCTGATCCCCCTCACCCTGTCACGTTCTGCTGAGGAAACCTGAGGCTCTCGGCATCTCTGGGCCTCCTGAGTTCATTCCAGTGAAGACATGTGACTTAACAGGATGCCACATAAATTAGGTGACCTCTTTGTGGTCCTTGTTCTGAAGGTCAAGTGGATTCTATCCCGAGATGGAGGATAAAGGAAAGAAAGTCAGGAGCATCTATCTTAAGCCACATCTATAACCTTTACATAAAAGGATTTCTTCACAGTGCTGTTTTAAAGGTATTTGAAGCACATCGCTTCAAGGTGTGACCAGAATAATGACACACTCATTTGAAAGTGGTCATTTTAGTAAAGCAATGAAAGTTCAAAGGGGGGAGGGGACTGGTAATTGGGATTTCTTTCGATTTTTGAAAAAGATAGGCTATCCAGGGTGCAATGAAGAAAGCATAAACAAAACCCACAAGAACAGCAGAGCCCACGGTAAACACAGAGGAGGGATTCAGAAAGCTGGTGCTGGGACCCTTTCTGCCATAAAATTATCCCCAGAGGAAGGGGTCCTGGCTCAAGTCCCAAGTCTTACACCTGCTACCTGTGAGTCAGGCAAATCATTTCAATTCTTTGTGCCACATTTTCTTCATTTAGAAAACAGGAATGAACTTGTTTATTCCATCCCCACTCGGGGAGGGCTATTATTCCAGCTGTAAGGGCAACAGGCAAAGAGTCCTACCCATAGGAAGCTGACCTCTGAGCAAGAGGGGACAGGCAAAATGGCAGGCGTGAAGCTGATGTTGGGTCATAAGGAGAACAGTGGTACAGAGAACAAATGGGCAGGGAGAAGGTAACCAGAAAGGATAGGAAGTGGACTGAAGAGGGACACCCCAGTGACCTGACAACTCAGAAAAAGGCCTCCATGAAGGAAGGAACAGGTGGATATTTGGGGCAAGGGTTGGCGATCAGTGGTCTGAGAAAAGGCACCGGAGAAAAGGCATGTTCCAGAAATGGGTAGATGCCGTGAACAGCAAGAGTCAAGGGAACAAGGAGGAGACTTGAATGGGATGAAGTCAGGGAGGCAGTGGGGCCAGAGTTGATAATGACTCAGAGGTCATTGAAAGGACTCTGGGTTTTGCTCCAAGCAAGACAGGGAGTTGCTAGAAGACAGTAATGTGATGAGGTTTACGTTTAGAAGCAAGAACTCAGCTCATCGTTTTGAGAAGGACACTAGTTTGGAGGCCATTCCAATAGTCCAGGTGGGCAGGTGGATACGTGCCTTTCCTGCCCCACCGACATGTCACAATGTCATGACTATAAAGATAAGTTTCAAAATACTGCATGCATTTCAGGCTTATGATTATTGTCATTTTATGATCTTTATGCTAAAAACATGCTAGAGGGAAAAAATACAGCCAACAAATCGAGTTTTGTATTATGAGCTTGCAGGTGATGATGAAGATGCACTTTTCAGCTTGTCAAGGAAGCTCCACCAGATCGTTGTCCCATCCACAGCCTGCGTAATGACCCAAGGAGGCAGATGTGAGAGACTGCAGACAGAGCACAACCCAACCTGTCTGGCTTCACAGGACTCAGGAAACTAACAAACACTCAACATCTGGAAACCAACAAAATCCTCTACCTTTCCTCAACGGGACAACAACACATTCCACAGCAATTTGTCAAACACACCCACGCACGCGCCCTTGCCTTACTAACTGCTAAACACCAAAGCAAAAATATCACCAGGGATCGTTAACCTATGCTTAAGTTAGATGATGTTCTAAGATATATTATTAATAAACAAACAGATTCTAATTAAAGAAATGGCATTTTCCCCCATCGGATACAGGTCACTACATATTCGTCCAAACTGACAGAGCATACAACACCAAGAGGAAACCCTAATGTAAACTATGAACTTTGGGAAATGATAATGTGCCCATGTAGGTTCATCAGTTGATAACAAATGTTGCACTCTGGGCGGGGGGATGGGTGTTGACAATGGGAAGGCTGCACCTTCCTCTCAATTTTGTTATGAATCTAAAACTGCTCTAGAAAAAGGAAATATTGAAGGAAAAAAAACACACAAGGAGGACAAAAAGGAGCTGTAATCACAATCCAAGATAAAGTTCAGCTCTGAGCAACATTTACAAATTGCTGATAATGTGAACTTCATATAGAATGAATTAAAAATTAATAAAACTACATTAGGAAGGTGGGAGGGAATAAGGGGTGAAGAGGCGTGTGCGTGTGTTGGTCTTTTGAGATGGGGGATCGAGAATAAGGGGGCTAATTCTGTTTCTGCCATAAACAGACTTCAACATAAAATTAAATTTAAAAATTCAATTATAGGGGTGCCTGGGTGGCTCAGTGGGTTAAGCCTCTGCCTTCGGCTCAGGTCATGGTCTCAGGGTCCTGGGATCGAGCCCCACATCGGACTCTGCTCAGCGGGGAGCCTGCTTCCCCCTCTCTCTCTGCCTGTCTTTCTGCCTCCTTGTGATCTCTGTCTGTCCAATAAATTTTTAAAAAAATTAAATTAAAAAAAAATTCAATTATAAAACTAAATTAAATAAACTTTATAAATTAATTAAATTTTATAAATCAAGAAGCAGAAGTAGAAGCATTATTAAGAAATATGGAGGTAAATAGAAAAATAGCTAACGGGGTTGAAAGGTATTACCGCAGGGGTGAGGGAAAAAAAGGCAGGAGTTGCTAATTTTCATTATGTCTCTGAGTCCTAATTGATGACATTTGCAGAGGTGCCAGATTCTAACATGAGTCTAAGCCACATACATAACTTTTTTAGAAGAAAATATTTAATAAGACGCTTTGGCTTTTTAACTATTTAATACACTACTTAGAAAACAACGAAAAGTGACTTGAAAATAGGACATACTGGCTCTCAAGTGAGGTAATTTAATTATAGGACTTAGGTGCTTCTAAATTACCAAGTTCAATGCTTATTGAGCACACACCATTCGTGATCTGCTACACCACAGACAGACAGACAGCATGGCATGAGGCAGCATTTGCTTTGAGAGTCCTCCAGTGACACGAGATTCCCTGCGTGGACCTCACAGATCGGGGATTTCCTCCGTGCCGTGCTCTGATTAAACATCGAAGGATAAATGCACAAACCAGGCACATAACAGGATCTCATGTAACCCTCCCACCATCTGCAGAGGCAGGCATAGGCTGCCAGCAAGAAAGTGGGCAAAGGTCCAAGGTCACAGTTAGGGTGGTGCTATGGACTAAATGCCCCTCAAAATTGATATGCAGAAGCCCTAACCCGCAATGTGATGGTCTTTGGAAATGGGACTTTGGGAGATAATTCGGTTTAGATGAGGTCATGCCAGTGGGACCCTGATCTGATGAGGCACTAAGATTAGTGCCCTTATAAGAAAAAACACCAGAGCTCTCTGTCTCCATACTTCTATCTCCAGCTCTGTCTCTGTCTCTAGCTCTATCTCTGTCTCTGTCTCCACCTCCCTCTCTTTCTCTCTCTGCCGTGAGAGCACACAGCAAGAAGGCAGCCATCTACAAGCCAGGAAGACAGCCTTGACAAGAACCCAACCATGCTGGCACCCTGATCTTGGACTTCCAGCCTCTAGAACATTAAGAAACAAATGTTTGTCTTATAAACCACCCAGTCTGTGGTATTTTGTTATGGCAGCCTGACCACAGACCAATGGACTGAGCCAGGATGAGAATCTAGGGTTGTCTGACCCCACCCTACCTCATAAGCAGCTTCATCTCCTTGCTCAAAGTAATCCATCACACACGCGCGTGTGTGCGCACACACACACACACACACACACACACACACATCATTTAGAGCTCCAACCTCTGGGTGGTGACCACTCCAGCACTCCAGAAATATCCTACAGAAATCCACTGACACTTAGCTACTCCCCCCACCCCAGACATCAGCCATGAGAAGCCAACCTGCACGCACCTTGAGAAAAATGTGAATTTCCAGAACTATGTTAAAATCTCCCACCTCAACCTAGTTGGTGGGATTTTTTACCCCATGAAAGTTGTCCTCCCACCTTACAAATAACACACATCAATTCAGGCAAACCTCATTAGATGATTCCTCAGAATGGCCAACTTTAACTGGCTCACTGATTTTGATGTCTCTATGTTGTCAGCAGAACTGTGTCCCCATGTCCCCACCAAAATTCCCATGTTGGAGTCCTAATCCCTAGTCCCTCAGGGAATCTTGCCTGACTTGAAGACAAAGCCTTTGAAGAGATCATCAAGTTAAAATGGGGCAACTGGGATATAGATGTGCACACAGGGAATACCACAGGAAGACAGAGGGAGAAGAGGACCATCCACAAGCCTAGGAGAGAGGCCTGGAACAGACCCTTCCCTCACAGCCTGAGAAGGAACCAACCCTGCCCACAACTTGATTCAGATGTCTTGCCTCCAGAACTAAATTCAATAAAAATTAACAAGGAAATAAATTTCTGCTGTTTAAGCTCTCCAGTCTGGGTTGCTTTGTTACAACAGGCAAGGCACATTCCCTTAGGGCACACACCAGTGGCCTCACTCAGACTCTTTCCACCCCCGAATTCCACTCAATCACAAAGACTGGAGGATTCAGACTCTTCATGTTCCTCCTTACACTCCCGTCCACTCCCACCACATGGGTTTTAACTCAGGCCCAGCCTAACTTCCATCCGTGATGGCCTCCTAACTGGTTTCACAGCTCTTTCCCTTTCTTTTTTAAAGATTTATTTATTTATTTTGAGAGAGAGAGAGAGAGAGAGACAGCATGAGCAGGAGGGGCAGGAGAAGAGGGAGAGAGAATCTCAAGCAGACTCCCCATTGAGCACAGAGCCCGACATGAGGCTCAATCCCAGGACCCTGACATCACGACTTGAGCTGAAACCAAGAGTCAGCTGCTTAACGGACTAAGCCACCCAGGTGCCCCTTTCGTCTTCCATCCATCATCTGCACGGGGTGGAGGGGGGTGGGGGGAGGGAGGATGTTCACAACAGACCCCGTCTACATGGAAACAGACACTGGGCGCTCGATGCTGGGCACAGCACCCACCATGCAGACACCTTCTCAACCTGGTCACCAGCTCTGGTATCCCTGGGTGGAGGGGTAGGGGCAGGGGCAGCTGCTCTCCCACTACCATCCTAGCAGGTGTGGCCATCCAGGCTGAACCTCAGTCCTGTCTTATACCCACCCCCGACTGGGCTTTCCAAATTACAAAGCTTAGCACATCGCTCCTCCTGAAAGCCCTTCAACAGGTCCCTGGCACTGTGTTACCTGGAGGAGGGTACACCTTTTCTCAGCAGTCACCTGTCCAGCATCCTCCACTCATGCTCCAGGCTCCAGACACTCTGAACAGAGTCTCAGCTTCACAAGCCCATCTTGGCCATACGTTTCCGAGCCTTTGTACACATCGTGAATATCTGCCTCCCTCTGCCTATCGCAGAATTTCTACTTCTGCCCCCTCCCCTGTCCGGCTTCCCCTGGACTGCCCCCTGCTGTGCTGGACATGTTTCCATGACAACACTTAGACTGGCCGGTCATCATGGGTGCCTGTTCTCCCTCTCTAGGCTGGGCACTCCCTGGGAGCAGTGACGGATGCTTCTTCGGGGCTGTCACCGATCCAGGACCTCTGGCTGACAAGAGCAGGGCCTCAGAAAATGCCTGGGGATTACAGGATTGATGTGCTTGGCTGCAAACACTGAGCTGAACTTTGCAACCGCCTCCCCAAGGAAAGAAAGAAGGCTGTTTCTACCCAAATCAAATTAGGCACCACCTGCATACCCACCCTCCAGGCACCCAGCTCGGAGATAAGAGCACAGGTTTCCCGCAGCATAAATATCCACTGAACAGATGAATGAAGCCATTAATAACCTTTGACTGTGTGCCGGGATCGGTACTGCTGGGAAGAATATTTGCAAAAGAAAAGGAAATCACCGTTTTGAGTGAGTCAGGATAAAATTGTTTAGATACAGATATATTTCTTCCTTAGGGGACCTGCGCTTAGTGGAATTCTTGGTGAGTGTGGTGGACATGTGTTTGTGTTTTTTGTGCCTTCCCCAACACGCAGTTAAGTATAATCTCCCCAAACCTGGCCCATGGCCTGGGAATAAAGGGAACGCCGGCCTCCGCGGAGAGGACACGCGCATGCGCACGCGTCCACCGTGCACCTGCGCGCGTATTCAGTAAAGCTTGGGAGAGCTAAGCTGTGTGCAATGGTTAGTACCAGCTTGGGTAAAGGAAATAATGGGGTCTCAGTGCACTTCCTCGGGCCTGGTCTGTGGTTTGCATGTAAGCTGAGAGGACGACTTTCTGGAGGTGGGTCTCCGGAAGCAGCCGCAGTCCTAGAGGCTGGGCACAGATCGCCGGCCCACACGGACTGGGGCAGCTCGGCTCCAGCTCCACACCACCGTTCCAGTCTAAGGAGAGCTCCCCAGGGAACTGTTTCCAAGAATCAGCGCAGGGACGTGGGCTTCCGGCGGAACCCCTAAGGCCCCCCTCTCCAGGCAGGGTCTACTCGGCATCCTCCTAGCTCCTAGACACCTGACTTCACCAAGTCTGACTCTAGTCTAAAAGAATTCAAAGCTGTCCCCTGGGCTGGTCCCCTGCCTGCCAGGCTCTGGGGCTCTCGCCCCACATGTCCCCGAGGCCATCCATCCTACTAGCAAGTCTCAGTCATGCGTGACCTCTCTCTGCCATTCTCTCCCACTGCCCCTTAAATGACCGGAAAGATCACCTGCATTAACAGGGACACAGTGGGACTGATCCCCGTTCCTCCTTCTGGAGGACAGCCTTGGAAGTGAGTCAGCTGCCCTTTTCAGCTCGGTGGCCTGGGACACCTGACTAAACCCTCAGGGTCTTGGTTTCTCCTTCTGCACAAAGGAAATAGCAACAGTCCTGCAAAACAGGGTCGCTGTGAGAACTAAGTGAGGTCAGACTGACACCGCCAAAGCCCGCCCAGGCTAACAGCCCACTAGCTGCCAACGGACCTGGATCCTGGTAAGCTTGACACAGCGCCCTAGGCATCACAGAAACCCACCTTCGGGTTATCATTCTCCATCTTAAATAAACAACATTTCAAAGCTGACTTGAACTGTGTAGAAAACATGAAAAAAAATGTAGGAAATCTATATGTTAAGGGGGACCTGTCACATTTTTTTCTACTCTTCCCCCTCACAGTACTGTCGATAGCTATGTAGACTACCTAAGAAGCCTTTTTAAGTTTGGTGCTTTTCAGAAATACTTAAGCCCTGTGCATATCCCAATAACACAACACTTACATACTTCAGCCTCGTATATTTAACCCCCCCCCACAAATGCACACACACTACATAAGCTTACACAGCACACAGAGGTCACACACATGCATCTCCTCACAAAATCTCCTGCGCCTAAAAAATTCAAGGGCACAATTCAATGATATTTAGTGACTTTACACATTATATAGTTGTATCACAGCCAAGTTTTAGAATATTTTCTATCATCCCAAAGAGGTCCTCTTTCTTAATCTCTACCCTACTCCCACTCCCGCAGGCAACCACTGATCTGCGGTTTACCTCTGTTTCATACAGTATTTTGTGTCTGGCTTCTCTCACTCAGCATAATGTTTTCTTCTGTGTTGCTGGGTGTTCCTATTTCATGCGTTTTTGTTACTAAATAGCACTTCATGTATAGATACACCACGTTTTGTTTATCCACTCACTAGCTGACCAATGTCTGAATTGTTTCCATTGTCTGAATATTATAAATAATGTTGCTATACACATTCACATACAAGTGATTTGCATGGACACATGTTTTTATTTATCTTGGGGTAGATATCTAGGAGCAAAAGGTCTCTGGGGCATATGACAAGTTTATGCTTCACTCTGAGGAACCTTCAAACACTTTTCCAAAGTACGTACACTTGGACTTCAGTTGATGATTGATTCAGTGCCAGCAAGCTCTCAGACTCCCACCTGTGTCTTGCACAAGCCCAACAGCTTTGCTCCCCACCACTTCCACCCCAGTGTATCCGAGGAGGTGAACAGTGAAACAGAACCATCACCATATGAGCTGAAGCTCCCCTCCTGAGGGGAAATGCTTAACTAGAACACGGAGAGCACCAAATATCTTCCCAGCTCCTCCTGCCCTTGTGTTGCTATAAAGATCCCAGACTTTAGGGCTGCAGAGAGACTCACAGTTGGCGCGTGGAAGCTAAAACCCAAATGCTCACCAGTGCTTAGTGCTTTATCTCCTCACCTCCTAAGGATCACAAGGAAACAAATGAGCTCTTGAGCCAACATAAAGATCATCAGCAAAGATTATGAATCCTCCTTTGTTCTCCAGCATTTTAACCAATGTCCAAGAGTGACAAAGCCCAACAAGTTAGACCGAGACTCCTTAGGCAGGAAAGCTGATAAATCTCATCAAGGAAATGATACATTCTGGGAGACAGACCCTTGGAGTGACTGATATAGTTAATATATTTGATTCTGTCCCCATTTCTCCAGCATTACAGCTACCTTTGCATTCACCATTGAGGTGTTCCAATGTCCCTTCACTAAATTACTTAGGGGTTATGCCATTTCCACAACATTTATGCAGACAGCATCTTCAAAGGCTTGCTCTGTTCTGAAGCACCTAGATCTGGCCTCATACTGACAACATCTCACTGAAGGGAGAGACTCATGAAGCTACTGCACAAGATTGGAATTGTGGTCCATACTCAGACTGACTGTCGTTGGGTCACTGCATCCCAAAAAACACAAGGTCTCACCACCTCAGTTGGATCTAGGGGCATTATTTGGCCCCCCGAAGACCATGCCACACCAGATCCAGTCAATAACCCTATTCCAGCACTCTCAAACAAGCCCAACATCTACTTGCCTACTTAGCTTCTAGAAGCAATTATCTTCCCCACCTAAATTTTCATTAAAACCTATTAAGGTGATCACAAAAAAAATCAGCTGAATTTGAGTGGTGACCACCCCAACAACTGGCCCTGGAAGCCACCCCAAATGTCATCCAACTAAGAATGCCACTAGTCCCATCTGGTGATTCCTTTACTATGGAATACCTAGCCACGAATTCTAACGTTTTCTGGTATCTCCTTGCCCAGATACATGCATCCAAGAAAGATTGCCCCTTTCCTGGTCTTCATGGCCATTTGCAGGTTCTCAAGTCCAGGAGAAAGGGAATCCATTTATTTTATGGACCACAGCACCACCATCGCATGAGATGGAACCCACTGGAGAGTTGCTTCTTTCCATCTCATTGCCAAGACACAGCTGATAAAGGATGGGACCCAAGAGTTGGCCACTTTGGCCACTAGAGGATTCCCTCAATAAAGTGTTCATTATTCATATTTTTACAGACTCTTGGGTAATAGCTAATGGCCCCACTGTTTGGTCTCATCAATGGGCACAAAACAGATTTCACATTCAGGATTTTTCCCTCTGAGGCCTCCCACATTGGGAATATACTTCTTCTCATACCTCACATGTTACATTTTAAGTCTCCCACGTCTCAGCTAATACTAAAGGTCCCATGGAGAAGGCTTCTTATAATGCTTTAGCTGACCAGCTAGCTCACATTTCTTCTGGAAATTCATATAGCACCCCCATTCCCTTGGACTAAATGCCCAGTGTGGTCTTTCAACTCTTAAACATGAGGCTGAATGCCATGGCATCTCCATGTCGCTTGTTTTAGCTGAACCCTTAACCCCTAACCCCTAGCCTCCCAATGTGCTTTTTGTGCCCTATTTTGTCCTGGCATCATGGCCGATGAGGATTATAACAAGAAGCAAATGCCCCTCCACTCATTAGCAATTGATTTCATTGGGCTGTTGTCCTAATCTGCACATATTGTACACAAATTTGTGCCTAATCAGGCACAAATCAAAGTGCCCTCACAATGATTAATAATTATATGGGTTTACTTTGGGCTTATTCTTTTTAGGATGCTACTGCTGACACCACTATTCTAAGTCACCAAAACTCGGTTAGTTTCCTTTGGGTCTCCACAAATGATCTGCTCTGATTGGGATACACACCATTCATTCAATATAGGCATGGGTCTTACAACAAGGCATTATTGGAAATTTCCCCTTCCTATTGTCCACAGTCAATAGCCCCAATTAAAGTTGTAATAAAGAGGCAAAATAGCCACTCAAAGATGCTCTTAAAATTACAAAATGGATAATGTTTCCAAATGGATCTCTCTTTTGCCCTCAGCCTTGGTTACCTTCAACTCCCAACTTTTAGTTCTTAGGTCATCCTACCAAACCTAACCAGACTGCAGGTTGGGTCCCTCTTCCCATCATTCTAGTCACAAAAGAGAACACTCCCCACTTACAGATCTATAATACCCAAATAGAATTCCCCTTCCCACTTAATAACTCCCCATTCTGCCATCCATTCTCAAACCTGGTGCCCACTTTGGGGCTGATAATACAATGGGACCCACAGAATATTCAGGCGTAATGCTCAAACAGGCTATCTATATGTCAAATCTTGGTGTCCCTCAGAATGAAGTTTTAAAGGTCTTGACTAACTAGAGGATCATCTTTTTTTTTTTTTCAATATTTTATTTATTTGACAGAGAGAGATCACAAGTAGGCAGAGGAGGGGGGAAGGAGGCTCCCCACTAAGCAGAGAGCCCAATGTGGAGCTCGATCCCAGGACCCTGAGATCATGACCTGAGCTGAAGGCAGAGGATCAACCCACTGAGCCACCCAGGTTCCCCTATCTAGAGGATCATCTTTGTAGGAAACAGAAGTCTTGGTGCCCTCTTAAACTCTGTGGGCCTCTCATCACAATCTTTGGTATAACAGACACATATTTAGTTATCTCCAATTGTGTAACACAGACTCACTACCCCCTTATAACCGTGTGGACCTCTCAATGAGGAAAGAAAGACCTTAAATTAGTTCTTGGTGTCAACATTCTTAAATAGGTTGCCCACTCTCACTCCACGCATTACGGCAGTTAGAATGAGGGCTTACTGCAAGATTCAGGATTGCAATGCCCATGGTTCTCAGAGTAGTAGAAAATAAGACATGACCTCACAACTCCCAGAGCCAAAAAGATACTACATTTCCATCTTGTAATAATTTCTCAAATATAAAGCTTTGCCTCATGGTCTTAGGGTTCCCAAAGACTCATAAGATGTCTACAAAACTCCTGTGTCCTTACAACTCATGGTCTTTGTTCCAGAACTTTTCCTGGAGAGCCATCCTTCCCTCCTCCAACTTGGGACTACCTTGCTTCTGTCATTAATAAGTGTTTTTTTGGTCATACCAAATGACCTCCATCATAGGCTTCAATAACAGAAGCAAACACTGGGAGGGGAGGGAGCTGCACCCCATGCTGTGGTGGAGTTTCTACAAAGGCCATTATAGAAGGGGTGGAAGGTTATCTCATTGGGATTTTCCCTAATGACTAATGAGGTCAAACATTTTTTTTCCAGATGCTTATTAGCCATCTCTATATTTTCTTTTATAAAAATGTCTGTTCCGATCTTCCGCCTATTTTTAAATTGGTTTGCTTGTCTTCTTGTTATTGAATCGTAAAAGTTCTTTATATATTCTGAATACAACTCTTTTGCCAAATATATACTTCACAAATATTCTCTCCCAGTCTGTGACTCATCTTTTCATATCTCAGTGGTGTGTGGAAGCAGAAAAGTTTTTGATTTTGATAAAGTATAATTTATCAATTTTTCCTCTATCAATTACACATTCCTTATTGTAACGTATAATCACATTTTTCCTGAACCAAGGAATTTCCTGATCCAACTTTTCTGTTTCCTTCTAAAAGGCTTATAGCTTTACTTCTTAAGTCTATGACCCATGTTGAGATAATTTTTTTGTGTATGGTGTGAGATGAGAATCCAAACTTATCTTTTTACTTGTAGAGATCAATTACACATAGAAACTATCCTCACTTTACTATCTAGAAACCCCACCTCCAAATCTGTAAATTAAGTAAGTTTCATTTTACATCATTTGTCATGCTGAATAGAATTACATTTATTTAAAAACAAATTTATGTGGAAGTTCCACACTTGAAACTATCCCCAAACAGCAGCTCTGTTCTGATTTTTATTCTTTTCAGAGCAAAAATGATGGGATACATGTCTCACTGTCGACAACTCTTACAGAAAAGGGAGGAAATCTTACATTGTTCAAAATTTTGTAAAATCCAGATTTTTTTTCTGATTGTTAAAACTTTTTGTAAGATACCACCCCACAGTTTACATTCATTTCTAATTATCATACCAAATAATCAAATTTCTTATGTGGAAACTTCCTAGTTTACAGTCTTGGCTTAAAAGGATTTTTCAGGGGCACCTGGGTGGTTCAGTTGTTAAGCATCTGCCTCTAGCTCAAGTCATGATCCCAGAGTCCTGGGATACAGTCCTGCATTGGGCTCCCTCCTCTTTAAGAAACCTGCTTCTCCCTCTTCCACTCCCCCTGTTTGGGTTCCCTCTCTCGCTATGTCTCTCTCTGTCAAATAAATAAAATCTTAAAAAAAAAAAAAAGAATCTTTCTGCAAAAGCCCAGTATAAACCTGAGTAATGCTGGATTTTTGCTTTCAACATGCATTTCTTAAAAAATCATTATATACTGAAATGTACATTTCCATAAAAAGTTTCCAATGCTCTGTGGCTTTACAAAGAGTTTTCAAAGCCCCACAAAAGCAGAGGTTCTAAGACAGACTATAGAAATATGTGATTACTAATATGTAAATTTTTATTAGAAAAAACTTTTCTAAGTACAAATATCATAAGGCAATGCCTGTTTATTAAAATTCTATGTTAATGTCAATTTTCCCTTTAAGAAATGATTATAGATCTGAGTTTTCAATCCTCAAGGCTCAATCCATCCTCCTCTAATCAAAAAACTTTATTTTGTCTACTTACACACAAGCACACAACTGTAAAATTAAGTTTTATCACTGATATTTTACCATGTAAAGCTCACTGTGTGTCTCACAATGAAAAATTAGATAAAGTATACACCCCGAAACCCAGTACTGTTATTTAGACAGGGCAGGAAGACTCAAATCTCAACATGTTGGGCTTTCAGATTATGGTGGGGGATACCATGGTGGAAGAAACAAAGCACAGACCTCGCTGAATTTCAATCCATTGTATGAGTAATATTCTCAGACAAGAAAACATGAGTATTTTGATAACCCCAAAATGAATGGGGAGTGTTGGATGGATTGCCCAATCAAAAACACAAAAATCTGTCCACAAACTTAACTCACAAATAGCAAAGCTATGCTGAAAAATATAAACATGTAAAATATGAGTGGTTTCCCTAAAATAATAAAGTAGCAAATACATTATAAAATACATACCAAAGCATTAAAGGATACATTCCAAACACCAAAGCATTGGGATCACACATTATATCCCACAGAGTAAGGAAATGATGAGATATAATCTCTTAAAGAACACAGCTGACCCTGGGTGCCTGGGTGGCTCAGTCAGTTAAGCATCTGCCTTCAACTCAGATCATGATTCCAGGGTCTTGGGATCGAGTCCTGCATCGGGCTCCCTGCTTGGTGGATAGTCTGCTTCTCCCTCTCCCCCTGCTTGTGCACTCTCTCTTTCTCTCTCTCTCACTTTCTTTCAAATAAATAAATAAAAATCTCTCAGAAAAAAAATACAGCTGACCCTTGAACCACAGAAGGGTTGGGGCACCAACCCGTGTACTCAAAAATCCATGTACTCTCCAAAAACATAACTACTAATAGCCTAATATTGACCAGAAGTCTTATGGATAACAGTCAAGTAACAAATGTTTTGCATATATATTATATACTCTGCAAAAATTAACAAAGGGAAACCACACCAGAATGGAGAAAGGAGGAAGGTCTCTCACGCCCTACCACTGGCCCTCAACTACACCCCCCAAGAAGAGATACCACTTTACTAGGATACCACTTTTCTTGGATACCACTTTACTAGGTGGCTGGGGGAAGACAGGCTTAACTCCTCCCTCTGTCAACAGCCCAGCCAATGAGAGACCATCACAATATAGCCAATGAAAAGCCACTAAACTTCCAGCTCCCAGTTTACTCCAATGGGCTTTTTGTTTATAACAGCATTCCCAACTTTACCCTCTGCTCTACAAAAGGGCATTCTTCTTTGTTCAGTGGACTTGCCTAAGGTTTGCCGTGGCTTGGTTGTCCTTGATTGCAATCCTCTCCTATTTCTGAATAAACCCATTTTTTCTGATAAAATAACCGATGGCTTTAATTTAAGGTTACCAGCTGTACTTTTACAACACAGCAAGCTAGAGAGAAGAAAATGTTATTAAGAAAATCATAAGGAAGAGAAAATATATTTACAGTACTATACTGTATTTATCAGGAAAAAAAACCCTGCGTGTAAGTGGACCCACACAGTTCAAACCCATGATATTCAAGAATCAGTATATATGACACACTGAATATATGCTCCAGAGGTAGTGTACAAAGGTACCGCTTCATTCCGACTGAGACTCCAGTGAGAGATTTTAATCATTTTCAGAATGAATGGTCTTTGCCACCTACAACTCCAATTGTCTGGAATACTAGTTTAAAAATTATATGTTGGAGAATCCTAGTGCTTTTACAATAACTTATAACAATAACAAGATAATGGAAATTATTTTTACAATAATTTCAAAAGCCGACCTTATGCCCTGTAAAATTTTCTTTAGAAATAATTACTCCCAGGGATATGAATGTTCTCTAGAATTACTGACTGATTATCTTTAGCATGCACAAATCATTCTTCATACTTTGTGACACAAAGTTTTTCAAATCTGTGAATGGGAGCAAATTTTGCTACTCCAAAATATGTCTCTTTGGTGTATTGATTATTTTAAGTTGGTTATTTTTAAGAAATGGCAGACTCAGGGGAAGTTCTGAAAACTGAATATACCTGTTAGCAAGAGACATTTACATTTATCAGGGAACTCTCTCTCTCTCTCTTTTAAAGATTTTATTGATTTGACAGACAGAGATCACAAGTAGGCAGAGAGGCAGGAGCAGGGCGGGGGGGAACAGGCTCCCTGCTGAGCAGAGAGCCCAATGCGGGGCTCAATCCCAGGACCCTTAGATTGTGACCTGAGCCAAAGGCAGAGGTTTTAACCCACTGAGCCACCCAGGCGCCCCAGGGAACTCTCTCTTTTTAAGGGTGTCTCCCTTCCTGTAGCAGGAAAGGAGGGATAAATCAATCTCTAGAAACTCTTACCAGTAAAGAAGGCAGCAACTTAAATCTCACAACCATACCCTTGTTTAAGGTGCTTTCCCTCGTATGCTTGCATAACCGCCTCCCCACCCCAGACATCTTTTGTCTTTAGTTGAAGATGGTATTTAAAATATTGGTATTTAAAGTGGCTTTGGCAGCTTTGGAGGGTTACTCAGTCTTTCTGGGCTTCTGCCCTATACATGCTACCAAACTTTTGCTTTTACCCTGTTAACCTGTTGTACATCAATTTAATTATTTGACCAACCAAAAAATCTAGGCTGGAAGAAAGGAGAACTTTTCCACTGCTCCCTTTGGGGATACAGACAAGGTAGATCTAAGTCTCCTTATAGAAAGCAAGATGGAGTCCCTCCTCTCGAGCAGGACATAAGCAGCCAAGGGGGCGTTATGGCTAAGACCAACGAAACCAACACAGGTTGACAACACCCAGATCTGACAACCAGCAGAACCAGAGGAGGACTGCAAAGGCCCAAGACTGATTAAACTCCTTTAAAAGAGGGAGGACTTTTGTAGCCCGGGGTCAGGCTCTCCAGACACAGACCCCTTCATGTCTGACCACACTGAAAACGCAACGCCAGCAAAGGCTCTGTCCGACTGATCTCTGAACACAACAGAGATAGTCCACTGCTCAAATTCAGTCTGCAGGAAGCTCTGAGAACTGCCCCAGACCACGCCAAGTCCTCATCCAGCTGTGTGCTCATGGACTGTCTCCGCATTTGGTTTGTAAAATTCCTACCCCTTGTTGTACCTTCCTCGTTGTGTGCCTAGAACTGTGTTTTGCTCAGCTGAGCAAAGGTCAGGGTGACGTGGGTGAAGCCAAGGTGCGTGTACAGTGAAATGGAGTCCTGAGCCTGCTTTCCGATGGTGCTAACCTTGCTTTCTGACTGAATCAAGCTGATGCTGCGGAAAGACACAACTCATGGATGGGCCTTCCTAGCCGACTCGTGTCAGACCTGGCCTCGCTAACTCCCTAAGTGGGTGCAGATAAACCTACTACAGCGATAACCATCTTCTTCATGGTAAAAGCAGCCGTAAACCCAGACATCATTGGGACCCAAGAAGACTTTTCTCAAGTTTCCTCATGGCATTCAGCAGCTCTTTCAAGGGATTCTTTGTCTGTCCCCTGAAGAGAGGCTGCGGGACCTCTGCACCCTGAAGCTGCTGAGCAGCTAATATTAGTGGCTCTAAAAAGAATCAGTGCACCTGGCCGAGGAGAAAATATATTTATTTCCTTTTCTTCTCTTCATGTCCTTTCTGCTGGTGGAGGCCTTCCCTCCCTCTATGCCTCAGTCAGCGCCTCATCTCTTGAAACATCTGTGCTTCTCTGCAACTCCTGAGGGAAAGCTTCATTCCTACCACCAGGCAGCGAGACTTCTGTTGTTTCACTTTCACCTGATGCCTGTCAGCTCAAGGAAACGGTCTATTAAGGGCACACTGAATTAACACACCAGGCCAGACGCCGCGCAGGCAGCCCTGACCGGCGTTGCAATGGAACCACCTTCGCTGTGACACCCACGGGTGAACCATCCTGCTGGAGGCATGTCATGCCTCCAGCCATGAGAAGAAGCACCCACCTGCTTGTGGAGAGAGTCCTGAGAAGGAAGTTGTAGAGTTGTAGGAGCCTCTAATTAGGACATAAAAGTCCACACCCAACCACTTCTGAGGCAACAGCAGGAAGGACAGTGAGACACCATTTTTTCCCCCAACGCCGGATCTCCTCATCCATCTAACCCGCAAAGCCAGGAAAACAGCAGGACATTTCTGTGTGTCCTTCAGGCCCAGCCTGGCTTGCCCACCCACGTGTCCGAGAACCCACGGGAACCCAGCAGGGCCTGCAGCCATGTCTGGGACTGCTCCCCGCCCCCCACAAGTGTGTCCTGCAGCTCTCACCGGACCTCGGGAAAACCAGGACCCCAGTGATCCCCATCACAGTGGGCACAGAGAACTCCCTACAAGCCTGAGAAAGGAGAGCTCTGATGAAGATGCAGGATGAGGAAGTAGAAAAAAGTGGCAGAATGCAAGATTTAAAACCTCATTTCAAATTATTTCAGAAACCACACTCAAAGCAACTTTAAAGCATACGAATATTTAAAATCAGGACATGTACAGTATCCTTACTCCTAAAAGCAAAGGAGGAAAGATACCAAAGTGAAATATATTGTCCTCAAAAATAGAGTTCGATAGCCTTCATGCATTTGGAGGGTGGGTGGAGAGGGAAAAAAAGAGAGAGAAAAGCCACCATTGCACAGTTATGCTTAGCCACGCCTCCCTTTTACAGGCTCTAGTTCACATTCATCTTGAATTTCCAGAGCTCACAATTGTGATCCCATTGTGAATACAGACAACAAGAAGATGTCCAATGAGACATGATTACAACTTTCAGTATAAGACAGTAGAGAGACAACACCACCTGGTTCTCTCCCTTCCAGACTATTCACATTCTCATGAAAGCACACAAGTCTATAAGAGACAACAACCACACATTTAGATGGCGACAGATGACGGCTTCAAAAATGCTTCAGATATAGGGCATCTGGAAGGGCATATGGAACCCCATGGAGAAATTACCAGCAGCTGATGAAGCAGTGGGTCCAGGGAGAAAAAAAAATTAGGGTGGCTTTGACCTTCCTCCCACTGTCTGCCTTTCTTTACCTGAGCAGGAAGCACCTGCCCCAACCAGAAAGTCAGATGGCTGTCCCCACACAGAAGGGACCTGCTTCCTGAAGCAGCAGAGGCTGTCTGGGTGCTGCTGAGCCAACTCCTCATTCATGGCTCCCTTTCTGCATTCTCCTGAGATTCTATATATACAGAGGATGTGATGTGATGTGATGTGATGTGATGTGATGTGATGCTATATTATATTGTGAAACACTGAAGGAAGATACAAAAGGGCACGAAAGGGCATCAGTCCTCATGTCCTGGGATATAAAGGGGGCGGCAGCTATGGGGAGAGCCCCAGGGCCCCAGCCCTGGGTTTCAGGTGACATTTGCCAACACCAAGTCATTCAGTTGGCCGAATCGGACAACCCAAAAATACATGGCCTTTCTGGCACTCCATGAGATCGACATGTGGAAGCAAGAGATAGATTTGAGGTCTGGTCTTTACAAACTCAAATTAGTAAAGTTTATGTTACCTATAGTTCACCACAATTTTTTAAATTCTAATTTTAGAAATCCAGGTATTTGCTGATGGGCTTCATAGCTCAGCCTCTCCTCTGGTGTGTGCTCTAAGAAAGGGAACATTTCAGTCCCTGGTGGGAGCCCCAAAGAGTGTCTGATGTGCACAAGGCTAGAGAGAGGCCTCCTCCTTTAGAGGTGTCTAAATTTAAAAGAAGCCTAAAAAAAGATTAAAAACACATAAAACATGTTAAAAGATTCTCTAACTGGATCATTCCGTGTTACAGGATCTTTGTCCCCTTAGTGCCCACCGTTCTTGGTCATGCCACTTCGAAGAATGAAGGGGTAGACCAGACAAAGAGCAGTGGGCAGCAAGGTGAAGTTTATTGAGCAAGAAGAGTACAAGGCTCCTGGAGAGGGAGGGGGGCCTGAGAGGGATGGTCTCAAGATGTCTAAGTTTAGGGGATTTTATGAACTCTTTTGCGGAACTATCTTCAGCAATCAGGGTGTGCTGAGTTGTGCCAATCAGGGCTTTGGTCACATATCTGTCTACCTATTAGGTTACAATCTCTGTGACAGTCTTTTTTTGCTAACATCTAGGGGCTTATGTCTTAACTGCTCCTGCCCATGACAGGGGGCAACTACAAATGCTTTGTAGTTAATTGTCTTATTTTAGGATGTTTTGCAAAAGTCATTTCTGCAAGGGCTGAAAAGCAGAATGTCAGTGTGCTCCTGTCTACACTTCAGAACAGGATGTCAGTGCTATTTTCTCTTAGCTGTCCTGACTTCATATTTTCTTGCTGGGGACCCTGGCCCTACTACCTAACTGCCCAACTAACTCCTAACACCTGGAGGGTGGGAGCAGAGTAGAAAGACCCTAAGCTCACCTCATCCCATGAACACACCTCGTAATTATCAAGACATTCTGAATACTCCAGAAATCGGCCTATAGTCTGAAAGAACAAAGGCCACAACTAAAGGGAGAGAAGACGCCACATGAAGAAGGTAGGAGGTGTGGAGACGTGGTTTAGGAGAGTAATGGATAGTGCGTTTTGCAGAGGGGAAGGAGCCATTGTCATGGATAATGGAAAGACAGAGAGAGATGCACAAAGGGGAACGTACAAGGAGAACGTTTCCCCAAAGCCATAGGTCGGGGAGAAAATGACAAGGCCTGAATTTCATGAGTTCTTAACTGGTGCATCTTAAAGCCTAGGTTGTAAAGGTCAACAGGCTTGGCTGGGACAGAGCCTGGAGGACACTGCACTGTTCCTTGGGAGAAGGCAGGCAAACATCTGTGGGATGGGGCGGGGGGGCCGATGGCATGGAAACAGTGATCTGAAGAACACCTAGGGAACACAGTGGGAAGATAATAAACTTGTTTCGGAGATCATCCCTGGGAAACAACAAAGGAGCTAACTGGCACTGTTTCCCTCGCCTGCCCCTCTGCAGAAACACAGAGCCACCTGCAGGAAACAGCACAGTGTCAACCCTGGCTGCCTAACTTGCTTAAACCCAACCATACATCCTCACACACTGGCAGGACTACCCTTCTCAGTCAAGGTTGCCTCAGTCCCAGTGAGGAAGGCCCCTTCCCCAGAAGAGCAGCAGAAATCCAATCCTGCTCCACATCTCCTGACCAGACAGTTCTTTCTGCAGGGCCTCAGTTCTAGTAGAAGCAGCATCAGGTATCATTTACACAAGCAGACCAGAGCTTGCCTAACTAATACCACACTCAGGCCAAGGACAAAACACTGCCCACGGCAGGCCAGGAGAGCCTCTGCAGATGACTGGCCTGAAGGACAGAACAGCCAAAACACAACAGCAGAACACACAGAACGCACCAGAGATGCCCCTGAAGCATCAGGCCCAGGACACCTTATGACCTCTTCTTCATAAAGCCACTACTTTCAGCAACAAAAAACATAACTGGCTTTTCTAACACAGAGAAGGCAGAGGTGTAGACAAAACACCAAGACAGACTAATTCCTCCCAAATGAAAGAACAAGATAAGGCCACGGTCAGAGACTGAAGTGAAACAGATAGAAGTAACATGCCTGATGGAGAATTTAAAGCAACAATTATAAGAATATTCACTGGGCTTGAGGAAACAATGAAAAACAAGGAGACCCTTACCACAAAAATCAAAGAGTTAGGAAAGAATCAATCAGAAATGAAGAATGCAATAAATGAGATTGGAAACAGGTATGATGCAATGAGCAGCAGATGGAAGAAACAAAGTAATGAATTTGTGACCTAGAAGACAAAATGATTGAAAATAATGAAGCTGAACAAGAGAGAGAAGAAGATTACAGAACGTGAGAATAGACTTAGGGAACTCGGTGACTCCATCAAGCATAATAACATTCATATCATAGAAATCCCAGAAAAAGAAAAGAAGAAGAAGAAGAGAGAAAAAGGGACAGAAAATCTATTTGAGGAAAGAATAGCTGAAAACATCCCTAATCTGGGGAAGAAAACAGACATCCAGATCCAGGAGGCACAGACAACACTCAACAAAAGCAGGGCAACACCAAGCCATATTGTAATTACATTTGCAAAATATCATGATAAAGAAAAAAATATTTAAAGCAGCAAGACAGGGATGCCTGGGGGCACAGTCAGTTAAGCATCCAACTCTTGCCAGATAAATAAAATCATGAATGAAAGAGGAAAGATCACAACCAACACCAAAGAAATACAAACAATTATGAGAACATATTATGAGCAACTGTACACCAGCAAATTTGACAATCTGGAAGAAATGGATGCATTCCTAGAGATCATATAAACTACCAAAACTGAACCAGGAAGAAATAGAAAACCTGAACAGACCCATAACCAGTAAGGAGATTGAAGCGGTCATCAAAAATCTCCCAACAAGCAAGAGCCCAGGGCCAGATGGCTTCCCAGGGGAATTCTACCAAACATTTAAAGAAGAATTAATTCCCATTCTCCTGAAACTGTTACAAAAAATAGAAAAGGAAGGAAGACTTCCAAACTCATTTTATGAGGCCAGCATTACCTTGATCCCAAAACCAAAGATCCTGTCAAAAAAGAGAATTACGGACTAATATCCTTGATGAACACAGATGCGAAAATTCTAACCAAAATACTAGCCAATAGGATTCAACAGTACATTAAAAGGATTATTCACCAGGACCTGGGATTTATCCCAGGACTGCAAGGTTGGTTCAACATCTGCAAATCAATCAGTGTGATACAATACATTAATAAAAGAAAGAACAAGAACCATATGATACTCTCAATAGATGCTGAAAAAGCATTTGACAAAGTACAGTATCCTTTCCTGATCAAAACTCTTCAAAGTGTAGGGATAGAGGGTACATACATCAATATCATCAAAACCATCTATGAAAAACCCACAGCAAATATCATTCTCAATGGAGAAAAACTGAGAGCTTTTCCTCTAAGGTCAGGAACATGGCAGGGATGTCCATTATTACCACTGCTATTCAACATAGTACTAGAAGTCCTAGCCTCAGCAATCAGACAACAAAAGGAAATTAAAGGCATCCAAATTGGCAAAGAGGTCAAACTATCACTCTTTGCAGATGATATGGTACTTTATGTGAAAAACCCAAAAACTGCACTCCAAATCTGCTAGAACTTGTACAGGAATTCAGTAAAGTGTCAGGATATAAAATCAATGCACAGAAATCAGTTGCATTTCTATACACCAACAACAAGACAGAAGAAAGAGAAATTAAGGAGTCAATCCCATTTACAATTGCACCCAAAACCATAAGATACCTAAGAATAAACCTAAACAAAGAAACAAAGAATCTGTACTCAGAAAACTAGAAAGTACTCATGAAAGAAATTGAGGAAGACACAAAGAAATGGAAAAATGTTCCATGCTTATGGATTGGAAGAACAAATATTGTGAAAATGTCTATGCTACCTAAAGCAATCTACACATTTAATACAATCCTTATCAAAATCCCATCGATTTTTTCCAAAGAAATGGAGCATCCAACTCTTGGTTTCAGCTCAGGTCATGATCTCAGGGTCGTGGGATCAAGCCCCACATCAGACTCCATACTCAGCAGGGAATCTGCTTCAGGATATGCTCTCTCTCTCTCTCCCACTGCCCCTCTCCCTCACCCCTACCTCACCCCTACTCTCTCTCCCACTCTCTGAAATAAATAACTTTTTTTTTTTTTTAAGGAAACACCAAGACAAAATAAGTCCTTAACTAACAAAGGAAAACCCAAAAGGCTAGCTGGAGACTTCTCAACAGAAACTTGGCAAGCATGATATATTCAAAGTGCTGGAAAGGAAAAATCTACAGCCAAGAATACTCTGTCCAGCAAGGTTATCATTCAGAATAGGAGAAAGAGAGAGTTTCCCAAACAAAACTAAAGGAGTTCCTGACAACTAAATCAGACCCACAAGAAATATCAAAGAGGACTCTTTGAGTGGAATGGAAAGACCAAAAGTGACGAAGACAAGAAAGAATCAGAGAAAATCTTTGGAAACAATGACAAAACAAGAAATAAAATGAAAAGAAATATGTATCAATAATTACTCTGAATATAAGTGGACAAAATGCTCCAATCAAAAGACACAGGGTATCAGAATGCACAGAAAACAAGACTCATCTATATGCTGCCTACAACAGATGCATTTTAGACCTAAAGACACCTGCAGATTGAAAGTAAGAGGATGGAGAAACACTTACCATGTAAATGGATTTGAAAAGAAAGCCAGAGTAGAAGACTTATATCAGACAAAAATAGACTTTAAAACAAAGACTGTAACAAGAAACAAAGAAGGGTACTATCTCATAATACAGGGGACAATCCAACAAGAAGGTCTAATAGTTATAATTATTTATGTACCCAACATGGGAGCACACAAATATATTAAATAATAACAAACATAAAGAAACTAATTGATAATAACACAATGATAGTAGGGGACTTTAACATCCCACTTACATCAATAGACAGACCATCTAAACAGAAAATCAACAAGGAAC
Source organism: Lutra lutra (assembly GCF_902655055.1). NCBI lineage: Eukaryota > Metazoa > Chordata > Mammalia > Carnivora > Mustelidae > Lutra > Lutra lutra. The sequence goes on along the minus strand of NC_062285.1, from coordinate 22,390,378 downwards.
AGTGGCTTTGAATCACAAACTGGGCCAGATGGACTTAACAGATATATTCAGAACATTCCATCTTAAAACAGCAGAGTACACATTCTTTTCAAGTGCACATGGGACATTCTCTAGAAAAGATCACATAATAGGTCATAATCAAGCCTCAACAAAGACAAAAACACTGAGATCGTACCATGCAACTTTTCTGACCACAAAGCTATGAAACCTGAAGTCAACTATAAGAAAAAATTTGGGAAGACCACAAATACATGGAGGTTAAATAACATACTACTAAACAATGAATGAGTCGAACAAGAAATCAAAGAAGAAATTTAAAAATATATAGAGGGGCCCACTCCCCCTGCTTGTATTCCCTCTCTCACTGTCTATTAAATTAAAAAAAAAATTTTTTTTAAAACATAGAGGGGGCACCTGGGTGGCTCAGTAGGTTGACAACTGACTCTTGATTTCAGCTCATGTCATGAGCTCAGGCTCATGAGATTGAGCCCTGTGTTGGGCTCATGCTGGGCATGGAGCCTGCATAAGCTTCTCTCTCTCCCTCTCTCCCTCCCCCACTCCCGTGATTCACATGCACTCTTTCTCTAAAAGAAAAGAATAAGAATAAAAAAAAATTTTTAATACAGGGCAACAAAAGAAAATGGAAACACAACAGTTCAAAACCTTTGGGATACAGCAAAATTGGTCCTAAGATGGAAGTATATAGCAATACAGATCTACCTCAGAAGCAAGAAAAATCTCAAACAATCTAACTTTACACCTAAAGGAACTAAAAAATTAAAAATAATAATAATAATAATAATAAAACAAACAAAAAAAAAGCAAGTGAAGCCTAAAACGAGTAGAGGGAAATAATGAAGATCAGAGCAGAAATAAATGATATAGAAACTTAAAAAAAAAAAACACAGCAGAACAGATCAATGAAACCAGGAGCTGGTTCTTTGAAAAAATTAATAAGATTGATAAATTCATAACCAGACTTATCAAAAAGAAAGGAGATCACAGTGCCTAGGTGGCTCAGTTGGTTAAGGATCTGACTCTTGGTTTCAGCTCAAATCATGATCACAGGGCCGTAACTGAGCCCCACGTTGGGCTCCATGCTGGGCATGAATCCTGCTTAAGATTTTCCCTCTCCCTCACTCTTCTCTCCCTTGCTCTCTGCCCCTCTCCCACTGACATTCTCTCTCTCTCTCTCAAAAAAAAAGAAGAAGAAGAAGAAGAAGAAGAAGAAGAAGAAGAAGAAGAAGAAGAAGAAGAAGAAAGAAAGAAAGAAAGAAAAGAGAAGATAAAGGACCCAAATAAATAAAATCACAAATGAGAAAGGAGAAATATCACTGACACAACAGAAATACAATTATCAGAGATTATGAAAAACTATATGCCAACAAACTACACAAACTGGAAGAAATGAACAAATGTCCAGAAGCATAAAAATTACCAAAACTGAAATAAGAAGAAATAGAACAGACTAATAACCAGCAAAGAAATTGAATCAATAATAAAAAATCTCCCAACAAACAGAAGTCCAGGGCCACATGTCTTCACCAGAAAATTCTACCAAATATTTAAAGAAGAGTTAATACCTATCCTTCTTTAGCTATTCAAAAAAAAAAAAAAAAGAAAAGGAAGGAAACTTCCAAATTCATTCTATGAGGCCAACATTACCCTGATACCAAAGCCAGGCAGAGACTTTACTAAAAAAAGAAAACTACAGGCCAATATCCCTGATAAAGATGAATGCAAAAATTCTCAGTAAATACTAGCAAACTGAATCCAGTAAGACATTAAAAGAATCATTCACCATGGTCAAATGGGATTTATTCCTAGGTTGCAAGTATGGTTCAATATTCATAAATCAATCAACGTGACATGCCACATTAATAAAAAAATGATAAGAACCATATGATCCTCTCACGAGATACAGAAAAAAAGTATTTAAAAGAAGTACAACATCCATTCATGATAAGAAACCTCAACAAAGTAGGTTTAGAGGGAACATACCTCAATATAATCAATATAAGAAAAACCCAGAGCTAATATCATCTTCAATGGGAAAAAACTGAGGGCTTTTCCTCTATGGTCAGAAACAAAACGGGAATGTCCACTCTCACCCATTATTTAACATAGTACTCTAAGTCCCAGCCACAGCAATCAGACAACAAAAAAGAAATAAAAGGCATCCAAATTGGCAAGGCAGAAACAAAATTTTCACTATTTGCAGATGACATGATACCACAAGCAGAGAACCTGAACGACTCCACCAAAAAATTGCTAGAACTGATACACAAATTCAGTGAAGTTGCAGGATACAAAATCAATGTAAAGAAATCTGTTCCATTTCTACACACCAATTATGAAGCAGCAGAAAGATAAATTAAGGAATTGATCTCATTTACAATTGCACCAAAAACCATAAGATACATAGCAATAAACCTAACCAAAGAGGTAAAAGATCTATACTCTGAAAAACCATAAAACACTGATGAAAGAAACTAAAGAGGATGCAAAGAAATGGAAAGACATCCCATGTTCATGGATCAGAAGAACAAATACTGTTAAAATATCTATACTACCCAAAGCAATCTATACATTTAATGCAAATGCTATCAAAATACTAACAGCATTTTTCACAGAACTAGAACAAAATTTGTCTGTACAAAGACCCTGAATACACAAAGCAACCTTGAAAAAGAAAAGCAAAGCTAGAGGCATCATAAATCCAGACATCAAGTTATGTTATAAAGCTGTAGTGACCAAAACAGTACAGTATTGGCATAAGAAAAATAGACACACAGATCAAGAGAACAGAATAGAAAACCCAGAAATGAACTCACACCTATATAGTCAATTAATCTTTGACAAAGCAGGAAAGAATACACGATGGGAAAAAGATAGTCTCTTCAAAAAAATGGTGTTGAGAAGACTGGATAGCAACATGCAAAAGAATGAAACTGGACTACTTTCTTAATAAATTCAAAATAAAGACATAAATGTGAAACATGAAACTATTAAAATCCTAGAGGAGAACATAGGCAGTAACCTCTCTAACACTGGCTGTGGCAAATTCTTATTAGATATCTTTCCTGAAGCAAGGGAAGCAAAATAAAAAATAAACTATTAGAACTACAACAAAATAAAAAGCTTCTACACAATGAAGAAAATAATCACCAAAAGTAAAAGGCAACCCATGGAATGAGAGAAATATTTGCAAATGATATATGTGATAAACGGTTAATATTCAAACTACATAAAGAACTTATAAAACTAAACACTCTGGGGCACCCGGGTGGCTCAGTATGTTAATCATCTGCCTTCAGCTTAGGTCAAGATCCCAGGGTCCTGGGATCGAACCCCCCATCAGGCTCTCTGCTCAGCAAGAAGCCTGCTTCTCCATTTCCCTCTGCCTGCCATTCCCCCTGCTTATGCACTTGCGTGCTCTGTGTGTGTGTGCGTCAAATAAAAATATAAAATCTTAAAAAATAAAAAACCTCAATACCCCAAAACCAATTAAAAAAATGGAGAGACAGCAATCAGACAACAAAAAGAAATAAAAGGCATCCAAACATGCCAAGAAAAAGTCAAACTCTCACTCTTTGCAGATGATATGATACTTCACATGGAAAACCCAAAAGACTCCTCTCCAAAACTCCTAGAGCTCATACAGGAAATCAGTAAAGTGTCAGGATATAAAATCAATGCACAGAAATCAGTTGCATTTCTATACACCAACAGCAAGACAGAAGAAAGAGAAATTAAGGAGTCGATCCCCTTTGCAATTGCACCCAAAACCGTAAGATACCCAGGAATAAACATAACCAAAGAGGCAAAGAATCTGTACTCAGAAAACTAGAAAGTACTCATGAAAGAAATTGAGGAAGACACAAAGAAATGGAAAAATGTTCCATGCTCAGGGAGCGGAAGAACTAATATTATGAAAATATCTATGCTACCTAAAGCAGTCTACACATTTAATTCAATCCCTATCAAAACATTATCAATGTTTTTCAAAGAAATGGAACGAATAATCCTAAAATTTATATGGAACCAGAAAAGACCCCGAATAGCCAGAGTAATGTTGAAAAAGAAAACCATAGTGGGATGCACTATAAACCCAGACTTCAAGCTCTATTACAAAGCTGTAATCATCAAGACAGTATGGTACTGGCACCGAAACAGACGCACAGATCAACAAAACAGAATGGAGAGCCCAGAAATGGGCCCTCAACTCTATGGTCAACTAATCTTCGATAAAGCAGGAAAGAATGTCCAATGGAAAAAAGTCTCTTCAACAAATGGTATTGGGAAAATTAGATAGCCACATGCAGAAGAATGTAACTGGACCATTTCCTTATACCACACACAAAAATAGACTCAAAATGGATAAAAAACCTCAATGTGAGATATGAATCCATCAAAATCCTTGAGGAGAACACAGGCAGCAAACTCTTTGACCTCAGCTGCAGCAACTTCTTCCTAGAAACATGGCCAAAGGCAAGGGAAGCAAGGAAAAAATGAACCACTGGGACTTCATCAAGATCACAAGCTTTTGCACAAGGAATGAAACAGTCAACAAAACCAAAAGACAACTGACAGAATAGGAGAAGATATTTGCAAATGACACATGATATAAAGGGCTAGTATCCAAAATCTAGAAACTTATCAAACTCAACACCCAAAGAATAAATAATCCAATCAAGAAATGGACAGAAGACATTTCTGCAAAGAAGACATTCAAATGGCCAACAGACAGATGAAAAAGTGCTCCATATCACTCAACATCAGGGAAATACAAAACAAAAGCACAGTGAGATATCACCTAATACCAGTTAGAATGGCAAAAATTAACAAATCAGGAAATGACAGATGTTGGAGAGGATGCGGAGAAAGAGGAACCTTCCTACACTGTTGGTGGGAATGCAAGCTGGTGTAGCCACTGTGGAAAACAGCATGGAGGTTCCTCAGAAAGTTGAAAATAGAGCTACCCTATGACCCAGCAATTGCACTATTTGGTATTTACCCTTAAGATACAAATGTAGGAAGTGTGTAAACCTGGTGATTCACAGAACTGTACCCCTGGGGATAAAAATATATGTTTATAAAAAATTAAAAAATAAAAAAAAATTTTAAAAACCCTTTAAAATTTTTAAAAAAATTTTAAAAAAGATACAAATGTAGGGATCCACAGGGGCACCAGCACCCCAGTGTTTATAGCAGCAATGTCCACAATAGCCAAACTAGGAAAAGAACTTAGATGTCCATCAACAGATGAATGGATAAAGAAGATGTGAGATATATATATATATATATACACACATATATGTATGTATATATATATAATGGAATACTATGCAGCCATCAAAAAAGGAATCTTGCCATTTGCAACAACGTGAATGGAACTAGAGGGTATTTTGCTGAGCGAAATAAGTCAATCTGAGAAAGATAATTATCATATGATCTCTCTGATATGAGGAATTAGAGAGGCGGGTGGGGTTTTTAGGGAGTAGGGAGGAAAAAATGAAACAAGATGAGACCAAGGAGAGAGACAAACCATAAGAAACTCTTAATCTCAGGAAACAAACTGAGGATTGGGGTTTGGGGGGAGGGATAGGGAGGCTGGGTTATGGACATTGGGGAGGGTATGTGCTATGGTGAGTGCTGTTAATTGTATAAGACTGATGAATCACAGACCTGTACCCCTGGGGTAAATAATACATTATATGTTAATTTTTTAAAATGGAGAGAAGCCATGAATAGATTTTTTTCCAAAGAAGACATACAGATGGCTAACAGACACATGAAAAGATGCTCAACATCACTGTTCATCAGGTGATGTACATTAGTGCTGAATCACTAAATTGCACACCTGAAGCTAGTATTACACTGCATGTTACCTAACCAGAATTTAATAAAAACTTAAAGAAAAAAGATTCTCTAACTTGGCAGAACACTGTTCTCAAGGTGTAAGGAAAAGTTATACTTTTTTTTTTACTATATTTGAACAATATTTACTATAAGCAGCAGAAGAAATCTTTAGAAAGCATTTGCTTTGCGTTCTCAATAAAATACAAGAAAACCATTGGGGCACCTGGGTGGCTCAGTGGGTTAAGCCACTGCCTTTGGCTCAGGTCATGATCTCAGAGTCCTGGGATCGAGCCCCATATCGGGCTCTCTGCTCAGCAGGGAGCCTGTTTCCTCCTCTCTCTCTGCCTGCCTCTCTGCCTGCTTGTGATCTCTGTCTGTCAAATAAATAAATAAAATCTTTAAAAAAAAATACAAGAAAACCATCAGAAATGAAGGGTGAGGTGTATTAAAAGCATACTTAGAAGCTTCCTAATATTTAAACTGATGTGAGAAGATGCAGGCTGAGACAAGAAAAAAACTGTAAAGAATAAAAATGGAATAGATGTACTGTTTTAGACAGGGCCAAACAGAGAACTGACACTATAGAAAAATCATTTAGAAATGTAGAGGACAGATTTGAGAGGCCATCCCAGAGGGCAAGGGAAAGAGACAAAGAGAAAACTAAAATCAGAAAAATAAATGAAATCGTTTACATGGAAGGGTAATGACGGGAAGAGGTTCAGCATTGGCACACACAAAAAATGAAGACTCACTTCACAGAATACAACCAGAATGTGAGGAACACATCACATAATCCATTATAGGATACCAAATGGAATAAATAGAAACAAAATAGAAAAACTGGGCCAGTGGATTAAAAAGGCTTACAGAAAAAGTTAACCAAAAGAGGTCACTGAAAAGACATACTGCTGTAAATTTAACAGCAGCAAAGAAAGGAAAGAACATTCCTCTCAGGATCTGTAACACAAAAAAATCAAACAGGTTACTTTTAAAAAAAGTAAAAGTTAGGATTACTCTTATTTGTTTTTCAGGGCCCTCAAAGGCAGAAAATAGAAAAACAGAAATCTTAGAAAAATTCTAAGACCAGAAAAAAAAATGGAGTTATGGTACAATAATTCAGTACTCATATGTGAAAAATAAGAATTGGATCCTTAAATATCTCAAGTTTCAGAAACACCATCATCCATCTTCTAAGGCTAAAATGTCCAAGATTTATGCCAGCTGACCAAGAACGCAATGGAAACAAAGACCTGAAGAAGTGGGGAGAGGCTCAATTATAATGGCATCGAACGCTGAATGTTTACAATGGTATTGAGCACTGAATAACAGAAAAGGAAATCTCAGCAGTATTTCTAGACTTGTTGGGGTTTAAGATTTTATTTATTTATTTATTTGCGAGACAGAGAGTCAGCTCCAGAGAAAGCAGGAGTAGGGGGAAGGGCAGAGGGAAAGAGACAAGCAGACTCCCCGCTGAGCTGAGCAGAGAGCCCAACGCAGCGCTTGATCCCAGGACCCTGGGATCATGACCTGAGCCAAAATCAGATGCTTAACTGACTGAGCCACCCAGGCACCCCACCCAATATTTCTAGATTGTGAGCAAGAGCCTAATTCAAATTAAAAAAGAATTCTCAAAGGCAAAAGTACATGACAGAATAATAATAACTTAATAAAAGCCCACATTTTTGCCACATGCCAGAAGAAGTTCTAGGACAATTAAATGTTTAAATATTTTAAAATGTACTTAAAATGTACACTTATCTCAGCATAGCAAATACTTCAATAAATGAACTGTTATGTTTATCAATTCAGAAGCAGAATTGGGAAAGAAAAGTAGATACAAGTGATAGAATACAGGCAGGTTGGAAACATGCACGGATTAAATAACCACAGACATAATTAAATGTTAACTAAATTAGAAAATCAATTTAAATGCATGGTAAAGAGAAGTTTTACACTTTTGATATTCATAAACCTCTTGTATATCTGTAAGAAAATAGAGTATCTTTTTTTAAAGACTTTATTTGAAAGAGAGAGAAACAGTACACGTGCATGCACAAGCAGGGAGAGGGGCAGAGGGAGAGATTCTCAAGCAGCCTGACAGCAAAGCCCCTGCAGCACGAGGTGGGACTCAGTCTCAGGACCCCGAGATTATAACCTGAGCAGAAATCAAGAGTCTGGACACTTAACCAACTGAGCCACACAGGAGCCCCAGAAAACAGAGGATCTTGATAGAAAGATAGATAACAGTATTAAGAGCCAACCCAGAAAGTAAAATTTAAAAATATCTTAAAGATTAAGTACAACGTTACAAATACAAATTAAGACACCAATAAAATATTACATCCTGAGAGTGAAACTAAAAAAATGAAAAGAAATTCTAATACACAGAACTGTCAGGAGTTTTGAGTCAATGGTCACTCTTCTACACTGCTAACAGGAAAATAAATTGAAACAACCATTTTTGTTGGACAAGTCATAGGAATGTTTTGAAATTTCCTATATTCTTTGATCTAGCCCCTCCATTTCTATGAATTTATTTGAATAATCAAGAATATGTGCAAAGGTATAAAGTCGTTCGTATGATGGGGCACCTGGGTGGCTGAGCTGGTTAAGTGATGGCCTTCGGCTCAGGTCATAATCCTGGAGTCCCAGGGTCGAGTCCCACATCAGGCTCCCTGTTTCTCCCTCTGACCCTCCTCCCCGCATGCTCCCTCTCTCTCTCAAATAAATAAATAAAATCTTTAAAAAAAATAAACTTGTTCATATGAAAGTATAAATCAAAATCTTTTAAAAAACCCAAGCCTAAATCATGATAGGTGTACAAATTCAAATACCATGTTCTAAAAATTATGTTGCAGAAAGACAAATGACATGAAGAAAAGTTCAGATGTTGTTAAAAAAAGGTTTTACTAACCCCTACCAAAATATGCATAGCAAAACTGCCAGATATGTGCATACAAAGTTATTGAAAATACAAGTAGTACCCATCTTTTGTACCCTGAATGACAGGCAGTTTTCTTTTTCTTTGTACTCATCTAAAAATCATGCAGTAAAGTTGCTACAAAACATGCAGTAAAGCACTCGCTACAATAATGAGTTGGAATGTAACACAACTGACTTTTGATGTCTGCCCTTGTGGAAGCCCAGGTGTCAAACAAGGAAAAGTCAAAGTTGTACTGCAGGGAGAAAGGGTCACAGGGAACAGAAAGGCAGCCCACTCGGGAAAATAGCAGGTAAACCTCTCCAAGAAAGCAGAGAAGTAGAAGTATGGTCCCCACATCTCTGGAAAACTCATAGTCCAGTCATCCCTGAAGGGGCAATGAAATGGGCAGTCAGTACCAGAACATTCAAAGCATAGCTGCTGCTCACTGGGAAATCTGAGCTAGCCACAGAGCCTGAATCATCACCATGGATGTTAAAGTCAGAATGGACACCCCCACTAATAGGCACTAAGTCACAACCAGGACCTAGATACTTTCATGGAGGGACCCTGGAATTCCAAGCCAGCTAGTTACACAGACTTGCTCCAGCTACATGATTAAGACTGCTGATAGTCCAGTCTCTCACTTCTTGAGTATTTGAGAACTTATGACATTATAGCAGATTCTACTAATTTATTTTGTAATAAAAAATGAAATTAAAAGAAAGAATATTCTATTAGTATTTTTTAAAATTCCAACCACCTGAAAATTTAAGTATTCTTCTAAATCACTATGGAGATAAAAATTATTTAAAATTTTAGTGCAATTATAGGGGCACCTGGGTGGCTCAGGCAGTGAAGCATGCAACTCTTGATTTCAGGATTGAGTTCAAGTTCCACATCGGGTATACTTAAAAAAAATTAATAAAATCTTTTAAAAATTAATGTAATTATAAACAGTTTAGAATATATTTTTGAAAATCAAAACACTATGTATCCAAACTTAAGGAACAGACCCAAAGCTGCGTTCAAAGGAAAATTCATAGTAGTAAACATTCTCTTACAAAGAAAAACAGAAAAATAAATAAAGCATTCACTTCAAGGCATTAAGTTGGAAGAAAGGAATGATTTTTTTTTTATTTTTTTCAGCATAACAGTATTCATTATTTTTGCACCACACCCAGTGCTCCATGCAATCCGTGCCCTCTACAATACCCACCACCTGGTGCCCCCAACCTCCCACCCCCCACCCCTTCAAAATTCTCAGATCGTTTTTCAGAGTCCATAGTCTCTCATGGTTCACCTCCCCTTCCAATTTCCCTCAACTCCCTTCTCCTTGTCCTGACATCTCCCCTTGTCCTCCATGCTATTTGTTATGCTCCACAAATAAGTGAAACCATATGATAATTGACTCTCTCTGCTTGACTTATTTCACTCAGCATAATCTCTTCCAGTCCCGTCCATGTTGCTACAAAACTTGGGGATTCATCAGAAAGGAATGATTTTTAAAAGATAAAGGTAGCACAAATGAAGTGACAACAAGGAAAATATGCCAAAATTGAGAAATAAATCTAGGAGCTGGTTGTATGAAAAACAAACCTAGAACAAACTTTGACAAAACTTATTAGAAAAAGAAAGCATCCATTGTAATGGAATTATATTTTGAAAATTATTATTAAGTTTTTCTCTTTTGTCTTCTGACTTTGACATGACTTTTCCCTCTGTCATTTTAAAGCATCCTTTGGGGGATTCTGGAGCGATGAAGACTCAAAAAATGCAAAGAGAAAGGATAAGGTGATATTCAGCTGTAACCAAGCAAAACAAGATATGCTATGGCCTCAAGAAAAGAATTCCAGATTCTTCTCATTCTCCCACTTGAGCACATTAACCACGTTACTTGGAAGAAACAGCTCTTGGAGCTTTCTCAATCTTTTCAAACCCGGTCTCCACAAATTACCATTAAGACTTAGGTTTGAATTCAACCTGGAGGTTTCAGTCAGGACAAAAGAAAATATGAGGGACTGGGGTAGACTGCACATTTCCAACTGGGACCAGAGGTGGAAAGAAGAGAGCTCTGGCTTGCGGACAGAAAGATAAGGGTAACCACAAGAGTAGACGGAAGTTGGCCTCCTCCCCCACCTCGGACTCTGAAAAGAGATCACTTCTTGGACAGCCTCCTATCCTGAAATTAACTTAGAATAGGGTCACATGTACTTCACTGTGCAAGTAGATGGAGGACCTCTATTTAATTTCCTGAACCAGCCTCCATTCTTATATGTTTAGACAGGTCCCAGAAATAGCTGAGAGACTGGTTGTGGATCTGGTGAGCCAGACCTGGGTGAGACAGCCTCAGAGCAAATGTTGCAGAGTAACAACACAGGAGAGGACTAAGAGAGAATCTTCACCAGATCCCAGAAAGGTAGCACCAGGTGGGAGCTCAGTGAGGAAGATAGAGTGAGGGGACCAATAAGGTAGAATACCTGAAGAAAAAGAATGAGCCACAAACTGCAATTTCCTAACTGGCTATCAGCTGGGTGGTACCCAGCCATCAGGTGGAAAATGGACAACATCACTCTGGAAATTAGAGGAGTCAAAGGTTACCATGACCATGAACCCTAACTCTTAACCCTACTAACACATCATCTAAGCCCACCTCCCCCTTGTATCTGGGTGTCATCTTTAAGTAAAAAGAAATGATGAAAACAATATGGCAGATGGAGCATTTGCTCCCAGAAAGAATAAATATTGCCAGAAAGAGTTGCTTATATTGTCACATCGGACTAAGCTTTAACCTGGAGACATACACATACACCCCGTCTTGCCCAGCACCTCAGAAAGGTTACACAGCAGGGCCATTAAGAGTGTGGGATTCTGTATCCACACGGCCTAGGTCTGACTCCGGGATCCACAATTTGCCAACCTTGTGACTCTGGGAAATTTACTTCCTCTCTCTGTGTCTCAGTTTCCTCAACTATGAAATGAAGATAATCATAGTTTCTCTGAATAGTTTTTAAGGGTTAAGTGAGTTAATAAATGTAAAGTGCCTAGATCAATATCTGGCCCATGAAAACATTCACTAAGTGTTGGCTATCTTTACTACTATTAGCATTACTATTATTACTTTTACCTATTACCTACAGTGTGGGGCTCATGAAGGAAAGATCAGATCAGCTACAGAAAAATTAAGAAATTCTAATTTCTCGGGGTGCCTGGGTTGTCAGTTAAGTGTCCAACTCGGCTTTGGCTCAGGTCCTGATCTCAGGGTCCTGGGATCGAGCCCCTTTCAGGCTCTGAGTTCAGTGGGGAGTCTGCTTGACAATCTTTTTGCCTCATCCTGTGCCCCTCCTGCTCATGCTCTCTTTCTCTAAAATAAATAAATAAATCTTTAAAAGAAATTATAGGGGCTCCTAGGTGGCTTAGTGGGTTAAAGCCTCTGCCTTTGGCTCAGGTCATGATCCCAGGGTCCTGGAATGGAGCCCCGCATCAGGCTCTCTGCTCAGCGGGGAGCCTGCTTCCTCCTCTCTCTCTGCCTGCCTCTCTGCCTACTTGTGACCTCTGTCAAATAAGTAAATAAAAAATCTTAAAAAAAATAAAAGAAATACTAATTTCTTTCCATAATTAAGTAGTACAGATTAAAATTTGTATCCCTGCTACATAAATAATTAAAATCATAAATGATAAAAGGCATATAAAATAAATTAGACAGGTTTTAAAAAACATGACAGAATGGTATTTAAAAAGCCTTTGAATCAGATTCAGAAAAACATAGGAATTACCTATATTAGCTCAAGAAGCATGGAAAGTAGAAAAGAAGTATGCCAAAAGAAGCTAAAAAATTCATCAAAGAATTACCTCAAAAAAGGCCTAGAACCGGGTAATTCAATTAGTGCATTCTTTCAAAATTTCCCCAAGGGGCAATTCCAAAATGAATAACAAACAGTACCAAGGCCTGCAAAAAAAAAAAATGGAATGCTGCCCAGATCACTGGAAAGCTATGCTATCTATGGTATACAAACCTGTATCACATAAAACTAGAGGCCACTAATTTTATCAAAAGTTTTGTTACTCTAGGATTTCTTAATACCTCTAACATGTTATAAAATCCTTTAGGAGGACTGTGGGAGACTGTTCCTGCACTTCAAGATTTCTTCCAGTCTCCCCCAGACCCTTATTATGACTATGCTACACAGGAGCCTGGGATTGCTCAATCGGAAAGATTTAGAAGGTCCAAGAGCCAAGAATGTACAGAAGGAAACATAGAAAAAAGGATTCACAAAAGATAAGCAGAGGAAAAGAGACAGTACACAAAATTGAGGTACGAATAGCTTTGCTGAGGCACAGAACGGTACATTCTTTTGGTGAAAATGTAAATTGAACCAACTCTTCCAGGATGTAACTGGCCATATGTGTTTGGAACCAACAATGTATATACTCTTCAACCTAATAATATGACTTCTATCATTCCATCCTGGAGAATTCATTTAATATGAAGATAAGGATTTACATACAAGAATACACTTAATAGAATTATTAACAGCAAATAAAACAAAAAGCAAACAGGAAACAGTCAAAATGTCTAGAGCTACAAAGAGTTAAACAGATGGCACGTTCATCTGATGAATTATCCAAAAATTAAAAGCAATAGTGTGTGTGGAGGTAATGATATATATTTGTCTAATTTTTTAGGAGAAAAGGTAGACCACAAAGTCTAATCTTAAATATATTTTTAAAATATATGTAGGTAAGAAAAACTACTGGAAGGATATAGACCAAAGCCTTAATATGATCTGTGGGTGGTACAGTTCTGAGTGAATATTTTTAAATACATTTCTCATATTACCTAACTTTCTGCAACAAGCATGTATTGCTTTTATAATCAGAAAGAAAGATAAAAACCAAATAATTATTGCACATGGATAAATACTCCTGTGAGTGAAAAAGAACAGTTTTAAGCTTTCATTCACTAAGGACAAAAACAGTCTGAACGTTGTGCACAGAATTCTCCCAAACGTGAATCTCTACCCGGGTGCCCTGTAAAGCATAAAGACAAAAAGCAAACCAACCGAATCCCTCTACAGACAGGCTGAGCTGCCTCTTTCCGGGGTTTTCAACACCAGGTTACGGAGAAGGGGCCTCAGCACCCATTTTGGCAAAGTGCAGCGGTTTGAGTCTCTCCCTCGGTTCGGAGAACCTCTACGTGGAGATCCAGGCTTTACAGGGGAGGTTGAGGCAGTGTGAGGAGTTATATATATACACACACACACACACACACACACACACACACTCACTCACTCACTCACTCACTCACTCACTCTCTCTCTCTCTCTCTCTCTCTCTCTCTCTCTCTCTCTCAGACACCCAAGCGCACTCAATCGCGCGGTCCCAGCCAGACAGCGCGAGGCGAGCCCTGCGGCTGCAGCCGCGCCCCACCCGCGCCCCGCAGCGGCCGAGTCCTCTCCCGCCCGCCGCCCCGCGCCGCGGGTACCTGTTCGTGGGGCGCGGTAGCTGAGTCGCCGGGCTCCGGAGCGTCCTCAGCGCGGCGGGGGTACCGCGGGTGGCGTCCCTGCTCTCCTCCACCGAGAGCCTGCACCGCCAGGAAGAAAACTAAGTTGTTACACCTCGCTGACAGGCTCGGCGGCCGCAGCGCGCTCGCACCTGGCCCGGGCGTCCTCGCGCAGCTGGGCTCCCCCGCCCTCGGCAGCTCCCAGACCCCGGAGTTTGAAGCCGCTTAGGGCGGGAAAGAAGGGGAACCACGAACCAGAACGGCGAACTCGGGAGACCGCGGGGAACCCGACGGCAGGTCCCGCTCCGCAGCGACCGCCCGCCGGAGCCCTCGCCTCCCTCCCAGCAGGAGCCGGTGCCCGCCTGATCTCCGCGTCGCCCCCTCGGTCACCCGGGCCAGGCCCGTCCCGCCTCCTGGACGCCCCCTTCCCGGCCCGCCCTCGCGCGACCGCCGCCCGTCGGCTTCCCTTCGCGGCGGCCCGGAGGCGGGCGGCCGGGCGGCTGGGGAGCCCCGGGGGGCGCGCGGCAGGCGGGCGGGTTACCTGGAGCGAGCGGGCGCGTCGGTGGAGCACCAGAGCAGGCGCAGCAGCAGCAGCAGCAGCAGGCTGGCGAGCAGGGCGAGCAGCGCGCCCCCCGGCCGCATCCTGAGCCCCACGCACGACCGCCGCCGCCCCGGCGAAGCGCAGCCCGGCCGGCCCGACTCTCCGCTCCCGCCGCCGCTGCGGCCACGCACACCTCCAGTGTTCAAACGCGGCGGGGAGGGGCGACGACGGCGCGCGGCGCGGGCCCGCACTCCGGGCGCCCCGGCCCAGCCTCTCGCGGTGTGCCGGGGGCGAAAGGAGAAGGCGCGTGCCGGCTCTCGCCTTCTCGCGCCCGCCCCGGACCGCTGAGCTCGGCGCTCGGCTTGGCAGTGACGATTCGCCGAGCTCGCCTCCTCTCCTCCCGGAGGCGCTCCGAGCCGCTGCGGGCTTTAGTCGCCGCGCCGCCGCCACCGCTGCCTCCTCCTCCTCCTCCGCCGCCGCCGCCGCCGCTGCCGCCGCCGCCGCCGCCGCGCGGGGTCACCTGAAGGTTGGGACTCGCGAGCTGGACTCGGTGCTGATTGGGCTCCAACTTTTGTGCGCCCTCGCCTTCTCCGGAGTGCCCGCGGGCTCTTCCCCGGAGCCCACGCAGCTCACCCAAGCACACCGCAACTCCCTCCGCGTCCTTACGGTGGAAAGCAAGGAATCGGAGGGCTGGAAGAGAAGAAAGAACCCACTTCAAAACTTTCTTAAAACTGTGTAGTCGCTCGGCTGGATCGCCGCACGCAAAGGCTGCTAGGGACTTGGTTTCGTTGGGTAGATCCTGGTACCCAAGGGGAGGAGGAACCGTCTCTTACTTGAACGCAGATTCAGAGGCACGGAGAGTGGATTTACCAGGAGCCAGGGAATCTTTAGGGGCTAGCATACTACCACCTGAAGGCCGAGCTTGACCCCAGCCTGGTTTTGCAAATAGTGTTTTTGGAACACCTCCATGCCGGTTCCTTTGTCTTCTCCATGGCTGTACATAGCTGTGGGGACCTGCTTTTGGGTTTACAAGGCAGGGTTGAGTAGTGGTGACAAAGATCACATGGGCCCTGGAGCCTAAAGCATTTATCTATCCCTTTTCAGAAAAACTTAGCAGACCATTGGTCTAAATCATGTTGGACTAAATCATATTGGTTAGATACTGGAAAATGGCCCTATGGCAGTGTGATATGGTCTGGCTGTCCTCTTTCTGCCCCAAGCGATTCTGTCCTCGTCCTCCGTGCCTCCAGCACACTGCGCGCGTCTCCTGCAGTGCAACCTCAGTTTTGCTCCGGACTCAACCCTTGAGGAACCTCAGTGAACCGTAAACCCCATAACTGTTAGATGGGACCTCATTAGATCGTACAGAGTTGAGATTTTTCCGAAAGAACACCTGGACTCCACCATCTCGCAAATACTTTGGAAAGGCTTAAACTCTGAAAAGTCTTTAATGAGTTAGCTTTCCAAGCGACAAAAATATTTGTGTTTCACTTGGAGTTTTCTAGAGACACAAAGTCTTGACCTAAGAGACCCACCCCCAGAGCCTTTGGGGGAACAAGTCGGCCAAACAACGATAAAGCTGTTGCCAGGGATTTTGTAACTAAAAAATAACTTATATCCAGAAGAGAAATATGGGCTACCTAGTTCCTTTCTGCTAACCCTGCATTTACTCTAATTAAAAATATTTAGTTGAAGAGATACAGATGTAGTGGAAAGAAGGGCCATCTGTACCCCAATGTTCATAGCAGCGATGGCCACGGTCGCCAAACTGTGGAAAGAACCAAGATGCCCTTCAACGGACAAATGGATAAGGAAGATGTGGTCCATATACACTATGGAGTATTATGCCTCCATCAGAAAGGATGAATACCCAACTTTTGTATCAACATGGATGAGTGAAATAAGTCAAGCAGAGAGAGCCAATTATCACATAGTTTCACTTATTTGTGGAGCATAACAAATAGCATGGAGGACATGGGGAGTTAGGAGAAGGGAGTTGGGGGAAATTGGAAGGGGAGGTGAACAATGAGAGACTATGGACTCTGAAATACAATCTGAAGGGTTTGAAGAGGTGGGGGGGTGGAGGGTGGGAGAACCAGTGGTGGGTATTAGAGAGGGCACGGATTGCATGGAGCACTGGGTGTGGTACAAAAACAATGAATACTGTTATGTTGAAAATAAATTTTAAAAATGATAAAAAAATTTAGTTGAAAACAGACCAGAACTTTTCACATAATAGTCAATCAATAAATGTTTGATCAATGAATGAAACACCTAGGAACTAACACTTTCCTTAAAGAGAAGAAGGAGGAAAAAACTGAAAATGGGTGTGACTGGAAATATGATTTCCTTCCATAGCTCACTCCTACTGTTAAAGTATGCACTAATCAATAAAGAAAAAGTTGCTCCTTTTACATCAGGTCAACATTTTTAGGAATATGACTGCTTATCTGAGTAGGGCACAAAAAAGTAATACTATATTCAGCTGCTGTTAAAATAATAAAGCAACCCAGTTCTACATGTCTGAAAGTGAGGCATTCTGTTAGACAAGTAGGATATGGCATAATTATCTTGAAAATGAAAAGTTGTCTGGATTTGGGAGATAGTCTGAATTTTATTTCTCTTAGAGCAGAATTGTGCAGACAACTCATACTGAAGACGTTTGCAGAAAAAGAAAAGGACATTATTGTATCAGCCAGGAAGCTGCAATTTCACCTAATTTACTAAAGTTTAATATTTCAGCACAGCTGGGCTCAAGGCAACAGCAGAAGAGTCAGTCTTGCACTGGGTTCCCTAAACACCCTTGTTGTAAATGAAGTTACTTTTTATCAAGCCAATGGCTATCAGCAGGGGACTCACAAAAGCCCATTTTAATTGGAAAACCAAGTGTAAATTTGCACTGGGAATTCTGAACCCAGTGTTAAAATTTGACAGTAGGGAACTTTACCACCAGCTTTGTAAATGAAGACTTGGGTTGGTAAAATATGAATTATCCTGCTTATCTTTGAGAGATTAAAAAGAAAAACAAAAAGCACCTGACAAAAACATGAGTCCTTCTGTATTATCAGCCACAGAACCCAAACTGGAAAACTGTGTATTTGGTAATTTAAGATTAGTGAGTTTGACCAACAACCTCAAAGATACATTTGGGTCATTTGGGTAGTCTGCTGAGGCCAGGATCTAAAAAGAAAGTCTGGGTGCTATGTAGAAGTCGCAGCTGGTGTGTAAACCTGTCTCACTCACCCGGTCTGTCCAGCATGTGCCTCTCATTTACCTTTGTTACTCTTTAGTTTTGACCCTTACTTTCAGAAAATCACCATGAAAACCTGATTGGGAAGTAGTGATATATTAAAAAAATGTCCAAATAATTGGAAATCTTCTGGGAAGTTGGAGTTTCTCATTTTCAGTGTAAGGTTTTTAATATTTCCATGTGCACAGATTTAGGGATTCACAAAGAAGAATCTCAGATATCAAGGGTCTATTGTATCCACTTGTACACACGAGTACAGACTCTCATTATAGAGAAACGCAAAAAATCACCCAAGAATCTTTTCCTTCATTTGGGGGACATTTTTATCTCCCTGCTAGAAAGGGTGGTTCCTGATGTCTTCAGGGTGCTTGATTGGTTTTTAGTAATAGTAGAGATTCGTGAAGACTATAGAACAATAGCACATTCATAAATATTAAACTATTCCTTGGGGGAGGAAATTCATAAGGATAGTATAACCAAGGCTATATATTTTCAATAAGTTATAAGATATAAATAAAAGTAGAAATAACTTCCAGAAATCAACAACTATGTATGAGAGGGAGCTCTTTCCAAATATGTTTTATTACCAACTTCTCCCACTGCTAATTGAATATTTAAAAAATTGATGAAGAGGCACCTGGCCTTTGGATCAGGTCATGATCTCAGGGTCCTGGGATCAAGCCCCGAATCCGGCTCTCTGCTCAGCAGGGAGCCTGCTTTCTCTCCCTCACCCTCTGCCTGCTTCTCTGCCTACTTGTGATATCTCTCTCTCTCTGTTAAATAAATAAAATCTTTTAAAAAATAAAAAATAAAATAAAAATAAAAAATGGATGCAATTCTGTGCATAAAGTAGTTTCAACTTTAAAGATAGAATGCTGAAGGTCATATACAAATTTTTTATAGATCTTACAATGATAAGAAATCCAATTTGTAGCATAACTAAAATTACAGAACCAAAAAAATTAGTTATTATTTACAGTGCAAAATAGATTTTTAATGTATAAAACATTCAAACTTTAAAAACTCCTCTCTCTGAAATCCACTTAAAAGATCACCAAGGACCAAAAAGAGAAATGGAAATTGTTTATCCTGAAACCATAAAATGGCTGCAATCCCATTCCACAAACTCCCAAGAATATCTGCGAAAGGTGAACCAATTGGACAAGAATACCAAGGTCAAGGCTCATTGCCTCTATTTATGAACTTAAATTGGTAGGGTGGGGAGAATGGAAAAGTTTCTGAAGGCCCTACTAATGCATAATTTGGAAGAGCAAAGTACTCATCAAAAATGAGTAGCGATTAGTGTAAATGGCCAGAGTTACAGAGTTTAAAGAGAGGCAGTGACCAGTATTTCTGTTTCCAGTGAATACAGCTTTCTAGCCAAAGAAATGATGACCTAGATATAATGCTATTCTTGAAGAAAGATGCTACAAAAAATTTTGTAGCTACTGGTTAAAATCAATTTAACCAAAGAAAAATTAGTACCCAGTCTATGTATTCAGTAAACAACAGGCCCTCAAGCCATTGGTTTTTATACTGAATTGGCCTCTCCCAGACTACCCTTGATGATTCCAGTGTTTGCAAGACCAGGCAGAACTCCAGCTGTTTCAACAGATTGGGTGTAGGGGTTGCATGTGCAAAGATAATGTACCTAACCCTTCCATATTCTCTCCTCAACTTCTCTTCCCTACCACTTCATTGTGTACAACCTAAGCTATAAGCAGATAAATAACTGAACAAAAAAACATCCAATAGCAAGCCCTTAATGCAAAACCAACTTTCAACAAGTAGACAGATGAAAAGGAAACACTGCCAAAAGTTTTCCATTCACAATATTCCTGGCAAGTAGCAAAACAAACAAGCAAACACATAAAAACAAACGACAAACAAAGGCATGATTTCTTTCAAAGATGAGTAAACAAAAGGGGAAAAATCATGCAATAGTTCTGCAAAAAGAATGCAAACAAAAAAAAAGGAAAATGAAGACTACAGGTTGGAACAAGACTTCCTCCAGGAAACAGCAGAAAATGTTAAGCCACAATCACTTCATACTGCCCGGGAAATGAAACACAAACACTGCGATAGAAAAACCCAAAGAAGAACTAAGAACTGAAAGAAGAAATAGCAAAGCAACAGTATGAAAAGTGAGCTGATGACAATAGAGAAAACACGCAAATAGAAACCATTACAGAACTTAAACTTTAGAAGCCTGAGCAGAATTGACTTGGCAAAAATCTGAACTAGCGTTATGGAGATGAGACTGATGAAAATTACAGAAAACACAAAGGAGAGGGAAAAGGAAAATACAATCATTAGAAAAACAATTATATGTATCTAAGATTATATATATATATATACACACACCATGTAAGTATTAGGGATTCATTTTTAAAGACAAAGAATGAAATATTAGAAACAATTAAGGATATAGTAGAAGAAAACTTTACTAAAAAATATGTAAATCTGCAGATATTTTCTTCTTTTTGTCTGATCCCATTATGTGCACTTATAAGGTTTTAAAGAAATTTATAGAGAACAACTAACTTCATGATTTATTCTCCTCTAGAGATTATTCAAAAACAAAGAATCCTAAGAGCCTAAAAGACAGAAGAAACAGGTAGAAATTAATCTTGTCTCCGACTTCACCTCAGCAACATTAGACTCAAAAGGAACAAAAGTAGGAGCACCAGAGTGGCTCATTTGGTTGAGTGGCTGACCCTTGATTTTGGCTCAGGTCATGATCCCATGGTCCTGGGATTGAGTCTCTGCATTGGGCTCTATGGTCAGCCTGGAGTCTGCTTAAGAATTCATCCTCCCTTTCCCCCTACCCCCTCCTCCACTTGTGCCCTCGCTCTCTCTCTCTCTCTCTCTCTCGCTCTCCAACAAAATTATACTTACAGGGTTTATGAGCAGAAAAGATGTGACCCCCAAATTCTATACCCAGCTAAGATAGTTTTTATAAATAAAAACAATTATTTTTACATACAATATTTTCAAATATTTAAGAAAACAGAATATATACTACTTGTGTATGTATCCTGGAAAAAAATCAACTAGAGCCATAATTCAACCATAAAACATGAATCAAATAAAGAATTCACAATGAAGAAGTGCTGGCCATAAGGAACTCAAATGAACCATACGTCATTTTAAAAATAGAATTGAGTCTAAGTAATAGAATCTCACAGTGGAAATGTTACATTTTCTTTAAAAATCACTACATAAATATAAAATTAAAAGTTGATGCAATAAACCTGGGAAAGAAAATATCTTGCTCACTGTAAATAGTGGGAAATATGAAATAAGAATACTAATGAAGAATGGAGTGGAAGTATATTACATCCTTGATCTTTCAGGGCAAATATATATAATCAAATCATCAAAAGGCAGCTATTTTTTTAAAAAGTAATAATTGTTTTATTATTTAAAAAAGAATAAATATATATATGTACATATATATATAAATATTTTCTAATGAAGGCAGGAGGAAGAAAGAAAATTCAGACTTTTTTTTAAAGACTTTATTTATTTATTTGACAGACAGTGATCACAAGTAGGCAGAAAGGCAGGCAAAGAGAGAGAGGAGGAGGCAGGCTCCCCACCAAGCAGAGAACCTGATGTGGGACTCGATCCCAGAGATCATGACCTGAGATCATGACCTGAGCCAAAGGCAGAGGCTTTAGCCCACTGAGCCACCCAGGTGCTCCCAAAATTCAGACTTTCTAACTAAAGACAGAAAGAATACGAATTAGAGCAATACATGAATCTGCTACAGACATTTAGAAACGTTTTATAAAATATAACAATAAAAATGAATGCACAACTGAGCACTCAATAAAGAAGGGAAAATCCCCAAGTACCAGAAATGAGGAAAGAAGTGAAAAAAAGAAAGAACAGTAACTGTGTGATGTGACCAGCAGCTAACCTGAATATCCCAGTGATCTGGAGGTTTGCTTTTAACATCTATTCAGGGGATGAAGAGGAGGACAAGGTTCTCCAGTGAGAAAAAGTTAGAATCAAAATTCCTATGGAAAACTGTTTTTTCTTGTTAAAAACAAAATATGTGAACGAGGAAAATGAAGATTCACATACCTCACAATGATAACTCTTTGTCACCATCCAAGCTCTGGGTGAAAGAATTTTATTTTATTCTAAAACTTCTGCTTCATTTGAGTTTGAGGCCCAATTTTATCCCACCTAAATTTGTTCTGAAGTTAACACAAAGATTGGCCCCTGCCTAATGATGTTCTGAGGTGTATGGTAGGAAAGTGCTAACTACTCTGGTTCCATAAAAAAATCTCAAAGAAAAGGAATCTCACTAAAAATAAGCTCAAAAGATAAAAATATTTTCTAATATTACTATTACAAAATACTTTAGGAATTCACCCTTGAATATGTCTCAGCAGGAGGGGTTCTGGGTGGCTCAGTCAGTTAAGCATCCAACTCTGGATCTTGGCTCAGGTCATGATCTTAGGGTATCATGGGATAAAGTCCTGTGTCAGGTGCATGCAGCAGAGTTAGGCTCCATACTGGATGTGGAGTCTGCTTGAGATTCTCTCTATCCCTCTCCCCTCTAAAATAAATAAATAAATAAACAAATAAATAAATAAATCTTTTTAAAAATATGTCTCCACAGATATCATTAATGGAAAGATCATTAACCAGTAATCAGAAAGCAGTGAGGTTTAAAATTATTAAGAATATGGAAGGGTGAATCAACACTGTGGAAAGAAGGGTAATAAAAGGTATTTCCTAAAGAACCAACAGAACTGTGAGAAACAAATATATAATTATTGATATTAAAATAGTCAATGATGGCTCAAGGCAGAACCAGTGATCTAGAATATTATATGAGAAAATTATCCATTGAGAGATAAAGAGATGGAAAACATGACTAAAGCTATAGAAAAGAAGATCTATCCTATTATCCGCTACCATGTAACAAAGCACCCCAACACTCACTGGTTTAAAACAATAACATTTTATTATACCTGAGGATTTTGCGGGTCAGAAATTCAGAGAGAACCTAGCTGGGTGATACTGGTATATCACACAGTGTCTAATGATCTGGAGGCTTCAATATGGTTTTACTTCTCTTGCCCTTTTTGATGGGATGGTTGAAGGGATAAGTTTAACCAATACTGTCAACTGGAGTGCCCACACATGAACTCTCCATCATAGTGATCTCAGGGAACCCAGACTTCTTACATAGAGGCTCAGGGTTCTTCACAAAACTATTCTGATAGGCGTGGACAGAAGCTGCACATTTTTTACGAGCTAGTGTTAGAAGTTCCAGGACAATATTTCTTCTCTATCCTATTGGGTGAACAATTCCCCAAGTCTGGCATATATTCAAGAGGAGAGGAATTAGACTCCATCTCTAAGAGAAATAACAAATAATGTGTCGCTATCTTAATCTACCACAATCTAATATTTGTATAATAGGAATTCCAGAAAGAGAGAATAGAGAGAATAGGGAAGAGGTCATCTTTGAAGAGCTAATGTCTGTAAACTTTCCAGAACTAATAAATGATTTTAAACCTCATTTAAAAGTAACAACAAGTGCTGATCAGAATGAGTAAAAATACATCCAAATCTTAATACACTTTAATAAAACTAAAGAACCCCAAAGACAAAGTCTTAGAAGCAAAGAGGAAAGAAATGTAATTTTAAAAGAAATGGTAATTAGATTATAGCATTATTTCTCATCAGCAAAAGTAGAGCCTTAAAGTTAATTAAATCTTCCAAGAGCCAAGGGAAATAATTACCATTCATAAAATTTTATACCTGGCTAAACTATCACACATATGTGAGGATAAACTAAAAAGTGTTTACAGAGACTGAAAACGTTTACCACCCACAGTCCCTTGTTGAAAAGAAAACCTTTCTCCTAGTACATTCCAGGAGAAAATAAATTGATCCCAGAAGAAAGGAGTGAGAATCAAGAAAAAAGGCAAAGAAGGAAAATGGCAAACAAGCAATAGCTAGATAACACAAAATAATGACTGATCTATGAAGGGAACCACAAAGCAAGATAGAACTAAAATAATAGACAGTAATAACATGAAAGAGAACAGTAGCAATCAGAGTGAAAGCACACAAAGATCCTTGAAACAGGGATTCAGGAAGTCAGTAGCAATAGTAATTACATTTATACATTGTTAAGTCAAATATACACTTTTTTTATTTTATTTTTTATAAACATATAATATATTTTTATCCCCAGGGTACAGGTCTGTGAATCTCCAGTTTTACACACTTCACAGCACTCACCATAGCACATACCCTCCCCAATATCCATAACCCCACCTCCCTCCCATCAACCCTCAGTTTGTTTTGTTAGATTAAGAGTCACTTATGGTTTGTCTCCCTCCTCATCCCATCTTGTTTCATTTACTCTTCTCCTACCCCCTTAACCCCCCCATGTTGCATCTCCTCTCCCTCATATCAGGGAGATCATATGATAGTTGTCTTTCTCCGATTGACTTATTTCACTAAGCATGATACCCTCTAGTTCCATCCACATCGTCGCAAATGGCAAGATTTCATTTCTTTTGATGGCTGCATAGTATTCCATTGTGTATATATTCCACCTCTTCTTTATCCATTCATCTGGTGATGGACATCTAGGCTCTTTCCATAGTTTGGCTATTGTAGACATTGCTGTTATAAACATTCGGGTGCACGTGCCCCTTCGGATCACTACGTTTGTATCTTTAGGGTAAATAACCAGCAGTGCAATTGCTAGGTCATAGGGTAGTTCTATTTTCAACATTTTGAGGAACCTCCATGCTATTCTCCAGAGTGGTTGCACCAGCTTGCATTCCCACCAACAGTGTAGGAGGGTTCCCCTTTCTCCGCATCCTCACCAGCATCTGTCATTTCCTGACTTGTTAATTTTAGCCATTCTGACTGGTGTGAGGTGGTATCTCATTGTGGTTTTGATTTGTATTTCCCTGATGCCAAGTGATATGGAGCACTTTTTCATGTGTCTGTTGGCCATCTGGATGTCTTCTTTGCAGAAATGTCTGTTCATGTCCTCTGCCCATTTCTTGATTCGATTATTTGTTCTTTGGGTGTTGAGTTTGCTAAGTTCTTTATAGATTTTGGACACTAGCCCTTTATCTGATATGTCGTTTGCAAATATCTTCTCCCATTCAGTCAGTTGTCTTTTGGTTTTGTTAACTGTTTCCTTTGCTGTGCAAAAGCTTTTGATCTTGATAAAATCCCAAAAGTTCATTTTTTCCTTGCTTCCCTTGCCTTTGGCGATGTTCCTAGGAAGATGTTGCTTCGGCTGAGGTCGAAGAGGTTGCTGCCTGTGTTCTCCTCAAGGATTTTGATGGATTCCTTTCTCACATTGAGGTCCTTCATCCATTTTGAGTCTATTTTCGTGTGTGGTATAAGGAGATGATCCAATTTCATTTTTCTGCATGTGGCTGTCCAATTTTCCCAACACCATTTATTGAAGAGGTTGTCTTTTTTCCATTGGACATTCTTTCCTTCTTTGTCAAAGATTAGTTGACCATAGAGTTGAGGGTCTATTTCTGGGCTCTCTATTCTGTTCCATTGATCTATGTGTCTGTTTTTGTGCCAGTACCATACTGTCTTGATGATGACAGCTTTGTAATAGAGCTTGAAGTCCGGAATTGTGATGCCACCAACTTTGGCTTTCTTTTTCAATATTCCTTTGGCTATTCGAAGTCTTTTCTGGTTCCATATAAATTTTAGGATTATTTGTTCCATTTCATTGAAATAAATGGATGGTACTTTGATAGGAATTGCATTAAATGTGTAGATTGCTTTAGGTAGGATAGACATTTTCACAATATTTATTCTTCCAATCCAGGAGCATGGAACATTTTACCATTTCTTTGTGTCTTCCTTAATTTCTTTCATGAGTACTTTATAGTTTTCTGTGTATAGATTCTTAGCTTCTTTGGTTAGGTTTATTCCTAGGTATCTTATAGATTTGGGTGCAATTGTAAATGGGATTGACTCCTTAATTTCTCTTTCTTCTCTCTTGTCATTGGTGTAGAGAAATGCAACTGATCTCTGTGCCTTGATTTTATATCCTGGCACTTTACTGAATTCCTGTATAAGTTCTAGCAGTTTTGGAGTGGAGTCTTTTGGGTTTTCCACATATAGTATCATATCATCTGCAAAGAGTGATAGTTTGACTTCTTCTTTGCCAATTTGGATACCTTTAATTTCCTTTTGTTGTCTGATTGCTGAGGCTAGGACTTCTAGTACTATGTTGAATAGCAGTGGTGATAACGGACATCCCTGCCGTGTTCCTGACCTTAGCGGAAAAGCTTTCAGTTTTCTCCATTGAGAATGATATTTGCGGTGGGTTTTTCATAGATGGCTTTGATAATATTGAGGTATGTGCCGTCTATCCCTACACTTTGAAGAGTTTCGATCAGGAAGGGATGCTGTACTTTGTCAAATGCTTTTTCAGCATCTATGGAGAGTATCATATGATTCTTGTTCTTTCTTTTATTAATGTGTTGTATCACATTGATTGATTTGCGGATGTTGAACCAACCTTGCAGCCCTGGAATAAATCCCACTTGGTCGTGGTGAATAATCCTTTTAATGTACTGCTGAATCCTATTGGCTAGTATTTTGGCGAGAATTTTTGCATCTTTGTTCATCAAGGATATTGGTCTGTAGTTCTCTTTTTTGATGGGATCCTTGTCTGGTTTTGGGATCAAGGTGATGCTGGCCTCATAAAATGAGTTTGGAAGTTTTCCTTCCATTTCTATTTTTTGGAACAGTTTCAGGAGAATAGGAATTAGTTCTTCTTTAAATGTTTGGTAGAATTCCCCAGGGAAACCATCTGGTCCTGGGCTTTTGTTTGGAGATTTTTGATGACTGTTTCAATCTCCTTACTGGTTATGGGTCTGTTCAGGCTTTCTATTTCTTCCTGGTTCAGTTGTGGTTGTTTATATGTCTCTAGGAATGCATCCATTTCTTCCAGATTGTCAAATTTGTTGGCGTAGAGTTGCTCATAGTATGTTCTTATAATTGTCTGTATTTTTTTGGTGTTCGTTGTGATCTCTCCTCTTTCATTCATGATTTTATTGATTTGGGTCCTTTCTCTTTTCTTTTTGATAAGTCTGGCCAGGGGTTTATCGATCTTATTAATTCTTTCAAAGAACCAGCTCCTAGTTTCGTTGATTTGTTCTATTGTTTTTTTGGTTTCTATTTCATTGATTTCTGTTCTGATCTTTATGATTTCTCTTCTCCTGCTGGGTTTAGGCTTTCTTTCTTGTTCTTTCCCCAGCTCTTTTAGGTGTATGGTTAGGTTGTGTACCTGAGACCTTTCTTGTTTCTTGAGAAAGTCTTGTACTGCTATATATTTTCCTCTCAGGACTGCCTTTGTTGTGTCCCACAGATTTTGAACCGTTGTGTTTTCATTATCATTTGTTTCCATAAATTTTTTCAATTCTTCTTCAATTTCCTGGTTGACCCATTCATTCTTTAGAAGGATGCTGTTTAGTCTCCATGTATTTGGGTTCTTTCCAAATTTCCTCTTGTGATTGAGTTCTAGCTTTAGAGCATTGTGATCTGAAAATATGCAGGGAATGATCCCAATCTTTTGATACCAGTTGAGACCTGATTTAGGACCGAGGATGTGATCTATTCTGGAGAATGTTCCATGTGCACTAGAGAAGAATGTGTACTCTGTTGCTTTGGGATGAAATGTTCTGAATATATCTGTGATGTCCATCTGGTCCAGTGTGTCATTTAAGGCCTTTATTTCCTTGTTGATCTTTTGCTTGGATGATCTGTCCATTTCAGTGAGGGGAGTGTTAAAATCCCCTACTATTATTGTATTCTTGTCGATGTGTTTCTTTGATTTTGTTATTAATTGGTTTATATAGTTGGCTGCTCCCACGTTAGGGGCATAGATATTTAAAATTGTTAGATCTTCTTGTTGGACAGATCCTTTGAGTATGATATAGTGTCCTTCCTCATCTCTTATTATAGTCTTTGGCTTAAAATCTAATTGATCTGATATAAGGATGGCCACTCCTGCTTTCTTCTGATGTCCATTAGCATGGTAAATTCTTTTCCACCCCCTCACCTTAAATCTGGAGGTGTCTTCGGTTTTAAAATGAGTTTCTTGTAGGCAACATATAGATGGGTTTTGTTTTTTGATCCATTCTGATACCCTGTGTCTTTTGATTGGGGCATTTAGCCCATTAACATTCAGGGTAGCTATTGAGAGATATGAATTTAGTGCCATTGTATTATTGTATATTGTCTCTGTTCCTCTCTGATCTACTACTTTTAGGGTCTCTCTTTGCTTAGAGGACCCCTTTCAATATTTCCTGTAGAGCTGGTTTGGTGTTTGCAAATTCTTTCAGTTTCTGTTTGTCCTGGAAGCTTTTAATCTCTCCTTCTATTTTCAATGATAGCCTAGCTGGATATAGTATTCTTGGCTGCATGTTTTTCTCATTTAGTGCTCTGAATATATCATGCCAATTCTTTCTGGCCTGCCAGGTCTCTGTGGATAAGTCTGCTGCCAATCTAATATTTTTACCATTGTATGTTACAGACTTCTTTTCCCGGGCTGCTTTCAGGATTTTCTCTTTGTCACTAAGACTTGTAAATTTGACTATTAGGTGACGGGGTGTGGACCTATTCTTATTGATTTTGAGGGGGGGTTCTCTGAACATCCTGGATTTTGATGCTTGTTCCCTTTGCCATATTGGGGAAATTCTCTCCAATCATTCTCTCCAATATACCTTCTGCTCCCCTCTCTCTTTCTTCTTCTTCTGGAATCCCAATTATTCTAATGTTGTTTCGTTTTATGGTGTCACTTATCTCTCAAATTCTGCCCTCGAGGTCCAGTAGCTGTTTGTCCCTCTTTTGCTCAGCTTCTTTATTCTCTGACATTTGGCCTTCTATATCGCTAATTCTATCTTCTGCCTCATTTATCCTAGCAGTGAGAGCCTCCAATTTTTATTGCACTTCATTAATAGCTTTTTTGATTTCAACTTGGTTAGATTTTAGTTCTTTTATTTCTCCAGAAAGGGCTTTTATATCTCCCGAGAGGGTTTCTCTAATATCTTCCATGCCTTTTTCGCGCCCAGCTAGAACCTTGAGAATCATCATTCTGAACTCTAGATCGAACATATTACCAATGTCTGTATTGATTAGGTCCCTAGCCTTTGGTACTGCCTCTTGTTCTTTTTTTGTGTGGTGAATTTTTCCACCTTCTCTTTGTCCAGATAAGAGTATATGAAGGAGCAAGTAAAATACTAAAAGGGTGGCAACAACCCCAGGAAAATATGCTTTAACCAAATCAGAAGAGATCCCCAATCGTGAGGGGGGAGAAAGGGGATAAAAAGAGGTTCAGAAAGAAAAAAAAAAAGAAATAAACAATTAAAAAAAAGAAAATGAATAAAGAAAGAATATAAAAAAGAAAAAAAATATATATATATTAGACAAACTAGCTAAAAAACGTTAAAAAAGAAAAGGGTAAAAGTTAAAAAAAATTTTGGCAGAAGAAGAGAAAAAAAATTGAAAAAGAAAAAAAAATTAACTACAAGGCTAAAGAATCATGGGGAGAAAGCCATTA
This sequence comes from Lutra lutra, assembly GCF_902655055.1. Lineage (NCBI taxonomy): Eukaryota > Metazoa > Chordata > Mammalia > Carnivora > Mustelidae > Lutra > Lutra lutra. The sequence continues at coordinate 22,360,712 of NC_062285.1, read as the reverse complement.
GTTTCATGCTTTGCTTTCTCCTCCTCTGGAATTCCGCTGCTTTCCTTGGTATTGAAACTGCACTCCTTGGTAGGTGAACTTGGTCCTGGCTGGATTTGTTGTTGATCTTCTGGGTGAGAGGCCTGTTGTAGTGATTCTCAAGTGTTTTTGCCCCAGGCGGAGTTGCACTGCCCTTACCAGGGGCCGGGCTGAGTAATCCGCTCGGGTTTGCTTTTGGGAGCTTTTGTTCCCTGAGCACTTTCCGTAGAGTTCCGTAGGACGGGAATGAAGATGGCTGCCTCACAGTCTCTGGCTGGAGGAGCCGAGAGCTCGGGGCCCCACTCCTCAGTGCATCCTCAGAGAACAGCACCCAATTACTCCCGTCACCCTGGCCTCTGGCCACGCTCAAGCTGACCAAGCCTGCAACCGGTTCAAGGTAACCCCGAGCTGTGAGCTCACTCCTCGGCTCTGTCTCTGTAGCCGGCTTCCCCGTTCTAATACCTGTAAGCTCTGTGACACTCAGACACCCCCGATCCTTCTGCGACCCTGCGGGACCTGAGGCCACGCTGACCCCACGTGGGCTTCACCCCGGTTAAGCCTCTGGAGTGATGTCCCTCAGCGGAACAGACTTTTAAAAGTCCTGATTTTGTGTTCCGTTGCTCTGCCGCTTGCCGGGAGCCGGCCCCTCCCCCCGCGGTCTATCTTCCCGTCGCTTTGGAGTCACTTCTCCGCCAGTCCTACCTTTCAGAAAGTGGTTGATTTTCAGTTTCTAGAGTTGCTGTTCTTCTTCTCTTCGATCTCCCGTTGGATTTGTAGGTGTTTGCAATCTTTAGATAAGCTATCTAGCTGATCTCCTGCTCCCTGAAGTAGTCTCAGCCTGCTACTTCTCCACCATCTTGACTCTTCCCAAATATACACTTTTTTAAATGTTAAGACATCCTCTATAATATGTGAGGCGATGCATATGTCAACTAACTCAGTTGTGGGAATAGTTTCAAAACATCTATGTTTATCAAATCATCACATTATACACTTCAATTATCTTAAATTTTCTTTGTCAATTATACCTTAATAAAGCCAGGGGGAAAAGGGATATCCACCATATAGAAAAAAAAACATGATAATTTTGGAGGGCACCTGAGTGGCTCAGTCATTTGCATGGCTGACTCTTGATTTAGGCTTAGGTCATGATCTCAAGGTCCTGGGATCAAGCCCTTCCTCGGACTCCGCACTCAATGGGGAGTCTGCTTGTGGATTCTCTCTCTCCCTCTCCCTGTTTGTGCTCGCTCTCTCTAAAACAAATAAATGGATAAATCTTTAGAAAGAAGAAGGAGGGAAGGAAGGAAGGAAGGAAGGAATATTCTTCTCAAGCTAACCTGAAACGCCTCTGAAAACTGGCCATATTCTACTCCACACAGCGAGTCAAAGCAAACCCTGCAAAACATTATTATAGAGCTCATATTCTCTGATCACAAAGCAGGAAATTAGAAACCAATACTGGAAAGATTAATAAAACCATTCCTATACTTAAATACACTTTAAAATAATTCATAGGTCAAAGAGGCCATACTAGTTAAATTTAGAAATTATTTAAGACAAAACCATTAATAAAAATACAACATATCAAATTGTGGACTCTACTAAGAGCAGGAAAATGTACAGCCTTAAATGTATATATTAAAAATGTAAAAATTGCAAATCCATGAGTTAAGCATACAACTCAAGATGCTAGGGAAATAAAGCCAAGTAAAGCAAAAGTTGCTGAAATATAAAAAAAAAATGGCATTATAAGTTAAGAAAAGTGGGAGATCAGTCCAAGGAACTTACCCAAGTAGTCCCAGTCTTCCTGCTCAATCTCCAAAAAGCAAAGTTGAACCAGGGCTTTTGTGCAGGTAGTTTGCTTAAAAATATGGCCTCAGGGATTCTCTGACGAACTTCACAGAATGTGCATGGGTCCCATGTACCTGAAGGAAGACTGGCATTTCTCCATCTCCACTATTGGTATGGTGCATTTCTCAGGTTGCTCGAGAACAAGTGGCAGGTGTCCTACTGTGGTACTCTGACCCCACATCAGACTCTAATTCACAGAAGAAGGTTCCCTGAGTAATGAATTCTCCCCTCTTCGCTCATAGAGTCTACCTTGTCTGCTCTACACCCAATGTGAGCCTTGGCTTCAGCCAGCAGGTAGTGCACTCCAGTTCCTGCACATTCTCTTTTCTCCTGAAATATGGACTCTGTTTTCCTGCTGGTGCCATGCTGTGACTTGACCCTGGTTATTAGTCTGGAGTCAATGAGGGAGGTAGAGACAGATCTTGTGGAGGAAAGGCATGATGATAAGAAGGGTCTGTTTTCATTAAGGGCAAAGGTCTAGACAAGGTGAAGCTGCTCTCCCTTATCAGGATTTTGGGGTGTTTTGGGGGGGATGTTGCTTCTGCCAGTCTGGAGAGTTTGGGGGAAACCAGGCATTTGAGATTCTCAGGTTCATCTACCCAGATGTCCTCATGATGGGTCTCAAAGTCCTACCCCTTTCCTATCATAACCTTGGCATTTGCTGTAGATTCAATCTTCTTTGTAGCTTTGCTGCCCACAGAATTCAATCCTGAGCCCAGACTGCAGCCACAAGTGATGATACCTTCTTTAAATGCTGATACAAGGGTCTTCTAGCTTCCAAAGCCTCTGTTGAGTTGACAGCAGAACTAGAGTCTGCCATTTTCTTAATTTAAAACTCATAAAACATTTTAAGCAAAACCAGTCAATCAGATCCTTTCCATTACTATTGCCCCTACTGTTCAAAGCCCTTGCTTGTATCCTAACTGAGCATTCTACCTTCTCTACACCCGACCTCAACTCACTTCAGTGAGAGTCTCAGTAATTATGATGTCAAGGGATATCACCACTCCAAACACCACCAGTGGTGGGGTCCTTGTAGCAGTCTTCCCAGTAAGTAATTCAGGTCCAGAACTGTATCCTGAGGCTCTACTTTCTAGAGCTACTTATGTTACCAACTCTTGACCTGCCTAGCACTCGGCCATCCCCAAGCAAAGCTGAGGCAAAACTTGCGGGTAGAAAGCTTACTTGAGAAATGATCCCCAGAACTAGGACTGAGGGATTCCATTGGAATCAGGTGCTCAACCCCAGCAGATGCCCCCTAAAGAATCAGATGGAATGTACCTCAGAATTTTTCATCTGATGACCAGTCAGGAGGAGCATTTATCCATCAGCTTGTATCCCCATCTGTCAAGGCTTTTCTTCCAAGCTGCAAACTGCCTCCTACTCTCAGGTCCCACGTGAGTGAGGAGCAGGTGGGTTCCTACAGAAATAGGATCATCACATCATGGTATCAGAGAAACCCCAGCAAGAAAGCAGGAAATACTCTGAAGAACTGAAGGTCACACCTGCACAAACAGAGAAATCTCAACAGTGGATACCAGATTAAGAAACAGGTCATGCATGAAGGGTCAGGAATCAAACTGTAGGAGAGTGGTATAATCTAGTGTTGAGAAGGAATTCACAAAGTAGACTGCTTGGGGTCCAGGAAGGCCTTCCATTGACCTGCTACAGAATTTGGGTTAAGAGAGTTAGGCTTTCTGTGCCTCAACTTCCTTTTATTTGTTTGTTTGTTTAGAGCATGAGTGGAGAGGGGAGGAACAGAGGGAATGGGTGAGAAAGAATCTTAATCAGACTCCATGCCCAGTATGGAGCCCAACTTGGGGCTCGATTTCATGACCCTGAGATCATTGACCTGAGCTGAAATCAAGAGTGGGACACTTAACCCACTGAGCCACCCAGGTGTCCCTCCTCATATGTAAAATAAGGATACCTATAACAGTATCTACCTCCTAATGCTTTTATACATATTAAATGAGCTATTTTATATAAAGAAGTTAGGAAAATGCCAACATATAAACACCACATAAATGTTTACTGCCACATTCTCAACAGCAACAACAGAAGCTGGTAGACAATGGAGCAGCTTCAAAACTCTGGGGCAAAATTATTTCCAATCTAGAATTTTATACCAAGGAACAAAGTAGGAACTACCTAATTGCCCTTCGGTAGGAGAATGATCAATATTTTGTCACTTATTCATTCAGCAATTAAAATGAATGAATAAGACTACATGGCATAAATCTCAAAAACTACATTAAAGGAACCATTAGCACTTTATGATTCCAACTATATGACAGTCTGGAAAAAGAAAAACTATGGAGACATTAAAAAAAAAGATCACTGATTGCTGGGGGTTGGGGGATGGGGAGGAAGGCAGAGCATAAGGGATTTTAAGAGGAATGAAACTGCTTTGTATGATATTATTATGGCAGATCTGTGTCACGTATTTGTCCAAACCCCTGGAATGTACAAAACCAAGAGAGAACCCTAAGATAAACCAAGGACTCTGGGTGAAAACGGACTGTCAATGTAGGTTCCTCAATTATAACAAATGTCTCACCCTCTTGGGGGATACTGATAGTGGGAGAGATTCTGCACATGTCAGGGGAGGGGGTCTATGGGAATGCTGTACTTTTTTTTGCTCAATTTTGCTAAGAACCTAAAACTGCTCTAAAAAATGAAGTTTTTTAAATATAAAGACTTTTTTTTAAAAAGATTTTATTTATTTATTTCACAGAGAGAAAGAGAGACACAGCAAGAGAAGGGAACAAAGCAGTGGGAGAGGGAGAAGCAGGCTTCCTGCTGAGCAGGGAGCACAATGTGGGGCTCGATCCCAGGACCCTGGGATCATGACCTGAGTCGAAGGCAGATGCTTAACAACTGAGCCACCCAGGCACCCAAATATAGTCTTTTTTTTTTTAAGGACCACTAGCATTTATTTTCATGATGTAAAGATAGTTCAAAATGAGAACATCTAATTTTATTTATCTTATTACTTGATTATTGCAGAAAATCCACAGTCATCCTAGGAAAAGAAAAAAGAGACATTTAATCAAATTTAGCAATATTTGCTGGATTTAAAATATCTTCAGTAAAACAGGATTTGACAGCAGTTTCTAAAAAAACGTGATGGAAAGAGAATAAGCACCTCAAATTGAAAGGCTTCTCATGCTTAATTGTTTGATCAAAGGATTTCTTTCTATCAGGAATGAGACCAGCTCTCAATAAACATTTGTTACATGAAGTGGATCCATGGTACTGAGCAGGTTCTTGTCAAGACATTTGACTACTCAATACACTAAAAGTAAGTTCTGAAACTCTTTTTTTTTTTTTTTTTTGAGAGAAAGGGGTGGGGGGAGGGACAAGTAGATTCTACGCTAAGTGTGGAGCCCCATGCAGGGCTCGATCTCAGGACTGTGACACCATGACCTGAGCCACCCAGGTGCCCCAAGTTCCACAATTTTAAACCCAAATGGAACCATGTAAAAATACTCATCACTTCCATCCATAGCTTAATACCAGTATAATTACAAGTTGCCAATTGTCTTTTTTCTGAATCTAAGACTCAGCCTTAGGTTTGATTTTGCAGCTATCTCTAAAACCGGAGAAGAGAAAATTAGAAAATAGGTCTGATTTTACAGTTGGTAGCCATTACCCTGACTGATATTCCTCACCACTCATTTGTGGGACCGAATTGATCCCCACCTGAAAGCACACAGATTTTAGACCTAGCCAAAAGTTTCTGGCTCTGTTAGCACAAGTAATTCAACTACTTGTGTTGTCGTTGGCCATTCAGAATCCCTAAAGGCATCCTTCTTCCAGACATGTCTCTAGAACATGATCTCATAATTCAAAAGTGAAGAAAAATATTTTAGAAATATTTAGAATCAGGAACAAACTTGAGATCATTTTCTTCTTGCCTCCTTTCTTGCTCTTTTCTCCCACACTATGAGGAAGGGAATATACAACACACATGTGAAACAGAGAGGTCAAGTTATTTTGTCACAGCATTTTGCACTCACAGTTCTGTTCTCTCTGCCAGAAAAACTCTTGCTCCAGATATATCCAGGGTTGATTCCCTCTTCTTCAGTATGATCAAATATTACCCTAATAATATAAGAAGTGGCCCTCAACTCTGAGTTCCTGGCATTTCTTACCTCCTTACCTTGCTGTATGTTTTCCATAGTACTTATCAGCACCGAATACATTATATATTTATTTGTACATTTCAGACTTTCCGTGCTACAACAAAAGCTTTGTGGAGGCACAGACTTTGTCTGTTTTGCTCTATTCCTGCATTCCTAGTGCCTAGAACACCAAGAAGTTACAAAATAAATATTTGTTAAAGCAAATAAATGCATGTAAATTCTATAATATGTGGGATACACAACTGCTATTTTTCCATAGCTAACCTAAGTACTGCTTTTCCTCGGAAAATTCAATGGCCTTTAGAAATGCTGGGCCCAATAACAATAATAATAAAGTGCAAATATAAGAAGCGTTAGTCACTAAACAATGCAGAAGAAAGTACAATGAAAGACCAGGAAATTGGACAAGCCATGGACTAGAAAATTGTAGCAAGTTGTTTCCCTATGAAAATATTTTCCCATTAAAAATATCAACTGGAAATGCTTCTTCAGAAAAGATGACACATGTAAACAAAGAAGATTTGAATAGATTGCTCCCCGATCTTCCTATTCTGATACTCAGACCATTTTGTTGTAAGAGAAAGAGCAGGAGGTTTTCATTCAAACAGATCTGTGTATCTTGGTTCTGTCACTCACAGGGTGTGATTGGAAGCATGATACTTAACCTCTCGGAGTTTCTTCACCTACAAAGCAGGGGTAAAATGAACCTAATCTGGACCCTATTCCTCCTCCTGGGTTCTCTAAGGAGAGAACATCAGCAGTCAGCAAGTTTCCCAGGCCAGAAAATGAGTACTATCCTTCACACCTTCTCTTCCTCATCACTACCCTTCATCTACCTGATCAATAAACCATTTCAGTTCTGCATCATTAAGGCATCTTGAATCCCACTCATTGCTCCCCATCACCTCTCTTTGTCAATTATTGCAACAACCTCTTAGTTAATTTAAAAGCAAGCAGTTTCCCCTCTACCATGACCATGTCCTGTTCATTTCCCAGATAACAGAAGGAATGATCACTCTAGCACCTGGACATAAGAATAAAGAGCAGACATTTGCCTCTTTTGCTGACAGTCTAATATTCTAATTCCTCTTCCACTTTTGTCCATGTTGTGGGAGAATTCCACATTCTATGAGTTTAGGTGGGAGGTAAGCCAGCCTCCCACTATCAAAGTTGATAGGAATCAGACATTCTACCTCCTAACCCTCTGGCAGCTAAGTTATGGGCCTGAGATCCGGGCTTGGCCAATCACACATACTTACCTCCAGAACTCTGACTATTGAAAGTGATACTCAATGGCAGGGCCAGTTAGGAAACCATTCATCATGACGGCAGCGGCATCCAAGAGGATCATGTGGTGTTCATCCTTGGAGCAGAGTAGATGATGGATCCCTGGCAGGCTTGTCCCTGTTGCCTGGCCTCCTTTGATCCAAATCCATTTTCTGAGCTCTCTTCTCTAGGTCTCCTGCTGTTTCCAGAACTAGCCAATAAATAACCTTCCCCTAAATTCCACTCCTGCCCATGTCAATTACCTATGCGGGCAACCAAGAGCAGCACCTGGCACATCATGAAATACCCGTCCCCTCCAACTCCTACCACTTCCAGTGGCCTTGTATTAACACCCACCATCCTCAGAATGGCTTTTGGACTCAAGTACCACTCACCTCTCATGCTTCCTCTTATCATTTTATATCCCGGCCACACATCCCTTCCTACAGTTGAGCTAGCATGGCGTGCTCTCTCTTGCTTCTGGACATGCTTTCTCTTCTCTGTCTAAAAGTCTCCCCACGTGCATGTCAGCTTCCTTCTCTCCCTTTGCTAGAGGACCCTTCAACTAACAGGGAACACAGCAAGAGGCAGAGTCACATCCTTAAGTTTCACAGAGAGACTGTTTACACTAGCTGCAGTAAGAAAAATCCCAGAACAGAGCCCAGGTTGGATCATGAGCTCACCTTTCTCATCATATGGATAAGGAGTTGGGGCTGTCTAAGGGAGGTCAGGTGCCCACCTCTGTGACCCGGAGGCTGAGTCTTTGACTGTCCTCCCTCTGCCCCCTAGTGGCGTACTTTCCCCACAGAGATTGCCCAATATCTAGCTATTTTATTTAGAAAAGAATTTCTGATTTCTGATTGTGAGGGAGAGGTATAGAGCAGAGAGAATGCATCGGGCACTTCTGGGGAACACAACAAGGATAGAGCTTTATAATAAGGACAAAGCTAAAGTGGAGTGTTGTGAGTTGTCTGAAGGCAGTGGAAGCTCAGGGCTGGGAGGGAATTCCAGGAGGGGTGAGAAGAACGCGTGACAAGAGAGGAGAGGACAAAACTCACAGGTGTTTTATAAACTTGCCTAGGCTTGGTGGTAGTCACCACCACTTACTTATAGGTGGAAAATGACCCCCGTGCTTTAAGTGACAAAAAGTACAATGAACTTGAGATTTAAGTCAGGCAGACGTGAATTCTCAGCCCTGGCAATTACAAGGTCAGTCAACTTAACCTCTTGCAGACTCCAATTCCTCATTTGTACGATAAGGATCAAATACCATTCTCAATATTAAATGTCCAAAGCAAGGTGCAGAGCTTTGTACATAGTATGGTCCACTGTCTTTTTTTAGCAAAGGTGGTATATTCATCAAATATCAGTATGTATGTGTGAAGTAGAAACTGTGGTTGCTTCCAGGAAAGGAAATAGAGTGAGAGATCCCACTATAGTATATTCCTTTGTCTTTTTTGAGTTAAATACTGGGCATGCAATTTAACTATTCTCAATAATTACATAACTGCATAAAAATATCTATTTCCCAGGGGGCCTGGGTGGCTCAGCGGGTTAAGCTTTCAATTCTTGATTTTGGCTCAGATCATGATCTCAGGGTTATAAGATCCACGCCCAGTGAGGAGGCTACTTAAGATTTTCTCTCCTCTTCTCCCACTGCCCCTCCCCTAGCCTGCGCTCTCTCTCTCTCTTTAAAAAAAAAAATCAATTTCACAAAGTTGTTGTCAAGAAAACCCACCCTCTATGGGTTTCCAGTCAATACTGGGGTTCTCTCCTTCTTTGCAAGAGTTCATATAAATTACTCATCTGGATTAGCATATGAAAGCTGGAGACTTTCTAGTGTAAACCCCGCTGGTCAAGTCAATGTGGGGGAGTTCACACATGTGCCTTAGTATGAGTGTGTGTGTGTGTGTGTGTGTGTGTGTGTATGTGTGTATGGGTTAAATCTTACATATAGACAGTAAATGGGAATCAGACAGCTTGAGCCCATATCCCATCAAGTTGAGACTGATGTCTCACCAAGTCATCTTCAAGAAAAGTTATGAAGTTTGAAGGTTCTTAGTTCACACCTCAATCCATAACAGTTTAATTTTTAATCTGTACAAAAATAAACATTAAACATTGAACAAATAATTTCGACACTTTCCATTTCTGAACATTGATAGACAACGAGAAGGTGGTCCAGTCTGAGTGAATAATTCTGAAAACTGGAGAAGTGTTTTAGTACTTCTAGAATAACCCTCATTTCTACACACAAGGAAACAGCTATCTGGGACAGCTTCTCTAAGTCATTAGCCATCACCTGGTAAGGTCTGCCCCTCTTCTGCACGCTTTGCTCCTGCGAGCCATTCATTTCACCAACCCAACCTCTAAATCAATAGCATATTTGTCTCTCTCTTCATTTTTCCAGTACCAAAGTACAAACAGAAAACAACAGAACACAGGGTGGAAAGCCAGGGTCTTTTGAAAAGAAAAATCTATTAACCCTGAATAACTAGTAAAATGCAGAAGCCATTGTGACTTACAAACCACTCTGGGTTGGATATTCATTAGAAGCAAACACAGGAAATACTTTGCAGGTCTGAATATGTAACTCATACTGCATAAAGGGATTCCAAAGTAACAGAGGCCCGGGTACCTATCAAATATTTATGTGGTTCTTCTAAATACATGTTTTATTTACCATAAAATATATAAAATATTTACCTTTTTTTCCAAAAAGATCCTCTGAATTATTCAAAGTCCAATGAAAAATCATTCTACCATTTCTTTCCACAGGTAAAATAGGTTTCTTGGATCACTAGCAATTTTTTTTTTAAAGCAATCCTGAGATCCCAGGAAAGCACAATATGGTAAAATCAAACACCCACACAGGAGGCTTAATTGTTCCAAAAGCTAATATGAAAAATTGGATGTCCCTATGGAAAATGAAGGTAGTCATTGGGGATTAACAAGTGGCACTCTCACGATGAGAGACAAGCACAGAAATTAAATATCATTCTTCTGTACCCTACTAAAGTAGGAGAAGAAAAATTAAGGTTTGGAGGCATTTTTTTTTAAATCAAGAGTCACATGAACAGCAATGGAATTTCTATTTAAGTCAAAACCATTCTGGAAATGAAGCAAAGCCTTGATGAATACAATACTTCATTTCAGCCCCCTTATCGTTTTGTCATTATTTTTTCCATTCTGTTATATACAGACATGTAAATAGCATTTCCCCCAGAACAATCATTAAGGAAACACCTGCTTAGTATTTTAGCTTGGAGTCAGCATTCTTCAAGAAAACATTTTCTTATACTCTTAAATTCATTGAATTTTTCAGCTTGGTTTCATACTAAACACATGGATCCCTGCACGGTTCCAACTCACATATGTTATAAGTCAGAATTCTTATCCTCTTAAAGTCTACATGATTCGTCAATGGTAATTTTGCTCTTAAGTCAGGAGATAACCAGATGTTTACCCATCTTAATTAATTTTCCCTTGGAAAATGTTCCTTTAATTATGTTTTGCATATTTGAATGAGGCCCATTTTCCACCTGTGTTCAAAGGCACCTGAGTCTAATGGATTGATTCTCTAGGTTAGAGAAAGGATACTTTGATAATGGACCTTACACATCTGACACATTGCCTCATTACTCCATTAAGACTCTTCAATGATACTGAACATCCTATGGAAACGTAGCTAAAATAGAAACCTAACAAAATTTATATTATAACTAAAATTATAAAGCCAAGACAACTCTGCCTTTTCTTGGGGGTTCCTTTGAGCAGCTCTCGTTAACAACACGGATCCCCTCTCAGCCCATCCTCTTCCCTGTTTTTCTTCTGAGGGCGCTTTTGTTTTTCTTTACATTTTCCTGTAACTCTCACTTTGGGCAGTTACCTTTCCAACACTCCCATAAAATAAAATAAAAGTTTGAAGGCGTTGTTCTGATCATCCGAGCCAAGACCACGTATCGCGTCTGGATCACTTGGAGGTAAGATCCGCAGAGCCAGAATTTTCTTTGCTGCCTTATCCAAACAACAGCCTAATTACCCTTCCTATTCCAGCTGTGAAAGCCCAGCCAGTGAGAAGTGAAAGGATTTTTCCCTCGTCCCAAAGCAAGTGATTAGCAACTGAGGACCCAGGAATCTCTACTGTCTCCACGGGTGCCCATCAAATATTACCCTACGAGCTCCTGAGTTGGAAGAAGAGATTTTTCCCTCACCCCCGCTCCTTCCTGAGAACAGCTGCATGTTGACCCCGTTACTGATTATGTTGCACCTTAGAATGACTGTGTCCTAATGATTTTAAATCTGTTCCAGAAAATAGTTTAAATACATACAATAACGTGAGTGCTGATATTAGGGTTTTCATTTTTTACTCAGAGTTTTTTTTTTTTTTTTTTTTAGGTTGGTATGAATTATAGGACTTTGTCAGTGATAGAGAGCCCTCTAGGAAGAGGCTGGTGCCTCTAAGAAATGTTTAGGCATTTAATTTAAAACAAGGACATCTAGAAAACTAACATTTAATACAAGAGATTGCAAAAGTCGAAAATGGCAGACGATGGCTGAGTTGCCAGTCTAAGAACACACCTTCTTACCTTCTTATAGAGTCGGTAATCACGTTTAGGCAGAATTGAACAGAGGGATATCATTCAACACAGGTAGGAAAAATTCCTCTTCTGTGAAACAGCACAGCACAACAGACACCTGAGGGAAGGAAAATCCCTCATGCTTCTCTCTCAGCTATTTTTTTTCTTTTTTAGTAAAGAGCATTTTCAGAATTTATAATGTTTCAATATAGATATTGGAATGACATGACTTACTTTGAGCCCCACACACAAGTAACTAGTCATTCTTTCATACATTTCCTGCCCCACCCCCGTCCCCAGGAATGACCAAATAACTTTATACGTCTGGTTTTTTTTTTTATGTTTGTAAGTACTTAAGAAATTTAAATTTTTCCCATTTTACTTATTTCTCTTTTTTTAATAGTCTCTTTTATTTAAGGAAATCTATAAAACTCAGTTTTTCTGTTTGTAGGTCCAAGCTCCCTGAGAACAGGGTGCTGCCAGCCTTGTTCACCCTCTGAAGGACACTCTTTCTTGGGAAGGTGTTAGCAAGAGTGTGCAGGATAAATGGGGACAAAATCACAGAAGGAATGGAAAAATAACTTGCAAAACATCCATTATTATGATGTCTCACAAATATAAATAAATTGCATACTATCTTGATCTTTTAAAAAATAGAGATAGCCTCTTGAATGTGAAAATGACAGATCTGCAGAATTCACTACAGCGGCAAGGAGAGCAAAAGACTTTCTTCTGAGACCACTGACCAGCCAGAAAAAAAATGCCACTTTTACTGGGGAAAAGAGACCAGTTCTCTTTTAGAAGTGGTGACACCAACACCAGCCGTGTTCTGTCCTTTCAGGGACAGGAAATCCAGAAAGGACAAAATGAAAAGGCTCAGATGAAGAGCCACAGCTATCAGAAGTGGGCCCGCCTTTGAATCCACCAGCACCCACATCTAAGACTGAGTGTGAGAAGGCAGGAACCAGAGGTTCTCATGATCACCATGCATTGCCTTCCTGGTGGCTCTGCTTACACCACCTTAACCTCAAGCCAAAGTGAGTCACATCGTAATCAGCTCAAAGCTCTATTACAGCCACGAGCATGTTATGTGGCTCAGGTTTTGGCGTGCGACCAAGGTTGAAACCCACTGAAAACTGTGGGCATCTTCCATCTAAAGTTCTATCCTCAGTCCTTTCCACTGTGCTCTGCCCCCCTACCCCCCGGGAAAGCATCCACACACATGGATTGGCTCCATTGCTCCATAACTAGATGACTTCTAAATCTGACCTCAGCTTTGTCCTCTCTAGTAAATAGGAAACTTCTTTTGGGAAGCCTGCTGGATATCTTCTACTTTGACTTCCCATGAGTTTTATCTGTTCCTCGTCCCAAACCACGTCTTCCTCATGCTTCCTCATGGCTTCCCTAGTTGCATAAGGATGCCATCAAACCATGGTCACGCAGCTAGATTTCCCAAATTCATCTCTGCCCCACCAGCTTCTCACCTCTTCAGTCTTCTCCCATGGCCACCCCTCTCCCCTGTTACAGCATTAGAACTCGTCCCTTGACTTCACTTCCTCTTCTCATCCATGCTACACGCCTCTACGGAACTTAATTTTCCTTAAACTTGTCACACTTCTGTTTCAAAATCTAATACTCAGTGTCCCTCAATTGCCTCTCAGTTGAGATGAAATTCTGTGATTGACACCTGAACTATTCTTCCCTATTATTACAATGCCCACACAGCAGGGTTCAATATCCTGGGTTTGTTACTGTCTGTGTGATCTCAGACTACAGATCCCCATGACTCAGTTTCTCCACCTGAAAAATTTCTTGTTGGGTTGTGTAAAGGTTAAATGAGTTAATATACATTAAGCATTTAGAACAGTGCCGAGAACTTAGTATGTATTTTATTGGTGTTTCTTGTTATGACTGATCTTACGTGGAACCTCTCACCATTTCCCAACATATCTTCACTTTTGTCATTCCTTAATTTTGTTCACTTTGTTCCCTCTGCCTTAAGTGACCTTCACCCCAGCTGAAAATCCACCCATTTTTCAAAATCTACCTCAAATACCAGGTGTTCCCTTGAAACTTTCACACAAAGGGTTCTTTTTCTGAATTTGAGATAATAGATCTACCGTATCTTTATTCACAATAAACCAAATAATATATTTTAGTATTTTTAAATCTCTGTATAAGATACTATCTTCCATAGAGCATTATGTCCTAAAATTGACCTTCTTACCGCAGCCGTACTCCAACTATTTTTTATTATGTTATTTTATTCCATTTGTTTGTAAGTGACTTTGAATTTGAAATCATTCTCAGTAGCAAAACCAGAAACAAAAATAGAGCTTTGGAAAGACATAAATTAGAGCTTTCTAAAAACCTAACATTTTAGGCTTTGGGAAGCTTTTAAGAGAAAAGATTTAAACTATTTCTGAAGAAGTGTAAATACAAAGCATTTCTGAGGAATCTGAAGAAACAACATAGCATTATGCTGGTATTATACCATTTACTAGTATTTCACAGATGACTTTAAAATTTAGATGACTATTTATTTCCCTTCAATTTCACTTTTTCTGCTATATTTGATGCATTGTGAGATTTTAAAGGTTGGCGACTTGTGGAGACAAATCACACCTGGGGAAATTAGTCCAGGTGCAGCCAATTAATTGTGGAGCCAGACACTCCCCGGTGTAATGACTGTGCGTTCCCAACGTGGACTCTACTTTAGGCTTTTCCTCACATGATGGATCTTCGCTTTTAATGAGAGAAAAGTGCCCCCATGAGGTTCAGACTTGGCCTTGGATTTATTTTTTTTTTAATCTGAAGATTACACACTTTCCTATGGAAAATCTGGCATCACAGTTCTTTCTGGCTTCCTGTTTTCACCCCTTCGGGGTCCTTATCAGTAGCAAATCCCCCTCAGGTGGTCCCTTCACTATCACACCCACCAACCTCAAATCAGTGGCCACATACCATCTTCCACATGTCCTCACTGGAATGTTCCTTCTGGGGAGGATCCCTTGATGGACAAATTCATTCCAGTGTCTTCTTGAGGGAACCAAGAAAATGGCTTGAGAAATGGTCTGTGCTGGGCCCCTCCCTCTTTTCATCTCTTGATTCTCTTGGTTTCTCTCTCCCACTCTCATCCCTCCAAATTTGACTCCTCCCTCAGGCTTGAATATCTTTGATGAATATTCTCTTATCTATGTTTATTCTAATAAAATACATATTTTCTATACAAACGTTTGGTTTTGTGTGCATTTCTTAAAGCCTCCCATAAATGGTATTGGGCTACCTATATCATTCTTTCTTCCGTTACTCAGTGTCTTTAAGATACGTTGCTGGGCATCCGTTCAGCACATGGCTTCCAGCTACTGCCTGCATTCCATATGTTCCCCTTAGATTATCACACTGTCTTCTTCCTCATGGATAGACAACCACATGGTCTCCAGCTCCCACAAAAGTGCTATGGTGAATACCTATGTTCCATTGTAGGCTTGGGTGTGAATTCCTTTGAGAAATACCAAGGAAGAGAATTCCTGGAATCTAGGGTGTACAGATACTTAATTTGTCACTTCCTGCCTGAATAGAGTGCCAACTCTCCACCAATCTATATTCCCACCAGCCATGCAGGAGGAACCCTCATATCCTCATGTGGTAACCTCCATCCTTGTCATTTGGCCAGACTGACGTGTGTGAAGCGATATTTCATTGTAATTTTTTTTATTTATTTACTTTTGAGAGAGAAAGAGAGAGAATGAGCAGGGGGAAAGGGAGAAGCAGACTCCCTGCTGAGCAGAGAGCCTGACATGGGGCTCGAATCCAGGACCCGGGGATGATGACCTGAGCCAAAGGCAGACGCTTAACCGACTGAGCCACCCAGGTGTCCCTCATTGTACTTTTACTTACATTTCTGATGAATAATGTATTTGAGCAACTCTTTGGTGCTTGTTAACCTTTGGGGTCAACCCTTCTGCACATTGGCTCTTCGTATTCTTAGCCCATTTTTTAGGTTGGGGTTCCTATCTTCTTCCAGTTAATTTGCAGACTGTCCCTGTTCCTTATGGGTTAGGTTCTAGTCCTTCATCAGTTTTAGGCAACAGTCAAATAATTTCCAATATCTGTCACTTCTAACATTGTCCATGGCATCTTTCATTGAATGAAATCCTCAGTTTTGCTTTATAGTATGTACTTGTGAAGGTGTAGAGGTTCTTTTGACCTCCATATAAGAAGATACTCTCTGACATTGTCTTCTATGAAATTTTAATGCATACATTTCCTACTCAGGTCTTTAATTCATCTGGAGCCCACCTTTGCAGTAATATTGGATATTACTTTCATTTTTCTTTGTGTGGAGAGTCCATTTTCCCAGCAGCATCTACTACCATGCAGCCTTCCCCATTAACTCATAAGGCCACGTTTGTCATAGATTAAGTCACTGAATTGTCTATTCTATTCCAGTCTATGTTTGTTCTTATGCCAATATCATCCTTTTAAAATTACTGTGGCTTTGTAGTATATCTTCATATCTTATAGGGCAAGAACCATCTCTTTCCTTTTTCCTCAAGACTGATTTAGCCATTCATGAATGTTGATTCTTTCTCATACATTTTATAGTCTACCCAACCAGGAATTTAAAATGTCCTTTGAATATATAGATTAAACTGGGAAAAAACTGACATCTTTTATTAACATTCATCCAGAGACATTGAAAATTTATTTACTTGGATTCATTTCTGTATCCTTAATTCAGCTTAGAATTTTTCTCAAAAAGTTTTATGTATTCTTTATTAAGTCCTAAATGCCTTTAACTTTTATAAGAATGATGGATCATACCTCATATCTTACTGCATTTTTAGACAATTAATACAATTTTTTAAGTACTGATTTGTGTATGTTGACATATCTAGCGATTGTCTTAAACTCCCTTGATTGTTCCAGTAGCTCGTATATTGATTCTATTGTTTGTTTGTTTGTTTTAGGTAAATTATACCATTTGCAATAATGACATCTCTTTCTTAACCAAGTATTGTACATCACTTTTTTCTTACAACATTCACTAGAATTATATGAACCAGTAACAATGCTAATAGACACTCTTGTCTTCTCCTTATATTAAGGGGATATTTTTTTTAAGTGTGGAATATATAATGATGGCAAACATGCTCTCCATTCCCTGTTTTCTGTTTTGTTACAGAACCTCTGAATTTTTGGCTGGACTTATATCCATCCAGAATCAAGACTACCTTCCCCAGCCTCTCTTGCAGCTAGATAATGGCCTTGTGACTAAGTTCTGGTCAATGGGAGGTGAGTAGAAGTGATACATTCATCTTTCAGTTGTAACTTTAAAGAAAGGAAGTGGTATGACTTCTCCCTCCTCATTTCTGCTGGCTGAACTATGCAAATAGTGGTGATAGCTAGAGTAGCCACCACGGATCATAGAAATAATGATACCAGCCCCCTAGAGATGTCACACCAACACGATAGAGGCAGCCTGGGCCTCCTAAACCATGACCTTGCCCTGTCAGTCCTGAACCACTATTACCCAAACAACACAGCTGGAACAAGTCATTCAACTTTTATTTATACCCTCACGTTTAAATGCTGATATGCATGGCTGAATGCAAGTCTTAACTCGAAGTTCATTTCTTTTCAAAACTTTAAAAATATTAAGCCATTGTTTTTTATATCCAGTGTTACTTTCAAAAGTTTGATTTTTGTTTCTTTATGAGTGATCTATAGTCTATCTCTGGAAATTTTTATAATTTTCTCTTGTCTTCGATGTTCTTAAATTTTACTTTGGCATCTCAGCATGTGGGGTTTTGTTGTTTGCTTTTTAATACCTATATCACATTCGGCATTTTATGAGCCACCCGTTCTGATTGGAGATTCATCTTTGAACCCCTCAAAAGAATAGGCCTGTGAATAGGTGATTACCTTCTGTTGCAATCTACTAGCCCTGGAGGTTTAGAGACACAGAAATGAACACATTCCCAGAGTGTGGCTTGTCATTCCTCACCTTTTTTTTTTTTAAGATTTTATTTGTTTATTTATTTATTTGACAGAGAGAGAGATCACAAGTAGGCAGAGAAGCAAGCAGAGAGAGAGGAGGAAGCAGGCTCCCCGCCCAGCAGAGAGCCCGATGTGGGGCTCGATCCCAGGACTCCAAGATCGTGACCTGAGCTGAAGGCAGAGGCTTTAACACACTGAGCCACCCAGGCACCCCATTCCTCACCTATTTTTATTAACTCCCCACTCCTGTAAATCCTTTGCTCCCTCCTTGATATTACCCCCAGAGGCCCCGACACCAGAGACTTGGGCTGTAACAGCTGATTTCTGTAGTGAAGGATCCATTGACCACTGACCCAAGGCCATGTAAGGAAGAAGCAAGAATGGAACACAGACGTTTGTCTACAACCTTTTGTCTCACTCGCACTGTCATCCTCAAGCTACTCCTCTTCCCTCCAATCTGCCCTCCACTTGACCCCCACCCGTACACAGGAGGTCTCCATCCTGTCGTTCCCACATGGAGGTTCAGGCCATTTTTGTTAGCTTCTCAGATCCATGCTTTCTTCTCACTTCTACTTTCTCTAAGGTTGATTTGAAGAAAGGAAGCAGGCAACCTATTCTAGTTAACCATCCTTATGAGAAGCCAAACCAGATATGGGAATTTCTTACTGGCATTATGGAGATACTGGCATGTTAATAGTAAACCATTTAGACCTACAAGGAAGAAAAGGTGCCTTCACTAGAGCCTGGAGAGGAGTATAAAATAAGCCAAATGGAACCTTGCTGGACCCTTAGTCACACTTTGCCTGTGACTACAAATTACTCCAATCACCAGTCAGGCCATCCTGACTGGGGAAAAGCGTGACCTAGAGTAGAAAGACATTTGGATTTTTCTATAAAGCCCCCTAATGAGGCATTCTCTTAACTGGTTCTGATGGTGAACAGGATTCGGTAGGGAGAGTGGCCAAACAAAGCTTCCTTTCTCATTACTGATCAGTATACTTTAGAAGCACATTGGAAATTCAAAACAACTGAAATAACACTGCGCTGGGTGTCTTCAGTTTTTTCCTTTCTGAAATTTGCCTGGGTTGTTCATTATGTCACTAGAGACTTGCCCTAGAGACTTCAGGGAGGTCATCATTTTAACATGTAATAGTCAAAGGACTCTTGATGCCTGCATATTCAGTGCTGCTGCGTCAACATGACTTTGCTTAAGTCCAAGGACGGTTTAGAAATCACAGCCTCTGGGCATTGTCTTAGCCCAATCCCCGAAAGACACTCTGGGGCTGTGATTAAACTGATGGGTGTCAGAAAAGAGAGTAAAAGTTCTAAAGTCTTGCATGAGGATTTTGTTGGGTCAGAGTTTGTTCTCCTACCATTTCTAGAGAAAAATGAGAGATGTTTAGTATTTTAAAGTAAGCCTTAGAAAATCTCAAATGCAAACCCTGGAAGGGTTATTCTAAAGAAGAAAATAGGGAAAATATCAACAGAAGATACTACTGTTGGCAATCAAACTGGATTGATCCTGAAATATGCTCTCACCCACTACCTTTATTATCTGCTTCTCAGACTTCATTCTACCACATCATCTAGCCCTAGAGACATCTGTGCCCATTAGTATTAATTAAATGTGAATGTTAACATGGAGAAAGATTTATAACTTCCTTGGCCTGACAGGTATGCTGTAGCTGAAATGCATCCAGGAGGATGAATGACCCAAGTCTACCAAATATGAATTACGATCCACTTCTCCAAATTGGCCAGAACATTTTAAAAGTATTTTGGGGAGCTTGCCAAGTAAGCCCTTTCCATCCCTTCTCCTCACCCCCATTCTACCCACTGCCACCATCACAAAAGGACTGCATCTACATGAAGCAGTGTATAAAACTGGGGCCCAGGTTGAAGAAGGGAAAAACAAGTGAGTAGGAAGACCTAGTAATCGAGTGACAACTTACAGAATTGTAAACCATGTGGCCTAGAATCCCCCCTACTTGAACCACAGCCAGTGTGGACAAACAGAGCAATATATTTCATGTAACCTACCTGTACAGATTTAAACCAGGTCAGAAACAAAATACTCATCTTATTTTAGACTATGGGACTAGACGCCAGAAAAAAAAAAAGGGTGTCAAAAGAGCTCTGAAATTTCTTGACAAAAAATAGAGAAAACGAATGTGAAACCGACAGTCATTGCTCATCCTGACACTTGGTGTTGTTTTCAAATCCAACTTTTCAAAACTTAACAGGTTTACCCATACTGTGATTTCTGGGAATCACATGAGGATTTTAAACCCTGATTTTAGGTATTCAATTTACATAGGTGATCAGAGTGTCTATGTGAACATGACTTTTCTATCCCTTTTTCTGTATAGCTATATAGCATAACATTGCAATTCTAGGACATTCTTCCTTGGGAATGACTCGATTGATCAATCCAGGAAATTCCCAAGAGATCCACCCAGGCTTCCCCAGAAAACATCAACACTTGGTTCATACTTCCCTTCCCTCTTTAAATCTCTTGCCTCAAAGTTCTTGCTCTGCTGTTTCCACCAATCCTAAACTGTTATATTGTGATCCTTTCCCCCTCCTGATCAAGCCAATGCTTTGAAAGCTCCACTTTCAACGAAGCCTCAAATTCTTCATAAAATCCAACTTGCCTTTCTCCCTTGAGACCCTGTAAAAACTGCTGAGGTGATGTGCCCCCTAAGAAGCAGTAAATTTTGACTTATGGACAGATTTTTGTTGGTAATGTTTGGGAAGCGTTTGACTGTAAGTAACGTAATATAGCTGTATACTCATTAAATGCACTTGGAACTTACAGAGAAAAGAATAATATAAATGACAAACTATTTTTCACTTTAGGAAAAGATTTATCTGGGGAAGCTGATGGGGAGAACTTCAAATTGTTATAAAGAAAAAAAATTGTTATAAAGAGTCTTGTGGGTCTTGTTCTATATATAGTTACGCATACCCTATATAAAGTAGCAAGTTTCTCCTGCCCCGTACCCCCTATGCCCCGTATCCTGCTGCATTTCTTCTATGGGGGGAAGGATGAGGGGTGGGGATCAGCATTCATCTCACATACTAAACACACATATACACATTTGCTTATTTGTTTGTTGTCTATCTCTTCACACAATTCTAACTCAAATGTAAGCTTCGTGAGGACAAGGACATGATGTATTCTCAGCGCTTAGAATGGTGACAGACTTACAGTAAGTATTGGTAGAAGAAAGGAAGGAAGAAACAAAAGGCAGGGGAAGGAGAAGGAAGGAAAGAAAACAAAATGAGGCTAAATTAAATGAGGCTACTTACTCCAGTGGCAAGTGCCCAGATTTGGGAATTAGAACTGAATTTGAATTCTTTCATCAACTTACTATTTTTATGACCTTGAACAAAATACTACGATGTTTTGAGCCCCTAGTTGCTCGTCTGTAACATGGACATGAGAAGACCTATTTTGCATGGTTGTAAGAATAGCAAATGTCTAAAAATAGCTGAAATGCCTCTAGTAGAGCGTCTCGCAAGCTGTGGGCCATTAAAAAATAGAAGACGGATGCGTAAAGTGAGAAGAAACGCACAAGTTTTTTAAGGAAAGAATGATGGCAAAGCTTTGCATTCTAAGGGGGGGGGGTGGAATTTGCCCATTTGTTTTAAATGGAATTTGGGTCAGAAAAACCGAGCCCCTTTGGTTTCAAAATTAGGGCTTTCTTTGTCCAGTCAAAGAGAGGGGAAATCAGTGCCAGGGCTGGAAATGGAAACCGTGCTTTCTGATGGGAGCTCAGGAGAGAGGAGGTTGGGGTCCTGGGAGGGGAGCCGAGGGAGAGAAAAGAGGAGTGTCCTCAGAGCAAGGAGGTGGAGGCAGGCCTTGCAGAGAGGAGCAGCCAGGGCCCAATTCCCCAGGGGCAGGGAAGGCCAGGAAGCTGCAGAGCAATGCTCTTCAGATTTCTGCGTGTGCTCCAGGGCTCTCCCACCGTCTGTTCAAGTCGTGTTCAGGTCAGCTGCTGTACATTTGTCTGTGCTCCCTGCACCCTAGGGAATCAGGGAATCGAGGTAGGAGCCACGAAAGGAAGCGCTGCTTTCTTGGATCATCCAGTTTTAGATGCTAGCGAGGCCATGGTCATCTATTAAGGGGAGTGCGGCATCTCAGTGAATACTGACTCTGGAGCCAGCACAAGCAAACTCCACTCCCAGGGGTCCCCTGGGAAGGCAGTGGTGGGGAACCCACTGCTTGGCAGATCCTGTTATTTGGAAAGCAGGTGTGAGAGAAGAGCGGTTCAAGCGACCCCAGTGGGGCCCAAGGACGGTGAAGCAAGGGAGAGACGCAGCTTAGTCGTAAAATGTCAGTGCTCTCCAGAATGCTCAGAAGTCTAGAGAAATGATGTTTTCATGCTCTAGGTCAGGACACCAAAATAATGCAAATTTATCCAAAGACCAAAATTTTAAATAGAGACAAGATCCTTAAGATTGATCTCTCCTTTGGCCTTAGCCCCCAGGATGGTTCCGCATGGTCCTGTTATTGATTCTGACTTTACCTAAAAATCTGATATTTTGGTCTCTGTGGATGTTTTTACAGTGATTTTGATGTTTTAAAATATTGTGTTACAATAATGTATTAGCATTTTCCAGAGAAACAGACTAACAGAATATGTATATATAATATATAAATGTACATATAAGATTACATATAATCTACAAAACAATAAGATATTACAATATATATCTTATATATACAATAGAGATATATACAATAGAGATTTTTCATAAGGTCCCAGCTCATGTAATCATGAAGGCTGGGCTGTCCCCCCATCCGCCATCTGCAAACTGAAGGTCTAGCAGGGCTATTGGGGTGGCTCAAGGGGGAGAGCCAAGGGTGGGGATTCTGATCCAAATCTGAAGTCCTGAGAGCCAGGAGCACCCAGGTGAGAAGACTGATGTCCCAGCTCAACAGTCAGGGCAGAGAGCAAATCCAACATCCCCAACATCTTGTTCTACACGGGTCCTCCACAGATTGGACGTTGCCCGCCCACCTCGGCACTGGGTTATCTGCTTTACTCCATCCAAGAGATACACAGCAATTGCTCAGATGAAAGAGGAGATAGAGAGCAGATGAGAGTACGAGGCAGAAAGAATAGCACAGAGAGAAGCCTGGAAGCAAGGAGGCTTGTCTTGGCACAGGCAGGGAAAGGTCAGCCCCTGTGAGGCATGAAACTAGTTTGGCTGGTTACAAAATAACTAAGTCCGGGAGATGTAATATACACCATGGTGACTCTAGTTAACAATGCGGTGTCATACCTTTGAAAGTTGCTGAGACAGTACATCTTAAAATTTCTCATCACAAGGAAAAAATGTATAGTCCCCTGTGCTGATGGATAGCCACAAGACTCAGTGGGGGTCATTTCACAATATCTACAAATATCAAATCACTATGTCATACATCGGAAACTAATATAATGTTGTCAGTTTGATCTCGAACATAGAGGGGGGAGGACTCTGAAAGCCACCTTAAGTGTTCGGAACTTTACCTATGGATCAATAAGAGGACTTGAAAGTGTTTTAAAGTAAAGACTGGACAGACTAAGATTTCTGCTTTGAGAAATTGACATTTGGAGATAGTACCAGAAAAGGGAACTGTGGATATTGTGATGGCACAGAGAAGAGGGAAGGTGATCAGGACTGAGGTGGTGGCAGCAAGGTCACAGAGAAGTAGAAAAATGTGAGGCATTCATAGACAAAATGATCAGGATTTGATGACTCTTTTAAAGGAGTGATGTAGGGACGCCTGGGTGGCTCAGTTGGTTGGACGACTGCCTTCGGCTCAGGTCATGATCCTGGAGTTCCGGAATCGAGTCCCGCATCAGGCTCCCAGCTCCAAGGGGAGTCTGCTTCTCCCTCTGACCTTCTCCTTGCTCATGCTCTCTCTCACTGTCTCTCTCTCAAATAAATAAATAAAATATTAAAAAAAAATAAAATAAAATAAAGGAGTGATGTAGTAGAAAAAGGAATCAAATGTGATCTCTCAGTTTCTAGCTCGGGCACCTGAGTGATGGCCAGCATCGTTGCCTGGAAAGCAGGCACATTAATTACTGTAGGCTTTGCTGTAGGTACAATAGCCGTTGAGAACTGAAATGATTTTGCAGGCTACTGACTGCACTTATTTACTCCCCAAAGAAGAATCAGATCCTTCTGGACAAAGAGAGTTGGTTTAAAAATAGAAATCAATTACATAAGTTGATTGTTAGACCATGTGATAAGAAATTACAAGTTGTCATTAATCATTTTGAAAAGAAAACAAGTTGATATAAGATTTGACAGTCGCGCATGATACAGTAACAGAGTAACAATAGAGGGATCTTGCAAGTGTGGAAGTTCATTTTCTTTTAATTCTTCCCGTTGGTGTTGCTGGGCTGATTATTCATACATTCTGTAAGCTTAGGTTTCTGAGAGGCTTATCATAGAAAAAAGGTCATAATTCTTCGTATTTATTTTGAAGGGGATTGGAATGATTCATTCCATAATATTACAAACGGAGACAAAACGGCATTCTCTCCCAAGACCCTTGATATTTTCCAAATCTCACTCAAGGATTTTCACTGTGGCTCCCAACAGTATCAGATTTATTATCTCATATGTTTAAGGGGAGAAAAAAGACAAAGCCATTCCAAAGAAAACAAATAAAATCTCACCTTGGGTTTTATACATTTAAAAATATCTATAGCAGTCCGTTTGCTCCCAAATTACCCAGAGGCAGAAAGATGGTAGCAGTGGCAGTAACACAGGTTTTCAATCTCCCCAAATCACCCCCACAATAACCAATGGAACAATGAGACAGCAAAGCAAAAACCCGTGGACAACATCTACAACAGAAGTGACAAGAACTTATTCCCATAAGCAGGAGGGGTCAAAGCACTAGCAGCAACAAGACGTGTAGTGACAAGTACAGGAGGAAGAAGGAGGACAAGGGACTTTCAGTGAACAGTTCAGAAATGGAATTACCAACAGTTCGCCCCTCCCAAAGGGAGGGGTCCACTCTGAGCACGGAGAGCTCTTCAGGCCAATCAGACAAGAGCAACCAAATCAGGGAAAGGGCTTGGCCAACTCCAGATGCCCTGCAAACTCTCTGTTTGCTCAGATCACAGTGCATTTGAAAGGATAAAGAAGGGCGCCTGGGTGGCGCAGTAGTTAAGAGTCTGCCTTCAGCTGAGGTCATGATCCCAGGGTCCTGAGATCAAGCCCCATGTCAGGCTCCCTGCTCAGCAGCCTGCTTCTCCCTCTCCCTCTCCCTCTCCCCCTGCTTGTGCTCTTAGATAAATAAATAAATAAGTAAATAAATAAATAACATCCTTAAAAAAATAAGATAAACGATAAAGAAATCTTTGTAACTGGACAAGCTAACATTCGCCATGAAATTATGACAGTGAAGTTATGACAGGTGTTAATATTTTCACACTCAATACTTAACACCACTTTCATAAAGCACAGATTACAGGACATCCCCAGACTGAAAAGAAACTGGGGTGCATTGGATGCAAATGGAACAGACCAAAGACACTAAAGACAGAGGAAGGAGAGAGAGATCAAGAGGGAGAAAGAGAGAGAAAGAGAAGAGGCAGACCACGGTGGATGGAGGAGCAAAGGCAGCTATCTCAGAAGGGGCAAGTCCATAGAGACTCACCACAATAACAAGAGAAATTGGAGCCCTAGAGCATTGAAACAAGGAAGGAAATTCCAGGGTACCCTCCCCTCTAAGAGAACAGAAAACCCATCAGCAATAGCAATGATTGTGCAGGCAACCATATGATGTTGTCTTAAAGAAAAAAAGAAAAAGATAATAATCGACAGAGAACACTATTCCAATAGACAGTGAAATCCAACAATAAAGATATGACCATAAAACAATAAAAACCTTAACTTAAGAGTTCCAAATGAGCTAAGAGATTTGAGGAAATGTTAGGAGCCATGGAAGAATGCCATAAGATGGGAAGAGAACATGAGATGTTTGGACGAAAAAAAAAAGCTTGAAAAGTGAGCTGAGAGAGTTTGAGAATTGGAAGCAAAAAAAAAAAAAAGATTAAAAAATAAATAATAATTTTGGAAAGAAACAAAAATGAGGAGAACACAGTTCAAATTAACATCATAAGAAAAGACCGAAAAGAGAACGGATAGAAAATTAAAAAAAAAAAAAAAACAGAAACAAAATAAAGAAAAAGATTAAAGGTATTAGATAGAAAGTAATAGATTATTCAAGAAAATGTTGCCAGTATAAAGAAGATCTGAATCTACATATTCAAGCTGGAAAATCAGTTCAGAGTGGCCAAAATGAGACATATTTTAATAAATCCATTGAACTCAAATAAAATGGAAAAAAAAAAACAAGAAACCTGAACATGTTTTAGACAACAAAACAAAAATGGCCAAGCCCCTCATTAGAGAAATAATATAGACTGATATGCAACCCATCAATAGCAACATTTTATGCCATCAGACAATGGAGTAACATTTATATTACAAGAGGTAAAAAATGTGGGGAACAATTTTGCACCCAGGGAAAGAGACATTCAACTTGAAAGCCATATAAAAACTAATGAATATGTAAGAACACAGAGAGTGCTTTCTCATGTGCCCTTTCTGAAGAAGCCACCAGAAATGACTCAGACAACCATTTGGTTGCAGAATTGGCACAATGTCTGGCTAAGAACACCGAGTATGTATTTATGCATAAAACTAAGTGACGGGCATAAGGAAGCCAGTATACAATATAATTGTTATATGATACAACGTATATAATATATATGTATATATTATATATACATTATATAATTATACATATATACATTATGAATATATAAACATTATAATGTGTATATAATGTGTATATATACATTATAATTATCTAATAATTATAATTCAAAATTTTCTTTAAAAAGCAATCCCTATAAATCAAGGCAAAATGAAATGAAGAAACCTAACTTCATTCATTTGGTGGTGTAAGCACAGAGTGAGGAAGTTCTTCAAGTGACTTTAAAATAGGCCAGTTAGTGACACATCCCTAGTGATCTGGACCCTGAAAACAAACAAAATAAATTTTGAACTATTTTTACCAATAACATTGGCATTGTTATTTGTAACTATTTTATATTCTATAGGAAAATCAAATAGTTCTGTGAATGTTCTTGGGAATGAACCAAGACTTTCAGCATGAGGGGGAAAAAAAGATAAAATCGAAGGATTGTTGAAACTCTATTATCTAAATTTTCAATTGTAAATGGAAATATGAACTAAAAATATAATTTAAAAATATATAAATATATGGGGGTACCTGGGTGGCTCAATTGGTTAGGACTCTGACTCTTGATGTTATAGCAGGTTTTGATCTCAGGGTTGTGAGTTCAAGCCCCATGTTGAGTTCCATGCTAGGAGTTCAACCTACTTAAAAGACAAAAAACCCCAACCAAACAAAATATTACTTATGAACATATATGCCAGTGAAACCAAGCCTTCCTGGATAAATGGCTGACTCTAAGTCTCAGGCAAGAAGTCAAAATAAGCCTAAAACATCACATCAAAGGAACTTGAGAGCCAAACTGAAGAGTATCTAATTGGCCAGCAACAGGACAATTTGAGCATCAAGTATTAACTGCAATGAATTGAAACATGTCAACTCTGTTTAAGTCCATTAGTCACGAATGATACTAAAAAAAAATCTCTCCGGTCACATTTGGGAGATGGTAAGGAATTCATTTGTTACTTTGAAAACTGATGAGTGGGGCACCTGGGTGGCTCAGTGGGTTAAGCCTCTGCCTTCGGCTCAGGTCATGATCCCAGGGTCCTGGGATCGAGCTCCGCATCTGGCTCTCTGCTCAGCAGGGAGCCTGCTTCCTCCTCTCTCTCTGCCTTCCTCTCTGCCTACCTGTGATCTTTCTCTATCAAATAAATAAATAAAATCTTTTAAAAATTTAAAAAAAAAAAGAAAACTGATGAGCGTAAAATGATGTCAAGCAGTTATGTTACCTTACATGCTTGGACTGTACCTCAGGACAATAATTGATGAGGGAATCTGGGGCAGCATTTTATCTAATGTATGAAGAAAGTGATAAAATTAGGACTACTATGTTGGCAAACCTTAAGGAGATAACGCTTGTCCATCTAGCCAATGATCATTAATGATTGTTGATAACACAGACAGCCAATCAGATAACAGGTGCCTCCTGATGGAAACATATTTATGAAATATTTCCACCGAAAGCATGAATTTGAATAATAAATCCTCCAGATTTCATGACCCAGTTTGCAGGAAGTATAAGAAAGAGAAACATGTTGAGCTATATATTACAGGAATGCAATTAGAAAATTTTAGAATATGGGAAACTTAGCAGACAAGCATTCTGGTTTCCTTAAATCAATTATAGTGAAAAATGAAAGGGGGAGGGAAGGATGAATCTGTAGATAAAATGAAACTTAAAAGATAAATCAAAAACAGCAAAAAGATAAATCAGGTTACAATGCTTGCAACCTATTGTAAGAAAAAAATTACAAATCAGACAAATTTGAACACTAATTGAATAGCTACCTGATAATATTGGAATTATTGTTAATGTTTTTAGGTTTAATAGTGATGTTCTGGTTGTATTTTAAAAGAGTCCTTATGCTTTAGGAATGCATATTAACATATTTTGGATCAAAGAATAAGAAGAGTATCATGACATTTGCTTCCGTAAAATATGAACTTGCCACAAAATAATCTAGTAAAGGAAAGGAGTATTAATAGGCCAATATTGGCCTTGAGTGCATAATTCTTCAAACTGAGTGATAAAACCTGGGGTTTCTTATACTGTTCTCTGTACTTCTGCGTATGTCTGAAATTTTCCATCATGGAGAGTTTCAAAACACCCATGGTCATTTTGGGTTTTTTTTTTTACTTTCCAAATTGATCTCAAGCAGTCCATCTACAATGAGCATATCAGATTAACTTTTCAGGTTACCAAGCCATTTGAAAATGGACTGTAGGTTGAAAGACTAAACCATACTACAAAGTGTGCACACTTCCCCTGATGTTGGTGTGTATCATTTGTCAATGAATTTTAATAAACACTAGGTGGCATAGTGATCGCTTTATACTAAACAGGCAAAAAAGAAAATGGATTACCCACACTGACATGCAAAATGCCATCTATCAAAGCTTTGGCATGGCAATATCACTTTTGAAATGACCCCACCTCTTAAAAGACGCAAATGTCTTTTTTCATTTTAAAATTACAATTCTGCCTCAGTGTTACAAGTTCACCTAAACGTAATTTATTAACAATTCTATTTACCTAGTTATTTTCATTTTGGCATTTTTTTCCCAACTCTCAACCTATTTCAATATGCTTGAGACCTGCCGGGAAGAAGCTGGAACTGAGGTTTGCATAGGTGGAAGAGTTTTATATTCTTCAAACCGGATTGACACCGTGTGTTCCATGTGCTGCAAGAATTAATATGAAGTAGACTTGAGCCTCTTGTCTAATATCTGCCTATTGCTTCTAGCTTCTCATTCTCCTATCGCTAATTGGTCCCAGATCTTGTTTTAGCTATCTCGATGTTCCTGTCAGCTGATTTTTTTCCTTAACCAAAATAATGTATCATTCTATCTTTATAGTGCATGACTAATTTAGGGAATCACTAAGGTTTTAATTAATGGATTATGATTAAAGTATTCAGCTTCAAAATCCATTATTTTGGACAGGAAATAAACTTAACACCCAGTGTGATGGTAGAAAGAACAGTGGATTTAAATGTCTAGAGATCTTCTATGCCACATGGCATTGGTCCACTCCCTTCATTTCTCTGCCTATCAGTTTCCTCCATTCAATTTTTTATTGAATGACTAATTAGGCACCTACTAAGTGATGGGCTTTGTGCTAAAGCTAGGAACACAGCAGTAAATGCAATATCACATCCCCATGGTGGTGTTTGGATTGAGGCTGGAAGTGAGTGGGAGTGAAGCGTGGGGGACAGGATTGTTTGAGCAAGGGAATAAATTCAGTGGTGCTGAAGGCAGGAACTGGTATAAAAGAGACAGCCATGATTTAGAAGGGAGAGGGAAGATTGAAAGAGAGAGAGAGAGAGAGAGAGCGGCACGCCTGCAAAATGGAAGGATTGAGCAAAACTACCCACTGGATCCTTCCAGTTCTTAGTGCTTTTATAATGGGGTAGCAGTTGAATCAGAGAATCTTGGCTTTACCATTTAGTACCCCCATGACTACATTCTTAGCGTCTCTAAACCTCAGTGTCTTAATCTATAGAATAGCAAGTATACCTACCTCAAGATTGTTCTGGGGCTCAAATAAGGTTGTACATGTAAAGCCTGTATGGGTATACACGAAGCATTCTGTATAGAAATGATCATGATTATTAGTTTATATTTTGTCCTTCTCAAGGAAGCTCCTACATCTTATATCTGATTTTATTCCAACAAAAGACCTGGGAGAGACTTATGAGATTTCTGGCAGATTATTATTTCTGTTTTACAAATGAGAAAACACGAAGTCAAAAGAAGAGGCATCGGAAATGACCGGAAGAACCTGGTCTCCCATCTTCCTGTTCAGTCTGTTCCTTTTTTCCCCCATCACACAATACCCTTCAGACTATTTTAGCTTCCTTTTGAACAAATAAGGAATCTTAATGCAGACTGGGGACTTGTACAGATTTGTTCCTGTTAAAGCTTCAGATTTCAGTTTTTCCTTTGTTGTTTTTTTTTTCTTCTTCCCATTACTGCAACAGATCAATCTTATACAGAGGCTATTTCTCTCATGCTAAGCCTTCTTTTTGGAGTATTAAGGTTATGAATGTCCTGTCAGTCAATGACCTGTTAGAATGACGACCAGCAAGTCTTTTTAATCATTTTTATGTGCACCATAGTATCTTCTCTGTCATTCTTCCATTACTTTGGATTTGTGAGCAAAAGCTTTTTTTATAAGATATTTCTCATGAAATCAGGAATGCCTCCACAAGAAATTGCCTCAATTGGATGACATACCTCAAATAAAAAGTCACACTATCTTGCACTGTGAGCTCATCTTCTTTGACAGTTCAGTAGAAGTAGGATCATTCCTAGACTAGTTTTTACTCAAATTGCAAATAATCGGGAAAAACCTAAAAGCTACCATGATGGTATGTTCTGGGAAGTGGAGGAAAGGAGAAAGATGGGCACTAACGGACACATTCCAACAGTCTTTTCAACACTTATGGTGTTGACTTCTCTACTATTTAAAAATGATTAAATGGGGGATGTCTGCGTAGTTCAGTCAGTTAACCATCTGCTTTTGGCTCAGGTCATGATCCCAGAGTACTGGGATGGAGTCCCACATCGGGCTCCTTGCTCAGCCAGGGGCCTGCCTCTCCCTCTGCCTGCTCTGCCTGCCAGTCCCCCTGCTTGTGTTCTCTCTCTCTGACAAATAAATTAATTAATTAAATATTTTTAATAAAACAAAGATTAAATGGAAGTTTCAGTTGACTCCAACTTAGTTCTCTTCCAGGCAAAGCTCTTAGTTGATCCAGAAAGAGGAACAAGACATTTTCTTCCTGAAAGCAACTCAGATTGGTTTCCATAACTCTATCAAAATAACCTTTACTTCTGTTCACCTGAAATTTGCTTGGATATTAAATTTGCAGTACAGCTGAAGATGTCTCCTAAATATTAGATATCTACTTTGAGTGTGTTGACAAGTATGACAAGTTAATATTACTGACATTCTTGCTCCTGTTTCTATCAAACTTCTCCTCACCTTTGTAAAACTGCCCTGGTTCTGCCTACCTCAATCAAATGGAAACTTGCTAGACTCGCACCTCCCCTCCCAGCCCATAGCTCCCTGTACCTCCCTTGAGTTGTGGTTCATTGCATTCTGGTCACAGCTCTTGCTAGACTATATGCCTCCTGAATTAAGCCTTTTCTATCTTCACCTCCCTACAGTACATACTGTGGCCCCCTGCATCTAGTAGGTAGGAATCTGGGAAATGCATATAGAACCAAATTCTTCTATCTCAAACCAAAAGTACTTTATGTGCCAGAAAGCTGATGCTTTAGGGGAAAAATGCACTCCTTTGAAGCTTTTGGGGAAAAAAGATATTAACAATGATACAGTATACTTCAAATTATGGATCTTAGACTCCTAAGCTTTTAATACAAGCCATAAATTTGGGCATCAAATTGTTCTTGCTACAAAAGGAGAGTACAAATGAAGGGTTTGGTTATATGCTGATGATTAGTGTTGCTTTTATGATGGGAGAAATCTGTCTATCCAGAAACTCGGAGTGCTGTGTGCTGCATAATCATTACCACTCAGTACAGGGCTGTCAAAGGTCTTATTTTAAGAGTGTTTCCCTGAAAATTATCCCTGGCCATTTGCGTTGAGTAGCTATATTTCAAAAATAAAATCTTTACTGAAAAAAATAAAGACAAAAGGGAGAAGAAATGGATCCTGATGAAAGGTGTCTCACTGGCAAAGATTCACAGGATAGGCACAGTGACACAGCTGGGTTTTGTAGGAATCCTGTCTTTCCACGGACGTTGGAATGATTTCTACCATAAAGTCAAAGTTGCAGATAGGATACCATCATCAGTAGAGTTCTATGCTACAAGTCAACTGAGAAACAAGAATGCCATTAATTTCTTAGACATAATTAAATATGCACATGATAAAAGACAAACAAACATGGAATGTCTGCTACAATGCTTAAAAGCTGGTGATTCACAGAATATGTATATAATCTTTCTGTGAGGTATGAAATGAGAATGACACCCCTCCTTGTCTTTCTTGACCTCTCATTGTACCCTGAAGAGCACCACCCACGACAGACAGATTCATTCTCTATATCCTTACTTTGTACTTCATCTGCCTCACCACCCTTCTGCTGTTTGAATCATGGAGCTGCCTCACTATTCTCACTGGAGAATTTCTCATCAAAATCTACACAAGTGTGCTCCTTCTAGTACTAAAATCAGAATCAAACAACTAATTTCATTCGACTTCTGTGTGATAACTATCTTCAAAACCATATGACCAGCAGTTGCACTGTTTCTCCTTAGGAAATGGCATGGGTGATACGGATCATGTCCCAGGGATATGAATTTTGGAGCATTTGAGTGTCCTTTTTGTTTTGCCTTCTCAGATGCTCAGAATCAAATCTGTAACTCCACTTAGTAAACTCAGAGGGCCTTGTTCTTTGCATTGCTCTGTAACATTTTCCAGCTTGTCTTATCTTGATAGTTGCTTGCATTTTCTCTGATCCTGATTTTTTTTTACTCTCCCATCTTACATTGTTTTTAAACCATATCAAAATCTTTATATGGTAAACAAGCATACAGACTCATAAATAATTACTTCAGTTACTGAATAAAGTGCAGAGAGTCAGTGTCTTTTTGGTGGGGGCAGGGGATGATGAAGACAAAAGATTAATGTTTCTTTAGGAAATTGTATCTGAAGGACCTCCTAGTGCAAGGATAGCATGTCTGACTCCAGAAAATTATATCTGAAATAAAATAACATCATGCCTAATAATTATCCTCTAATTGTTTGTCTCTGTTCTTACAACATTCTAATCCATCTATCGTCTTGAAATTAATGATCTCTCTCAAGCATAGATTAGATCATACTACTTTCCTGCTCAGATACCCTAGATGGCACTATCTACAGAAAAAAGTTCAAGTTCATGAGATACTACCAGCTTACCTGTCTAGCCTTTTCTCTCTGCTCACCTGCAATGTACCCTGTGCCCAAGGAAATTTGTTCAATGTATTTCTTTATGAGAACTTTATCTTATTAAAAAAAAACACAACTGGCTTTGTTATTTTCTAATTAACATCAAAAATTCTAGTTTCACCACTTCTGCCCAAGTTCAGCTCAAGAAATGCATCTTTTAGCTCAAAATTATCTCCTGTGATTAACGTTTGCTCTCTAGTGTATTTGGAAGCAGTACACCTTAATGATGGGGAGGTTTGGCTTTGGAGTCAAATGACTTTGGGTTTGGCCACTTAACCTTATCTGTAAAATAAGATCATAATGTTGATTGGTGTTTTAACATACATTCCCCAGTTGTAGACTCTCCAGTGAAGAGACAGAGTCTTCATATACTCTTGTTAAAACTAGATGCATTTACTACTTGTTTGTAATCAGTAGAGTACAGAAGAAATGCTATTGAGTAATTTTCCAGACCAAGTCAATAAAAGTTGTGCACTTTCTGCCTTGTTCACGGAGATATTCACTGTTGGAGCTTTGAGCAATCATTTAAGAAGTCCAACTACCTTGAGCCACCATGCTGCAGAAGAAGCCTAGGGCACATGAAGAGGCCATATGTTAGGTGTTGCAGTAGGGAGCCCCAGCTGAGGTCCCAGCCAAGAGCCAGCATCAATTACTTGACTTGAGAATGAAGACCCCTCCAGATGATTCCAGCCCTCAACTCTCAAGTCACTGCCTGCTCATTGAGTCTTCCCAGTTGAGGACCTAGCCATCATGGAGCAGAGACAAGCCATTTCTTTTGATTCTGTCCAACTTCCTGAGCCATAGGATACATGAGCATGATAAAATGGTTGTTTTAAGCTGCTCATACTGGAAGCAATTTACTACATAGCAATTAGAATTAAGACAGATATTTGATACCTAAAAGTAGAATAAAGCATGAGACATTGGCTTTAAGATCACTGTCTGGCTGTAGCTAAATCTTAAGGAGACAGTTAATGGAAGCCTGACAAGGCTAGAGTTGGTAAGGATTTGAAGAAAAACAAGGAAAATGTTATAAGTAGCTAGAGGAAAGTGAATCTTATTACCTAGTGGTGCAAAGTTTGGCCAAACTATCAGATGTGGTAATGTGAAGAATTGGAAATATACCTAGTAAATTTGATGATCTAGCTAAGCAGATTTCCCTGCAGAATATTTAAAAAGCTACCTGGCTTCTTCTTGCTGCCTATGAAAAAAAAATGCAAATGAAATGAGCTAAAAGGCAAACTGTTTAGTGTTCAAGCAAAATTTTGAGGAAACACACAGAAGCCAGACCTTGCTGAGCTCAAAAGTATAACTGTTTCACATTCCTGGCATCTTCAAATGGCAAACAATTTCCAAATTAAGAAGTATCTCTAGGGCAAAGATAACATCTAAAGGGGAAGCTGTAAGATCATTTGCTGAGGTCTTAGGAAGAGCTCAAAGATTCTAATAGAAATTTTCAGACATTCAAAAAGACCTCTAATGATATCAAAGGCATATCTCATAGACTTTCCCTTTTAAAGAGCTTCAAGTATTTCCAAGGGTATCGTCACTCAGCAACCTTTCAGGGACCTAAGGATAAAGAAGATAGCTTAAAGGTATCTATGCTTGTGATTTCTGTATAATAGAATGCATTTTAATAAGAGTCAGAGAAAACCAACCAAGTTTTAAGAAACTTGTACTGATAGAAACATGTTGATTTGTACTAAGAGGGATGGAGATAGTACATGAAGGGAGGACTTCCTACATATTACTATGGGCAGGAAGCAGGATGAGGAGTTTACTCAATTTCAAACATGGACCAATTCCTATAGAAAAGAAAAGATGATTCAAAGGGTTGAACCAAGAGTTCAGATGGTAGAATCCAAAACCACTGAGACAAACTCCTAAGAAGTAGAACTGATCAAGGATCTGGATGCCATGTCTGACTGGATTTCAGAATTGCTATGGACCACTGACTGCCATTTGCTTTCCATTATCTACCCTTGAAACAGTATATAAACAGTTATCCCTTCCCATCTCTGATTGGTGCTCAGTCGGGTGTGTATAAGGTAAATAGTTTGTTTCTTGAATCTTCTGGTTCTTGGATGAAGAGGAACCATAATTTGAAGAGCCATACCAGAGAAATTGTCCTCAAGAAGTCTCATCCACACATGAATTGATTTTGATGATGAGATACTAGATCTCAAGCCTAAGTCTGATGACATGTCACTTTTAGGGAATCTTGGGAGAAAGCAAAGATGTTTTACATGAGGACAGACTGTGGCTGTTTTAAAATATGTGTACAAATTCTTTATTCAAAAGGTGGGGATCTATGTACCCTTTCTTTGAATTCAGGGCTGACTTGAAATTCTTTTGTAACCAAAAAGTGCGTTGGAAATAATGTTAAGTGACATCCAAAGCTATTAATTAAAGATGATGCAGTTTTCCTCTGTGTTAGCTGGAATAATCACTTTGGGAGGTCCTCGGGACATTATGCTATGCGGAGACCCTGGCCACAAGGAGAGGCCAAGTGTAGGTGCCCCAGTCAGCAGGCCTAGTTAATAACTAATATCATCCACCAGGTATATAAGTACATTCATAGATGGTTCTAGATCCTGCTCTCAAATTGTCACTGCTGAGACCTGAAACTTCATGAATCATAAATAAGCCATTTACTCTGTGCTCCAAATTTTTGACCCAGAGTCTGTGAGCATAATAATATAGTCATTGTAAGCTGCCAAGTCTTGGAGTTATTTGTTATACAGCAATAATAACTGGTTCAATCCTCCCCCAAAGAATTATTATGAGGATTAAATGAGGCATATACATTAAGTTACCAGCTTGGTGTTTGAGAAAATAAACACTCAGTGAACGAGACGTACCAAGGGCTAACTTCTATTTATTTGTTCCTGTTCAAAATAGTTAGTATGGGGTATACAAGTGATGCCTCATATATAATTGTTGACTTGAAGTGATTACAGACTTGAGGACAGAAAAGACAGATGTAGAGAAAGGACAACTTCATTTTCCTGACCTGAGAGGAATTTTTTTTTTTCTGTTGCTACAAAAGAAACCTGGATCTTTCCAGTGGTAGTCTATCAAATTCTAAACTTTATCTTGGTGAGAAATCTGATTGTGCAATTTATTTAATCCTGCCTTCTCAGCTAAGTCTATGGTGACAAAACTGTAAGTACTTGAAGTCAGTGAGCAATAGTTAATTTGGAAAATGAGGGATCCTGGCTAGCAACTGTGGGACATGTCTTTTGTGGCAGCCCACATCAGCCCCAATCTTCACTGCAGCTGTAAAATGAGGTTTCCTCCCCCTCATCTACTCTTCCATACTCTCAAAGCCTCTCCACATGCCAACCCTGCAACTGTCTCCTCTGTTCCACTATAATTTACTGCATCTCATCATAGACAGTCAAACGCTGGAAGGACTTTTGTACCTAAGGCATTCAAAAATTTTTTTTTCCTTGGGGGACAAAACCCCACCTTAAGGGTTGGGGTATCCCTGCCAAATTGGAGGATATTTGCATCATAAGTAAAAAATCCTTTCATAAAGTCACCCTGAATTAAAATAGTTCCTTGGGATGCCTGGGTGGTTCAGTGGGTTAAGCAGCTACCTTCAGCTCAGGTCATGATCCTGGAGTTCC
This sequence comes from Lutra lutra, assembly GCF_902655055.1. Classification (NCBI taxonomy): domain Eukaryota; kingdom Metazoa; phylum Chordata; class Mammalia; order Carnivora; family Mustelidae; genus Lutra; species Lutra lutra. The sequence continues at coordinate 22,323,477 of NC_062285.1, read as the reverse complement.
ATGGTTGAGTCCTGCATCGGGCTCCTTGCTCACCAGGGAGTCTGCTTCTCCCTCTCACCTTCCCCATCTCATGCTCTTTCTCTCATTCTTTCTCTCTCAGATAAATAAATAAATAAAATCTTAAAAAAAAAAAAAGTCCCTAATTTCTCACCTACTTTGTCACAGTTGGTGGAAGAGACAATACAAAGTGGTGAGCCTTGCCTCTGTTCCTAACCTGTGGAGTCTTAATATCCCACAGATGAAGGCAAGGAACCCCCACAGCCACCTCACTTCGAAGGAATCTGAAGAGTTCTAGCTCTGCCTGCAACAACATTCTGACATCTGTGCTCCACATCTGACAAATAGTCTCTGCCTTGTTTCCCAGCCGGAAAACCTGTTAGAATCTTGGCTCTTCTTGGACCAAGGTCCTGCCTTGCTATTACTAATCAGTTGCTTGGGAAACTCTAATTTTCTTCTTAAGCCCCTGAGTTGTGGCTTGAGGCCTTGCTGGCAAGAATAGGCATCTCTAACACTAAGGGTTCACAGTTAGGACTCCAAAAATGCTCTGTGCCAGTTTTCTCCCTCACCAAGCCAGGCTAGGCTTTTGGAGCACTATAACACCTTTGTCCGATTCTGCCACCTCACCCCACACCTACCAGAACTAATAGCTGGCCTCCTGGTTGGCTGATAGGCCCTCTGAATAGTGTATTCTACCTCTACATGGAATTTTCCAGAATCTGTCCCATCCGGTCAATGACACTGGTTTTGTTCTGGTTAAGCCAGTCATGTGAAATAACATGACAGTAATGTGAAGATGAAGACCTTCTTAGTTTTTTAGATGGCTTGATTTTACAATTATAACATGACAGAAAAAATATGCAAATACCCTTTTCTTCTCAACTGCTCTTTAGAGAAGCAGGAAAGAGGTTCAAAATATCTGTGAAAGGACATAGCTTTCAGTCATTTGAGTAATTATTTCCCTGCTGAGAAAAGGGCAAACAGTAAATAATTTCATTTTGTTGAATACTAGAGATACAGAAGATGTCTCTTTTTAATTAATTTCTAAAACATTGTCCAAAAATTCTCTTGGCTCTAGGACAAATCTTTTAATAGAACCAAAAAAATAATAATAATAACGAAAAAGGAGGATAAGACAAGGAAGAAATACTTTTTTGCCCAAAAAACTGATCTCATGCTTATTTTTATTCAAGGAGCACTCTCTGAGGAAATGGGGTGGGAAGAAGGGTAAACTGCTAGGTCCACCTTCCTTTCCATCATGAGGAACTCTGGAAGATAATGAGACAGAAATGCTTGACAGGTCTCCCCAAGGACAAGGCCAACAAGCCGCTTCAAGTGGCAGTTGCAAAAGTACAATTCTAAGTTTCTCAGATTTCCCACCCATTAAAATACTAGGAAAAGGAAGCTAATTCTGCCAGTAACCAGCTTTAACTCCCTGTTTTATGTGCCTCTTATAAAATGACAAGCGGAGGATTATATGACAAGAATACTCAAACAGCCAAGGCAGTTCTTCTAGGTACTCATCTGGTAAGTAGAGAGCTTGAGATGTTTGCAACTTTTTGTTTTTAAATAATTAATTAGGTACGGGCTTCCAGTGATGGAATGGGTAAGTCCTGGGGACAAAAGGTACAGCATAAGGAATATAGTCAATGGGGTTGAAGAAGGGTTGTATGGTGACAGACGGTAGCTACACTGTAAGTGAGCACAGCATAGTGTGCAGACTTGTGGAAGGACTATGTTGTACACCTGAAAGTAATGTAATATTGTGTGTCCATTGTACTTCTAATAAAAAATAATAATTGAACCTTTAAAAACAGGGAGTGCCTGGATCTCTCAGCCAGTAGGGCATGTGACTCTTGATCTCAGGGTTTATGATGAGTTCAGGCCCACATTGGCACAGAGCCTACTTAAAAATAAAATTTTTTTAAAAATTTAAGCACAGACAGAACTACTGAAGTAGTTACCAAGGAGACTACACGATATCTTGTAGGTAAGTAAGAGATATCTCAGCTGTTGTACCGAGTGGTTCCACTCTGCCTAGTAGAATATGCTCAAAAGAGTCATATTATATAGGATGGATGGGCATTGGTAGATTGAAGACCCAAGGAAAATGAGAAGAAAATCTCTGGCTAAGGTAAGCTAAATCATTGGAAGAGGAGAAGTAGTAAGATGGAAAAACAAGTGAAAGAAATTGTGTGCTAATGGCAGATCATTGCCAAAGATGGCCACGGACCATTCTTCTCATTCCTATAGGGGCCTGCTTCTCCTTCTCAAGAAGTAGAATTTATTTCTCCACTCCTTAAATCTGGGCTGGTTTGACCAAGAGGTCAATGGCTTACTTTGACCAAGAGGAGGCAATAGAAATAATGAGTCTTCCCTTCACTGGGACCTCTGAATCAGGGCTTTCAAAGATTTAGACCTTCTGCCTTCACCTTAGACACCAGATGCCAGGTAAAGAAGCTCAGCTAGACCATCAATACAATGAGAAACCAGATGGAAAGAGAAAGACCCAGTAAGCCCCAGCCATTCCAAGTAGCAGCTGAGGTCCCAAATGTGTGAAAGAAGCCATTCTGAATGTTCCAGCCCAACAGAGCTCCCAGCTGAGTGCAGCCCCATGAGTGATCCCTGAGAGGAGCAGAACTTCCCGACCAAAGCCAGAGAATCCACAGAATCGTGAGAAATAAGTGGTTGTTGTTTTAAGGTAGTTTGGAGTATCAGATAACCGAGACAAATCTTCTGTCTCCGTGACAATGAAGAGGTAGTTTGGCAACACATATGTCTTGAGTGGTGAGTTGACTGGATGAGTGGACAAATTCTGCGTAAGCCCGTGGACTTCTGGAATGTGGGAAGTAAACAGGTAATAATCTAAGCAACCAAAAAACTATGGCCAATTCTGACAAGATGAAGAGAGGGTAGATAAACCTGATGGAACAAAGATTTTTCCAGAATCTTTCAGAATCAGGTCTGTGGCAGACCCCAGAAAGTTCAGTGAGACAATTCAGCAACTATCACTTCCCAAGGTCTCTCCTGCCAGCCAAGGAGAGGGAAAGAAAGGAACGAAATGCAAAGAGCTATAGGATGCCTTACTTGAGGTTTCCACGGAAGGAGAGACCCTGAGCCATGGATTTAAGAACTTGCACAGACTGGTGAGGGGGAAGTTTGAAACAAGGAACAAGAAGGCAGCCACAGTTAGGGAGCCAGGTAGCAGAGCTGGAGACTGAGAATCCCTGAGAAATGGCACAACATACACACTTTATAGAATGATCCAGGCCAGGCTGTGAGAAAGCCAGAATGAATATACTCATTGCTTCATGCATATGTATGAATATGTGCTGGAAAGGGGGTGGAAAATGCTTCCCAATATATTCCAGGAAACTGATTTTCTGGAAGAAGGCAAAATAACCAATATACCGTTTAAGGCTTACAGTTGAATCCACCGACGTTCCTTGTGAAAAGGAACTCAGAGGCCATGTTCTCCGCCAAGTTAGAAGCCAGACAAGCAGCAGCCTTACCTCAAAATTGAAGGGAAGTCCCCAACAGAAAGGAGAACTACAAACTCAATGTATCAGAAGCTTTGCAGTCAGAGGGTCATGTCTTCCCACTTCTGCCTGTCACAACACTACAGGCAGGCAAGTGACAAACTAATTAATCCACCAAGTCCCCAAGGCGCTCCTAAGATAATAAAAGTTGTGTTTCATGGGGACATAAATTTTAGTTGGTAATGAGACAAAATACCGCTGAGAAGCCTGTTATATCAAAACATCAGACAAATCAATTATTATTTTCATGACAGAAGTCTTCAAAGTGGTAAAAGGGAAATTGTGTATTCAGCAACTATAGTAAAATACTCTGTATAAAGTGGAAGGAAAAAATTAGTTTGGCATTTTTACCTTCTAATTGTTATCTCTAAATCAGCTTCTTGATACACCAACTTAACTGTTTATGTACTTGATATTTATTAAAGGGCAGATGTTTCAATATTAGCTTGCTAAATTGCTCATGATTTTCAGATATTTCCACTGCTAGATTACTGAAAGTGTATATTTAATTTCTATTATTTCTTTAAAGGTTTTTGTAATTTTATCTTCCATTCTATTTTGTGCACTGGTGAATGAATTCATTAGGTAGAAATGTTCCTTTTTAGGAGATATTCAAGTACATATTGTAATTGGAAGAGAATGAACTAAGTAATAACTAGTTTATTTGTTCTTAATTTTTAAATTTTTTTATCCTTACTTACTCTTTTGAGAGTATGACGATTCTATTCTAAGGAATCCAAAATATAACAAATATCACTTTGTGATGTCGAGATTTGATTTCAAGAAAACCCAACAATTTTTGCACATTAAATAGTTTATGTTTGGCAATCTTAGTCAGGAATTGTAATTGAAAAACAATAAAAATATTTTTACACAAAGAAAAAGATTGAAGAAAAGAATTTCCTTCTGTTAGCACAACTAATTTACACAATTCTAATAAACACCCGCTCTTTACCCTTTACAGAGCAATGCAATTTATTAAGACCTTGTGGTTATTATTTAATCCATAAAGCAACCTTTATTCTAAGATGGCTGAAAAAATATTAGATTAAGAAACCAGCCCATGGTCTCATAACCACCAAAGAAGGTGGTGCCCCAAAGCTTATCCCCGCCGTATTGACCCAAAATGAGAATTTTGGTGGCCTTTGGAACACCAGAGAAGAGTCCCCCCTCTAAATTCCAGAGAGTCAGGTCAACCGTGTTGCAAAAGATTTAGGATCAAGATCTCACTTCCACTCCAACTTTAAAATAATGTATGGGAACCAGAGTTCTTTTGGCCAAATTTCTTAAGTTTCTCATTATAGCACTTCAGCAATTCTTTTTTTTTAAAGATTTTATTTATTTATTTGACAGGCAGAGATCACAAGTAGGCAGAGAAGCAGGTGGGTGGCGGTGGGGGGGGGGGAATAGGCTCCCTGCTGAGCAGAGAGCCCAACACAGGGTTCCATCCCAGGACCCTGATATCATGACTTGAGCAGAAGGCAGAGGCTTAACCCACTGAGCCACCCAGGCGCCCCCCATTTCAGCAATTCTTGAACTAGGAAAACAGATATACTAATAGTACAAATTCTCTATTAAAATAGTTTTAATTGGCAACAAATACTCTTTGTATAACATTCAAAAACAAAGAGAAAATGAGAAAGATAATTATTGTAGCAAGAAACATAGTATGACCTTTGAACATCTGAAAATACATATAGTTGTTTTGGAAAGACCCTTAATGATCTGGTCTAGTTCCTACTTAAGCAGCTGATGCATTTTTTTTTAATCCCGTGAAATTAAGTAACTTCCCTAGATCACCTGACCACTAAGTGGAGGAGAAAGAACAAGAATCTTCTGCTCTTCCTTCTCCATGTCTCTTTGTATGATGTGATGCCATCCTCTCTGCAGCACCTTGCAGACTAGTCAAAAATAGATAGCTTTCATCATGCACATTAAAATAAATTGAAAAACAAGAATGTCCCTTTGGAGGACAAGCTTCAACTTGATTAGTCCCACAGTCCATCAGATGGGTGACTCGGCATTATTTCAGCCTACCTCTCCTGATTGTTACACTTGCTGCTATGACTCACAGTCACTTTGGAAGACATCTATTATGGTTTGAATTTCTGCCTCTGTTTCTAGAACATGTGGGGGAGAATTTGAATTAATTAAAAAAAATTGGGGATTATCAGCACCACTGCTGAGGTCTAGAAAATGCTTTGTGGTATTTCAAAACGGGGGCTAATGCAAAATTACTTGTAAAACAAGTCTTGAGTACATTTTGAATCCTAGATTGGATTCCTCCTTCATGCCTCAATCCTGACACTGCTTCCAAGTCTTCATACACTCATAAAATTAAAATTAATTATAATACCTATCTCAAAAATATTTTAGCATGACTATCTTGCCACCTCCAGACACAAATAAAGTTATAACTCCGTAACTTCCAAATTAAGTACTCCAATACTCACTTGCCCAGAATTACATAAGAATTCTAAAGTGGCCAGTCTGGCTTTCAAATAGCAGGTAGAGAGAAAACTATAGATCTAAGCAGTCCCTATTTCATTGCCATTGCTGATGTTGCTACTAGAGAGTTTTTGGAAGGCTGTGTACCCTTGCTCACTGTTTCAATGAGGTCACTGGCGATCCGGATCCTGTTCAGACCATACCTCTTAAAACAAGAGGGATCTTTCCCCTCTTTTGAAGGTACTTCGTGACAGGGCACTTATGGCTAAGTTCTTTCATTTGTATTCTGCTTCGTCATTGTGCCCCAAGCCCACCCAGGCTAAAAGAGGTAGGAGAGATGTGCAGCATAGTCCAAAGGTTGCACTGGAACCAGCCTGCCTCATCCAAGGGGCAGTGTCTTGCTGAGAGGAGGCAGAAGGATTCATGGCTGCATGCCCAGATGTCCCCTCTTTGATGTGATCTCCATCTTGGACCTTTTGGTATAGTTGTGAGTCATCCAGACATCTATCAGCACCCCCTCAGCCCTCAAAGGGGTTCTGATATATTCACTTTTAAGCAGAGAAACAATGGCATTTTGTTCATTTAATCTTCATACAGACCATATGAAGTAAATGTTAATTTTTGCCCCATTTTTTCTGATGAAGGAAAGGAGACATAGAGAAGTAGGGTAACATACCTGATAACTGACAGGGAGTATTTGAACCCAGGAAGCTGGTTCAAGAGTCTGTGCTTTTAAGCATATCTCCCTTAAGGTCAAAATGAAAGAGATTGATGTCTCTGCTTCCTGGAAGTTCCTTGAGCCCTGTGCAAAGCTGTCCTCTCCTCGCCACCTTCCCAGCCTCAATACCTAAAGAATTCCAGAGCCAAGACTCTGTCAAACAGCAAAAGACACCAGGTGATCCATTCTTATGAGCAAGCTGCATAACCTCACTCTGCCTCAGTTCTCCTAGACGCAAAATTGGAGCAGTCACCCTCACTTCATTCGTCTATTAAGTGTGAACTTCCAAGTGTTAATACATATGAAATGCCTAGAACACACCTAGTTCAGAGTAGTACTCTGTAAGAGTTCTCTGTCTACAATCCCACTTCCTCTATTACTATCAATACTATTAGTTATGGTTTTCCTTATTGTCAAGATGATACACAGGGGTAGGAGGAACAGATAATGCTTTTCAAGGTAAAATACCAACTACTTGAATTAGTCATCATTTAGGATGTGGTGTGTCATGGCTTCTATTAAGAGGCTGTATTAGTGTTTTCCAGAGAAACAGAACCAATAGGCACTGTGTGTGTGTGTGTGTGTGTGTGTGTGTGTAGATTTATTTTAAGGAATTAGCTCACGTGATTGTGGGGGCTGACAAAGCCAAATTCTACAGGGTAGGTCAGTAGGCTGGAGACCCAGGGAAGAGTTAATGTTGAATCTAAAGGTAATCTGACGGCAGAATTCCCTCTTCCCCAGAGAACCCCAGTCTTGTTTTTCTTAGGGCCTTCAACTGATTGGATGAGGCTCACCCACATTATGGAGGGTAATCTGCTTCACTCAAAGCCTATTGATTTAAATCTTAATCACACCAAAAAAAAACAAAAACAAACAAACAAACAAAAACTTCACAGCAAGAATTAGACTGGTGTTCGACCAAATATCTGGGCTCCATCGCCTAGCCCCAGTGGTACATAAAATTAGCCATCACAGGCATAATAACAATCTTTTATTTTGGCTTTGGAATACAGTCACAGACAAATGCTACATTTTGCTCTTCTGAGTCAGAATCCATCTTCACCCAGAATTAGCTGCAGAGAAGAAGAGAGCCATCATGACAAAGTTTCATCAGTCCTGGTATATGTAAATGTGACTCCAGGCGGGACATGAAAACCCCCGAGAGCCCCATTTCAATAGCCAAGTCAGGGTCATGGAAGGTTTTGAGCTTTGAATCCCAAACAGTTAGGATTCTCTTCTCTCTGTTGGAATTGACCAGGAGCAGGAATCAGCCATGTAACCACAAGTCACAGAGCTGTGACATGCTGCTGTCTTCACAAAATACCACATCTAGTCTAATAGACTTTAATGGGAAGCAAGACTGTCTCTAAGCCCAGGATGGAATCCTCCTCCCTTATTCATAAATGTGTTTCTCCTGATGAACTGCATCTTCTGGGATGATTGACAGCTCTGCCACGGAATGCGCACTTGGGGTAGGCAACTTGCAATAGCCCAGGGATTTCCCAATTATGAAGAACTGTCAGTCTCTTTTTCTACTGGGTGGTGGGGTCCTAGGCTATGGTCCAATTCCCAGAGCCAAACAATGAGGTTGAAATAATGATAGTGGCAGTTCAACAAATAATTTTTAATTTTTGGCAAGTTAACGCAGGTGGCAGTCCCAGAGAGGTGCCTCTCAGATCTTCTCATGAGCTGCTGTGGGGACCCGCTGGCTGCCACCCCTGGGAACCTGGCATGGTGCTCACATTGAGGCCAAGCTTCCAATGGGTAGTTCCCACAGTAAAGGATGCCAGGACCAGACTACGCCTGTCCAATGTGGGACTTCTCCAACAGGCAACCTTTGCTTTTACGGTGTTGAAAGGGTAACAATTGCTGTTGCAACATCCCTTTTAAGCTGTAACTTGGAGAGTGTCACCTCTTGTTTTGCCCAAGGCAATCCCACTTGATACTTGTTGTCAGGCACCATTATTAATCGATTCCTGAATATTCTCAGACGCTTATGTCAGATAATAAATCATAATGGTTACCTCAGCGGCAGCTTGTACTTAAATCTTCGCCCAATAAAATGTTTCCCAAAGTACGTTTTGTGGAACACAACTCTTAGAAGATGCTCCAGGGAAAAGAGGTCACTACATAAACAGCCGTGGCAAGTAGTCCTGTGGGCGGACAATGCACATTAGCGTGCTAACGTTTTAGAGCGGTCCTGCAGTAGAAAACCTTGTATAATTTTGTTTTACTCAACATTTCCCAGGCTCATTGGACCATACCTTTTAATCTTGAATATACAATGACATGGAGAGAAACACAGCCAAGACTGAATTCTCTCTTCTCGAAGCTACCCTTCAAAACAGCTCATAATGTGAGGAGGTTCCAAACATGGCAGCTGGCTCGCTTAGCGTTTCTGGCTTGATGCAGAAAACAACTGTCCCAGTCTCTTCTGGCTCCTGACCCACCTCGGAGTGCTATTCACATTAGCCACTGTGATCCACAAAGGCATTTTGGCCCTCAGTCAAGTGAAGTCATTTGGATCTGGATGTTGCTTTTAATAGACTCTAATTTCACTCATAAAATTTTTCAATCACAAAAGTCCTCAATTTGGGTACCAAATTGGGAATTTTGTGAGCAAATCACTTGATCCAGTCACCGAGGTGATTTCAAAAAGCGCTTTCCATCTGGCCAGGTCTCCTGCTCCCAGCCCTGCCAAAACTATACCATAAACCCAGTTTCTCAATTTGGAATGCAGAAGTTGGCCGCGCCCATGTTCAGTACACATCCAACTCATTCCGTCTCTTGGATCACCCACTTGCATCATGTGCGTGTATATCTGTCCTCCAAGGGGCCACATCATGCTGTAGACATCTACATACTCCCTACATATTTTGGCAAAATGTTTTTGCCAAAAGTGCTGAGTACTTAGTTGCAAGAAAGGAAGGAAGAGAAGGAAATGGGGGGAAGAGGAAAGAAAGAGAGAAAGAAAGAAAAAAAAGAGATGTGGGGAGGGAGGAAAGATTTACCAACACAAAGGAACACTGGATGGCTCTACGTTTGCACTAAAAGACTAATGACATTTGGTTAAATTAGTGCTTATGTTCTGTTTATGCTGCCAAATATGTTACATATTGGAATGAAGATATATTTTTTCAAGAGTTCATTAAAGAAGAAGTGCAAGGATACAAGGACAATGAATTAAGTACAATGTCTCTTGTTTTTTGGTTAAAGAAATCCTGATTCAATTCATTTCAGTCTTACGTCATTTTTTGTAATCTCCCAACCAACTGACTTAGACACTAAACTAATCATGAATTATACTGAAAGCTGTATCAACTACTCTTGATATGTAGGAAACAAATAGTGTCTAAAAATTTTTAAAATCCTTATGTAAAGATAGAATTCTCTTGCTCTCTAAATACCAAGACTCACATTTAAAATATAATATCAGGGATGTCTATGTGGCTCCATCAGTTAAGTGTCCAACTCTTGATTTCAGGTCAGGTCATGATCTTAAGGTCCTGTGATCGAACCTCTTGTCATGCTCCATGCTCAGTAGGGAGTCTACTTGAGGATTCTTGCTCTTCTCCCTCTGCCCCTTTTCCTACTCCCACCCTTTCAGATAAATAAATAAATCTTTAAAAAATTGAAACTAAAATAAAATATAATACCAAATTCCCTGATTTGAAGAAAATGTAATAGTCTAATATATTACTATATTATTATTACCATTAGTATATATTATTATACTATTATTTTTCAATTATTATAGTATTATTCAATTACTATTTTACTATGGTATTACTATTAAAATATTATTAAATCATCCAGTGGGATAAAAGAGAATGTCCTATTCATGCTAAATATTGATCTTTTAAAATACAAATTTTTTTATAATCATTTTTTTAAATTTATTTTCAACATAACAGTATTCATTGTTTTTGTACCACACCCAGTGCTCCATGCAATCCGTGCCCTCTCTAATACCCACCACCTGGTTCCCCCAACCTCCCGCACCCCCCCCTTCAAACCCTTCAGATTGTTTTTCAGAGTCCATAGTCTCTCATGGTTCACCTCCCCTTCCAATTTCCCCCAACTCCCTTCTCCTAACTCCCCATGTCCTCCATGCTATTTGTTATGCTCCACAAATAAGTGAAACCATATGATAATTGACTCTCTCTGCTTGACTTATTTCACTCAGCATAATCTCTTCCAGTCCTGTCCATGTTGCTACAAAAGTTGGGTATTCATCCTTTCTGATGGAGGCATAATACTCCATAGTGTATATGGACCACATCTTCCTTATCCATTCGTCCGTTGAAGGGCATCTTGGTTCTTTCCACAGTTTGGCGACCGTGGCCATCGCTGCTATGAACATTGGGGTACAGATGGCCCTTCTTTTCACTACATCTGTATCTTTGGGGTAAATACCCAGTAATGCAATTGCAAGGTCATAGGGAAGTTCTATTTTTAATTTCTTGAGGAATCTCCACACTGTTCTCCAAAGAGGCTACACCGACTTGCATTCCCACCAACAGTGTAAGAGGGTTCCCCTTTCTCCACATCCCCTCCAACACATGTTGTTTCCTGTCTTGCTAATTTTGGCCATTCTAACTGGTGTAAGGTGATATCTCAATGTGGTTTTAATTTTTTAATCTAAATAGTTTATTCAGTTCTTATTATTACCTTTAATTTTCCTGTCTTTAAAATCTGGGAGGAGCTATTTAAAATACAGTATCATTTTTAATATATTTCTGGTTAGATTTTTTTAAAAAGTGTTCTCAGTAAGATAGTAATGATAGAGTAGGCAAAATTAACTAAATCCACAAAAACCTTTTCCCCCCTCTTTTCTCATACCCCTTCTCTCCTCTCACGTGGATATTCTAATACATGTATAGTAGCTGTTTAAAGTTTTCCCACATCTCATTAATGATCTTTTGATGTTTAAAGTTTCTCCTTCTGTGTTTATTTTGGCTAGTTTCTATTGCTGTGATTTTAGTTCATGACTCTTTTCTCCTACAATGTCTACTTTGCCATTCATCCTATCCAGTTTTGTTTTTTTAATCTCAGACATTGTATTTTTCATCTCTAGAAACTTGACTTGGGTCTTTTTTTTGTATCTCCTTTGTCCCCATTTGTCTTTTTGAACATATAAACTTTAGTGATCATCACAGTTTTAATGTTCTTTATACCACTTTTTTTTAAATTTTTTTTATTTTTTCAGCATAACAGTATTCATTATTTTTGCACCACACCCAGTGCTCCATGCAATCCATGCCCTCTACAATACCCACCACCTGGTGCCCCCAACCTCCCACCCCCCACCCCTTCAAAATTCTCAGATCGTTTTCAGAGTCCATAGTCTCTCATGGTTCACCTCCCCTTCCAATTTCCCTCAACTCCCTTCTCCTCTCCATCTCCCCTTGTCCTCCATGCGATTTGTTATGCTCCACAAATAAGTGAAACCATATGATAATTGACTCTCTCTGCTTGACTTATTTCACTCAGCATAATCTCTTCCAGTCCCGTCCATGTTGCTACAAAATTGGGTATTCATCCTTTCTTTTTTCTTTTTTTTTTTCACAGCTTTATAAACATATATTTTTATCCCCAGGGGTACAGGTCTGCGAATCGCCAGGTTTACACACTTCACAGCACTCACCATAGCACATACCCTCCCCAATATCCATAACCCCACCCCCCTCTCCCAACCCCCTCCCCCCATCAACCCTCAGTTTGTTTTGTGAGATTAAGAGTCACTTATGGTTTGTCTCCCTCCCAATCCCATCTTGTTTCATTTACTCTTCTCCTACCCCTTCAACCCCCATGTTGCATCTCCTATCCCTCATATCAGGGAGATCATATGATAGTTGTCTTTCTCTGATTGACTTATTCGCTAAGCATGATACCCTCTAGTTCCATCCACGTCGTCGCAAATGGCAAGATTTCATTTCTTTTGATGGCTGCATAGTATTCTATTGTGTATATATACCACATCTTCTTTATCCATTCGTCTGTAGATGGACATCTAGGTTCTTTCCATAGTTTGGCTATTGTGGACATTGCTGCTATAAACATTCGGGTGCACATGCCCCTTCGGATCACTACGTTTGTATCTTTAGGGTAAATACCCAGCAGTGCAATTGCTGGGTCATAGGGTAGTTCTATTTTCAACATTTTGAGGAACCTCCATGCTATTCTCCAGAGTGGTTGCACCAGCTTGCATTCCCACCAACAGTGTAGGAGGGTTCCCCTTTCTCCGCATCCTCGCCAGCATCTGTCATTTCCTGACTTGTTAATTTTAGCCATTCTGACTGGTGTGAGGTGATATCTCATTGTGGTTTTGATTTGTATTTCCCTGATGCCGAGTGATATGGAGCACTTTTTCATGTGTCTGTTGGCCATCTGGATGTCTTCTTTGCAGAAATGTCTGTTCATGTCCTCTGCCCATTTCTTGATTGGATTATTTGTTCTTTGGGTGTTGAGTTTGCTAAGTTCTTTATAGATTTTGGACACTAGCCCTTTCTCTGATATGTCATTTGCAAATATCTTCTCCCATTCTGTCAGTTGTCTTTTTGTTTTGTTAACTGTTTCCTTTGCTGTGCAAAAGCTTTTGATCTTGATAAAATCCCAAAAGTTCATTTTTGCCCTTGCTTCCCTTGCCTTTGTGATGTTCCTAGGAAGATGTTGCTGCGGCTGAGGTCAAAGAAGTTGCTGCCTGTGTTCTCCTCAAGGATTTTGATGGATTCCTTTCTCACATTGAGATCCTTCATCCATTTTGAGTCTATTTTTGTGTGTGGTGTAAGGAAATGATCCAATTTCATTTTTCTGCATGTGGCTGTCCAATTTTCCCAACACCATTTATTGAAGAGGCTGTCTTTTTTCCAGTGGACATTCTTTCCTGCTTTGTCGAAGATGAGTTGACCATAGAGTTGAGGGTCCATTTCTGGGCTCTCTATTCTGTTCCATTGATCTATGTGTCTGTTTTTGTGCCAGTACCATGCTGTCTTGATGATGACAGCTTTGTAATAGAGCTTGAAGTCTGGAATTGTGATGCCACCAACTTTGGCTTTCTTTTTCAATATTCCTTTGGCTATTCGAGGTCTTTTCTGGTTCCATATAAATTTTAGGATTATTTGTTCCATTTCTTTGGAAAAAATGGATGGTACTTTGATAGGAATTGCATTAAATGTGTAGATTGCTTTAGGTAGCATAGACATTTTCACAATATTTATTCTTCCAATCCAGGAGCATGGAACATTTTTCCATTTCTTTGTGTCTTCCTCAATTTCTTTCATGAGTACTTTATAGTTTTCTGAATATAGATTCTTAGTCTCTTTGGTTAGGTTTATTCCTAGGTATCTTATAGTTTTGGGTGCAATTGTAAATGGGATGGACTCCTTAATTTCTCTTTCTTCTGTCTTGTTGTTGGTGTAGAGAAATGCAACTGATTTCTGTGCATTGATTTTATATCCTGACACTTTACTGAATTCCTGTACAAGTTCTAGCAGTTTTGGAGTGGAGTCTTTTGGGTTTTCCACATATAGTATCATATCATCTGCAAAGAGTGATAGTTTGACTTCTTCTTTGCCGATTTGGATGCCTTTAATTTCCTTTTGTTGTCTGATTGCTGAGGCTAGGACTTCTAGTACTATGTTGAATAGCAGTGGTGATAACGGACATCTCTGCCGTGTTCCTGACCTTAGCAGAAAAGCTTTCAGTTTTTCTCCATTGAGTATGATATTTGCAGTGGGTTTTTCATAGATGGCTTTGATAATATTGAGGTATGTGCCGTCTATCCCTACACTTTGAAGAGTTTTGATCAGGAAGGGATGCTGTACTTTGTCAAATGCTTTTTCAGCATCTATGGAGAGTATCATATGGTTCTTGTTCTTTCTTTTATTAATGTGTTGTATCACATTGATTGATTTGCGGATGTTGAACCAACCTTGCAGCTCTGGAATAAATCCCACTTGGTCGTGGTGAATAATCCTTTTAATGTACTGTTGAATCCTATTGGCTAGTATTTTGGTGAGAATTTTTGCATCTGTGTTCATCAAGGATATTGGTCTGTAGTTCTCTTTTTTGTTAGGATCCTTGTCTGGTTTTGGGATCAAGGTGATGCTGGCCTCATAAAATGAGTTTGGAAGTTTTCCTTCCATTTCTATTTTTTGGAACAGTTTCAGGAGGATAGGAATTAGTTCTTCTTTAAATGTTTGGTAGAATTTCCCTGGGAAGCCGTCTGGCCCTGGGCTTTTGTTTGTTTGGAGATTTTTGATGACTGTTTCAATCTCCTTACTGGTTATGGGTCTGTTCAGGCTTTCTATTTCTTCCTGGTTCAGTTGTGGTAGTTTATATGTCTCTAGGAATGCATCCATTTCTTCCAGATTGTCAAATTTGTTGGCGTAGAGTTGCTCATAGTATGTTCTTATAATTGTCTGTATTTCTTTGGTGTTCGTTGTGATCTCTCCTCTTTCATTCATGATTTTATTTATTTGGGTCCTTTCTCTTTTCTTTTTGATAAGTCTGGCCAGGGGTTTATCAATCTTATTAATTCTTTCAAAGAACCAGCTCCTAGTTTCGTTGATTTGTTCTATTGTTTTTTTGGTTTCTATTTCATTGATTTCTGCTCTGATCTTTATGGACAGATCCTTTGAGTATGATATAGTGTCCTTCCTCATCTCTTATTATAGTCTTTGGCTTAAAATCTAATTGATCTGCTATAAGGATTGCCACTCCTGCTTTCTTCTGATGTCCATTAGCATGGTAAATTCTTTTCCACTCCCTCACTTTAAACCTGGAGGTGTCTTCGGGTTTAAGATGAGTTTCTTGTAGGCAACATATAGATGGGTTTTGTTTTTTTATCCATTCTGATACCCTGTGTCTTTTGATTGGGGCATTTAGCCCATTAACATTCAGGATAAGTATTGAGAGATATGAATTTAGTGCCATTGTATTGCCTGTAAGGTGACTGTTATTGTATATTGTCTCTGTTTCTTTCTGATCTACTACTTTGAGGGTCTCTCTTTGCTTAGAGGACCCCTTTCAATATTTCCTGTAGAGCTGGTTTGGTATTTGCAAATCCTTTCAGTTTTTGTTTGTCCTGGAAGCTTTTAATCTCTCCTTCTATTTTCAATGATAGCCTAGCTGGATATAGTATCCTTGGCTGCATGTTTTTCTCATTTAGTACTCTGAATATATCATGCCAGCTCTTTCTGGCCTGCCAGGTCTCTGTGGATAAGTCTGCTGCCAATCTAATATTTTTACCATTGTACGTTACAGACTTCTTTTCCCGGGCTGCTTTCAGGATCTTTTCTTTGTCACTAAGACTTGTCAATTTTACTATTAGGTGACGGGGTGTGGACCTATTCTTATTGATTTTGAGGGGGGTTCTCTGAACCTCTTGAATTTTGATGCTTGTTCCCTTTGCCATATTGGGGAAATTCTCTCCAATATACCTTCTGCTCCCCTCTCTGTTTCCTCTTCTTCTGGAATCCCAATTATTCTAATGTTGATTCGTCTTATGGTGTCACTTATCTCTCGAATTCTCCCCTCGTGGTCCAGTAGCTGTTTGTCCCTCTTCTGCTCAGCTCTTTATTCTCTGTCATTTGGTCTTCTATATCACTAATTCTTTCTTCTGCCTCATTTATCCTAGCAGTGAGAGCCTCCATTTTGGATTGTACCTCATTAATAGCTTTTTTGATTTCAACTTGGTTAGATTTTAGTTCTTTTATTTCTCCAGAAAGGGTTTTTATATCTCCCGAGAGGGTTGCTTTAATATCTTCCATGCCTTTTTCAAGCCCGGCTAGAACCTTGAGAATCGTCATTCTGAACTCTATATCTGACATATTACCAATGTCTGTATTGATTAGGTCCCTAGCCTTTGGTACTGCCTCTTGTTCTTTTTTTTGTTGTGAATTTTTCCGCCTTGTCATTTTGTCCAGATAAGAGTTCATGAAGGAGCAAGTAAAATACTAAAAGGGTGGCAACAACCCCAGGAAAATATGCTTTAGCCAAATCAGAAGAGATCCCAAATCGTGAGGGGGGAGAAAGGGGATAAAAAGGGGTTCAAAAAGAAAAAAAAAAGAAACTATTTAAAAAAAGAAAGCCGATAAAGAAAAAATATAAAAAGAGGAAAAAATATATATATATATTAGATAAACTATTTAAAAAACGTTAAAAAAGAAAACGGTAAAAGTTAAAAAAACTTAGCAGAAGAAGAGAAAAAGAAAAAAAAATTGAAAAAGAAAAAAAAATTTAAATTAACTGCAAGGCTAAAAAATCATGGGGAGAAAGCCATGAGTTCCGTGCTTTGCTTTCTTCTCCTCTGGAGTTCCGCCGCTCTCCTTGGTATTGAAACTGCACTCCTTGGTAGGTGAACTTGGTCCTGGCTGGGTTTCCTGTTGATCTTCTGGGGGTGATCTTCTGGTTGTAGTGATTCTCAAGCGTCTTTGCCCCAGGCGGAGTTGCACCGCCCTTACCTGGGGCCGGGCTGAGTAATCCGCTTGGGTTTGCTTTCGGGAGCTTTTGTTCCCTGACGCTTTCCATAGAGTTCCGTAGGACGGGAATGAAGATGGCGGCCTCCCGGTCTCCGGCCTGAGGAGCCGATAGCCCGGGGCCCCACTCCTCAGTGCGCCCCAGAGAACAGCGCCCAATGACTCCCGTCACCCTGACCTCTGGCCGCGCTCCGAGCTGACCGAGCCTGCGACCGGTTCAAGGCAACCCCGAGCTGAGAGTCACTACTCGGCTCTGTCTCTGTAGCCGGCTTCCCCGCTCCAATACCGGTAAGCTCTGCGACACTCAGACACCCCCGATCCTTCTGCGACCCTGAGGGACCTGAGGCCGCGCTGACCCTCCCTGGGCTTCACCCCAGTTAAGCCTCTGGAGCGATGTCCCTCAGCGGAACAGACTTTTAAAAGTCCTGATTTTGCTCCGTTGCTCCGTTGCTCCGCCGCTCGCCGGGAGCCGGCCCCTCCCCCTCTTTATACCACTTTTAACATCCGTATCAATTCTGTGTCAGTTTTGATGAACTGATTTTTCTTTTTTTTAATTATTTTTTATTAACATATAATGTATTATTAGCCTCAGGGGTACAGATCTGTGAATCGCCAGGTTTACACACTTCACAGCACTCACCATAACACATACCCACCCCAATGTCCATAACCCAGCCACCCTTGAATTGATTTTTCTAATAAAAGTTGTATTTTCCTTTTTTATCTATCTGGTAGTTTTTAAAAAAGATTTATTTATTTATTTGACACAGAGGGAGAGAGAGACAGGGGGAGGAGCAGAGGGAGAGAGAGAATCTCAAGTGTACTCCCCACTGAGCACAGAGCCCAACATGACACGGGGCTTGTTCTCATGGCCCTGAGATCATGACTCGAGCCAAAATGAAGAGACTGATGTTTAACTGACTGAGCCACCTAGGCACCCCATGGTCCCAGTGTCTTTTTTATTTTAATTCAATTAATTAACATACAGTGTATTAGTAGATTCAGAGGTAGAGTTCAGTGATTCATCAGCTGCATATAACAACCAGTGCTCATTCTATCACATGCCCTCCTTAATGCCCATCACCCAGTTACCGCATCCCCCCACCATCTTCCCTTCAGCAACCCTCAGATTGTTTCTTCTAGTTGAGAGTTTCTCAACTAGAGAAACAATTATGGTTTGCCATGCCTTCTAAACCATGATGATACAGTTATGCAGAATCAACCAAATCCAAAAAAAAATCTTAAAATGAGAAAGAAAGTACCTGGGTGCCTAAGGTAAGTGTCTGCCTTCAGCTCTGATCATGATCTCAGTTCATGATCTCAGGATGGAGCCCCATATCTGATTCCCTGCTCAGTGGGGGGTCTGCTTCTCCCTCTCCCTCTGCACAGCTCTGCCTGCTTATGCTCTCTCTTTCTGTAAAATAAATAAGTAAAATCTTTTGAAAAATAATAAAATCAGAAAGTAAGAAATTTGACTAGTGGTTTAAAATGATATCTGTCTGGTAACCTCTGATCTAGCTTTCTGAACTTCCCTTAAAATATGCTGCACGAAAGAAGAAAATAAAAAGTAATACCGCCACAAAATCCTCATACTAGAGATAATTTCCACTTAATAAAAGTCCAATGGAATTGAAAAACAAAATAAGACTAGCCCTACTGAATAGAATAAGGAAAGACTCTTGATCGACCTCGGGATCATTTTCCAGACCCAATATGCAAGACCTAAATCCCTGGGGAACTTGGTAGCTGTTGCTGCTCTTCTGCTTGAGTGTAATTCTGAGACACACAGAATGCTTTTTGGTCTTTCCTCACCTTCAATGCACCAACCCCCCACCCAGTGTGTCATCAGTTCCTGTCTTCCAAAATCCACTTGGAGACTGTAATCACCATGAACTCAACTTGGCAGAAAAGTAGGTGGAGTTCTGGAAGCACAACTTTTCATTCTAGAAAATTCCACTCTGCCCTGTTTGGGTCAAAACCAAAGGTCTTTAAATGAATATTCTGGACCTCCCCCTTCCCTCAAAACTGTCTATCTAATATTATCACACTTGGAAGTCCCACAGGTACTTTGAGTCCAGAGGAGTCTGAAATCTACCCCCTCAAAGTTGTTCTCCTTCCAGTGTAAACTCACCCTACAACACCATACACCCCATTAGTTATCCCAGAAAATTGGTGGTGGTTTTAGATACCTCCCTCCCTTCCCCTCCCTCCTCCACATCCAAGTCTATCAGTCTGTCTCTTCAAAATTTCTTGGAGATACCCTCTGTTTCCTGTCACCATTGTTGTGCTATGTATAGCCATCATGGCTCCTCCCTCCAAACCATTGTCTCACTGCTCCGCCCCCAACCCCACTACTCCAACCTCTGGGGGTGATCTTCTTGAATAACACATCCAATCACAGCACCACTCTGCCTAAAACCCTTTAGAGGCCCTTATTCATCTTAGGAAAACATCGCAAGGGCACAACAAAGTCTGCGTAGCCTACACTGGCCCTTGCACTTGGCTCCAACCACCTCAGACTTCTTTGCATCCAAGTGCCCTGAGCTCCCTTCTGCCTCAGAAGCTTTGCACACTCCACCTCCTTTGCCTGAAATCATTTTATTTCTACCCAATATAAGCTAGCTTCATAAATCACCCTTTATTACCTCAGCTTGAGGAAATCCCCACAACTTTTTAAGCCCTCAGTTCTAGGAGAGAAGCTTCATTATGTGTCACGTCTTACATTTTTTTTTAAATTTAATTTTATTGAAATTCAATTAATTAACATATAGCATATTATTAGTTTCAGAGGTAGAGCTCAGTGGTTCATCAGTTGTATAGAACACCCAAAGCTCATTACATCATGAGCCCTCCTTAGTGCCCGTCACCCAGTTCCCCCATCCCCCCACCCACCTACAACCTGCATTTTCCTTTCACACCACAGGAGTTACTAGAAGTTATTTAGTGATAATTTGTTTAATTATTTCACAACACTGTCTTTCCACACCTGTCAGAAGAGTATCTCCACTGCTTATAGTGACTGCACAGATGAAGCTCTCAGTAAATACTTGCTAGCAAAAATAAATGAATGCACTATTTCCAAGAAACCCATCTAAAAGAATAACACGGGTAAATAATAAAAGAATTGGCAAAGACAGAATTTTTTGTCAAAATAAAGCAAAGTCTTTTAAGTGCCAGAACAGAAGGCCAACAGCAGTGCCTCTCCCTTAGTATTAGACTTAGTTACTGTACTTAAATTTAGCTTGTGAAAATGCAATGCTTCATTTCAAAAACCTGAATCAGCACCTTAATACATAATAATATGTGATCTTTAATAAGGTGGTGTCATTTAAACTATTTAATTTATTTGTGCCTTCTGGATTGAATAAGGGAGAAGCAGTGGGATGGTTAATTTTATGTGTCAATGTAACTGGGCCATGGAGTGCCCAGATATTTGGTTAAACATTATTCTGGTTATTTCTGTGAGGGTGCTTTTGGATGAGATAGACATTTAAATTGGTAGACTGAGTAAAGCAGATTGCTCTTCCTAATGTGAGGGCCTCATCTAATCAGTTGAAGGCCTAAATAGAAAAAAAAGAAAAGCTGACTTTCCCCCAAGTAAGGGAGATTTCCACCTGCACCATGGCCTCCAAATGATGACACCAGCTTCCTTCCTGCCTTTGGACTCAAACTGAAATAGTAGCTCTTCCTGGGTCTCAAGTCTGCCAGTCTTCAGACCAGAAAGGCACCTTCTCTTCTCCTGGTTCTCAGGCTTTTGGACTCAGCCTGGAGCTACACTGCCAGTTCTGGGCCTCCGGCTTGCTGCCTCACTCTAGAGATCATAATCACATAAGCCAATTCCACATAATAAATCTCTATGTACCCATCCTTTTGTTCTCTTTCTCTGGAGAACCTTAATCCATGGAGATACCAGTGAAATTAGTAAGGCTGGAGCTATAGTAAATATGGGGGCTATTAGCAGACCTAATAGAAGCACCATCCACAGATGCTTCTAGAAAACGCTGAGGAGACACTAACACAAGGAAGGTTTGGAGAGGGACCGGACTGCTTCACACAATTTAGGGGCACAAACCAATGGGGGACAAAATCTCCAACATAACTTAATTCATACTCAGACTCCCAGGGAAGTTTGGGTTCCCTACAGAAAATAGCTGGCAGACACATCATAGCTTAGTAAATTTTAGTTATATGACTTGAGAATATAACCTCAGTGTTTCAATTATTTTAATTGGAAGAGGACAATAAACCAGATATGTGTAACTAAATTCCTCCTTATATTGTCTTCCCCTGAGGTCACATTTTCAAGCTTGACTGTGAGAAATGGCTGAGGAGGTTTTAAAAGTTGTCTCCTGGATTCATTCCCCAAGGATCCTAATTCATCAGGCCTGGGGCGGGGCCAAGAGTCACTAATTCAACAAGTTCACAGGAGTTTTCTGGTGTGGATGGCCACCGAGCACAATCTGGAAAACCCTGATGGAAAACCTGTCAGCTGGCCTGTGGCAACCATTCTTTAATACTGGCACAGATAGGATGTTGGGATATTCGACTGTAAATAAAATAGCCTTCAGGAAAACACATAAAACTGAGTGATGGCGTTCTTAATTCTTAATTTCCTTTTATACTTTTCTGGACTTCCTAACATTTATGTCGCCGTTCAGGATTTGAAAGTCAGAAGGCAACATTCGAAAATTCATCAGTATGTGCTGTCTTGTTTTTAGCATCAGTTTTTAGCTGTGGGTCCACTCACACTAAAAATGAAACCCTGCACATTTTTCTAACATGTCAGAAGTGTCTTTCAAGCCCTTGGGGGACAGTGACAGGTTCTGGTTCTTCCTTCACTTTTCGGCACTCCATTCCCTTTTTGGTGGCAGAACATTAACTTTATTTTTAAGATAAAATAAGGATGTTTTCTTTTCAAAGAGTTCTCTTCTCTTCTCACACCACTTCATAAAGTACTTGAGAGTTTGGGCAGAAATAAAAGCAAGTCCCCATCACAATCCCCACTCTGATGCTGGAAATAACACAAGGTAAACCACGAAGGCTGAGAAATTATTTATTTTTGTGCGTCTCCAACTTCTGGTTTTGTCACATTCTCCCTTTTGCCCTGGCATTTGTTCCTCTACCCACCCCAGATGTGCAAGCCCAGTGTTCCCCCACTTTTTATTCCCTTACTCCTAGTCAAGCAGAGTAACAATGACTATTCTCTCCTTGCTACCTTGAACTTATTCACACTTAAGTGTTAACTCTCTCAGGAGTCTCTTGTGCCCAGAGAAAACCCACCTGCCATGGCGGCCCCTTTACCCCCTCACTTCCTTGCTAGAAGGGAGAAATAATGAGGGACCCTGAATGTCAACCCTCTGATTCCCAGCACTTGTAGCCTGGTGCCACTGTCAGCCTGGGGACCACAGCATTAATCCCTTATACCCTCTGTCTCTTGTTTAACCCACAAGTCATTCCAGGCTCCCGGGTCACACTTCACTCCGTATTTTAATAATCCCACAGTTCTGCATATCCCTCTACTGTCCTCCCCTCCTCTCTGCTTTTTCTCCTAAAACCCCTGCCACTATGCTACTTAGAACTTATGGTCCATTCATCAGCAAAACCCACTATACTTAGCCCATCTCTAAACACAGTTCTGCTATCACAAAAAGAGATATCACTCAAAATCACCATGTTATCCAAAGTCACCCTATAAAAAACCACAGAGATGACAGGGAAAATAGCTATATGGGGTACAACTTCTTCCTAGAAACATCGCCAAAGGCAAGGGAAGCAAGGGCAAATATGAACTATTGGGACTTCATCAAGATCAAAAGCTTTTGCACAGCAAAGGAAAGTCAACAAAATCAAAAGACAACAGACAGAATGGGAGAAGATATTTGCAAACGACATATCAGATAAAGGGCTAGTATCCAAAATTATAAAGAACTTATCAAACTCAACACCCAAAGAACAAATAAACCAATCAGGAAATGGGCAGAGGACATGAACAGACATTTTTGCAAAGAAGACATCCAGATGGCCAACAGACACATGAAAAAGTGTGCCACATCACTCGGCATCAGAAAAATACAAATCACAACCACAATGATATATCACCTCACACCAATGAGAAAGGCTAAAATTAACAAGTCAGGAAATGACAGATGCTGGAGAGGATGCAGAGAAAGGGGAACCCTCTTACACTGTTGGTGGGAATGCAAGCTGGTGCAACCACTCTGGAAAACAACATGGAGGTTCCTCAAAAAGTTGAAAATAGAGCCACCCTATGACCCAGCAATCACACTACTGGGTATTTACCCTAAAGATACAAATGTAGTTATCTGAAGGGGCACGTGCACCCAAATGTTTATAGCAGCAAAGTCCACAATAGCTGAACCATGGAAAGAATCTAGATGTCCATCAACGGATGAATGGATAAAGAAGAGGTGGTATATATATACAATGGAATACTATGCAGCCATCAAAAGCAATGAAATCTTGCCATTTGCAACGACGTGGATGGAACTAGAGGGTATTATGCTTAGCGAAATAAGTCAATCGGAGAAAGACAACTATCATATGATCTCCCTGATATGAGGAAGTGGAGATGCAATGTGGGGGGTTTGGGGGGTAGGAAAAGAATAAATGAAACAAGACGGAATCAGGAGGGAGACAAACCATAAGAGACTCTTAATGTCCCAAAACAAACTGAGGGGGGCCAGGGGGAGGGGGTAGAGAGAGGGTGGTGAGGTTATGGACATTGGGGAGGGTATGTGCTATGGTGAGTGCTGTGAAGTGTGTAAACTTGGTGATTCACAGACCTATACTAATAATACATTATATGTTTATAAAAAAATAAAAATAATAAGATGTATAAGACCTCAAAACTGGAAACTACAAAATATTACCAATAGAAAGAAGGCAATAAATGAAGAGATATACAATTTTCATAAAATGGAAGTCTCACTATCATTAAGATATCAGTTCTTAAATCAGTTTATAAATTCAATGTGATTCCAGGAGAATGTGAGGCGGGGGGTGGGGTGGGAATTATATTGCTAAGGACTTAAAAAGGCACAATCTCTGAAAAATCTGGCAATTTCTAATAAAGTTAAACATAGAGTTACCCTATGACCTAGGAATTCTCCTCTCAGGATATACCCCAAAGAAACAACTAAATATGTCCACCAAAATGCTTGTCCAGAAATGCTCATTAAAGCTTTATTCATAAAAGTTCAAAACCGGAATCAACTCGGCTGTTCATTAACAAGAAAATGTATAAGCCAAGTATGGTATATTCATACGATGGGATACTAAGCAGCAATAGAAAGAATAACCAATTGAAATATGTTAGAAAATGAATGAATCTCAAAATCATTATCTATTGACATGACATAAAAAGCACCTACTCTAAGATGTCATTTACATGGAGTTCAAGAATAAAGAATAATATCTATGCTGTCAAAAACCAGACCAGTAGTTACATCTGAGTGAGTGGGCTCTGACTAGAAAGAAGCATGAGAGAATTTTCTGGAATAATACAACTGTCATATATATGTATATAAAATATTTTTATATTATATATAATATATAATATATAATATATTATATATTAATATTATTAATATTATTATATTATAATGTGTATGCACATATGTATGTATATAAAATTCTCAAGCTGGTAGCTGAAGCTTTGTCCATCTTGCTGAACATGAATTAAACCTCACCAAAGTATAAAATATATATTTTGCCCACACTCTCCATCCCCCTCCCTGCTTTATTTTTCTTTATGGTATCAATTCCATTTTAACTTACTACATGACTTTTTTATTTAGCTTTAGTTTTCACATCGTCTATCTCCCCTAGTAGCACGTAAGTTCTCAAAGGCAGAGTTCTGTTTAGTACATTGCTGGATCTCAACGATGAGAACATTAGTGTATAACAAGTCAAAAATATTTGTTGGAGGGAAGAAAGACATCTGAATTTTTGTATGAGATACCTTGTATCTCTTTGACTTTTCTTTTTCCTATAATACTATTTTTCCTCTCATCTTTTTATCACTAGACTCTCAGACATTGGGTCTCCTCACAGTGCTATACCTATGTGATACCAAGAGCATATCCTTTTTTAACACATCCCCTCTATGACAAAATTATCTTCAAGAATATACTTGTAATGAAACAAATAATAATAATGGCCAGAAAAAAAAAATAGTGAAAATTTTCTCTCTATAGAGTCTCATGACAGAAAAGCATTGTTAATAAAAGTTGAAGCAAATATTATAATACCAACAAGGAAAATGTAAAGGATTGATACTTTTTTTTTAAGAGAGGGAGAAAGAGGTGGGTGGGGGACAGAGGAAAGGAGAGAATCTTAGGCAGTTTCCATGCCCAGGTGGAGGCTACTTGGGGCTTGATCTCACAGCCCTGAGATCAGGACCTGAGCAGAAACCAACAGTCGGGCACTTAACTGACGGAGACACCCAACTGCCCAGATTGATACTTTTTTGTCTTTCGAAGTCAGCTGGAGTTCCAACAGATGCAAACACAGTGGCAGTTGCAATGGATAGCCACAGAGAGAGACATAAACAAAGTATCAAGGGATTGATACTCTCTCATCTTGAAAAATAAAGGAAAATGTATATGCACATACCATTCAATATTAGTGATGAATAATAAATAACATTATAGTTTCTGTCCTAAAGTCTAACTGACCCCACCAAAACTGATCTTTGCTGCATTTTCATGCAGCAAACAGTATGACTACATTTGTCAACTGATTTCTGCCTGAAGGTGATCAAAACACACTTTATTAGTTTCAATTTCAAAAGTTTATTTCATATAAAGCAACAGAAGTAGAAAAAGTCTTTAAGACTAGCATAAGTTTGACAAGACATTTAAAAATCCTTTTAAATTCCAGAATTTGCAATGTTATCTGCATACTTACTTCTTTGGGATAGATTCTAGCGGCTTCCAAATGTGCCTGTGGCCCAGAAATTTGAAACAAAATTAAATCTCTAAATGGTTACATAGAATGACAGATCGAAGCAATTCGATTTCTATGTCTTTGTCATTACAACCACTGTACTACTATTCTTTATTTTCAATCCTCTGCTTAAACACAAAAATATGTAGTTTTATAGGGCTTGGACACATAGACAACAGTTAAGATGAGCTCCAGCAGATCTCAGCTGTGACATTTTGCCTCAACACAAATGGGGAGCTGAGTTCCTGCGTGGCTGGGGTGATGAGACAATTAGGGATTCTCTGAATTAGCATCTATGCAGAATCTGATGCACCCTACAAAATAAGAAGTTAAACTTTTCTTCTTTGAAGTTTGCATATATACCTTTAAAAGCTATAGCAGTGGGTTACGACTTGGACCAATAAAAGATTTTGTCCCACCCATCGGGACAAGTGGAAAGCTATCAAAACCTCTTTAGCACAGTCTCATTGCCCAGAACCTTCGGTGCAGGGAACAGAGCAGTCCTAGGAAGAGAACAGAATCCTCAAAGGAAGTGTCAGGAGACTCAAGCCCTCAGATGACAAAGCAGGGGTCTGGACACTCTATAGACCTCTGCTTTGTGGGGTGGTCTGCATAATGATTTTGATGGAAAACAGAGCACGGAATCAGAAGGAATAGTTATTCTGACTGAGATATGGAGAACTCGGAAAATAAAAGAAGAAAACAAGTGTTTAAAATGGCTCTGTGTGCAAATAATACTAATTACAGTCATTCATGCGAGCTAATTGCCATTTTCCCTAATCATCATACAGCATATTAACAATAGTCCATATCACCCCATATGTGTCGGATTAACTAGGTTTAATTGGGCAATGTATATTCTGTCATCACAGTCTATAGCTTATATAGTCTAACCCAGCCTCTCTGCCCGTAGGTTTAAAGAATTCAATGGAACATTTGTCCTGGGAATTTTTTTCCCCATCAAAGCTGAATTCTAGGAAGCTTTGGGCTTTCCACAGTTGGAAACTCAATCACAGCTCCCCGCCTTTGTTTATGTCTCTCTCTGTGACCATCCATTGCAACTACCGCTGTGTTTCCATCTGTTGGAACTCTGGCTAACTTCGAAAGACAAAATGGACACGTCCAGCGTTTCAACAAGAAACCATTTGGCATTGTTTCATGGCAATTATTCAAAAAAGGCAAAAACAAGGAGCTCTGCCTTCTGAAGGCTTGCACGGTTATCCACTGGATGAAGGAGGTTGTGCACGATCACTCACTGAGCCATCTAGATGATAACCAGAGGTTCCACATTTCCAAAAAACCCAGATTGCAAATACTCTGTCCTCCAATTTTTGGTTCAGTAAATGTGGTTTTTGAATGTAGGACCCATGACTCTGCAGCTGCACGTGACTCGAGGGCTAGGACCTGGAACAGCCAGGAAGGGGTTTCCTGGAGAGCTGGTGTCAAGCACTCTGTAGTGCTGTTCAGTGTTAAACCTCTCTTGGAGAGGCAAATGGGATGACAGTGACAATGGACATGTGGCCAGGCTGTGTCCTGGAAGTTGGTCACACTCCACAGCCACAGACCAAACCTCTATACACAGATCTGGCTGCATCAACTCAAGTACTATTTCCCACTGTTCACTATTTCAAAACAACAGCCTGATTTGGAAAACTGTGGTCCATGAAGACAACAAGCAATGATTTTCAACGATGCTTGTATTAGTCCCCTATCACTGCTATAACAAATGACCACAAACTGAATATATTAAGGCGAGATGTATTTATTACCTTGAAGTCTGAAGGTCAGGCATCCAAAATGGATCAGTAATAGGTTCCAAGAAAGAAACCGTTTCCTCACCTTTTCCAGCTTTTAGAGGCTGCCCGTATTCCTGGCTCTCGACCGCTTGTCTCACATGGACCTCAGCTTCCAGGGTCACATCTCCTTCTCAGATTCCCCCACCTCCTTTCCTTTAGAAGGACTGTTGTAATTACAGCAGGTTCACTTGAGCAATCCAGGATACCGCAGGACAACCTCTCCACGCCAAGATGCCAAAGATAACCACACCTGCAAAGTCTCTTTGGCCACATAATGGAACACAGGCAGATTCCAGGATTAGGATATGGATGTCTTGGAGGAGAAGGGGGTACTGTTCTGCTGACCACAATAATCAGAAAATATCAAAGCGAGGAAAAGCATTCTTTTAAAAAAAAAAAAAAAGATTGTATTTATTTATTTGAGGAGAGAGAGAACACAGGGGGCAGGGGTGGAAAGGGGAAAAAGCAGAAAGGGAAGCAGACTCTCCACTGAGCAGGAAGCCCAAAGCAGGGCTTGATCCCAGGACCCTGAGATCATGACCTGAGCAAAGGCAGATGCTTAATCAACTGAGCCACCCAGGCGCCCCTAAGTAAACCATTCTTGAAAAACATTAGTTGAAGCAAAATATGCCATTGAAATTATTTGGCATACAAAACTGCTCACATGAAGTAGGAAATCAGATTTAAATATGAGAAAATCTCCATGAAAAGACCAGACTTGTATGCTTATCATCCTCCATCACTCCACCTCTAGTCAATCATTTCCTTTAATTGTATATTCTAGGGAAAAACACGTGAGTTGACATTTGACAGATCACGCAGGGTAATTAAAATTTAAAAACTAAGTTTTTCCATTATTGCAGCAAATAATTAAAAGTCCTGTTTTCATTCCTGATTTGTAATAAAGTGGAAAAAAATAAATGAAAGAAAGCAAAACCCACAATAGCCTGGTCAGATGGAGGACTAATTATCACTTCAGTTTCGTGATTCAGTCATGTAAACAAAGGTAATACAGCCATTCATATTATTGAAAGAAAAGGTATTATGGGAATCTAGAAACCTAACCCTGTATTGATTCTTTAGAAATTCTGTTTATAGTCTAAATTGAATTGTTATCAATTTTTATAACAGCTTTCTTTTTTTTTAAGATTTATTATTTATTTGACAGATCACAAGTAGGCAGAGAGGCAGGCAGAGAGAGAGGAGGAAGCAGGCTCCCCGCTGAGCAGAGAGCCCGATGTGGGGCTCGATCCCAGGACCCTGGGATCACGACCTGAGCCGAAGGCAGAGGCTTTAACCCACTGAGCCACCCAGGCGCCCCTATAACAGCTTTCTTAAGATATATTTCACATACTGTAAAAATCATACTTCCGAGTATACAATTTGTGTTTTTGAATACACAAGAATAAAAGTTGTGCAAGAATAACGGCTAACTTGGGGCGCCTGGGTGGCTCAGTGGGTTAAGCGTCTGCCTTCAGCTCAGGTCATGTTCCTAGGGTCCTGGGATAGAGTCCCCTATCAGGCTTTCTGCTCAGTGGGGAGCCTGCTTCTCCCTCTCCCTCTGCCTGCTGCTCCCCTTGCTTGTGCTCTTTCTCTCTGTCAAATGAATAAATAAAAATGAAAAGAAATGAATTACTCGTAAAAAAAAAAAAAAAAGAGGGGCGCCTGGGTGGCTCAGTGGGTTAAGCCTCTGCCTTCGGCTCAGGTCATGATCTCAGGATCCTGGGATCGAGCCCCGCATCGGGCTCTCTGCTCGGCAGGGAGCCTGCTTCCTCCTCTCTCTGCCTGCCTCTCTGCCTGCTTGTGATCTCTCTCTGTCAACTAAATAAATAAAATCTTTAAAAAAAAAAAAGAAAAAGAATAAACTGCTAATTTTAGAACATTTTAACACCCTAAAAGAAACCTCATACTCATAATCAGTCACTTCCCATTCCTCTCTGCCCCCATCCCCTGGCAATCAGTAGTCCCTTTTCTATCTCGATCAATTTATCTATTCTGGACATTTCACATAAATGGAATACGTGGTCTTTCATGACTTCTTTCTCTTAACATAATATTTTCAAGGTTCATCCATGTAACATAGATCAGTATTTCATTAATTTTTATGACTTAATAATAGTCCATTGTATGGATATATGTCATTTTATTATTCATTCATCAGCTGAGGAACATTTCCATTTTGGGGCTATTACACATAATGCTGCTGTGAACATTTATATACCAGTTGTTGTGTGGAAATAGCTTGCATTATCTTCAGTATATACCCAGGAGTGAAATTTCTGGGTCATATGCTAACTTTATATTTAACATTTTCAGGAACTGCCAAGCTGTTTTCCAAAGTAGCTGCACCATTTACAACCCTATCAGCAATGTATGAGGAGTTCAATTCCGAGACATCCTTGTCAATACTTGCTACGACTCTACTTGTTTTTTAAATTCTAGCCAACTTAGTGGGTCTGAACTGGCCCCTCATTGTGGTTTTGATCTGCATTTCCCTAATCATAATGTTCCTGAAACATCTCTCCATGTCCTTATTGGCCATTTGTATGTCCTCTGGGGAGAAATGTCTTTTCAAATCCCCTGTCCATTAACGTAATTGAGTTCCTTGTCTTCTTATTGAGTTGTAAGTGTTCTTTATATATTCTGGACACCAGTCCCTTGTCAGATAGATGACTTGCAAGTGTTTTTCCCATTCTGGGGACATGTTAGTTTTTTAAAACCAAACACCCTCCAGGCACTCTTACTGAAGACTGTAACAATGCCAGAAAACGTACTCTACATACTACTCTTTTCACATTTCTATTTTTCTCTCCATTCCTTTATTTTCTGTCTAAAGTTCCGTGTTATCATTCTGAAGTTACTTAACATGTAATTGTCAAAGGCAAATTATACCTTGAATACAGAATGGAGCTCCTCTCTGTGAAACATTTACTCTTTTTATCTGGTTCTGCAGTTTTTATTTCTTTGTATCCATAACTGTCCAAAAAAGAGAGAAAGCAAACCAGAGAGTGAGTTAGAGAAAGGTCTTTCTAATAAATGCTCTCGTCTTGTCTGTTACTCATAAAATCAAAGATTATGCTCCATCTTGTAGCTCTAGGTGGTCCCCACAGGTTGCTTCTTTCAAAATTCAGAACAACTAAGGATGAACTTCTTGCTCTATTAGGGATGCCTTTTTTTTTTTTCCTTTTCTTTTCTACTGTCAGGACCTGGTGCTGTGCTTCGTAAACATGAAAATCTTTTCAGGAGCCATAATCCTTTCCTGTGCAAGTGATAATCTCTGTCTAGGCTGTCTCAAAATTTTAATAACCTAGAAGTCTGTACTACAAGGAACATCAACCAAAATAACTGTCCTAAGATAGAATTATCCCAGATACTAATTTTTTCTTTCTTTCTCTTTTCTTTTCTTTTTTTCTTTTTTCTTTTTTGGGGGGCTTTGCCCATTCTTCTTCTATCTTCAGGGAGCTATTAACATGCTATCAAATCATCTCACTTATTTCTTTCACAGGATTTTCCTGTGACAAGATAACTATAATCTGACCTGAGATCTTTATTCTGCTGCGAGTGCTCTTTCAGTCTCTGGGGCTTTTTTCAAACCTAAACTGTGAGCATTTAAGGTCCTCTCTCAATATTCTTAAAAGACATTTTGGTAAAATGGTTTCCATAGCAGAATCTGTCCCCACAGCCGGGCGGGAGTGATGGTCATCCTTTGGTGATCACGTAGCATGAGGTGCATTATTGAACATTTTCAATGAGGCCAAGGAAGAGCCTTCTTGGTTGTAAAATGACTGCAAAGGCTTAAGTTAAATTTCTCATTTGTTATTTGGAGTTTAAGGACACTTATTTATTTTTAGGGAAAAAATATCCTGAAAGCCTATATGGTTGATTCCATTGTCATTTCTTTATACTTGACTCTCATTCATATAAAATTCTCAGGAGGTTCCATTCTGGCTTGCGAACTTGTTTAGCTAAATTATTAATGAGATAACTAAGTGAATCATTGGACATCGACATAGTGAATATTACAAGTCTAGTAAATATTTACCATAACTATTAATAACATGAAATTATGCTCATGATTAAATGAGAAAGCAGGGTATACAGTTGTAGGTTCATTTTGATAGCCATTATATAAATAAGAATGTTTTTAAAATATTGAAAGGATATACCTGAAACTAATATAACACTGTGTTTATTGTGCTGGAATTAAAATGTTAAAAACATTAAAAGGAAAAAAAATTAAAAGGAAATACACCATAGTATTAATGTCCTCAAGAGTATCCATGATTATTTTCTTTGTCAGTAATTTCTAAGTGTTCTGCAGAAGCATTATTCATTGATTCAAAAATGCCTCTTTTCACATGTTAACAGCTCAGGGATGGGGACACACCTTACAATCCCTCTCTGCCAGGCAGCACATGTGACACAATGGTCATGGTCTATGCACGAATATCCACACTGCATACACCAGAGTGGAGAACACTCCTGTAAGCCATGCAGCATCGGTAATACCCTTGTCCTCACAGAGGATGGCATCATGTGGAAAACACAAACTCTGATGATCTTGGGTCAAAAATCATTTAGAGGAATTGCACTATAAGCTTAAGAACTTTTAGTCCTCCCTTAACCAATTTATTTTGCTTATTATATTTCTTGGGGCCTTCTTATGGGTGCATAAGAGGGAGATATGATTTTTTAAAATTTCTACAAAAATAAGCCTAGAAGAGTCTTTTTTAAAAAAAAAAAAAAACATTTTTGGGGCGCCTGGGTGGCTCAGTGGGTTAAAGCCTCTGCCTTTAGCTCAGGTCATGATCCCAGGGTCCTGGGATTGAGCCCCGCATCGGGCTCTCTGCTCAGCAGGGAGCCTGCTTCCTCATTTCTCTCTGCCT
Organism: Lutra lutra; assembly: GCF_902655055.1. Taxonomy (NCBI): domain Eukaryota; kingdom Metazoa; phylum Chordata; class Mammalia; order Carnivora; family Mustelidae; genus Lutra; species Lutra lutra. Next base: position 22,290,645 of record NC_062285.1, on the reverse strand, counting down.
GCCTCTCTGCCTACTTGTGATCTCTGTCAAATAAATAAATAAAATCTTAAAAAAAAGCATTCTTGTTGTTATTGTTTTTAAAGATTTTATTTATTTATTTATTTATTTATTTATTTGAGAGAGTGAAAGAATGAGTGGGGGGGTGGGGGCAGAGGGAGAAGGAGAAGCAGACTCCCTGCTGAGCAGGGATCTTGAAGGGGAGGGAGGGAGGAGGCTCTATCCCAGGACCCCAGGACCCGACAATGACCTGAGCTGAAGGAAGACACATAACCAACTGAGTCACCTAGGCACTCCCCGCAAAAAGTCGTTTGAAAAACAAAGATTTTAAGTGTTAATAAAATTGGGAAATAGTATATTTGAAAGCATATTTTCTTTCTTAGTGTTGTCTAACGAATACTGAATCTATGACATCTTAAATTGGGTGGCATGTTACAGACACTCCAAATAACAGTGGTTTAAATGAAATAAAAATGTATTTCTCAGTAGATAACTATCTGTAGTGACTAAGGGTCAACACAGTCACTGGTGACAAGGTTACCTAGAGATCTGGGCTTTTTCGGTCTTGTTACTGCTCCATCCCTAGGGCTTTCCTTTCATTGACATGGCTCACTATAGCACTCATGTGCCAGGAAGCAGGAAAAAGGTGAGCAAAGTATGTCCCTCCTACATAGCAAAGAGGTAGCCCAGGTACATGGGCCTGAGCTAAGCACATGGACCCACCAAGCTAGCTGCAAGGGACACTCAGAAATGTTGTCTTTATTCTACATTAAGGATCAGCAAACATTTTTCTGTAAAGGGCCAGGTAGTAAATATTTTAACCACATAACATGTCCATGGTATTTTCTTCCTCTCCCTACTTTCCCTCTCCGTCTCCTCCTCCTCCTTCTTCTTCCCCTTCTTCCTCTTCCCTTTCCTTCTCTCCTCCTCTTCCTCTTCTCAATAATTCCTTTGTGATGGTTAATTTTACATGTCAACTGGACTGACTGGGCTAAGTGATGCCCACTGAGCTGGTGAGGTATTACTTCTGGGTGTGTCTGTGAGGGCGTTTGTAAAAGAGATTTGCATTTGATTCAGTAGACTGAGTCAAGAAGACATGGGCAAGCATCATCCAAACTTAGTGGCCCAACAGGAACAAAAAGGCAAAGGAAGGGCAAACTCTTTCTCTCCCTTCCTGAGCTAGAGCTCCTTAGTTTCCTGTTTTCAAACATCAGAGCTCCTGATGCTTAGGCCTTTGTGCTCAGACTGCATGCTGCTCTCAGCTTTGCCAGTTTCCAAGGTTGCAGGTGGAAGATGCTGGCACTTCTCAGCCTCCACAATCATGGGAGCCAACTCATATATATACGCTTCTCTGGAGAACTCCAACTAATACACACTTGCAACTATAAAAACATTTTTAGCCTGTAGGCCGTATGAAAATAGGCTGAATATGGCCTTTGCCAACCCCATTTCCAGTCATTTGCAGAGCAGCAAATCTAAAATTCCATGACTTTGGAGTGTTGGAGAGTGGGGGAGGGGTGTGAAACTATATTGAGGAATAACTAGCTCTCTCTGTCATAGCATATTTTCATGTTACGAGGTTTGTAAAAATTTAAGACTACCACTTATTTGAAGTAATAAGGGAGCTGCTCATAACATCAGTTTAAAAGGTGAATACAAAGTTTATTGAACATTTTTAAAACCCTAAATACAAAAATTACCCATAGAAAGAAACCTGGAAGATCATTAACTAAAAACATTAATATGAACTCTCTTTGGTTGATTCGCTTCTATGTTATTTCATATAATTTATCTTCCTAGTTGTCTATAATTACATTGTAACAATTTTATTATAATGAGCTGAAATGTGTAGCTATTGCATAATCTAGTCAGCAGACGGCCTGTCTTCTGCTATCCTACCCTCTGCTCCCTTGCAGTGTATTTAATAAATTTCTACCCCCTTAATAAAAAAAACAAAAACAAAAACAATCCTATTCTATTCAAATAAATTTTCTTGCATCTAACTCTTCTTATTGGTCTTTGGCCTTCAATCAAAACCATATAAAATGAGAGGCACCTGGGTGTCTCAGTTGGTTAAGCAACTGACTGGTTTTGGCTCAGGTCATGATCTCAGGGTCGATTTCAAGCCCCAAGAGGGCTCTGTGCTAGGCGTGGAGTCTGCTTAAGATTCTCTCTCTCCCTCCCCACTTTAAGAAAGCCATATAAAATAAAGCAAATCTTTTTTTTTCAAGTAACATCTTCTCAACTGCTTGAAGAGAGCTACAATATGACTTATTGGTCTTCTCTTCCTTCCTTCTCTTTGCCATTGCTCAACTTGACTTGTTGACTTAATTCCAGAACTATGGAATAAACCAGAGCAAATATTTCTACGTTTCAGTGAGGTCTAAATGCGTTCAGTAAAGAATGTTAAGTGTACAACTCAGTGAAGGGTTACATCTGTTGATATTTATACAACCGTCCCCCAGATCAAGATGTAAAATATTTCCAGTGCACTAGAGGCTCTCACATGCTCTCCCAAGCCAATCCTCCACTCACAACAGCGCCAACCACAATTCTGATAGCTTCCATCACGAGTGGCTTTGTCTGTTCTTGAACTTCATATAAATAGGATCATATTGTATCAATTCTTTTGTGCTTGACTCCTTGAATTCAACATAATGTCTAAAAGTATCATCCATGCTTTGGGTAGCAGTAATTCAGTCCACGACATTGCAAGGTCAAATTTTATATTCTATGACTACATCACAATTTTTTTCAACCATTCCTATTAATGGATACAGGGTTGTTTCCAGTCTTAGACTCCCATAAACAAAGTTTCTGGAAGCGTTGCCGTATGTGTTTTTTTGGTAGACATATACATTCATTTCTCCTGGGTACACTGTCAGGAGCTTTTAGAAAGTACTGCCAGTTTTACAAAGAGGTTACCAATCTAAAACTCCCACCAGCAGTGGACAAAACAGAGAGCCCAGAAATAAACCCACACATAAGTGGTCGATTAATTTTTGACAAAGGAGCCAAGAAAATATAATGGGGAAAGGATAATCTCTTCAAGAAAGGGGGCTGGGAAACCTGGACACCTACATGTAAAATAATGAAACCAGGCACTGTCTTGAACCACACACAAATGAATTAAAGACTGGGATGTAAGACCTGAGAACATAAAACACCTAAAAAAAAAAGGTGGTAAGCTCCTTGACCTCATAAATGCTATTGAATTTTTGAATCTGACTCCAAAAGCAGGGGCAACAAAAGCAAAAGTAAACTATTGAGACTGAGATTCTGCACAGCAAACCATCAAGAAAAAGAAAGAACAACCTTCTGAATAGGAGAAAATATCTGCAAACCATTTATCTAATAAAGGGTTAATATCCAAAATATATTAAGAAGCAAACAACTAAATAGGAAAAAAATCAAAACCAAATAATCCAATTTAAAAAATGGGCAGAGGGTCTAAATAGATTTTTGCAAAGAAGACATCCAGATGGCCCATAGGCACACAAAAAGCTGTTCAATATCACTCATCATCAGGGAAATGCAAATCAAAATCACAATGAGATACCACCTCACACCTGTCAGAGGCTAAAATGGGAAAGACAAAAAATAACAAGTGCTGGTGAGAATGTAGAGAAAGAAGAACCCCCATGCTTCGCTGGTGGGAAAGTATACTGGTGCAGACAGTGTGAGAAACAGTATAAAAGTTCCTCAAAAGATTAACAATAAGACTGCCATATGATGCTGCAATTCCACTTCTGGGTATTTATTCAAATAAAATGGAAACATCAATTTGAAAAGATACATGTTCCCCTGTGTACATTGCATTGTACAAATAGCCAAGATATGGAAACAACCCAAGTGTTTATCCACAGATGAATGGGGTGAATGGGTAAAGGAAATGTGTGGAAAGAAAGAAAGATCACTCTACTATAAAAAAGAAGGAAATCTGGCCATCCTACAGTATTTGTCTTTCTCTGTCTGACTTATTTCACTTTTATGTGGAATCTAAAAAACAAACAAATAAAACAAAAACAAAATACCAGGGACGCCTGGGTGGCTCAGTTGGTTAAGCGGCTGCCTTCGGCTCAGGTCATGATCCCAGGGTCCTGGGATCAAGTCCCACATCGGGCTCCTTGTTCGGCAGGGAGCCTGCTTCTCCCTCTGCCCGCCATTCTGTCTGCCTGTGCTCGCTCTTGCTCTCTCTCTCTGACAAATAAATAAATAAATAATCTTAAAAAAAAAAATACCAAAACTCACAGATAACAGATTGGTGATTATCAGAAGGCAAGGGGTTTTGGGGATGGGTGAAATGGGTGATTGAGGTCACTTGTATGGTGATGGATGGTAACTAGACTTATTGTGGTAATCATTACGTAGTGTATACAAATATTGAACTATTGTGTAATTATTATGTATATACCTGAACCTAATACAGTTCCAAATCTATCTCAACACAAAAAAAGTGTTTTCAAATGGCCTAAAGAAATGTTTGTGGAGCACACAGTAGTAGTAGAAGCTATGTCGTGTTAAATTAATGATTAGGGAGTATAATTCCAATTTCTATTGGTCCATATGACTTAACCTTTATCTGCATTTGTATCCTTAGATGTTCGAGAGGAATGTTCATGACCTATCATATTGGGCCATGATGAAGAAGAAACTAAGACTATGTACTCTAAATCACAAGACAAATATAAATTATCATCTGATTAGTAATGAATGACCTTCAGCCAGGTCGCTTTCCCTGTGCTAACATCTGATGTTTCTAAAACTACCTTGGAGGAGGCTTTTGGTACCTTAAAAAAAAAAAAAAAAAAGGAATCTAACTCAAAAGTGTGAAGTTGCAAAACCCATTATTTTAAGAGCATGATCCTAATATAGGAGCACAAAACCTTACCTTTCCTTTTCTGTGACGCAGCTGTCATCTTAGCTTTGACCACGGCTGTTAATTTAGTCTGTGACTACTTCAATTCCAGCTGAGCAAAAGAAACTGTAGTTCATTAAAATCCATTTCTCAGTTCAAACAACTGCCAACCATACAAGCTGTCCCAGCAATTAAGGAAATGTAAAGTGATCCCCCACAGAGAGGCACAAAGTCAAGTCAGAAGCTAGGCCAACAAATCATTTTCTCCTTACAGCTTCCCAGAAAAGCTTTGGCAGGGGATGTGACCAGACCATGAACTAGAATAAATAGATGAAGGTTTGTTTGTATCGTGCCTCCTTATATTCACCATATGACAGGATTTTTTTTTCCCCCAGACTCCACTAGATTCTGGATTCCTCCAGATTCCATATGCTTCCAATAACTCTGCTGCAATCAAGTTATATATTATCAAGAAATCTGGAGAGTGTTAAGAGTGATCACAACATTGGGGAGATCAAGTCCACAGTGCTTTACTTCTTTACAAATGCAAATAACTCTCAAACAGTTACATAAATTCTACTTCCTATTCTCATAACTGAATTGTACATTTCTTTTCACTTGAAGTAATTCTTTTTCTGTCTTTCAGCATAAGGAAATATGAATTCTGCACACGATTTTTGCAGTGTTTATTTTAAAAGTCATTTATTCTATGTTTTCCTGAAAAACAAAATTATTTTATTAAACACTACAAGGCTATCTTCCTGATAGTATTTTTCCATCTTAATTTTAATACCTCTCTAGGTTGTTGCCTTGATTTGTTTTAGAAAAAATATGGGAACTTGAGTTTAGTTCATTGCTGTGAATGACTCATTTTGAAACCTTGCTTAAACCAGATATTAATAATCAAATACAAAGTTGTGCTCTATCAAGTCGAACCATCAGAAGCTGCTTGGAATCCATGAAGTCAATACAGAGAAGTACGATCATGGTTGCATGAACCCCAGACAATTTACCAGCAACTCCATCTGTCCCAAACCCCATAATTTCTCATCACTTCTTCCCTTTGTCCTTCCTAACACTTTTTCCTGCCACAGACACACAGATACCTCTACACACTCCTCTGCTCTTTGAGATATTTAAAAGAGCCCAATAAAAAAAATGTTATGTAGAAAATTAGCAGTTGACTTCTTCCTTGACCTTACAGCCCATCCCCAATCTCTGAGTATCTTTCAGCTACCTGCTGTGCTGAATTTCCACAGAAATAAACATGCAGACCAATGGAATAAAACACAAAGTCATAAATAGACCCTACTCTATATGGATTTCTATGCTTTCAAATAATAGAAACATCACAAAAGAAAATGCAAAGCTTGTGTCCACCAAAGTACTTGTATTTTCTGGGGAAGGAATGTGGGAAACCTATAATCACAAGACACAATGGAAAGGAAAAGGAAAAGGAAAAGAAATTTCAGATAAAACTAATAGACAAAAGATAAATATCTCTACCAGATAAACAGCTCTTTCATATGTATCAAGAAAACATCATGAATTTCACAGACACAAAAATGTGCAGCTTAGGAATCAATATTAAGACAGTTCTGAAGTACCATTGTATGCCCATTAAATTAGTTTCAGAAAACATTTTATAAATGCTGGTGAAGCCAGCATAAAAGGGTAATGTTAATAGCACTGAGTATTAGTATAAACTTCTAGAAAATTAAAGTGATGAAAAACTACGTCCAGAATTATCAAGACATTCATACCATTGAACCCAGTAATGTAATTGATCAATATATATTCTAAGGAAAGTGTTCAATAGAAACAAAAAGTATCTGCTGACATGTGTTCACCTCAGAATTATTTCTATAATAATGCAATCATATAATTATAAGGAGACATGGAGCACCTGGGTGGCTTAGTCATTAAGTGTCTGCCTTCAGCTCAGGTCATGATCCTAGGGTCCTGGGGTCGAGCCCTGCATTGGGTTCCCAGCTCAGCAGGAAGCCTGCTTCTCCCTCTCCCATTCCCCCTGCTTGTATTCACTCTCTCATTGTCTCTCTCATTGTCAAATAAATAAATAAAATCTTTTAAAAAAGAAAAGAGTGTAGCAGAAAAAACCTTATCTGCTAGAAGTTGCTCATTACAGCCTCACTTACAGTGGTGGAAAAGGAAAAGCCTAGAGTCAAATTAACAATGAAAAAGGGTAAATGATGTAAGTAATCAGTTCCATGAAGTATGATATCACTATTTTAAGTGATAATAATAATTGCTATGCATAGATCTAAAAATGATATCAGTAAAAAAATTATGTGATTACTAATATATGAAATTATAGAATGGACTTATAGGCTGTTCCCTCCCAATTTTCTTTGATTTTTTAAAAACATGTTTTAAAAATCAAAATGGAGATCCTTTGTAAAGAGGTCCATAGGAACAGTGAAAGCGAATTTTCCTTTGTGAAATAAAATTTCTCACCAACTCATTTCCTCTTCCTTCATCATTTGACTACATGACTAATGGAACACCAGGGAATGTCACTGCCACATCTGGCCCATAAAGAGTCCCTCATGTGAATCTGTGTTTCTCTATGGCTTCACAAACTTGATAGTGAGATAGGCACATGGACCTGGGAGGGCCATATGTGATATGTAGCACAGCCCTGAGTTAGTAGGATCCTGGGTCCCTGAGTCACCGTTGGCAGCGAGGGGCATACAGATCCATTTTTGGCTTGACAGTAAACCACAGAGACTTTGAATATATCGGTTAGAGTAGCCAGCTTTCCTACCTCCTGACTTCTAGTATGAGGATTTCCAGTTAGTTTTAGCCAGGAATTCGTAGAAAAGTTGGAGTTCAGCCAGGCCAAAATTCCAAGGTAGAACTTTCTAGCTCCTACACAGATAATCCTGATTCTATTCTCACTCCTTCAGTGAAAACTGTTCTGAGGGAGGACCAAGATGGTGGAGAAGTAGGAGACCTAAATATCATCAGATCCCAGGAGTTCAGCTGGATAGTTATCAAACCATTCTGAACACCTACAAACTCAACAGGAGAGAGAAGAGAAGAAAAGCATCAATTCTAGGAACAGAAAAGCAACCACTTTCTGGAAGGTAGGACCTGCAGGGAAGTGAATCTGAGGCAACACACGGGAAGAGAGATGGTGGGGAGAGGGGCCAGCTCCCGGCAAGTGGTGGAGGAGGGCAGCACAAAATTGGAACTTTTAGAAGTCTGCCCCACTGAGGGACATCGATCCAGAGGCTCTTCAGGGGGTAGAACCCTCGTGGGGACCTCAGGTCCCACAGGGTCACAGAAAGACCAAGGTGTCTGAGTGTGGCAGAGCCCCCAGGTATCTAAGCAGGGAAGCCAGCTACAGAGACGGAGCCAAGCAGTGGCCTCTCAGTTCAGGGTTACCTTAAACCATGATCCGAGGCAGAGTCGGGCCACTGCTCTTCGAGCATGGACCCCACAAGCAGATCTGGGGAGACTCACCTTCCTCCTCTAGGAGGAGTGGCAGGAGCATGCTGAAGGAATTGGCTGGGTTTGGAGACTCCAAACAGGGCTGAGAGTGAGATAGAAATCCTCATTCACAGGCCGGGTGAGCTCAGAGCGGTGCTGGAGGCCAGGGAGACAGGAGGAATTGACTGCTTTTCTTTGAGAGTGCACTGAGGAGTGGAGCCCCCGAGCTCTTGACTCCTCTGGGCGGAAACTGGGAGGCCGCCATCTTCATTCCTGTCTTCCAGAGCTCTACAGAAAGTTCAGGGAACAAAAGCTCCCGAGAGCAAACCGTGCAGATTACTTAGCCTGACCCCTGGCAAAGGTGGTGCAATTCCACCTTAGGCAAAGACATTTGAGAATCACCACAACAGGCCCCTCCCCCAGAAGTTCAGCAAGAACATTCAACCAGGACCAAGTTCTCCAATCAATGAGAACTACAGAGCTAGCAGAAAGCAACACATAGAATTCATGGTTTTTTCCCTATGATTCTTTGGTCTTTTAAGGTTAAATTTTTTTAATTTTATTTTTTCTTATTCGATTTTAAAAAAAATTTTTCCTCTTTCCTATTTTAATGTGTTTTAACTAGTTTATCTTATCACTACCTTTTATTTTATTTATTTATTTTTTAAGATTTTATTTATTTATTTGAGAGAGAGACAGTGAGAGAGAGCATGAACGAGGAGAAGGTCAGAGGGAGAAGCAGACTCCCCGTGGAGCTGGGAGCCCGATGTGGGACTCGATCCCGGGACTCCGGGATCATGACCTGAGCTGAAGGCAGTCGTCCAACCAACTGAGCCACCCAGGCATCCCTTATCATTACCTTTTAAAAAATCTTTTTAAATTTTCATTGTTATAGTCATATTCTATCCCTTCATTATATTTAATCTTATTTTTGTATACATATAGGTTTTTCTTTCTTTTAAAATTTTGGGACACAGTTTCTTCTAATAGCTCAAAATATACCCTAAATCTAGTACATGGCTTTTTTCTAGTCTCCAGCTTGATCACATTCTTTCCTCTTTTTTTTTTCTTTTTTCAACCAACTTCTTATCTTATCAATTCCTTTTTTAGAATCTTTTAAAATTTTCATGTTTACAGTCATATTCTATGCCTTCATTGTGTTTATCCTTATTTTTGTGTATATATATATATATATATAAGTTTTTCTTTCTTTAAAATTTTAGGAAGTAGTTTCTTCTAACAGACCAAAATACACCCAAAATCAAGTGTGTGGCTCTGTTCTATTCACCAGTCTAATATATGTATATATATATATATTTTTTCTTCTTCTTCTTTTTTTCCTCCTTTCTTGCCCCCCCTCCCAGTTTCAGGTCTCTTCTGATTTGGTTAGTGTATATTTTTCTGGGGTCATTGCTACCCTTTTAGTATTTTGTTCTCTCATTCATCTATTCTTATCCGGATAAAATGACAAGGCAGAAAAACTCACCACAAAAAAAGAGCAAGAGGCACTATTGGCAGCTAGGAACCTAATCAATAGAGACATTAGTAATATGTCAGAACCAGAGTTCAGAATGATGGTTATCAAAGTGCTAGCTGGGCTCAAAAAAAGCATGGAAGATACTAGAGAATCCCTCTCTGGAGAAATAAAATCCCTTTCTGGAGAAATAAAAGTACTAAAATCTAACAGAGTTGAAACTTAAAAAGCTATTAATGAGGTGCAATAAAATGGAGGCTCTTACTGCTAGGATAAATGAGGCAGAAGAGAGAATTAGTGATATAGAAGACCAAAAGATGGAGAACAAAGAAGCTGAGCAAAAGAGAGACAAACAACTACATGAGGGGAGAATTTAAGACATAAATGATACCATAAGATGAAACAAAATTAGAAAAATTGGGATCCCAGAAGAAGAAGAAAGACAGAGAGAGGCAGAAGGCATATGGAAGCAAATTAGAGCAAAGAATTTCCCTAATTTGGGGAAAGGAACAAGCATCAAAATCCAAGAGGCACAGAGAACCCCCTCAAAAGCAATAAAAAGTCCACACCCCATCATCTAAATAGTAAAATATGAGTAATTTGAGAGACAGGGCAGGAGTCATGGGGGGTAGGGAGGGAAAAAATGAAACAAGATGGGTTTGGGAGGGAGACAAGCCATAAGAGACCCTTTTTTTTTTTTTAAGATTTTATTTATTTATTTGACAGACTGAGATCACAAGCAGGCAAAGAGGCAGGCAGAGAGAGAGAGAGAAGCAGGCTCCCTGCTAAGCAGAGAGCCCGAATCAGAGCTCGATCCCAGGACCCTGGGATCATGACCTGAGCTGAAAGCAGAGGCTTTAACCCACTGAGCCACCCAGGCGCCCCCATAAGAGACTCTTAATCTCATGAAACAAACTGAGGGTTGCTAGGGGGTAGGAGGGTAGGGAAGGGTGACTGGGTTATGGACATGGAGGAGGGTATGTGTTATGGTGAGTGCTGTGAAATGTGTAAGCCTGACGATTCACAGACCTGTACCCCTGGGGCAAGTAATACATTATCTGTTAATTAAAAAAAATTTTTTTTTCAGGAAATAAACAAAACTGTTCCGTCTTCTCATCTGTCATCACTTTTCTTCCTATTCATATTTTTTTGACACCTCATCAAAAACTCATAATTTTGGTGTCAAATTAACATGTCAACATTTGAAAATATCCTTCCCCATATCCTAGGGAAGAAGGAGCATCAGCGGTTGACCACTCTTGGGCCAATGAGACCAGGTAGGTACTCGGCAGACATAGGTGGGTTTTCTAGCATGAAGTTCAAGCAGAAGGGACATCTGAGAGCTTAAGGCTGTGAGATGCATTCACATGCCAAGGTTTAGTCACTGTGCCTCTTATGGTTCAAAGAGTTTAAATGTCAACGTGATTACCATCTGTCAGTTGGTAGGTCAGATGAGAGATTGCTGTCCTTGCTCCAAAGGTTAGGAATTTCTCTAGGGATCTTGTAATTGTAGTTCAAGTCTGCTTACTCTCAGACAGCAGGAGGGCCTTATGGAGTTGGCAAGATGATGTAAGTGCCTTTATTGGGCTCCTGGGTGGCTCAGTCCATTAGCAACTTCCTCTAGTTTTCAGCTCAGGTCATGATCTCAGGGTTGGGAGATCGAGCCCTACATCTGGTTCCATGCTGCGCAGGGAGTCTGCTTGGGATCCTCCCTCTCCCCCTGCTCCCTCCCCACACTCACACACATACTCTGTCTGACTTTAAAATTAAAAAAAAATTTTTTTTTAAAGATGATTTAAGTGCCTTTACATTAGAGTCAAAAATAGAAAATGTGAACACTTACACAGGAAAAAAAATGTCTTTTAATTTTAAGTCACAAATTATACCATGAACTTTACCTGATACAAATAAAACAGAAGTATGTAACTTCCAGTCTATAATCAACTTTTCAATTCAATTAAACTAATCACAGTTGATGTGTGATTAGAGCTCAAATCTTATTTATTCTTAAACTTAACCTACAATACTTGAGAGCTTTTTTGGGGGAAAAAATATTAACCAGTACCAGAATTTAAAGTTAACTTTCATATAGCAACTTATCGGCAGTGTCCAGCCCTCTCCTCCCTATAAATGCCCATTCTATCATGATGCGTCCCTGTTGGAGTGAACAGCAAACATTTGTTCTTGGTCTCCTTCATAACCACAGCTCACCTGTATCTCCATTCTCATCTTCTGTCTCCTCTCAGATGATAGCTTGTATATGAGCCATGGAGAACTCCTCGAAGTTTCCTACCCGCAAATCCTCCAGAACCACATGCCTTTGCCACTTTTGTGAAATGTGCATGCCCTGTCCTTCAAGACTCATCTCCAGCCTGGCCTCCTCTCTGGGCTCTCTCCTAGATTAATTGCCCCTCTTCTTCTCACCAAGCACAGGGACACACACATTTTTTTTTAAGATCTAATTTTTAAGTTATCTCTATGACCAATGTGGAGCTTAAACCCACAACCCCAAGGTCAAGGGCTACTCACGCCACTGACTGAGCCAGTAAGGTGCCCCTTGGCACACACATTTTATTTTACTGCAGTTTTACTTGTCTTTTTTTCTTTTTAAACAAATTGTAAACCCCTTAAGGGCAGAAACAACTTTTCATCTTTCCATGCCTTGAGCACAGTGTTGGCATATAGATAGTTGTCTAATAAATTTGTCATATGACTGATTGAATGAGTTCTGTAGCTTAGAACTGTTTTTTTAAGAATCGTACCGGGGTGCCCGAGTGGCTCAGTCATTTAAATGTCTGCCTTTGGCTCAGGTAATGATGCCAGGGTCCTGGGATTGAGCCCCATGTCTGGCTCCCTGCTCAGTGGGGAATCTGTTTCTCCTTCTCCTTCTGCCCCTTCCCCCTGCTCATGCTCACTCTCTCTCTCTTTCTTTCCAATGAATAAATAAAATCTTAACCAACTGAGCCACCCAGGCACCCTTGAATAAATAAAATCTTTTTTTTTTAAAGATTTTATTTATTTATTTGACAGAGAGAGATCACAAGTAGACAGAGAGGCAGGCAGAGAGAGAGAGAGAGAGAGGGAAGCAGGCTCCCCGCTGAGCAGAGAGCCCGATGCGGGCCTTGATCCCAGGACCCTGAGATCATGACCCGAGCCGAAGGCAGCGGCTTAACCCACTGAGCCACCCAGGCGCCCTAAAATCTTTTTTAAAAAATGATGCCAAGATCACTTGTTAGACTAACTCCCCACCACAAAGTTTTCTAGTTTGCTAGCATGCAGTCCACTGGCATGGTCACTAAGGTATTATAGTTTCAAGGCTTTGTTCAGCAGTTACAACTTAGAAAGAGTTTACCAGGTCTTCCTAACAAGCTGCTTGTCTCTACACATGACATGCTATGTCGTAGGTAACTGCCAATAATGGGAGCACCAAGTACACGCTTATGGAATACAGTCTTATGCCGACTGAATTCATTCTTTCATTTATCCAATAAATATTTCAGTGCTGACTCTGTGCCACGCTGTTCTAGGTGTTGGAAATGCAGCAATGAAAGAAAGCAGAAAGACTAGTAAGACTTCCTTTCTCAAGTTTACATTCTATAAAGGAGACACAGACTATCTAGATATGTGTTTTGCTGAATGTTTTGGGAAAAATTAAATTGAAGTGTACTGGGTATAGATTGCTGTGGTGGGAGGAGGGTTGCTGTTTCATAGGGGAGTTGGGGAAGGCTTCTCTGGTAAAGTGACATAATGAGCAAAAACCTGAAGGGAATGGAAGGGTCCATGGCAAGTGCAAAGGTCCTGAGGCAGAAGCATGGATGGCATTCCCCAGGAACAGCAAGGTGTCAAGTGTGGCTGGAGCCAACAAGCAAAAAATGAGGTAGAAGGTGACTGTGGCTGTGGGGGAGAGGCAAAAGATTATACAAAGCTTCTAGGCTGGAGTTAGAACTATGGCTCTTACTCTGAGCAAAGTGGGGAGTTACTGGAAGGTTTTGAGAAGCAGAATGATAGGATTTTACTTTTGTTTCTTTTTCAAATTTTTTATTTAAATTCTAATTAGTTAATTTATATGGTAATAATGGTTTAGGGTGTAGAATTTGATTTTGCTTTTGTTTTAGAGATAACTCTGACTGCCGTGCTAAGAGCAGACTAAAGGGAGCCAGGGTTGCCTTGGAGGAAAGAAGAGATTTGACATAATGATGCCTGCAGAGAGAACATGGTGACCAGAGCCAGAATGATATCCACAGCAGAGATATGAAATGTTTGTATTCTGGATTTGTTTTGAAGGTCAAGCCAACAAATGGTGAGTTATGAGAGGAAGCAATCCATCAGTGATGACTGCAAAGTGAGAGAAACAGTAGAATAGACCGGCCATCGATGGATATGTAGGATTCCATTAATGTGTATCTTTGGAGGAAATCTAGACAATGTCTTCTGTATTTTCTTTTTTCTGTTTGATGATAAGGTCATATTTATAATGCATATGCTTCCAGATTCTGAGGATTATTTGAGACGTAGCTTTTCCTCCTCTACTGCTCCCTCAGTCACCAACTTTTCGACAACATCTCAGATCTCTCGTCTGCCTTTTCTTTTCCCCTCTCGTTCTTTCAGTTTTGGCTCTCGGGAGGCATAGCCTGCGAGAAGTCAGCAACGACTTCCAAACTGGTTTCCAGCCTTCAACACTTGACTCTTCCAGTCTCTCCCATGATGAAGAAAGCACAGGTGGAATCGTCCCTGCCATGTTAAAAAATCTCTGACGGCCTTTGTCTCCCTGCTGAATAAATAGCATGCCTGTCCTCTGAGCAAGAATCCACACGACGTGCTTTTCCAGCCGGACATTGTCCTACGTGGCCCAGCCCGTGCGCCGTGCTTCTGTTGCATATGGTCATCATCTTAGTTGTATTGGTTTGCGCCAAGCCCCTCTTCCATACCTGCCCTAGCCCCAAACTCATTTCTAACTGTGAGCATTGGAAAGTTTCCAACCCTTTTAATATCCATTATTCCAATAGCTTCAAGCTACAGCCAGTAAGAACTAATCTTTTCCTCTCCTACATATTCACACCCCTTTGGGCCCCTGCTTAGCACTCTGTATGGATGATTTATGCGTGTTTCTCTATCTCCTTTTGGACAGTGGCCAACTGTATGAGAATGCAGAGTTCCTTTTATGAACCACATTGCTCCAGTTCTCCGCCAAGCACTGCTCAGAATAGATCCACAATAAATATCCGTAGTAGGTTTAAATAGCAAATTGCCACCGCAATGAGAACAGTCCTAATATTAAGAAAAGATTTGCAGAATTTTTGGCTGGTCCCCACCCACACATAAGCACTACACACAATTATTCTGCAAATGCATTTTCTTTTATAGGGTCTTATTTATTATCATAGTCTGTTTAGAACAAAACCACCAATGCAACATAAGTATTTTAAAGGTCATATTCAGGAGCCTCAATAAATGTAAGCCTCGCTGGAGTGATATTGAGAAAACATCGTAAAATAAATGAGATGTTTTGTTCCTCCAAGTCCAAGTAGGTTTTCATTTTTGTGCGCCAATAAAAAAAATATTGATTTTTCTTTTTCTTGGCTGAAAAAAAGTCTTTAAAACACACTAGGCGACCTGCTTATGTGTTGCAGAAAGCTGGATGTCTAAGGGCACTGCAACAGAGAATTAGCGTGGTGTATCTCATAACTTAAGGATATATTATGGGAAAAGTGATGAACGTTGTGATTTGACCACTCAAGGCCCATGGGTTCTGGTCAGCACTGTATCCGGGGTGCCTCTGGCAACCACTTCAGTGCTGCTCCTTTACATTACTGCTTTGAATGCCTTTTCTACGAGTTCGCTGCCCAGAGCTGCACCTCCTTCCTGGTATTAATGCTATTAATAAAAATATATTTTTCTTCACCAGATTATACATTCCTTGAAGGTTATTTTATCAAAAGTTATTGTTGTTTATGAATGTATTTTCTCCACTAGACTTGAAGTTCCTCGAGGGCAGGAACTGTCCTCTATTTCAATTCAACCCGCTTTCACCATAGAACTTTGCGCCTAGCATTCACTCAAGCAATGTTTAAATTCACCTCGTCCCCTGGCTACCATTCTGTTTGAATTCCTTTCTTTGTTAGAGGTCACTAAACCTATCCCTCATTGAGAGGCTTCTATTACTTGTAACAAAGGTTCAGAGGCTGTAGCAGAAAGCCAAAATAATAAGAGTTGGAACAGTCCATGAGGAAGGTTCCCAAGACTTACTACTCCTCCCGTCTGGCCGGCTCTGGACTACTGGCTACTGTGTATGGTTGTTCAGGATGTACACTGCACCACTCTGGGGACTGATTCACACTGTCATCCCTGGGAATGGAGCTGGCTGGGCTAGTGCACTGTACAAAGGCATGGTTGTATTCAGCAGCCCTGTGGCTGCTTCCTACTGGTAGAGATCAATGTTCCTTTTTCCTATTGCTCCCCTGTTCCTGGAAAGTTCCAATGTCCATCACGTTTCCAGACCCACCACCACAGCTGCATTCCTATAACAGCATGCTTACTAGAAGAGTCACCTGTCACTTTTTCTACTCACATTCCATGCTAGAACTCAGTCAGAGAGCCATGCTTAGCTATAAGGGAGCCTAGAAACTCTATGCTTAGTGCCCTATTGTAACTCAAGGGTTCATTGACTATAAAAAAAAAAAAAAAAAGTGGAGAGCAGATCTGGAGGACAACTAGAAGTCTCTATTACAAGCCAGAATGCTAGCTTTCATTGTGTCCCTTGCATTCCTATTTCTGTTACCTTTGTTACAACTATAACTTCTTATTGATTCCTGAGAACCAGGAATAGTTTCTGTGTTGCCTAAATTTCTGTAATACTATCTGGGACTGATGACGGTTTTGTTTCTTTCTTCTACCCCCTTCTTCTCTCCTTGTCTCCCCTTTATTCTGCTAACCAGGACTTCCAGAACAAGACTGAATGGAAAATGTAATAATAAACACACTTGTCTTGTTATAAGAAGAGAAAAAAAAATCACTAGATCATCCTTTAGTATGATAGTCTGGTGTAGGCTCTTTGTAGATACTAATTATAGGATTAAGGAAATCCCTTTTATTCTTAGTTGGAAGGAAGGGCATCTATAAGCAAGAATTTTTGAAAGAATACCTTTGAGACCTACAGCACCACCTTCTTACGCTCCTTGAGACTTCGGGTGTTTAGGGATTCACTATTCTTCTGCTTTCAATCATTACAGTGTAGCGATGTTCTATCTTCCCCATCCATAACAATGCTCACATTGTTTCATTCATTCATATAGTGTCTGTTTTATTTTACAGAGTATTTTAGAAGATATATAAGCACCAAACACTAAACGGGCAAAGTAGAAATAGACAGCAATGAACTGCATGGAAAATACAGCAACTGTAAAAAATCCTCATTAAGGCATAGTTAACATGCAAATTTATGCAACTCATATCCTACGGTATTTCTAAATTTGACCTGCAACTTTTTTCTGATATTCCTTATATGTTTTGCATTGAGTATAAAAAACAATCATATCAATTTCTCACAGGAACTAAAGATTTCCTAACACTAGAATTTGAAAACATTTTAATGCTCTTCAAATATGTAGAGGATATTATGCACGAACTCTGAAAGAAATGCAGCAGCGGACTGCCGGCGACTGTTGGGAGTTTCCCTCGAGGTGAGCAGAGGGCGTTATTCCAAAGCAAAACTCACTAAACAACTTTTCAAGCTGCCCAGACATTCTGCATTAAGTAAGCTGTGACTGCCTCTCCTTCTTCATCCTCGAGGGGCGGGGGGGGGGCATTCACGTTGATTTTGGAGTTACGATCTTGCACCAAGAAAGCTGGTACGTCTCCCAGCTAGGATTTTTTTTTTTTTTAAATATGGGTTGTGCAGTGCACATTTTAGTTAGAATTAATTTCGGGCGAAGTCTCATTCCTGTGACTGATGGAAGATGAACATAAATTTGTCCCTCTCTCCATCGAGAGGCAAGTTTATTTCCCCTTCCTGTGAGTCTCACTTGGCTCTGGGTCTGCCTGAACAACAGGTGTGGGGCTGGGGCTGGGTCTCACTTTACGGGGACAGCCTCCCTCCCCTTCCTTCCTCTGGGGACACAGTCGCTCAGAACCCACCTACTTTGAAGAAGCCGAGCCATAGAGAAAGTCCGTGCAGAGGAAACTAGCAGAGCCACAGCTCATCTCCCAGAAGGCAGCGTCAAATCTCAGAGGTGTGTGAGTCCTTGGGGATGGTCTAGCCCAGTTGAGTCCCCAGCTGATTGCAGCCTTAACCAGCATCACATGGAGCATAAATAAATAAATAAATAAATAAATAAATAAATAAATAAATAAATAAATAAATAAGCAAGCAAGCAAGCAAGCAAGCAAGCAAGCAAGCAAGCAAGCTGCCCAGCTGAGCCCAGGCAACCCAGAGGATGTGAGAGATTCACAGACCTGTTGTATGAGCCACAAAATTTTGGTGTGGTTTCTTCACTCAGTTACGTGTATCATAAAAATACTCGTCACTCACACATTTCACTTCGCGGCACACAGCCCCGTGTCTGCCACGGCCGCTCCAAAGAATCCGTTCTGGTAGAGTTCCTCATTTAACAAAGCACTGGGAATAGTAATAGGCAACTTCCCATGCTCGCCTTTCTGAAGTTCCTGCTGCCCTGGAGTCAAGAAGTTTCCTTGAAAGAGCAGCCAGATAATACTTGCACATGGTTCAAAGACGAGGAAGTCTAAAATGGTCACCAGCGGGTGACAATTCTATTGTCTTCTATTTTTTCCCACACCTGGCCACTTCCGCGGCCACCTCTGTCCCCAACGGGTAAAAACTATCCTTATTTTCTGGATGTTTCTGTTTATACACACAAATATATGTGTTTTTCCCCCCCCTTCCCACTTTTTATTTATTTTTAAGTAGGCACCACACTAGTGTGTAGCCCACCATGGGGCTTGTACCCAGGACCCTGAGATCAAGACCTGAGCCATGACCAAGAGTCACATGTTCAACCCACTGAGCCACCCGGGCACCACACCTTTTCCCACTTTTTTTTTTTTTGAACTTTTTAAAAAAATTTAAATTCAGTCAGTTAACATGTATTCTTAGTCTCAGAGGTAGAGTTCAGTGATTCATCACTTGTGTGGAACCCCAGGGCTCATCTCATCACGTGCCCTCCTTGATGCCCAAAATCCACTTTTTTAAACATGCCTCTTATACACACTATTCCGCTCCTTGCTTTTTCTCCCATGAACAATTTATCTTGGAGGTTTTTCTATGTAGAGAATTCAATTTTAAAATCATATTCCTTAGAAACAAAAATCTACCATATTGTTGACTCTGGATAAAAATGCTGTTTGTTCAACTAAGGGATTTCTACACAGCCCACAGAAAGGTAAGAAATTCTACATGAACAGTTCTCCTTCCCTCTAGATTCATAAATGGCCAAACATGCCATTTCTAACTGAGGCCTGGCCCTACAGGAAAGAAAAAAAGTAATCAACAAGTAGGTCATAAATGGATTTTTCCTATCTTCCCTTGTAGTGTAAGTTCCTGGGAATTATTTCTGATTGTAATATAAGCACTGACGTTAGGATTTTGAAGGCGATGGACTCCATTTCAAAGATCCGTCTCGAATAAACAGATGGTCAGCTGCAGCCCTGGTCAAGGGACTGGGCTGCCCCAGCCAGGGAATTTCCCCTTTTAGAAAGCCCTGGGTGGCTAGATAACTGATCACTTGAGTGACCCTGGTTCTCCCTTCCTGCCCTTTAAATCCTACACTTCAACTTACCGATAAAGAGCGAGCCCTTAAAGCCCTAGGCTCTCCACCCTGGGGCCCCATGAAGGCAGAACCCCATGGGTCTCTCTCTCTCTCTCTGTGACCTCACTGTGCGGCCGTTGGACATGCCATATACCCTCCAGAACCTGTGAGTAGCGAAACTTGTTTTTTCAAAGTTCCCTGATGGTTGTTGCTTGGGGTATCCTGCAACCCTGACAAGAACAGCGAGGCCTGGGTCAGCCACAGATTGGGCCCTGGTGGGGGGAAAATGCATGTGGGGCAGGTTGGGGGGAAGAGGCACTCGCCATGAGCAGCCAGGGTCCTGATGAGTGTCCCAGGCATCTCCAGCCAAAGGCATCACAACCAATAGGCTGAGATACAAAACACACCCCCACCAAATATTTCAGTTTTAGAATGAAAATAGATTCATGCTTCTATTTGAAGAGACATGGAGACAAAGGGAGAGTCAAGAACGGGAACTTAAATGTGCAAATCCCCTGGGTGTGTGGCAAGTGCAAGACACTTCCCTTGTCCCCTAATAGTATTGTATATTCAAGTAACCTTGAAATGAAAAGTTCCCCTGACATATGCCATAGGCAGCATTCCACTCTGGTGAGAGGAAGACAGGTCTTACTATGTGAATGCTGTTAGAATAATGTGAAATTCAGGCAGGTAAGAATAAAATTAGATTCCTTCCCTACACCACAACACTCAACATTTCCAATGAAAACAAAGTTAACACAAGCCAGGAAAGAATAAGAAAGGAAAATGTACTTAAGATTTTGAGGTCTCTAGGTCTTTTCAAGCAAAATGTAAAATCGGAGGAAAAGGCTGGCAGGTTTTTTGCGTAAAAATTTAAATCTCCTGTAAAGCAAAAGCTGTCATAAACAACGCTAACCAGAAACACTCAAAGGAAAGCAGCGTGTATGCTAAAGAAAGAACACTGATGACTCATGTATGCACTGACACATCAGGGAAAATGACTAACAATTCCACGGAGTGGGGGCAAACAACACAGAAATGCAATTCACAGGGAAAAAAATACAAACCACCATTAAACATATGAAAATATGTGCAATTTTAATATGCAGGTGCACATGAATTGGCAAAAATGAAGATTCGCATTAGAGCATGGAAGAATGTGAGGTTACAGGTGCTCTCATACCTTGCAGTTGGGATTGAATTGATAACAGCTTTTAGGGAACACAATTTAGCAGCATGTACCAGAATTTAAAGTGGGTGTTCCCCCTAACCTAACAATTTTACACTTGGGAGACTCTTATGTGTACATATGCACACAAAGTTGCAATGTTCTTGGGCCTGTTGCTTAACCTCTCTGAGACTAATCCTTTATTGGGAAAATGTTTATTATAATAGTGTGTACCCCATTTGCTTGTTTTTTTAATATATTTGATATATATTTATATCAAACTTGTACTCCTAGGATCATCCAAATGATGTCTTATTGTAAAATAAACACACACACAAATACACACTCATACTTCTGGATTGCGTTTGCTAATATTCTAATTTTTGTGTCTATGTTCACAAGGAAGATTGATCTGCAATTTTTTTTGCATTACATATTTTTTATTAACATATAATGTATTATTTGCCCCAGGGGTACAGGTCTGTGAATCGTCAGGCTTACACACTTCACAGCACTCACCATAGCCCATACCCTCCCCAATGTCCATAACCCAACCACCTGCCGCTGCCCTACCCGCTACCCCTCAGCAACCTCAGTTTGTTTTGTGAGATTAAGAGTCTCTTATGCTTTGTCTCCGATCGGTTGTTATTTTTAAGTGAGGTAAATTAGCCCATGGTCTGCTACAAAATAAATTTCAATGACTGTTATATACAGATATTACTATTACCATCATTACCATCATTACCATTATTACCATTTAATTATGATAGCTATGTTTGTGTACTTATAATTATAAATTATAAACAAAATGTACATCAATGGAGAAATACATAGGATGAAATAGCATGCATATATATGTACATACAACTCTCTAAAATGTGCAAACAAAATTATACAAAATATATAGATTATTTGCATTTATTTAACAATCTGTGTGCACACACATGTGCATGTGGGGGAAGGGTGTAATGGGGAAGAGTGAGTGTATTTTATAAAGGTCTAAAAAGGTACCCAGCTGTTATTAATGCCCAAAGTATTGGAACAAGGGAAAAAGTGAAGATAAATTTATATTTTACCATGCATCATTCTGTAGTGATTGAATTTTGACATTTCTGAGCAGCCAATGTTAAGCTGGCATGGTCTCTCCAACCAGTGAACTTGACTCACCTAAAACCATAACAACTGGACCATATGACTTCATTTATAACAAATTTGATCTAGTTTTTCAGATTTGAAATGACAGAAGTTAATTTATAATCTAGATTTTGCACACCATTTAGGATGGCAAAGATTTACATCTAATTTCTTTAAATGGGTTCTGAAGATGAGCTTAAGTTTTTTTGGAAAATCATCTTATTGCTAACAACGACAGATTAATGAGGCATTTCAGAATAAAATTATTTCATCATATTCTGATTAAGGAATTCTTCATTTGAGAAACCTATAAAACTTTTACATTCTTAAGGCAATACCATACATACAAATTGTTAATAAATGCTGACATAATGGAATTCTTTAAAAGGCTCTCCTGTTGTAAAGATAGTGACCCCATGCCCTCAGCCCTGGGTCTCCTGTTGGTGGATCAGTCTCCCTCCTCCTTCCCTGGGGGGCAAGGCTGGCTGAACAAATCTCACCATAGCTTCTGCCTTATTTTAAATACTCACTATCATAAGACATGCCCATCAGGATACCACATATATCCTAACAAGGTCAATTTATAGGTAGCTCCTTTCCATCTTTCTATTAAATGAAACAATGCTCTTCTGTTTCCAACTCAGATAAGAAAATTCATGAAATATGTCATCTTTCAAATAGGTAAAAAAAGAAAAATATATAGGAAAGAAAAAATTTTAAGATTTTGTTTATTTATTTGAGAAAGAGAGAGGGAGAGAAAGAGTACAAGCAGGGAGAGCGCAGGCAGAGGGAGAAGCGGGCTCCCTGATGAGCAGGGAGCCCAACACCAACATGGGGCTCGATCCCAGGACCTTGAGATCATGACCTGAGCCGAAGGCAGATGCTTACCTGACTGAGCCACCCAGGTGCCTCAGGAAAAGAAAATTTAACCAAAACAATTCTGTCAGTGATATTAAACTCTACTCAAGAAACAAGAGGGTTTGGTACAACTGCAGAAATTTCACCTGGCACAATACTGTTGTTACAAAACCATTAAAAGCAAATTGTCATTTGCACCAACACTTCATTATTTATATTTGCCAGACTCTGCTACGGTTACAGATGCTCTCTCATTTGCAACTCAGACTATCTCTACCCTCTTTACAGAAGACTCTGAAGCTTAAGAAAACCACTAACTGGGGCTGATGAGATAGAACTTTAAAATATCGATCATCAGACCCTAATAACAATATCCTAAGGTACTGTCATAATTTTTTATTTTGTGTGAAGAAATAAATCCATGTACTTTTTTTTTTTTTTTTTTTTTTTTTTTTTTACCCCGCAGACATATCTACTTTGTTCACTACCAGAGTGAAATTGTTTCTAAAACAACTCGGGCTTCATTCCACAAAACTTGAAAATAAATGTGGTAATGATTTCTTTCTTCTTTTGGCATTAACTCAACAAAAAAATCTATTTCAAAGGAAGGAAACTCAGTGAGTGTTTACAGTACATATATGCCTCTAAGATTAATTCACAGAAAACATTTTTAACATACTTTCCCAAAAACTATGTGAATAATTTACATAAAACAGATAACTGTAGCATAACAAATTAGGAATTTTCCAGAACCAAAACTGCTTTGTAACTATGAACATGGACAACCTGTAAAAATAACCAACATTCAGGGCATCTGAGTGGCTCAGTGGGTTAAGCCTCTGCCTTCAGCTCAGGTCCTGATCTCAGGGTCCTGGGATTGAGCCCCGCATCAGGCACTCTGCTCAGCAGGGAGCCTGATTCCCCGCCTACTTGTGATCTCTCTCTCTCTGTCAAATAAATAAATAAAATCTTAAAAAACATAAAGATAAATAACCAACATTCTTACAAAATAATTTTAAAGTCTTTTTTGATCTATGATCATACCTAACTCTTTTTTTTTTTTTTAAGATTTTTTATTTATTTGTCAGAGAGAGAGGGAGAGAGAGCGAGCACAGGCAGACAGAATGGCAGGCAGAGGCAGAGGGAGAAGCAGGCTCCCCGCCAAGCAAGGAGCCCGATGCGGGACTCGATCCCAGGACGCTGGGATCATGACCTGAGCCGAAGGCAGCTGCTTAACCAACTGAGCCACCCAGGCGTCCCGATACCTAACTCTTGATACCTACCAATTGGTAGTTCACACTACTGACTACAGGGAGTAGCAACTCTTCTACCAAAAAAAAAGAAGTATCCAGAAATCTGAGCTTTCTGAAATTTTAATTTTCATTAAAAGATGTAATACATTTTTAATGCTATAAAATCAGTTTCTATATAAATCATGTTAATTTTGGAATTGAAACAAAAAAATAACACCAGACTCTGGTGAACATGCACTCAAGTTACAAATAAAGTTGTGTCTTTGAAAAAGAATATTTGATACTCAAAAATCTACATTCTCCCAACTGAAAACCATTCAAAAGTCATTTTTTCTTTTTGAGTACGCTTACTGTAAATTAGTCTTTCCACTTCCTCAGTTCTTAAGATTAATTTCTGTTGTAAAGGTTCTAATGAAGTTCACTTAAAGTTTAACTCAATAAAAACCAGGTTCTGAACATTTTCATTTAGGCACAAACCTATTTTAGTCAACTGATGATTGAATTATAAATCATTCAGGCAAATGATAATTACTTTCTGTCATGCATATTTCTTAAAAATAGGAACATATACATTTTCCACAATCTTGAATATATTCCTTTGTATGTGTGTGTTTGATTTACAAAAGAAACTAGAAGTTCTCTTCAATTAACAATACGACTATACTGAAATCTTATAACATATTTTCTAACTGTAATGATGTCCATTTATCTCCTATTATTAAATTCAGCACAGCAAAAACACCTGCTACCCTGGATGTTACCACCATGACCTGTCTTATGTTCTATACATACTACATCAGTGCATGGACAGGGCAATTATATGGGAATAAAATAATATATGCTTAAAAAAACACAGAATGTCTTAATTCTTCATATTACATAAGTTTTTCATTTTTCAAGTTTTTCGTTTTCAGTTTTCAAGTTTTTCATTTGTATAAACTTCCAATTGTGGTGGTCATTGATTGGAGACAATACAGAATGGCGCAGGGATGTTTTTTCAGTGATATGAAGTACAGGGAGAGGGTACTTCTAAGAAGACCTCTCCCTCCACCTGCTGATGCTTTCCTTCCAGAGCGTTCCTCCAAGGTGATGCAGTAACTAAGTTGCCTGCACCAGGGTTGTCTCCCATCTGGCTAAAAATGCAGACTTTTGGCCCCAAGGCCGCTGATATACCCTCTCTACTGGTCGGGGGGGGGGGTGCAGTGGAGGGGCAGGGAGTCAGGGATTTTAGCTGACCCTCATAAAACTGTGCTCTGAAAACCATTTTTCTGCGGGCTCTATCCTCAAAGTAAAGCCACAAAGCGTTAAGTGGATTGAAGAATAATTTTTAATTCTCAACTGTACAAATTGAATTTTAAATTATAGGGATAAGGCGCTACCATAAATCAAGAAATAAAATTAATTTTTACAGCAATCTCAATCTTGTGTTAGTTAGCATTTTAGTATAGCAGGATAACATGGTAAGAGGATATAATAGCACAGGCAGAAAGCTATGGTTAAGAAATCTTGAGCAAAATCGAAGTACATTAATTACTCACAGAGATTTATAGTCTAGGGCCATTAAAGTCAATATAAAGGTGAGTTAATAATATGCCTGGAAATTGCATGTGTAAAAAGAATATAGTACTTTTTAAGGACTTAAAAAGATATCAATATTCATATATCAGAGGACAAGCATAATCAGGTTTAAAAAAAAAAAAATCCCAGTGCCTGATTTCAAAGACCAACTCCACAGAACCAGACCAATAGGCCTTCTATTACTAAAATACCTGTGTGTTACCCCACTACCAAAACACTAAAAAAACTGAAACCCTAACACACTGAAGTTTATATCCACAATAAATGAAATAAATCAATATTCCTGTTGAAATGTGCATAAATTAAATCTAATCACAAGGAAACCTCAAATCCAAATTGAGAGACTTTCTACAAAGGAACTCCTCTGTACTGTTGGAAATGTCGAAGTCATGAAGCATGAGGAAAAGTCAGGGAGCCACTCTAGACAGGAAGAGGTGACAAGGAACTGTGACGCCTGAACTGGGACCACAACTTGCCCAAAACATGTTTGTGGTTTGTTCCCAACACCCTGCTGAGGAAGTTTGTGTGAGGTCCGAGCTGAGAAAAAGATACTCTATCAACGTGAATTTCCTGATTTGGGTCATTGTACTGTGGCTGTATATGAGGATGTCCTTGTTCTTAGGGAACATACAGTGAAGTCATCATAAGTGAATGTTTTCAACTTACTCTCAAATGGTTCACAAAATATTACAGAGAGAGAAGGAGTGAGGAAGGGAGTGAGAGGGAATACTACAGCAAAAGGGGCAAAGTGTTAGGGCTCAGGAATTCAAGGGAAGGCTATCTAGCATTCTTGCAACTTTCCTATTAGGTTTAAAATTATTCCAAGAAAAAAAATGCTAAAAATATTTTTTAAAGCTGCTAATAGGAACGCTAAAAAAAAAAATCTGAAAACTTTAGAACATATTTTTAAGCTTCAGATCTGGAGGAACGACTTATGTCTATTTCAGTTGTTTTGAAATCTAGACTAAAAATATGAACAATTGAATTTTCAATTCCATTCAATGCCTTTATACTAGAAATTACAAAACAGTTACTTTTCCTTCTATCAGCTATATGTATATTCCAGATCACTATATAGGTTAATGGAAAATATTTCTATGTTTTACACATTCATTTGAAAAATAATTCAAATGCTGCTTTTTTAAAAAACGATTTTATTTATTTGACAGACAGAGATCACAAGTAGGCAGAGAGACAGGCAGAGAGAGGAGGGGAAACAGGCTCCCCGCTGAGCAGAGAGCCCAACGCGGGGCTCGATCCCAGGACCCTGGGATCATGACCTGAGCCGCAGGCAGAGGCTTTAACCCACTGAGCCACCCAGGCGCCCCATCAAATGCTGGTTTTTATAGTTATTTTTTTCTTATAGTTACTTCCTTCCTTTTCTTGTGCCTTAATGATTTATTTTAAGTTTCATATCTATCATTGATTTTGAGTCTATTTGAAAAGTTTTAAACCAGAATGTTATTTAGTGGCGATGATATACTTGTATACACATAAGTAACAAAAAAATCCTACCACATTGGATTACCAATACATGACATTTTGTAATTATTTTGCAATGTGATTTCCTAGCCAATCTAACCTAACAATCATGTCAGAGGTCTTACTGTGTAGCGTGGAGAGAGCAGTATGATAAGAAAAATATGCCAATTCCCCTCAACAGTCCTTGGCACACAGTTGGCACAGGTTACTGTGTGATTCCATTTCACTTCCCATGTCTCATCAGAAACCACGAGATAGTGGCAGACCAAACAGATGCTTACAAATCCAAAGATGAGACAATAATGCACCTGAGAATCTACAGAGGTAAGTAATAAAAGCTTTTGGTGAAAATGACTACGTGTTTATTTTGGCATACTTCTAAAACTTAAGTTATAACAGGGACATTGTTGTATTAATATCAGATTAAGGCTATGAAAAATAAAAGAAAAAAGGACTTGCACATGCTGTACATATTTTATGTCAATCTTTAAAGCTATGAAAAAATGAAAAACAATCAGAATTTTGTGGAATGTTATTACATATAATTGAAAGTTATAATTAGTTATTATAATTATAATATAATCATATTATAATTATATATAATTATATATATTTAATAAATATATATATTATATATAATTATAATATGATTATATTATAATTATAAGTTATTAATTAGTATCATAATTTCTTGGTATATATTTTTCAAATGCCAAGGTCTACAAGACTGAATGGAAGTTCTGTTTGATTCATGTCTTGGTTTGCTTAATGGAAAAGGAAAATTGGGAAGACTTCAGGAGAATTCCAAAAGATGCAGGTGCAGGAAACACGTGCAAAGGAATTTCAAATACTTTCTCTTTCAAATCAAACTCTGATTTAAACACTTTACCTTCTATCCACGGGACAGTTTAGAATTAGTTGAATATTGAAGATACTGAAGACAGACTAACTCTAAAGTTTAGGGATACCATGCTAACAAAGGTCACTAAATAATAGTTTGACACATTTTCATTTTTATTAAAGTTAATCACAATTCCTACTTCGGGATATGCCACAACTAAACGAAAAAAAGAGTTATTATAGCTGCTTGAAGGGAGTACAGGTTGAATTAACACAAGTTTTAGGAACAGCATTTAAAATACTTTTCATAAGACAGGCATCTGACAGGATCAAGATGTATGGGAACTTCTTAGGCTATGGCACCAAAGGCAAAAACTCCCCAGAAATTTCTTCCATATAAAAATTCAAGATAAAAACAGATCAAGCAGAGTAAAGGCAGAATGAACATTTGCATTTGGAGAATTAGTAACCTCATACATAGAACACACAGTGCTCGTTAAAACATTCAGCTGCAGAGATATGTTAAAATGTAATAAAGGAAATAGCACCTTTTGAAAATCATGTTACCTAAAACGAAAGTTTGCAAAAACGATTCTGAACTGCAAATCTTCATATGAAGAAAATTGAGAAGGTGGTACCACAAAACAAACAGTTTGGAAAAGTGTAATGTTACATGATGATTGCAAGCACAAACAGTACGGAACATTGAAAGCCAAAATTCCACCTCCATATCTGCAATAGGCAAAACAAAACAAAACCATAAACAAACAAACAAAAAAACCCTTTTCTTTTAAAGTTATACATCTAATATTCTCTCTAAACTGGGTCAGTAAAGCAGCATACCTTAATGTAAGGGGAAAAAATTTAAAGGCTTCCTTAGGAATTAAAAGCAGTATTAAAGTATCAGTCTATCTATCTACTACCTACTAAATACATGGTCTATCTACTGTCTGCTAAACACATGGACAAGAGGTTTATTATAAGACTTCTTACTTGAAATTCAATGCAATTCAGAATAAAATGAGTCTTTTATGTCATATGCCAAACTTTTCATTACCTAAGTCCCACAAGGGATTATCAAAACATGATTTTTACTAGATGATTCCAGGTATAGAGAAATCTTTCTCAGCCAGAGTTCTGACTATAACATTATAATCAGACCCAATGTTATTCTTTTTTCACAAGTGAGACAAAGTATACACTTATTCTTTCTAATCCCTTAAGATCCTTATAGTTGAAAAGGTTGTCCTTGAAGGTTAATGCAAATAAAAATAACTTTGCTTAGCAGTACATGTAATTTTAACAGCCTAAACATTTATCCAAAGATTTTCCAATTGTGATATCTACTTGAATATTCTTGTTATACACTTGCTTTATCTCTATCAAAAGTCCTATCAAAACAAATTATGTCCATGCTTCCCAAAATAACTATTAATCAACTGCCTTATAACTTGTAAGAAACAGATCTTGGATTCAGGAAATATCAATACATTATTAACATGTTATTATAATTCTGCATTTACTTTCATTTATAAATATCACATAAATACCACCAGCAAGTATCATAATGTTAAATCATTAAACTAATTTGTAAATATTGATTTAAAAACCTTGGAGCATATGCAGCAAAAACAAAAAATTAGTGAAAAAAAATTTTAAAAGGTTTCCCCCCCAGGTAATACACCCAATTATTTTCCTAAGGATCGTCACCTACCCAGGAGTTGGTAATAAATATTGCATAGTTCTTACAGAAAATGTGAAGACAAATATTGGCAAATACCGCATCTCACGTTATAGTCTAAGAAATCATACAATCTGTAGTATTTCATAAAGTTGTTTATTCTTGTTATTAAAACTTGGACTCAAGTAATCCTGGTTATTCTGGAAAAAGCACCTTGTTCGGGGGCATGGTTTAGTCATCCTTTTCTACAATCACCTCTCCATGAAGCACCTTTCTTCTTTGGCGTAACATATGAAAATACAGTTGTGGAAACACTGATGGAAAAAAGAAAACAAAGGAGGATGCTGTTGACAATTATTTATACTAGAAACCTCCCCCACGTGGGCAGTCTGAGGGCAAGAACAGCATCTGTCCCCGCAGCCTCCTGTCCCCCACGCTGCCAGAGCTCAGGCTGAGAGCGCATGCGCAGAGGCCGCACACAGCAGGTCGCACCCAGCACCCAGTATCCCGCACTCTGCAGGCCTCCCGCAGGCCTCCAGGGTTTCCAGGCTCGCCTCTTTTGATGGCGATCTTTACAAATTTAAGGTTTGTGGTCACCTTGCCTAGAACAAGTTTCCTGACCCCGTTTTTCCAACAGCAGGTGCTCACTTCGTGTCTCTGTGTTACATTTTGGGTTACATTCTCAGGATATTGCAACCTTTTTCATTATTATTATTGTACTCGTCATGCTGAGTGGTACTGACTCGCTGAAAGCTCTGATGATGGCGCGCATTTATTAGCAATAAAGTGTTTTTTAATTAAGGTGTGCACAGTGATGCTATTACAAACTTAAGAGACTACAGTATAATGTAAACATAACTTTTATATGCACTGGAAAAAAAAAACCATCGTTGGACTCACTTTATTGCAATGTTAGCTTTAGTGGTCGGAACTGAACTTGCAGTATCTCAGGGGTATGCCTGTAATGCTGGGGATTCTTTAGCAAAGTTAGAAGTTAAGTATCCTGATAAAGATATCTTCATAATGACCTGGGACGCTGTGCCAGAATGTTCTGGCGCAAGGAAAACTGCCTGGCCCCCTTCTCTCAGGTCCATCCGCTGTCCTGTACCATGAGGGCATCTCATGGACATATGTGGGCATCTAAGCCCACACAACCCAACTTCATCGATACCCCTCACAAACGTTCCTGTTCCCTGCTAGTGACTATCAAAAATTTGACCTAAAAACCAACCACTATTGGCATTTAAGTGAAGCGAGTAGAGCTTCACCAATTCATGGCAACTACTGAAAGATGATGAGAAGTTAGTGAAGAGGCTGAGTAGTACAAAATGTCTTAAGAAAAGCGGCTTCCTTATGTTCTAGTATATAGAGCAACATAAACAAGACTAAATAACTTTTCCAAGTGTATGCTCAAGGATTAGACAGAAATGACCTGACATTTTCTGGGACTATATGTTTATATTCAGACAAATGTTTCTAAATGATGGCCAACAATTCACTGATGTGTGCTCTATCTTTTCTTTAAAAAAAAAAAAAAAAAGGTAATTCAGCTTCTCTTTAAATGATTCTGAGAAAGCAATCATCTCTGTATTGATTTACTTACCTTTTTCCTTATAACTTTAAGAGTCCTTTTGACTCGCTCAACTCTTCCATTATTTAAAATTATGAATAAACGTGGGGTTGAACAGAGGTTTTGATGTATTTGTAAGCCATCACGTCTCCTTGCTGATTAAACTAGCAATCATACTTTACAAAAATACTCACTGCTTATGCTAAATCAAAGTACTAATGACCATATACTTACGTGGTATATACGAGGCCATGGTTATAAGAAGGAAATAGTAGTAGTCAAAAGAGACATTGTATTTATTCGGAAGTCTTATTGAAAACATTCCTGTCTTCTTCACGTACGGTAAGGCAGCATATATTGTAAGAAGTTCACCAACAACTCCAACGGGATATAAGATGATAAAAAAATTGTATCTGGAGAAAGATCCCAGAGAATTATTTTTCTAAAATAATGACTGGATTTGACATTATCGTTCTTTTGCTACTACTGTCTTTAAACTTAAAAATACACATATTTACGGTGCCCCTCACAGGTTAATTTTTTTCTATTTTAATCATTTGTTTGTTTTTGTTTTTAAAGGTTTTACTTATTTGACACAAAGATGGAGAGTACAAGTAGGCAGAGCAGTAGACCAAGGGAGAGAGAGAAGCAGGCTCTCTGCTGAGCAGGGAGCCCAATGCAGGGCTTGATCCCAGAGCCCTGGAA
The DNA here is from genome assembly GCF_902655055.1 of Lutra lutra. NCBI lineage: Eukaryota > Metazoa > Chordata > Mammalia > Carnivora > Mustelidae > Lutra > Lutra lutra. The sequence continues at coordinate 22,258,833 of NC_062285.1, read as the reverse complement.
ATCATGACCTGAGCCGAAGGCAGCTGCTTAATGAACTGAACCACCCAGGCACCTTAATCATTTATCATTTTAATTATCCTCCTTTCTTATAGCAGTTTCCATTTTAGATGGCAAAATCTTAATAAAATAAGAAGCCAACTTACTTTACAGTACTGAAATAATGGTATATGTATACAGTTTTATATTGTAAAGGACATAAGTGTTGTAAATAATACATTATAAAGCACCTATAAGTATTATAAGGCACTGTAAGGGTAACTTCTTTGACACCTGGAATCAAAACTGAATGTTGTTTTTTTGTTTGTTTGTTTGTTTTGAATGTTGTTTTTTGGTTTTTTCTTCCCCCCTTCAGCTAGTCATTTATTGATCAAGTGCTGTGCTTTAAAAGACCAGTTATGTCTGGGTGGCTCAGTTGGTTAAGCAACTGCCTTTGGCTCAGATCATGATCCCAGGCTCCTGGGATCCAGCCCTGCATCAGGCTCCCTGCTTAGCAGGAAGCCTGTTTCTCCCTCTCCTTCTGCTGCTCTGCCTGCTTGTGCTCTCTCACTGTCTCTGTCAAATAAATAAATAAAATCTTAAAAAAAAAAAAAACAGTTATGATCCTAATTTTATATCTAAATCTTGAAATTACCAAAGTGGTTCTTGGAAGCATTTGGAAATCCCTTTGTGGTTACTAATTAAAAGACAGTTAATTACTATTTCAGAAAACTGACATAATACTACTAAATATATATTTATACATATTCATATATTTGGTATATCTAATATATAAATAATACTAAAGTATCAGGAACTACTAATGAATATATTATCTAAAACTGTTCCCTTAACAGAACAGGTAAGAGAAACTGTTTCCAAAATTCCCACATTAAAGGAACAGTTTGCTTAAGATAGCTAAGAAAGTTCTATTCAAAATCCAAAATCACAGTTTGTTCATTTGGGCTGTGGCAAGGTCTCTAACGCACAGTAGGCCAGCCATTATTCATGCCTATGTGAGGGCAAGGCTCTATGAGTCTCTGTGAGCCTCCAGCAAGAACAACTTCAAGGATCCAAGGTAACAACATTTCTCCACTGAAGAAAATCATTTCTCTCAAAGGCAGTTACCAAAATAAAGGTTAAATTGTTGGTAGAAAAAGACAGAAATCAATTAATCCGTATTTTATTTCATCATTTTGTTGGCATTAAGATATTTGTAAAGAAATGTTAAATTTATCCATACGGCAGAAACTTGGAAACAAGTTAAAAATCGCCTTATTCCTGTATGTCAAGGATATACACGGGTAAGACATGGTGTGGGAACAGAGTCATTTGCCAAAATAGATTCAGTGGTGAATGGAAAGACCAATGATCCTTTTACTGTACCTGTTTATCTCCTCCTTGCCGTGGGTACATCATCTGCTTTCTTACTATCAGTAGTATAGTTATTCGTATATTATTTAAATCACTCTTTTCCAATCTTAATTTCCTAACTCAATTTAAAAATCATATAACGGAACATTTTATATCCCTTTTCAAGTAAAACATTCAAACTTATTTATGGAGTTTTTAAACTTTACGTGACTCTCCAGTGATTTTTCTGGAAGCATTGTTCTTAAACAGAAAAAAGCATATCACTCCTAGACTAAACTAGTTTGAAACCTTCAGCCACTGATTATATTTAATGCAATGATAGCAAATGATATAATTTACTAGCTTTGTCTTTAGAAAGACTGCATGTCACCCACTCTGTAAGTTTTGATGGCAGCATGAGAAATTTAACTACCTATTCAGAAAAAGAATTCCTCGTTAAAGGTTCCTAATTGTTACCTAAAAATTTTTTGAAGGGGATGAATTTTTGAAATTAAAATGGAAATCAACATAAAACATAACAACATACAAGTGCCTGTTCAGTGGGCTTTTCTAGAAACACTTCTCACACATAAGTAGAAACACTTCTCACACATAAGTAGAATGGAAGTATATCCAAACCATCACAGTAGGCCAGCTATGTATAAATAAGAACCCATTCTTACTGTGAAGTTTTATTTGAGAATGACAACCTCAACATTTGAACATAAATACATATGTTATTTTAAGTTTTTTAATAAGGCTGACAAATATATATAGATGGTTGGAGTCTTTTAAGATTTTTGACATGAAATATTACTCGTGATTATGATTAACTGACATGTGTTATGCTAACAGGAGCATTTCAAAGTTGAAAGGTCTTAGAGTACTTGGTTTAACATTAGTTCAATTGACAAAGGATTTCTAAACAGCAAATTTAAGCATGTTTTCAACTTCTCCAGAAAGTCAATACATGCATGGTGCATTCCGAAAGGCAGACAGACGAAACATTAAAGACTATTATCTTTCTCAAATAAGTTCTACAAATGCAGCAAGTGAAGAGACTGTTGCAGGAGTTAGTATTTTCAAAGGTGCTGGAGGTCCAGAAGACGAGGTCATCATGCAAGATTCAAGGTGCACTGAGATTCATTCTAGGATTAGTCCAGCAACACAGCAAACTGCCAACCGTGTGAAAGGCCCAATCGCTCAAAGTGAAAAAATGCTCGGTTACGATAAGAATAAAACCAACCTAACATAGAAATGGGAGCGCAGCCTCCTTATGAAAGCCAATAGGTTTAAGCTCAAATTATAATTCTGAAGCAGTTCAATAAACAAAATGATAAGCCACAAATGTCTAAAAAGGAGCAAAAGCATATAAAAAAAAGTCCGAGTATAAATATAATTAACAGTGATTATCTTCAAGGAGGAGGATTATAAGCAGTTCAAAAGGTCTTTTTCCCCTTCATTTTGGATCTTTTAATATATTCTATAGTCCATTATATTTCAACAAGTATAATATATGAGTTATGAAAAAGGATTGTAGATACTAATTATCAAAATAATTTAATTATTTTATCATTAATTATATTTTTATCAGTAATTATATTGATAATTGATATATATTGATATATATTGATATATATTGATAATTATATTATACTTATTGTTTAATTATCAAAATAATTTAAATCATGCAAAAAAATGCCATATTTTTGGCACAGAGTTTAACTAATATAATTCAAAAAAAATGTACGTTTTGCTTTCAAAGAAAAATGAGTGACCAATTCAGGTTATGCGAGGATATTGACACAACTTGTCTGGCACTAATTCTACTCAAAATATATATTAATATGATTTTTCTCTGATCATTAAATTAAGCCTTTAGAATTGGTTACAATACTGCTAGTAGCCAAGAAAACAGCATCCTGGCATCATGGGCTAAGACACAAATCTTCCTTCCCTAGTGTTAGCTCAGCACACAAAACACACATGCACTAGTGAGAACTAAACTGCAAGACAACGCCACCTGGCCCATTTAATGAAGTATGGCAAGTGGTCGAGAAGACTGAACGTGTAGAAGGAATAGCGAGTGATCTCTGTCACAGTCCACGCGACCAGAAAAAGCACCACGCTCTCCTCATTCTGGATCTGCAGAATCACAGAGAAATCCACAGTGTGGTTTAACCTTGAACATTTTTCTCCATGAAGATATACTCATTTTTTACTGTGTGTCTTTGAATGTCAGGGGTAGACAGAGGCAAGACAGAAAAACAGAGTCACCACTACATAATTCATGAAAACACACAAATATGTCCTAGGCACAGGAATGGTCAAATTTCTACTGCTTTCTCTTTCTTAGCCTTCGCTCTGGCTGCTAACTCAACCATCCTGTGACAACATCACCCCCTCAAAACCAGCATTAGACAGTCCGACTCTACGGTCGTCTGATGGTACCCAGCCTACTGCAGTACTAGCTACTGCATCTGTCCACTCCTCTTTTGTCCTATGACCACCATTTGCATTCGGAGCCTCACCATCTTCTCCATCCAGACTACTCCAACAGCTTCCTAAATAGCCTCTCCATTCTTACTCTCCTCATGGATGGAAGTCTTCCCTTCAACGCAAAACCAAAACACATTTGGAAGCAGTGATCCTGAGATTTAAAAGCTTCTTTGGCTCCCCATTCCTTAACAGGACAAGAGGATCACAGTCAAGGTTCTCTACAATCTGAGCTCTGGAATCTCCCAACTTCATCTGCAATCTCTCAGCCTCCCACTACCAGCTCTCCCTGGTGACACCAACTTACTATTATTTCCCTAACATGCTCTGAACGTTTATATCTTAACACATGCCATTCCCTCCAATTATAATGCTACTTACTCCCTTTTTAGTTCCCATGGAAAATCCTTTCTCACCCTTTAAGACCCAGCTAAAGCATTACGCCCTCTAGACAACTTTCCCCAAACTCCTCCTTTCGTCCTGAGCTGTAATTTGCTCACTTTCCTTCATCATATCTGTACTATAACACCTGCCCGTTTGTATGAAAGTCTATCTGCCTGACTCTTGGGTATCTATCAGTGCTCTCCTTACACACTCCTTCCCTACCTCAGTCAGGCTAAGTCCCCAGTTACACTGTAATATGTATTCGTCTCTTATTTCAAAGCACTAACACTAACATAATGAAACAATTACAGTTGACCGTGAACAATGTGGGGGTTGGGGCACCAATCCCTGCTGCATAGCCCAAAAGCCTGCATTTAAGTTTTAAGTTTTGACTCCCCAAAACTTAACAACTAATAGTCTACTGTTGACCAGAAGCCTTATCGATAACCTATAAACAGCTGAATAACACATATCTTGTGTAAGTTCTATGTATTATATATGGCATTCTTATAATAAAGCAAGCTAGAGAAAAGAAAATGTCATTTACAAAATCGTAAGAGAAAATACACTTATAGTATTCTAATTATCAGAAAAAAATTATAAAAAGAAAAAATTCTGAGTATGAATGAATACATGCAGTTCAAACGCAGGTTGTTCAAGGTCAACTGTACTTATGTAACTACTTGTTTACTGCTGCTCCCACTTACAGGATCCACAGGGAAGCGACCATATTCATATCATTAACTGCCAGATCCCTAGCACAGCCTCAGGCTAGAACAGTTGTGCGATCAGTATTTGCCGAAGGAGTCAACGTCTGTATGACCAGCGCCCACTTCCCAACAACCAGTACGCAAAGAGGTGAAATGGCCCTATCCACTCTTGTAAAGCCAGACACAAGCACAGTGTCAAGTGTACAGAAGGCACTCAATAAATGTTGGCTGAGTTAGTGAAAGAGGGGTAGAAAGGTACCAGTGGGAAACTATTGTTGGAAAAAACTAAATAGAAATAGTAATACTAATACAGAGATCCTTTCGAGGATTAAAAAAAGAGCAGATGGGTCTTTTTTCTCTCGGGGGCTAGCAACCCATTAGATCCTCTCTCACTTCTTTCCACAGTGGATGCCGGCCACCCTGTCTTGTCTTTCTTCTTCCTCAGTCTTCAGACTTTTTGCAGTCCTGGCCCAGCTCTTATATTTGCTCACTGTCTGGAACAGACTTTCTTTTATCCTGTTTATGGGGACTTCCTGCTTTTAAACTACGTGGCAATCTGAACACAAAGTCTGGCTGTCCGCGTGGCACGCACTCACAGCTCGGGGCACGGCGGTCAGCCGTGAGGGGCCAGTGCACTGAGAGAGTTGAAAGACAGTGGTCCGGAGAGGCTACCGTGCAGAGTGGTGGGAGAGCGGAAGAGCAGTGATCTGTCCCTGCGTGGACAGAGGCCAGTATGTCTCACAGACAAGGGAAGGGAGTTAAGGTATCATTTCAAGCAGACAAGGGACAAGAAAGGCATCTCAGGAATGGAAAGGAGGCCAGAGATCTGTCCTCAAGTAGACAGGAGATGCCGGAGGCTATCAGAAGGTCAGAAGGGCCCATCTGGGAAATGTTTCTGTCACGGGTTTAAAAGGCCCAGTGTCTTGACATAGTGAGCATGGTGTTTGTTTGTCTAGAAAGGTTTAAGCCATTAATTAGATTCAGGTCTGTCTCCTGTCATGCCTCAATAAATAATATGCTAATTTCCCTACGTTCCCCAGCCCTTCCAACTTTTCATTTAGTCTTTCCATTTGCTCAGATCTACAGAACTGTATTTGCTTTTTATGCCTGTTGCTACAACACTCCATGGTTAATGAGGAAAAATACACTGTTTATTGTGGCAACTTCAATACATAATCAAAGAGAATACACATCAATAGAAAATTTTCAGTTAACTATTTGACAGAATATGAACACTCACTTTAAAAACTGGGAAACATCAGAGGAGAATAGATTATGGATATAAATATTTAGTTTGCTTGTGTTTCAAGGTCATTCTACTAATGCACTAAGTCAATGTACAATCACACTTAGATCCAAACCCAGCCCTTTTTTTGTCTAGTGGTTCTGCTCCCTGCAATATAGCGATGTTAGTATCTTAGATTCCTATTAATAAAAAAACTTTCCTGCAGGCTTGTGAAGAGAACATGTTAGTGTCACTTACCGGTTTTATACTGTGAGTAATGAGCCACACCATGAAGATTCTTGAACTCACTTGGACCCCAGCCACAATCACAGAAGTAGGTACAATTCCTTAAAGAGAAAAATAAGTCAACCATTGCCCTAAAAGCAATTCACACCGACAATAAAAATTAAATCAGAAACTTACCAATTAAACAGTGGACTATCTGTAAGCAAATAAAGAAAAAATCACAAGTCAATAACATGCAACATAAAATAAACCCCTGTGAACACCGGTTTTCTACAAATCCATAGGTGGATGTCATTGGCAAAATAAGACTGATTTTGTTCAGCAAATAATTTTTCCAAATAAATATTACAAAAATAGGAAAACAGCATCACTGAAAACTTACCTCGAGCAAGGCAAATGTCTGGAAAAATTTAAGTATCTTCTGAATACTTTTATATAAACCTTTGTGTGTTCCTTTTTCCATATAGAAACGTACCATGGCAATAGCTAAAACCAACCACCTAAAAGAAAGAAAGGTATTTTATAAAGTTCTATCAAAATTAATACCAATGATCTTCCTAAAAAGAAATGGCATAATTTATATAATCATATGTTGTTTTATTATGTTCTCGGTTCATTATTCTATTTAACAAAACCCACAGGAAGAAATGGCATTGTTTTTACATTGACTCTTCAAGGGGATAAAGAGAACATATTGGAGATCAACTAGATTCAAATGTCAAACGATGTCCGTTCCATGTTTGGTTTCAGCAGACTGACTGAAGGAATGATGTATCCCAAATGAGGTTATTAGAAAGTATTTCATAATTATACAAATATTTCTTAAGGTAAAAAGCTGTGAGTGTGTAAGTATGTACTTAGACAAATATATGGCATATATTTACATGTAAGTGTAAGTAAAAATATTTCATAATAATTCTTTTCTTTAGAATTTGCACTAAACAATAACAACCATTGTGCCACAGAAGGGCATACGTATAGAAGGTCAGATATGGGCCTGCTTTCAAAGAGTTTGCTTTACAAAAAGGACAAAATGCATATGCCTTTCCTTTTCAACTTCTACTTCTACACGACAGAGAGGTTCTGTGCTGTGAAGACCAGCATTTCACACACAAACTACATCTGTGGAGACCGGCTTTCTCACCCTACACTCAATCTGCCAGAGACACTAATGAGAGTTCATTTTTTTTCTAGTTTCCTTCACAATTACAAGAGCACTTTCAAGTTTCAAAAAGTTATGCCATCTGTAACTTCTTAAAATCCTTAGTAACACACCCATGGAAACGAGTAGCTACTCCAGGCTTTTTTAATTCAGTGGGCTTCAAAACATCTAGTTACATGGATTTATGAATGATAACACCATTAAACAGTTTTAACTTTTTAATTAAAGAACCCTCATAAAAGGACAGTTTAGAGTTTTCCCACAAATGAACTACAGATGAAATATGATGAACATGGTCAACAAGGTCAAGAGAAGACGGAGGCTAGAGCTTCTCTTCTGGGCACTTCCACTCCTCCTCAGCACACACTGAGGGGGAAAGCAAGGACGTTCCTATGAGGGGTGGTAACAAGTCAGGTAAAATCTGAAATTGTCAGCAAGACCTTCCAAAGATGGAAATGTTAATGATACCAACAACAGTGATAATAACGCGTGTACTTTCAGAACACTTTCAATGTTCCAAATGCACATTTAGCATATTAATATTTCATGCTCACAAATTCCCTGTGAGGTAGGGACGGCTATTATCCTATTTCACTGCTGAGAAAACAGGCAGAAGAGGTCACAGAGCCAGACAGCTGAGATGTAAACCCACCAATGAGCTCAGAGTCTATGTTCCTGAACCATGATGCTGTACTGGTATGGCTCTAGGCATGTAGGTGTGCCTTGGGATATTAGTTAATCACACTATTCGCTATATTTGAATCACAAGTAAATCTTCAAAGTTATCAAGAGAATTGTGCTCAAATATTTTAACCAATAGTAGTGTGCTATCAAAAAGGTCTGAGGGCCACTGTTGTAGATGAGACAGTCACCGTGCAGAGACATCAAGATTTATCCTAAGTCTAAAAGTCAACAGTCCAGGTAGAAATAAACTCTGTGACATCTCCCAACCCCCCATGCTATTCTTGCTCCACAATACCCGGGCTTTACTGGATTCAACTGACAGCTTCATCCCATACGTGGGCCAAACAATGGCTTCTTCCCATATACGGGCCAACACTGAATTCTGTAGTGGGCTAATATGGGTGACATTTTAGATGTCTTCCTTAAAATGTTACGATTTTACCGTCTTCAATTTTATTTATTTATTTATTTTTTTAATTTGACAGGCAGAGATCACAAGCAGGCAGAGAGGCAGGCAGAGAGAGAGGGAAGCAGGCTCCCTGAGAGCAGAGAGCCCGATGCGGGGCTCGATCCCAGGACTCCGAGATCATGACCTGAGCCGAAGGCAGCGGCCCAACCCACTGAGCCACCCAGGCGCCCCCCCCCGCCCCCGTCTTCAATTTTAAGTCCCCATACTAACGATAAAAAAAAAAAAGCATATTAAGATAGTTAAATCAACATTTTCATACACTTGTCTTTTTTAAGAAAAATCCAAACCAGACTTTTAAAAAAGGTCACTGTGAGAGCTAATTATTACCCTACCAAAGAATTCATCAAAGGATTCATTTTGATGGCAACTTTTCTATATTTTTAAATAGCAAGATATAAAAATCCACGTATTAGAACGTGGTAACAAATTTTACTGTTGTCCCATAGGTGGCAGTGTTGTACCACCTAGTATAGTGAAAGATCATACCAATTACTAACTTGTTCGAAAATAAAAGAAATTAACACTCCCGGTAGTGTTAGAAAGGACCGCAGAGCCATCGATCCTAACTTCTCATCTGTTTTTCAGTCACTGTGGCTAGGAGCTAATCTGAACTAATGAGTGTTCACTGTCTAAGTCCACCATCGCAACGGGATGACAAAGTCTTTCCATAGGGGCCCTACATTTAACTAACTTTGCACTTTCTACATTCATTGGTTTAGTAATTATCCTTTTTTTAAAAATGCAAAAGCAAGTAGAGCTTCTGCAACTGTTTTTAAAAAATAGGCCAGAGCAACTGATTACCCAAATATGAACCCAGAGAGATATGCTCAGTCCTTGAGAAAGTACTCTCTTTGGAAAATATATAAACATGTGCTGTATGTCAGAGATTGTTTACTTGTTAGCTTAATTCATTTCTTTATTCATTCATCTCCATGTTCAACATTTATTGCTAAGCCAGGGAGTGTTGGGAAATTAGAAATAAATAAGACTTAGTTCTTGTCTCAAGGAACTATTAGTGAGTAGAGAAAACAATGCAGTGCTGTACCAGGAGGTATGAGCCATAACTCACTAAACACAGGGTCTGCTTGCCATGGCATTATGCCATGATGACTCTGAAAAATCTTATGGAAGGAGGAGTTCTTTCCTCCGGCTGTTTTGGGGGCTTCTTTTCCCCCTGAGGTTTCTTGGAGACAACCAGCTCCATAAAGAACCTGGTTATCTACATTTGTATCTTCTGGTTTTGTTCCAATACTTCTTTTTAGATATGAATTATGAACAACTTCGCAAAGACACAATGATACAGAGAATGGCATAAGGAACCTCCAGAGCCCACTGCCCAGCTTCAAGCATTATCATCTTATGGACAATCCTATAGCTTCCAAAGTCAGTGCTTTCCTCACCATCCCCTCCCCTCATTATCTTGAAGGAAATCTCATACATTCTATAGTTTGATTCCTAATAAGAGGATTGCTTTTAATAGACCTTATCATAATACCACCATCCCAGGTAAAAAATCGTAGATCACAAAACATAGTCAGGATAAAAATTTTCTCAATTGTCTCATAATTTTTTTTAATTTTTTATTTATTCATTTATTTGACAGAGAGAGAGAGATCACAAGTAGACAGAGAGGCAGACAGAGAGAAGGGAGAAGCAGGCCCCCCGCTGAGCAGAGAGCCCGATGTGGGGCTCCATCCCAGGACCCTGAGATCATGACCTGAGCTGAAGGCAGAGGCTTAACCCACTGAGCCACCCAGGTGCCCCTGTCTTATAATTTTTAAAAATCATGATTGAAATAAAGTTTTTATGTTGTAACTAGTTGCTATGTCTTTCATAACTCTTAATCTACAGGTTTCCCCTCCCTCCCTCTATCCATTCATCTCTCTTTCCCTCTCTTTTTTGTGAAATTTCTCTGTTGATGACACTGAGTGGTTTGTCCTGCAAAGTTACCCACATGTCACTTATTATGTTCTTCTGTCCCCCATATTTCCTGTGAAGTTGACAGTTCCACACCCTTGATCAGGTAGATTCACATTTGAAGCTAATTCCTAAGTTATGTTGTGTGCTTCCCTGAAGAGCACGTAATTTCTAATCGTCCCTTTTGTTTGCAATGTTAGCTTACTGCTGATCATTGCCCAGAGCCATTATTTCAGCAGTTACTGCATAATGGTGATATTCTAAGGCTACCATTTCTTCTTGACATGTCCGATAAAGTAACCATGTGGAGGCTCGCCCAGAGATGGCCTCTCACATTCATACCATCCATACCTTCATACACTGTTCATTGACACCCCCAAACTTCCTTTCCTAGACTAAACTGAAACTTTGTTAGCAGCCAATATGTGTTTCAATGTACTGTACATAGACACTTCTGCCAGTGGAGTTAAGCTGAAAGGTTCATGAAAGAAAAAAACAGATAAACTGGACTTCATGAAGAGTAAGACCTTCTCTTTGAGAGACACTGTGATGAAACTAAAACCAAGCCACAACTAGGAGAAAATATTTACAAATCACACATCTGGTAAAGACCTATATGCATACTATATTAAAAAAAAACTCTCAGAACTCAGTAAAAGAAAAATCAAACAACCTCATTAAAAAAAAAAAAGGTGAACGATTTGAACAGATGCTATACCAAAAAAGATACACAATTGGTAAATAAATGCATGGAAAGATGTTCAGTGTCACTGTTAGTCACTGGAGAGATGCAAAATAAAATCACAAATGAGATAACATAACACACCTATTAGAACATCTAAAACTACAAGCACTGACCATACCAAGCGTTGGTGACGATGTACAGCTGCTCTCATTCATTGCCCACAGGGATAAAATGGTACAATCATTCTGGAAAAGTTTGGATAGTTTCTTAAGAAATCAATATTGCAATTACCGTATGACCCAGCCATTCCACTCACAGACATTCACCTCGGAAAAATGAAGTCCAAGTCCAAAGACTTGTACCTGAATACTCATAGCTTTGTCATAGCTCCAAACTGGAAGAACCAAAATGTCCCCCAACAGATGAACGGATAAGCAAGTTGGATAAACAAGATCCATACACGGGATCTACCCTCCTCAGGGAAAAATATACGTCTGTTCCTTCACAGGCTGGGAAATGGATATGCCAGCCCCTTGGGTTTGGTGTTCTAATAACTCACACAATGTATACTCTGAAAATATCTTCAATAGCTTCTCTCTTGGTGTCAGTCATCTTGCTGATCACTTCATATCCATGATCTTTTTATTCTTTGTAATAATCTAGCAAAGCAGCTGTGTTGTTCCAATTTACAGACAAGAAAACTCGGGGTCAGAGTGTTTCAGTAACTTATCTGAGGCTACTCAGCAAAAAAGGGGTGAAGCATAGACTTTAACAACGCCTTACTGTACTCTATACAGATTAAAATGCAAACATGTTAGCAAGGCACTTAAGGCCCTGTGCAGAGTGGTCCATGCTCCTCCTCCAGCGTCATCTCCCCACTACACTTCAGGCCCACTTGCTACTGCCTCGACAACATGTCTAGGAATGCCTTATCTCTGTACCCTAACTCACACTGTTTTCTCATCCCTGCCTATCAAATCCTACTCATCCTTCAAAGCTCTGTTGAAATGCTATGATCACCACGGAGCTTTCTCTGATTCCCCCTACCTGTCTGACCCGTCACCTCTGTCAAGCACGCACTCACTCTGTCTTTTATTGCAATATATAAATGTCCCTGGTTACACTTCTTCAAGGATGGAGCCTAGAATATTTATCTTATAAGACATAAGACAATGCATTTGACACCTACGGGTTCAAAAGTCCTGAAAAGAAACAACAGCAACAACACCACCATGAGAGAGAGAGAGAGACATGGAGGGAGAACTACTTCTCTGGTCACATACCTATTATGAACAAGTACCACAAAAATCCTCACATCTTTTAAAGGTGTAATCCTACTCCTGGGAATTCATCTTAAGTAACTATTCAACAGAAACAAATAAAAGCAAAATGTTATTAGGGGAATGAGTTAATCCATTATTGTACATTAAGTCTATACACTCTTATGTAGCCATGAAAGAATATATTTATGAAAACTATACAGAAATATTTGGTAGATTATTAGGTGAAAATAGAATATATAATAGAGCAGATACCCTAGCTGCAATCCTCTATAAGATGCATTTAGGATCTTATACTCGAATGAGGGACATGACAGACAATACGCAACAATATGAATTAGTAAAATACATTGTACAGTTATAAGGCAATAAGTGCAATGACAAAAATAAAGCAGGCCAGAGGAATAATAGCATAATGGGGATATATGCTATCTGAATGAAGATATTCACATAAAAGATAAAAAACAAAATGTCATGCTAAGCTTATAAAATTAGGCAAGTTCTTTTTTTATATCTATGTAAATACTTATCTATTATTTTATTGTTTTCAAAACTATTACAAAAGCTTAATATAATTCAAAGTTCTGCTAAAAGAGAAAAACAATAAGTTAAATGGACAAAAAGAACCTCAGCTAACCCTCCGCTATCCATACTAATTAATGTATACCTTGGTTCACCTACCACTTTCCACACTACAACCTTACTGACATCTGTTCTCCAACACCACCCTCCAATTAGATCAAGAGAATATACCGGGCTTTCTTGCATCTCATGCCTATTGCTAGAATTTACTCGAAATATTCACTCGAATTCACTCGAAATATCTACTGTCCACATATTTCAGTCCTATTCCTTCTTCAAATCTCTTTTTTTTTTTAAAGATTTTATTTATTTATTTATTTATTTGTCAGAAAGAGAAAGAGAGAAAGCACACAAGCAGGCAGAGGCGGAGAGAGAGGCAGGCTCCCTGCGGAGCAAGGAGCTCAATGCAGGACTAGATCCCAGGACCCTGGGATCATGACCTGAGCCAAAGGCAGTGGCTTAACCCACTGAGCCACCCAGGTGTCCCATCTTTTTCAAATCTTAAAGCCTCTAAAGGCCTCCAAAGAGTTACATGGATTACTCCATTTTGGTCACCTCTGCTTTTAAACAGAGGTGAAAATGACAAGAGACCTTCCCAATATAGGCAGGGAGACAGATAAGTTTCAGATACCCGGTTATTTGCTGGGCAAGTAGGAAAGATAGGAATGAAGTGTGAGAATACAAAGTGTGAGAACACAAATTCTGTTCCAGATGGGGCAGAAGAACTAGAAAGCTTCAAAGAAGATGGCTTGATTTAGAAGTCATATGAGGAACAAGAAGGATATTACACAAAGTGAAAGGCCTGAGCAAGAACGGAGAGAGCCGTGAAAATAAAAATGCATGGTGCCTTGCCTGCATTATGAGTTACAGTTGATTTCAAACACAATAGATGTATAAGGAGAATCAGGGAGTTTATTACAAAGGCCCTTGAATGACCAACAGCCTAAATCCCTTAGATTACAGTGGAGGTAACAGGGAGTCACCGAAGGCTTTAAACTAGAGCTATGCATTGATTTTCACTTTTAAAAGGTTAACCTGGTTTTCAAAAGGGAGAGTGGACTGGAAAGCAAAGGGACAGCAAACCAGTTAACAAACAGCAGGTATTCCAAAAATGTTCCAAAAACTGGGTAAGACTATCACAGGAGAGAAAATTCTTTCAGTTTTCACTGTGGCTAAAGACAGCAGCCCATGGTGGGTACTTGATTGTTCTCCAGTTGTTCCAAATATATTACTTTTCTTCTTCGAGATTATAAAATTCAGTAAAGCGTAAAAAGCAGCAGCACGTCTCTGGAGTCAGACTGTCTAGGCTGAAATCCAAGGCTGACACCTGCTGGTTGAATGATCTTGAGCAAACTACTTAACCTCTTTGTGCCTCAGTTTCCTAATCCCTCAAATGTGACATCATGTACCCCTCCCAGGAGGGAAAAGAACCAAAAATGAAATAGTACATCTAAAGTAATCAACACATTACCTGACACATAGCAAATCCTCAATAAACGTATTTTTTGCGAACTGTATTTGGTATTCAGGATTACACTAAACACACAATAAGTACTCAGTACCGGGTCAAACCATTTATTCTTTCCTATAAGTCCTGGAGTAAGTTTAAGATATTAAAAGATCCCCTACATTTATATAGATTAATAATACCTCATGTGATAATGAGAAAGTAGCTTTTCAAAATGACAATGCAATTTAGAAACAGAAGAGCAATTTCCCAACTGGTCTTGAAAAGCCGTCGACACACAATTCATTTTGACAGCTCTCTGAAGAGCGATAGTCACTGTGTAACCTTATTTTCTAAGTCATACTCAAAGTCAGAAATAAAAGTACGGGATATCAGTCACGAAGCACGGGGCCGTAAAGATGCTGGACACGAGTGCCATGCTCTGATACAGCAGGGTTTGTAAAATATCGTCCCAAGTAAGAAGCTCTGGGGCTCAAGAAAAAAAAAATCAAAAGCCAAAACTCGTGGTGACATTAACAGTTCCGAAAACTCTGCCCGGCGATCTGCAGCACGAGGAAGTGCACCGTGGGGGCCACGGCCGGACAGCTCCGGCTCCGGGGCCGCGGCACTAGGCGTTTCTTCTACAGCAGCGGCAGGCAGCGGCGCCCGGGGCGGCCCGGCCGAAGCCACCTCCCCCGCGGGTCGGCCCCGCATTCCTGCCCAGGTCTATACTTAACCTCCCGCCCGCGCCCCGAGCCGCCGCGCCACGCCGTGCACCGTATTAGGCAATGCCCGGCGAGCAGGGCCCCGGCACCCCCCCGCTCCCCGCCCGCCCCGCTCGCCCCGCTCGTCGGCCCCACTCCACTCCGCTCCATTCAACACCCGCGGCCGCGGCGGCGCCCGCGCCCCTCCCCCACGGCCGTTGCCCGCGCCCCCTCCCCGCGCCGCGCCCACCCCGCCGCCCCGCGCTGCCCGCACCCCGAGCGCCTTACCCGCTCGCCGCCCTCCCCGCAGCCCCGAGCGCCCCCAGCCCCGCCGGCGCCCCGAGCGCTGAATGTCGGGGGGCAGCACCGCGGGGAGGGGGGCGGAGGGAGGAGAGGGTCCCTCTCCGCGCACGTACCCCGCGGTCATGGCGATGTTGTAGAAGGTGAGCCAGACAGTGGCCAACAAGCCGAGGCGCCTCCTCTTGCCGGTGGCCTCCTTCTCCTCGCCCGGCTCCGAGGCGCCGCCGTTGGTGCCGTCCTCCTCGCTGGACGCCATGGTGGCCGTGTACCCGGGGGAGGTGGAAGACAGGGGAAGGGGAGTGGGAGGGGGCCCCGCCGAGCGCGCCGCTGAAGCGCCGCCGCCCGCTGCCGCCGCCTCTGTCAGGCGCCCCATGTGCCGCGCGCAGGGGGCTCGGCGCCGCCAGCCCCGCCGCCCGCAGGGGGAGGAGCGGGCGCCCCCGGCCGCCGCCCCGGCCGCCCCGCCCCCCGGCCCTCGGGAGCGCGCGCGGCGCGGGGACCCGGCTGCCCGGCCTGGGAGCCGGCACGGGTGCAGTCTCGAGGCCGCTGCGGGGTTTCCGCTCCCACGGAAAGCTGTCCTCGTCTCTAGCTGGGTCCCTAGCTGGGGGGACCTCTAGCTGGGACGTCTCGGGCGCTGGCGACCTGCCCCAGGCTGGTGCATTTAGTCGGGACGGACGGAACGCACCTGGAATGGAGTGGTCCCGCCCCGCCCAGCCTTTGGGACGGTAATTTGTGGAAGTGAGGACCGGTAGTGGGATCTTCCCGCTAAGAACGCGTTAAGACCTTCTGGGGAAGAGTCGCCCGCTTCAGTCTGTTTCACTTTTACCCGCCAGCGGGGCGTTACAGGACGACTACGGTAGAACAGCCTCACTTGCGTGGATTCCCCCGGAGCCAGTGTTCTAAAGGCATCACTGACTGCAGTGCAGCGTAGTGTCTGGATGCTAGAGGGAAGCTGGAGAAAGAGGATAAGACAAGATACCGAAGGACAAAAGTTTGAGCAGATGTAGACAAGCTACAAATAAGGGCTGACAAGAACCCTTTCCTCCGCAGGATCCCACTGTTCTCCACTCTACCCCTTTCCTTTCGTATCTTCTTTCAAATACCCATGCTTCTTCCTAACAGCTCTCTCCTCTTTCCCCTTAAAGCACACAGCTGGGAAGACAGGCTCGGGAGTCAGATTACTGACTCCCAGATTACCAAACTCCTGACTCCACCACAGTTAAGACTAGCTTGTGAACTTGGGCACCTAAACTTCTCTATTGCCTCAGTTTCCTCATTGGGAATAATTTATAAACCTATGTCATGGGTTGTCGTGAGATCCAAGTCTCACACTTAAAAATCACCCATATAAATCACCCACACTTAAATCACCCAAATAAATGCCTTAAGGGTCTGAAGCAGTTTGAGTCCCCCCAAATTAGGGTATTAGCACCATTCTGGTGACTCAATCTCTGCTGATCCTTAGAAAAGAAATTCTTTTTTTTTTTAATTTTATTCTATTTATTTGACAGAGAGAGATCACAAGTAGGCAGAGAGGCAGGCAGAGAGAGAGGGAAGCAGGCTCCCCGTTGAGCAGAGAGCCTGATGCGGGGCTCGATCCCAGACCCTGGGATCACGACCTGAGCCGAAGGCAAAGGATTAACCCACCCAGCCACCCAGGTGCCCCCCCTTAGAAAATAAATTCTGCTTCGGCCTGTGGAAGCTACGTGTTTGTTAGGCTGTGCTCCTAGAAACTAAACCTGGCCCTGTGCAGGGGGCGACCACCAAAAGACCACACAGTCGGAGTCCAGTAGCTCCACAGGGTATGGAGTCACGTGGGAGAGGTCACCAACCAAAAGAAAGGACTCATCCCTCCATTGTGATCTGGGCTCTGGGCTCCTATCCAGGAGGCACTACCGGCGTACTTTGGAAACTTAGATAATTTTGAGAAAGACATCCCATTTGGGGGCGGGGGGTAGGCTAAGATGTGCCTGGGGAAGAAATAATGGCTGAAAATGTTTAAATTTGATGAAAACTATGAACGACTATTTTTAAAGACATTTAATTTGGAATGGAAGAAATAAAACTATTTGCAAATGACAACACTATAATAATTAGAGAAGCCTAAGGACTCCGTTAAAAAGCTACTGGAACACAAATTGTTTTCTACAGAAAAGAAAACTGGGGAGTGAAATTTAAAATAAAACCATAGAATGCTCATCAGCATCCAAAAACATGAAATATATAAGGATAAATTTAACAAAAAGTGTAAGACCTGTACACTGAAAACCATAAATTACCGTCAAGAGAAATCAGACTTAAATTAATGGCTATCCATTGGAAGCCATTGGAATTGGAAGATGAATTGAAGATGATATGGTTAAAATGTCAGTTCTCCCCAAATGCCAGTTTATATTGTTTTAATTTGACAGGTATCTCTAAAATTTATACAGAAATGTTTAAGAAGAACAAAGTTGAGACACATACTTGTTTTCAAGACTGTGTAAAAAACTACAGTGTACAAGACAGTGTGTTAAGCATAAGGATAGACAAATCAATAAGAGAGAATAGAGTCCAGGACCACATATATGTATATATATATGGTCAGTTGATTTTCAACAAAGATGACTCGGTATGTCTTTTCAATAAATAGAGCTGAAATAACTGGATATCCACATGAAAAAAAAAAAAAAACCTTGACCCTTACCTCACACCATACACCAAGTATTAATTTGATATGGATCACAGACCTAAATATAAAACTAAAAGTATAAAACTTTTATTTAAAAAGTATAAAATAGAAAACAGAATCACTGTGACCTTGGGGAAGGCAAAGTTTTCTTAGAACCAATAATAAAAAAGCATTGATTATAAAGGAAAAGACAGAACATCATTGAAACATAAAACTTCTGTAATTCCAAAGACAACATTTAAAAGGTGATTTTCTCAATACATGGATCTGACAAGGAACACGTATACAGAAGATATAAAGATTCTTTACAACTCAATAATACAACAACCTGATTTTTTTAAATGAGCAAAAGATTTTAATAGACTCTTTGCAAAGAAGATAGAGAAATAACAATAGCATATGCAAAGATAGCCAATCTTATTAGTCTTTAGGGAAAATGCAAATCAAACCTGCTGTGAGATAGCACTACATCTAATAAATGTTAGCAAGGATGTGTAGTAATTGGCATTCTCCTATATGGCTAAAGAGAGTAACACTTTGGAAAACAGTTTGGTAATTTCCTTAAAAGGTCAACATTCCCTTGTTTACCATATGACCCAACAAATTCATTACTAGTTACTTAACCAAGAGAACAAAAAGAGGTCCACACAGATTTGGACATAAACTTTCAGGGCAGCTTTATTCATAGTAACCTCTAACTGAAAATAATCCATGCATCCATCAATATTCAGAGTAAAATAAACTTGAAAAGTGGATCACAAAGTGCTATGAAAGTTAAAGACCTGTCAAGAAATGTGACTTGTTTGGGAGATCAGAAAAGGCTTTGTGTCTACAGCCATACCACCCTAAACACGCCCAATCTTGTCTGATCTCAGAAAAGGCTTTGTGCAAGAAATCACCCTTGAATACTTGATTCCAACAGACAGGTTGAAAGAGGCAAGCTGCGGGCTCACCATGAACATGCAGGCAGGACAAACCACAAGCTTGAGGAAAAGTGAATTGTGCAGTTTGACTAAATCTTACAATGATCAGGAGAAGGACAGAATAGAAACATCGAGGACCACTCTATTTTAAAAGGCAGCAGTGAACTTCTGAAGACTTGTGTGAAGGAAAATCAAGTTAAAGAAACCTCTTTTCAAAGATGAATTAGGCAGCAGGAAATGATGTCAATTGTCTTCTAGGAGAGAAGTAAGAAAGGCCAGAATTAGGTTGACGGTCAGCATGAACAGGGGAATGAATGAGATCTCTTGAAACACAACAGAATTGAAGAAAGGGTTCTGTTTATTTGCTTAATGAAGGTGCCATAAAATACCGAGAGATTGACTGTCTACACGAACTAGGCTATTTATGAAGCAAAATCCCTCTGACTGTGGAAAGGTAAGAGATTAAAAAGATAGAGGAATTAATTTTCAAAAAAAGAAAAGACACTTCTTTCTCAGATAAGAATGAAGGAGATGGAGGTAGAGATAGTTTGAGTTAGGGAACAGAAAGTTGAGGTAGAGAACTTAATTCAAAGTGAGGTGTCTTGACAACAAAGAAACTTTGAAGTAGCATTTTTACATATAACTTTGTTTGATTTCTCAAAACATCTTTTATCAATCAGTGGAGAGTAATCCTTGCGTTTAAGATAAAAACTGATTACTCTGCTTGACTTCTGAATTTTC
The DNA here is from genome assembly GCF_902655055.1 of Lutra lutra. Lineage (NCBI taxonomy): Eukaryota > Metazoa > Chordata > Mammalia > Carnivora > Mustelidae > Lutra > Lutra lutra. The sequence goes on along the minus strand of NC_062285.1, from coordinate 22,238,881 downwards.
TATTATAACCTGAGCCCAAGGGAGCTGATCAAACATTTTCTCTCAGTAGGTACCGGTCACCAAAATACTGTGATCCAACCAAGCAGGTCTGTTCAATTGTCCATAAACTTATCTGGATAAACTTTAATCCAAATCCTGCATTCTTTTCATCCTACCAAACTGCTATTTTCCCTTTCTTCTTGTTTGTATAAATCTCATTCACCCTCCAAGGTTGCATATAATACCAGTTCTTTCAAGTGGCTTTCCCTGCCACTTCAACTTTTAGTGGACCGTTATTCTTCCCCAGATAAAATACTTCGTACTAATAATGTGTCAGGCATTTTAGCAGCTAATTATATATTATCTTCTGTTTTTACTTCTGCTTGTATATGTTTTGTCTGGGGGAAGAATGGGAATTTTAACAATGTATTTGTAAGTATCACAGAATGATTATGAGAGGAAAGAAAGTGAGTAGATTCAGGAGGAGAGTATTTGTAAAGGACAACCCAAGTGAGTAGTGGAAGTATAGTTAAATACAAACACAAAGAAAAAGAATGAGAAAAAAAGAAAAAGAAAAAGAAGTATAGTTAAAAACAAACACAAAGAAAAAGAATGAGAAAAAAAGAAGAAAAAGAAAAAGAATGTGAAGACTAAGAAACTTCTTCAACACAGAGGCATTACTGTAGAAAATGATAAATTGAACACTAGCTTGGAAGAAAACTGGAGTTAATTTGATTTTTTTTATTGATGTCTTATCTAGAGCTTATCTAGAATGTCCTCTAAAACAGAATTAATCATACAGACTTGGTTCTAGGCCGTCAGCTGAAAAAGTCAAATCTTCTTAAGTAAAATCCTTTAGTTCTACAGGTGTATTATTATAAATGAGAACTTCATTCCTGAAGAACTAGTTCATACCTTACAAAAGTGATCAAGAAAATGAAACTAAACACATATGCTATCATAAACACTAATTATGTTGGACTAAATATTAAAAAATAGTATTTTAATTGCTCCTTTTAGGAACATTTTCTATATGGACACAGATATAGTACAGGGAACTTAGAATGAAGGTGCCTTTTTTTGTTCCTATCAATGTCCCTACAGCAAGCATATACATTTTTCATTGTTCCCAGAAATGAACTACTTTCAAAACTGGAGTCACCTGTTTTAAAAATCTGTGGCTTATTTTGATATGCATGAAAGCCTCTGGAAAGTCTTTGAACGTGTGAAGACTGAAGTGGAGCAGATTCCTTGGTGAGGATCTTTCCAAAGGTCCTTTGGTATATACCAGCTGCAGACTGAGTCAGCGGAGTCATTATAAACCCAGACCAGCTGGTGAGTGTTGCTGATCTAGTTACCCATTGTTTGGCAGTTATTAAGTTAAAGAAAACATATGATCTTTATAATAGGAAAGGGGGCAAAAAGTGGAATTGACAAGCTGATGTATAACAAATAAAGGGAGTTTATATTTATTATAAAACTGTGGTTTGTTGTGAAAAGGCTATTTATAAACCATAGCAGTAGACAGATTGGCCCAATCTGCTCAAAAAAAGATGTTAAACCAAGAAGCAGCTCTTCCAGAATTATCTGTTAGGAGAGGCTGGGGCAATCTGGTTTTGGGGGAATGGGTTGAGGCTTTGGTTTTCAAACACTTCTGCCTTCACTCATATTTTAAATGATTATCTAAAAATTTTCATCAAAACTAAAGTGTGAAGGACAAATTTCTGGCAATTTTAATTTCTTTATTGAGGTCTAATTAACGTACACTAATCTGTTCATATTTAAAGTGTACCATTTGGTAAGTATTGACATATATGTACATCAATGAAACTATCACAACCCTCAAAATAATAAAAATAGCCTATCAACCCCACCCCCCAGTTTCCTCATACTTCTTGTGATCCCCAGGGAATTCATCTAGGCCTGCAATTAATTTTGTTGAAGGTTCTTAATAAGCAATTACATTTCTTTAGTAGAAATAGGTCTATTGAAGTTAACTATTTCTTTTTGAGCTTTAGTAATTTGTGCCTTGAAAGGAATACCTCTAAGTTATTCAATTTATGAGTATAAAGTTGGTCATAATATTCCCTTTTTATGTTTTTAATATCTATAATGGTCCCTTTCCTCATTCCTGAAGTTGGTAATTGGTATCTTTTCTATTTTTCTCATCATTCTGACTATAGTTTTATCAATTTTATTTATCTCCTCAAAAACCTTATAGTTTTATTTTCCCTATTGTTTTCCTGCTTTCATTTCTTTTTCTCTTTGATGTTTATCACTTATTTTCTTCTGCTTATTTTAGGTTTCATTTAGCATTTTTTTCTAGATTCTTTTTTTTTTTTTAAGATTTTATTTATTTATTTGACAGAGAGAGATCACAAGCAGGCAGAGAGGCAGGCAGAGAGAGAGGAGGAAGCAGGCTCCCTGCTGAGCAGAGAGCCCGATGCGGGACTCGATCCCAGGACTCCGAGATCATGACCTGAGACGAAGGCAGCGGCTTAACCCACTGAGCCACGCAGGCGCCCCTTTTTTCTAGATTCTTAAGATGAAAGCTGAGATAACTGATAAGACCTTTCTTCTTTTCTAGTGTATATGTTATCGTTATATTATAAATATCCCTCCAAATACTGCTTTAACTGCTTTCCACAAATTTTGATGTTTTCATTTTCATTATATCAAAATAGTCACTAATTTCCATTTTTATTTCTCCTAACCAACCGTTATTTAGAAGTGTGTTAGTTTTCAAATATTTGGCGACTTTTAAGTTTTCTTCTAATATTTATTTTTAATTTTATTCCATTGTGGTAAGAGAACATATTTTGTATGACTTGAATCCTTTTAAATTGAGATTTGTTTTTATATGTCATGAGCACTTGAAAACATTATGTATTGAGTTCTCATTAGTTGTAGTGTTCTATCAATTTCAATTAAGTCAAGTTGGTTAATAGTATTGTTCAAGTCTTCTACAGCCTTACTGATTTTGTCTATTTGTTCTTTCACTTTTAAACAGGGAAGGGGCGCCTGGGTGGCTCAGTGGGTTAAGCCTCTGCCTTCACTCAGGTCATAATCCCAGAGTCCTGGAATCGAGCCCCACATCGAGCCCCGCATCGGGCTCTCTGCTCAGCAGGTAGCCTGCTTCCTCCTCTCTCTCTCTGCCTGCCTCTCTGCCTACTTGTGATCTCTGTCTGTCAAATAAGTAAACAAAATTAAAAATTCCCTCTCCCTCTCTCTCCACTGGCACATGACTGTGCTCTCTCTTTAAAAAAAAAAAAAAAAAAAAAAAAAAAACAGAACAAAGGGCGCCTGAGTGGCTCAGTGGGTTGAGCCTCTGCCTTCGGCTCAGGTCATGATCTCAGGGTCCTGGGATTGAGCCCCACATCCGGCTCTCTGCTTGGCGGGGAGCCTGCTTTCCCCCCTCTCTCTGCCTGCCTCTCTGCCTACTTGTGATCTCTGTCTGTCAAATAAATAAATAAAATCTTAGAAAAACAAAAACAAAAAAAAAAAACAAAACAAAAACAGGGAGTTGAAATTTTGAACTGTAATTGTGGAATTGTTGATTTTACCTTGAAGTTCCATCAGGTTTTAATTTATGTTCTCTGAACTTCTGTTATTATATTCAAAACCATATAGGTCATGTTCTCTTATTTAACCCCTTTTCATTATAAAGTGACCTTCTGTATCTCTGGTAATATTCCCTGAACTGAAACCTACTTTGTCTGATATTAATATAGATATTTCAGCTTTTTTTGATTAGTGTTAGCATGGCATATCTTTATATACCATGATGTAGTCTTATGTTTAGAGGTTTCTTAGAGATCGCTTGCTAATTTTTTATTGGATGTCAGGCGCTGTATATTTTATCTTCTCAACTGATGGATATTTTTGTGTTCCAGCATGTCTCAGGTACTCTTTCTTGCAAACTTTTTCAGCCTTGGTTCCTCTGGACTCCCAGCTTTGTTTCCCCATCTCAAGGAGACTGACATTATATGTGATGGCCTGAGAAATCTATCCAGGCAGTAAGCTAGGGCAATCATAAGGCTAATGTCATTTGTGCCCCATCTCTCCGTGATCATTGTCCTTTGTTGTCTGATGTCCAGTGTCACGAGAACTGTTGTTCATGTATTTTGTCTAGTTATCCAGTTGTTTTAGGCAGGAGGATAAATCTAGCCTGTGTTACTCCATCTAGACCAAAGGTGAAGTCTGGAACCAATACCTGTTTATTTTTTTTCTTGTCTGTAGTACTATATATTAATATTTAACTGTAGTGTGAAACGGACACACTTGTATTGCTGTTTATCATGGAAACACCATTTTCCTTCACCATTGGGTAAGATGTTAGCTCTAAGTTTTTTGAAGATGCTTTTTGTCAGGTCAAGAGTTTTCTTCTAGTCTTAGTTTGCTCAGTTTTTATCACAAAGATTTTTGAATTTTCTCAAATATTTTCCTGCAACTATTGAGATTATCATATGGTTTTTCTCTTACATTCTGTTAAAATGGTGAACTGTGTTGATTTTTAAATACTAACGTAACTTTGTATTCCTAAGATAACTCTACTTGGTCATGATGCATTTTTGTTTTTATATATTGCCGTAAATCTCTATTTTTAAAGGATTATTATATTTATGTTTATGAAGGATATTGTTTGAAGTTTTCTTGTATGTTCTTTGATTTGATTTTGCTATCAGGGTAATGTTGGTCTCATAAAATAAGCAGGAAATTTTTCCTTCATGGTTTATTTTCTAAAATATTTCATATAGGTTTGATATTATTTTTTCCTTACAAGATTGATGAATTAGAAATAACTATTGAACTCCTAGGCTTGGAGACTTTTATAGAGTGTTTTTAATGAAGAATTTAATTTCTGTTATTGATATATATCTTTTCAGTTTTTCGTTTCTTATTGATCCAGTTGTGGGCATTTGTATCTTTCAGGAGTTTTTTTTTTCCCCACTTCACCTACGTTCTCAAATTTATTGGCATAGAGTTTAAGAATATTCTTTATGAGTGTTTTAATTTAGTATCATTTAATTCCTATAATGTTTTAATTACAGGATACGTAGTCATGTTGTTTCTTTCATTCCTTATACTGGTAATTTGTGTGTTCTCTTTTAATCTAAATAGAGTTTTACCCATTTTATTACTCTTTTTAGAGGATTAAATTTGGTTTTGTTAATTTTCCCTTTGTGTTTTATTTCATTGATTTCTGTTGTCTTTATTATGTCTTTTTTCTACTTATTTTCAATTCTTTTTTTCTTTAACATTTTATTTATTTATTTGAGAGAGGAGAGAGAAAGTACAAGCAGGGGGAGATGCAAAGGGAGATGGAGAAGCAGGCTCCCTGCTGAGCAGGGAGCCTGATGCAGGGCTCAATCCCAGGACCCTGAGATCATGACCTGAGCTGAAGGCAAATGCTTAACCAACTGAGCCACCCAGGTGCCCTTGAATTCTTTTTTTATCTTAAAGGATTTATGTTCGATTTTTCTTTCCTATTATCTAATGCTTGAAGTATTCCTCTAGGCGACATAACTGCATTGCACAAATTTTGATGTGTTGTTTTCACTTTCATCCAGTTCAAAATATTTTTTGATTTTTCTTTGACACATAAGTTATTTATAACTGCATGGGTCAATCTTTACATAAGTTGCAATTTTCCAGATAACTTTCTCTTATATTCCTAAATTAATTCTGTTTTAGTCAAGGAACAAAATCTATATGATTTTATACTTTAACTTATATGAAGTCATTTTAAGGTCCAGCATATTATCCTTTTCTTAATGTTCTGGTTCCTTTCACAAAAATGCATGACTGGCAGGGCCATTATAAATGTTAGGTAAGTCAAGTTAATCGATAGAGTTGACTCTTCTAAGTAATTACTGATTTTCTATTTGTTCTATCTTTACCTAAGAAAATAATGTTGAAATAGGCAATACAGGGACCCCTGGGTGGTACAGTTGGTTAAGCATCCAACTCTTTGTTTGTGCTCAGATCATAATCTCAGGGTCATGAGATCAAGCCCTGAATTAGCTCAGAGCTCAGTGAGGAGTCTGCTAAAAAGTTTCTCTCTCCCTTTTTCCCTGACCTGTGCTCATGCTCTCCCTTAAATAAATCTTTAAAAAAAAGACAGACAACACAAACTATGGATGAATCAATTTTTCCTTTTTGTATCCTTTTTTTAAAGTTCTGTCATTAGGTTGATACATATTTAATATTTCTTGATTAGTTAATCCCTTCATTACTATGAATTGTCATTCATTATCCTTGGAAAGTTTCCTTTTTTCAATTTATTTGGTTTGATATTACTATAACCAGAACTTTCTTTGCTATTTTCAAGATATACCTTTTTTAAAAAATTAAAAAAAATTTTTTCCCAAATATACCTTTTTCCTACTTTTTTACTTTTAACGTAACTTTGACTTTATTTTTAAAACAAATTTCTTATATAATACATCATCTAGCTGGATCTCGCTTTTTTAAAATGCAGTCTAACAATCTCTACCTTTTGCTTTAAGACTTTACTGACTTATTTAACAGAGAGAGAGAGATCACAAGTAGGCAGAGAGGCAGGCAGAGAGAGGAGGGGAAAGCAAGGCTCCCTGCTGTGCAGAGAGCCAGATGTGGGGCTTGATCTCAGGACCCTGATCATGACCTGAGCCAAAGGCAGAGGCTTAACCCACTGAGCCACCCAGGTGCCCCAAGGATGACTCTATCTTTTAATTGGAATGTGCAGATTTTTGTATTTAACGTAGTTATTAATATAGTTGTATCTAAATCTGCTATTTGTCCCATTTTTTCTTCTTTTACTGCCTTTTAAAAAATTATTTGAATTTTTAAAAAAGTTTCACTTATTTCCACCATTGTTCTATTTATACCCCTTTGCTTGATTTTCTTTGGGGGTGCTATGGCTCTAGGGCTTATGTTATGCATTTTGAACTTAACACAATCTTTTCAAATCATATTTATACCACTTTATATATAATGTAAGGAATCCTCCAACCCTACATTTCTATTTTCTTCCTGCCATCTTTTGTGCTATTTTCCTTTTATTTCTACCTATGTTATCAACTCCAATATATACAGTTGATATTTTTGTTTTTAAATTTTATATCTTAAATATTCTTAAAATTTAAAATGTTTTGTTCTTAATTAAATTTAATAATAGAAATGTCTTCTATATTTATTCACACATGAACATTCTGATGTTCTTCAATGTCTATGTGAAGATCTATATCATAGATACCACATTCCTTTGCCTAAAATTATTTTTATTTGTATGTTTTAACATCTTTTATTGTGTAGATCTGCTGGTGATGAATTTTTTTTGGTATTTATTTCACCTTTGGTTTTGCAAAATATTTTTGCTGATAGAGAATTCTAGGTTGACATTTTTAAAATTCAGGACTTTAAAGGTAATGTTCCACTGTTTTTTTGTTTGTTTTTATCTCACATAGTTTTATTAGAAGTCTATTTTAATTCTTTATTCCTATTTGTCTTTATGTTTTCCAAATTCCTTCAAGATTTTGTCTTTATCACTGATTTTCAGCGGTTTGGTCGTGCTGTGCCTTGGTGGATGTTTTATTGTTGTTAGTTATGATTGGGATTCACTTATACTCTCAGATCTGTGGAAATATAGTTTTCATTACATTTGGGGAAAATTTTGTTATTAAATTTTTTCTTTCCTATTTTTCTTGCTATGAAACTCTACACATTATATTGTTTCATATTTTATTATAGGTCATTGAAGACTTTTTTGTCTTCCCTCTGTGTTTCAATCTGTATAATTTCTGTTGCTGTATCTTCCAGTTGCTCTCTTTTCTTCTGCAGTGTCCAACCTGTTAATCCTATTTAGTGAGTTTCATTATAGGTATTAGATTAGCTGTAGAATTTCCATTTGATTCTTTTTGATTTTATTTTCTCTCCTCATTATGTACATCTTTGTAAATCCTTAACTTTATTTACCATGGCTATAATAGTTCTTTAAACATTTCTGTGTTAGTTCAATCATTTTTTAAATTTCTGGAGGTTCCTATGGACTGCATGCCCTACTAGTAACTGGTCATATTTTCTTGGGCTTTCATGTGTTCAGTAACTTTTTATTGGAGTCTAACCATTTTTGAATGTTATATTTGAATGTTGAATTTGTTGTATTTAAGTTTCATACTTTGTTTTACCCTCCATTTAAGTTATGTCAATTTTTTTCAAGAGGTACTTTTTAAGCTTTTTTGGAGCAGACCTAGAGTAGCCTTCTCTTTCAGGCTACTCCCGACATCTAAGACATTACCTTTTGGGGGGTTATTTATTAACCGCCCAATATATTCAGTTAGGTCTCTTCCCTATGGCTTTGAGAACTCAAATGATTCCTAGACTTGTATGAACTCTTGGGATTTTTCAGATTTTGGTTCCATGGAAATAGCTCTTTCCTTGAAAGTTCTTTACCTAGACTTGTAGAACTCTACCTGACCCATGACTAGATTATCATTCAACCATAGTCTCAAGGGAACTCCTATACAGATTTCTGGAGCTCTTTCTCTACATAGCACCCTCCTAGTATTCTGTCTTCCAAATTCTTACCCCTTAGCCTACTCAAACTCTGATTTTTCTCTCCTTAATACAGTAAGACCATTTGGTTCCTTTTGAGTTTCCCCTATCTATAGCATAGTCCAGAAACTGACTCTAGGCAGAAAGCTGTGGCAATCACAGGGCTCATGCATGTTTTCTTTCTCCTTGGGATTACAATCTTTTGTCCCATGTTTGAAATCAATTCATATATTTTGTTCAGTGTTCTTTTTGGTTATAGTAAAAAGATAAGTCTAGATCCTGTTAAACTGCCTCATGGATGATAAGTATGTCATTGGAAATATACTACTTTAGTCATGACATATTTTATTTATTTACTACATTTAATAAATATTTATGGGACATCTACTGTAGAAATCCAGAGATAAGTGAGTCACAGACTAATGCTATACAAACAAGTAAAAAAAATTACAGTATTGTGGTTGCTTTCAAATATAGTTCGCAAATTATTTAATATTCCTTTCATCAAGAATTGGATTTTCTTTCCTTTCCCCTTGAGTGTACGCACTGTGACTGCTTGTCCAACAGAATATGACTAAATGATGCTGTGCCCATTTCCTATCTCCTAGGAAACTAACAGTTTCCTTTTCCTGTTTTAGGAAAACCAGCAGCTTCCTTTTCCTGTCTCTTGGAATGCTCAGTCCAATATGTTGGGAGAAACCAAGCAGACACATAGGAGGTCCCTTATAGTTGTTCTAGCTGACAGCTCCAGTGACCTAGCAAACTGCCAGCATCAATTGCTAGACATGTAAGTGCAAAAGTTTTCAAACAATTGCCAACCCTTAGGTGTAGAGTCATTCCAGCCTTTGAGGCACCTCTGCTGAGATCACGTGGAAGAGAAGCAATCTGTGCCTGCAAAGCTCTGACTAAATTTCTGATGTGTAATCAAAGAACGATTATTGTTGCCTTAAGGCAAGTTTGGAGAGGTTTCTATATGGCAAAAGACACCTGGAACAAATATAGTACCACTAAGTGCTGTCACAGAGGTGGCCAATAATCAACTAATTAACATATTTAGTATATGTCTATTACAGAGCAGGTACTGAGCGAGAAAAGGCTTTTGGGAAGTGAAATCTGAGTAGAGGTTTAGAGAAAGTATACCAGAGGAGGAAAGGCAGAAAAAGTTGCTTATTTGAAGATATGTAAACCATGGAGCATCAGAAATGTTAGAGACTACGAAAAAAGACTGAAGAGATGAGGTACTAGCGGCCAGTTCAATAAGGATATAATTACTAAATTATCAGAATTTAATCCTAAAGGTAGGAGACTACTCTGCACACTCGTAATCATGCAATTACTTTAATTATTTACTTAATGACTGTATTCCCCAGAGGATATATTCCAAAAAAGGTCATCTCATAGAGCATTTATCCTTATGTTATTCCAGCATACAGAATGGTACCTGGCTGACATAAGGAATTAATAAATATGTACTGAATGACTGGGTTATTGAAGAACCATGTGAGAATTTTATAGGAATGATGCAATCAAATCTGTGTATTAGAAAAATCATTCCAGGGGCACCTGGGTGGCTCAGTGGGTTAAGCCTCTGCCTTCGGCTCAGGTCATGATCTCAGGGTCCTGGGACCGAGCCCCGCATTGGGCTCTCTGCTCAGCGGTGAGCCTGCTTCCTCCTCTCTCTGCCTGCCTCTCTGCCTACTTGTGATCTCTCTCTGTCAAATAAATAAATAAAATCTTAAAAAAAAAAAAAAGAAAAATCAATCCAGGCACCTGGGTGGCACAGTCGGTTAAGCGACTGCCTTCGGCTCAGGCCATGATCCCAGGGTCCTGGGACTGACCCCTGCATTGGGCTCCCAGCTCAGTGGAGAGCCTGCTTCTCCCTCTCCCTCTGCCTGCTGCTCTACTTGTGCTGTCTCTGTTTCTCTCTGTCAAATAAATAAAAATCTTAAAAAAAAAAGAAAAGAAAAGAAAAGAAAAGAAATCATTCCAGCAGGGGTTTGGAGAATGGTTTGGAGATAGGTAGTTGTGTTAGTCAACTCTGCTGTCTTAAGAAATGATCATAGATTAGGAAACTTAAAAAACAGAAATTTGTTTTTGGAAACTTGAAGTCTGAGATCAGGCTGTCAGCATGATCAGGCTCTGGTGAGAACTCTATTCCTGGCTTCCCTTCTGTGTCCTCACAAGGCAAAGAGAGCAAGTTTCCTGGTGTCTATTCTTAAAAGGGCACTAATCCCATCATGAGGGCTCCACTCTCAAGACGTCATCTAAATATAATTACTGAATTTTCTACCAAAGGCTCCATCTCCAAATACCATCAGATGTTGGGTAGGGCTTTACTGTGAATTTGGGTGGGATGCAAATCAGTCCATAGCAGTAAGAAAGGAGAAAAAAACATAGTAGGAGGTGGATGTAATATTTCATCTAAGAGATGATGAGGGTGTGAACTAGCATGAATAATGTTCCTGGGGTATTTCTTTTTCTAAACTTTAAAACTACGGATTTTTTTCCTGGGAAAACTCCATTTGGACATTGCTATCTTTTTTTAATGTAGAATTTTCAAAAATCAAACAAAAAAAAGGGATTTAACATTTTAAAATTAACCACAGAATTTAGTAAACATATATTATAGAAATGTTTCACTGTGAAACTGACATATAGTCTCTACAGTTTAAAAGCATTGGTAATCTTAGGGGTGCCTGGGTGGCTCAGTCTCAGGTCATGATTCTGGAGTCCCTTGATCAAGCCCACATTGGGCTCCCTGCTTGGGGGGAGTGTGCTTCTCTCTCTGCCCCTCACCCAGCTGTTGTGCTCTCATTCTCTCTCTCAAATAAACAAATAAAAATGTTAAAAAAAAACTTTGGTAATCTTAAAAGTACAACTCCCACAGTTTGTGTTTTAAAAGATTAACCTCAAAATACAAACCCATTTCACTTCTCATATTTTGCTTTTATGTTAAACAATAATATTAAAAGTTCTACATTTAAAAATTATTATTTATAGTATATTAACCATAAAGGCCCCAAATAGCTAAAGTAATTCTTTTAGGTTAAAAGACATGGATAATGCTACCAAGACTAATTCCTTCACTGTTCTCATTGCTTTTATATATTGATGATCAAGGCTAAAACAATTTGATCACTGGCTTACAGCTGGCAATAGAATAATTCAGTTTCCTTACTGAAGCACAAATCATATTCAAATGCATTTTCATAAATATTTGGCTTTGATCCAGGTTGATTATGATAATGTGCCCCAGACACTGCTCAAAATCTTAAGATGGACAAGTTGTCACTTGATTCTGTCAGCCCAGTCATCAAGAATCATTTTTTGAGAGAGAATGTTCTGCTTCTCATATCAACAGTGATGTTTTAGGATTTTATACCTGCCATAATGAAACACAAACAAACTTTTGGCATTGGCTCCTTAAAATGTTAAGAACTGGTGATACTAACATATCACATTTTCTACATTGTTGTGTTTTAACTATGCTTCTGAAATAAACATAGGCTCATTATTCAAGTATCTGGAAAATATAAAATGCATAAAGAACAAAAAGTCATCCCAAATTTTACCACTCAGAGATAAACGTCATAATATTTTCATGTATTTCCTTTCGGACTTTAAAAATCAGGGGTATTTTGTAATTTTACATGTTTTTGTTACCTGCTTTTAAAAACTTAGTATTTAGATGTCTTTCTACCAAAATACAGATCTATATAATCACCTCTAACAGCTGTGGAGTTTTTACATTGTGTGTACTATAATTTAGTAATTTATAAGGACTTATAATGATTAATTATAATAACCAATATTAATTATAACGATTTCTTACACTTATTTGGTGCTTACTATAAATTTAGGGCTTAAAGCCTCAAGGGTTTGGTTTGTCACAACCCTATTATTATTTCTGTTTCTCACAGATGAAAAATTGAGGAACCAAGAAGTGAAGTAATTTCTACCACCTCTTAATATTGGACATTTTAGTGGCTAACAATGCTGTGATATTATAAACAACGTTGCCACGAATGTCATTGTTCATGTTCTTAAAGAATGTCTTTATGATAAATTCCAAAAAGTAGAACTACTGGGTCTAAAGGTGTTTACGTTTCTAAAAGTTTTTGTAACAGACTCTCAGATATTTCCTTCAGGGGGACTACATTATTTACACTTCATTCAACAACGTGAGTATATGATGCTCCGTATCTCATTTCAATCCCTGTCGGACAAAAAGGTATCTGAATGCTACTTTAATTTACATAAAAACGAGATTTCATTTTTAATGATTTCTGTAAGCACTCTTTGTATACTAATCCTGTCGCTGACAAGTGGTAAATATTTGTTTACATGCTACATTTGTAAGTGCTCTAATTCAGGTGTAATTTACACGATTCCAATTTATGTGCAAGATGCTCTTACTTTGTTCCAAGTGGGACACAGAACCTCTAGGTGCTCCTTAAAAATTCCACATGACGTAGGCATAATTTGTTATTTACATATAAAATCACTAAATAAACATTCTAAGTTGTTAGGAATCCCTCACCAGTTTCTAGCTCCATTTGCAGTTTTGTTTTGGTATTTTTGCTCGGTCTTGCGGGGGCGGGGGGCTATCGTTGGCATTCTTGGGGGGTGAAACTTATTTTCCAAACATCGCAACTGCTTAGTGACTACACAGTTAGTCAGTAGTGCCAACACCCAGCTAGAAGTGCTTTCGACAGAGATTCAGAAGCCAGAGGCGTTCAGGGACTCCCGGGAAGGTGCCAGCGTTACCTCAGCCTCTCCGAGGGAGCCGCGCGCCCTGACACTCCCCGCTATAAGGATTCGGGCCAATCGGTTCAGCTCACATGACTTCATCCAAACAAGTTTCCTGTCATCCCAGCCAACAACTGAACCCACGGCTTTTTAACTTAGATGACCCCCAATAAAGGAGTTTCCATCCCCTCTCAATAGAGACTATAAAATTCTGACAGCCGACCGAGCGAGGGGCGAGCACGGGGTCTCATTCAACCCTCACGCGACCCTTTTTCTTAGTCTCTGATTCACTCCCGGGCTCTGTAGTCGGCTTCGGCGCGCCTGGAGGACCCCGTCCTCCGGAGACTCCTGGCCAAAGCAAAAGCAGAAAACGCAGGCATTAATCCCACCCTCCGGTATGACCGGTCAGAAGGGGAGTCAGGCAGAGAGGGCGCTTTAGTGGGACCTGTTTTGGCGGGGCAGGTGCCGGGCAGGTTTTGAGCAGGCAGCGCCGAGGTCGTCTAGGTTCCCGACAGGCTCCTCGCGGGGGGCCTTGTCTGCGCCTTCGCTGTTGCCGCCGCCGCCGTCGCCGCTGCCGCTGCCGCGGTTGCTGGGGGGTCGGTGAGAGGTGGAGCTGTCGCCTGCCTTGGGGAGTCCGTCTGTATTGCTGTTTTTGCCTGAGGAGTTTTCATTCCTCCGTCGCTCCCTGACTCCCGTGGTGTCGAGGGGGAATCCCTGCGGACCCCTGGGCACGCAGCGGAGATGCCTCTTTTTGCCACCAATCCCTTCGATCAAGATGTTGGTAAGTGCTTTTGCCGCTCCCTGTCCAGCCTGAACCGGAGTGCAAGCCCACCCTGCCCGCTCTCTGCTGCGTTCCTGACCCCCTGGCGGGGGGCTGAATGCTTCCCTTTTCCTGAGGCTCCTTCCTGAAGAGTTTGGAGGAGGTTGGGGGCTTGGCTCATCCTTTTTTTTTTTTTTTTTTTTTTTTTTAAAAAAAGGAATGGGACTCAGAGAGCCTGCGAAGTGGGCCTTAGACTAGGGCTGTGGGTTTCGAAAGAATTGCTTTAGAGGGTTGGTGTGGAGGGCCTTGGAGGAACAGCTGGTGTAGCGTCTGGTGCTGGGACGGTGCTTCTGGAAGAAGGGAGTTGAGAGAGCTGAGCAGTATGTCACCTAGGGTAGGATTATAAGCCCTCCAATAAAGTGTTTCCCTGGATGAATTTAAACGTTTGGACCTAGGAGAATGTTTTAGGTTAGCTTCCTTAGGGGATTTTAACGTCCTTTGTCTTTCTTTTTTTGTAATTGTAACGGGAGGAGAGAGCTTCTGGCTAAGGATAGACTCTCAAAAAACGTTGGGAGAGATGCAAATGGAATACTTGGCAACAACTGAAACCGAATTCAGGACCTGAGCCATTGTGCTGCGTTCTTTAGACTATGTCTCAGTACTTTAAGAAGTGAGGAAGAGGACCTTAAATCTGAAAATGCTGATTTATTTTGATTTTGAAATGCCTTTTTTGTTTGTTTTTCTGTTTTCTGAATCATTGGTTTTTGGGTATTGAGTATACCAGTTCAACAGGTTAGCTTCCCCCCCACTCCCTGGGGGTCTGAGGATAATAATGGCAAGACTTTGAGTTTCCTGGAGTAGAATTTTGAGGTGATTTGAATGCACTTAGGAACTACTTTGGTACACAAGTAAGGAATGAAAGCAAGCCAAATACCATGACTAATTACTGTGGTAAAGACATATAAGGACATCCTTAGGGAATTGCTTTTTGTTATTTTGTGTAATTTAATTACAATTAGCAGGTGTTGATTTTTGCTTTTTAACTCTTCCTTAGAGCATGTCATTGAGGCATGGAGGTTTGGGTTAAGAGTAGAAGAGGGTTCAGTCCCGTCTTGGCCACGGCCTAGCTCATAGTGAAATCATGGACAAGTCACTGAAGCTCTTTGAGTCCCAGAGTATTCATCTTTGCAGAATGGAAAAGTACATTATGTTTGTGATTCAATGAAATAATATGTGTAAAGGGCCCACTACAGTGCCTTTATATAGTAGTCACCTACTAAATGATCGCTATTTTTGATTCCAGTTTATATGCCTGGCCTGAATCAGCAGTGGATGGAACTTTATTTTATTTTTTTTATTTTTTTAAAGATTTTATTTATTTATTTGACAGAGAGAGATCACAAGTAGGCAGAGAGGCAGACAGAGAGAGAGGAAGGGAAGCAGGCTCCCTGCTGAGCAGCGAGCCCGATGCGGGACTCGATCCCAGGACCCTGAGATCATGACCTGAGCCGAAGGCAGCGGCTTAACCCACTGAGCCACCCAGGCGCCCCAGTGGATGGAACTTTAGAGATAGCCAACAATACTTCATAAACAATTGGAAACTTGCATTTAATTCAGTAAGCACTTAGCACGCAGTACAGATGGTCCCCAACTCACAATAGTTCAACTTAACGATTTTTCAACTTTAGTATGGTGCGAAAGGGATATGCAATCAGTAGAAACTGTACTTTGCATTTTGAATTTGGATCTTTTCCCGGGAAAGCCATATGCGGTCGGTATGATTGTCTCTCATGATGCTAGGCAGCAGCACCAACCTGCAGCTTGCAGTCAGCCACGCAACCACGAGGGTAAACTACCAATATACTCAGACCATTCTGCATATGCAGACTATATGCAATAAATTATATGAAATATATAAAATGGGCTTTACGTTATATGATATAGCCTGACTATAGGCTAAAGTAAGTTTTCTGAGCACACTTAAGGTAGGCTGTCTAAGCTGTTGGTAGGTTAGGTGAATTACATGCATTTTTGGCTTAGGATATTTTCAACTTACTATAGGTTTGTTGAGACCTGATCCCATCATAAGTCTAGAAAGATCTATATTTACATGACACTAAGTGACATAAGAGAGTGATGAATAAGGCATGATTGCTGCTGTCAAGCAGTTTCATAACATTACAATAATTTCTAGGGCAAATGCTCAAAATATAACAATTTCTTAATACCTACTTCTGTTTCCAGAACTTTTATCTCGTTTTCATGACTGTATATAATCTAGTTTCCAACTACATTCACTTTTATATCCTACTGACTTTTAAACACACATTTCTATTGGGTTTAAATAAATTTCTTAGTATCAAACTCTTTTCCATTACCTAGACCAGTCATTTCAAACATAGGCTCCTTTAGCTTTTATACTTTCACTTCTAAGTTATTTCTTCTACATTTCTACATGTGCCTACATGTGCTCATGATTAAACGCCAGCTCGGTCCAGCCAGCTCAGTCCAGCCTGTTATTGAATCATTTCCTGATTAGTCTAGGATTTCTCAATAGTGACACTATTGATAGTTTGGACGAGATAAATATCTTTGTTGTGGAGCTCTGTCCTGTGCAAGGTAGGACGTTTAGCAGCCTGCCTGAGCTCTACAGCCCCTCCATGATTTTGAAAGTTTTCAGACATTACTAAATGTCCCCTGGGGGCACAAAATAGCTCCCACCTGAGAACTACTCTTTAAGCCCACTGAAATCTTTGCCCTTTTCCAAACTCCTGCAACACTTTTTGTCTTTACCGAATTATTTAGTATTAAAGATAGTTATATCCTGTATTATGCTCCGTAATTATTTTATTAGTTGCAACATAGTAGTGTCTCATCCCATAAATGTTTGTTTGAGACTGCCTCACTTGAGCCTGCTGGACAGTAAGACTCAGGATATTCTTTTGCTCCGGGAAATCTTACCTTTTAAAGTTGGGTTCTAGTGTTTGGATCAATTCACTCCTCATGATCCATATATGAAAATGTGAGAGGTTATCCTGAGGAGACCTGTCAGAGACTCCCAACAAATAATACTTGGAAAGACTCCAGTAGACTCCCATGCTAATTTTTTTTTACTAGTAACGTATATAGAATATGGTGTGTAGAATAAATTTAACACTCCTCCTCACTTTGTCCATCAATGAGTATGTGACATTAAAGTATTCCTACTAAGTCACTTGATTTAATTTATCACCTAACGTTGTATACATTTGTATTTCTTCAAAATTAACTGTCTTTAGCTTTATTCATAAACTGAATTGGTGAGTCAGAAATTCACTGATTTATATAATGTGACATTTTATACAAAGAGGCAGAATATTGGCCATAGCTTTTTCCTGTAAGAAGTGCTGAAATGTGTTGTTAGAATGTGAGCTCCATGAGGACAGGGATTTTGGGTTTGCTCAAAACTATATCCCAAGCATGTGGACTAACAAAACATTCAGCAAACATTTTTTTAATACATGAAACTCATTTTGGATGTTGTATTCCTTGCTCAGTTCAACTTGAATTATAATGATAACTTATTCCATCAAGTTTTTATTTCAAAGTCCCTAGTGAGTTCCATCTTGCCAAATCTAATGGTCGATTCCTATTCGCTTGTTTTCTGGGACACCAAACTTTTCTAATTTTCTGCTTAGGTGCTTTTTAGTCTTTTTGGCCTCTCCTTTTTTGTTTCTTTCAAATGTTGAACCAAGCCTCAGGCTCAGTTCTAGAAATTGTTTGACATTTTTCCCCTTGCAGCCTTACTAGGCACTTTAGCTTAGTGTTAAGAATTCACACTCTGGGGGCACCTGGGTGGCTCAGTGGGTTAAGCCTCTGCCTTTGGCTCAGGTCATGATCTCAGGGTCCTTGGACCAAGCCCCGCATCGGGCTCTCTGCTCAGAGGGGAGCCTACTTCTCCCTCGCTCTCTGACTACTTGTGATCTCTCTCTCTGTCAAATAAATACATAAAATCTTAAAAAAAAAAAAAAAAGAATTCACACTCTGGAGCTATACTGCTTGAATTCATTGCCCAGCTTAGCTTATCAGCAGTGACACTGTGCCTCAGTTTCCTTATCTTTAATATGGGATATAGTTGATAAATGGTTCTTAATTTTCTTACCTAAACGTCCTCATTTCTTCATCCTTGCCTATTTCTTTTAGATGGCACCATTGTTTTTTCCTGTCACTCATCTTGGATGTCTAGGAGTCATCATGGTTTTTTCCTTTTTCACATTCCACATACATTCTGTCAGTAAGATCTTTGCCTCTGCATTAAAAACATATCCAGAATTTCCTCACTTCTCCTTACTTGCCTTACCATTATTATCTTGCTCCAATCATTGATATCTCTTTCTTAGGCAAGAGGTTTATAGTTGGGCTGCAGGCTTGCCCCCTGTAGTCAGTTCTCATATACAAAGGTTAGTGATCTTTTAAAAATCTTAGATAATATCACTTACCTGCTCAGAAAACTGCAGTAGCTTCTCATCCCACTTAGAGGGAAATGCAAATTCCTTATGGCTTACAGTTAGCCTCCTTCCTGTGTCCTTGATATGATATTGACCTCCAAACTCTCATTCTAAGCTTCTTGGGTCTGAACACTCCGAGGTCATTCCTGCCTTTTTCTCTATATTGTGCTGTCTAATTTGCTTGTGATGTTCTTCCCCTGGGTATTTGAAGATCTTAATGTTCATTACATCATTCAGGATTGTTCAAGTTAGTTTCTAAGAGAGGCTTTCCCTAATTACCTACTGTAAAAAACAAACAAACAAACTCAGTTTGTACTCCCTCACTCTGTTTTCTTGTTCTGTTTCATTTTTCTTTATGGTACTCAACTCCCTGACATTAATTGATGGATTGAGTGTCTCCTGTATGGATGAGAACTTTTCATTTCAATTTTTTTTTTTTTTTTTAAGATTTTATTTATTTATTTGACAGAGAGAAATCACAAGTAGGCAGAGAGGCAGGCAGAGAGAGAGGAGGAAGCAGGCTCCCTGCTGAGCAGAAAGCCGGATGTGGGGCTCGAACCCAGGACCTGGGATCATGACCTGAGCCAAAGGCAGCGGCTTAACCCACTGAGCCACCCAGGCGCCCCTCAATTTTTTTTTTTAAGATTTTATTTATTTATCTGACAGAGAGAGAGCACTGGTAGGCAGAGTGGCAGGTAGAGAGAGAGAGGGAAAAGCAGGCTCCCTGCTGAGCAGAGAGCCAGACTTGGGGCTCAATCCCAGGACCTCGGGATCATGACTTGAGCTGAAGGCAGACAACTGACTGAGCCACCATACACCCAAACTTTTCATTTCTATCCCTAACAACTAGGGACTGTATCTGATACACAGTAAGTACTCAATAAGTCTTTATCAATTTTTTTCATTTCCAGTCTTGTATTTCTGTTTGGTGTTATCACCTAGAAATCAATCTATCAGAAAACCGAACTTATTTTTCAGTCTGGTTCTACTTTCATTATATGGTAATTTTATGGGGTTCTAGTTATCCTGATTTGAAGCCCTAGAAGCATCTTTGAATCATTACCCTGCCTCTGCCAAATCATCATATCTTTGTTTTTGTAATAGCTTTTTTTTGGATTCCTAATCAGAGTACTTCAGACCAGTTTGTATCCTTTAGACTTGGCCATGTTCTTAGTCTATTTTTCTATTCTCTTCAGTATTATAAACCACAGCCAGTTTAATTTTCATAAATGTTAATGGTACATTTATTCTCCTGCACTATGGTGTGATGGAAAGACTTTGGGCTTTGGGTTTAAATTGCAGGTATGGCATTTGCTGTTAGTAAATGGGCATAGTATGGGCAAGTACAAAAGCCCTTTAAGTTCACTTTCCACCTTTGTAAATAGGGATTAAAATATCTACTCCATGGAGTTGCTATGAGAAATAGTTATAAAAACACATGACATTGTCATTCTTTACTGGAGATGAATAGGCTTCAACGGGATGTTCAAAATCATATTCAAACTTTTCTTCTCAAGTATGCTTTTCCTCTGTTCTCATTACTTCAGATTAGTCACACATGTCAAGAATCTGGGAGTCACTCTTGACTTCTATAGTTGTAATTTTCTGCATTCCAGACAACAAATACATACTATGGTCTATGCGCTAGGCACACTGAATGTGCCCTCGAGGAGTTGGTGTTGCTGTAGTCTGTACACTTTATCTTCCTAAAGACCACATTTGTTTTCCCTCAATTTATGCCACTCATCCTTTCTGTTCTCATTGCTGCTTCTAGGGCAGGCTTAGATCACTGAACTCTTAGATTAGTACAGTAGCCTCAGTTATCCCTGCCTCCAGTCTGTACCCAGTCATTTTCTAGGAGGCTGATAATATCTCTAAAATGTAATATAATCATATATCTCCTCTGATTAAAGCATTTTAGTGAATCTACAGCTTTCACAACAATTTGAACTTTTTGGCATAGCATGTAAGACCTTATAGCATTTAGCTCTTTTTTTTTTTTTTTAACCTCTTCAGCCTTACCTTCCACTATGTTTTCTCAAGGCATATTTCCTTGTTGGCTTTATACTACTACTTTTTTAGGTGTGGATCCTCTGGCTTCACATAGCTTTGTCTTCATTAGTCTTGATTAGGGTTGTTTTAAGGATATGATGCATATAAAGCAGTTAGCACACTAGCTTCTTTTAGAATAATGTTAGATAATAGCTCTGGAGCCTCTAGAGGCTGCTCAGATTCTAAGGGGTAGAATCAGTTACTGTGAAAATATGCTCGGGAGAGAATGTGAAAATTTTAGAATACAGGTCTGTTAAAAGTCTGATAACCATTGGGTTAAGAATGTGTACTCATTGTTTCTTCTGTTTTGATTTTACTTCTCCTGTAAGGTATTCCTTGTATAAAGCTTTTTGGGTTTTCATTTCTATTTTGTGCTTTTTTCTGAGATGCTTCCATGCTGTTCCTTTGACGCCTACTTCCTTTCTGGTTAGTAGAATTTCAGATTGCTTTTCTTTGTAAACAGTTTCTAGTGGTTGGGGGGATAGGAACATTAGATGAAACATTTTGGAAAAATTGATAACCATAATCTCAAAAAGACAATAATTTCTTTTAAGACTTGTTTTCTCCATTAGCCATTTTTGATGAACTGTTAACATCTCTAAGCTGATTGACCTTTTTTTTTTTTCCCTATAGCCAGAACACGATGGGCAGTCATCTTGTCAGCATTTCTCACCTCCCCAAATCTTTGAGAGTTATAAATTCTGAGAAAAGTAGCTGCTTATCAGGAAAAGTTCTCCATTGAGAAGACTGTTGAAATTCAAATGAGGCGCTGCTTATGTTTTTCTGGGTATTGCTAGGCAGATTTCTCAATCTCCTCTTTTTGAGTATAGGCATACCTGGGAGATCTTGCTGGTTTAGTTTCAGATTACTGCAGTAAAGCAAATATTGCAGTAAAGAGAGTCAAATGAATTTTGTTTCCCAGGGCATATAAAATTTATGTTTACATTATACAGTAGCTTATTAAGTATGCAATAGCATTATGTCTAAAAAAAGTACAGACCTTAATTAAAAAATACTTTATTGCTAACGAAAATGCTAACCGTCCTCTGAGCTTTCATTACGTGATAATCTTTTTGCTGGTGGAGGGTCTTACCTTGATGTTGATGGCTACTGACTGATCAGGGTGGTGGTTGCTGAAGATTGGGGTGGCAGTGGCAATTTCGTAAAAGAAAACAGCAACGAGGTTTGCCACATTGATTGGCTCTTCCTTTCATTGAACTCTTTGTAGCATATAATTCTGTTTGACAGTGTTTTACCCATAGTACAATTTATTTCAGTATTGTAATCTATCCTTTCAAACCCTGCTGCTGCTTTATCAACTGAGTTTATGTGATAGTCTAAACTCTGTCGCATTCCAGCAGTTTTCGCAGCATCTTCTAGTAGGTTCCACCTCAGAAAACCACTTTTTTGCTTATCTGTAAGAAGCAACTCCTCATCTGTTCATATTTTATCATGAGATTACAATAATTCAGTCATGTCTTCAAGCTCCACTTCTAATTCTAGTTCTCTTGCTATTTCCAGTTGATCTGCAGTTACTTCCTCCACTGAAGTCTTAATCCCCTCAAAGTCATTCAGGATGGCTGGAATTACCTTCTTCCAAACTATTACTCATGTTGATCTTTTGAGCTTCCTGTGAATTGTGAATGTTCTCACTGGCATCTAGGATGATGAATCCTTTGCAGGTTTTCAGTTTACTTTGCCCATATCTATTAGAGGAATTTGTATCTATGGCAGCTGTAGTTTGTCTGTGTGTGTGTGTTTCTGAGATTTTATTTATTGATATATATATTTCTAAGATTTTATTTATTTATTTGAGAGAGAGAGAAAGAGAGAGCATGAGAGTGGCTGGGGCAGAGGGAGAGGGACAAACAGATACCCAGCTGAGCACAGAGACTGATTCAGGGCTCAATCCCAGGACCCTGAAATCATGACTTGAGCTGAAGTCAGACACTCAACTGACTGAGCCATCCAGCGCCCCAGGAAATGTATTTCTTAAATAGTAAGATTTGAAAGTCAAAATGATTCCTTGATCCGCATGCCACTGAGTGGATGTGGTGTTAACAGACATGAAAACAACATTAATCTCTTTGTACATACATGTCTGTCAGAGCTTTTGGATGGTCAGTTACAATGAGCAGTCGTATTTTGAAAGGAGTATCTTTTTTTCAGAGCTGTAGGTCTCAACAGTGGGCTAAACTATTCAGTAAACCATGTTGTGAACAGATGTGCTGTCTTCCAGGCTTTATTCCATATATAGAGAGCACAAGCAGAGTAGATTTAGCATAATTCTTAAGAGTCCTAGGATTTTCATAATGGTAAATGAGCGCTGGCTTCAATTTAAAGTCACTAGCTGCTTTAGCCACTAACCAGAGGGTCTTCCCTAGCTTTCAAAGTTTTGAAGTTGAGCATTGACGTCTCTCTGGCTCTGAAAGGCCTAGTTGGCATCTTTTGCCACTCTAAGGCTGTTTTGTCTACATTGAAAATCTGTGGTTTGGTGTAGCACCCTGGATAAAGACCTTAGCTAGATCTTCTGGAGAACTTGCTGCGGCTTCTCCATCAGCACTTGCTGCTTTACCTTGTGCTTTTGTCTTACGGACATTGCTTCTTTTCTTAAACCTCATCAATCAATCTCTGCTAGCTTTGACATTCTCTTCTGTAGCTTCCTTACCTTTTTCAGCCTTCATAGATTTGAGGAGAGTTAGGACCTTGCTCTGGATGAGGCTTTGGTTTAAGGGAATGTTGTGGCTGATTTGATCCTCTCTCCAGACCACTCAGACTTTTCTCCATATTGGCAATAAAACTGCTTCATTTTCTTATCATTTGTATGTTCACTGGAGTATCACTTTTAATTTCCTTCAAAAACTTTCCCTTTGCATTCAGAACTTGATTAAGTGTTCGGTTCAACAGACCTAGCTTTTGGCCTATCTCAGCTTTTGACATGCCTTACTGACTAAGCTTCATCATTTCTAGCTTTTGATTTAAAGACACATGTGGCACTTCTTTTCACTTGAACACTTAGAGGACATTGTAGAGTTACTAGTTGGCCTAATTTCAATATTGTTGTATTCCAGAGAATATAGGGAGGCCCAAGGAGAGGAAGAGAGATGGGCCAGTGGACAGTCAGAACACACACACTTTTTCTATTAAGTTCATTGTCTTAATATGGGTGCAGTTTGCGATGCTCCGAAACAGTTACAATTGCAACATCAAAGATCATTGTTCTTTGTATACAGGCATACCTTGAAGGTATTGTGGGCTGGGTTACAGACCGCAGTAATAAAGTGAACATGTAAATAAAGTGAGTCAAATGAGTTTTGTTGTTTCCTGATGTATATAAAAGTTATGTTTATATCATACTGTGGTCTACTAAGTGTACAGTAGCATCATGTCTACGAACAATGCACACACCTTAATTAAAAAACACTTCATGCTAAAAAATGCCCACAGTCATCTGAGCTTTTAGCAGATCATAATCACTGATCACAGAGCACCATAACAAATATAATAGTAATGAAAAAGTTTGAAATATTGCTAGAATTATCAAAATGGGACATATGGAAAATGGAGTCAAAGCAGGGTTGCCACAAACCTTCAATTTGTAAAAAAACAAAAAAAAAACCCCACAGTATCTACAAAGTGCAATAAAGTGAAGGGCAGTAAAGTGAGCTTTGTCTGTAGGAATAATCTGAGGATAAAATGAGATCATTATGAAACTTTGCATTGGTTAGCAGCAAGTCTCTTTTCTTGGTTCACTTTTACCTTCCCTGCAACCCCTGTTTTTGTCTTAGAAAACAGTTTTGACTTTGCTACTCATAAAACCATGTTGAATTGTTACTAATAGTTTTTATTCTTTCCAATTTAAAAAAGACTTGTTTTGTAATTGAGAAGAACTGCGCTGCTGCCCTTGTTGATCTTGAGGCAGCATCAGTAAATAATCTGAATAGTTTAAAAGTTTGGAAATGGGTTGCATTTCTGATGTACGTAAGTTTGAGACAGGTACTGATCCCATTTATGTATCAGAGAGTAAAGAATGTAGTTCATGAGTGTTCAGCCTACCTGCTGATGACTGTACCATACACTCCTGGGTACACCTTAATTCAGGAACTGTAAGATCATACTTAGCTACTATATAGGGACTTTATATTTGATCAGTCATAAGTGTATCCTTTCTAATAAACTACTGACTTTTAAGTTTTAATAAGCTTAGTTATTTTTTAAGAAGGTGATAGATTTCAAGACTTAAGTGTTTCCTTTTACAAAAATGCACTGTTTTTAAAAGGCCTGCTTGGCTACCAGCCAGTAAAGACAGTGAATTAATTATTTAAATACACTATCAGATCAAAGTAATGACTTGCTTTCCTTTTCTAAGATGAAGTAAGTGTTAGACCAGAGGATATTTGATCAGCATGACTCAGTTGATTTTCTTTGGCTTCGTAAGGGTTAGGGGTCTTAGAGATAGAGCTCTGAGAATCCTCAGTTAGAGCAGTCCACTTGGATTTGGTTTACATATTGCATTTCTTTGAAGGTAAAATGTTCTTACAAAGGAGAGTATTGAAAAATAAAGTGTGTGACTGGTCTTTGTCCCTGTTTCCTGAGAGGGAGTCTCTAAATCTTTGGAATTTCTTGAATGATAGGAGCATCTTATTCAAGAAGGGCTCCTTGTATAATGTTTTCATTTATGCTAATGAGATGACTCAGCATGGAAGCTGGTCACTCCAGAAGGACTTATCCTTGTGATTAGGTGGTTGGGACTTTGAGTCATATGATATTAACCAGACCTCTGGCGAGGGGTAGGAGGCGTGGAGATTGAGTTCCAGGCGGTAGCCGACCAGACCTTCATAATAAAATGCCAGTAAAAACTCTAGACACCAAACCTTGGTTGAGCCTCCTGGTTGGTGAGACACATTGATATGTCAGGATGATGCAACCTGAGGGCACAGAAGCTTGGACCTATGCATCTCTTCATTGGCTGATTCAGCTTTGTAATTTTTGTGATAAAATTGTAATCAAAATGCCTTTCTGAGTTCTTTGAGTTGGTATAGTGAATAATGAACCTGAGGGGATAATGGAAACCCCTGATTTTGTGACCAGTTGGTCAAAAGTGCATTTGACCTAGGGACCCGAGAGCTTGTTGCTTGTGCCTGAAGTGGGAAACATTGAGGAAGTTCTGTGCCCTCAACGTGCGAGCTGCACCAACTCCAAATAGGTAGCATCACAGTTGCATTGTAGAGGGTTTTCCACACTGAAAAGTGAGATTGGAAAATCATCGAAGTAGATACTATTAAAGGTATATGTGTTTCTGTGAGTTTTATGGATTCATACTGTAATTACATGAGTCAGTTTAGTATTTATTGAGTCCTTAGGCTGAGAACATGAATATTTTGAAAGAATTGCCCAAAGTAGATATTGTTATTATTTTTAAGGGATTTACAGTGTGTTATGGGAACTTGAACAATGACAGGTAAATTTGACTCAGTTATCCTTTTGGTATATACCGTGCAGCCTGAATGAAATTAAACAGCGTTTCAATATTTGCTTTGTAAGTTATCTGTTTAGTTTCAAGAGTAGTGTTAGTTTCTCATTAGGTCTCCTTTTCCCTCATGCGAACCATTTTCACATATGGGCAGTAGTCTTTTTTTTTTTTTCCTGGAAGTCCAGTTCTGATTAGACTGTTTCCTTGCTGCAAATTCTCTTGGCTGTTTCTTGATTTAATACAAACATTTCATCTTGTATTTTAGGTTTTTGAGTGGTTCCAACCTTTGACAAAGTAGTCTCTATTGTAGCCAGCCTAGCTT
This sequence comes from Lutra lutra, assembly GCF_902655055.1. NCBI lineage: Eukaryota > Metazoa > Chordata > Mammalia > Carnivora > Mustelidae > Lutra > Lutra lutra. The sequence continues at coordinate 22,212,524 of NC_062285.1, read as the reverse complement.
CTTTGTTATACTTGTTTTCATAATATTATTCTTTATTATACTCTACTATATATTTACTACTTAAATGGAAACAAAAGAGTTTATTGTTAATCCTGTTCTCTCCTTAGTTTCTAAGTATATCAAGAAGCCTTGCCTGATTCTTTTTTTCTTCTCTCCCCCTAGGTCTTTACCATTTTTTTCCAACTGGCTTCAGGCTTTCCATTTTTTTTTTTTTTTCCTATAATACTTTTTCTTTCATCTATTTAGGTCTCTATCTTCTGGTTTCATTTCTTTTTTTAGAGTCTCAGCTACTTCACATGGCGCCTGGCATAGATTAGGAATTTATTCCATTTTGTTGAATATCTGTCCAAATTTTATTACTTCCTGCAAATAAGTCACTTTTCCAAGATCTCAGATGTCTTGGATGTTTGTATTCTTACACAAGGAATTTGCGTGAATAACCTGCTTTTGTTATCTATCCTATTAGAAGATGGTATGATGACTAGGCATAGGTACCCACTACTCACTAGTTATCACCCATTGCCACTTTATAAGATACTTAATGTAATCCTCTGATGGCAATGACTAGTTGGTAGGTGTTGCTCTATCTCTTGGGGCTATGCTGTGGATTAGGAATTATTAGCCTGCATAGAGTTTGGACAGAATTGGCTGCTTACTATTTTCTGCTTCAAATCTCCAGCTCTCAGTAGTAGATCACAGTGGGGAAATGAGTATTATTATCTGTTGAACCAGGCAACAGGGCTTTGAAGGGAAGTAGGGAGCAGGAATTTGACTGTCTTCACCAAGACCAACCCTTATGGGTAAGAATCTTGGTATGGATCAGGCCTCCTACCCCCAACCTGTCTCAGGCTAAAAAAAAATGAAAATGTTCATGGGGATCATGGTGATGCTGTCTTTCAATCTATCTATTCTTTGAGTTACAGTGTTCCAGTCAAGATAGGTTACCTTCTACTTCTGTATAGCTTTTGTTTCAGAAGAAAATAATGATTTCTTTTGAAGTTTTTCCCTCCTACATAGTTTCTTGTTTTCTCTAACTTGCCCTATTCTGGGTTTTTTGTTTTGTTTTGTTTTGTTTTTTTGCTGTATTTGTTTTGTTTGTCTTTTCCTTTATCTTCCATGTTAAGAAGATTTTCTCAGATAGCTGGTAATCCTTGGTTTTCTGCCCATGGTTAATAATAGAGAAATAAAAAGCACTGTGGAAGCTGTGATCCTGTGGTTAGGCCTTATTGACTGAACTTCATGTTGATGTGGTTTGCCATTTACTGTGGAACTCTCTCTGTCCCTCCATGTTGCTATCTTACCTTTAGGTATTTCCTCTTGGGCTGACCTGGAATCCCCAGAGTCCTGTAATCTCTCTGAGGGTGAAGGTATGAATGAAGGTGAAGGGTAGAATAGAATAATTTCTTTTCTTTTTTTTTTTTTTTTTAAAGATTTTATTTATTTATTTGACAGAGAGATCACAAGTAGGCAGAGAGGCAGGCAGAGAGAAGAGGAAGCAGATTCCCTGCTGAGCAGAGAGCCCGATGTGGGGCTTGATCCCAGGACCCCGAGATCATGACCCGAGCTGAAGGCAGAGGCTTAACCCACTGAGCCACCCAGGTGCCCCAAGAATAGAATAATTTCTGAGAGGGCAGGTATTTAATGGGGGTGGGTGGGACCTCAAGAACACTCCCCTGCTTTCCCAGTTCTAGGATCCCCCAGGACTCACAGGACTCAGTTATAGTTATAGCTATGATTTATTACAGTGAAAGGACCCAAAGTGCAATCAGCAAAGTGAAAGGGCAGATGGGTGAAGTCTGGAAATACCAGGCATAAGCTTCCTTGGCTCCTCTTCCAGTGAAGACATGCTTTATTGTCTTCCAAATAAGACATGCTTAATTCCCCCGGCAGTGAGGTGTGGCAACATGTCATCCAGGGACATTCATTAGACTCAGTGCTTGGGATTTTTCTTGAGAGCTGATCCTGTAGGCGTACTCTGCTTGGCAAGTACCCGAACTCCAGACTCTCACAAAGAAAGCATATTCAGTATAAACCATATTGTCTGTACAATCAGTTTAGACATAGAGGGCCAGTTTTTAAGTTCTGAGAATGGTGAGAACTCTCCCTAAATCTAAGTTCCCATATACCAGGCAATGCATAAACAACCCTTTTAAAGGATACCAGTGAATAAATAAATAAATAAATAAAGGATACCAGTCAGCCCTCTATGTTAACTCTGTTTTTTTAAAAAAGAATTAACTAATTTTTTTAATTTTAATTGTTATTAATATATAATATATTATTTGCTTCTTTTCTGAACAGCAGGTATCAGCATTCACACAGTTGCCTAATTCCTTTATTTTTAAAAATGGACTTTATTTTTTGAAGAGTTTTAGATGCGCAGAAAAATTAAGCAGAAGGTACAGAGATTTCTTGTATCTCTCCTGTCCCCACATACGCAGGAGCTTCCCCAATATCAGCATCCTGCACCAGAGTAGTGTTTCTCTGAGAGACAGAGAGTGTCTCTCAGAGAGAGTTTCTCTCTCACTCAAGAGAAATTTTTAAATATTTTGAACTAAACAAAAATGAAAGTACAACATATAAAAATTTGTAGGACGGGGCCCCTGGGTGGCTCAGGTGGTTAAGTATCTGACTCATGATATCGGCTCAGAGCTCAAACTCAGGGTTGTGAGTTCAAGCCCTGTGCTGGGCTCCACACTGGGCATGGAGCTAACTTAATTAAAAAAAAAAAAAAAGAAAGAAAGAAAGAAAAATTGTAGGATATAGTTGAAATCAGTGCTTACTGGGAATTCATAGCTTTGAATGCATACATTAGAAAAGAAAATCTAAAATCACTAACATAGGGGCACCTGGTGGCTCGGTTGGTTGGGCGTCTGGCTTTGGCTCGGGTCATGATCCCGGGGTGCTGGGATAGAGATGCGCATCAGTCTCCCTGCTCCATAGGGAGCCTCTTTCTCCCTCTCCCTTTTACTCTGTGCTCTTTCTCCCTCTCTTGCTCTCTTTCAAACAGACAAATAAATAAATAAAATCTTTTAAAAAATAAAAAATAAAATGAAAATAAAATCGCTAACATAAGCTTCTACTTTAGGAAACCAGGAGAACGAATCAAATCCAAAGTAAGCAGATGAAAAGAAGTACAGCAGAAATCAGTGAAATTGCAAACAGAAAAGAAAGAAAAATCAATACAACCAAAAGTTGGTTCTTTGAAAATATCAATAAAATTGACAGATGGTTGAAAAGAAAAAAAAAAAAAAGGAAGGAAGATACAAACTACTAATATCAGAAATGAAAGAATATCACTACGGATCTCATGGCCATTAAAAGGATATTATATGAACTTTAAAATGGCTCAGTGATATTGATGGGATCATGGAAACCTCCAATTTACAGCCAGTCAATATAAGCATAGGACATATCCTGGACTTTGACTAGCATCCGAAGTGGAGAGTAAGGGCAGTCTTATGGGACTGAGCCCTAAACCTGTGGGATCTGACACTTTCTAGTTAGACAGAGTGTATCAGAATTGAGTTAAATTTGTGGGACACTGGTCACTGTCCACTAAGAATTAGAGAACTGCTCAATGGTACTGGGAAAACACACATTAGAATTTGAACTCTATGCCCACAAATGTGATAACCTAGATTAAATGGATCAATTCCTTGAAAGACGCATCTGTCAAAATACACACAAAGATAGACAATCTGAAGAGGCCTATATCTATTAAAGAAATTGAACCAATAATTAATAATCTTTCAGGGGCACCTGGGTGGCTCAGTGGTTTAAAGCCTCTGCCTTTGGCTCGGGTCATTTTGTTTAGTTCAAAATATTTAAAAATTTCTCTTGAGTGAACTTTCTAGACCCATATATTATTTAGAAGTGTGTTTTTTAATCTCCATGTATTTTGTGATTTTCCAATTATTTTTTTGTTATTAATTTTTTTTTTAAGATTTTGTTTGTTTATTTGACAGACAGAGATCACAAGTAGGCAGAGAGGCAGGCAGAGAGAGAGGAGGAAGCAGGCTCCCCACAGAGCAGAGAGCCCGATGCGGGGCTCCATCCCAGAACCCTGGGATCACGACCTGAGCTGAAGGCAGAGGCTTTAACCCACTGAGCCACCCAGGCGCTTATTAATTTTTTGTTTAATTTTTTGTTTATTAATTATTATTATTAATTTTTAATTCCATTGTGGTCTATAAGCAGACATTGTAAGATTTCTAGTCTTTTGCATTTGCTGTGGTGTGTTTTATGGCTGTGTGATGTATTTTGGTATTTCATGTGAGCTTGAGAAGAATGTGTCTTCTGCTGTTGTTGGATAAAATAGTCTATAGATGCCAGTTATATCCGGTTGAGTGATGGTGTTGAGTTCATCTATGTCCTTAGTGATTTTCTGCTTTCTGGATTTGTCTTTCCCTTCCTGCCTCCCTCCCTCCCTTCCTTTTTCTCTCAAAGATTTTGTCTGTCTGTCTATCTATGTATATATCTATTTGACAGAGAGAGGGAGGGCGCGTGCACACATGCAGGCACAAGCAGGGAGAGTGGCGGGCAGAGGGAGAGAGAGAAGCAGGCTTCTCATGAAGAGAGGAACCCGACACAGGGCGTGATCCCAGGACTCCAGGATCATAACCTGAGCCACCCAGGTGCCCCTATCTTTGCAGTTCTGTTACTTTCTGACACTGTTATTTTGACATTCTGTAGTTAGGCATGTACATATTAAGGATAGTTACATGTTTTTGTAGAATTAACCCCTTTACTTTATGTAATGCCTCTATTCCTGAAAACTTGCCTTGCTCCAAAATCTGCTCTGTCTGAAATTAATATAGCTATTCCCACTTTCTTTTAATTGGTGTTGGCATTGTTATCTTTCTCCATCTCTCTTTTTTTTTTTAAATATTTTATTTATTTATCTGACAGACAGAGATCACAAGCAGGCAGAGAAGCAGGCAGAGAGAGGAGGAAGCAGGCTCCCTGCTGAGCAGAGAGCCCGACGTGGGGCTCGATCCCAGGACCCTGGGATCATGACCTGAGCAGAAGGCAGAGGCTTAACCCTCTGAGCCACCCAGGCGCCCCTCTTTCTCCATCTCTTTACTTTTAATGTATGTCTTTATATTTAAAGTGGGTTTCCTCTAGACAACATAGAATTGCATTTTGTGTTTTGATCACTCCAGCAATATTTGTATTTAGACCACTGATGTTTAAACTGATTATTGATATTGTTGGATTAATATCTACCATATCTGTTACAGTTTTCTAGTTGTAGCCCTTGTTCTTTGTTCCTATTTTTTCTTCCACTCTTTTTTTCTTTCGTGCTTTTAATGGAGCATTTCATACGATTCAGTCTTTTTTCTTTTGTAGCATATTAATTATATTCCTGTTTTTGTTATTTTTAGTGGTTGACCTAGAGTCTGCAATGTACATTTAGAAGTAGTCCAAATCCACTTTCAAATAACATTATACAATTTCATTGGTAGTGCAGGCAAGTGAAATGAATAACAAAATATTCCTAGTTCTTCTCTCCTGTTCCTGAGATCCTTGCTGTTATTTATTTCGCTTACGTGGAAACTCACACCTCCTATATCATTTTTTTCTCTCTGAAGGACTTTTTTTTTTAACTTTTTTTTTTTTTTTTTTTGCAAGGCCCGTTTGTTGGCAACAAATTTCCTTAATGGTTTTTTGTTTGAGAAAGTCTTTATTTCTTCTTTCCTTTGTAGAGTAATTTCACAGGGTACATAGTAGGTTGGTGGTTATTTTTGCTCAACACTATTTCACTCCATTTCTCCTTGGTTGCATGCATTCTGAGATGTCAGATGTAATTTTTATGTTTGTTCTGGTATAGGTAAGGTGGTTCTTCTTTTGCTGGCCCCCCCCCATTTTTTTTCTTTATCATTGATTTTTTGCAGTTTTGCAGTATAAATGGTATACCTAGGTGTAGGTTTTGTTTTTTTTTTTTTTTTTTTTTTTTGGTACTTGTTGTGCTTGGTATTCTTGGAGTTCACTGGATCTGTGGTTTGATGTTTCCCACCAATTTGGGGCAATGTTGAGTTGTTTTTGCTTCAAGCAAGTATTCTGTTTCTTCTGTCCATTACTTTTTGTAGTTTCCCGCAGTTCTTGGATAATCTGTTGCTGGGTTTTTGTTTTTGTTTTTGTTTTCCTTCTGGTCATATTTTTTTCCTTCGCTTTTCAGTTTTGGAAGTTCCTACTGATACATGTGCAAGTCTGGAGAGTCTTTAGCTGTGTTCTGTCTGCTGCTGAGTGCGTCACAGGTGTTCATTTTTTATCTCTAGTATTTTTTTTTTTAAAGATTTTATTTATTTATTTGAGAGAGAGACAGTGAGAGAGAGCATGAGCGAGAAGGTCAGAGGGAGAAGCAGACTCCCCATGGAGCTGGGAGCCCGATGCGGGACTCGATCCCGGGACTCCGGGATCATGACCTGAGCTGAAGGCAGTCGTCCAACCAACTGAGCCACCCAGGCGTCCCGATCTCTAGTATTTCTTTATGATTCTTATTCTTATGATTCTTTTTTAGAATTTCCATTTCTGTGCTCACTTTCTTTATCTGTTCTTGCATGCTGTCTCCTATTTCCATTAGAGCTCTTGGCGTTATTAGTTATAGCTTCTAAAACTCCTGTCTGATAACTCCAGCATTTCTGTCATGTGTGTATCTGGTTCTGATGCTTACTCTTCATATTGTGTTTTTTTGCCTTATAATGTGGCTTGCTGAAAGCTAGACATGATGTACTGATAAAAGAAACACCATCCTTCAAAAACAACAACAACAACAAAAACCCACCATCCTTTAATGGCATAATAGTAAGGCGTTAGGTAGGAAGTGATATATAGTCTGGTGATTAAGTCTCAGTCTTTTATTTATTTATTTATTAAAAGATTATTTATTTATTTGTTTGATAGAGAGAGAGATCAAGTAGGCAGAGAGGCAGGCAGAGTGAGAGGGGGAAGCAGGCTTCCCGCCGAGCAGAGAGCTCAATTCGGGGCTGGTTCCCAGGACCCTGAGACCTGACCTGAGCTGAAGGCAGAGGGTCAACCCACTGAGCCACCCAGGTGCCCTGCTCTCAGTCTTTTAAAGTGAGCCTCTGCCCGTAGGGTGTGAATTTCTCACGTGCTTCTCAGTTTTTCCCCTCTCTTAGGTGGGAGAAAATGACTAGATGAGCTGAAGTTGGGTATTCCCCTTCTTCTATATGGAAGGGTAGAGCAGGCTGGAGTTGGGCATTTCCTTTACCCCAGGTGGATTAATCTCTGGTAAAACCCTAGTTGGTTAGGTGCTTAACAAGTTGCCTTGTTAAGAAGAGAATGCTCTGGTGTATCTCACAATAGTTATTGTCCTCCTCCCCTTGCTGAAAAGTAGAAAGTTTTCTCTGATATTACCTTGAGATCCTGCTCATAAAAATAAAATTACAGAAATGTGGGAAATCCCCTATGTCTGGGCCCTTTTGGATTTTAGCTTCCAGAATTGTGCACACTTAGCCTCCAGCAGTTTGTCTGTTCCAGCTTAGATCTGTGGTACTGGGTGTTGGTGATATTTCTGGTTATGGATTTCTGCTCTGTTAAATTGATATTCCATCTGTCTATGTCTCTAATTTTGGGGACAGCATTTGGCCTGTGACCTTACTTCAGAAGGATCTCAGGAGAGTTGTTTAGTTTTCATGGTATTCATCTTTTTCCTTGTTGGAGTGGTAACTTCCAAGTTCCTTAAATGCTATACTGGAAACTGGAAGTAATTCCTTGTTTTTGATGCTTATGTCTCAACTATGCTTTGTGTCTCCTTGTCTAGAAAAAACTTTGCTTTATCTCCAGAAAGCAAATCTTCACTCATTTGCTCAGGTGGGTTGGGGAGAGATGGTTGCCAGAGCTCTTGAGTAAGGAAGGCAAATTAGGTACTTACCTACACACTCCCAACAATGTTAATCCGTTCTAAGTCCTCTTTCTTCTCCACTGTCAGCAGCAGGCATTTCTTTCTGCTACCAGTTCTTGACTTTTCCGAGAATTCAGTGGTGTAAAACAGGTTGGTTCTTAACCTTTCTTGTTACTACCAGTATATCATGCACCTTTTTTGGGTTTTCTTAGTAGGTACTGTATATCTGTTATTGTTACATAGTTTTTGAGATAGTATTGCTGTTATTGCTCCTCATGTTTTCTTTATCCTTGTCTCTTTGCTCTAAAAAAACTTTTAATTTTTTTAAATAAAAAAGGGAGAGAGCTTAATGAAATGGCTGGGCTCCATCTGTGATACCTCTGTTAATGTTTTTAATTTGTTAAGTTTTTTGTTTTTGTTTTTGTTTTCAGATTTTATCCATTTATTTGACAGTCAGAGATCACAGGCAGGCAGAGAGAGAAGGGGAAGCAGGCTCCCCGCTGAGCAGAGAGCCGGATGTGGGGCTGGATCCCAGGACTCTGGGTTCATGACCTGAGCCAAAGGCAGAGGCTTTAACCCACTGAGCCACCCAGGTGCCCCTGTTAAGTTTTTATTTAATGGAAAATACTCAGTTAAAGCTTAGTTTCTTTTCATTTTCCTCCTTTCCCATGTCACACATGAAAATCAACAAAATCATATAATTAGTTAATTACTGGAAACATTTTGGTAGAGATTTGTGCCTTGTCATGTTTCTTCATTGGCAGGTAAAGTTAAGAATTACTTGATAGTGGAAATATTTCTTATTTTAGTCTTTCTTCGTGGGGAAGGGAATAGACCTGTATGTAGTTTCTTGTTTTTGTTTTTTTTTTATAAATAAGTATTAGTGGCCTACTTCTCTTTTTTAAGATTTTATTTATTTGTTTATTTATTTGAGGGGAGTGCGGGGGGAGGAGCAGAGGGAGAGGGACAAGCAGACTCCGCACTGAGTGGGGAATTAGGCATGGGGCTCAATGTTAGGGCCCTGAATCAAGACCTGAGCCGAAATCAAGAGTCAGATGACTAACCAGCTGAGCCACCCAGGTGTCTCATCAGTAGCATATTTCTTTTTTCCCTTTCTAAAGGTTTTTTAATTTTTAATTTTTAAAAATTTTTTATTTTAATTCAACTTAGTTAACATATAATATATTATTAGTTTCAGGGGTAGAATTTTGTGGCTCATCAGTTGCATATAACACCCAGTGCTCATTACATCAAGTGCCCTCCTTAAATGACCATCACCCACTGACCCCATCCCCCCACCTCATCACCAGCAGCTCTCAGTTTCTTTCCTATAGTTACGTTTCTTATAATTTGCCTCTGTCTGTTTTCATCTTTTTTTTTTTTAACTTTCCCTTCCCTTATATGTTCATCTGTTTTTTTTTTAATTTTTGTTTTTGTTTTTTTGTTTTTTTTTTTCCTTAAATTCCAGGGCTATTTCTTAATATTAAATAATAAGCATCTGAAATGTGTATTGGGAAAATTATTTTAATAGGTGGTAAATGTGCCCGTAACCCCTTTTGAAGATGTTCTTGACCATCTCATTAAACAGGCTGCTGCCAACTATTCTGATTTCTTATCACAATTTAGTCATTTAAATGTGATTATTTACCTCTTAAAGATTTTCAAAAATAATGTTTCTGCAATTTCTTTTCATAATACACAGAGAAAGCAACCAGTGAGATGAATACTGCTGAGGATTGGGGCCTCATTTTGGATATTTGTGATAAAGTCGGTCAATCTCGAACTGGGTAAGTGTTGCAAAGTTTCAGAGGAGTTTTATTGATTCTCTTTATTAACATGAATAAAATGTTAGAAGGTAAAGTATATTACAATTACAATTTAGTTTAAAAAGGGACTTCTTTGCTAGCAAGATTTGAGGAATCATTCCATTTAAATTACTCTCTCTAACCAATCAGGGTAACATGACTGGTAACAATGTTGATATTTTAATTAAACCTTTGTCCAGAGTTGCTTCCCAAAGTCTAGCTTTTTCCACTGACTTTTAAAACCATTAGTGATTTCTCAGTTAAATGATTTTTCAAGTTTCATTGTTATTTTTCAGTTCTTCATTGTCATTTCTGCAGTATTCTACCTAACCAGTGACTATAGAAAGACAGTTCAGGACAGTATAATCTTAAACTTTTTGGCGTAAATCTTTTTGTTCATACAGAGCTTTCAGTACAGCAAGTTGATTAACTGGTATACAGATTAATAACTTCCTTAATTCCTGGGCTAATAACATCTGATTTTAGCAGCCTCATTTACCCCTTTGTGCCATAAAAATATTGTCTAATTTGTGTACTTCCTGTGAAAAACGTTAGAGAACACTGCTGTGTTACACTTGATTCTTTTTTTTTTTTTTTCCTTAAGATTTTGTTTTTAAGCAACTTCTACATCCAACATGGGGCTCCAGCATGGGGCTTGAACTTCTAACCCTGGGATCAAGAGTTGCATATGCTTCACCAACTGTGTCAGCCAGGCGCCCCGTACTTGATTCTTGTGGTGCTAATCTTAACCCTCTGATGATGCTTTCTTTGGCTCTCCTTCCTCCTAAATATAGGACATTCCTTAAACTTCCTTTGATCCTTTCTTTTTTCCCCTAATCCTTTTTTCTTTTCTAGTACATTCTTTTTTTTTTTTTTTTTTTTTAATCTTACAACTTATGCATATCTTTATATGGGTGACATCTGTATTTTTCAGCTCTGATTTTTCTCACTGTAGCACTAGTCTTGGGGACACATCATTATTTCTGGGTATCATACTATATAAGCTTTGATCTCACCATGTAGAAACCTGAAGTCATGTCTCTTTTTGCTTTAAACCTGCTTTCCCTCTTTTGTTCCCTATCTCTGTTAATGACAAGCTTATTTAATTTGCACTTAAAACCTCAGAGTCACCTCCACATTAATACTGTTGCTAAATGCTGTCAGTCTGCCTCCAAAATATCTCGCAGACTGTTGATATAATAAAGTCTTCTCAGTTAACTTCTTGAACCTGGCCAAAGCAGGCAAGGGTCGTTTGTGTTCAGGGTCTTTCTGCCCCTTCAGTCAAGCCCTTCTTGTAACATGCAGCCCTTTTTAGGTTCCCCAAAATGTGGCCTCCAAATGTGGCCTCATCAATCTATCCCCTTTGTTGTTTTTACATTTTAGTGTACTGAGTCTTTCTCTTTCTGACTCTGTTAGTTCCTTAATTTAATTGGGATTTGAGTGGCTACTGTGTGCTGTATATCTTTTCCTTTTTCTCTATTTCTGTTGGTCCCACTTTACTTGAGACATTCCTTACCATGGCTAGACTATTGAATTAACCTCCTGGCGTTTCTTTCCATTTCTTTCCTATCCACTTCATATATCCAGTTGCCCAATAACAGCTCTGACCATATTACTACCCTGCCTTCTGCAGTGAGTTGTCTGTCCTCCCTCTAGGCATCTGACTCATTTATTTTTCATTTATTTTTCCTCTAAGTACCATTTTTTTCAACAAAAGCCTTTCAGTTGCCAGTGCTTTTCTACCTTAGTTTATGCTTTTGGTCATTGTATTCCTTTAGTGTGAAGTATTTTATTCTCCCATTTTCTGTCTCTGTTTTCTCATATCTTTCCAGGCCCAATATACATACCATTTCTTCCACAAAGCTTGCTTTATCCCCTTTACAGCAAATCATATTATGGTCATGTGAATCCTCAAAGCACTGTATCAAAATCATTCTTACTTGTATTTTGTTGTGTGTTATAGTAGTTTATGTCTATGTGATAGACTTAGATTTGTAGAATGAAAAGGTCCATGAATTTTTGTTGTGCAGTTTAGTGGTAGTTGAGTTTAGTTTAGTTTAGATAGTTTAGTAGTCGAGAGCATGGGACTCCGGAGTGAGACTGCCTGGGTTCACATCTTAGCTCTGACCACTTTGCTGTGTCGCACTGGGTATCTTATCTTCCTCATTTGCTATGTAGGAATAAAAATAGTGTCTTCCTCACAGGGGCTTATTATCAGTGTGAGATTAATTAACATATATAAAGTGTTCACAGTAGTATCTGGCACATGGTTAAATGAGTGCAACTTAACCTCTTTTTGATTGAAGTTCAATTTTGTGACAATTTGGCTATTAAGGATTAGGTATCAAAAAAAAAAAAAAGGATTAGGTATCAACCCAATTCCATCCTACTATATTTTGGAAATAAAACGTTCATCTAGTATTCCAGTTACAGTGTCTCTCCTCTCTTCACTCTGTCAGTTTTCTTTCCATCTTTACATTGGTAAAGTTAAATTTGGTATTCATTTTGTAGATACTTTTTATAATAATTTGATTTGTTGCTTGAAATGCAAAGATAAACTCCCTTTCATTTCTAGAAATATTCCATATTTTTCAGTTGAAAAATTTATAATCATCTGAAATTCTGCATAATGTACAGTGAAGATGAAGAGTTCAGTTTGTTTTTCTTCATGTTAACAGTTATTTTACTAGCAACATTTGTTATTTTTTTCCTTATTTTTTCTTACGATGAGAATTAAAATCTCTCTTAGCAACATTAAAGTTATAATAACGTATTGTAAGTATACTATCCATGGTGTACATTACATTCCCAGAACTTACTTAAAGCTGGAAGTTTTTACCTTTTGACCCCCTTCACCCACTTCACCTCACCCCACTCCCCACCTCTGGCAGCCATCAACCCCACTATTCTGTGAGTTCATTTTTATTAGATGCCACATGTGTGTGAAATCGTACAATATTTGTCTTTATCTATATGAGTTATTTCACTTAGCATAATGCCCTCAAGGTCCATCCAGTATTGGCCTCATATATTTAAAATGACCTTTAAACTTTAAAAAACTTTCCCATTTTTTAAAGATTTATCTATTTATTTGAGAGCGAAAGAGAGAGGGAAAGGGGGTGAGGGGGCACAGGAAGAGGAAGAGAGAAAACCAAAGCCAACTCTATATTTAGTGTGGATCCTGATGTGGGGCTTGATCTCACTACTCTTGAGGTCAGACCTGAGCTGAAACCACAAGTCAGACACTTAACTGACTTTTCCTCCCAGGCACCGTTTTCCCCTCCATTTGTCTGTTTTTATCTAGAATTAGTAGGTTGTATCGATAGTACCTATTTATTTAGATCAATACATGATTTTTTTTTTCAAATTTATTTTAGACTGTATACTTCTTATCAGTATGTTCCTTAATATTTCAGTTATCTTTTGGGAGTTTTAATTGATGTTATGCTAAGTTTATGAATTAGGAAGGATTTTCAACTTTGACGATCTAAATAATGAGGTATAGTTCTTTTTCTCCTTTTAAATAATGTTTTTTCCTTTTTCTCTTTTCTTCCTTTTCCCCTTCCACTTATTTTTCTCCCTTTACATTTATTGTTCTCTAGTTCCTTTAAATCATTAAGTTAATTTCTAAGCATTTATTTGTTTATATAAATGCAGTCTCTTGCCATAGCTCTTGTTAATAAAGAATTGTTTGAAAAGGATTAAATAATAATTGAGACACTATTCTAATATTACTGAGCTTTCAAAAAATAACAGTTGTGTTAGGTATTCTCAGATCAACTTAGTAGTAGAAAATTATGAAGGTGCTTTTCAGGTGAACAGTAAACTGTGGGATACTTATGGTGGTGTTCGTAATATTTCTTTTGTTTGCTTATTTATTTTTATTGTGGTAAAATATATATAGAATAAAATTTATGACTTTAAACATTTTGTGGCATGTTTTTGACATTCAGTACATTCACATTGTTGTGGGGTTATCATCAGAAGTTATCACTTCTAGTACTTTTCATCATCCCCAACTAAAACTCTGCTTACTAGACAACTCCTTACCACCACCCCCTCCCCCTGCCAGCATCTGGTAACCACTCATAGTTTGTTTCTAATCTTTGAAATCATTTTGTAATTAGTTTATATAGAGAACTTGCAGAGATTTGGTTTATGTTTTCTAGGAACCTACATACATATGTTTAGTTATGGGTTGCTGATGGTAGCATAAGAATATTGAACATTACTTTAGGTTGTCAGCGAGGTATTCTAGGTACCTGGTGTGCTTTAGAGAAGACTGAGAAATGCCCTTGGTGTGAGAGGGTGTTCCTGAAACCATACCCATGTGATGTGTATTTTCCTGAAACAGATTTGGGTAGGGTAGGTTGAAGTAGAGGGAAGTTATAGATTGGAATGCATTTCATAAAGTTATTTGTGTACTAGGCAACAATGTAGATTTTTTTAAAAAAAGCATTGCCATTTGGTTTTAATCTAATTTTATAAAATGTACAAATCCATTTAAGTAGGTGGATTTGGAGATTGTGGAGGCAACTTGAGGAAAAGCTTTTCTTTTTCTGTAAGCTTTGATATTTTTATCAAAATGATTTGTAACTATCAGTATATTGTGGAATTACTTAGTGCATAAATAAAATAATTTCTGTCAAGCCTTTCTTACTCTGACCCTCCAGATTGTTTTGGCCTTTTCTTCTTCTTCTTCTTTTTTTTTGTAAGCATCAAAGAGCCATTATTGTGAAATTTTATTTAGTCAGAACTGTGACCCAGAAACATGGCTTCCAGTGTTTTAAAAAACGTTCCTTTAATTCTTTCTCTTTTAAAAGTTTTATTCTGTTCTTTAAACCATATGCACATATGTGTGAGTGTATTTATATTTGTTGATTTCAAGAAATACTTATGCTTATATAAAATAAGTACTTTTTGATTTAAATATAGATTCATATTTACATGGCTCAAAAATTAAAACAGCTTGAAAAGATGAACATGGACAAGTCTAACTCCTATCCCTGTTTTTCTGTCCCATCCTCTATAGATAACTGCTTTTGTTCTTTTTGTATCTTTGCGTTGTTTCTTGACAGAAATAGGAATTATTTTCCATTCATATATAATAAGCATATTATATATATACGGTAATTAGTTAATTCATTAATATATCCTGATAGCCTTAAAAATACATTTCTTTTAATGTCTGTTAGCAGTGCACTGGTTGTTAAATTGACAAATTTAGAAATCATTTTCTAGCTTAACATGAGTTTTTGATTAGTAGCATGTAGAATATTACCACACTTAAATAATAATTATTAACTAAAATCATTTACTTAATAACTACAAATAACTATATCAGTCTCAGGAAACTTAGTAGATGTGGTTACTATTTGCTTCATATAGGTTAGAGATTTTTTTCTGAGCCTGAAATGTTTGAATATGCTGGACTTGAAACTATAAAGAACATTCTGAAAATTTTTTCTGACTTCCTAGGATATTCACATGACTTTTACTATGCAATTCCAGTGTATGAGTAAGTACTGAAAAATGCCTAGCCAATGAGGTCATATGATGGACTGAAAAGTCTGTTTGTTTAGAATCAAGAGAACTTTGAAAATGATGGTAACAGTTTTCTTTAACATGTCTTCACATAATGAATAGCTTTTGTTTGTTAGTTTTAACTGATTTGCTTATATTCTCATGTGAAAAATAAATGCGAGGGTAGGTGTTGATTATCCACAATAACAAGCTAAACTTAAAGTTCTCTAATTGACATCTAGATTAATTTGTGCTGTTATTTTATAGCTGAATCGTCTTTGCTTAGCTTTGGACAGAGATATAGTTGACTGAATGTGGAAAACATGATACAACTTTTTTCTTTACTTGGTTAAGGGATCTATTTAGGTGGTAAATCTGATTTATTCCTGTAGAACTAAATCTTTGATTTATTCCTGTAGAACTTGAACTTGGGCTATAACTATTTCTGTTTTTCAACTGGAGTTTTTTTTTTTTTTTTTAAGATTTTTTTTTTATTTATTTGACAGAGAGAGAGAGAGAGACATCACAAGTGGGCAGAGAGGCAGGCAGAGAGAGAGGGGGGAGGAAGCAGGCTTCCTGCAGAGCAGAGAGCCCAACGTGGGGCTCGATCCCAGGAGCCTGGGATCATGACCTGAGCCGAAGGCAGAGGCTTTAACCCACTGAGCCACCCAGGCGCCCTCAACTGGAGTTTAAAAGAATATTTCCAGATTTTTTTAAAAGGAAAAGTAGTCTTTTATTCAGCCATCTTCAGTCAGGTAGAGAAACACATCTCTTCCAATTGTAATTGTATCTTCAACTTATAGGCCTTAATTTTTAAAGTCTTTCAAGTGCTCTTTAAAAAACAATAGCCAACGTTTATTGATGGTTTATTATTTTCCAGGTCTTGTTTAAGGTCCTTAGAAACATTGTATTTATAATTATCATAGCAGCTCTAGATAGTATAGTCTTTTTCCAGTTTACAAATGGAATCTAATTCATATTTAGGATGAAATATAATTTAAATTAAGGGAAATCCCAACAGGAGTAAAATTAAAGGATTTTTTTGTAAAGCGTGATCTTGATTTTCATGTCTCTCTTACTTTTTACATTATGGACTTATTTTTAGTTAGTTTCATTCTCTCTGCATCAGTCATTTTTTCTTTTTTCTTTTTTTAAAAGATTTTATTTATCTATTTGACAGAGACACAGCGAGAGAGGGAACACAAGCAGGGGGAATGGGAGAGGGAAAAGCAGGCTTCCCGCTGAGCAGGGAGCCCCATGTGGGGCTCAGTTCCAGGACCCTGGGATCATGACCTGAGCCGAAGGCACCCCAGTCATTTTTTCTTTTAGTTGACAAAACAGTACTGGCTGGGTATCATGTTTTGTGTATGCAGTGGGAAATAAGACAACAAAGCCTTTGACATCAGCTGTGGTGACAGTCTACTAGAAGTAGACATAAACAAGTAGACAGATAAGCTAAGAAGATAGTGATCAGAGTGCTTTAGTGGAGAATAGAAGGGGAGACCTACTTAGATGTTGTAGGGAAAGACTAGTTTGAAGAGATAACATTTATGATTTTAAAGTTGAGAAGAACCTAAGAGCTGAAAGCAGGTCCGGGGCAGAGGAAATCACATCTACACAAATCCTGCAAGAGAGACAATGCTTGGTGCTGGGACCTTCAAAGATGCAGAGTAGCTGGAACACAGGTGAGTTGCTCTAAATGAGCATAGAGTATAAGAGAGTGAGTGAGTTAGAAAAGTAGAAGTGGTAGTTGGAATGCTTGAAATTGAGGTTATAGAGGGTTTGCACTTACTGGTGATGGCATGGTTTAGGATGTGGCCATGACAGTTAATAAAGTGAGATGGCAGTTGTAAAGCCAAGATGTTAGGAACATCGCTTGTATAGTAATAAATTAATATTTCTGAGAATTAAGACAAGAGTAATGTTGGAGAGGGTGACAGTGAGCCAGGAGTTAAAATCATTGAGGGATGAAGGGGTAATTGAGGTGTTTCTTGTTTTTTTTTTTTGTTTTTGCTGTTATTTTGTTTTTTTAGAGAGAGAAAAAGAGGGAGGGGCAGAGGGAGAAGGAGAGATATAATCTCAATCCACGCCTAGCGTGGAGCCCAACATGGTGCCGATTCAACAACCTGATGGTCATGACTGAGCCCAAATCAAGAGTTGGACACTTAACCGACTGAGCTACCTAGGTACCCCACTTGAGGTTTTTTTAAATAAATGCAGTAAGAAGCTAGTCTGGCTTGATGGGAATTGGATTGTTTTAGGGAAGAGGATGAGAGAATGATTTGAAAGTAGTAAAGGGGGCAAAGAAGACCCGTATCTTGTACCTACCTATAGAGTGGGAGTAGTATCCTCCCTGGAAGATGGTGGAGAGCCAGATTTCTGTAGCGCCAAAGAATTATGGATTGGGGCTTTTGTTGACAGTGGACTATGAATTCTACACAGTGGGGAGGTTTCAGAAGGTGAAAAGAAATGCATATGTAGAGCTTATTAATGGTGGATAGTCTGGAGCTTTTCATAGGGACTGGTATAAATAGAAATAATAGGCATGTGTTCTCAGATTCTCAATTTTTGGATAGTAGAGAAAGTTGGGTGCCCAAGACTTCCTCCTGACCTTTGCAGATGGAACCTTGGAAGTCTAGGAAGGAGTGGTTGGGGCTCTCTGACCCTGTTCATACAGGTAAAGGGGCTCTTCTTTGTTTTTGGGTTTTTTTTTGTTTGTTTGTTTTTTAAAGATTTATTTGTTTGAGAGAGAGAGAGAGAGATAGCATATGCGGGGTGGAAAGCAGGTGGCAAGGAAGGTCAGAGGAAGAGAGAATCTTAAGCAGATTCTTTGCTTAGTGCAGAGCTGGACTCAGGCCACAGCCCTGAGATCAAAATTTGAGCCAAAACCAGGAGTTTAACTTAACTTAACTTAACTTAACTCACTGCACCACCCAGGTGTCCCAGTCTTTGTTATTGTTGTTGTTTTTTTAAAGTGTTTATTTTAATTCCAATAGTTAACATATAGTGTTGTATTTATTTCAGGTGTGCAGTATAATAATTCAGCACTTCCATACATCACCCTGGGCTCATCATTGGGTAGTCTTACATTGAATCAAAGGCTCTTACCCTTCGCAAGATTAAACATCATTTTCTATGTTTAAGAGATTTTTGTTTCCTTTTCTGTGAACTGTATGTATCCTTTCATTTCTTGTAGTCCTTGATATATTAGGGACATACTTGTCTATAATTTGAGTTTGTTTGTGTGTGCGTGTGTGTGTGTATTACATTATTCTTTTTTCTTTTTTGTTTTTCCATTTAGAAGTTTTAAATTTTTATACAGGTAAATTCATCAGTCTTTTCTTATGGTTTGTAGAGTTTTGAATTATACAGAATTTACCCTCTCCAAGGGTTTAGTGGGATTAACTAATTTTCTCTTTATGATTTCATTTTTTTTGTTTCATAATTAGTAGACTTTGAAATACAGTTTTAGATTTATAGAAAAATTGAGCGGACAGTGTAAAGAATTCTATATACCCACCCTACCGCTCACATATTGCTATCCTTATTAACATCTTATATTGTGTGGTACATGTGTTAATAAGTAATGAACCAATATTGATACACTGTTATTAACAGAAATCCATTGTTCCCATTAAAACTTATTTTGTGCTGTACAGTTTTATGGATTTTGACAAGCCTTTAATGATAAGTATCTATCATTATAGTATCACTCAGAATAGCTTCACCATTTTAAAAATGTTCTTTGCTCCACATACTCATTCTTCTCCTCCCTCTCTTTTAACCTCTGACAACCATTGTTTTTTCTTATTGCTTCTTTAATGTTGCCTTTATCAAAATGTTGTATAATTAAGATCCTATATATAGCCTTTTCAGATTGTCTTCGCTTAACACAGAATGCCTTTTACTTAGCAAAATGCCTTTAAGCTTTATCTGTGTCCTTTCATGGCATACCTCATTTCTTTTTATTTCTGAATAGTATTCCAGTATGTAGATGTACTATAGTTTGTTTGTTCATCCACCTATTGAAGGATATCTAGATTCCGGTCAGGTTTTGGTAACTGTGAGTAGAGCTGCTATGAAATACGTTTCGTGTACAGGTTTTGCGTGTGTGGACTTAGGCTTTCAACTCATTTGGGTAAATACCTAGGAACATGTTTGCTGGATCATTTGGAAGACTATGGTTAGCTTTGTGAGAAATTGCCAGACTGTTTCCCAATGTCTCTGTACCTGTGGTTACATTTTTTACATTTAAATCTTTGCTCTATTTGGAATATCCTCTTACATAGTATGAGGTGTGACTCTAACTTTATTCTTTTCTGTCTTGCTACCCAAAATTCCAGTGACATTTACAGAGTAATCCATCTTTTCTTTTTTGATTTGAAATACTGCCTTTATATGTTACACTCCTGTATGTATTATCCTATGTATATTTTGAACTTTATTTTTTGTCCTGTTTGTATGTGCTGCTTCCGCGTGGTTTCAGAGTTTTTCTAAATACTCCTTTCCCTTCCTACTGTCCCCAGATAAACATTGGGATTGGCTTGCCTAGTCTAAAAACAACTATTTAAATTGGCTTAGTTTTGGGGGTACCTGGGTGGCTCAGTGGGTTAAAGCCTCTGCCTTCAGCTCAGGTCATGATCTCAGGGTCCTGGGATTGAGCCCCATATCGGGCTCTCTGCTCAGCAGGGAGCTTGCCTCCCCCTCTCTCTCTGCCTGCCTCTCTGCCTACTTGTGATCTCTCTCTGTCAAATAAATAAATAAAATCTTAAAAAAAAATAAATTGGGGGCACCTGGGTGGCTCAGTGGATTAAAGCCTCTGCCTTCGGCTCAGGTCATGATCCCGGGGTCCTGGGATCAAGCCCTGCATCGGGCTCTCTGCTCAGCGGGGAGCATGCTTCCTCCTCTCTCTGCCTGCCTGCCTCTGCCTACTTGTGATCTCTGTCTGTCAAATAAATAAATAAAATCTTTAAAAAAAAATAAATTGGCTTAGCTTTAAATTAATAAATTGTTTTTATGATATTAAATCTTCCTATCCAAGAACATAGCATATCTTTGTATCTTTTAGTACTGTTGAATTTTTTCTCTTAGAAGTCTTGAATATTTTTGGTAGTTTCTTACGAGTTATTTTTTCCTTTTTTCCCGCATTTAAGTGAAGTCTTTCTTTAACTGGTTGTTTGATAGGAATCTTCTTTTTTCATCAGTGGACTGTACTATAACATCTGTGTATTCCTGAAGGGGGAAATTGAGAAGATGATTCGGGAGACAGTGGGGTTAGTAGTTAGGGTAGGATTGTGATTCAGTCTCATTTTTTCATCTGTACTTGCCCTAGAGAGTGATTTTACTTTTGTATTTTATTACAATTTTTAAAACACAATATATTTTATAGCTAGGACCTATAGAGTCCTCGTGACTGTAGAGATCCTTTCAAAGATAAGGAAATTAATGCTCAGAGATTTTAATGTGACTTTCCAAAAGTAGTAACAGGTAAAATTCAAATTTAGGTTTTTACTCTGAATCTTACGTTTTTGCCTCACTTTTCAGTGCTGCGTTCTTAAGTGCCTATAGTGAACAATTATTTGAAAGTTAAAAATCATGAATCAAGACATGCCAATTTGATATTGAAGTTTTGAGTGATTCTTCTCTTTCCCATGCATAAATCACATTGTGTTGTGCTTGACAGATATATACCTTAGTGTTAACATAGTCTAGGAAACTCAAAGTATCCCCATATTGAATTTAAGTATGTAGTAACTATTATTCATTCTTCCATCAATCCTCAGTGTTTGGTTTACCTACTTTCTTGCTGAAGTCTTTTGGAATCATGAACTTGTTCTTTAAATGCCAAATAACATCATTTGTATACTCTATTCATGTACTGTATTCACATACCATTTCATGTTAGAAACACCTACTTTATTACTGTTTTTTTCTGTTTTTCTTTAATATTTGCAATAGTTTAAGGAAAATGTCCTGTTATTTTTTTGGTCAGGTTCCATGAGGGGGATAATGAAGAAAGTGGTATCCTCATTTTGAAATTAATTGATCTAAGATCATTGATTTAGTAGTAGATACAGTAGTTAGAATTCAAATTTACTGTCTTTTTAGTGGTAATGATTTCCTTAAGGATGTAAAAGCTTATCACAGTTTTTTGTTTGTTTGTTTTAAAGATTATTTATTTATTTATTTGTCAGAGAGAGAGAGAGAGAGAGCGAGAGAGCGTGCGCACAAGTAGGCAGAGTGGCAAGCAGAGGCAGAGAGAGAGAAGCAGGATCTCCATTGAGCAAGGAGCCCGATGTGGGACTCGATCCCTGGACCCTGGAATCATGACCCAAACCGAAGGCAGCCGCTTAACTGACTGAGCCACCCAGGTGTCCCAAATATTTGCAATAGTTTAAGGAAAATGTCCTGTTATTTTTTTGTCAGGTTCCATGCGGGGGATAGCGAAGAAGGGGTATCCTCATTTTGAAAAGTTAATTGATCTAAGATCATTGATTGATTTAGTAGTAGATACAGTAGTTAGAATTCAAATTTATTGTCTTTTTAGTGGTAATGATTTCCTTAGGGATGTAAAAGTTTATCACAGTTTAACTTAATATTTTTATGATACAGGGCACCTGGGTGGCTCAGTGGGTTAAGCCGCTGCCTTCGGCTCAGGTCATGATCTCAGGGTCCTGGGATCGAGTCCCTCATCAGGCTCTCTGCTCAGCAGGGAGCCTGCTTCCTCCTCTCTCTCTGCCTGCCTCTCCATCTACTTGTGATCTCTCTCTGTCAAATAAATAAATAAAATCTTAAAAAAAAAATTAAAAATATTTTTATGATACAAAAATACTTTTCAAATGAGAAATAGAGGAATGAGACCTATTTGAAATGAAGGTTTTTAACAAAATTTTATAAAGCACAAGATGTCACAAATCTTGACTCTTTTTTCCAGCAGAATCATTTTATGTTTTTGGCTTTTTCCCTATGTATAAATGGAAAGACCTTTTCAGGGAGTCCCACTAGCTGGGAGACTAATGTTGAGCTATTTATCTGACATAACTGTACAGCAACATACTTGAAAGTAGGTAGACATTTATGAATAATGTAACAATTTTGGATATTTACTTGAGGCTATTTAAAGAGATTTGAAATTTCATTATTTTTTGAAAAAGAGTTGCAGGAATGCAAAATTAGTTTTACTTTTCCATGATCCTTCTGACTATAGATTTGAGCTGCATCATATGCATGTTTATCTTACTGAATTTAACTGTATTCTTTGTAGCCCCCTCAAATTGTATTTTTCCTAAAGACTTGTACTAAAGACTTTTCCTAAAGACTTGTGTTTTCCTAAATGTTGTCTATTTAGTGAGATATCATTTAGTGAGTTATATGCTATCTCACCATTTTAGTTTTCATTTCTCTTAGAGTATGAATATCTCAC
Organism: Lutra lutra; assembly: GCF_902655055.1. NCBI lineage: Eukaryota > Metazoa > Chordata > Mammalia > Carnivora > Mustelidae > Lutra > Lutra lutra. Next base: position 22,189,906 of record NC_062285.1, on the reverse strand, counting down.
TGCACTAAGTGTGATTCACTCATGTATGAATTTTTTTTTAAACAACATGGCCTGTATGAAAGCTATTTTATTTTATATGTTTTTTTATTTATTTGACAGAGACAGCGAGAGAGGGAATACAAGCAGGGGGAGTGGGAGTGGGAGAAGCAGTCTTCCCGCCCAGCAGGGAGCCCGATGTGGGGCTCAGTTCCAGGACCCTGAGATCATGACCTGAGTGAAGGCAGACACTTAACAACTGAGCCACCCAAGTGCCTTAAAGCCTTTTTTCTTCAATGGGTGGTCAAAGTAACAGTTTTGGTTTAATAATTGAGGAAAAGTTGCCTATGTTGAGCTTATTTGAGAGATGACGAAGTATGTTTTCTAATAGGTAACTCCCTAATAAAGAGAAATTGTTTAACTGCAATTTTTGCCACTGCCCGGACTTTGGAAACACGCCCCAGGAAATGGTGCTATTCCCTGATATTTTACAGTGGTGAGATTTGTGCTATGCTTGTTTTTCACATGATAAATTTAGAGCAGCAAAGTTATTTTGTAGTTGGAAAACTGGGAAAGATGAAAAATAATTTCCCTTTCCCTGTTCTTGTCTCTGACCCTGGTCTTTTTGTTTGCATGTCTCAAGATACAAGAGAGGATATGTCTTAAAATTTTTTTAAATACAAAAATGGAGTTTTGAGAAGGATTTTAGAGAGACTACCCTTTACAGAGGTGGGTGATGGGAATCACTGGTAGATTTTTCCTAATGCACATGCAGATTTTATCTTTAGCATGTGTTTTTACAAAATACTTTATGTTTATTACCATCATCAGTCTCTTACCTCACATCCTGTGCTCCTCCCAGCATTAGATAATCTGAATTTTTCCCTTATTGTAATCCTATTGTAATTCTAAGACAAGATTTTATGAAAGCATGTACATTTTTCTCATAGAAAGCTAACTCAGTGGAAGACATACAGGAGTTGGTAATAAATAGAGTTTTGTAAGGAGGATTATTCATTCTAAATACTAAGTATTGTACAACAGTGAAAAGTAGTGTTTTCCATGTTTAGCTCAGTGACTTTTTATTCAGCATCGGCCATGTTGAAGGCATTATTATAGGCAGCATTCACAATGAAAATGTTTTATCAGCTTTGCGCAATGGCAGTATCGTAGCCAATGAGGTTTATCAGAGGCGCAGTTATTGGTAATTGAAAACGTTTTATCTTATGTGCAGTGGCTAGGGAGTAGGGAGCCAAGGATGAACACTGTAGCCCTGGATCCTGTCTTCAGAAACCCTCAAGATGGGGAGATAAACAGTTAAGGCAATTTTATTAAAATTTTATTTCAAAAGAAAGATGAAAAGAAAACCCAATTTTAAATTTTACAAATTAATAGTGTTTGAACATCTGTCAGCACACTTTGCTAGAGGTGATTCTAGTTATCTATTGCTACATAACAAAGCAGCCTATGACTTAGTGGCTTAAAAGAGCGTTTATTATTATCTTCACGGTTCTTTTGGTTAACAGTTGGGCACTTCTTGCTAGAGGTCTCTCATGAACTTGTAGTCACCTAATGGCTGGGACTGGAATATCTGAAGGCCTGATTGGGATGGATGCTCAATCTGGTTGGCAGCTGATGTCTGGCAGTCAGCTGGGATCTCAGCTGGAGCTATCAGTTGAAACATTTACCAAGGCCTATACATGTGGCTTGAGTTTCTTACAGAACAGTAGCTGGGATCCTAGAGGGAGCATTCTAGGAAATGTAGGTTTATTCTACATGCTTTTTATGAACTACGCATCTCAGAATATCACTTGTACTAATTCTGTGGGTCAAGCAAGTCACTGGAGTCAGTCCACATTTAAGAGGAGGGTTATTAAACTTTACCTCTTGATGGGACGTGGCAAGTTCACTTCATAGAAGAGCATGTGGAAAGGGAGTTATTATTGTGGTTATCTTTGGAATATATAATATGCCACAGAGGCCTGCTCTCTAAGTATTGAATGAAAACTTTGACCTTGATAACAAAACAATGCATATATCATTGGAACAAAATAGTGAATTTTAGTAAATAAAATAATAAATTCCATTTTTGATACTTGAGATACACAGTCTTTAAGAGATTGAATGGCAAAATATGATGTAAGGATCCTTTACTATTTTCATCTAACATGTATTTATGACTTTTTGCCTAGAAAATTGTTATTCTGTGTTGAGAGTGTTCTACCCATTTGTAGATATTTGTAAATAAGAACAGCTAATATGTGAATACCATTTGGATAGTCATAAAGACTTAGTTTCATGGTGACCTTTCATGGTTTTGTTTTATGTGCATGACATGGTAAAACTTAGCTTATGAAAATTCATAAAAGCCAAAGTGAAGATGATGGCATAACATTAGTTAAAGCATTATCAGCTGAGCTATTTGCTACCTGATAAGTATTTTTTTTTTCACAGCGTCACTGTAATTTACATGGAGACAGTAATTCAGTGTGACAGTTTTGGTGACCAAAGTGGATTAATCATAAGGGTTGGTATCCTTTAGCACTGATATAAACATAAGGCACAATATGTAGAGGGATCTTGCTTTCTGGGTACTTTTCCAATAAGATGAATGAGCAAGAATGAAAAGTTTTATTAAGTTATTGTTAGATCAAAGGAGTGACTGTTGATGAAACTCATTTAAAGACTATATCCTTTCCAGAATTGCCTTAAGAGCTTCAACTTCTGCAGTCTTACTGAAAAAATTTTTGAATTGCTAAAGAAAGCATGGTAGCATGACTCTGTGATAATTGTGTCTGAAGGTTAAGGAGCATTCATGCCTTAATTTTCATTTACCTTTGAGCATGAGGTAGCTTAATTTTAGTAGTTGTAACTTCCCGTGGAAACCAAATGACTGAGAGTGGTATGATGGGAGACAAGTAAAGAGGATTCGATAGAAAAGATGCCCCTCTTAAAGCTCAGCTTTCTTTGAGGCCCAAGGTACTTCATTAAGGTGGATTGGAATAGTATTTGTGAATAATGAAATTGATGCTTTAGTTCATCAGACCTGATATATGTCAAGGCAGCTCTGTATATTCCTAAAAAGCCTGTTTCCTGGCCAGTCTGTGATTTGAGAAAAAAAATCATTAGAAGCCACAGCCACTTGAAAGTACAGGTATCCTCTATTTATGCCTCTTCGTTCTTACTGAAGGACCTCTACTTGTACCTGTTTACCCTAACTAAAAGAAATTTGAAGGGAGTCTTCACGTTTACAATGGCATTCAGTTTTTCTTTGAGCTATTTTAGAGATAGCACACACCTGGAGCAGCAAGAGGCCACCCAGCTCACCCTGGGGAGCTACACTCAGTATCTCAGCATCAGGCCACCATAGCTTTGAACTGTGTCTGTGAGCATTTGCTTTATCTTGACTGACTTTGTGCATCCATTAGCAAGATGTGTCCTAAGGTATCAGAAAAGCCCAAAGGAGGTTGTTTGGGGTCTGGGAATGCTAAAAACATTTTCCTTATAAATTAATGGTCATTGCTTCTTCCCTTTAGGCCATTTAGGCTTACCCACAAGTCTTTACAGGAATGCTGTACTCTTAGATACTTAGAGAATTATTTGCTGCCTCTTTTTTCTCACCCTTTTTCTGAACTACGTGTCTCAGATATATGCATAAAAAGCTGATTTTTTTGGATGGACATAGTTTGGGCCCTGTGACTAAACATATAGTTTGTCTTGGATAATCTCATTTTATGCCTCCTGTTCCTGAATTATGCCCAGTTAGCATCCCTTTCATTCTCAAAAAGGTACTTGTATAGTTGATAAATTATACAGTCTTTACAGTCAACTTGAATTTTTCATTGAGAGGATAATAGCCTTAGTGTACTTAGTTTAAATTCACTTGTAAAAAGAAAGAAGCCGAGGTATGGGTACCACGTAAGCTTGCTTGTACCAGAGCTACGAAACATATTCAATACATATATGTATACATTCTGTTTACAGGAATATTTTTGTATTTACTTTTATATTAACCATAGGTTTGTATTAAAAAACATACAACTCTTGAGCCACCTGGGTGGCTCAGTGGGTTAAAGCCTCTGCTCAGGTCATGGTCTCAGGGTCCTGGGATCGAGCCCCGCATCGGCCTCCTTGCTCAGCGGGGAGCCTGCTTCTCCCTCTCCCTCTGTCTGCTTACTTGTAATCTCTCTCTGTCAAATAAATAAATAAAATCTTAAAAAAAATACAACTCTTAAGCCTTTTTAAAAATAGTATTTTAGCCATAATCTTTCATTAAACTGTAAGATTTAATAATCAAGTGTGTATATATTATTTCACTTTCACTTTGTGTTTTACTCACTATATTCCCCAGCGTTTATAAGCATTCTAATTGTTTTTTTATGACATTATCCTTTTTATGATGCGATAGCCAAGTTTATTTTGGTGCCAGAGGTATCATTGCCTTGGTTTTTAAAATTGGCTGTGGTAAAACATTTCAAGCTGTATAGAAATATATAAAATAAAAAGTAAAGGTTGCATTTCAATGCTCTTTCCTCACTTCCCTTTCCAAAAGTCTTCTGAGTTTGGAGTTCTTTCTTTAAAAAAATGAAAGTGGTTTATAAAAAATTTGTCAGAAATTTAAGCAACTATGAAGGATTACTTTCTATTAAGTTCATTTACTGAGCTGAATCATCTATGGATCATTATTTTTAATGGTTTTAATTTTAGCATTCAGATAATCCCTTTATAGTTCACCTGTACTGGCGCTTGAAATTATAATTTTGTGTTTTTATGTGTTGGCATGGTTTTCACAACTGTGAAAATTAGCATGAGGTCACAGATTCTGGCTCCTAAAATAAGTCCCACTATGAAAAAGGCAAAATTTAAATAATAGTATTATAGTATATTAATTCTTCAGTTTAATAATATTGCTGTCAGATACTTTTTTTTTCTTTTAAATAGGCTCCATACCCAGTGTGGAGCCCAATAGGGGGCTTGAACTCATGACCTGGAGATCAAGACCTGAGCTGAGATCAAGAGTTGGAGGCTTAATTGACTGAGCCAGCCAGGTGACCCTCAGATAATATTAAGATCATACAAAATCAATAGAAAAAGAGATGAATGAGAAGAGATGAATGCTTTGCATGCAATAGGTAGTCAATAAATATAATTTTAAAGTTTTTTTTTTCTTTTTTTCTCTATGCTCTTTAGGAGGAAAGTTTCCAATAGTCAATGAAACATTCTTAGAAACAGAAATCCTTTTTTATTTTAACTTTTCCATATTAATAATGACTTTTTAAAGTCACAGTGTTTAGTAGTTGTATTCCAGTTTTTAAAGGCATTTTTTAGGATAATTATTCTTACTGGCCAGTTTCTTCAGAGCCCATTGTAGTTCATATCAGTTGATAAGGGGTTTTCTTTTGTGTATGTTTTCACTATCCATCTCTAAAACTCGCTCATCATCCCAAATAGAAACTCTGTGTGCATTAAATAATAACTTCCCATTTCCTCTTCTTCCTTGCCACTGGTGACTTTCACTTGTCAAGGCTAAATTCCATGAATTTGCCTTTTTTTAGGGACCTCATATAAATGGAATCATACAATATTTATCCTTTTGATAATGTTTTATAATATTAAGTAAAACAAATGCCATTTCAATCTGGTGAATTAATATTTTGAGGCTTTCATCCTTTGCGTTGTATGAATAGCTCCCAGCTTCCATCATCTTACTTCATTGCAAGGCGGTTCTATGGTCAGAACGTCGAGTATTGACTCAGCCACACCTGGGTTTGAATCTTTTTTGTACCAGTTACTACCCACTTGGGTATCGTGGGCAAGGAATTGAACAACTGTAAGACTCCAGTTTATTGTGACTGTTTTGAAAATTGGATGAGTTCCTTAAGTAAAATTTTGAGAACCTAAACACATAGATGTTCCATAGGTTATAGTTACTTGCTATTACTATTACTGCTATTTTATAGTATCCCCACGAAATACATGTTTACATGTACATGGCCTGGTATTAAAAAATAAGTCTGTTTTACTAAGAAGTGACTTCTTCCCAATATAATGCATTCCTTGTAAGTATACAGTTTGATAATTTGATGAGATTAGCAAATATATATGCTATATTATAAGCATTACTTCATTCATGGTAGAGAGCATTTAATCACTTCCAAAAGTTCTGCTGTCCTAAGCAACTATTGATCTGCTTTTTGTTATTATAGATTAAATTTTCCTTTCCTAAAATTTCAGAAGTAAATTTGTGTAGTGTGTAATTTTGTATCTAATATAGAATATGTCTTGGAGCTAAGTCCAAGTTTTTATGTATATCACTACTTCTGTTTATTTCCGAGGGATAGTTCATTGTATGACTATATTAGAATTTTTTTCTATCCATTTACCCATCGAGGAACATTTGCATTATATCCAGTTTTTAGCTATTATGAAGAGAGCCACCGTGAACATTCTTACACAGACTGCTTGATAGTGTGCTTTCATTTACTTAAGTGAAATTACGTTTCTGTGATTTCATTTGATGTAAGAGTTATTTAAATTTGTTAGATTTGTGTTTAATTTTCACACATTGGGTATTTCTTACAGTCATTTTGTTATTAATTTGTAGTTTAATTCTGTTGTGGTCAAAGAACATATTTTGTATGATTTTTAAGTTTGTCACCATTTGTTTTATAGTCTAGAATGTGATCTATCTTGGTGAATTTTCAATGCACTTAAAAATTGTGTTTTCTACCATGTGTGAGTAGAATGTTCAAAAGGCCCAGATAGGTGGTAGTATTCAATTATTCTATATCCATACTTCTTGTTTGTTTTACTTATGCTGTCACATTACGAGAAGAGTATGTTGAAGTTCTAGGAGACTGGACTTGTCAGTTTTTCCTTTCATTTCTGTATATGTGTATATATATGTGTGTGTATATGTTTCTTTTATATATTTTGAAATTCTCTTACTTAGAATTATGTTTTTTTAGACAAGTAACCCTTTCACTATTATGAAATGTCTCTTTTTATCTCTGCTAGTATTCCTTGTTTGAAATTGTGAAAGCCACTTGACCTTCTTGTATGTTGATATGTCTTTCCCTGTCTTGTTTCTTTTAATCTATCTGTATTTGTTTACGTTTTTATTTTTTACTTTAAAAAATATTTTATTTATTTGTCAGGGAGAGAGGTAGAGAGAGAACAAGCAGGGGGAGCAGCATGGAGGGGGAGAAGCAGGCTCCCCACTGAGCAAGGAGCCCAAGGAGGAACTTGATCCCAGGACTCTGGGATCATGACCTGAGCCGTAGGCAGACGCTTAACCAACTGAGCCACCCAGGTGTCTCTCATCTGTTTGTATTTAAGATAGATTTTCTTGTAGATAGTTTATAGCTGGCATATACTTGGTTCTTGCTTTTTTATCCAATTTGACAGCGTCTGCCTGGTAATTGGAGTGCTTAGACTACATTTAATGTAATTATTGATATGGTTGGATTTAAAACTACCATTTTGCTAGGAGTTTTCAATATTTTTTTATCTCTTCCCTTTTTTCTCCATTTTTCTTTTCAATTACTTTTTTATGATTATATTTTATCTCTATTTTGGACTAATAACCTATGGGTCAAAGAGAAAATCACAACAGCAACTAGAAAGTATTTTCAGTGAAATGAAAGTGAAAATAAAACATATCAACACTTGTAGGATGTAGCTACAGCAATCCATAGAGGTAAATTTATATCATTAAATGCTTATATTAGTAGAAGAAATGTCTCAAGTTGGCAATCGAAGTTTTTATCTCAAGACAAAAGAAGAACAAACTTAAAGGAAGCAAAAGAAAAGAAATGATGAAAATAAGAGCAGAGATTAATGAAATTGAAAAGAGAAAAAAACAATAGAGAAAATTCAAAAGTAGAACTGGTTCTTTGAAGAAAAGTCAAGTGGAATTTATCCCAGGCATGCAAGCCTGGTTCACCAGTTGAAAATAAATCAGTATAATTCACTGTCTCATCAAACTAAAGAAAAAGACCCATATAATCATCTCAGTAAATGTGGAAAGTTCCTTTGAAAAAATTCAGTATACATTTGTAACAAAATCTTTCTTTAATTTAAGAACTAAAGGTAATTTCCTCAACCTGTTAAAGGACATGTGCAGAAAATTTTTATATTTAGCATAATGGCACTTATTTGGTAGAATTCATTAGTGAAGCTGTCTGGGCTCAGAATTTTCTTTATTGTAACTCATTTTATGAGGACTGCGATAGGTCAGTACCAAAAACAAAAAAGGAAAACCACAGACCACTTATGTACAAAGGTACAAAAATCCTCAACAACACTGTAATCACACCTAATAGTATATAAAAAGGATAATGTATTATGACCAACTGTGGTTATGTAGAACTTGGAGAATTTCCAGTTTTCTTCATATTACTCATTTTTAGTATAATTTTATCATGGTCTAACAACATAGCATGTATCATTTCAATTTTTTTTTAATTAAGTTTTTCTAAATGGTTCAAAATATAGTCTGTCTTGGTAAACATTCTGTATGCACTGGAGACAATATATAGTCTGCTCTTTTATAGTAGCGTATTCTCACACCCATTTTTCTATTCAATTGTTTTACCAATTTCTGATTTGAAGTGGATTTGAAGTTTTTGTATGAAGTTTTTTTTTTTTTTTTAGATTTTTATTTATTTATTTGACAGATCACAAGTAGGCAGAGATGCAGGCAGAGAGAGAGAGAGGGAAGCAGACTCCCTGCTGAGCAGAGAGCCCGATGCGGGACTCGATCCCATGACCCTGTGATCATGACCTGAGCCGAAGGCAGCGGCTTAACCCACTGAGCCACCCAGGCTCCCTGTATGAAGTTTTATATGAAGTTTTGCTTCATATATTTTGAAGCTTTGTTTTTAGATAAGACTACACGTCTTGGTCTATTATGTCTCCTTGGAGAATTGATCCTTTTATAATTTTGTAATTTTCCTTTATATCCCTGGTAATATGGCTTGTCTGGAATTGCAGTTTGCCCGTTACTAATATAACTACTCCAGCTTTCTTGTGGTTTATGTTTGCTTGGTATATTTTTCTTTCCTCCATCCTTTCACTTTTAAGTAACATAGGTCCTTATATTTTAACAGTTTCTTGTAGGGAGCATTTAGGTGGGTTCTGCTTTTTTTTTTTTTTTTTTTTTTTTTTAAGGTTTTATTTGTTTGTGAGAGAGTGAGAGCTAGAGAGAGAAAGAGCACACACACAGGGAGAGAGAGAAGCAGACTCCCCGCTGAGCTGGGAATCTGACACGGGGATTGATCCCAGGACCCAGGATTTGTGACCTGAGCCAGAGCCAGATGCTTAACTGACTGAGCCACCCAGGTGCTCTGGTCCTGCTTTTTTTAATCCAGTCGAGCAATCTGTCTTATTTGGTATGTTGAGACCAGTTGCATTTAATATAACTGTTGATATGGTTGGGCTAAAATGTTAAAATTTGGGGTGCCTGGGTGGTTCAGTGGGTTAAGGCCTCTGCCTTCAGCTCAGGTCATGATCCCAGGGTCCTGGGATCGAACCCCGCATCGGGCTCTCTGCTCAGCAGGGAACCTGCTTCCTCCTCTCTCTCTGCCTGCCTCTCTGCCAACTTGTGATCTCTCTCTCTCTAATAAATAAATAAAATCTTTTAAAAAAATGTTAAAATTTGCCATTTTTCTAGATGATATGTTTCTTCTGTTGAACTTTTGTTTATTATAGATCAATTGAATATTTTTTGTGAATTTTTAAAATTTCCCATTTCTCTTTTAAAATGTATTTAGTGATGGCTCTGTATTAAATTTTTTTAGTCTTTTTTACCTCTGTACTTACTCGTGTACTTCAAGCATTCTTCAAGTTTACTGATCTTTTATTCTTATCTTATTAATTTTATCCACTTTTAAAAAAATATATTTTTCATGTCTAGAAGTATTATCTTTTTTTAAACTTTATCCTTTTTACACCATTTCTTTCCTCATTATGTTGATCTGATGTATATCTTTGAGTATACTTAGAATAGCTTATGCAGTGTCTTTGATTGCTAATTCCATCATCTCTGTGATTTCTTCATTTTCAGTTGACTGAATTTTCTCCTAGTTATGTCTTGTATTATATCTAGTAATTTTTTTTTAAAGATTATTTATTTATTTGACAGAGAGACAGCGAGAGAGGAACACAAGGAGGGGAAGTGGGAGAGGGAGAAGCAGGCTTCCTGCAGAGCAGGGAGCCCGATGTAGGGCTCGATCCCAGGATGCTGGATCATGACCTGAGCTGAAGGCAGACACTTGATGACTGAGCCACCCAGGCGCCCCTATATCTAGTAATTTTTGCCTGAATGCTTAGTGTTACAAATTTTATATTGAGTACCTCATATTATATCTCATAATTGCTTTGTGTATCATATCGTATCTAATAATTTTTGACTGAATGCGTAGTGTTATGAATTTTATATGGAGTGCCAGGTTTTGTTGTTGTTAAAGAACATTGGACTTTATTCTCTCGAACTTGTTACATTTGGCTCAATTTTATCCTTCTCTGACTTGTTTTTAGGTTGCTATAGGATGGATTTAGAGTAGTCTTTTGGGATAGTTCAGTCTTAGTACCAAGGCCTAAACTCTGGTGTATCCACTGAAGGCTGTAGATATTTAACAGGGACTCTCCATTTTGATGTGAACTCTGATGACTGCGTGAGCTTTGGGAACTCTTCTGCATACAGCTCGCAGTCACTTTTTGTCCAGGCTTATGGAGGTTTTAATCTGTGCACGTGTGGCTTTTTCCTCAGTAGATCTAAGTGGACTCCTATGCAAGTATCCAGAACCATTTCTTCATTTAGCTCCTTCTACTTTGTTTTGCAAATTCTAGCTCTCTTGGCCTTCCTGAGTTCTGATTTCTTTCCCCTCAACTCAGTAAGACTACCATTCTTTTGGGATAACCTTCTCTGCACCAGGATCCAGAAACTGCCTTAGAAGCAGAAAGCCTGTACTGCTATCTGAAAAGTGCCTCTGAGTGGAAAGTTGAGGCAGATGTCTGGCTTATCTAATTGTATTCCTTCTTAGAGATCATTCAGCACTGTCTTTGGCCTAATGTCCCACCCAGTGACCTGAGTGTATATTTTAAGTATATTTTTACATTTTTCTCATTGTTTATAATGGGAGTATAAGTCTGGTTCCAGTTATTCCATCATGACTGGAAGTGGAAGTTCTGGTCTGTCATTTCATTTTCAGAACTTTTTTTTTTTTTTAATCCAGAATTAGTGTGAAATGCTTAATCTGTGTTTGCTAAGGAAGAGAGCCTGTTAATTTTGTTTGAAAAATTTAAAGGAACTTGTTAGTGTACAGTTCAGTTGTGCCATTAATAAAAATTTAAGTTCTCTACTGTAGTCTACCTTTTGTATAGTAGTCTATTGCTTATTAAGTTAAGGGGGGAAAAAGCCTCGATATATTACTAATTGATTGTTATATTTCTCATTTTTTAGACCCAAAGATTGTCTTCGGTCTGTTATGAGGAGGGTGAACCATAAAGATCCTCATGTTGCTATGCAAGCTCTGACTGTAAGTGATTTCATTTTAAGTTTTACCACAAAACTGTCTGCTAAAACTGAGCCCTTTTAACTTATGATTTTATACTTTTAGCTTCTAGGAGCATGTGTATCAAACTGTGGCAAAATATTTCATTTAGAAGTATGTTCAAGAGATTTTGCTAGTGAAGTAAGCAACGTACTAAACAAGGTAAGGAGCATTATTTCCTGTAATGAATTAACAGCCTTCTTTGTGTATTTTATCGTTTGGTTGTTTACATTTTAAATCACAAAGGGCTGGTTTGTGCTTTCTATTTTTTAAAATCCTTCGTAGGCTGTGTCTATCCAAGATGTAAGTAAAGTAGATGTTTTGCTGAAGAGACTGTAAGTTTGTATACTTGGGAGAATTGTTTTTTTTTTTTTAAACCAGATTAGAGTATATTTAACCTGTTTTCATCATCATTCCTTTCATCTTATAAGAAAATATATTTGTTTCTCTTTCTGATTAAATAATACCAGTCTATTTTAGGCACAGTTTTTGTAAATGTGGAGGTATTTTCTTTATGTAGAACTGATCAGAAATACTGCCAAAATATGACACTGTTTTCATTGTGACATGAGTAAGACCACTACCTGACCATGACAGGATTTTAATGCTGCTTTTTATTTAACTGGATGTAGAATAAGGAATACAATTATGGAATTCAAGGAATTTAAAAAATTTAAGTTACTAAGTAACTTAAACTAAGTATATGTTTTCTGAGGTTTCCTAGTAAAAATTTGTGCATTCTGAAGGTAATTATTTCTGACTCTTAGGAGGAGGGAGGATGAGATAGTATATAATCAAGAAAAAAATTAAGATGTCAAAAGGGAAAATGCCTCATGTTTTTGGGAAAAATAATTATTTCCAGGTTTTAGTAGAAAACAGTACAGAAATAAGATAAAAACTTATTTACATAATTCTTTACAGAGTTTTGTACTTTCTTGTCAAGCATGAATATGTGTTCTTTTCCTGTTTTGCTTTATTCAGTTGCATTTAGGTATTTTCTACTAATTAATAATCATTTTTTAAATGTCCTGAATGTCCGTCAAAATTTATGACTGTTTATGAAGAGATTTTAGTATACGTTTAGTATATGTTTTCTATAATTTAATTGAAGATGAGATATTCAAACTTGTATTTAGTAGCATGAAAAACTGTTTTGAAAAGCTAACAGCTATAAACAAGAGAAAGGACTTCTTTATTTTCCAAAGGTTTTACAGTGAACATAGTGATTTTATACTTGAGGGGGAGATACTATTTTGAAGAAATGAAGTTTCTAAAAATACATACAGTGGACCTCAAACCAGGCCTTGGATAATTAAACAACTTGGAAAAAATACACAGTCAGTCATATTTTTAAAAGTCAGGGATTAGGAATAAAGGAACTGTATCATTTATTTTCTCTTTCCACCTTATTTTTTACTGATCTGCAAAATAGCCGAAACAAAACAGACTACTTTTCTGTGTCTTCCTCATGTATAACGCCCACTTAGTTGCAAAATACTCTGAAAAGTTTGTCTCTCTGACCAAAATTAACATACTTGATCTGTTTTAATTTTATATGAGATATGTATGCTGGTATCATCTAATGCTTTTTCATAGTGCGAAAAAAAATTTGATTAGTTTTAGTAACCAAATCTGCTTTCTTAGGTATCATCTATAGCTAGGGGTAGTGTGTGATTCAAAAAAAATGTCTATAGCACTTTATAATTTTTATATTTAGTATATCTGTGTTTTACCATTAGCCAAATTAGTACTTTTTCTTACTAATTTTTTTCTCTATTTTCAGGGTCACCCTAAAGTCTGTGAAAAGTTAAAGGCTCTTATGGTTGAATGGACAGATGAATTTAAGAATGATCCACAGCTTAGTCTAATATCAGCAATGATTAAGAACCTTAAGGAACAAGGAGTTACGTTTCCAGCTATTGGCTCTCAGGTATTTTGTAATGCCCTATGCATTGTGGCTACAATTTGTTTCTCTAAAGTAGCAACATTTATATGAAATTTTCTTTTTTCCTCTAAATCTGGGTAGATTTTACTACTCCAAAGGAATTTTTGTTAATAATCTTGCATTCAGTGGTGCCAGAAAATACAGGGGAATATTAATGTGTTCCAACTTCCACTTTCCCACCGTTTTTGCTTCCTTATAAATTAGATTTGCATTTTTGCAATTTAAAAATTTTTTATGGCGTTTTTAATAATTAGACAAAATTGCTTTATGATATCATGTAGTAAGACAGTCTTCTTAAATACTCTTAGTGCTTTAATTTTATCTACAAAGAATGACAGCTTAAAAATCAGGATATCCTTAAAATTTAAGGATGAGTTTAGAGGTTCTTTTCAATATGAAATTTATGAATACTTGTATATAAAATGAAAAGGAGTTAAGATAATCATTGAGGAGAGAAGCACACAAAGCATCTTCCTTAATAAGAGCTGATATAAATATGATTGAGTGAAAGGCTTAAATTGCCTTTCTACCCCTCCTTCCCCCTGTCTATGTAATGGAATCAATCTCTGATTTATGTCATAAAGAAAGAATGGAAGGGTCTCTCTTTTATTTATTTTTTTCTATTCTGGGTAACCATCCTTTGGGATCTCCAGCTAATCTAGGATGCTTAAAATGTATGGTAATTTACTATACTGACTTTCTCTACTGCACGGATTGGGGTAGAATATGACAAGAGGTGTGAAAGCATGCATAGAAAAGTCAAAAGGTGTGGAGGGCTCGAGTTCGCGGTTTTGACCACTTCAGAGAATTGTGAAGTGATTCATCCATACTTATCTAGATTTCTACCCAAAGCACTCTTAGTTTATCTGAATATTTTTGAGATATGAAGATCCAGAAATATGTTTGGGAGATGAAGGAAGGAAAGGATATTTTTCTTCTTACTTGAAAAAAAAAATGTGGCTTATGAATGGTTTTACAATGCTAAAGTATGTCTTTAGGACATATCTGGCTTTTACTACTCAGAATATTTTCTAAAATCTTTATAATTAAGGAATAACTTTAAGCAGAAAAATCCAAGATATCTTATAATAAGTTCTTTGACAACAGAGGCAGTGTTTACTTACCAAAGGTAGACTCATTATAGCAAACCAAAAGGTATAGATGATTAGTGAGATTGCAGTTTCTATGCCCTAAGAAGCTATTCTAGAACTTACTGCTTAAAATGTATTTTGTTGACCATTGTCATCATCACAGGGAAGCTTGTTAGAAATGCAGCACCTCAGGTGTCACTCCAGACCTATGGATTCATTTTCTCTATTTTAATAAGATCCCCAGATGATTCCGTGTGCATGTTATAGTTTGGGAAGTACTGCTCTTGAGGACGGCTTCGGTGCAAGTGAAAAGTGCTTTTCAGTCCACAAAGGGACTGGTTCCAATTAGAGGAGGCAGAAGAACTAATGACGTATGTGATACGTAGCTTTGGTTAACCTAGAATCTCAGATAGTTGTGTGAACAACTTTAGGGATGCTCTAATCTAATCCCCTCATTTTACAGATGAGGAAACTGAGACCCAGAATGGTTAAGTGACTTCCCCAGGGCCACAGCTCATAGTTGACAGAGTTGGAACTAGAACGCAGGCCTCCTGACGCTCAGTCCAGTGTTCTTTCCACTACACGATCCTGCCTTCCGTTTGATATAGAGGTTAGTGGATATGTGTCTGTTTGGACTAGGCTTCAAAGGACAAGAAGTGGAGTGAACACTGGCAAGAGCATTTATTTATCAGCTGATACAGAAGTTAGATTATTCTCCTGTTCAAGAGGTTTAGGACATACATCAGCACTAGTAAAGTTAAGAATTACTTTTCTTTTTTTTGGCTGGATGTTATAAAATATATGAAAGCCAATTTGGTTGTAGTTACTGTCTTCAGCCACAGGAAATATATAAAATGCGTATAAAGTAAAATGTGAGGTAGAATGGTGATTTTTTAAAAAAATAATGGTGTCTGATAGCTTATCGTTGAAAACCATGTTTATGAAGAACTTCATACTTAATGAAAAATGTATCATGTAGGATCATCTACACAAGTCCCTCTAGATCTTAAACTCAGTCGCTTCGTCATTATTACATTTTAATCAGACTAGATTTTTGTCAGCATACTTAACAAAAGCCTCTGAAAATGTTTTTAAAGTACATTTTTTCATCCTAAATACAGAAGAAAATAATATAATAGTCTTAAGAAAAGCCATCCTTCAGGCAGCTGACTCATTTTGCTGCAGTTCTTGTAGCACTAACTTTTGACACAGAGATATAAAAGTAGTGCTAGCACTGTGACTGTGTTCAACTGATTAATAACATAGGTATCATTGCTTTGCTTAGAACCGGATGATAGGAAGCAATTTTCAAAAGTGCATTTCAGGTATATTGGACTTAATGTAGCTTATTTCTGCATTTCTTTCTCTCTTTTTCTATTGAAGAATATTTGACATAAAATATTAGCTTTAGGTGTACAAAATAATGATTCAGTGTTTATATACATTATGAAATGGTCGCTTTAAGAAGTCTAGCTACCATCTGCCACAATCCAGAGTTGTTAAAATATTATTGATTCTCTGTGCTGCACATTATGTCTCCCTCCCCCATCTTACTTATTTTATAACTGGAAGATTATATCTCTTAATCCCCTTCGCCTGTCTTGTCCATTGCCTTCACGTGCCTACTATTGTTTGGCAGTTATCAGTTTCTTTTCTGTATTTTTTTTTTTTTTTAGATTCTACATAAACGTGAAATCATACCATGTGTTTTTCTCTTTGACTTATTTCACTTAGCATTATATCCTTTAGGTCCATCCATGTTGTTGTAAATGGCAAGATTTTACTCTTTTATTATGGCTGAGTAATTGTGTGTGTGTCTGTGTGTCTGTGCTCACAGACACGTATACCACATCTTTATCTTTCATCTGTTGATGGACATTTAGGTTGCTTCTAGTCTTGGCTCTTGTACTGCAGTGAACACAGGGGTGCATATGTCTTTTTGGGATTAGTAGCTTTTTTTGTCTTTGGTTAAAAATGTAGAAGCTTTTCAGATAAAAACCAGAATTACTAGATTTTTTGATAGTTCTACTTTTAATTTATTGAGGAGGAACCTGCATAGTGTCTGTACCAGTTTACACTCACACCAACAAAGCAGGTGTTCCTTTTCCTCCACATCCTTGCCAATACTTGTAAATTTTTTTTTTTTTTGATACTAGCCATTCTGTCAGATGTGAAGGAATTATCTCATTGTAGTCCTGATATGCATTTCCCTGATTGTTGGTGAATATCTTTTCACATACCTGTTGGTCCTCTGAATATTGTCTTTGGGGAAATGTCTATTTTTGGTCTTCTTTCTATTTTTAGATTATATTACTTGTTTTTATAACACTTGAGTTATATGAGCTTTTTAATTTATTTTGGATACTAACCTCTTATCAGATAGAACATTTATGAATATTTTCTCCCATTCAGTAGGTTGTCATTTTATTTTGTTGATGTTTCCCTTTGCTGTGCAAAAGCTTCTTAGTTTGATGTAGTCCCATTTATTTATTTTTGCTTTTGTTGTCCTTACCTGAGGAGATAGATCCAAAAAAATACTGATGGAGAACTTACTGCCTATGTTTCCTTCTAGGAGTTGTATGGTTTTGGAATTAAATTTAAGTCTTTAATCCAGTTTATTTTTGGTATATGGTATAAGAAAGTGGTCCAGTTTCATTCTTTTGCATACAGCTGTCCAGTTTTCTCAGCACTATTTACTGAAGAAACTCATTTCCTATTGTATATTCTTACCATCTTTGTCATAGATTGATTGATCAGCTAAGTGTTATTTCTGGGTTGTCTTTTATGTTCCATTGATCGTGTTTCTTGTTTTTGCGCTAGTGCCATACTGTTTTGATTATATTACAATTTTATAGTATATTCTTTTTTTTTTTTTTTAAGATTTTATTTTTATTTATTTGACAGAGAGATTACAAGCAGGCAGAGAGGCAGGCAGAGAGAGGAGGAAGCAGGCTCCCTGCTGAGCAGAGAGCCCGATGCGGGGCTCGATCCCAGGACTCTGCGATCATGACCTGAGCCGAAGGCAGCGGCTTAACCCACTGAGCCACCCAGGCGCCCTACAATTTTATAGTATATTCTGAAATCCAGGGGTGTGATATTCCTAGCTTTGTTTTTCCTATTCAAGACTATTTTGGCTTTTTGGCATCCTTTGTGCTCCCATATAAGTTTTATGATTGTTCTAGTTTAGTGAAAAATGCCATTATTATTTTTGATATGGATTGCATTAAATCTGTAGATGCTTTGGATAGTATGGACATCTTGGCAATATTAATTCTTCCAGTTCATGAGATTGGCATATCTTTACATTTATTTGTGTCATCTTCAGTTGTTCTTCTCACTGTCTTATAGTTTTCAGGGTACAGGTCTTTTGAAATTTATTCCTAGGCATTTTACCCATTTTGTTGGGATTGTAAGTGGGATTGCATTCTTAATTTCTCTTTCTGTTAGTTCGTCATTAGTATATAGAAATGCAATAGATTTCTATATTTTGATTTTGTGTTCTGCAATTTTACTGGATTAATTTATTAGTTCAAATAGTTTTTCAGAGGAGTCTTTAGGGTTTCCTATGTATAGTACCATGTCATCTGTGAATAGTGACAGTTTTACTTCCTTTACGATTTCAATGACCTTTTCTTGTCTTTGTTTTTTGCTTGCTACAGTATATATTATTGATGGTACATGACAAGGTAGGGCTTCCTAAAAGCCTCTTCTCTCTTCATGGTGTCCGGGATGAAAACTTTGTTGAGGTTGGGAGATTCTCAGGTTGGGGGATGAGCTGAGGCAAGGACACCATGGCAGCTGAGGGCTTCTCTCTTCCTTTTGTGCTCTAGCTGTGGCCAGTTGTCCAGGGCGCTCTTATGTCTTGAAGGTCATGTGGACCCTGAGGTTGACCCCCCCCCCCACAGTGTCATCATTGTTGACCCATTTGTTGTTCAGTAGCGTGTCAAGTCTTCATGTATTTGTTTCTTAGAGTTTTTTTCTAGTAACTGATTTCTGGTCTCAAACCATTATGGCTAGAAAAGATGTTTGATGTATTTCATTCTTTCTAAATTTACTGAGTCTTATTTTGTGGCCTAACGTGATCTCTCCTGGAGAATGTTTCATGTGTACTTGAGAAGATGTGTATTCTGCTGTTTTGGGATGGAATGTTCTATGTATGTCTGTTACATTCATGTGGTCTAATTTGTTAAGGCTGATGTTTCCTTATTAATTTTCTATCTAGATAATCTAGCAATTAATGTAAGCAGGTATTTTAAAGCCCCCTACTATTACTGACTGCTGTCATTTTTTTCCCCTAATTTGTCTGTTAATAGTCATTTTATATATTTAGGTACTTTATATATTTAGGTATTTTGGGTGCACAAGTATTTACAAGTGTTTTATGTTTTTGTTGAATTGATCCCATCATTACGTAATGTTCTTTTTTTGTCTCTTGTTACAGTCTTTGTTTTAAAGCCTGTTTTGTGTGATATAATTAATGCTACCCAAGGTTTCTTTTCATTTCCGTATGCCTGGAAATTTCTTTTTCCAACCCTTCATTTTCAGTGAATGTGCCTTCAGAGTTCAAGTGAGTCTATTGATGGGTCTTGGTTTTTTAATTCCTCTATCCTGTGTGTTATGATTGGAGAGTTTAGCCCATTTATATTTAAAGTAATTGTTGATAGTATGTATTTATTGCCATTTTGTTCATTGTTTCCTTGTTGTTTTTGTGCTTCTTCTCTATTTCTTTTTCTTCTCTATTTCTTTTTCTTCTCCTGGTCTTTTCCCTTGTGATTTGATGACTTACTTTAGTGATTTGTTTGGATTACTTTCTGTTTATTTTTTGTGTATCTGTTACAGGACTTTGGTTTGTGGTTACCCTGGGACTCATATATAACAATCTGTGTATATGTAGCAGATTATTTTAAGTTGGTAATTGCTAAAGTTCAAACACATTCTGAAAGCACTATATTTTTATTCCCTTCACCCACATTTTATGTCTCTGATGTCATGTTTTACATCTTTTTATTTGTGTATCTGTTAAGTAGTTATAAATATAGTTGACTTTATTACTCTTATAACCTTCATACTAGCTTTATTAGTGGTTGATCAGCAACCCTTACCATATGTTTTCTTTTATCAGTGAAATTTTTTTCTATCTCATATTTTCTTCTTTCTAGTTATGGTCTTTTCCCATGAAGTAGTCCCTCTAATATTTCTTGTGAAACCCGTTTAGTAGTGATGAACTCCTGTAACTCTTGTTTATTTGGGAATTCTTCAGTTCTTCAGTTCTGAATGATAATCTTGTCTGGTAGAGTATCCTTGGTTGTAAATTTCTTCCTTTTTGCACACTGAATATAATGTCTGCACTATCTTCTTGACTGATAGAAATTCCTTCACAGACCACAAAAGATCAATATGTCTAATTTGTGAAATTGACCAAACTGAAAAAAATATCATATGCAATTGAAAAGGTTGTTCTGAGGAAGCATACCTTTAATTTT
The DNA here is from genome assembly GCF_902655055.1 of Lutra lutra. Taxonomy (NCBI): domain Eukaryota; kingdom Metazoa; phylum Chordata; class Mammalia; order Carnivora; family Mustelidae; genus Lutra; species Lutra lutra. The sequence goes on along the minus strand of NC_062285.1, from coordinate 22,169,856 downwards.
CAGAGATGTGTGACGTTATACGCAACTAATGAATCATTGAATACTACGTCAGAAACTAATGATGTACTATATGTTGAGTAATTGAACATAAAAACAAACAAAAAAACCAAAACACACACACACACACAATTAGTATCGAAAGAAGATTCCACATAGAGATGGATCAGAATTGAGAGGGCTTAAAGTTTCATTTAGTGAAGTACAAAAAGCTTTTTAACGTCCATTTTTCTAAAAAATGTGTTTGTTTGACAATATAAAATACAATAATGTATATACAGAAGTATATATGTAGAACTACATATATATCTAGAATTGTATTTTACTGTAACATTGAATGTTTTCCCTTTCATTTATTCAATAGTTACTTCTTGATTGCTAGTAATCCGTCCATATTTAGGCACTCATATTCTCAGGGACCATATAGCATGGTTATGGAGACAGATCTAAGCAGATAATTTTAATAGAAGCTGAGATTTATTGACTGTTATTATGTGCCAGGCTCTGTTCTATGTGCTGTACATGTGTTAATTTGAATATTGTTTAGAATTCCATTTATGTTGTTCTTGGTTAGTTTGGGTATTCTAATATGCATTTATAAGTGTTCACATTCTATTTTGAGTTGGTACTGTATTCATGTAAAATGTAGAAACTTTGCAACTGTTTAGGGTTTATTTACTCTTCATCATCCTTTATGCAATAATTATCATACATATGATACATTACTTCCATGTACATTATAAATCCCAGGAGAAAATGTTAAACTTTTTGTTTTAAACCATAAGCGGTGGCCCCCATCCTATCTAAGTTTGGAAGCTACATGTTGATTTAATCTTTTCAAATCCTACCATAGGTAGATGCTATCATTACCCTCATTTTATAGATGAGAGACTTAAGGCACAAAGAGGTTAATGTACCCCAGGTTATAATTAGAACCTGGTAGATTTAGAATTTGAGCCCATGTTTGCCTGGCTCCACAATTTACATTATTAACTTCTCACAGCGTAGTAACTTGTTAAAAGAACCATCAGAGGAACACAGGAGGAAATCCTTAATTTAGGGGTTTAGAAAACTTCATGGAGAAAGTGATTATGTTAGCTGTTGACTGGTGAGTTAAAACTCTTCTCCTTTCAAATTAGAGACTGCTCCAGTTTGGATTATTTTCTGCTTCAGGAGTCTGTGGTAGATTGATAAGAAGGGTCTTGCAAGTTCTTAGATTAAGTGGAGATAGGAAAATTTGAGGACAGTCCTCAAATACTGTATTCCTTTTGTGTGTGTGTTAGGCTGCAGAACAAGCAAAAGCAAGCCCAGCCTTGGTTGCCAAAGATCCTGGTACTGTGGCTAACAAAAAAGAAGAAGAAGATTTAGCAAAAGGTATGTTTTTCAGTCCCAGGTACTGGAAAAGTGGGAAGAAAATGGGTCCCTTACTTAATATTATTTTCCTGAGATATTTTAAAGTGAAAGATATAGGGCTTTACAGCTAACACTGAAATCTACTTTGTGCCCCTTTATGGTATCAAATAATAATTTTCTGAGACAACTACTATTCATTTATGTCCTTTCAATCTATTTTGAAATACTATTTTTATTACACTGTATATCCATAAATAATACCAATACTTTTATGTGTCCAACAAATTCTTTTTTATACCATTTACAGTTTTTTTAATGTGCACTGTCTAAGATCTATTCATAATAGAACACATAAATCAAGTTCATTTGTTTTAACTATTGTATAATACTCCAGTGAATTAATAAATATATACTGTAGTTTATCCGTCCTGCTACTGATGGATGTTTGGGTTTTCTGGGGTTTTTTGTTTGTCTTTTGTTTTGTTTTTTACTATAGTAAGTAGGCTGCATTGAGTATTCTTGTGAATATTTTCTTTGTGTGTGTATGTGTGTGGGTATCTTATGTGACGGTAACCAGTATTTTTGGCCCATGGGGGAGGTACATCTTCAACTTTTCTAGATAGTTTATTTCCTCTGCCACTAGCAGTGTATGAAAGTTATTAATATTTTTAATCTCCTGAAAACATTTGGTATTTGAATTTGATTTTTGTGATTCTGATAGGTTGGATATAATGTCCAATTATCTTGACTTTTATTTCCTTGATTACTAGTGAGCCTTGGTCCTATTTTGTATGTTTATTAGCTGTTCTGATTGTCTCTCTTTTTATTGAGGGTTTTTTTTTTTTTAAGATATAGAAAGTTTAATTTTGGATGTTAAACTTTTGCCAATTATTATTATTTTTAATATTTTATTTATTAGAGAGAGTGAGAGAGCACTAGAGAGAGGACAGTCAGAGGAAGAAGCAGATTCCCCTCTGAGCTGGGAGCCTGATAATGGGCTCGATCC